>NC_140937.1:31422267-33822267 GCF_014529385.1 Adiantum capillus-veneris | reverse complement strand
CATTACAAATGACGTTTATAGCCATAATCCACAGCATTTCATAACTCGCAAAAGATAAGACTTTGGTACGAAACTTGAGTTATGTTGTGTTGTTGACCCAGCGGTCAACACTCCCCCCTTCCACGTTCATGTCGTCCCCGACATGACCTGATTGTCGATGGCAATGTGGTCTTTGCTGTCATTTTGGCTTCATATGTTGCACTGCTTGTAACTTTGTCAAACCACAACAAGAACTATGATCCATTAGAGCGGACATCTATCATCATAACCATTCATCTTTTGAGGTCCTCTGATTACTTTTATGTTTGCTCTTCTTCATTGGGGACTTCTTTGTTCCTGTGCAATCACGTTGTTAGTGTTGTCTGCAGCTTTGTCATTGTAGGCCATTCTTCGACTCGCCATTGAGGAGAAGTATGCTATGATCTGAAATTGGTGCTCCAATTCATTTGTCAATTGATTTGAGTAGCATTTCCTTATTGTTGATGTAGAAGGAATATGTACAAGAGGATGGTGATAGGTGTCTTTAGATTAGGGTCTAAAACTTGGATGACCAAAGGGAAAAAAACCCGGTGGGAAAAAAAATGCCTTTGGTATACGCTCTTATTGGAGTTGAGCAGTTGAACGTGAAGTACATGTTCATGAAAGGTGAGTGCTTGGGTGAAACATGGAAAGAGTGCCTGATGCAAGTGCCAATTATGGGACACTCTATATGCATATGAGAAATTTGTCACCAAAAGCATGCAATGTGAAAGAAGGAGATGATGGGTGTTTCGAGGAATAAATGTAGCACATGTGGGACATCAAAAGATGTCTCAATAGCTTCCACCTTTCCAAGAAGGGTTGTCGATGTAGAAGTTTCTCCACTCGTATCTCACTGCGCTCAGTACGTGAGTGTCTTTTGGACCTTCTCCTTCACTTCACCAGACTTAAGTACTTAGACTTCGACTCTTTTGCGCACCTATACCAGCATGAGCGACACAACGTAAATATGCTCAACTCTTCCAGCTTGAGCAGTACCTAGAATAGCTAAGATGCTTAGACCACAGAGAATATTACTTGAAGCTTTGGGACTAACACCTCACTCATTTTGTGGCTTAGCTACTCGACTCTGACTTTTATGACTTGTCGGTTGCCTGTTGACACTGCTTTGTGACAAGTTCTTCGGCTATTGTAGTAGCTGCTGAGACATACTTCGTGAAGTTTCATCGTTTCCCTGTACCTTCTTCTCTTTGTAGTGCTCACGCCTCTCGTCAGTCTTTTCTTCATGTGGATTATGGATTTTTTTTTTTTCTTAATAATAAACAAAGAAAATCTTAAAAAAACTTAACAAAAGAAAAATCATTCAAATAGAAATCTAAATGCTATGTACACTATACACATGTCCCTAAGGGCTCATATATGGATTTTGTCCCCATACTCCTCTTAACACTACTATGAGGGCATATACTCTAAATTTCGTCAAAAAATTATCACAATAAAATGTAAAAATTCAATGCCTCTCACAAAACATTGCCCTCTAATAGTCATAATGTTAGGTCCGCATTCACAATGCCTCCCCCCTTCCTATTTGGAGTCATCCTTTATGACAGGGTATCGCAAAGGGTATGTGTTGTGCTTGGGCAATTAAAAGTTGTGCCTATGCAAGCCTTGTAATGTAGCCCTATTATGCATACACAGGCAATGCATGGAAAAGATTTATGTTGTGCAAGATGTGGGTATAAGCAATTTGCTTATTGGCATTTGTTGGCGAGGCTTCCTATTCTAAGCAATGTAATGGTCTTTGAAGCTCCTATATCGTTGCTTGATTGAAGCGACTTGCTCTCTTCTAACTGTACTGTAATCGTAGGAAGAATTGCAAGAATTCAAGCGGCGATGCACTGACAGCAGTTTTGTTGTTCTTCTTTGGGACCCATTTCTTTGCGATTATTGGCTGTTTTGTTGCTGGCTCTCGTTTGGGAACCCATACTTGCCCGCGCTTCGTTTGTGTTTGAAGAGACTTCTTTGGGATCCACCTTTTTGTTGTGTGAGTCAACAATGGTCTTTGCTTCAGCCCTTGTACGCTTGGTTGGGGACGGGATTTAGGATTTGAAAGTTGATACTGTGGTTGTTTTGGAATCCAAATGAATTCCTGACTTTTTTGTGCTTGAATCAACTACTTTGGAGCCCAAACCTGAGTTGTGAAAGCTTGCGACTTTGTGATATTCTTACCCGTTCGTGCACGCTTTCCTTGTTTTTGTTTTGGTGTTGGATCTTGTGATTTGTCTTTAGAGATCTTTGTCTTCTTGATCCATATCTGTTTTTGGCCGATTTTGCTTTTTGGTATCCAGATTTGTCGAGCTTTCTGGCTTTGACTTGTTGTCATGTTCTTTTGACCTGTCATGGTTGTTGCTGAAGGGGTTGGTGATAGTGATGGCCTGAGTTGATGATAGGGGATGTTGTAAGATTCATCACTATTGCTACTATCCTCAGCAAGGTTGACTTCTTGTACTTTCCCTTGAGCCATTTTCATCACAAAACTTTGTTGTGGGAGCATCCTCCACGGCGCACACGTCCAGAGTAGCCAAGATGTGTTCCCATCCAAAAGGCTCTAACTCTTCTTCAGGAAATGGTTCTGGGATATAGTCCATATCCTCTATAACCCGCTCTAGGATACATTCCTCAAGTTTCAAGCTACCACATTGTGAAACTCCACACATCCACAGTTCTTTAGGCTTACCTAACCAAGCTGGAAGTTCTGATCCTGCTATTGTGGCGGAATCAAACTCCTCAACCGATGTTCTCATCACATCCCTATAGCTATGGTCCCTCAAGTTTATCTTTGTTATGGTTTCCATATGTCTCAGGTATATATGGTCATAACCCCAATCTTGGACCATTTTCAATTGTCGCATGAATGGTCTTCCCAGAATGATGTCATAGTTGTTCTTCTTGCCAAAGTCAACAACAGCAAAAGTGTGTTCATATTCAATGCCACAAGAAGCAACAAGTACTTTTTCTAGCAGTCCTAGGGGCTTTTCCTTGTGTCTGTCTGCAAGCTGCACGGTCATTCGTGTGGATATCAAGGCAGGTTTTCCCCAATTTTTCCAAACCTCTTTGGTTGCAATGGCCACACCAGCTCCACTGTCAAGGATTGCCATGGTTTTTACATTATTGAATTCCACAGGAAGGGTGGTGTTTCCATCTTCTCCCTCGTAATACTCGCCTACCTTGTTTAATGGCACTGGCCTAGTATTTAGTTGAGGCATTTCAAGCTCTTTGATGCCTTCCTCGATTTGAGTCATTGGGGTTTTTATACCAAATTTCTCTAGACATTTACCCACATTAGCCCACATGTTTGGTCTTATTCTGAGAAACTCGGCTAACATTATTGTACAGGTGATTGGGGTAGATAGAATATCTACTAGCCCCTTTGAATCGATGGCCTTGTTGGGAGACAATCTCTGTGATGGGACTGCAACCACATCTGACTTGGTCTCGTACTCTCCCATGTAGGGCGGTAGTGTTCTTAGCGAATGGGGTTGACTATCCATAGATTGTACAGATCCTTTGTCGCCCCAATACGATCGCACGTCTAGATTCATTTGAGAGCCAGTCTCAAATTCCTCTATTGGTGGTAGAAACACTCCTCGTTCATCACCAGTCTTGTCTACTCGTCTTCTTAGGTCATCAGCTTCATTGGCCTCTCTGACGTGTTTCACAATTCGTCAAGACCATCTATCTCTTTACAATCCTCAGGTATAGCTTGGTGAAATCCCTCGGAAGAGTTATCCGTGGTATTTAGTACTCTCCTTGGTTCTAATGTTGGGTCTTTCAGGTTTGGTCTGCTCATGACTAGAATCTAGCTCTTTTAGTTCCTGGTTTGGTGGGATTACTTGTGTAGGCATGACACGGATCACATCCTCAGGTTTTGCAATTGGTGGTTCTAAGGCTGTTTGAATCATTTTCTGGCACATTTCAAACCTTTGCTTTTCTAGTTCCGCATAGGGATATGTCATCCACCTGTGTACTCGGGTTTGGTTGTTTTTGAGCCTCACATCATAGGCTTTCAAGAGGGCCTCTAATGTCTCATTAACCTTCTCTGCCAACACAGATCCTCCTGAACTAGCACTTCTCTGTTTCTCATCCGTGGATGGTTCTTCTAGAGGTTTAACCATCTGTGTAAGAGAAGGTGCCTCCTTTTCCTCATGTTGTTTTATTTTCTCCTCAGCTTTGGTAAGCTTCTCAGCTAGGGATTTTTGCTCTCGTTCCGTGCGTGCTTTCATCCTAGTCTTTCTAGCTTTCCAACTATTTCGTTTGCTCTTGGTTTTCTGACTAGTTGCGTCTGCCTTTGGTCCATCATCTGTCTTTGGACTCGTGTCACTTTCCGTGTTCTTTGTCTCTGGATTCTCATCAGCTTTCTTTGAGCTTGTGCTCTCGTAACCACTTGAACTGGTATGACATTTTCATTTCTGAGCTACTAGGTAGCTGAACAATCCCTAATACATTTGTTGTGATTTTCCTGATTTGGTTTGGTTTTTTCGGGAAATCGGGGATCAAGTGAGTGATGCCACACTCAAGACAATAGGCATTTACTTCAGTGATCTCCGTATGAGGACATTGTTTGACCAAGTGGTTGTCACGACTTTTGTGACAATCTGTCTCTGGTTGAGGAGATTCTTTTAGCATTTCCTCTTGGCTATAAGCAAGCTTTGACCTAGATAAGCCGCTATTTGCAATGAATCGCAATGTCCTTTCGTCCATTTCATACCTTCTTTCTTTCGACTGAAACCCAGGAGGTGGAGGTTGTACCGGCCTCACCACTCCATGTGTTTCTCTCACATTTTGTTGCTCCGAAGGGTAGTACTCACTTTGGTTGCTATACCACATTGTAGCTGGTATTGGCGTTGGTTTATTTGATGCTTCCATAATTGGCATGTATCTCATGTCTACCTGCATTCTAGCACCTGGCAGCGGAGGTTGTTATCCTAAGACAAGCGGTGGCCTTAAAACTCCTACTGGTCCTGGCGCATTCCCCGTAATGTATCTAGGTGGAGTAGGTGCCTCTAGAACAGGTTGTACATACCTCTCCCTAGCATTTTCCATGCTATAATAGCACTCTTCCTCCGTATGGTTCGTCCATCTTCTCTCAATTTCACACCACTTCGGCTCTCCCGAATCAGACCTTACAAGAGGAATCAACCTCTTGACCAAGTCGTCGATAAGCTTTTCTTGATCAATAGGTGCCGTTGGCTTGGCAATGGACTCACTTATCTGTGAAACACTATGCTGAGAGGATGTGTCATCTCCTTAACTCTTTAAATCCTTTTCTTTGTATGCCTCACAGTTATCCACTAGATAAAGAGCTTCTTTGATCAACTCGTTTAGCGTCATCCTCCTTATCATATGCAGATCCTTCTGAAGGCCCGCATGTCTCATTCCCTGGATAAAGATCAGCATCAATCATGCTTGCGTAGGTAATTTCGCTCTCGGACAGAGCTTAACATATCTCTTGAGCCGTAATGATGCTTTGTGTACTGATTCATTCTCTTTCTGTTTGAATCTATGGATTTGCAAGACCGTGTTGTGAGCGATGCCTTTTGGCGAGAATTCTTCAATAAACTCCTCAAACAGCTCATCTAGGGTCTCAAAATACCATTTTTCCACCGAGTCGAACCATGTATTTGCATCATCTTCTAGAGTCATCCAAATCCCACAAACTGTGTCGCAAAATCTAAAACTTCCTCTGCTCTAATCACTCTTCTAAAAGCCGTTACGTGATCTCTCGGATCTTTATCTCCGGAGTATTTTCTGTTTACCCATTTCTGGACTTGGGATGGTCTAACTCGTCGATTGTCTACAAGTCTAACCAGAGACTCTCCCAAACCTTCTCTCGTTATCGCTCTTGAAGGGAATCCTGGTGGCTCTCTTCTTGGAATTCCTATAGGAATTCTCGTGTTTGGTGGAGGCATTAGGGGTCCTTCATTGACCAAATATCCACCTCTTTCTAGTACAGTTTGTGGATTTGTGCTTTCTACAACTCTGTATTCTCGTCCATACTTGTCAACAACTATAGATCTCCATTGACAGTCGACTCCGTATGTGTAGACATATAAGAGCTTGTAATATGTTATCTCTTCAGGTATGGATCTGAGCACCTATAAAGATTGACCTCATTGTTGTCAATGTATCTATATAGTCCTTCACTCTCATGACCAATCATCCAAACTCTCTGAACAAGATGGATCTTTATCAATTGCAAGTTTGGAAGATCCATTGTGGGAGGATATTCCTCTATCGTCGGGATCTCCAAGCTTGTGTAAGCTGCGTTTGAATCTAGGGTAGACATGATTTCTGGGCTTAAGAGCTTTTGCTTGGTTCAAGTAGACTTAGTCCACTGTGTTCAAGTTCTTTGGTTAGGGAAAAGTCAAAACTATGTCCAAAACCGCAACCGTTTCGTCACAATTCTCGCAAATTGTCGCTTTTAGACACCCCTAACTTGCGGATGTATTTTGAGGCCTCAAACGACATTTTCTTTCAAAATTGAACTAAATGGTTGCCATAGGAATACATTTAGGTCATGTTTTGCTCTAAGATTTGTAGAGCCGCTCTCAGACTACGTTTTGTTATAAAAACTTTTCCAATCCGATACCATTTATGAAAGTTATGGCCAAAACAGTGAAATGCAGTTTAGAATGGTCAAAATGAGTCCAAATTCAATTTTGAAAAAAGATTTGGGATCTCTGTGACACTGTGAACACTCTTGTATGGTCAAAATTATAGTTGGACCCTAAAACTGGCATGGAGACATCGTACGCGTAGGATGTCTATATGCTCAGAATTTAACAAAATTTGGTCCAGAGACTCCCCTTAAGTCCAGCAACACAATGGTATGCTCAGAATTTCATTTGGACCTAAAAATGGCCTTGAGACATCCTATACGTAGGATGTCTTGTTGCTCAGAATGACTTGAAATTTTCACCCCAGCTTCTCCTTGATGTGCTAATCACAATGGTGTGCTCATAAGTTGGTTTGGAGTCCTAAATCAAGCTGGAGACATCCTACGCGTAGGATGTCTAACTGCTCAGATTTTGTCCAAACTTGATCCCAAGATTCTCCTAGTGCTCAGCAACCCAATGGTATGCTGAAAATTGAATTTGGATGCCAATAGGTCAAGATTTGGGCTGCATAAGCTTCTAGTGCACTCCCAGAGTAGGATGTCTGACAATTCCTGTCTTTGCTTGGTAAATAGGCCAAACAAGGTCCAAATTCACTTTTGAAAAAAGTTCTGGAATCCTTGAGACACTTAGAACCTCCCTATATGGCTACAATAGAATTTTGACCACTTTATGACCCTGGAGACATCCTACGCGTAGGATGTCTTTTTGCTCTGTTTCAGCTCAAACTTGCACTGTAGCTTCCCCTTGATGTGCTAAGCTCACAGCTATTTTTACTTTTTGATTCTGACACCTATAGGTTGGTCAAATGATCAAGAATCTGTTCCAAAAGCTTGATGTCTGTTCTGATGAATTCCTAAGTCAAATCAACTCCAAATTGGACCAAATTTGCCTAGGAGGCTTATCTAAGGCTATATGACAGCATGGATGTCTTTTTGCTCAGAATGAACCCAAACTTGGAGCAAAGATTCCCCTAGTCTTCACCAACCCACTGGTATGCTCAGAGGTTGATTTGGAGTGCTAAATCATGGTAAAGACATCCTACGCGTAGGATGTCTAAGTGCTTAGAATTACCCCAAACTTGAGCTACAGCTTCCCCTTAATGTTAGCAACCCAATGCTATGCTTAGATTTTAATTTGGATGTCAAAAGACTCCAAAACTAGCTACCTCAAAAAAAAACACTAAAGTCTGCTTAAAACCCAATTTTCTCACCCAAATAAGCTGAAAACTCTCACATGCACTCAAAACATCATGTATAACATGAAGTCACCCTATTGTTTGGTCTCAAAAATTATGCCTTGGGCACAATTTGGTAGGATGTCTGGCAATTTTCGTCTTTTGGTCTTATCCTGTCAAGATATGGTCAAGTTCCCCTTTCCAGGTGAAAATAGGGTAAAACCTACCTTCTGAACACACTAGTCAACTCAGAATTTCAAAATTTCCACCAGATCACCCTGTAGACATCCTACGCGTAGGATGTCTTTTTTCTCAGAATGGACTTCTGTTTCTACCCAAGGTGCTTCTTGATGCATATAACAAGAATATGTGATCACAACAAATTTTGGATGTCAAAATTGCTCAGAATCACCACTTTTCGGAAAATATTACTCTGAAAGAGTAACATCCACTTAACTCTCAATCTATATGTCCAACACAACATGCAGAATATGGGTATGATGTCAAAACTTGATTTTTGCTTCCAGAATCACTCTCTAGACATCCTACGCATAGGATGTCTACTGATGAAATTTTTGGCAGAATTCATCCATAGGCATCCCCAAGTCTTGAGCACTACTTTCAAGCATTCCTACCAGTTTTTATGCAAAATTGTGCTCAGAATTTTAAGTTTCTTGTTTTCGAGTTTTTGACACTCCGTCTTTGGTCTTTTGGGTGTCAAGAGTTGGTCAAAACTCTAGTTTCAATGTATACTTAGGGTAAACCCCCCCTTCTGAACACACTGGTGCAGTCAAAATTTTCAAATTTGGTCTCCAGAACCCCCTTGAGACATCCTATGCGTAGGATGTCTATGTTTACAGAATTGCAAGTTTTCTTCACAGAACCCTTGCAAATGCTCTTTTATATGCACAGCATCAGTCAGTGAGCAACTTAATTCTGCAGGTGAGCAACTTATTTCTGTAGGTGAAGTCATTTCAGACAGTTCCCTTGTGCAACTGTTCTTGATGCCTTACCAAATTCTTACCAGACTTTTGCTAGTACTTGGAGACTTATGACCCAAGAAATCCAGAAGTTGTCAAGTTTGATGCATTATGCACATTGTTGTTGCAAGAGTCACTTTCCAGAAAAAACAGGACTAGACAGCGTGCAGTTGAACAGGCTTTTATTGCTTCTCAAAGAAAGGGTGGTAACAGCAATGCAGCCACTTCTTATGGTTCTGCTACGAGTGGTGTTGGGGGAGCGACTCACACACCCATGAAGTGCATGCAAACACTACCTAGATCAACATAATGTCAATCGAGGACACAAATGACACGATAGGCACACAGAGGAAATCTCTTTAGCTTGTTAGGCTCTACACATACAACACTCTCGAAGGCCAACTAAACCACAATCAAGGACCTCACTGCTCTCAACTACACCACCTAGCCACATACACACATACGGAAGGTAACTCACCTAATCATGCCATATTCGTACGAAACTTAAGGAACACCATCCCCTCACTAGGATACACCTGTCCCTACGCTTCTACACTCAAAACCCTCACTCTAAACCCATCTGCGGAAAACACGTAGGATGACATAGCAGAATTTTGAAAGTGCCCGAATTTGAAATTTATGAGTACCTATGCGTAGCTTATGTCCCCACGATTCTATAGACTACTAGCACGTAGAAAACAGACATCGTTTGATACACTTACGGCCACAAATAGCTTGTAGATGCGTCGGCGTGTGTGCTTCATCTCGCGTGGAATGCTTGGCGTTGTCGCATAGCTCTCCTCGAGCCTACATCAATGGTGCAGTCGGATCTCCAATGTGTTGAGCGAGCCGGGCGTAGCTAGAGGATAAAGCTCACGCTCACTCTCTTTCTCTCTCACACACAGTAGACGGCAGCGCTAAAGTTTTGATTATGATTAAAGTCTCCCCCTTTACAAAATGACCTAGGTACCTTATATACTAAGGCTACCTTAGGTTTAACCAAAAATGGGGTTGAAAGGGTCAAATGGCTTTGTATATACAATCTGGAAGTGCCAGTGCACCCCGGCTTCTGAAACTAGAATAACTACTCATTACAAATACCGTTTATAGCCATAATCCGCAGCATTTCATAACTTGCAAAAGATAATACTTTGGTACAACACTTGAGTTATGTTGTGTTGTTGACCCAGCGGTCAACAAGTGTCAAAACTTCTGTTCCTAATGCTTCTGCTAGTAGCACTTTGTATGGAAATTCTGGTGATAAGGGCAAAAAGAAGATGCTAATGATCACTTGATTAAGTCAAGTCCTAAGTTGAAGGCCAAAGAGGCTAAGAAGAAAGAGGGTGGTTCCACTGCAAATGCTAGTTCCACTACAAACGCAGCCATTGTTGAGTCTTCTGTGAAAGCAGACTATGTTGCTGATGTTGATGCAAATGGGCTTTTAGCGCAGAGTGCGCTTACAATCCTGTTGTCCATGATGCATGCTTGTCAGTTGCTGCAAATTCACATGTGTGGTATTTTGACAGTGGTGCTAGAAAGCACATTACCTCACAACATGAATTGTTCACCTCTCTCGAGTCTGTCCCTCATGGGAATTCAGTCACTTGTGCCAACAATGCCTCTTATCCAGTTCAGGGAGTTGGAAAGATTGTACTTACTGCTGCAAATGGCAGTTCTTTCACACTTGTTGATGCACTTTATGTACCTGGGATCAAGAAGAATCTCTTGTCTGTATCTGCACTTGCTAGACTTGGACTTGTAGTCAAATTTGTGGATGATCGATGTACAGTTCATGATCTCAGTTTTGGTGATGAAATTGTTGCATCTGGCCTTTTGTGTGGGATGTATAAGCTCACGTTGTATGACAAGTGTGGACAAAATTTTGCAAGTGCTGTTGCAGATTCAAGGGCTATTTCAGATGCAAAACTTTGGCATGCACGTTTTGATCATCTGAGTTTTGCCAGTTTGCTGCATTTGCAAAAATCTGATATGGTTGCTTCTTTGCCGCCTCTTGAAGCACGTGTCAAACATGTTTGTGAAGGCTGTATTTGGGGTAAAATGCACGTTCTAAGTTTCCAAAGGATGGTTCAGTTCGGGCCACATGCAGGTTGCAGCTTGTGCATAGTGATGTTTGTGGGCCCATGCAAACTCCGTCCTTGGGCAATTACCTGTACTTCGTGACTTTTATTGATGATTACTCCAGGCATGCATGGGTATTTCCGCTTAAAGCGAAGTCCGAAGTTTTTATGTGCTTCAAAAAAATTTTGGCTATGACTGAAAATGTCTTGAAATGTACTATGGGCACCCTCCGTCCCGATCGAGGGGGGGAGTATATGTCTCATGAATTTAATGCATTTCTGGCTAGTCGTGGGATAAAACACCAATGTAGAGTGCCTTATACGCCTCAGCAAAATGGTGTTGGTGAGACGAAAAACAGGTCATTGACGGAAATGGCACGATATATGGTCAAAAGTCAAGCTTTGCCGCATTCTTTTTGGCTTGAGGCCATCATGTGTTCCACTTACGTACTAACAGGTGTCCTACGAAATCTTTGCAGTATATTACTCCATATGAAGCATGGCATGATAGAAAGCCTTCTATTGAGCACATGCGTGTTTTTGGTTGTTTGGCATATGCTTTGGTGCCACAAACACAGCGCAGAAAATTGGATGATAAGGCTGTCAAATGTAGTTTTGTTGGTTATAGTGTTGAAAGCAAAGGTTACAGGTTGTATCATCCGCAAACAAAACGTATTCTAGTTTCACGGGATGTAGTGTTTGTGGAAGATTATGTTCATCCCTTGTTGTCATGTACTAGAGACAGTAATGTAAGCTCACAGGACATTTATGACACTTTGTTGCCTCTTTTCAGTGGTGGAAATATGAATGTAAGTTCCAATGAGGCAAATGTACATCCTATGGGGGTTTCTGAAAATGTTACAGATCAGCCTATTACTGATGCAGATGTACATGAAGTACATCTGCATCAGCCTATTACTGATGCAGATGTACATGAAGTACTTGATGAGGAAAGGGTTGAAAATGAGCAGGCTAGAGGTATGCCAAAATGGCTGGTGCACACTTTGCATGACAGTAAATTGGATGCACCTTTGTCTAGTCGTACTCGTTCAGGCTGTCACCATGCATCTTATGCATCAAATTGTTAATGTTTGGCTGTGTCTAGCTTACATGATGTTAAGGAGCCTCTGTCTTTTGATGAAGCACAAAATTCAAAAAATTGGATGGCTGCCATGCAATCAGAATATGATGCACTTATAGAAAATGACACATGGACTTATAATGATTTGCCTCCTGGCAAAAAGGCCATTGGTACGAAGTGGGTTTACAAGTTGAAACGCAAGCCGGATGGTCAGATCGATCGCCATAAGGCTCGACTTGTTGCAAAGGGTTATGCACAGCAAAAAGGCATAGATTACGAAGAGACTTTTGCTCCCACTTTTCGTATGACTACTGTGCGTTTTCTATGTGCATTGGTAGCTCATTTTGGATGGGATGTACATCAATCAGACATTGTTACTACTTTCTTGAATGGTGACATATTTGAGGAAGTTTATGTAACGCAGCCTTGCAGTTTTGTCATAAAAGGACAAGAGGACAAAGTGTGCAGATGTAAGAAGGCTTTGTATGGGTTGAAGCAATCTCCTCGTGCTTGGCATGAGAAAGCTAACACTCATTTGGTTAAACGAGGCTTTTGTAACAGTCCAACAGAAAGCACATTGTATGTAAAGCGTGAGGGTGATGTACTTCTCATTGTGGTTCTTTATGTCGATGATTTGTTGATCACTGGACCAAATGAGAGACATATTGCTGAATTTAAGGCTGATTTGAATGCTACTTTCAAGATGAAAGATTTGGGGATGTTGCATCATTACTTGGGTATACAGTTTCAGCAATGTGATGGTGGTATTGCCTTGTGTCAGAAAAGTTTAATAGAGACATTGCTATGTAAGTTTGGACTTGAGGATTGAAAACCTATTGCCACCCCCATGGAAACAAGTTTGAATTTGAGTCTACATGATGCTGGCGATCCTGCTGATGTCACTCTTTACCAAACTGTTGTTGGCTGCCTCATTGATGTATGGAGCAGGAGGCCAGATATTCAGTTTGCAGTCTCACAAGTCAGCAGATTTATGCATAGCCCAGGGTCTAAGCATTGGCACGCTGTCAAGAGGATTTTCCTCTACCTTAGTGGCACTTTACATCTTGGCTTGTTTTATCCCAAGGGGGGATCATTGCCGCCAGACTTACATGCTTTTTCAGACTCAGATTGGGCTGGTTGTTTTGACACGCGAGTGTCCACAAGTGGTTTTTGTTTCATGCTTGGCAGTTCATGTCTATCATGGTTGAGCAAGAAGCAACCTACTGTGGCCACTTCGAGTTGTGAGGCTGAGTACACGGCAGTCTTCACAGCTACGGTTGAGTGTGTATGGTTCAGACGCCTTATGGCTGATTTGGGTGTTGGTTAGGACACTGCCAACACTATCTAAACTGACAGTCAGAGCGCATTGGCAGTTGCGAGGAACCCAGTTTTTCATGCTCTCACAAAGCACATTGAGGTGCATTACCACTATGTCAGGGAGAGGCTCTCAGCAGGAGAGATCATCTTGGCTTATGTGCCAACACAGGACAACCTTGCAGATCTTTTCACAAAGGCATTGTTTTGTGAGAAGCTTGAAGATTTCCGCAAAGCTTTGGGCTTACTCCCCTTTGTGGATTGATCATGTCCTCAGGCCATGGCACTTCCCTTTACTCATGTGCCAGCTCTCATTCACCGCATCACTCTAGAGGGGATTTGTTACCATATACATGTGGTAGTGATGTGTGTGAACACACTAGGACCACCGGGGCATTTTTTCCCTCTTTAGGAGGTTTTTTCCCCCGAGTATTGTATATACGCCCATCACTCTAGGGCTATCTATCTTTCCATTGCACACTAAGTAAAACACTCTCTTTTGTGTGCCTTGAGCTTCCTTCGTCCTCTCCAAGCTGTGTGCGTTTCTCTGAAACCCAAATTCCAACAAATATTGGTGCAATTGAAAACATTTTTCTTAACATTTGAAATGAGCTCTCTTCCATATAAAATGTACATTCTTCTTTGTTAGGTGAGTAAGAGGCAGACAAACATTTGCTAAATATCTAACATGCCATTTCACTTGGCCAACAAACCTACCAACTTCCTTTATGTTCTCTAGAGCTTTTGCTGCTTTAATAACTTCAATCTTCTTTTCATCAATGGACATCCCTTCATGAGAAACCACATGACCTAAAAGTACTCCACTTCTGATAGCAATGACACTCTTAAAAGGATTAAGGCACATTCGGAATTGTCTACACCTTTCAAAACACAATTTCAAATGCTATAGATGTAGCTCCTTCTTCCCAAATACTGCAAAATCATCCACAAAGACTCTCATGAAATACTATAAATAAGGTTCAAATGTCTTGTATGCTGTAAAATTCAATGATGGTGGTCCATTTTTAGTCCAAAATTCATAATTGTTGATGAAAAAGCACCCCACTCTATTATAAAAGTTGTTTTGTGTTGATTCTCTTCAGCCACGTGAATCTGATTGTACCCCAAAAATCCATCCAAAAAGCTATACATTTCTTTCCCTGCTACAACATCCAAAATGGCATCGGAAAAGGATTTGTCATAGTGGCTGCATTCAACTTTCTATAGTCAACACAAACTCTGATTTTTCCATTTTTCTTAGGCACCACAATGATTGGTGACAACCATGTAATCTCATGAACCGGTTTGATAAAACCCAATCGCGAATAGCTTAACAATCTCCTCCTTAACCTGTTATGCAAAGTTTGGATTCATTCTAGATACCTCTATTGCACAATCAAAACTGCATCCTCCTTCAGATTAATATGATGTTGATGCAAATCAGGATCTATACCTTTCACTTTAGAATAGTCTCATGCAAAAACATATTTGTACTCCTTCAACAACTGAAACAACTCATGCAAAAATTGTCCATCTATATGAATACTGACCTTGACAATCTTGGGATCCTCTTCAGTACCCAAATTGAGGTCCTTTAGCTCATCTTGCTTGACTCTAGTTGATCCTCCAAATCTTTTATTGTAAATCTTTTCAGCCAAATCTCTTGCTTCCTTTTCCTCCAGCTGTAAAGTTTCCTTTGGATTAGGAATCAAATTCCCATCCACCATCTGCACCAACTTTGATCCTTGTATTATCTGTCTAGGTACTAAGTCAAAATATTCATATTCTACCTCTTCATCTTTCTACAAGATACCTTCAATATCAACTTCAATTATTGGTACAATAGTTGGATTTGCTTTTAAGAATGGTTCTTCTTCATCATCCTCCACTTCCTCTGCCAAATTAATTTTTTGAGCATACAGTGGTCTTTTCTTAAAAGGAATGTTCTTTCTCCCAAGCATAGGAATTGCAATTTCTTGCTTCCCTTTCTTTATAGCAACTTTATTTTCACCTTAGTCCTGCTTGACTTTAGCCAATCTGAACCAGGGCCTCCCCAACAACATATCATAGGAGGTATCACCCCTCTCCATCTTCAACACAACAAAATTCACTTAGAATTGAATACCTGCAATATAAATAGATTGTTGCCTCAATATTCCTGATGGTTGAACTCTCCTCTGATTTGCCATCTTCACCTGAAATGGTGCTGACTGCAATTTGCCCAACTTCATTTTATAATACACAGTCTCAGCCAGGATGTTGACTTCAGATCCTCCATCCAGCATTACTTCATTAAACAAAGTACTCTGAAATACAACCTTTATAAATGGAACAACCAAGTTGACATCTGTTGGATCAACATTGTTCACTACTGGCTCAAGTATGCTATTTGTCTAAATTGGATACTCCCTTGATAACAATCTATCTAACAATTTTTCTTTGAAGGCTGGAACCATACATAATAACTGATCCAAAGACATCTGCAATGGAGAGTTTATTAATACTTCAAACCAATCCTTGTCATCCTTTTTCATTAAGGGTCTCTCATAGTGTTGTTGCAATTGATCCCCTTGAATATCTGAAGTAATTCATCCACATTCTGATTCTTTTGGTCCTTCTGCACCTGTTTCTGAACTTGGTCTCTGATTCCTTTTTGCTCCTTCCAAGCAATAGGACCTTTAGCCTTAGACCTACTAACAACCATTACAACTATCTCCTATTTGTCCCCACATTGATTACAATCACACGCCCATTCATCACAATTATCTTGAGATTGAAGCTCCCAATTCTCACCCAGTAACTCCTCTGCTCATCAACGTCAATTATGATTACATTTGCTTGAGCTGGTGGTTGATGTTGTTGCTGCTGCTGTGGGTTAGCTTGCTGATTATCTTGATTGTAGAGCACAATTGGCATTCCTCTCTCCTCTCTATGCTTGACCCACAAAGCACAATTCAAACCAACCCAATGATCTAGTGCACCACAATAAACACATGGCATTATGCTTGGTGGTCTTCTCTTATTATTGTCCCTATTTCTCCAAGGTGGTCGTGGAGGTCTAGGAGATCTCTGAAATGGTGGCCTCGCTCTAAATGGAGCTATTTGATTAGTTTTAGTATCATTTCTCCCTCTTCCTGCATGTGGAGTTGATCTACGTCTATTATTAGGGTTGTACCAACACTGGGTTGTGTTATGGCCTTCCCTTTCACAAATGTGACAATACTGCTTTTCCTTTGGATCTACAACGGAATATTCAATTTTCTTCAATTGACTAATCAAATCCTCTTCTTTACCCTTCTTAATATTTTTTTCTTACCATTGTCCTTCTTCTTCTTCTAATTTCCTTTGCTACTTTTAGCCTCATTATCAAAGGATACCTCTGAACCACTATCTTCATCTGTTCCAAACTCAGCATCTCACTTTGCTCCACCCTATTTTCTAGATGTATGCAATCACCTGTTTCAAGTAGAATCTCTTTTGTAAGCTTTCCCTTTTTAGCTAATTCCATGACATTTGGACAAAGTCGACCATAATGGTCACTCACCTCTTCGTCACTAAGATGCTCAATTTTTACTCCATAAGTAGCTGCCTCAATTGAACAGGTGGCATGGTAAGTTGCCATATCTTCAACTAAGGTTTGCATTCTCCCCTTCCCAATGTTAGCTCTCAAGGATAGATGTGGCTATTTGAAGTGGCCCTGATGGTTGGCCTTTTTCTTCAAGATTTGCAAGCTTCAACTTCAAGTCACGCATTCCCTTCACAAGCTCATCTAGTATAGACTCATCAAACTTAAGAGCTATAAAAGTAGGCTTTACCATTTTGTCAGAAGTTGAGGTGGAAGGACTTGTAGTGTTTACTACCATCTTGTCCCTTCTTCTTTGTCGTTTGGCAAGCAGTGAGACAGCACCTTCTACCTCATTCCAGTCGGTCTTTAGTCCTTGCTCGGCATCTCTATCTCCGAGAAGAAGCTCCAAATTTTCTTGAAACTCTTTACCTGTAGGTTGTAAGAAAAGATCTGTCTTCTCTGCATCTAGTGTGGCCTTTTCTGTCCTGGTGAGTTGTGCATAGTGCCGCTTAAATTCCCTAAGTAGCTCTACTATTGATAGTCCTTGCTTTGGCTTGACTATCCATTCTAGGAATGTCCTTTTGGTCACTCTTTTAGAGTCCTCCATGAAATATTTCTCCTTTAAAGCTACTTTGAGTTCTTCCCAGTTTCTCATATGCCCATCTTTAATTGCCCTAACATGTTCCCTAATTTTTGGAGCAACAACTAGCTTAAATCTTTGAATCATCTCACCTTCTAGCACGCGATGCAACTCCATCTCCTTCACATATTGGCGCAAGTACTTGGTTACATCTTTGCCATTGAACTAATCCATTCTGTTGACAACCACTTATATGGCTTTGGTTCCTGAAATCTTCCTTCTTTAAGTGGCATGTTCTTGTTGCATAAACATTGCAAATGCTTAAAACATTTGCATTGTTGCGGGGTCAAAATGCATACCATGTTGCTCCACATGATCACCCATGGTTACCCACAAACTCTCATCCTGGCAAATTCGCGTCGGGTTCACCAAAAATATGTCAAGAAGTTTGCGGTCTTACCAAGAAAGCATTGGGCTTTTGGCTGTGAGGGTTTGTGAGAGAACTCCAAAAACTATATGAAGGAGTTATACCATAGATGACATGAAGTCTAGGGTTTGGAAGGAAGTACAATCAAAGAAGCCCTACTCTTTCTCTCTTGCACTCACACACACAAAGAAAGAAGACAAAAGAGAATTTCAAAACAACACAAAGATGAAAACATCAAGTCTATGGTCGTATTGTATCATGGGTAATATGAAAGCGTTAATAGATGAGTTAAAGGCGTTCAATTTTTGCCAACCAAACAGGTTACGAATTGTTGTTAACTTCTTTGGAATTGTAATTTTGTGCTTACCATATTATATATGTTTTGACTAGTGAGGGGGATTAATTGTGTGTACAAATCCTCTTGGTTCATAGCAAGATGGCTACATTACGTCAAAAGAAAATTTATAGTCTATAAGAGGTAGTATGATGGGATCCGGTGAATTAAGTATTTCATATATTTCATTGAGCCTTTTCATGTCAAAGAGAAACACTATACGTTGTTGAAAGTGTATTTTACGGCTAATCCATACGTTAATTGTAATAGATCGCACAAAGTGGAAGCAATAGAAATTCACATCATGTGGATTATTCATCTAGGATAACTCTAGTATGTGCAAAATGTAGATATGAGAGAAGAGAAGAGAATTTACCATGCCAAGCCCTATTCTTCCCCGTGGGCAATAAGGATACTACAGGGAGAGATATACCTGTAGTAAGGAGAACCTAAATTTTATAAAGAAAATGACTTTCTAAGAGTGAAAGAAATAGATATGGTTAGGGAAATGAAATTAGAGATATATGTTGGATTAGAGATAAAAAAGAAAACAACAAGAAACCAACAAAATATCAAAGTAAAACACATCTTACTTGACAAACTCTTCGGGAGTTATTCACCATTATGATGGAGAGAGAAGAAGAGGGAAGACTTCAGTCTTGATTCATGCACCAAGTTCAAGACCTTCTTTGATTAGAGTTGATCTTCCAAGGATAGCTTACAAGAATGGCTAGTCTTCCTCTAGAGAAAATGTAGGCTTAGGCTTATGTTTAAGGCTAAGTACAATTAGGCATCAATCCTCTCACTCCTCATGAATAAATTTCAAGGACGAAGAGGTCCCCTTTTATAGGTGAAGGGAAACCCCCAAGGGTTACGCAAGAAAGAGAAGAGCAGTGTGAACAGGAACTGAAAAAGTTTGAAATGGATTGTCCCTGCATGATGTGGGCAGACTGGGGTCCACCATTTTGATCATATCTACTCAATCGTGGATCCAAATAAAAAAGTAAATATAGGAGCAAAAAATTCAGCTCAAGCTACAACCCCCATTTTATATACTTTTTCCAACTCGGATTGGAACTTTGTATTTAAAAAATCATCAAAATAGGGTACATTTCTGGCACTTGTAAGAATACTCCTTTTTCCTCTCAATCTACTCTCATACCCCGCTAGCTCTCACCATCTTCAAAGGTGTGTGAGGTCTTGGGTCTGAGACCGTGAGGGAATTGATGTTGTGTTTTATAAGTGTGTGCATGGTGCTTGAAGCTTCCATCTTCATTGGACGAGCAAGGTATTGACACAAAGTATTGTATTGTAAAATGTCTCCCTTGATGGGGGAAACCTATAATACAAAACCTTTTGGAGGGGGGACCGGCTCCATGTAAATCCGGTCCTCAATTGTTGTCAATAGCTTAATCGCTCTCTCTTTTGAAGTATTGTTCATGCCTATCTAACTAGGTGTTATGCTTTTTGTTGCTCTCTCCATCCAAGCACTCTTGCTATGCTCATTAGGAATCTATTCTAATGAAATGCTCACTATGTGTATGCTATTTCAAACTTGGGCACATGTCTGACATTACATAAAGTAAAGTGTGTGCCATTCCTTAGATGCAATTTGACGTTTTTGACACCCTCAATGTCTAGTTCATAAGCATCACCAAGTCTCACTTTGCCACAAGAGTGCGAATAAGTAGAGAACCACTCTCTATGTGGTGTCACATGGAAACTCGCACCAGAATCTATTATTCAATTCTGTGCATATTGCGCATCTTCTATAACAAGAGCCTCGACAGGTAGATCTGTTGTGAAGACTAATACGTCAGAGGTAAGTGGCATAACAACCGCCGGAAGTATCTCTACAATAGTAGCATTTGAAGACTCTAGCACATTGATCTCCTCTAATTTTGCTTTGCCCTTGTTTGAATCATCACACTTAGAAGTTTCACCGGATTGTTCATCCTTCTTGCTTTGCTGCCATTTCCTACAATCCTTCTTCACATGCCCTTTTTTATGGTAATGATAGCACTTGACATTACCAATAGAACCCCGAGACTTACTGCGTGAGCCCCCACGTTCCTTGCTTTTGGCACGACTTTGAGTGGGAACCCTCTGTCTATCACTAGCAACATATGCATCACTATCCTTCTTGCCTTCGAGAGATTTCCTACGAACCTCCTTGGTAAACAGACTCCCATTTATGTCATTGTACACTAGATCGGTACCAAGTGCTGAGTTGCTAATCGCAGTACAGAACGTATCCCAAGATGAGGGTAAACTGCATAGCAAGAATATTCATTTGATTTCCTCATCGAAGACCAAACCTTGAGTGGTCAACTGAGTGAAAATGATATTGAACTCATTAATGTGAGTAGAAATAGTGCCCTCTTCCTTCATACGAAGGTCAAACAGCTTCTTCATCAAGAAAACCTTATTAGTGGCTCTTTTGTTCTCGTAACTGGAACACAACTTATCCCATACATCTCTAGCAGTCATTTCTCCAACTATAGTAAAGTACACAAATTCTGCCAAATGCAAACGGAGGGTAGATTTGGCCTTAGCATCAAGTCTCTCCCACTCACATCTGTATACTCGCCCTCTGGGTGCTCCATGATAGGATCTAGCTACTCTTTTTGTATAAGAACATCTTGAATCTGCTCTTTCCAGATAGCAAAATCTGTCCCATCAAATTTGTAAATATCCTTTTCACCACTAGATGACATGGCTGCAAACTAAAGATAATGTGGCAATAAACACTGATAATTCTGGGAAAAATTCGGCAAAGTTTCCCCAGAAAAACTGACATAATCTCAATCCAAAACTATCACAAGAGACCAGTAACGCATTAAAAGTATTGCTCTCAAAGCATAAGACATGCACATCAACCACTAACTGTGCATAAAAAGTCAAAAAGCTGACCCAAGACTGCCAACACGGCGTCAAATGTAGTTAGCCCTCTCTATACATGTCCTATGGCGAGGCCACAAAAAAGGGGTACTCCAGCAACTTGTATCACCGAAAGGATCTCAACATTCGAGAATCCCCCAGCTCAAGAAAACCTCACGCTAATGACCCTCACAAAAGGTTATGCAGACAAGAAACCAGCCCAAGGGCCTCCAAACTGAGTCTCAGAAACGGTCAGGACTGCCAGAAACAAGCCAAATTGGCTCCACAAAAGGTACATTTGGCAGTTTCCACAACTCAACGTACATCCACTGTCAATAATACTGCAAGGTGCAGTATACGTGCTCAAACAGGCGCCAAACAAAATGTGCAAGCAGTAAACAAAATCCTTGCGGGGAGTAAAACCGCTCTCAAAAGAGCTCAAGCACTATCAAAAGTGCCAAAACAATGCATATGCGCATCAACTACTCCCACTAAAATCTGTGTTGATGCTAAACACTGCAACCTGTAAGAAACCTTAATGTCCTGCATGTATGCAAGAACCTGTGAGGAGATGGATGCCTAAAAAACCCGAGACAATGTCGATGCCAAAAAGTGCTCCTAGTCAGCCCATAAACACCATCTCAATAACACGTAATAGCCATAAACAGCTATATACCATCCCAAAATAGTCTCTGAACGACCTGCACATGTGTCATGTACCTGTACCTGTTAGCTGTAGCAAAAGTGGAGTTGAAAAATAAAACTCTTGAAGCGTAGCTCAGATGAAGCTTTCAATTGCACTAACAACTTCGAAAGGGGGGTAAAACATTAGGACATCTGAGGGAAACACTTCGGAACGCTGAATTTGCCGATACCAAAATCGGAAACCTGTTTGCACTTTTAAACTGCGTGCGCGCGCGCAGACGCGAAAACGGCAAGCACAAACCTTGCTCTGGTACCAATTGGGTGCGAGTGCAAGTGCGAGAGCAGAGAGAGAGAGACGTGCTTTGGGTGGAGCACACAGTAATGTTAACCTGTTGTTGCAGCTCATTATTTCGTTGTATTGAAGAATAAGTGTATAATGGTTAAATTAGTAGATGGGTTAGTAGTAGGTGGGATGTCCGGCTAGTTGGCCTGAATCCCAACATCAGCAACACCATTTTGCTGAGGTGTATAAGGCACTCTACATTGGTGTTTTATCCCACGACTAGCCAGAAATGTATTAAATTCATGAGACATATACTCCCCCCTCGATCGGAGCGGAGGGTGTCCGTAGTACATTTTGAGACATTTTCAGCCATAGCTAGAAATTGTTTGAAGCACATAAAAACTTCGGGCTTCGCTTTAAGCGGAAATACCCATGCATGCCTGGAGTAATCATCAACAAAAGTCACGAAGTACATGTAATTGCCCAAGGACAGAGTTTGCATGGGCCCACAAACATCACTATGCACAAGTTGCAACCTGTATGTGGCCCTAACTGACCCATCCTTTGGAAACTTAGAACGCTGCATTTTATCCAAAATATAGCCTTCACAAACATGTTAGACAGGTCCTTCAAGAGGCAACAAAGAAGAAACCATATCAGATTTCTGCAAACGCAGCAAACTGGCAAAATTTAGATGACCGGAACGTGCATGCCAAAGTTTTGCAACTGAAATTGCCCTTGAATCTGCAACTGCATTTGCAACATTTTGTCCACACTTCTCATACAAAGTGAGCTTATATAGCCCACGACAGAAAAGGCCAGATGCAACAATAATTAAGATCAAAAATTGTACATCTGTCATCCATAAATTTGACTACAAGTCCAAGTCTAGCAAATGTGGATACAAACAAAAGATTCTTCTTGATCCCAGGTACATAAAGTGCATCGACAAGTGTGAAGGAACTGCCATTAGTAGCAGTGAGCACAATCTTTCCAACTCCCTGAATCGGATAAGTGGCATTGTTGGCACAAGTGACTGAATTACCATGAGGGACAGACTCGCGAGAGGTGAACAATTCACAATGTGACGTAATGTGCTCTGAGCACCACTATCGAAATACCACACATGTGAATCTGCAGCAACTAACATGCATGCAGCATGCACAGTAGATCGTAAGAGCACTTTACACTAAAAGCCCATTCTACATCTACATCAACATCAACATCACATTCTCCTTTCATAGAAGACTCAACAATGGCTGCATTTGTAGTGGAACCAGCATTTGCAGTGGAACCACCCTCTTTCTTCTTAGCCTCTTTGGCTTTCAACTTAGGACACTGCTTGATCAAGTGATCATTAGCTTTACAATAATGGCAACGCATCTTCTTTTTGCCCTTATCACCAGAATTTCCAGACGAATTGCTGCCAGCAGAAGCATTAGGAACATAATTTTTGCCACTCGCAACAGAACCATAAGAAGTGGTTGCATTGCTGTTACGACCCTTTCTTTGAGAAGCAATAGAAGCCTCTTCAATTGCACGCTGCCTAGTCCTGTTTTTTTTTTTAAGTGACTCTTGCAACAGCAATGTGCATAATGCATCAAACTTGACAACTTCCGGATTTCCTTGGGTCATAAGTCTCCAAGTACTAGCAAAAGTCTGGTAAGAATTTGGTAAAGCATCAAGAACAGTCTGCACAAGGGAATTGTCTGAAATGAATTCACCTACATAAATAGGTTGCTCATTGATATCCTTGACATTAGCAAGGAAAGTATCCATATCATCTTCCTCATGCATAATCTTCGACTCCAGCTCTTTACGCAGCAAATCAATTTTAAGCTCATTGTGATTTGCATAAAGACCAGCCAAAATATTCCAAGCCTGTCTTGCAGATTTTGCAAAGAAATGTGCAAAACAATGGTTCGCTTCACAGACAACACAATCAATGCATGAGCCTACGCATCCTTAACATCCCAACGAGCTTGTTGTGCCGTAGGCAAAACAACTCTAACAGCTGCAATCCTTGCAGCAAGACCTGCAACATCCTCAACATCGCCTACATCCTCAGAACCAAGACGTACATCAATGCCCTGCACAATGTTCTAGACACCCTTTGACACAAGAACATGTTGCATCATATAAGCCCACATAGGGTAGTTGTCCCCATCCAACCTGTCCTCAGCAGCAAACATCTTGAAGACATCTGTGTTGTTGTCAGCCATGAAAAATGCCTGCACATGATGTAAAAACTGCCCAAAATGAGGAGAAACTGAGTGAGACCAACATGTGCTATATAGCACAACCCGCACTAGGACTATATGGGACATGTTATGCAATAGTTGGCACTGACAGAGATTCTGCACAAAATGACAAAATTGCATGCACAAACGTGGCTATAGTGGAAACGGAGGCCGAAATGAGCCCGAATTAAAAATCTGAGCAAACCTACAAATCAAATTTTTTTGCCGAACTGTGAACGCTCGCCAAAGCTCACAGAAATAGGAAAAAGTGAGTAGGCGTGTGCAGGAGCTGTTAGCGACTAAGCCCGGGAAGATGTAACTTGCTCTGATTCTAATTGTTGGAATTAGGGTTGCAAGAAAACACACACAGCTTGGAGAAGACGAAGGAAGGTCAAGGCACACAATAGAGAGAGTATTACTTAGTGTGAAATGGAAAGATAGATAGCCCTAGAGTGATGGGTGTATATACAATGCATGGGGGAAAAAACCTCCTAAAGAGGGAAAAAATACCACGGCGGTCCTAGTGTGTTCACACACATCACTACCACATGTATATGGTAACATAACACCCCATCAAGATCAAGCACAATCAATCGTCCGGGTTTAGTAGCCACATCAGCTGTAAGCGTTGTGTTTGCCGATGGCTCATCTAGCCACCAAGAGTTTACTACAACACCAATAGTCCATATGAGTGGAGGCAAATAGATAGTGCAATCATCATATCATAAAAAGAAAGCTAGTATAACACCAGAAACTACCAAATTTGGTACTCAATAGTACCAATTTGGTATTGTATTGTGCAATACTTAGTTTGGAAATGGTACTCAATAGTACCAATTTGGTATTGTATTGTGCAATACTTAGTTTGGAAATGAATAGTAGTAGTAACATTGGAACACACTTACAAGATGAACACATTAAAATATTATAGAAAGAACAAGTAATGAAAGACCGAGGGCAAAAGTTGAAGTGATTTGGTGAAATAAAAAGCACATTGTGCGAAGTACATTTGCATGTCAAAAGGGCTACAATTTGCATGCACGAGTGAACTAGTCATGGGTACGATTGTGCTTCTTTCTTTGCACACAAAAAAAGCTCTGATAGGGTCACCGAATCAGTAGAACCACCTGTCAAATTTTGTACAACATCACCAGCCGTTGGATCCACACCCCCATCGGTGCTGTCCGCTTTTGCATCCTCTACTGCCACTTCCTGTTCTTTGCTTTGCTTGCCATTCCCCAATCTACCTGTTCCCCTTTCCTTGCTTGTTCCCCTTTCTCTTTCTTGGCATCATCCACCCCTTTCCCCTCCTTTGCATCCACCCCCATCTTGTCCTCCCCCTCATTCCCCTTCTTGGCTTCCAACCCCTTCTTCGCCTCCCCCTCATCCTCCTTGGCTTCCACCCCATGCTTGGGCTCTTCCCCTGCCCCTTTAGGTTCTTCCACCCCCTGCTTCGGTCTCTTCCCTTGCCCCTTTACATTCTTCCACTTCCTTCTTGTTTGCTGCACCTTCCCCTTGCCTATTCTCATCCTTGATAGTGATAGGATCTTCAGACTTTGTGTCAGCAGCATCTGGTCCGGCAGCATCCAGCTCCACTTCCTGAAGGACTTTACCTCCCACATCGTCTTTATTCTCCTTAACCGTTGTCTTTATTCTCCTTAACATCCTTGTCCTCATAGTCACTGTTTCCTTCACTGTCCCCCATAGTATCACAGCGTTGTCCCTTCTCAGTATCTTTCCCTTCCACACTACCATACTTTAAATCATGGAGATCATCCCCTATCTCTTTAGTAACCTCATCCTCCTCCCATATACGACTTGCAGCTTGTCCATCCTTGACCACCTCTCGATTCTTCCACTAGGCCCAGCCGCTGCATCCTCCTCCTCCTCTGTAAAAACAGTAAAAGACAACATGTACTTACAAACAACCTCACATTTAGTGCATGTAAGCATATGATTTGCAGAGCACGCACATACTTACTCTTCACAACATGATGCCCACTGCCCAAGACTTTTCCACCTCGAGGATCACCATATTACAACCAATTTTGGCACAATGATCCCTGCTTTGTCGAAAATCATTGAAGTAAAGGGGATGATACTGATGTCGACACTCCAGCATAAAGGTTCCAATAGCCCCTACAGACTCCAATAGCTCACCACATGCAACACACACACACACACACCAAGCACGTGGATCATACCCACCGAATCAAAAACATGGAGCCTAGGATATAACATGAATCCCTTCCCAAGCCTAACATCAAACAATCATCTTCTTCACAAAGAGGCTGTGGCCTTGTGCTTCCTTCCATGTTTCCTCTAGCATATCATGCTCAGCCTATCACCAAACAGCACCAAAGGGAACCAAATAGTACCAAAAGCTACCAGTTAGTACCAAAAGCTAGCAAGCAATTCGTAAGGCACCATACTAACAAGGAGTCTTACCATACACCGAGCGATATTTTCCGAGCAAACCAAAATCCGAGCGAATATTTATATGGCATGGGCCATGTTGTCCTATGTGGTACGGTTTGAGCCCCATCCTCAATGTCAAGAATGAAGCAAAGGGGGGCATGCCACCTAGGGACCATGTCTATAGTTTTCTTCTATTCTCTCTCTCTCTCTCTCTCTCTCTCTCTCTCCCCATAGCATTTGTAGAACCACCTTCAAAGCCTAATAGAGCAATGATCTACGTGTGTCAATTCTTGTCTCCACGTCATCATTCAAGAGAAATGACTCATTAGGCAGAAATCATGTCTAAAAATAATAAAGCAATTCATCTCCACATCCTACAAAACCAACTCAAATTTGAAGAAATTTAATCTTGCAATTGGGGATATTTTGGGAATTGCAAAATTTTTGAAGGGCGTATTGGGAATTTATGGAAAATTATTTGCTCGGGAGAGGGGGCGGGGCTAGGAACTTTTGAAATTTGAGGGGTGTTTTGGGAATAGAGGTGAAACAAAATCAAGATGTGTCAGCGCGTGTATTTTGGTGGATGGAGACAAACACCGACAATGTAGTAGCATTGACGGATTTTTTTTGGCAGGTGTCGCCCAAGGCTAGGCTGACATGGGTGTGAAGGAGGGGGAGGGGGGTGCTAGTACGGGCGCATTTTTTTTAGTTGATTGGACTATATCTCGGAGTCGCCCAAGCGATTTAGGCTAATGCTTTGTTTGGCTACATCGTAGGCAAGAGGCCTTATCGCCTTTGAGTGCTTAGCATATAATTTGTCACAAAATACCTCACATAATTTGTCACAAAATACCTCACAAAAGAAGGCAATTATGTCTAAATATAATGAAGCAATTCATCTCCACAGCCTACAATTAACCAACTAGTTTTAGCATCTAGTATGATATACAATCAGTCTTCTAATGAAAAGCTACAAAAAATTTATTTTTGGAGAGATTTACTCTCACAGCCAGGGGAATCTTGGAAAATTTGAAGGGCATTTTGGAAATTACGACAAAATATTGAGGGTATTTTCGGAATTTTTAAAGGTGAATAGATGCCGACTGGTGGAAACGCCTCATTCAAGGTCCCGTGGAAGGATAGGGTGGGGGCACAGGGGCGCAAAGAAACATGGTGGGGAGACGACCGATTCTCTCTCTCTCTCTCTCTCTCTCTCTCTCTCTCTCTCTCTCTCTCTCTCTCTCTGGGCTTGCTTTGAGGAGATGCGATGTGCTACGATGATTGCACGATCGATCAAATGCTGCTATATGGGAAGAAGCGGCAAGAAGAAAGTGGCATCATTGACGTGCGTGGAAGAGAGAGACTGAGAGAGATGAAGATAGATGGGAGGCGGGTAGAGGAGCAAGACTGTGCAGAGGACATGCCACTCTCTCTCTCTCTCTCTCTCTCTCTCTCATACGCATGGAACTATCTGGGCGCAGAGTTGGGAGAGGAGACGAAGATGGCAAGGTAGAGGGAATTGGTCTCCTTTTGAGCGCGTAGAAAGTGAAGTTCGGAGGCAGGGTGGAGCGTGCAGAGCAAGGGGGGGGGGGGGGGAGATTGAGCTCGCAATAGAGTCAAAGGCTCGCAGCAAGGGGGAGGATTAGGCTCCTTCTAAGCAACAAGGGAAGGCGTGGGGGGGGGGGGGGGGGGGGGGGGGGGTGTGCGCAGCAAGGGGGGAGGACTATGCAGAGCGGCTAGTGGCGATAGGGCAAGCTAGGTGTGTGTGCATGGGAATGTCATCGAGATGAGAGCCATCAAGGTTGGCAAAGGGGATCTCAGAAGGGAAGATTCGCATCAAAAAAATGTAGATAAATCCAATGTATAGTGGAATGACATGAATCATAACCACAGAGTTTAAAAAGAAAAACCCTATTTACTTTTGAACTCACTACAAGAAGACAAAGTTTAAAAAATAAACAAAAAAGCCTCCTAAAGGATCTGCGTCGACGCATATCCTTTAGGAGGTTTTTTTTTTCCATTTTTTTGTCTTCTTGTAGTGAGTTCAAAAGTAAATAGGGTTTTTTAAAACTCTCTCTCTCTCTCTCTCTCTCTCTCTCTCTCTTTCTTTTGCACATACGCATGGAACTATCTGAGCGCAGAGCTAGGAGAGGAGATGAAGATGGCAAGGTACAGGGAATTGGTCTCCTTTCGAGTCGTAGAAAGTGATGTCGAAGGTGGGGAGGAGCGTGCAAACGAAGGGGGGGAGGAGGGAGATTGAGTTGCTTTCGAGCTCGCAACAGAGTCAAAGGCTTGCAGCAGCAAGGGGGAGGATTTGACTCCTTCTAAGCAACAAGGGAAGGCCCCCCCCCTGGGGGGGGGAGGGGGCTTGCGCAGCAAGGGGGGAGGGCTATGCAGAGCGGCTAGTGGCGATAGGGCAAGCTAGGTGTGTGTGCATGGGAACTTCATCGAGATGAGAGCCATCAAGGCTGGCAAAGGGGATTTCAGAAGGAAGATTCGCATCGAAAAAATGTAGATAAAGCCAATGTATAACATAACCACAGAGTTGAAAAAGAAAAACCCTATTTACTTTTGAACTCACTACAAGAAGACAAAGTTTAAATTTTTATATAAAAAAAAGCCTCCTAAAGGATCTGCGTCGACGCAGATCCTTTAGGAGGCTTTAAACAAATTATATAAACTTTGTCTCCTTGTATTCTTGTGGTGAGATTAAAAGTAAATAGTGTTTTTTTTTTAAACTCTCTCTCTCACTCAATTAAACAATCAAAGGAAAAGTGAATGGACTTTTCTGTTTAAAAGTTAGCAACGTGTTTTAAACCACACTCTAAAGGCATTTACAATACATTAATGCACGAGGCTAATTGGTGTAGACCCCTCAACAAATTATGGAAGAGGCACTCTACAAAAAAACGGTGGAAGGGAGTCATGGAGAACATCTGGAAGCCAAGGTGGCCTCAGTATATGAAGATATTTTTGTGAAAAGTGATGTGGGGTGCTCTATCGACGAGAGCATAAAGATTTAAGAAAGAGACATTGGGTCCGATTGTTGCTCGGGGTGCAGAATAGCTAGTGAAGACCTAGTCCACCTTTTCATGGGATGCCAGGCAATCAGGGGCAGGGCTGGGAAAATATGCAAGTGGATTCAAAGGACATGGAAAATTAAGTTCTTCAAGAATGATCTGTTCTTTGGTAGTAACAGGCTAGGAAGTCCTGCTCTTCTCGTCTGCACCCAAGTAATCAGGTACTACTTCTTTCAACATATTTAGCAAGCAAGAAATCGCCGCGTGTTTGAGGGGGATATGGATGTGGCAAGCTTTTGTGAAATCATACAAGAGAGCAGAGTGACGATCCACATGATCGGAGGCAAACAAGCCTCAGAGGACTGGTCTAGAACAATACATAACATCTTGTAATAAGTAAAGCCTAGGAGTAGTAGTGGTTTCTCTGTCAAATACAAAACTTGTAATCCTTTGACCCTCAAGGCCCGGTCTAAGCTTAACGATTGGTGTATATTTCTGATGTTCTTAATACTATCCACTCACAATTGTGAGTTTTGCACAAAAAAAAAAGTTAGCAATGTGTTCTAGAAAAAAATCCCTCAAAGCATATGTGTCGACACAGCCCTTTTGAGGGAGATTTGTTTTACTATACAACGATAGAGAGCGGAAGTTGGACGAAACAACTATGTCTATTATTAATAAAAAATTGTGATTAACAATTTTGATTCTCACCCTATCTTTCACCAATAGTTTCCCACGACTAACAAGGCCGCATTGTGTTACGCTCACAACTAGTGTTCATAGAATCAATTCACACCACCCTAAAATATTCACAATAGTCATCTATAAGGTTTCCCCATGAGCAAAGAATTCAAAATACTCAAATATAGTGCAAAAGTAGAGGGGGGAGGGGGTCGAGCATTGATGCACAAGAAGGCCTTCAGATATCATGTCAGCAATGTTAGACTAGTGTTTGAGAAAAAATATTTTCACAGCTAACTTACAAAATTCCTCTGGGCAGTGGAAAGGCTATGAGGTTTTCTTTAGTTTCCAGCAAAAACACACGAAAGAACAAGCTCAAGAGCCAATGTCAGGCTTGCTAGCACCTACCTCTTTCTTAGCATATCCACTCTTAAATTTAATTGCCAATTTATTTAGTCTCTCAAGTGAAGAAATAAGTGACTTATATAAATGAGCGACTTACAGGAACTCTTGGCTATGTGTGTTTTGATAAAGTGCCTCTCATTAACTCGCTCGAAAAAGTTCACTCGGAGTTTGGGATTCCTCCTAACAAGTAGTACTAAAAACTACCAAAACTACCAAATCATCAATGACAAAAGACAACCATGAACTACAAAAATAGAACCAAATCAAAACCATGAGCGACCAATTAGTAGTTGAAACATAAGCATGAAAAAAAAAACCCTAACAACCACCAAAACAACATTGTCAAAACCTACCATAACTATCTAAAATTACCAATACCACCAAAAGATCATTGATAGAAAGCAACCATAAACCACCAAAGGGGGAAACAAAATACTACCAAAAGGTTCCAATAGTACCAAAAGCTAGTAGGCAGTCCTCAAGGCATCTACCAAATAGTACAAAAAACTACCAAAACTACCAAGTCATCTCAATGACAGAAGATAATCATGAACTACAAAAAATTGAACCAATTCAGACTACAAAAATTAGTACCAAAAGCTTCTAGTTAGTACCAAAGGCATTATAAATACACCCAAGAAAGAAATAAACTATTCAAACATAACCAAAACTACCAAAACAACCTTGTTAGATCCACCATAAACTACCAAAGCGTAACCAAAAACTACCAAAAGTAGATAGTAAAGGTTTACTGGTCCAAGCAGCACATTTAAAACTACCAAAACTACCAAAAAAAGAAAATATCAAACTACAAAACGTCTAATAACAACATGATAGAAGATACCAAAATAAGAACGTAGAGCCAAAAAGACCCAAAAGATACTAGTATGAACAAAAACTACCAAAATAGCATAAACAAAATTCAAAAAATCTACTTGAAGCTACCAATCTACCTAAAATATGCAACTACCATACAGAAGCAAGAGAACCAGACACTGACAAAACTACCAAAGCAGAATTTATAGATACCAATAAATATCAAGAGTTTTATGACAAACTACCAAAGGATTTAAAAACTATCAAACTTGCCAAAACCTAGCAATACTAAAAAATTAATACAGATACCAAAAACTTCCATAAACCAGCAAATGTATTAGAACTACCAAGGCAACAACAAATATAAGGTATTAGGAAAGTTTCCAAAAATACCAAAACCACTTTCTCAAGGCATGGAATTACTTGCAGATCAACTTCCTTCTAAAGTTCTTCATGTCCTCACTGTTTCCAATTGGATGAAGCATGAGTGGGCTGGCTCCCAAATCAGCCTCCACCTCTTTGATATCCTCATCATTGCAAGGGTTTTCCTGCTTTAGTTTTGCAAGCTGTAGTTCATAGTACTCTATGTCATCTTTTATACGCTTCGCAACAACATTGGAACCATCGCTCCCAACAAACTTTCCTTGTTCTGTTGTAGAGACAATTTCAACTTATTGGATGCAGCTGCACATGTCTAAGGAACTCTCTCAACAATACTTTCTAGGTATGTACAATAGTCAGGTGTCTCTACGTGACGTTGTCGTGCTGTGACACATATATAGTGGAAACGAATAGGCTACAATATCTATCTACAACTTTTTAGATACATAAGTATATTTCCTATAATGTACATATGCATATCTAAGTATAATATTAAGCTTTCTATCTCATCCTATTATTTATATCAAGGGTAACATATTCTTACTTTACTATAAAAAAGTAATATGGAAAAAGTGTCAATAGATCCGCCTCTTTAACTTGGGACAAAAGGCATTGGTTGTTTCTTTCTACTATCTCATTATCATCTCACACCCTAGCTAGATTCTATATCTAGGGTAACTTCCAATATATATATATATATATATATATATATATATATATATATATATATATATATATATATATATTCTATGTATTTTTCTTATAAATAGCTATTAGGAAGGAATCAAATTCTAGTGGGACACTAGCTTGCATGATTCTCAAAGATACACCTATTTTAATATATTATTGTAATGATGATTACAAAAATTTGCTTAAGAGCAATGTCATGCTTTTATATTGCATGAGATGTCCATTGGAATCAAATGAAAGTTTAGGCAAAGGGGACCAGAATTTGGGCTACAACACCACATTTGGCAATGGTTCGTGGATAGTACGCAAAGGTAATCTTGTTGTACTCAGAGGTCAGAAGCATGGTACCTTGTATTCCATGCATGTGTCAGATGTTGGTCATGATTACATATCTATAGGCGAGGTGCCATCTACTGAGTTGTGGCATTGCCGGCTAGGTCATATTAGCCAAAAAGGAATGAGAACTCTGACTCGTTTTGGCTACTTACTTGTCTTATCTTATGTTGACTTTCCTGTTTGTGAGCACTGTATCTATGGAAAACGGACTAGGTCCGTGCACTTACCATTGGGTCAAAAGCAAAGTACATAGTGATGTTTGTGGTCCTAAGTCAACCAAACGTCTAGGGGGGGGCAGCTATTTTGTGACATTCATAGATGACTCTACTCGAAAGGTGTGGGCATATCCTTTGAAACATAAGGATCAAGTTCTTCCTGTGTTCTAAAAATTCTTAGCACTTGTTGAGAATCAATCTAGCAAGAAACTCAAGTGGTTGCGGACTGACAACGGTGGAGAGTATGTCTCCAAGGAATTTGACAATTTTTGTGCTACAAGGGGGATTAAAAGGCATTTTACTACACCATACACACCAGCTCAGAATGGAGTTGTTGAGCGCATAAATCGTACGTTCAGGAAAGAGTCATGGCCATGCTTTCTAGGGCAAATCTCACACAAGGCTTTTGGGCAAAAGCCGTCTTGACCGCACTGCACGTTATAAATCGTTCGCCTAGTACGCCATTGAATTATGAGATTCAAGAAGAGTTATGGTCTAAACGTAAGCCCCAATATGACTATCTACGTGTTTTTGGTTGTGAAGCTTATGCTCATGTGCCTAAACAACTTCGACAGAAGTTAGAGCCAAGGTCACACAAATGTATTTTCATTGGATATGGTGCAGATGGAGAGATGGGATATCGTCTCTGGCACCTGGAATTTCATCGAGTCATCCGTAGTTTAGATGTGATCTTCAATGAGTCGAAGATGAATAAACAACCTATCAAGGAAATAGAGATTTGGGAGAGTCACTTTTGAGGATGTTGCCTCAGAGACAGTGAAATCAACTTAGCGGGCTAGTGATGTACCTTCCACTAACAATGCTCCAGAGGGAGCGGATAGCAATGGTCAAGGAGTGAGATGGTCTACTAGAGTCTCTTGTCCACCTGCGTGTTTTGAGCCAGGTCTTGATTACATCATTTTGATCGATTGTGGTGAGCCAAGCTGCTACCAAGAAGCCATGATGATGGATGATGTGGTGAAGTGGGAGCAGGATATGGAATCTGAATATAGCTCGATTTTAGCTAATGACACTTGGGACTTGGTAGAACTGCCAACTGATGCGAAAGTTTTACCTTGCAAATGGGTTTACAAGAAAAATTTTACCTCAGGTGATCCAAATCCAAAGTACAAGGCTAGACTTGTAGCCAAAGGGTTCAAACAGCAAAAGGGAGTCGATTTTGATGAAATCTTCTCGCCTGTGGTCAAGATGACAACGCTTAGAACTGTACTTGGTCTTGTAGCGATTGAGGACATGGAACTTGTCCAAATGGATGTGAAGACATCATTTCTTCACGGGGATCTCCATGAGGATGTTAACATGCAACAACCTGAAGGGTTTGTTCAGGAGAACGCATCTCGTGAGGAGCTAGTATATAAGCTCAAAAAAGCACTTTATGGCTTAAAGCAGGGTTTAAGGCAGTGGTATCATAAATTTGATGCATGTATGAGGTCTCAAGGATATAAAAGGAGCGAAGAGCATCACTGCTTGTACACAAGAAAGCTAGATGATGGCTCGATGATCATTCTAGTTTTGTATGTTGATGACATGCTTATAGCTGGGAACTCCGTTGCGGAGATTGCCAACTTGAAGAAAACACAAGATTTGGGGGATGCTAAACACTTTCTTGGCATGCAAATCAAAAGAGATCGCAAACGTCATATTCTTGAGTTATCTCAGGAAACATACATTGAGAAAGTTTTGCAGCGTTTCAATATGTAGGGGGGGAAAGCATTGAGTACCCCAATGTAGGCATTCTTGAAACTCGGCAAGGAAGATGCACCCAAATCTGATGCTGAGCGAGCTGAAATGGCTAAGCTACCATATTCTCGGCAGTGGGCAGTCTCATGTATGCTATGGTGGCCACAAGACCAGACATTGCTTTTGCAATGGGAGTGGTGGCCAAATATGGCAAATCGTGGCAATAAGCATTGGGAAGCAGTGAAGCACATTCTTAGGTACCTCAAAGGTATGGTCGGCAAGTGTTTGCGCTTCGAGAACAGCAATGCATCCATCGTGGGTTATGCGGACGCAGACTATGTGGGTTGTGTAGACAATAGGAGATCAACATCTGGCTATGTCTTTATATTTGCTGGAGCAACAGTATCTTGGAGGTCATGTCTTCAAGATTGTACATCGTCTTTCACTACGGAAGCGGAGTACGTTGCATTGTCGGATGCAAGTAAAGAGGTTGTATGGTTATCTCACTTGGTCAAAAATCTTGGCATTGATGAGACTCTAGTGATATATTGTGATAGTCAGAGTGCTCTTGCATTGGCAAGGAATCCCGTGTTTCACTCCAAATTGAAACACATTGAAGTCAGATATCATCTTGTGAGATATTTCTTGGCCAAAAAGCTCATTGATTTGGTCAAGGTACACATGACGACAACCCAGCGGATGCTTTGACGAAAGGCTTAGCTTTGGAACGGTTTACACATTGCAGCGAGTTGATGGGTATAGGTTGAAGCCACTAGATTGCCTCACGGTTGTACATATCAGGTCACTTGGGCTGCGTTGGCCTTCAAGTGGGAGTTTGTTGGGATTCAGGCCAACTGGCCGGACATCTCACTTTCTACTAACCCATCTACTAACTTAACCATTATACACTTATTCTATAATAAAATAGAATAAGGAGCTACAACAGGATAACGTTGTTGTGCGTTCCACCCAAAGTAGGTCTCTCTCTCTCTGCTCTCGCACTTGCACTCGCACACGCTTCACGCGACACCTTCAGTTGAGGGGAAAAACAGGTCACTTACGAAAATGGCATGACGTATGGTCAAAAGTCAAGCTTTGCCGCATTATTTTTGGCTTGAGGCCATCATGTGTGCCACTTATGTACTAAACAGGTGTCCTACAAAAGCTTTGCAGTCTATTACTCCATATGAAGCATGGCATGATAGAAAGCCTTATATTGAGCACATGCGTGTTTTTGGTTGTTTTGCATATGCTTTGGTGCCACAAACACAGCGCCAAAAATTGGACGATAAGGCTGTCAAATGTATTTTTGTTGGTTATAGTGCTCAAAGCAAAGTTTACAGGTTGTATCATCCGCAAACAAAGCATATTTTGGTTTCATGGGATGCAGTGTTTGTGGAAGATTTTGTTTAGCCTTTGCTCTCATGTACTAGAGACAGTAATGTAAGCTCACAGGACATTTATGACACTTTGTCGCCTCTTTTTAGTGGTGGAAGTTCGAATGTAAATTCCAATGAGGCAAATGTAAACACTATGGGGGTTTCCAAAAATGTTACAGATCAGCCTTTTACTGATGCAGATGTACATGATGTACTTGATGAGGAAAGGGCTAAAAATGAGCAGGCTAGAGGTATGCCAAAATGGCTGGTGCATACATTGCATGACAGTAAATTGGATGCACCTTTGTCTAGTTGTACTCGTTCAGGCTCTCGCCATACATCTTATACATCAGATTGTTATGCTTTGGTTGTGTCTAGCTTACATGATGGTGAGGAACCTCTATCTTTTGATGAAGCACAGAATTCAAAAAATTGGATGTCTGCCATGCAATCAGAATATGATGCACTTATAGAAAATGACACATGGACTTTATGTGATTTGCCTCCTGACAAAAAGGCCATTGGTATGAAGTGGATTTACAAGTTAAAATGCAAGCCGGATGGTGAGATCGATCACCATAAGGCTCAACTTGTTGCAAAGGGTTATGCACAGCAAAAAGGCATAGATTATGAAGAGACTTTTCCTCCCACTTGTCGTATGACTACTGTGTGTTTTACATGTGCGTTGGCATCTCATCTTGGTTGGGATGTACATCAATCAGACATTGTTACTGCTTTCTTGAATGGTGACATATTTGAGGAAGTTTATGCAACGCAACCTCGCGGTTTTGTCAAGAAAGGACAAGAGGACAAAGTGTGCAGATGTAAGAAGGCTTTGTATGGGTTGAAGCAATCTCCTTGTGCTTGGTATGAGAAAGCTGACATTCATTTGGTTAAATGAGGCTTGCGTAACAGTCCAACAGACATCACATATTATGTAAAGCGTAAGGGTGATGTACTTGTCATTGTGGTTCTTTATGTAGATGATTTGTTGATCATTGGACCAAATGAGAGACATATTGCTGAATTTAAGGCTGATTTGAATGCTACTTTCAAGATGAAAGATTTGGGGTTGTTGCATCATTACTTGGGCATACAGTTTAAGCAGTGTGATGGTGGTATTGCCTTGTGTCAGAAAAGTTACATAGGAACATTGCTATGTAAGTTTGGACTTGAGGATTGCAAACCTATTGCCACTCCCATGGAAACAGATTTGAAGTTAAGTCTACATGATGTTGGTGATCCTGCTGATGTCACTCTTTACCAAACTGATGTTGGCTACCTCATTTATGTATGCAATACGAGGCCAGATATTCAGTTTGCAGTCTCACAGGTCAGCAAATTTATGCATAGCCTAGGGTCTAAGCTTTGACAGGCTATCAAGAGGATTTTCCACTACCTTAGTGGCACTTTACATCTTGGCTTGTTTTATCCCAATGGGGGATCATTGCCGCCAGACTTACATGCTTTTCCGGACTCAGATTGGGCGGGCTGTTTTGACACATGAGTGTCCACAAGTGGTTTTTATTTCACAAGTGAGCAAGAAGCAACCTACTATAGCCACTTCTAGTTGTGAGGCTGAGTATAGGGCAATCTTCACAGCTTAGACGCCTTATGGATGATTTGGGTGTTAGACAGGACACTGCCAACACTATCTACACTAGTCAGAGCACATTGGGAGTTGCAAGGAACCTAGTTTTTCATGCTCTCACAAGGCAGATTGAGGTGCATTACCACTATGTCAGGGAGAGGCTCTCAGTAAGAGAGATCAGCTTGGCTTATGTGCCAACACGGGACAACCTTGCAGATCTTTTCACAAAGGCATTGTCTCGTGAGAAGCTCAAAGCTTTCCGCAAAGCTTTGGGCTTACTCCCCTTTGTGGATTGATCTTGTCCTGAGGGCATGGCACTTCGCTTTACTCATGTGCCAGCTCTCATTCACTGCATCACTCCAGGGGGGATTTGTTACCATATACATGTGGTAGTGATGGGTGTGAATACACTAGGACCGTCGGGGCATTTTTTCCCTCTTTAGGAGTTTTTTTCCCCCGTGCATTGTATATACACCCATCACTCTAGGGCTATCTATCTTTCCATTGCACACTAAGTAATACTCTCTCTATTGTTTGCCTTGAGCTTCCTTTTTCTTCTCCAAGTTGTGTGTGTTTTCCTGCAACCCTAATTCCAACATGTTCTTGACAAGCTGCAGCAGTAGCGAACTCCGGAAGGCCTTGGATTTTGGACAAGAAGCTCCAACCATGGATCTTCAGACTCAATAGCTCGCTAATTTGTCTTGTAAGGCCAGATGCTGAGGAGTTCATTCTAACTCTTAAAAAGAAAGCCAAGATAATTTTGTGGTCCTGTTGTAGAAGGAAAAAAGTGTTAGATATGTTGAACGCTTGCTTCCCCCAACATGTGAGGCAGAAGCACTTTGCAGGTAATTCATGTTAGCCTTGAGTGTTTTAGAGGTTAAGTTATGCATACTTCTAACCTCCTCTTTGGCATGGCAAATACTCTACCAAGAATACTATGAGACCGGCGGTAGAGTATGGCGGAGGTGCCACGCATGCCCTAAGAGGTGGACAACAAGCCTGTTTTCCTAAAGAACCTACAATAATGTGGGCAAGGCACCAGGATTTTGATGGTAGCAACACAATTCAGGTGGATGACTATAGATACAGGTCACTCAAAAATAATTATGAGAACTGTCTTGCAATCAGATCATAATACCCTATTGTGGTAGGAAAAGAACACCCTTTTTACTTGGAGGACCTCATTTTGCCGTGGTTGCTCGGATGGATACGAGATTGGTACCCAACATCGTACACTCACAGGAACCCTATCTTTGACATAGAAGATGATATTTCTAGGTATGTTGCTAATTACTTCATACAGATGGAGGGTTACTCTTACAGATTTGATCCCCTTGACCTAGGAGATTCCTGAACTGTTGTACTTGGTGAAATTTTATATCATGGTGCATATTATATAATGGAAAAATACTTTTTTTATACACTATCTTGGGATCTTGATCTCTAGTGTCTTTTCTTGTGTTGTCTAGTAAATTGTAGTCTTAAAAAATATTTTTTGAAATCCCTGACATTGGTGTTAATACAATGGTGAAAATGTACAAAATTTGGTGCTAGAACAGTTCCAAATTTAGTGCTAGAAGAGAGTCAAATTTGGTGCTATCCAGTACCAAACTTGGTGCTATCCAATACCAAATTTTCTTAAGAATTTGGCATTGTTCACTTCATACTGGTAGTGAACCATGTTTTCTATCACGTTTTGGAGACCCTATTGTGCATCACTTATATTTGACCCTATAGTTGCAGCTTGGATACATTGTCTTGCACCAAATACTCACAGTATTGTACATGAACTTACACAAAGAATTCTACAAGCAATACCATATTTTGGTAGTGCTTGTCATCACTTTGGTACTGATTAGATCCCTTTTGGTACATGAGCTTATGCAAGGGATTCTATAGTAAAAATTTTGGTACTGCTTGTCATCACTTTGGTGCTTGTTAGCTCCCTTTTGGTGTTGGTTAGTATTATTCTGGTATTGGTTAGGGGCAAGTTGGTATAGAGCTTGACAATTAATGTATAGCAATCTCAAATATTGAATAGAGGAAGTGAAGAATAGCAAGAAACATAGTAAATCATGGAGAGAGAAAGATGTATTCTGTCTAGGAGAAAAAACATTCACTTGCCCACTTAGGGGTTCTGGAATTGTGTTTCAAGTAACATGGATGCACCATCACTCTCATCATCATCATATGGCATGCTATTGTATATGTTCTCATATACTTCAATAGATAGCTTGAATATATTAAGGACTCCTGCACAATAGGCTCCAATAAGAAATGTATGGCCCTTACAAGATGTGAGTAGATCATGACTGGAGATGTCTGATCCAATAGGCTATATGTATCAACTTTTCCTTCCACTCGACCATAGTATAAGCCTTCAACATTCTTCCCGCCTCTAACAATCTTGTTATTTCACTTATTTTTATGTGCTCTCAATGTCTGGTACAACTCTTTTGTGCATTTGATAAGGTAGAAGTCCTCTTTACCCTCCGCTGCTTTTATTGCAAAGTTATCCCCAATGGATAGCATTGCACATAACATTTCAGGGCATCCCTCATACAGTGGCAAGATAGAAACTTGGCTCATTAGCATAGAATTTGAATATCCACCATCCTCTTTGTTTTCCCTTCCTGTAATTAGAGACTCTGGTAGTGGTTTGATGGGATATATTTCCATTCTTCTATATGCATTCTATTTTTACATATTCTCCATAGCCCACTCATACATGGATCACAAAAGCATGAAAGTGTTCAAAAGCGTACGGTGCATTGGTTGTCCTTTGAATATCCATCAGTACAATGAAACAAGCGGGAGCCCACAATGAGCTCACAGTCCCACTGGAGATCACTTTGCACATCATCCACACCAATAAGCCAGAAGACTCTCTGTGTATTAGACTTGTGAGATTGTTCTCTTGGCTGAAAAGTTGCATTCAAAAATTTGATCACATCAGCCACACACTTCATAAGCCAACCACATTGTTTTAATTCCTCATGCATCACCCTGCCCCATCATGCTCTCCTTTTCCATGGCCGGATGTTGAGAAGTTATGCATCATATGCAAGTTTGTCATTTGATAGTACCTGGTCACAAATTAGTAAGGTCTACGGGCTTTGAACTGTGAACCAATACCATTTGACCACACCCAATGGTGCTTCAAACAATGTCCATGCTATTTCAGCCACTTGTCAAACAATGTTGTACAAACAATGTATCATGTTGCCTATCATCTGATATGTAAAAGTGTAGTGTCTTTTGAACACAACCTTTTGCATTTCTTACATAAGTGATGTACACAAGTATTGTGACTTAAGTAGACCACCGATGCATGACTCAATCTCATTTTGAATTTTAAAAGAATAATTCTCTGCAAAGTCAATAGCTTATACAACGACATTGCTAGGAAACTTGAGCAAACAATCCTTGAATTGTTGCACTTGCCAGCCAAGACAAAGTTGTGCTTGATAAAAGCTTGTGAGGTGAGCTAAAAATAGGCTAAGAAAAGCTGCACTTTTCATTCTTTGCACAATCAATTCCTTTCTCTTCTTCTCACTCCCACCTGCATCAGCCTGTCCCATTCCAACATCCATGAAAACCTTCACACACACCTCCCTACTACTATCCTCTATTATCTCACTGGGACAAAATGTCAACTTCCGTACACCACATTGGGAGAAGTCCCCCATCAAGCATTTCTTGGCATGGTATCCACTATTTGGAGGCTTCAAGCACATGATGGATTCTCACATACTAGTGATGTGTTGACATGCTGCTTGGTTTGCAAAACACTCTCTTGTATCATCACTTCTACAACATATGGAGCAAGTGCAAAGGTGACCTTTCCCGTGATGCCCAAACTTCTTTTTCCGTAGTTGATTCAAAGCCTCTTTGAAATAGAGCATCTTCACATGGGATACACAGCAGCAAGCATACCTCTCTTTCAACTTCCGAACAAAGTATGGCTTTAATGCCTCAAAGCATCTAAGAGACACGGCCGTTGTAGGGTGAACCTTCTTGAATCTTTGGTGTAGCTCAACCTATGGCACCAAAACAAAAAAGGTTAGAAAATTCCAACTTCATGCAGATGGTAAAATCCAAAACTGGTTGTACACAGCACCAAATATGGTATTGTAGAGTATAAAAATGTCCTATTGAGTAACCAAAATGATTCATTTCTACCTTCTTTGGTACAATATAGAACCAATACATATCAATACACAACGAACTAAGTTCTTGTGAGGGCCTTTGATAATATACAACCATTGCCCCATGAAACAGAATAGCATTTAAGAGCTGGACAACACCAAAACCAATCAAATATATAACTATTCAGAAAACATTTGGTGCTATACAAATTTGAGACTATTCATAAAACATCTGGCACTATAAAGGACTATTTCCCTATTTGGTATTGTCTTTCGGATTTTGGTATTATGTACAACGAATAGCATGTATGAGAGTACCAAATTGGGTAGTTTACAGGGGCTTGGGTACTATACGAAGACCTTTGGTACAGTGGAGGACCATTGCCATATAAGAAAAAGTCAGATTTGATAATGTCTTTTGCTTTTGACTCATAGTAAAACTCTATGCAAAAGAGTATCGATATGGGTACTTTGCAAATGCTTTGTGATAAACAAGAATGATTTGGTACTATACAGGGAGTAGGTTTGGTAGTGCACAAAAACTTTGGTACTACACAATTATGCTTTGGTAAAATAGGGTAAGGCTTTGGTACTCTATAGATATAATATTTTCATATTTAGTAATGTCTTTAGGCTTTTGGTACTATGTACAACCAATGGCATGCAGGAGAGTACCAAATTGGGTAGTTTACAGAGGCTGGGGACTATACAAAGACCTTTGGTACTGTCCGTTGTCTGCTTTTGACTCATAGTAGAACTCCATGCAAAAGAGTACCCATATGGGTACTTTGCAAATTCTTTGGGGATAGACAAGAATGCTTTGGTACTATACAGGGAGTCGGTTTGGTACTGCACAAAGACTTTGGTACTACACAATTAGGCTTTGGTAAAATAGAGTGAGGCTTATATTTGGTAATGTCATTAGGCTTTTGTTACTATGTACAACCATTGGCATGCTGGAGAGAACCAAATTGAGTGTTTACAGAGGCTTGGGTACTACAGAAAGACCTTTGCTACTGTGGAGAACCATTGCCATACAACAAAAAGTCAGATTTGGTACTCTTTTGGTACTTTTGACTCAAAGTAGAACTCTATGTATAAAATTATTATATAGGTAGGTACTTTTCAAATGCTTTGGTGATGATAAACAAGAATGCTTTGGTACTATACAACGAGTAGGTTTGGTACTAGACAAAGACTTTGGTACTACACAATTAGGCTTTGGTAAAATAGAGAGAGGCTTTCTTACTCTATAGATAAGCTTTGGTGCCTCTAGGGAAGGAAAAGGTATTATACAAAGGCTTTGGTACTCTATAGATAGGATGTGGAATTACTAGTAAACAATTGAACACCAAATTTGGTATTGCATAGGGGCTTTGGTTCTATGCAAGACATCTTTGGAACTACATAGGAATACACTCATTTGTATATAACCTTTGTAAGGTACTGTGCACACCCACTACCATATAGCAGTCTACCAAATTTGGTACTATCTTGACCAAACCAACCTTAAGGATTCTCCAACAAATTACGATTGCTAAGAGTTGTTGGTACCTGAGAGTCATCGAGTAGATGCACAGAATGTTTGACGACACTTTTCCTTCCAATTCTCTTCTTGCATATGTCCTTCTTGTTAGGTGAAACTCTGGTCTCCGATGTCCAAAAGGCATGCATTGAATCTCTTCTTTCATTGGTGATAGTGGTTCCTTGAGGCAATTGTCTCTCACAAGCACTCACTGGCAACACTTCATCCTCATCTTTATTCTCTAATCTTGAACTTGTAGCACCTATATTCCTTTAATGGATACCCACAACACTAGCACTTTTAGATTGGTCTTACCTGTATTATTGTTCGAGATCATTGTCAAAGAGGTTCTCTTCACAAAAAGCTCAATTGCTGAGTGCGGGACCTTAATTTGAGTCAAAGTGTAGCGCACACACGATATAACAGTGTCTTGGACATTGCTGAAATTTGTTTTTTGCAGCTCAAAAAATGTCTGGTGGTGCAAGAGTTGCTGGGATATTTCCCTTTTGTTCATTCCTTGATAGACCTAGTGTTTGCTTGCACCAACATCGTGCCACCGTTGCGCAAATGTTCTTCCTTGTCCTGGCTTTTGGTAATCCAAGAGCAGAAGAAGGATGTCTTTCTTTGCTTCTCTGCTTGCGTTTCTTTGTAACCCAATAATTACAAAGAAAAGACTAATTAGTCAAAATTGAATTGCTAATGGAATGGCTTTATGTCTGTTCATTTGTGCTCGGACCACCTTCCAGCTTGTCGAAAGAGAGTGTTGGAATTAGGGTTGCAAAGAAACACACACAGCTTGGAGAAGACGAAGGAAGCTCAAGGCACACAATAGAGAGTGTGTTACTTAGTGTGCAATGGAAAGATAGATAGCCCTAGAGTGATGGGCATATATACAATGCACGGGGGAAAAAACCTCCTAAAGAGGGAAAAAATGCCCCGGCGGTCCTAGTGTGTTCACAAACATCACTACCACATGTATATGGTAACAAATCCCCCCTAGAGTAATGCGGTGAACGAGAGCTGGCACATGAGTAAAGGGAAGTGTCATGCCCTGAGGACAGGATCAGTCCACAAAGGGGAGTAAGCCTAAAGCTTCAAGCTTCTCACGAGACAATGCCTTTGTGAAAAGATCTGCAAGGTTGTCCTGTGTTGGCACATAAGCCAAGCTGATCTCTCCTGCTGAGAGCCTCTCCCTGACATAGTGGTAATGCACCTCAATGTGCTTTGTGCGAGCATGAAAAACTGGGTTCCTCGCAACTGCCGATGCGCTCTGACTGTCAGTGTAGATAGTGTTGGCAGTGTCCTGTCCAACACCCTCATCCATAAGGCGTCTGAGCCATACACACTCAACCGTAGCTGTGAAGACTGCTCTGTACTCAGCCTCACAACTCGAAGTGGCCACAGTAGGTTTCTTCTTGCTCAACCATGATATACATGAACTGCCAAGCATGAAACAAAAACCACTTGTGGACACTCGCGTGTCAAAACAACCAGCCCAATCTGAGTCCGAAAAAGCATGTAAGTCTGGCGGCAATGATCCCCCATTGGGATAAAACAAGCCAAGATGTAAAGTGCCACTAAGGTAGCGGAAAATCCTCTTGACAGCCTGCCAATGCTTAGACCCTGGGCTATGCATAAATTTGCTGACCTGTGAGACTGCAAACTGAATATCCAGCCTCGTGTTGCATACATAAATGAGGCAGCCAACAGCAGTTTGGTAAAGAGTGACATCAGCAGGATCGCCAGAATCATGTAGACTCAACTTCAAACCTGTTTCCATGGGAGTGGCAATAGGTTTGCAATCCTCAAGTCCAAACTTACATAGCAATGTCTCTATGTAACTTTTTTGACACAAGGCAATACCACTATCACACTGCTTAAACTGTATACCCAAATAATGATGCAACAGCCCCAAATCTTACATCTTGAAAGTAGCATTCAAATCAGCCTTAAATTCAGCAATATGTCTCTCATTTGGTCCAGTGATCAGCAAGTCATCAACATAAAGAACCACAATGAGAAGTACATCACCCTCACGCTTTACATACAATGTGCTTTCTGTTGGACTGTTACAAAAGCCTTGTTTGACCAAATGAGTGTCAGCTTTCTCATACCAAGCACGAGGAGATTGCTTCAACCCATACAAAGCCTTGTTACATTTGCACACTTTGTCCTCTTGTCCTTTTATGACAAAACCGCAAGGCTGCGTTACATAAACTTCCTCAAATATGTCACCATTCAAGAAAGCAGTAACAATGTCTGATTGATGTACATCCCAACCAAAATGAGCTGCCAATGCACATAGAAAACGCACAGTAGTCATACGACAAGTGGGAGCAAAAGTCTCTTCATAATCTATGCCTTTTTGCTGTGCATAACCCTTTGCAACAAGTCGAGCCTTATGGCGATCGATCTCACCATCCGGCTTGCGTTTCAACTTGTAAACCCAATTCGTACCAATGGCCTTTTTGCCAGGATGCAAATCACATAAAGTCCATGTGTCATTTTCTATAAGTGCATCATATTCTGATTGCATGGCAGCCATGCAATTTTCTGAATTTTGTGCTTCATCAAAAGACAGAGGCTCCTCAACATCATGTAAACTAGACACAGCCAATGCATAAGATGCATGAGAGCCTAAACGAGTACGACTAGACAAAGGTGCATCCAATTTACTGTCACGCAAAGTGTGGACCAGCCATTTTGGCATACCTCTAGCCTGCTCATTTTCAGCCCTTTCCTCATCAAGTACATCATGTACATCTGCATCAGTAATAGGCTGATCTAAAACATTTTCAGAAACCCCCATAGGCTGTACATTTGCCTCATTGGAACTTACATTCGTATTTCCACCACTGAAAAGAGGCAACAAAGTGTCATAAATGTCCTGTGAGCTTACATTACTGTCTCTGGTACATGACAGCAAGGGCTGAACAGAATCTTCCACAAACACTACATCCCGTGAAACCAGAATACGTTTTGTTTGCGGATGATACAACCTGTAACCTTTGCTTTCAACACTATAACCAACAAAAATACATTTGACAGCCTTATCATCCAATTTTCTGCGCTGCACTTGTGGCACCAAAGCATATGCCAAACAGCCAAAAACACGCATGTGCTCAATAGAAGGTTTTCTATCATGCCATGCTTCATATGGAGTAATAGACTGCAAAGCTTTCGTAGGACACCTGTTAAGTACATAAGTGGCACACATCATGGCCTCAAGCCAAAAAGAATGCGGTAAAGCTTGACTTTTGACCATGCATCGTGCCATTTCCGTCAGTGACCTGTTTTTCCTCTCAGCAACACCATTTTGCTGAGGTGTATAAGGCACTGTACATTGGTGTTTTATCCCACGACTAGCCAGAAATGCATTAAATTCATGAGACATATACTCCCCCCCTCGATCGGAACGGAGGGTGCCCATAGTACATTTCGAGACATTTTCAGCCATAGCCAAAAATTGCTTGAAGCACATAAAAACTTCGGACTTCGCTTTAAGCGGAAATACCCATGCATGCCTGGAGTAATCATCAATGAAAGTCACGAAGTAAAGGTAATTGCCCAAGGACGAAGTTTGCATGGGCCCACAAACATCACTATGCACAAGCTGCAACCTGCATGTGGCCCGAATTGAACCATCCATTGGAAATTTAGAACGCTACATCTTACCCAAAATACAGCCTTCACAAACATGTTTGACAGGTGCTTCAAGAGGCGGCAAAGAAGCAACCATATCAGATTTCTGCAAACGCAGCAAACTGGCAAAATTCAGATGACCAAAACGTGCATGCCAAAGTTTTGCATCTGAAATAGCCCTTGAATCTGCAACAGCACTTGCAAAATTTTGTCCACACTTGTCATACAAAGTGAGCTTATACAGCCCATGACACAAAAGGCCAGATGCAACAATTTCATCACCAAAACTGAGATCATGAACTGTACATCTGTGCGCTCCTTGCCACACTGTCGAAGCAAGGGACTTGCCGATACACCGTGTGCGAGCCACAAATGGCTCCAAGCACACAACAAGACTAATCTAGCAAGCTCAAGAGAGCAAAGGTTGTGTCACTCACCGCTCTACGCTCGCCTTCGTGGTGGATTCCTCGCCGCGATGAAGAAGAAGCTGCAGTCGTGCCGCGCTCAACCGCTTCCCCGCCGTCGTGCCTTCGTAATGCTCGATCGCACACACACTCTCTCTCTCTCTCACACATACACACACACACACAAGGAGGTGAAGAAGAAGAAGATGGAGATGGAGATGGAGCAAGAGCACTCTTCTATTGCACAAATGAGAGAATGAGTGAATTTTAGGTTTAGTTGGCTTTTATATGAGCTCACCCCATTCACACTTGGGCGCCCATGCTTAGCCAACTAATCCCTTGAATGTCCCGATTAGAGTGCACCTCTCATCGGCGATCACTCTTACCCTTTTCCTATTGGTCCGACAAGCCCGGTACCTGACTCTACAAGTAAATAATACAACGTCCACTGTAAGTTAGAACGTCCATCGTAGGTGATAGGGTGTCCGTGAGCCGTGAGGGTTAACATGCCCCCCTTCCTGATGTAGATTCCGTCCTCGGAAGCTATTGAGTTGAAGCTCGTTCGTCGAGTTGGAGAGCATTTGAGATGAATGTCCTTAGCCTGCTTCAGTCACTGCAAAATCAAACAACATTGGCACAGTAATTGCATTCTCATAAGCGATTAAAAAGCATATGCAGTTTTAGGAAGACAAATTGAGTGGTAACAAAATTTTAAACAATTTGTCAGCAATAAACATTAAATTGCAATGTAATCAAATGCATAAACAGATGTAAGGAATAAAATTAAACAAGCCTGGGGTCGCTAATTTGACGGTCGAAAGGCACTAGAGATCGACTATTAATACCATGGGTAAGCTTCTTAATTTTCCGTGGTCAATTAAGTTGTTTAATCGCGAAAGCCAAGTATTCATGTTCGAGGGCTGACTAGAGGCTATATCTAGAAGACCTTGTAGTTAAGCTACCATAAAAGGAATTTCTCATGAAATAATCGCCTGACTGATTACTTTTTCTTTGACCCCCCAAAGTCTTTTCACAGTGATTCAATTTGATGTGTGTGCTTATTTTGTATGCCTTGGGTTTTTTGCTTTTCAAGGAAAAGCGCCCATACTGGGAACCTCTAGGGCTCTAGTACCATAGGCAATACATGTGAGTGAAGTACCAAATCAAGCTGAGATTTCTCTTCCAGCTTAAGATGTTACAGTGTGGCACTTTGATTTTTTGTTTGTTCATTTTCAGCATTTTAATTTTGTAACTTTGGGGGGTCATATAACACTGGTACACCTCCCCAGGCTCATCACACTAGTAAACTCCCTTTATAATACTTAAGCTAAAGGTCAATAGGGTCAAGCCCACTAGAAAGCCCTAGTACATTTCACACAATGCTGCCTAAATCGGATTAAGAACCTAAGTAACCATTAATTATTAGGAAGGCATTCCCCATGGTATTAAGAGGAGATCTCTAACACCTAACTTGGTCAATTTAGCTTAGTCGGACTGCTTGAGTTTTAAACCTAGACAACTGATTATGACAAAAGGTTTGATATTAAGCAAATGCATTGAATATTAGGCTACCAACCAGAATTAAAGCAGACAATCATAGATGCAAAAAAGATAAGGGGCAATGATAATGGACAAGAAACACCTGTTTGTGTTGATGGTCGCGCTTGATCTGAAGTGTGAACGAGAGAAAGTTCCATGAAGGTCCAAATCCTAACCACAGCAACACGTTCCTGTACACACTATGAAACACAAACAATACCTCTAGGAGGCACATCAGTGGGAAAAGAGAACTTTGCTAATCACTCAACTCTAAAACAAAAACACTCCTATCATACTAATCTTACCTACCCTCCATCACTCAAGTGATGAGGATCAAAGGTGTTTCATGACATAGGTTTCTGTTTCAGTGTACCGGATGTAAATGTGTAGGTCTGAGTCAATGTTTTGACTTTTATTGTGCATACTCGTTTGCTAATTGCTCTTGCTCTTTATTTATTTTTTGTTTTTTGTGAGTATAAAGCTTTATATGTACATTCCCTAAGATTGGGAGATATAGAGGTCGGGGAGGAAGGTTGAGAGGGAAATAAATGAATGATGACTGTCAGCAAACACTCCCCCCTTCCTTGGGTAGATCATACCGTTTGAAATGAGCTTGTCACCCTTTGAAACCAATTGTTCCAGTTGGTAATAGGTGGAGATTTTTGCCAGTAGTTTTCTATTACCTTAGGCGCCTCGTCGAGTTGCAAGGGTGGTAAGGTACTCTCCCAAGATCGAACTTGAAGTAGTTCATCAGGTGATTCTTGAACACTGGGAGGTGTGGATTCCTTTGTAGCTTTATGGAGGTCCACTATTGTAGATGGAGGTTGTGGAGAAGTTTTTACCTCTACGGATGCATTACATGAGGAGCTAGAAGCTTCATGGGACTCCCCCCTTCCTGAGCTAGGTGGAACAAATCGTTCTTTCTTTGGTACCCAAACTAGCTCGGGAGCGGGTGTGTAGCATTCTGTGATTTTTTTCTTTCCACGATCATTGATTCGTTTTGGAGCTACGGGATTGGGCTCACATGGGTCAGGTGATAGGTAAGATCACAATCTATGTTTTGGCACCCAGATTTGATCATTTCCTTGATAGTAGCCTTGGGCTTCCAATAGTCGTTTAGGGATCCATCGCAACATTTTCTTACTTTTCTTGGAGCGAGTGGTACGTTTCTTACAAGGCTTCTGTTTTTTAGCACTAGCTATGGTCACTAAAGAAGCTTTAGGGACCCACTTGTATGTTTTCTTCGTTACATTAGGATGAGTCTTGTCAGAAGCGATATGCATTGCTTGTAGCATATTTAAGGGTACAGGCATTTCATCCCCCTCAGGTGTTACCCAGGTCGTCCCCCTATTTCCCCAAGTGTCTATGGTTGCTACTAGGTGGACCCAATCCACATTTTCCGACTCAGTCATCCCAGGTAGGATATCCATATAAGGAGAGTTCTCCCCAATATCCGTGTCTTCGTTACATGTGTAACAATACTGTAATGGAGCTGAGTGAATTGTTGTGTCTTATCGATTATCAATGATGAATTTATTTCCTAGAGGATGCGTTCGACCACTTAAAAGATCAACTCGAATGACAGAATCTTGGAACTGTAAGTAGACGTGGTTTTTGGACCAGTCATGCACCATTTTTGCTTCCCTCATGAATGGACGCCCTAAGATCATCTCAAATGACATAGGATGCTTGGAAAAATCCATAACAATGAAAGTCTGCCTTACCTTGTGTCCCAAGACCTTGATCATGAGATCCTTTAGCATTCCAATAGGCATAACAATAGATCCATTAGCCATTTTTACCACTACGCTTGTGGCTTCAAGGTGAGGTCGCCCCATAGACTCCCAACAACTCTTTGTCACCATGCTGACTCCCGCACCACCGTCAAGGACTCCCTTTATAGTTAATCCTTTAGTAATGATTGGCAGAGTAGCATTAGATTCATCACCTTCAAAGTATTGCCCCAACTTGTTAACGGGTACTTCAATTACAGATTCATGTCCCGCTAGGTCAGATGGTGGTGCTAAATGTTCCTCATCATTCATTACTGAGTCAGGTTTGTTCATATGTGCAAACTGTGGTAATCCGGCTTGTAATTCTCCATTGAGGAAGGCTCAAAGAGCTGAGACTAGCTCGGGGTCTTTATATAGTTTGGACATGATGGTGGTTCTAACTTCTGAAGACATGAAATCCATCAATTTGGCAACATTTAATGGCATCTTGTGGGACGTAGGACCCTGACAAGAGAATGGTGAAGATGGAATCTCCACTTCCTCAAGGGGGTCGTGCATTCCCTCACCAAACATTCTCTCTAGTAGGAAAGGTGTGTGTCCACTTTCAGATGTCCTACCCTCACTCTCTTCCCGAATGATATTGGGTATAGCTAACGGCCTGTAGTTCTTGTGAGGTTGAACTTGTGTGGGAAACACTGTGTCCGACATCTGGATATGTTTGGGTTCAGGTTCTAATGTTCGTTGAGTTTCTTCCACCAAACCCCTCAGTTGTTGGACTCATTCAATTTCCACTGTTGGGTTTGGATAGGTTCCAATCTTTCTCTTGCAATCCTCATTTTTTGTCTCTCGTGGCTTATCTTGGGGGTTCGCAACTGGGTAGTTTAACTTTGAATACTCTTTTGGTGTTCGTCGTAATTCCCTCTCGTGATCCTCCTCACTGGCTTTTTCCTTTGTAGTAACAGTTTTGGTCTCCATGGTCTCTATCGAATCTGAGTCATCCTCAGGGTCATTCATATACACGGGATCCTCTCCTGTCCCTATGTTAGTCTTTGAACTAGGTTTTGAGCTAGAAGCATTAAGGGATTTCTTTCTTCGTGTTTTCTTCTTTCTCGCTCGGCCAATGGATGCAGCATCTCTCTCTTCAAGGATGTAATTTTGCTTTTGGAGCATCGACCGTGTGAGTGCATTCATTGGTGCTATGTTTATAGTTGGTGGTGTCCCATCAACAATGTCTATTAAGTTCAATGGTGTGATTTTCGGTGCGTTTGGATTGTTAGGACACTGTGCGATCAAATGATCTATGCCACAACGATTACAAGTGAGTATTGGCATTGCCAATGCATTCCCTTGACTTGTTTGCATTAGTGCAGCATTCTTTTGCATTCTAATGGGGCACTCAGCTACTCGATGTGGTCCACCACATTTGTAGCACTGAAGAGGTGGTCTCCTGGCAAAATTATTAATGTTTATGCCTCTTGCTGCTAGCGCAGTAGCTTGATATACCGGTTTGATTTGTCCCCAATGGTCTTCCATATAGTACATGGGACACTCCTCAAGCATGTCGACTCCATAGGTGATACTAGAGTCTATGTCTTCTTCGCAATCTACATAAGGACTAGATGACTCGCAACCTATTTGGTTCATAGGTGTAACTCTTGGATGAGGGGGTTGCGGTCCTAGCACTGGAGGTGGCAACGGTGTGGTTTGGACCACATTTTGGGTTCTAGGGACCATGTGCTGTAATGGCAATTGTTGCTCCATGGGTGGGGTAGGCATCAATGCAGGAACTCGAGGTGAGTCTGTCCAAGCTATAGGCGGTCTATTTTCCATGATGCGTTTAAGCATTAGGCAATCCTTCGCTTGATGGCCATACCTACCACACGCGTTACAAGTCCCGTTAAACTTTACTCTGAAAGTAGGGCATTCACTCGTAGTATGTGGGCCCAAGCAAATTGAGCACCATTGTTGCTCCCTTCTTGGATACATATGAGTGTTTTGTGGAGCATGATTACCCCTAAGGCTTTCTTGGATGGCCTTTGTGAGATCTGCCAAAGTCATCTCAGATATCGTTTGCTCTTTCACGATTGGCTTTATCTTCATTGGCTCATGCCCTGACGCTTGCGAGCTACTAGACTTCGGCTCGGCAGACACTCTTTCTCCTGCAATCATTAAATTATCCTCCAATTGGATTGCATTCATGGTGACTGCTTCCCAAGTAGTGATACCTCTAATGACTAGGCCATTATAGATACTTTCATGTCGTAGTCCCCTAATGAATCTATCGAGCAATTGGTTGTTGTTGAATCGCTCGTTTGGATTGCATCGAGAATTCAAATTCTTTAGGCGACTAATGAAGTCTCTCACGGATTCACCTTCTTCTCGTTGGGCTTTCTGGAGCTGAGAGGCTACACCCCAAAGTACTCCCTCTCGTATGTATTCTTTTAAGAACAGTCTCCTAAGAGTAGAGTAGATCGTTTTCTCTTCTACTCTTAAGGTTCTATACCAATCTCCAGCCTTTCCGCTTAGGGTCAAACTCAAAGCCTTACACTTATGTAGCTCATTGTGCTCTTCCAAGGAATCGCACACATGTTCAAAGACTTCTATATGCTTCCTAGCATCTCCGTCTCCACTGAATTTCTGTGTGAGCTTAGCTACTTGAACTGCCTTGCTCCTAGGCTCTCTATCAGGTGTACTACGCATGTTTTCTGCAATAGAGCGACCGATAGTTTGAGCAAATGCTACCAAATCTCCTATTTGAGCAGGTATAATGGGTGTATGTGCTCCTGGAACCACATGTGAGATGGGAGTTGGCCTTGGCCTTGGCATACGCGCGGCTCTTGGGTCCGAAATTTCGTATGGTGGTGTACCAGACGGTGGTCCAAAGTTTACAGGCGTGGCCCTAGGCATAGGGGGTGCCTGATATGGCATGTTATTATTAAATGGCATGGCTCCACTTGTATAAGAGCTTGGATAATTCCATTGTGGATTGTAAGCTCTTGGAATAATCGGAGGTGTAGGAGCTACATGAGGCTGAGGTACGACAGGTGCACATGATTGATACATACATGTAGGTATAGTTGGGGGCACTGTGCTACTAGGCATCGGAGCAGTATTAACAAATGAACTCCATGGTGTACTTCTTGTCATGCTCACCACTAGGATATGCATGGTAGCCGTAGTGTCATTAAGAGAAAGATGAGCTAGATCTAGGAAGGTAAAGCTGCCACTTGTGGGCTCAGATTGTACTGAGGCTCCTGGCGAAACAACATATGGAGGATCAATGGGGCTCACTGAGGGAGTCTCCATTTGTGATAGGGTTGGTTGGTTGGCCTTTCCCGTATCCAAGAATCTCATTAGGCCTGTTGAAGGCATGTTGATCCCTGTGTTCTATCTTTCTAACTCGACAATCCTATGGAGGACATCACAAACTTTATGTTGTTGCTCATCTATGCTAGTAGCACCCGATGTGGATTGTAGAACATCTAACCAAACCACATGATAGGTGTGTCCTATGTACCGATCAGTTAAAGCTTCTGCTTGTAGGTCATACTCCCAATTTTTGTTTAGGAATATCCCATCTAGGCTTGGCGTGCTGGAGGTTTCCCTTGAAGTGGAAGCATTATTGCTCCCCATAGCTTGCCCCTCCGTGACTGCTACCTTGGGAGCACTCGGTTGCTCAGCTGGCATGATTGTTGTCATAGGAGCCTTTGCTTTCAGGGCTCGACTTTGTTCTAGCCCTCGTAGGTTCTCAATTTCCCTCTCCCTTGTTGCTTGCATATAGCGTTCGATCTCTTGCACTTCGGCAAGACTCCTACCATCGGGTAGTAAAACCTCAGAGGGAGATAGTCCTAAAGGATTAGGAGGTGCAGTGGATGGAACATTCACATGCACACTCTCAAGAAGCATAGGGTCCATTTTAGGCATGAATGACGAATTCACTTCCCCACTCCCTTCATTTATTTCATTAATCGCATGTTCGGAGCGAGTAGCTCTACTAAGGGTCTCTTTTAAGCGGCTAAACACGCTGGACCCGGGCCGTGGGCCCATGGCATGCATGTCTTGACTTGAACTATCAAGGTTTGGTGTAGGATACCCCTCCATGACTTCGTAGTCAGAGGAAGAATCACTAGACGCGATATGAGGATCTTGGGTCGCGCTACCTTGAGTCCCGGCCGAAGGTCCAGAACCTAGGGTGGAGGAATAATGGGTGCCCGCATAAATGGAGGCACTACCAATATGCTCGTGCTCTAACACTCGTCCAGAGCGTAGGTTCATATGACTTCCACACTCTAAGCGCGTTGGTGAGTGCCCGTGAAGGCCGCTCACTTAGTTTTTTTTTTTTTTTTTTGTTTATAACCCAAGTTTTTCGTTATTTTTGGTTATTTTTTGTAACCGAGCCACAAAAAATGGTGTGTAATAGCTCAAGACAAGCGTTTTGGCTAAAGGAACGTGCCGTGCTTTACAGCTCTCTATTCGGCTACAAGAAGCCCTCGAAATCCTAAAAATAGTTTTTATAGTCCTCGAAATCCTAAAAATAGTTTTTAAATATAAAAAGGTGTATAAACTATATTTTAAAACTGAGGACTGAGGTCTGGGTTTGGGCTTGAGCTTGGGGAATGATCCCCAGCCCGATCCTTCTTTTTAAATTTTTTATTTTTTTTTATTTTTTTTTTTAAGTCGCTGCGGTTACGCCGCGCCCGCGTGCACCTACACACTTAACCTACACCTAACTTATCTACCTACAGCTAATAGAGATACTGGCACACACACTCTAACACTGTTTACACAGTACTACAGTAGCTAACAGATCTACAAAACTAACCTTACAGAACTAACATTGAACCTTACAGAACTAACATTCCATAGCTAATACCTTAATTCTAACAGTACATTGCAAAAAAATTGTAACTTCTTCTTTACAAAAAACAAAAAAGACAGTACAGTGTAACAAAAATCTTCTCCACACAACCACACACCTTCCTTCTTCACAAATCCTTCAATTGAAATTGCATCACAAGAAAGCGTAAAGTGCTTAATCGAGCTTAGTGTAGGGCATTTCCCCGGCAACGGCGCCAAAAATGTGCGCTCCTTGCCGCACTGTCGAAGCAAGGGACTTGCCGATACACTGTGTGCGAGCCACAAATGGCTCCAAGCACACAACAAGACTAATCTAGCAAGCTCAAGAGAGCAAAGGGTGTGTCACTCACCGCTCTACGCTCGCCTTCGTGGTGGATTCCTCGCCGCGATGAAGAAGAAGCTGCAGTCGTGCCGCGCTCAACCGCTTCGCCGCCGTCGTGCCTTCGTAATGCTCGATCGCACACACACTCTCCCTCTCTCTCTCACACACATACACACACACACACAAGGAGGTGAAGAAGAAGAAGATGGAGATGGAGATGGAGATGGAGCAAGAGCACTCTTCTATTGCACAAATGAGAGAATGAGTGAATTTTAGGTTTGGTTGGCTTTTATATGAGCTCACCCCATTCACACTTGGGCGCCCATGCTTAGCCAACTAATCCCTTGAATGTCCCGATTAGAGTGCGCCTCTCATCGGCGATCACTCTTACCCTTTTCCTATTGGTCCGACAAGCCCGGTACCTGACTCTACAAGTAAATAATACAACGTCCGCCGTAAGTTAGAACGTCCATCGTAGGTGATAGGGTGTCCGTGAGCCGTGAGGGTTAACAACATCTGTCATCCACAAATTTGACTACAAGTCCAAGTCTAGCAAGTGCGGATATAGACAAGAGATTCTTTTTTATCCCAGGTACATAAAGTGCATCGACAAGTGTGAAGGAACTGCCATTAGTAGCAGTGAGCACAATCTTTCCAACTCCCTGAACTGGATAAGAGGCGTTGTTGGCACAAGTGATTGAATTCCCATGAGGGACAGACTCGAAAGACGTAAACAATTCACGATGTGAGGGAATGTGCTTTGTAGCACCAGTGTCGAAATACCACACATGTGAATCTGCAGCAACTGACAAGCATGCATCATGGATAGCAGGATTGTAAGTCCACTCTGTGCTAAAAGCCCATTCTACATCAACATCAGCAACACAGTCTCCTTTCAGAGAAGACTCAACAATGGCTGCATTTGTAGTGGAACCAGCATTTGCAGTGGAACCACCCTCTTTCTTCTTAGCCTCTTTGGCCTTCAACTTAGGACACGACTTGATCAAGTGATCATTGGCTTTACAATAATGGCAACGCATGTTCTTTTTGCCCTTATCACCAGAATTTCCAGACGAAGTGCTGCCAGCAGAAGCATTAGGAGCATAATTTTTGCCACTCGCAGCAGAACCATAAGAAGTGGCTGCATTACTGTTACCACCCTTTCTTTGAGAAGCAATAAAAGCCTGTTCAACTGCACGCTGCCTAGTCCTGTTTTTTTTGGAAAGTGACTCTTGCAACAGCAAGGTGCATAATGCATCAAACTTGACAACTTCAGGATTTCCTTGGGTCATAAGTCTCTAAGTACTAGCAAAAGTCTGGTAGGAATCTGGTAAGGCATCAAGAACAATCTCCACAAGGGAACTATCTAAAATGACTTCACCTGTAGAAATAAGCTGCTCATTGATATCCTTGACACTAGCAAGGAAAGTGTCCATATCATCTTCCTCATGCATAATCTTCGACTCCAGCTCTTTACGCAGCAAAGCAATTTTAGCCTCATTGCGGCTTGCATAAAGACCTGCTAAAATATCCCAAGCCTGTTTTGCAGATTTTGCTGAATGGATGTGAGGAACAATGGTGCACTTCACAGACAACGCAATCAATGCATGAGCATGCGCATCCTTAACATCCCAACGAGCTTGTTCTGTCATAGGCAAAACAACTCTAACAGTTGCAATCCTTGCAGCAAGACCTGCAACATCCTCAACATCGCCTACATCCTCAGAACCAGAACGTACATCAATGCCCTGCACAATGTTCTAGACACCCTTTGACACAAGAACATGTTGCATCATATAAGCCCACATAGGGTAGTTGTCCCCATCCAACCTGTCCTCAGCAGCAAACATCTTGAACACATCTGTGTTGTTGTTGCCAGCCATGGTAAATGTTGCACCTGATGTGAAAACTGCCCGAAAATAAGAGAAATGGAGCGGGAACAACTTGTGCTATATAGCACAAACCGTAGAAGACTATAAGGCACCTGTTATGCAGAAAACGTCACTGACAGAAATTTTGCACAAAATGACGAAATAGCCTGTGCAGTACTGTCTGTAGAGGAAAGGGAGGCCAAAATGAGCCCAAATCGAAAATCCAAAATTTTTGTCGACCTGCGAACGCTCGCCAAAGCTCACTGAAATCGGAGAAAGTGAGCAGACGTGTGCTGGCGACTAAGCCCGGGAGGACGTGACCTGCTCTGATACCAATTGTTGGAATTAGGGTTGCAGAGAAACACACACAGCTTGGAGAAGACGAAGGAAGCTCAAGGCACACAATAGAGAGTGTGCTACTTAGTGTGCAATGGAAAGATAGATAGCCCTAGAGTGATGGGCATATATACAATGCACGGGGGAAAAACCCTCCTAAAGAGAGAAAAAATGCCCCGGCGGTCCTAGTGTGTTCACACACATCACTACCACATGTATATGGTAACAGAGAGCAGTTGTGGATCACCCGAGCAGTAATCTCCTACAGTACTATCCATTGGGAAGGAGCAAGTGCGAGAGGGAGAGAGAGAGAGAGGGAGAGAGGGGAGAGAGGGAACAATTTGTGAAACCGGGCTTCATTGTGTAGAGAGAGAGAGAGAGAGAGAGAGAGCATAACAACTTTGGTGGCTATGGAACAGGCAAGGTGCAGGATGCCAAACTCAAAGAGAGAGAGAGAGAGAGAGAGAGAGAGAGAGAGGCCGTCAAAGCATCCAACCATTACCCCCACTGGTCCCGCCCTCAACCCCCACCTCTTCTCGAGAGTAGCCAGTTTCAAAAGTTAAAAACATCTTCAAAAACAAAGAAAAAGAAATATATGGCCCCTCCCCAATTCCAGTTAAAAGGTCCTCTCTTTTACACACATGAACCACCAAGCCTATGTTGTGTCAAGGACAGTCCTTTTTGTACAACCAAACCATGCTTTCAGCCAAAAGAGAAAAATGTTTTTGACAAACTCAAAGAAAAGCTTACCTCTCAACCTGTGCTTACATTGCCAGATCTCTCAAAACCATTTGAGATCCAATGTGATGCTTGTGGAGATTGCCTTGGAGCAGTTTTGCTTCAAGAAGGGCATGCCATAGCATACAAGAGTCGAAGACTCAATTTTGATGAGCGAGTGTTGGGCATATACAAAAAGGAGCTAGTATCTACTCTACATGCCCTTGACACATGGAAGCATTATCTTTTGGGGACTCCATTCATCCTATGAACAGATCACCAAAGTCTTAAGTACTTCATGATGCAAACCAAGCTTTTCAACAAACAAATGAGGTGGGCAAAATTTATTTCGCAATTTAATTTTCATATTGCTCATATTGATGGCAAGCACAATCAAGTGGCCGATCCACTATCACGACGACCAAAAGTAAATGCAGTGTCTATAGCAACTCACAAAATGATCTATCTTTTATGATAGATGAGTATGCTACTGACCTTGATTTCAAGGATATAATGCCAGGCATTGCCTTGGGGAAGAAAGAAGAACCATTCACCTTGCAGAATGGTTATCTTCTCCATGGAAATAGGCTATGTGTAATTAACTCCCTTCGTGAGAAATTAATGTATGAATCCCATGCTCCTCCCTATGCAAGGCATAGAGGGATTCAACCTATTTTTTGAGGAGTAGAGACGTATTTCTATTGGCCTACCATGAAAGTGGACATACAAGAGTATGTTTCAAAATGCATGGGATGCCAAAAGACCAAGTATGATAGAGGGAAGCAACCTGGATTACTCCAGTCATTGCCAATTCCTAATTCACCATGGGAGAGTATATCCATGAATTTTATCTTTGGATTATCCAAGTGTATCCATGGGAATATGGGAATATGGACAATAGTCGACAAACTAGGAAACATGCACATTTTATACGTGTCAAAAGACTATTAAGGCACATCAAATGGCAACCCTCTTCATATCACAGATTTTCAAACACCATAGCTTGCCAACATCCATAGTGTCAGATAGATATCCTTGAATGACCACTAATTTTTGGAAGTGTATCTTTGAGACAATACTTATAAAAGAGAGAGAGAATTAGAGAAATTGACAACAATTGAGGACCGGATTTACTTGGAGTCGGTCCCGCCTCCAAAAGGATTTTGTATTATAGATTCTCCCATGAAGAGATACTTGGTACAATACATGTTTTTTGTTCCTTGAGACCTTGTTGATGCAATGAAGATGATAAACTTCATGCACCAAAATTATGCCCGTAACTAACTTGCAAAAGCATTAACTTGTCCCCGGCCTCAATCCCAAGACCTCAAACACCTTCAAAGGTGGAGAGAGCTAGCAGGGAGTGAGGGAAGGGAAGAGGAAGAAGAAGTAGCATATGAGAAAGAAGTACTTTCCTCACCATACATTACTCTTGGAGCTTAGATTAGCATAGTAGTATAGATGGTAGAGAAGATGAGCATGCCACTTGACTCTTGGTTGGATTTGCATTCCATAGCCAAGAGGTGTTGTTGTAGGCTCTCTACTTCTCAAGCTTGGAGAAGGAGATGGAGTTCTTGCTCAACACAATGAGAGAGTGTGTGAGTGTGGGAGAATGAGCCAAAATGAGTCCCCTCTTTGCCTAGGTTGACCCATGTCTCTCTTTACTCATGCTTGATCACTATTGGCCCTTGCCAAAACTGGCCAATCATAGGCTATGGTCATTTCAATCAATAGGGGTAGCATTGGGACAAGTGTCCTTCTTCCCCTTTTGAGAGAGATAGAGCTTAGTTAATTAAATAAATTCATCGAAACTCTCATTGGACCTCCCTAAATTCCATACAATAGGATTCAAGCACACCATGAGGGCAGCATGGATAGGTGCTTGACATCTGTCCTTATTGCCTCTTAGGTATTGGGCTTCCCTTGAATGTGTGTGTGTGTGTGTGTATGTGTGTGTGTTCTCTCTCATGCCCCTACCTTTAGGGCTCGCCCCCTCCTTTGTAGGAGTCATGCTTGACTTTGAACACCTCAAGCACCTTAGTCATGAAGTATCTCAAGCACCTTAGTCATGAAGCTTAGGAGGGAACATAAGCATATCAATGAATATAAAATGAATCATCTCATAAATGTAGTTCCTCAATGAAGCAACCCCACATTAGGACATGGAAACAATAGTTCCAATAAGAAGAAAAAATATAACATCAAGCTACCATTCATGATAGCACCAATTCCATCAAGACACCCTTGTAATTCCGCTATGAGAAACTACCAAGGAGAGGGTCCGGTCTGCTATTCGCCACCCAGCCCCATGAGAAGAATGAGGCTTGCCTCTCATTCCCAGACCTTTTATAATGTGTGGCATGCCCTCCACATTCGTCCGATCGCTCAGGCGCTCTGACCAAGTAGTCTCCCTCGGAACCCCATTTTTTAATCAGTGATCGAAAGGCGGTTGACCTGCCCATAGACATTACAGGCTATGTAACATTAACCCCCCCCCCCCCCCCCCCCCCTTTTAAAGAGTTTTCGTCCTCAAAAACAACATAGGGAAATCGCTTGGCAAATTGCCAATCACACCACGATGTTCCCAAGTTGTTGCTTCCTTAGCTAAGTCTGTCCACTTCACTAGTACCTTTTGGTACACTTTATGATGTGTTTGTCTATCTCACTACCCTAGGATCCTTTTCGGTTCATATGGTACCTTTGGTGGCTCTATCAAATCAACCAAAACCTTTGGGGAAACTACATTCTCCAAATGGTGAACTGACTTCTTCAATTTACATATGTGGAAGACAGGGTAAACTTGAGAACTCTTTGGTAACTCAAGTTTATATGCTACATCCCCAATCTTTCTAAGAATTTTAAAGGGACCATAGTACCTAGGAGAAATTTTATCATACTTTCCCATTTTCATGGTTTCTGACTTCACAGGAACCTTTATGAATACAAAGTCGCCTTATGCAAAGGTAGCCTTTCCTGTGCACTATGAATGCTTTCCTTTGCTTCCTTTAGCATATCATTCATATCTTCAAGGAAATCCTCGACAGATTGAATCTTCTCCTCCCGGTGTCCTCGTCCTACAGCCATAGGAGATCTTGGTTGGAAACCATACATCAACATGAATGGTGTAAATTCAGTTGTTGTATGCTGGAAATGGTATAAGCAAATTCCAAAATGGGTAAGTACTCTTCCCAATTAGACTGCTTCTTACTTACATAAGAAGGCAACATTTCTTCTAGGATTTGGTTAGCCCTTTCATTTTGACCCTCAGACTGCGGATGATCTGTTGTACTCATACTCAAAGTAGTATCTAGCTTCTTGGAGACTTCCCTCCAAAAATGACTATTGAACTTTCTATCTCTATTTGATACTATATCTGCGAGCAGGCCATATAGCTTGTAGAGATGTTCAATAAAGAGACAAACCTGATGTTTTAATTATTTTTTTTGTGGCAATAAACTTGTCCATTTTGGTTAACATGTTCACTACAACCACCTCTGAGTCATTTCCTCGACTAGTCTTGGATAAAATGATAATGAAATTCTTTCCCATTTCCCTTGAGGAATCTCTGAAGGGTGGAGTAGTCCCCCCAACCTTGGGACACTCATGTCTATTGACCTGACACTGCATTTCAACACATAAGTATGGATGTCTTAAAAGAAACTACGCCAATAAAATTTCCTTTTAACTAGTGCATAGGTCCTCTAGATCCTGGGATGATTGTCACTTGGACGATCATAAATTTCTTTAAGAATGCAGCCCCAAAATTCACCAATAGTTGGTACACACACTCTACCCTTGTAGAGTAAGTACCCATTGTCAATAGAGTAGTTAACATAATTTTCCCCCAACGAATATCACCCCCCTTTGAAGCTAAAGTTGTTAAAGGCAATGAAGGTTTGGTCTGCATCAGAGCTCTCCGACCCCAAACTATAACAATAAGTCTCGATTAGTCTCTCTGTCATGTCTGTGAAGTAGTGCAATTGCATACAATGAGCCAGACCTCTATAAAGGATGGATCATGCTCACACAAGAGTGACTCCAATAACTCATTCTTGAAAAAAACAACACTAGGTCTTTGCCAAAGAGAAAGAAGACTATGGGACATCAAGGACTTGAAGGTTGGCTCGATTGGAATCAAGAAAAGAGTGCAAGCCATCAAGTAAGTGCATCTATGCATCTATCCTTGCCAGGTTTATATTCTTAAACACTCAAACATATCTCTTATGTTTGACATGCATGCTCAGATCTTTGCTTCACCCCAACAAGGAAGTGGAGTGTAACACAACAACCTCCTCGGCACCTCCTTATGGCCTCAAACTCATTTGCAAAAATGTCAATGGCTTCTTGGATAACAAGCTCTATGATAAGATCCTTGCTAAGTAGCTTGACACTCTTTTAAAGGAGAACCAACTCCATGCACGGGATGTTTAGTCAATTTTGGATGAGGCTGGAATATCCAATAAGGGATATGCTGCAAATTTACAAGTATGTAGCATCATTTGCAGTTTTTATTTTATTAAGAAAGGATTTAGCATCCTAATTCCTCTTATGTGTAAGCACAATTAAAAATATTTTTATCAAGCACACACTACTTCTAAACAAGACACGAAGTGAACAAGGAGACGCTTCAAACTCTGGGAAGTCCTTTTCACATTGAAGTGACATACAGATTGCTGAAAGGGAAATAAATGGTATATGACAAGTATAGCAATATTCTTATGATTTGATCGCTTTGCAAACATACATTGAGCAATTGTTCAATGTTACTCCCAAAGAGTGCAACGATGTCCCGATGGTTGTCATCAAGCTAGATGAGTGCAAGCTTGTAAAGGAGATAAAAGTTCAGCGAGTCACAATCACACTCATGAACAAGGCTCTGGATGCAAGTATTAGACCAGATGATCCCATAAAATTTAGTGTGCACTCTGAGAACAACATTTTCCTTCTTGCAACCTTCAAAGTGAGCTAACCTTATGTTCAAGGTTAATTAACGTTATGTTTTACTTGTATGCTTCAAAATGCACATTCCAAAAAGCTTAAAATCATCTTTGCAGGTGTCAACCAATAACTTCGATATATTGAATTGGGTTTTCCATCAAACTAGCATCCCAAAAATAATAAGCGAACAAAGAAATGGAAAGAAGTTGGATGTGGAGGGCATGGGTTCCTACATAGTGGAGTGGCACATGGCGGGAGAACTAAAGACCTTGAAATACATATACAACATTTACAAAGGAGCAGCAAGAAAAAGTCCTTGCTTATATTGCATGGGAGGGGTTCACATTTTGGACAAACCATATTGGAGAAGAGTGCCTGACAGACATCTTTGCGACCCCAACTTTTGACCCACTTTGGATGTCCCACTTTCCAGAGTGCACATATGCACAATGCATGCACTTTGTAGGATAATAGGAAAACTAATGTTTCTCTACATCTGTTTTTCTTGACCCACTTGACCTTTCCCATGAAGAAAAGGGCAATCTTCGATTTGGTGGATATAGTCTTCTCTCATAGATGGGTTTGCACGGAGGACATGTTAAGAAAGAATAGGATGAAAAGAGGTCTAAGAATAGCCGAGATGTTCCAAAGAAGTTGTCAATTGGTGGTGTGAAATCCTGACTCTTCCTATCAATGCCTACGACTGGAAGACAATGCAAAAGCCATAGTGCACAAGAAAGGCAAGCATTGAGATACACTAAGTGGAAAAAATTGCACAGTGTTGTAGTTGAGCGTGCAGAAAAAATGTTGTAGCAAGTACTAACAAGGTGAAGCTATGGAAAACCTTGGAAAAAATATTCAAGTTTTGTGAGTTGAACTCATTGCAAATTTCCAAGAAGCTGTGGAGACATTCCTTAAGATTTTCATGTGCATGGACAAATCAGCATATCACTCACTACAAGGTAATGTAATTGGTTTGATGATATGCTAATCTTTTGATTTGTAAATATGTATCCTTATAACGTTTGTGATTGCTTTGTGTGCAACACATTATCTGTAACCACATGCCTTGGTTTGCAAGGGAATATGGTAGCTTGGGTATCTGGTCTACACAGGGCATGGAGAAAATCCCCTACCAAGCTCGTACTGGATATTTTAGCCACACTCGGCATGGAGGTGGTGTAGACAAGGTCAATATCTTAGAGGAGCTACAACAATGGATGTATCAAAAACTTATGCATAGGTCACATTGTAAGGCACAAGTCAAAGACAATCAGATTGACCATGCATTGAGGCTAGCTTAAAAAAACAACGAAGGAGGGATATATGGGAGTTATCCTCTACGACAAGACGACATGCAGATTGGCGGCTACAGAAAAAACATGAGGGAAGGGTTTGGAAAACACTATTGCAAGTTCGGCCATAGCTCCATACACAAACCTTAGCATATCTAGAAGACTTTTTGTAATTTAAGCATTCTATAATGTGAATGATGGTTGCAACAAAATAAAATACTTTGCAAGATTTTGGTACAAAATAAATCTGACTTTGATGCATAAAACAAATACATTTTGATTGTTTTTAGTCATCAAGGAATGATACAAAATGCTATGGCCTCTTGCCCTTATCCAAAGGGCCCTCCTCCTTGTGCCTTGGTCTTTTGAGCGATGTGTTTTGTTGTCAGCATCTATTGCAAGCACGTTGAGGTCATGCAATATGGTCTCCTCATTTGCCTTAAATTGTGGGGCCTCTTTTATAGGTTGAAGGATTGGTTGCTTATGTTTGAGGAGATCATGTTTTCCGTATTGTGTCAATTGGCATGGGTCTATGATTCCACAAGCTAGACCATACACAGTATGTGTCAAAAAGTAGCGACTACATAGGCCATAGATTCTAGGCCCAACACCAAACAATGAAACCATTGCTTGTTTCTCTAGCAGCATGACCTTGTCTGTTCTGCATTTGATAGTTGTACCTCCTAGATATCTTGAGAGTATCCTCAATAAAAAAAGAGGATATTCAACCTTATCCTTGGAGAAGCTAGAATGAAAGCAAAGCAAAATTGGGGCACTCAAATTCTCCAAGTACTGAAGGGAGGAATTCTTTTCTAAATCTCCTTTAATTCGTCCACAGGGACGAGGAATAAACTTATCATCATAGACTATGAGCTATGACAAATTAAATCCAAGTGTTGGTACATACACATGAAACTCTTCATCTATGCACTATCAACATGAAGGGAAAAAAGTTTAAGTAGAAGTATACCTTCTGATCTTCATCTTCTTCTACCAATGCAGTGTTCCATAAGTCAAGTGTGCTCTTGATTGCAAAAGATGGGGACGGTGCAAACATCATTGATGTAGCAGTTCTCCCCAACTTTGTGATTCCAAGCCTTTCTTGTATCACCTTGAACTCAGACTCCATTTGAAGCATTGTGGCACATGCAACTACATCTTTCTAAACCATTGCTTAGTGCCTATCTTGGTTCAACAAACTCACCTATTGTTACATGAGCATCCATGACAGAGTACTTGTCATTGGTAGGGTCATTATATTGCCATCCTCTTATAGATTTTGAGCAACTATAGCAAGGCAATAGTCCTCTCTAAAGTCAAACAGTTCCACGATGTCATGAAGCATTACATAATGATGATCACCAATGGAGATGGTAGGGAGCACATTTATTGGCAAAGATCCTACTAGAAGTTGATCACCTTCTGATACACGTAAACCAACACTTGGTGGTTGCACCAACTCACTAGTAACTGAAAGTTGACTACTCTATGCATCCTCTGTTGTGTCCTAGTGGTCATCTAGATTGACATTCAATTACAATATGAACCCAACATAGTATTCTACGACACGACACTTTTGATTATGTATAGGACATTTAATGTCATTCCTACGCAAATGCACTGGGAGTTTGAAGCTACTCCTGAAGAAAACACCTTTCCTAGACGGTCAAAACTTATGTCCTTTATATAAACATATTGAGAATCCTCAAACTCAAATTTGCTTTTGATGATCGTTTGTTGCCTGATGAAACTCTACAAGGAAATGTCTTGCAAAAGCTAGCAACTCTTGTGATGCAAAGCCAGGGTTAAAAATTGACTTGATTTCATGCTCTTGCTACTGAATGCCAATTTGATAGAGAAAGTGGAAGAGTTTGTCCTTGGGTACCTCATTAGAGCAAGGCAGCTCCTCCTCTATCTTGATCTGAAAGGTATCCATTTGTGAAAGGAGGCAAGAAAATCTTCAAAGGTGAAAGTGGGAGAAAGAAGGCTCTGACTAGGACTGGGGAGTACAAAGAGGGGAAATAAGAATCTCATATTTATAGACGTCTTAGGAATTCCATGATGTCATTTTAGCCACCCTAATGATTGCATTAATACCGGTGCATTGAAGGTGGCACACAACCTGAGGCAAGCTCAACCACACCATATGACATGTGTTTGGGTTGGGTGAGTATTGTAGTTATATAAAGCACCTTGAGTACAAAATCCTACACTCACCCACATCTACACATCATAGGTATGGAGAATAGGAAGACGGGAAAAGTGAAGCTCTCCCAGAAGATGATGGTGGACATGAGGGAGGTTGAGAAAATGCTGGCCGAGGCAAAAGCAATTCAAAAGGATCTGAAGAAGAAAAACATAGCAACCCAAAAGGCAAAGGCTGTGGGAGATAGCAGTGCAAATAAGAAACCACCTATGATAAATGAAGAGGGACAATAGTAGGAAGGGATAAACAAGATAGTAATCGATCATCTCTTGGACTTGTCTGATGCAAGATTCGTTGTGGATTTTTCTTTCAAATTACATAATTTTCATACTATCTTGTTCCTATACATGTACCTCTGTGTTTCATTTTATTGATGCTTGGTGATGATGCCAAATTTATTTTCAAAATATGTCACGCCACAATGCAAGGAGGAGGTTTGCATGCCACGACCACTCACTACCTCATGTTGTGGCGCAACAATCTTTTTTATGTGCCACAACACGAAAAAGAGGTATACACACGAGGACTTCACTTATTTGTGTCATGCCACAATGTGAGAATTTATTGTGCCTGCGAGAGTGGTACCTCCATATTGCATTGTGACGTGACAAAACGCGATGGCGATTATGTATTTGTCATGGCACAATGCGATATAAGGGAGCTTGATAAAGGTAAATGTTGTGCCACAACGCGAATAGTGCAAGAGGCTTCTAGTGACACTTCCATATCGCGTTGTGATGTGACATTTTTATGTCGTGCCACAACGCAATATGGAGGTGTGCCTACGATCAACATGCCTCTATATAGCATTCACTACAAGAGGTTGTGTGCTCTTGTGACGCTGTTAGCGACGGAAATACACTGGGTTTTTATAACCCCCGGCTTCGCTAAAACCGTCGCTACGAGCGTCGCTATATGCGTCGCTATATGCGTCGCTATATAGAGACGCTCATAGCGACGCTTATAGCGACGTTTACACTGCAGACTATAGCGACGCTCATAGCGACGCTACAGAGCCATAAATAGCGACGGTTATAGCGACGCTCGAGAGAATTTTTTTTGGTGGCAGGGCATTGAATGCCCTGCCACCCATCAACCATATTGTACTTGATTCACTTTTTTAAAAAAGTGCAAGGGTAGATAATAGACCCAAAATAGTCACCCACAAGACGCATTGTTTGCAAAATTGACAATTGTACACATCATAGGCAAAATGAATTGATTGGCAAATGTAATAATGACAATTGTACAACATCATAGGCATAAAGAATTGATTGGCAAAAGGAACTGCGGTGACAAATGTAATAATATACATGGTTCAAAAAGACGTATAAAATCCGTCTCATGATACATAAGCTATGAGAAACCCTAAACTAATGCTATCTAGCTACAGCTAAACTGACGTCGCCTAGTCAGACGTCTCATCGCGTCCAAGCGGCGTATCTGTCGGATTCTGCAAAAAAAGACAATAAGACAGCTTTCAGTAAGTATAAACATATAACGACATTTATAAAACAATACAAAAAATAAAAAAGAGTAAACCCTAATACTAACCATGCCGCCGCGAGAACTGAGAATGTCCATCAGGGCGTTTAAGCCCTTCCTGCCTGCGTACTCGCGCTCGTACGGTGTGGGATCACGTCTTGTCATCGACCACTGTCAAAACATACAAAGATTTCATTATGTTATAATTAAAAAAACTCATAAACCCTAAACTATCGAACATAAAGAGCAATGTGAAAACACTTACAAAATCGGCCTCAAATGATGCCCATCCACCGCTCCCCAAGTGGTGCGAGCTCCCTGCCTCTACTCGCGCTCTGGCTGCATCCTTTTGTTGCTTCCACTTGTCGGGATTCTCGCGCGCTGCTTTCTTCGCATTCTTCCAATCTTCTTTGGCCAGCCAATCTGGCCTGTTCCACCCATTCTTGATTGCTTTTTGCACTTCGGAACGCTTGTGTTTGCAGTATTCGCGCATTCGAATCTTCATCAGGTCTTCATTGAAGCGCTGATCCCGTGTTGGAACGGGAAACTCATCATGAAGTATGTTGATGACTCTGTTTTTTAAATCACTTGGTACTTCACTCCATTTGTTTAGTATGTAGTGTCTAAACAACTGAGAGCAAAGACCACGCATGCGCGAGATCACCTTCTTGCCGTCATCATCCATGATGATGTCGCCGCTGAAGTCGATGGAGTAAGACAAGCCCTTTGGCCGGTGACGCGTGAACCTGGGTGTCCCGGCACGGGTCTCTAGCGGCGTGTCGACGGGGGTACGGACGTCAGGTGTCTCCACCGGCGTCTGGGCCCCGAAGCGAGGAGTGTCGAGAGGGGTGGCTCCTGGCGGAGTAGGTAGAGGTGTGTAGCTTCTAGGAACAGTCAGCCGTGCAAAACCTGGCGTAGATGGCGATGTTGTGGCTGGTGTGGGGGCGGGCAAAGAAAGGGAGGGTAAAGAGCCTCGTCGAACACGAGGCGGTGTGGAGGCATCGGTGGCAGAATCCCCACAACAACCACCACCGCCACCACTAGAGCGCCGGTGTCTAAATGAGTGTGAAGCTCGTCTCGTCGATGCCGAAGCTTCGGAGCGTGCCGAATGCTCCGAAAGAGAGGGAGATGCGGATGGAGTAGGAACGCGCGATGATGCGCCAGAGCGATGACGCTCCACGTACCACTGTCTCTGCTGCGGTGACAAAGAAGAAAGAAACTCCTCATCATCCATACCTGCATTAAACACACGAATATTTAAACTTAATATTGAATGAATAGAGTAGACAATGACGCAAAGACCATTAAATACAATGACGTAATGACGCATATAAATACAATGACGCAATGAATTGAGTGATAGAAGAGGCAAGTCGAAAACTCAGAATTTTCAATCAAAAGATGTGAGCGCGAGTAGAAAAGAGCGTTATACACCATGGAAGGTACTTAGAGAGCCAGAGCTTTTACAACACGGAGCAAAATTGTTCAAATACAATATTTGTGGCTTTAAGAGATCTCTCTCTCATCCTCGCATAACTCAGCATAACTTCCTATATCTATATAGAGCTCTCCGTTTAAACACATATCCTCTGTTTCATTTTGTAGCTCCTCTGCATGCACCCCATATAGAGTAGTAGCATCTTGATGCTCGTCTGGCACCACCGCAGTTGCTTCTGATTGAGCATCTTCTCTGATCTCCTCCATTGATGCCGTTGTGATTGGCACATGGTAGCCTTCATACGTCCTTGCACTACGAGGGGCTACCTCTATGACGTACCACCAGTTTGATGTAGACTTTGTAGGATGAAATATTACCTGCCAGAGCCACATAACTTACATGAGAGCTTTCAAGCACATAACTTGTAAAAGGGGGATGTTAACTATTTACATACTTACTTGTTCACAATGCTCGGGAAGTACAAAAGTGTCTCTTAGGTCAGTCCATTTCTTAGTAGAATCCACCTCAAGAAAACCAGACTCTCCTCTACGCACAGTAGCGTTGCGACCCTCCATGATTATCTTGAACCATTGCACGTCGAACAAGTCGACAAAAAATCCTCTGTAATCGATCCTCAAAATCTCTTGCAGCGTGCCGAAGTAAGTGAGTTCCGCCACCACAGGATCTGCATCAGAGGAACGTCGTCGACTAGACTGTTCAAATTTTGCCATGATTCCACAATCTTGAGTAAAACGCTTTTTGTCGATTCGTTCCACCCTAAAATGTCGACCTTTACACCATGCTGCTGTGTATGACTTATACTACAACGAACAAAGATTATGAGTGGCCGTTCAAACGTTTAGAAATAAAGTCACTAGCTAGTCGTACATTGCAAACTTACCTTGGTCGCGCAACCCCGAGAGTACTCCCACTCTTCCTCAGTCACTTCGTCACCGCATTGTTGTGCGCTTTTCAATTGGTTGTGCAACCATCTTAAGCTCATGAAGGTTGGTAGGCTCTCCAGAACCGCTGGATAGTGCATCGGTGGTCGTCTTCCCCGTCTCCACTCGATTCGTGCCCTTTGTCGCTCTTGCTTTGCATCCTCATATTGTGAAATCCACTTTTGCATCACTGGATTGTGAAGCATGCAAAATCGGTTGATTTTAGCCTCTAGATCTTCCGTCATCTTCTTCTCAACACCGAGATTGCACATGACAATCCCAGATATGCGCTCATCATCTATGGTTCGCCATAGCGTGTCCCGGGATTTATCAAATCCGTCTAGCCACTCTCCAATGTACACTAGGGACTCTGATACCAACCAACCTTCTGCCATGCTACCCTCCGGACGTGCCTTTTGACGCACATATCCCTTAAGCGTTTTCATGAAACGTTCTAAGAAGAACATCCATCTGGAATGAACTGTGCCAGCTATTTCCACCTCATCAACTATGTGAACAAGAAGATGCACCTGAATGGTTAGCATTGTAGTAGGAAAATGTTTCTCAAACATGCACACAAGCTCCGCAGCATTTAGTTTGGCGAATGGTATGGAGTCTACGTTGATCTCCTTTTGTGAGATCCATTGCACCAGCTTTGCAAGTTTGTAGATTGTGTTACGGATGTCGAGAGACAAACATCCCTCAATGGCAACCGGTAAAATAAATTGTAAAGTATGTGCAGCAATGATATTAAAGTCCACATTTTATGCAATGATATTAAAGTCCACTATGAACGTACCTGACACATTTTATGCCAATCGTGTGACTTCAAACCGGTAAGCTTTCCTTCTTTAGTAAAACACGTTCGGAGCGAGTGCATTACGCCAGTGGGGGTCCGCAAAGATCGAATGGTCTCTTTTACTTTGCGTTCTTGGGCTCCTGTGAAAATCCATGGTGCTTTAGGGAGTTTTATTGATCCATCAGACGCTGTTTGCGGCCAATATTGCTCCATACGATCCACATTTCTAAGGTCAACTCTGGCTCCCAAAGTATCTTTCTTGCCGGTCAGATGGTCCCATAGTAGATTACCCACATTCTTGAATATGTGCATTGGATCGAGCAAGTGATTGATCATGAGTCGGGGCCAGTATGGTAACTCGTACCATAGAGATAGTCTCTTCATCCCTGGAGGCAATCCGTCATCGCACATCTCCTTCTGCTCTAACCATGCTTGTGCAGACATCCTTGGTGGCTCTCTTCCCAAAAAGCCGTCGCGTAACACATGATTCTCTGGAAGATACGCTTGATGACCTTCGTAGATTTGCTTCTTCAGTGAGGGTGCCCTACGTGCATTCAGTCTAGGTCCACATGTGGCACATGCTCTGTATCCGCTTGTTTGAAGCCCTGCATGTATACACATGATAATAGATCAACTATGGGAAAAAACAAGATTTACGGTGTCTGGGTGAGGAGTGTCAATAGATCACCTGAGCATTCTGTTAGCCCGGGATAGTCATGCATGTTCCACATTAGAATGCCTCTGATCAAAGCATTCCGTCGTCCTGTGTGTCGGCTCATATCCACCACCTCTATGCCAATCCACAATTGTTGTAGCTCTTCCAATAGTGGACGAAGATACACATCCATATTCCCCACTTTATATCACCCTGGCACAATCAAGCTTAGCCATAGGTGCCCCTTCTTCGTAGTCAACCACGGGGGAATGTTGTAGTTGACGATGACAACGGGCCATACACTGTAAGATGTTGATCTTTGACCAAATGGATTTACGCCATCCATAGCCAGGCCTAAGCGCAAATTTCGAGCTTCCCTGGCAAAATCCGACCATGTTCCATCTATATGTTTCCACGCTACGCAATCTGCAGGAATTCGTAGCACACCATCCGAAGATTTATTCTCCTCATGCCATGATGCTAGGGCGGCCATGGACTTACATTCGAAGAAATGCTTGATGCGAGGAAGCAGAGGGAAATGTCGCAAAACCTTTTGTGGAATTTTTGTCCCGTGGAGATCTACTCGATATCTTTCGGAATCACATTTCGGACACTTCTCCATGTCTATGTATTCCCCTCTGAAAAGAATGCAGTCATTAGGACAAGCGTGGATAGAATTGTAATCCATCCCCAAGTTTCGCAAAATCTTTCTTGCTTCATCTCGGGAATCTGGCATCACATTGTCAGCTGGTAGTATGTGCTCTTTCAGCAATCTACACAACATAAAAATATGATACAGTCGTGTAAAAATCTATCAGATCATTATACATTTAGAGTTTTATTAAAGTAAACTAATTGTAATAGATCACCTGAAAAGCGCTGTGACCTAGTGTCACTCCATCCAAACTTTGCCTGCATGTTGAGAAGAACCAGGAGTGCTTTCAATCTAGACATACGTGCTCCATTATACAATGGCGTATCGGCTTCACTTTTCATATCATCATAGATAAGCCTTTCTGAATCCATGATCGTCTCGATCATTTCATCAATCTCGGGCTCAAACATTGCCTCGTTGGGAATGTGCTCTGCATGATCATCCCCCGAGCTGTCAGAGGCTACATCTTGTGGCCTCACATATGCTGCTTGACCAAAGCGCCTGCGAACACGTCTATTGGGTTGCAAGATTGCTGCTTGTTGGCCAGCGTCAGAGTCCGACGAGTTATAATTGCAACAACTCGATCTATAATAGATGGATCGAACTCGCCAAATTCACGAACGTGCTGCAAAGAAACACGTCTTGTCCGTCGCACAGCATGCTTGCATTGATTACAAGGACATAAGACCCTCGTTGAGAGATAGGTGTTTCGGTTGGACGGTCCCACATCCTCGTCACTACTCATAATGAGGATAAAAAACTTATAACCTGGACAACAAATTTAATATTCTATTGACATTCTTCGTCTTATCTCTCTCTCTCTCTCTCTCTCTCTCTCTCTCTCTCTCTCTCTCTCTCTTTACCTCACATTCTCTAGTCATGTCCAATCCCCGCACACCTCGGTCTAGAGGTGCACGGAGATCAGAACCACCGGGTTATAACCTCGTCTTTATTGGTCAATACCTATATTTGTGGGTACAAGAAATCTACACACCCACGTCTACATGATACTGCATGTAGTGGACAAAACCCCTTTGCCTCTTCTCTAGCTGTAGCACTTCACAGCATCTTAACATCTTTTCACAGTAGATCTTTTCACTGTTCGTCTAACTCTAAACCCTAAACCGTAAGTAATTCTTGCGTGGACTCGATCTAACGTAAATAAGCGTAAATCTAAATAAACGTAAATCTAACTAAAAATAAACCTAAATCTAATTTAACGTAAGTCTACATCTAACCTAATCTTTAACGTCTTTTGGGATAGTTTCCTACGACGTTAAAACTCTCTTCTTCTTGTGTGTGTGTGTGTGTGTGTGGGGGTAAACCTAAATAAACCTAAGTCTAATCTAATATAACATAAATCTAAATCTAACGTAAATTATGTTATATTAAAAACAAAGAACTAAACTAACAGGGATTATAAGAACCTTAAAACTGATTTAACACATAATTTTTCACATAACTCGGCAAGAGTTGGCATTCTCATCACTAAAGATGTGAGAGTTAACTTCCGGCGGTGACGCTGCCTCATCTCCATCCACATCTGACGACAGCAATTGGCCCTTTAGACCATTCTTGCTCTTGTTACTAACTTTGAAGTTGCTGTTGAATGACTAGAGATTGTCTAGATGGTCATTGTGTCGGGGATGTAGTGACTCTTGCCGCCCTGAAGATCCACCTTCTTCCCTATCTTCTGAAGACATTTCACCAGTACTTTTGGATCGACGGAGCCCACCATGAGTGAAGGCAGCAATACCCTATATTCCATTGAGGGCTTTCTTCACCCACTTCATGCAGGCATTGCAGTCTATGGAGACCTAAATCTAATCTAATATAACGTAAATCTAAATCTAGCGTAAATAAACGTAAATCTAGTTAAAAATAAACCTAAATCTAATTTAATGTAAGTCTACATATAACCTAATCTTTAACGTCTTTTAAGATAGTTTCCTACGACGTTATAACTCTCTTCTTCTTGTGTGTGTGCGCGTGTGTGGATGTGTGTGCCAATAAAAAGAGATAAATGGTATAACCTTTCTATCACCCATGCCAAGTATGATAGATTGATTATGCCATTTCCCTCTTGAATAATAGGTCTTGAGTTCAACTCCTCGTCGGCTAGATCTTTAGGTCTTTTAATTTTAATTAGTTTCCTACGACGTTAAATTAGTTTCTCTCTCTTTCTCTCTCAATGTGTGTGCGTTTTTCTGGATCGTATGCATGTTTTCTCTCTCTTTTCCTCTCTCAATGTGTGCGTTTTTTGTTTATGCATGTTCTCTCTCTCTTTTCCTCTCTCAATGCGTGCGTTTTTTGTTTATGCATGCTCTCTCTCTCTTTTCCTCTCTCAATGTGTGTGTGCATTCTTTGTTTATGTATGTGTGTGTGCGTTTTTGTTTATGTTTGTACTCTCTCTCTCTCTCTCTCTCTCTCTCTCTCTCAAAAACACTATGTGTGTGTATGTGTGTGTGAGAGAGAGAGAGAGGGAGAGAGAAAGAGGGGAAGGGAACATGAGAATGAGGAGAGGGAAGGAGCATACCTGGCTCTCCTTCCTCTCCTCGTGTGTGTGTGTGTGTGTGTGGAGAAGAAAAAGAGAGAGAGAGAGAGAGAGAGAGAGAGAGAGAGAGAGAGGGAGAGCGTTACTTGCTCCTTGCTTGAGGGCGCCGAAAAACTCAGATCTGAGATCTGAGTTTTTGGGCGCGCTCAGTTATTTTTTTAGCCAAGCCGGCGTCGCTATGAGCGTCGCAAATTCACAAAGAAATTTGCGACGCTCATAGCGACGCCGGGAAATTTTTTTTTGAGCGTCGCTGTGTGAGCGTCGCTAATATGAATAGCCTCTTGTAGTGATTGTGGCACAACATTTTTATTTCGCGCCACAATGCGATATGGAGTGGTGCTACAATCAACGTGCCTCTATCTTGCATTGTAGTGTGATCGAAAAATGTCATGTCACAATGCAATATGGAAGTTCCTACGATCGAGGTGCCTCCATTTTGCATAATGGCATGAAATTTTTTTGTCATGCCACAATGCGAGATAGAGGCACGTCGATCATAGCACCCCTCTATATCGCATAGTTAAATGTTGTGCCGCAACGCGATATAGAGGCATGTCAATCGTAGGCACACCTCCATATTGTGGTGTGGTGAGACATAAAAATATCGTGCCACAACGCGATATGGAGACATGTCAATCGTAGGCACATCTACATATCATGTTGTGGCACGACATGAAAATGTCGCACCAAAATGCAATATGGAGTTGTGACTAGAGCCTCAGGCCCTTTTTGTGTTGTGGCACGACATTTACTTTTGTCATGCTACAACGTGAGATGGTAGGTGCAATTTTTCAAGGCCCCCCAATATTGTGCTGCACTACAACAAATACTTAATCGCCCTATCCCCTCCCCCCCACGTCATCATGCATGACACTGCCACATGTCATTCATGTTGTGATGCACACTTCCCAATGACAATGAATGAGGCAATTAATTGTGGGAGCCGCCATAATTAATATCACATAATTAGTAAGGATGATGATATCTACCCCAATATATAACATTCCTATTTTTGTAGAGCCCATTGTTGTTTAACCTCTTTCCTCATCTCTCAGAGCGGACATTTGCGATTTTGCTGTCTTATTGCTTGTTCTTCTCTTTTTCAACAACCTTTTGATTTCCACAAAAAATTCAGGTTTACATGGCTTGCACAAAGCAGACAACTAGGAAGGTATACCCGCAAGGTAGCCAGCCTTCAACTTCATAAGTTGCAAGTAAAACCCCATCCAATTTATGGGCAACTATGCAGAGTCGAAGGTACAAATAGAATCAAAGTGTACTACTTGAGATTTGCAAACTCTAGCTATCCCTAAGATACCATTTCATAGATTTGTGTGCCAGATGTATGAGAGAGCGGGGAGAGAGCAAACCTAAATTTTTGGTGGGCCAAAAATGCGATAGGTTTCCTTCATGAGGCAACCAAAGACTTTTTGATTGAGCTATTCCCAGATAGCTACATCCTTACAATGCATGCCCACAGAGTGACTGTGATTTCTCAGGATATCAATTCCCATAGGCTGTTACGCTTCACGTACGACAAGACACTTGTGCCAATCTATCTTTTTGACAAGAGAATGGATAGCATTTTGAAAATCTCATGTTGATCAACAAAGTCAAGGTGAAGGATGTGAGCACCACCTAACACAAATATAGTACATGTCTAAATATGGAACGTGTCCAAGAACAGGTGGAGGAAGAAGAAGCATTCTTGGCCAAGTCAAATGACTTGGAAATGTTAATGGCTATAGTCATTTGACTCGGCAAGCAAGTGTCATAGTGTCACATTGCCTCAAATGCTAAGAACGGTCAGCAAGTCAAGTCCACACCACACCTCAGGCATCCTCAAAGGATTATTCATGTCATCATACAAATCTTGATTAAAGCTACCAGATGACCGTTCACTCGATGCCAGCTTATGAAGTGGAAGGAAGCTATTAGGTTCTAAGAATCTATCATGAATTTACACACAACAGACTTCTTATCTACCTTACATAAGATTCCATCATAATTATGGACATCCCAAGACTCATCCAAAAAATCAAGACATTTCTTTGACTTGCAGATTAGCATAGTTACAGTCTTCCTAAGGTCCTCATCATAGAAGAATTCGATGAACACATGCATGGGCATGAAGATTGAAACACACCCTACTTGCAATATTTGGTCTTAAGCACTTTTGTATTTCTTGATGAAGCTTTAGTCTTAAACACTCCAAGGTTTCAGAGCAGGGACTAGCCACTCTGAACTCTCCTTGGAGGAAACAGGGGATATCATAGAGTGTTGAAGCCGAGCGGTGCATTGTAAAAGTGTTCAAAGAAAAGCACCCCCTTTCAGCCAGTGCTCTTCTAGCGCTAGCACTATAGGCTAGCTCGCCCACCGATACATGTGGAATGTATCAAAAATGCTTATAATGCAATCCATCAACTGCTAGTCTTCTTTGTTTGAGGGATAGATATGTGCAACAAATAATTTAAACACTTCACAAAAAAATCTTTAATGGAGGTTAGAAAACGCACAGATTGGTTAGTTTGTTGCTCAAGAAGGTCACTATGTATAAAATCTATATATCGTGTGCGTTCAAGGACTATGTATAAAACTCCTTATCTGTGAACTTTTGACAAATAAAATACGCTCTTTTTCTATTCACTTTGCAAAAAAAAAAAATCCAATTCTATTTTACGATACCCTTCTGTATGTGTAAATGTGAGAGAAAATAAAAATTAATAACCCCTTCTACTGCACTCACATGATAGTCACATAATTATTAAGTAAACCCCCCAAGGTTAGCTGGAAACCCTATCGCAGTGTTGCTCTTAGATGCAGCTCTAAAGTGCATATATGTGTGTTCAATGAGCACCTCTTTGACTATTTTTCTCATTTGTGACAAGCAAAAGTCTTTCATTGTGCCTTTGTAACTATCCACAAACCCATTTCCTATGCGCTTTCACCTTCTCGTCAGCGCGCGAGAACCCAACTTCCAATGGTAATGGTGGTGGAAAGCCAACAACCATTGTCCAAATCAAAGCTATTGAATGTTTCCATATACTTAATACTTGCAGATGGTCTTTAAGGTCTTCTGTTCTCCAATAGTGCTTCTTTGATCGCGTTAAGATGCACAACATAGAAGAGAGAAGGAGAGTGTTTAGTAGTGTCATTGAGCACAAAGAGTGCATTCAAATGTAAGCACAATAGGAAGTTGAGCGCAAGTGGATGGGAACGAGCTGGAATACAATGGAAGCTCTCATATCAAAAAAGTTTGTACGATTACATTGAGTGTAAGTTATGTCGTATTTATCCTGTATTTGGTGCTGGCAGAAGAGAGATTCAAGCGAATCACAACATATATTATTACTAAAAAAATTTGAAACAACTAAAAACTATTTTTTTGAAAATGCAAAATTTGACATAAAAATAAAGAAAAACCGAGCTATCGTTACGATAGCCTGCCATCCATTGGTCGTGCAGCATTCTCTTTTCAGCGCTAAGAGGACCAAGTTTGAGTCCAAACTTTTCCTAATGAATAGTGTCTCCACTATTTAAGTGCATGTACTATAGCCAATAGCTCTCACTCATAGGCCGAGTAGTTACGTTGGGCATGATCTAACATTTTGCTTTCAAATGTAATTGGGTTCACTTTTGCATAAGCACGACTCCTATAGCCTCATTACTTGCATCTCTCTAAGACATTTAGCTCATTTGGATCCACTATAGTCAATAAATGTGCAATTGTTATAGCCATCTTAAGCTTTTCAAAGCTTTTTTGTTGGGCTTTCCCCCAACTTAATTTTTTACTTTTTCACCTCAATTGGTGTGTCAACGGACTACAATCTTCACGTAGTCCTTTATGTATTGTTAGTAAAAGCACAATGTACCAAGAAAAATCTACTATTCTTCAAGATTTTTTGGTGCTAGTCACTTGAGAATAGCTTCCACTTTCTCAAGTTCCATAAGTGTTCCCTCTGTGGATATAATGTGACCCAAATAATGAATCTCGGTCTCAAAGAAATCACATTTGCTTTCCTTCGCAAATAACTTATGTTTTCTCAAATAACTCGAGCACTAGACGTAGATGTTCTAAGTTTCCTTTTTGAGATTTACTATAGACTAGTATATTGTCTAGAAACATTACTACAAATTTTTCTAAGTATGGATGTAAAATGTTGTCCCATCAGCATCATGAATGTTGTTGGTGCATTGGTTAGCCCAAATGGCATAACTAAGAACTCAAAATGCCCAAAACAGGTCCTCAATGTTGTCTTTGCAACATTTTTTAGTCTAATTGTGAAAGGCAGATATCGGTCAATTTTGGAAAAATACTTTTGATCCAAAGTGTTGATCAAACAACTTAACAACTTATCTACATGCGACATGGAGTATTTGTTCTTAATCATTATTGGATTAAGAGTCCTATAATGTATGCACATCTCATAGATCTATCTTTCTTCTTTACCAGAAGAATAGGCAATGCCCACGTACTAGAACTAGGCCTAATAAATCCTTTGCTCAAATATTCCATTAATTGTTTCTCGACCGCCTGTGCTTCGAAGTGGCTTAGCCTATAAGCGTGCTTGCCTATAGGTTTTGATCCTAGCATAACATCGATGCCATGGTCTACTTATCGAGATAACGGCAAGCCGTCTAGTAAATCAACGGGAAATACATCATGGAACTCCTCTAATAAATTCATTAAAGTGTCTATGTACTTTTTCTTTTGCCTTGGATTCTTTTGTTTTCGATCGCATGCATGCCAAACAGAGTTCTCTAATAGTGGGTCTCGTCCAAGGCTTTGTTTTTTAACTGTGTTTGTCTACGTAAACATATTTACAAATTTAACTACAAAAGCATTTTTATTAATTTCACTTAAAACAATAGAATTTAAAAGAGGAATGCAAGCATATACCTCTTCTATTTATCTTCTACGGGCTACTCTGTGATGCTCCATGGAAGAGATGAGAGGGGTAGAGCGGACACTACGGTCACCCTGTAGGGTGATGACCCTACCACCATGCTCATACTATGTGTAGGATCCTTGATTTTTGGGTCTCTTTTAAAAATAAGAAATGTAGATTTTAATGCTCACTTCATAAATTTTTTGGTTTAGAATGCTTGTTTGACAGTGTTGTAAGGTTTTAAAATGAAAACCAAGGTCGTTTTTATGTTTCAATAGGTCCAAACGGACGTTTGGTTCAGTTTAAAAAAACATTGCTTCTTTTTTAGTTTTTTCATGCTTTTTGTGCTTTTTGGTGTCTTTTTGCAAAAAGTAGAGACGGGTCCTTAATCCATGAGTCCCGGGAATGCTATGGTTCAATCTTGTAAAAATCTATTTTTTGGATACTTTTCACGCTATTTTTAGCTTTTCATGATCTTTGGTGCTTTTTAGTAAAAAGCGAATCCGCTTTCTGCTTCAGGTGGACAATAGAAACCCATGGTTTAATTTTAGAAAACTTTGCTTTTTATGCTATTTTTTGCTTTTTGTGTTTTTTGGTGTTTTCAAAAACAGATGTGCTTTTTAGAATGACCTAATATATAAAAATAATAGTTTTAGTCACGGTCGGGTATAAAAACAACCATTTCGATGAAGAAATGGAATTAAACGAAATTTTTACGAGAATTGTTTTTAAAAAAAGCGACATTGTAAATACATCGGGGTAGTACGGGAGAGTCATAATTATGTCCAGCCATCACAGTATAGCATAGTTTAATCACGATCACATTAGTTGTCAGGATATTATCCAATTAATCAATTTTTACAGCATTTTTTGCTGTAAAAATTGAAGGGAAGTGGGGAATGTTGACCACCAAAAGCAAATCCTTGTTTTTAGAAAAGTTCTTAAAAGCTTGCAGCTAATCATGGCAGAAGAGGGGCCACTAGTAGATGGGTTGAGGAGCAAGCTGGACCGGCAGAGTGCCTCTAAATTGATTTGTAGTGCTCAGTTTTCAATGCCGATAGTTGAGTCTACTACCGCACGGCTATACGTATGTATTATACAGAGTCGTGCAAGCTCTCCGTCACTATCTCCATAAGATCTTCTCTCTCATTCGCATGAAGAAGAAGAAGAAGAACACTCTCTCTCTCTACTTGCTTACTATTCTGCACGAGCAAAGAGTTATGATCAAAATACAACTTGCTTTCCATTGCACTTAAGTCAATATTTTGGACCCCGGGCTCCTTAGAAGAAGAAGAAGAAGAAGAAGAGTGTTTTAACATCATGGGAAACTATCCCAAGAGACCTTATAGATTCATCGGATGAACGAACCACTTAACCAAATCAAACCCATGATTAAAAATGTTGATAGATGTATGTAGATCATTGATGTCACTTTGTGAGTGCAAGTTATTAGACGTTTCTTCTATGGGGTTACCTACGCATGTAGGGCTGCTATCAAGGGGGAGTACCATATAGCGTCGTGAGTTTTGATTAGTGGATCATGTATGATTTATGGTTTGATTTGGTAAGTTAGTTTCAAGTGTTTGATGTCCATAAACTTATATGGGGGGATGTGGTTAGTCAACCTGAACTATACGAAAAAATATGAATAAGGTGGCTTTCTTTTTATGTTACGGTTCTTTGCATAAATCTCATATGGGAAAAGTGATGTGATAAGGTGTTAGTCTATGTTATGAGACTGAGCTAGATGCATTGGTTTGAGGTTGAACACTTTCATTTGCATGTTATGCATGCACCCAAAAATAGCAAAAATTTCACATACATGTGATGTTATGGTACATGCATCAAAGTGGTGGGGCTGTTTTGCATCCATGCATGTTATGCATGCACCCAAAAATAGCAAAAAATTTGCATACATGTGATGTTATAGTATATGCATCAAAGTGGTGGGGCTGTTTTGCATCATGGTTGAGTTGATGGGATGATGTCATATGATGTATGGAACCCTATAAATGGATGTGGATGTCTCATGTACATGTGTATATTGCTTTCCATCCTTCTTGGTCAAAATTGTCTCTATATGCTAGGGGCGTGAGGTGCGGTCATGGTGCATTACTTATGCATGGATAAACATTGTCAAAATGGGATTTTGAAGTCATGTTTAGTCACTCGTTAGACTTCTTCTATACATAAAAATTTCATCTCTTAAGGTCATGTGTGTTGGTTCAGTTTGATTGCAGTAAATATGGTAAAACCCCAAGTGTGGGAGCTGGTTTAGTAAGGAATATGGTTTATGGTCAAGGCTAAGATCCCTCGTGGATTATGTTTATGAATTTGATTGTGGAAGCCGGTGTGGCTCTTGGATCCTTTTTTTGGATATGGTTGTGCTACCAAAAATTTTGCAGCCATGTTATGTGCTAAAGTGGTTTTGCAACATTGGATGTGAATCACCCTAAGTCAAGTGGAGTGCTCATACATGTGATGGAAATCAATTATGGTTTATGGTCTTGGATTGGATTAAGAAGTGGTTTTGATGGTTTATGGTGGATGTGTAAGGGTGGAGACCCTGAACAGTCTGACTTCTTGGGAAAGATTGTTTGTGCATATAGAAAATGCTATTGTGATTAGATTCATGTGTTATGTTTATCATGACAGTGTCAATACAAGATTAGGATCACCTACATTGCTTAGCCTTAGATGAAAGGGTCGTTGATCGAGGGTCTTGTCTAAATCTTCTTTTTTGTTAGGCTCACCTACACAGTTAGTGCATCGGGGGGTTGAATGACCTACACAGCTAACATGTTAGGGATCTTGATTTGGCTTTTCATAAACACACAATCTTGGGCATCAGAGATGCGGGGCATCTAAATTGGTATGGTTGGTGTTTAATTCCTACCACGTGCTGGTATTTGGAATCCTTTTAGAACTCGGGTTCATGGAGAGAGGCGAAGCGGCCTCAACAACTTATATATGGCTCAAATAAGTTGAAGTTTTTAGCCACTCCCAGCGAAGTGGAGTTCTCTCTGTCCATAGTAGAGCGAAAGTCGATGGATGGACCGATCGATCCCTACATAGGTCCTGTGCTTTGCTAGTCATTTATACTTTTGATATTATGGTATACCCAAATTTTAGTATTGTATTAGTTCATGGTTGCTTGTTTCATTTAGATGGGACATTTAACAATTTTCTTTTGTCATTCTCCTATGTCTTCGCGCACTCTATTTCACCCTTCACTCTCTTCTCTCTCTCTCTCTCTCTCTCTCTCTCTCTCTCTCTCTCTTCCCACAATGTGGTATACACATATATTTACCCTCCACTTTGTTTTTTTCTTGAGTACACTTTCATTCATATCACACATTTAGGGGTAGCACTAGACGCTAGGCACCTCTAGATGCAGCCCAACTCATGGCTTAAACTCCATGTTAGTTCGAGCACTAAGAACTCCTCACCTATGCAAACACTTTGGCAACTTTGATGTATATTGAAATTGTATAAAAGTGTAAGCTGTATAATCTTTGCATAGATCCCTCGAGAGGGGTATCTCTCACCTGGTATCAGAGCAAGGTGTTATAGGGATAGCCTAAAGCCTAATACTAGCTGGGTTAGTCATGCACGCTGTTTCAGAAAGAATATCGTATTCATGATGCATTTATGAGTGACATTGATTGCTAACACTTGATTGAATTGTCTTCTTGTGTAGATTTACGTAGTATTGGGTTACAATGAATTGGTTGTACCATACGAGTGTATTAATTTTTTCTTTGAATATTTGTTTTGTAATAAGCAATGGCTCCTAAGGTGACGTTTGAATGCTTGAGTAAATGAAGCGAAGTTTTGGCCATAGTGTTCAACAATATGGTGACATGATTATCGAGGGATGCAAGGGAACTCTTTTATCTTGAGATCGAGACCAAAGTCTTTGCAACACCAAAAACCATGACTTGTTGGAAGAGTGTTGATCGTAGTTACTTCACTCATAACCAAAAACCTTTTCATCAAATTTCTATCTATATTGGTGATAGCCCAAAGGATTTTTTTGCCAACCTCACGCTACTCCAACTTAGGATGTGTCTAGGCTTAGGAGATATGTACTATTACTGGGCAATGCATTCACAAAATGCTTAGAGTTGCCAAAGTTGCCAAGAAGTTTGAAGCACTTGCTTCCATTATAGGGAAAGAAAAACTAGAGGATAACTATAAACCACATTGTTGTATGAGAGAATTCCCAGTAATGAGAGTTAAGAGGGTATTTGTAGAGTTAGCTCCACGACATGCATAATGTTGTAAGAAACCATAAAAATCAAATTTTGATAGAAAAAGAGCATAGACTTAATTTTGGTATCCATGTGTACTAAGTCTTCTATCTCCTTGTCTTGTTTTGAGATAGATCTCCTTAACCATCTAGATGCTCCCAAGTGACTTTGCGAGAAATGCCTTTTTCAACTGTGCTGTTAGATTCAATGTTTGTTGGGGAGTTGAGGTGGTTGAACTTCGAACGGAGCTAGAGATTATCTTGTTCCAAACTCCTATGTAGCATGGGAATTGTATGTTGATGCACAACCTGAACACCAAACCGAAGTACCTGCTAAATACATGGTTGATCCACAACTTTGGGTCAAGAAAAAGCTTCAGGAGGGTGAATTCCAAGCGTAAGGATATGTTCTTTACCTTAACCTATGCTCACCCTTGAAAGTACTATGCCTTGATATCATTCTTGCAAAGAAAGCACTCATGCTAAACCAAAGATATGGCTTCTGTGAAAAGGTCATATTTAGGGCTTGAAAGAAGTCAAATAGCGGGAATCGATTCTACTATGTTCCTCTGGTTTAGCAAAGTCTATGGTCCTACCCCTAAGTACAATCCTCACAATGTCAACATCACTTTTGATGACTATGAGAAAGCCAAGATGTGTTTGGGAATTTGCTTAAGCATATCCTATGGTGATGAACCCAAGCAAATATTTCTTTAGAGAAGATGTTAATGAACAACATGCTCATGTAAACTGCATTTATACCTTACCACCAACAGATATCTCTCGTGGAGAAGAGTGGTATAAGTAAGAAGATGTAAATTTAAGTGCCTAAGTAGAAGTTTTAAACTTTGAAACCTGAGATGTGAGTAAATACAAGGGTAGAACCTCCATCATAGGAACCAAGAATTGGTTTATTGGACCTTTATGGATCTATGCACCCTCTCCAAAGTAGCATGTAACCTTTTATCATTTATAATTGGAAAGATTCAATTTTGAGTTGATTTAAATTGTTTTAAGGAAGTAATGTTTGAGCTGTAACCTTTGTTGTGTCAATTCTTGCCTAGCTTGAGTGATGGGGTGTGTGTGTGTGTAGATGACTTACATTTTGCCTCGGGGAATATGGATATACATACTTTTGTACTTGATAGTCAAAGAGCATCATCAAATGGGAGTTGAGGTGTAGTGGCTTCTTACAACCAGACGAAATGGGACGGAGAAAAATAAACTACCATCCACAGATTGTGTTGTACCGAATACTTTTCGAGCGTAATATCACCACCGGAACACAAAGGTAGTGTAAAAAGTATTGATGGCCTTTGTAAGATTTTTGGAACCACAAAAATTTTGCATTGTAGAACTGGTTTAATTTATTCATTATTATTTCTTTCTCTCTCTTATCATATTCTTAATTGTCAGCTTTATTTTACTAAGAGAAACTTTAAGACAAAATAGAATGTATAGATGAACCCATATCCTCTTCCATTAAGCTTGCAACCTCCTGATCGGGAGTTGCCATGGCTACCTGGGCAAATCCAACATTTTGGATGAGTATAGCAGTAGCCAGACTACTCTTTCCCTACAACAAGATCAAAACTAACATAACACATCTCAACATTGAACCATAATTTGCATGCCCTTCTGATTTAATTATTGATTACCTCAGCTGGTAGGTCTGCAACGAGCGGTGCAACAACAGCTGCTCCGCCAAGCCTACTCATACTCAAAACCTGATATCTCATGTTAAAAGCATTATCATTTATTGCTAAGGAGTCGCAAAGGGCCTCAAGCATAACGAACCCTGCAAGAACTTCACATATTCGATAATCTCATCAAGTATCAAAGCTTTGTTTGTCTGCAAAACACATAACAAAAACAAGGGATCATCCAATAAAAATGCAGCCATGAGAAGTTGAGACCTTTCATGACAAAAAGTCTCTTACAGCCATGGCAACCCCTTTCTAAGAAAAAACACCAGGAGAAATAGGTTGATATGCGAAAAGCTGTTGCGAGAGAAGTCGGCATAGTCCGGATCTACAGAGCCGCTACCAACAAGGGGGGGGGGGGGAGAGAGAGAGAGAGAGAGAGAGAGAGAGAGAGAGAGAGAGAGAGAGAGAGAGAGAGAGAGAGAGAGAGAGAGAGAGAGAGAGAGAGAGAGAAACTTGAGAAATTACCAACTGTCAGCTGTCTCTGGAGATTCACTATTTCGACTTAAGCTCTAAAAAGCAACTATGTGATGATTCCACAGTACACAAGCTGAAATTGGCTTAGCATTCACCCGTAGTGCCAATAAAAAATACTAATATAATATCATGGATTGTTCTTTGAGTAGCTTCAAAATTAGTACCGAGTCTTTGAGAACTACTCGCTCGCCCCTTGTCCCTAATCCCATTATAGGGAATCTTGGCAAATCCAATTTGAAGCTTCTCTCCAATCCACACTCAAGCGGAACTTGAAATTCCTCTTGCATGCCCATCAAGAATCGACCCGAGGACTTTCCGCTCAAAGAGAGCATTTTGTCATAGGCCATGACACGCTCGTGCCTATGAGTTGTCAATACGACTCCGGAGAATTTTAAAAAATAGGTTATTCTCATCCCGCCCCTGGTGTGAGTGGATCTACCCTTTGGCGACCCTACGTTGACCCTGCTTGTAGCACCTTCCACCTCTATAGCTCCTACTACGATGCCATCTGCCGCCACCAGTGCTCCCGAGTCCCACCACCTCCTCCTGCCCTTTCCCATGTCGCTTCACATGCGTCACACGTGTTGACCCCTTTTACCTCCTCAGTTTTGCTTCCCCCTAAAACTAAGACGGAATCACACTACTGAGGTTAATGCCTACTACAAAATAAAGCCATGCACTTGTGGTAGGGTAAACAAGAGAAAAAAAGTGATAAAATCGTTTGCCTGCAAAATAATCTCTAATAGTAACAAGTGTCAAAATCACGAGACTTGTCTACAACATTGGTCATGGGAAAATTCAGAATGATTCAAATTTTTAAGCAACTCTAATAAGTGGGCGTGTGTTAATCAACCCCTACATTTTTTCATGGTACCAATGGTTAACGACCTTTACCACAAACCCGCTAAGAGTGGGGTGTGACTCTTACATACTAGATGACATATTTATGTCATGATCGTATTCCATTTTTCCAACTTGTGCATCGTGGCATGATGAATGATATCACTATCTTGTATGGCACCATATGAAAGAAAAAAAGAAAAAGAAAGACAAAGAGAGACCCACACCAACTCGGGCCAACTTGCCATTTATAAGGTTGAAATGCTTCAATGATAGCTACCGAGCTCTCTCTCTCTCTCCCTCCCCCCCCCCCCCCCCCCCCCCCCCCCCCCCCCCCTCTCTCTCTCAAAGAGTACACAATATACAACTATTGTGCGCCACACCTACCTGCTTAGAGAGATAACAAGAGGTGTGCAAGGAAACGCGATTATCAAGCTCCTCCCTTTCTTTTAACTTTGCCATGCATCCCACTCTTCTATGCTACTCCTCACAACCCTTTTCGCTCCGCCTATTTTTCTCTCATTTGCAACCTATATTCCCGCCTAATTGATTACGATCTATAAGGACTTTAGCAACGAGCAACTACCATTTTTTGGCAAAGGTTTGCCTCAGCTAAGCCTAGAGCCGGTTGAGATTGGGGAAAATCCTTTTTATGCACTAGTAAAGACGAAATAAGTTCCTTCAGATTGTGTTGTAAAAAAAGAAATCAAAATGTGTATGTTAGAACCATTGTATAATAGGAAATCTTCTTTTAAATCTCAGTATAAAAGGAGATGATATGTGTGTGGATGGAGAGAGAGAGAGAGAGAGAGAGAGAGAGAGAGAGAGAGAGAGAGAGAGAGAGAGAGAGAGAGAGAGAGAGAGAGAGAGAGAGAGAGAGAGAGAGAGAGAGAGAGAGATAGAGATTGAGCAGTGAGTAGTTAGAAAGCAACACTGGTCCTTACTACGCTAGCCTACAGACCATTCCCAGTGCAAGCTGGCTATTGCGCACTCCGCAACCATGTGAGTCGGGAGTTAGACTTGGGACACTGGAGAGAGAGAGAGAGAGAGAGAGAGAGAGAGAGAGAGAGAGAGAGAGAGAGAGAGAGAGAGGCCGCCCAAGGAATATAGCCACTCAAATGAATCAGCAAGCTGTAGCAGTTCACAGCTCCGCAATCAGTCCGTGCCACAAGGCCTAGAATGTTGAGACATCCCTCGCTAGGCGCCACAATCGCCCACCAACTTCAGTCTAATTCCAAGCCCTAGACTCCAGACTTCAGGCCTGCTATACAAGCCTATCTCTAGTTATCACATGTGCAACTCCATGAAGCTCCTGATTCGACTTGAGGACCTGAAGTAGTGTACATCCATCCCAAGCCTACAAGAGGCAAACAAGCACGGCATTAGAGTGTTGCAGGTTGTAGGCTCGGTAGGTTAAAATTAAAACCGAGATAGGATTTCCGGATTAAAGCAGACACGAGGAGAGGGAGAGAGAGAGAGAGAGAGAGAGAGAGAGAGAGAGAGAGAGAGAGAGAGAGAGAGAGAGAGAGAGAGAGAGAGAGAGAGAGAGAGAGAGAGAGAGAGAGAGAGGTTGAAATGTTGAGGAGTCGTGCTACAAAGGGTGAGGGTCGATATTAATCTCCATTTCTAGAAAGGGGACCTGGGCCTCGGCCAGAGCCGCCTGCTAATTCTACCAGTTTGTCGGCACTGACGGTACTAATCCTATATAGCCATCCCTGTACGAATGATCTTGCCTCTGATCCACACTTAAACGGTCACCCTCCGGTCATATATTAGGACCTGCTACATCTGGGGGGGGATCTGCATTTTGTATTGCCTTTCTTTTCCCTACTTAAAAGTCCCCTCTCACCCTTCTCTCTTTTGTGGTTTCTTCTTGCAAGCCAGGGGCACTGGCAATAAGAATTCGAGAGATGCACTCACTCTTTATAGAACCATCATCTCTCTCTCTCTCTCTCTCTCTCTCTCTCTCTCTCTCTCTCTCTCTCTCTCTCTCTCTCTCTCTCTCTCTCTCTTTCTTTGTGTGTGTGTTGTGCTTCTGTATCTCTCACATGAACACGTGTCAATTTATAACAGACACCTCAGAATCTGCGCATTCTCGTGCACTCTTCGCCCAGACGTCAAGCTAAACAAAATGCTATGGATGTCTGTGAAAGGACATTCATACACTCTTTGCGTCGAGACTCAAGAGAATATGTAAAGAATGAGGATGCAAGAGAGCTACACAAGACAAGCACAAAGCACACAGAGATGGAAAGCTTCTTCTTCTTCACACAGAAAAGAGAGTACAAAATGACTAAGTGCTAAAGCTGAAAAGTAGCACATATGTACATGCGGTCACTAAGTGTGAACACGCTAGAAGCGTACTAGGCTGGCATTATAAGTGTAGTCCAGCTGTAGAATCACTGGCAGAGATCCTCCGTGTCGGTCACCTAACGTGCCAGTGAGTAAATGCCGTAAGCGGCCAAGACCCGTAGTGGATGCCAGCTCAAGATGTAGAGCTCGACATCTCAACACTCCCCCTCGAGCTCTGCATGTCGCAGAGTCCAAGCATAGTCCGAAAACATCGAAGCTTCTCAGCTCCGAGGGCCTTGGTAAAGATATCCGCTATCTGCTGCTCTGTGCTGACGTAGACCAAGTCGATGTCGCCCGCCAACACTCGCTCTCGAACATAGTGGTAATGGACCTCTATGTGTTTGGTCCTAGCATGGAACACTGGGTTCCTAGCCAACTGCATACTGCTGAGGTTGTCACAATGGATGACAATCTGCTGGTCCACCTGCACTCCCAAGTCCTCAAGTAATGTGCGTAGCCAAGCTACCTCGCACGCCGCAACTGCTGCACCTCTGTACTCGGCCTCTGTGCTCGATAAAGCAACCGTAGGCTGCTTTTTGCTGCTCCAAGTAACAACAACACTCCCAAAAGAGAACATGAAGCCACTCGTAGATCTCCTATCAACAATGCTACCTGCCCAATCTGCATCTGTATACCCATACAATGCTAATGGCGCATCTGCTGCATAGAACAATGCGTAGTCAAGAGTCCCTTGCACATACCGAAGTGTGCGTCGTACTCCATCCAAATGTGGCTTCCTCGGAAGCTGCATGAACTGACTCTCCAAGCCTACTGTGTAGCTCAAGTCTGGCCTCGTGATAGTCAAGTAGATTAGACTACCCACAATCTTCCTGTACATCTTGACATCCTCAACAACATCACCCTTCTCTGCACTCAGCTTTGCATTCACATCCAAGGGAATAAAAATTGGCTTACAATCAGCCATACCATACTTTGACAACATGTCCAAAGCATACTGTCTCTGTGACAGCCATACACCCTCTGGAGTCCTGATCACCTCAATGCCAAGAAAGTAGCGCAACTCGCCCAAATATTTCATTTCAAACTCTTGTTTGAGAAGACCCTTCACATGGTCAATCTCCATAGCATTGTCACCCACAATAATAAGGTCATCTACATATATGGTAATGACCACAATTCCCACATCACTCTCACGTACATAGAGTGAATGATCAGCATGAGCTCTCCTAAAACCAATACTGACAAGGTACTTGGCAATCCTGTCATACCATGCTCTAGAGCCCTACTTCAAACCATACAAAGCTTTGAGAAGCCTGCATACATAATCTGGGTAACCTGGATCGACATAACCAGGTGGCTGATCCATATACACTTTCTGTTGCAACTCACCATTCAAGAAGGCATTCTTTACATCCATTTGATGCATAATCCATCCTCTAGATGCAGCCACTGCTATGACAGCTCTCACAGTCGTCATCTTTGCCACTGGAGCAAAGGTCTCCTCATAGTCTATGCCATACGTCTGTGCATAACCCTTTGCAACCAGCCTTGCCTTGTGATGCTCAATGTTACCATCAGCCTTATGCTTGGTTTTATACACCCATTTACAGCCAATAGCTTTCTTGCCACTTGGCAATGGCACCAACTCCCATGTGTCGTTTGCTTCCAATGCAGCCATCTCTTCATTCATTGCATCATCCCAATGCACATTTCCAACTGCATCCTCAAAACATGTGGGCTCCACATCCTGTATCACCTTAGCCATGTAGGCTTGGTGATGCGCTAGATACCCATCATAAGTCAATTTCTGAACTGGATTTTTGACTCTGTTAGATCTGCGCGGTCCTGGGTCACTCCTTTGCCCTCTAACATCTTCTTGTACTTTCCTTACACCAGGCGTCCTGACAGCCGTAATTCCAAATTCCTCATCAAGACTTTGTTCAGAACCATCTGAATCCATGTCTACATGTGAAAAACCTGATGATGCATCAGCCATAAAGGGAGGTTCATCAACCTTTTCCTTTCCTTTTCGTGATACATTCCCTGTACCTGTTGGTGGAGTAACCTGCGTACGTAGTCTACCATTCCATGGCTTCTCAACAGAGCCACGAGAAGACGACTCTTGTGGTCCACTCAAAACCTGTGTCTGTGGCCTCACATTTTGTACAACCACATCATCTTTTACATCAGCCCCAATAGTGCCATGTGCATTACTGTACCAGCTGCTCATCTCATCAAAGACTACATCTCTGCTCACTCGTAATTCTCGTGTAGTAGGATTGTAGCACCTGTACCCCTTTTGTTCAAGGGAATATCCCACAAGAATACATTTCTCTGCTTTAGGATCCAATTTCCTACGCAACTCATCTGGTACATGCACGTAAGCTATGCAGCCAAACACTTTCAAGTGTGCCAAATCAGGCTTTGTACCTGTAAACTTTTCCTCAGGCATTACATCATGCACCATAGTTGTAGGTGTCCTGTTCATAATGTACACAACTGTATTTACAGCTTCAGCCCAGTAATGATGAGGCATGTTCTTCTCATTCATCAATGCACGTGCAACCTCTGCAATGTGCCTATTTTTCCTTTCTGCGACCCCATTCTGCTGTGGAGTATATCTGCATGTAAACTACCTGCGTATACCATGCATTCGCAAAAAATCTGAAAAATCGTTGGAGAAGTACTCTCCCCCTCCATCTGACCTCAATGTCTTGATTTGCATACCTGTCTCCTTCTCAATCATGACTTTGAAGTCTTGAAAGTGACCAAACACTTCACTTTTGTTACGCATGAAGTAGACCCATACTTTCCTTGTATGGTCATCAATGAAAGAGACATAATACCTGCAACCATGTATACTTGCAGTATCGGTTGGACCCCAAACATCTGTGTGCACCACCTCAAGTGGCTTTTTACATACATTGCGCTCATGTGGAAATGAGCCCTTTGACTGTTTTCCAAACTGGCATGCTGCACACACTTTATGCATACCATCCACCTTGAATTTGGGCAAACCTTTTACAATCTGTTTTGATTGCATGCTGCGCAATCTCTACTCATTGACATGGCCAATGCGTTTGTGCCAAATGTCAACATCAGCCACAACACCTGTGCCCTGTGCAAATAATGCAACTTTTACCTCAGGCATGTTTACATTCAGCGTAAACATTCTGCCCACACATTTGCCCTCTGTGATCAGCTTACAGCCATTCTGGAAATCTTCTACATAACAGCCATTCGGATTGAAACGAACCTGCAAACCCTGCTCAACCATTTGTCCAACAGAAACAAGATTCTTTGTAATGTTTGGGATATGAAGTACATCTGCTAAGTACTTTGATTTCCCACTCTTCGTATTTAGAGGTATGTCCCCTACATGAGCAATGGGGTGAGCTGTGTCATCTCCTGTCTGCACATAGCTTGGCACATCTGGTTTGCGTATATCTCTAAACCACTCTCCACGAGACGTCATGTGATTAGAGGCACCTGAATCCACATACCAAACATCATCTTGGGTGGAATTCTCTGCAGTCATTGTATTCATTACATGCTGCATAACAAACATGCGCTCGTTTTTGCTGTCATCTGCATCTCTGCTAGTAGATGCATAGTTTCCCCGTTCTCTCTTTCCACTTGCTTTTCCCTTTGGATAGTCACGTGACATGTGACCTCTTTCACCACAAGTCCAACATTCTCTGCTATCTACAGTATGTTGCTGCCTGCTTGATCCTGCACCACGACCTCTTTGACTCCCCCTGCGTTGAGACTCGTTTCCCCTGCCACCTGTATTGTTTTGATTTGATTGAACTTCTTGAAATTGGCCCCTGCAACCTCTTGGGCCTCGACCACGACCTCTACCTCTACCTCTGTTGGAGTTAGAATAGAAGGCCTGTTCAAAATTATTTCTGCCATGAGAAGAAGATGTGTCAAGGTTCTTCTCCTCAAGAATAAGCATAGAAATCAAATCTTGGAACACGGGGATGTCGTCTCTTGTATTCATGGAAGACCTGAAATGTACATACTCATCTCCTAGACCATCCAAGCATGCACGGACAATGTCATCGTCTTCCACTGAGACTTTAATAGATCCAAGAGCCTCAATGATACTCTTGATCTTCAAAGCATAATCATTGATGGAGAGGTTGTTCCTCTTAACCTGATTTAGCTTCGACTTTAGTTGAAGCTTCCTGGCCTTGGTGTTCACCTTGAACACTCTCCCTAAGTTTTTCCATGCAATGGCGGGGGTTTCAGCATCCTGTAGATAGCCCATCATGACATCTGTGATGCTCATAGAAAGCCAATACATCACTTTGCTCTGGCCTTGTTGCCAGTCCCTCAAAGCTTTCCTTTGTTCTGCTGTAGCATTTGCCTCGGGAATCTCTGGTTCCTTTTCATTGTCTCCTTCTACATAGTCCCAATAACCTTTTCCTTTTAGGAAATTTGTTATTTTGAACTTCCATGCAGGGTAGTTATTTTTCTCAAGCTTCTCAGTAACAATCTAACTGAAACCGTCAGACATCTTGAAGCACTAAGACAAAATAGCTGCAATATGCAAAAACCTGCAAATCTGTTGAACCTGCTATCGTGGTACCTGTAACGCTTTCTACACTCAACGAGTGTCCATAATCAAGCGTACATACAACCACTGTACTTGTACAGTAAATCTCTGTATACTGCACTTTGGAGACCTGTTCAGAAACTTGTACGATTGCGAACGAAGGGATTGTGATGCTCTTGCTCTCTTAGCCTCTCTTGCCTGCACTAGGCTCTGATACCATGTAAAGAATGACGATGCAAGAGAGCTACACAAGACAAGCACAAAGCACACAGAGATGGAAAGCTTCTTCTTCTTCACACAGAAAAGAGAGTACAAAATGACTAAGTGCTAAAGCTGAAAAGTAGCACATATGTACATGCGGTCACTAAGTGTGAATACGCTAGAAGCGTACTAGGCTGGCACTATAAGTGTAGTCCAGCTGTAGAATCACTGGCAGAGATCTTCCGTGTCGGTCACCTAACGCGCCAGTGAGTAAATGCCGTAAGAGGCCAAGACCCGTAGTGGATGCCAGCTCAAGATGTAGAGCTCGACATCTCAACAGAATATAACCTGGAAGTCGAAGACAACTGCCCTGTAACATTTAATGGCCTAGTAACTTGTGTGTAGCGGAATATAGCATGAACATAGTGAGCATTTCATTAGAATAGATTCCTAATGAGAATAACAAGAGTGCTTGGGTGGAGAGAGCAACAAAAAGTATAACACCTAGTTAGATAGCATGAACAATACTTCAAAAGAGAGAGAAATTAAGCTATTGACAACAGTTGAGGACCGGATTTACATGGAGCCGATCCCCCCTCCGATCCCCCCTTCAAAAGGCTTTGTATTATGGTTTCTCCCATCAAGAGAGACATTTTACAATACAATTCTTTGTGTTCCTTCTATACTAGCTAGTGCAATGAAGATGGAAACTTCATGCACTAAGAAAAACACTTATCAAACACAACATCAATTCCCTCACGGTCTCAGACCCAAGACCTCACACACCTTCGAAGATGGTGAGAGCTAGCGGGGTATGAGAATAGATCGAGAGGAAGAAGGAGTATTCTTACGAGAAAGATGTACATCTCCTCACATAATCACTCATATTAGCATAGCTTAGCTTAGTAATTAGCATGGTAGAGGAGATGAGCATGCATTGAAGCTTGGCTCTTGGTTGGATTTGCATCACAAAGCCAAGAGTTGTTGGTGTAGGCCTCCCTTCTCACAAGCTTGGAGTAGGTGGTAAGCTTTCCATTAAAGCTTGAGAAGGAGAGAGAGAGTCTTCTTGCTCCACACATGAGATTGTGTGAGTGTGTAAGTGATAATGCCTTTGAAAAATCACCCCCCTCTCTCTCTTGGTCGACCCCTCTTGCATTTATTAATTACCCCTTTGCCTCCTGGCCAATAGGAATCAGGCAAGCCATTGGGCTGTCGAATGCTCATTGGACCCCTTGGGAGACTGTCCAATAGTCTTCTAGAGAGCTTAATTCTTATTGGTTCTTTTATTAAGTGTTTTTAAATTGATTAAACTAGATTTACTCTAGTCTAATTCTCATTGGTCCACCTCCATGGCCATCCAATAGGATTTGAGTACACCTTGTGGGCATCTGGGCTAGGGGGTTGACATGTGTCCTTCTTTCCCCTTGTGTAAAGGAAGCTTGTGAGTGTGTGTGTGTGTGTTTCTCTCTCATCCCCTACTTCTTGGGCTCGCCCCCTCCTATGTAGGAGTTGTGAAGACTTTTTGGGATACACACAAAGCATCCAATTCTCCTAGGATTTTGACCATTGGACACAACCTTTGAATTTTGAAACCTTAGCATTTTGGAAGTCTTAATGGGCTGAACCTTAGGGTCTTTTAAGCCCATTGTTGCACATTGCTCTTTTGCAGATGGCCCCCCCTTTGGATCCCTATTTTCCCTCCTTTGGATCCCTAATGTGGCCGTTATGCCAGCTTAACCAATATTCTAGCTTTTTCTCCCCTGGCACTTCCCCATATTAAATGATAAGTTCAACATGAGAAAATCATTAGGAGAATTAGATATTAGTTATTATGACATACCCCATGATCCATTGGCGTACTACTCCTTCTAATACAACAATTAGGTTACAACTACTGCCTGTTATAGAATTTGCAAGCTCAGCCCTTGCGTGAATCGTCATAAGACCTGCTCGCGAGTCGCAGTCTGCAGAGTATAAGATCAAGATCAGCTCTTGCACAACATTAAAAAAGCTAGTCTGATGCAGCTAGAAATGCAGGGTACTACTACAGTGGCTACTACTGCACCTAGTATCGCTACCAAGTGGTTCGTCTTCTCTCTTGCTAATACATTTAACAGTCATTATAGTACGCCTTTAGCTATGGATCATTCCTGCTCTGACCCCCTCGCGGACCATTTACCGCCACATTGCCTAGTGCTCCTGCATGCACAACTCCATTTGTTGCTAATACTGCTCTTGCTCATGCTTTGCATATGTCCCCGACTTCATGAAACCGAGGGCGACAATCGACAAACTCACCAAATATGGTGCAAACTACTCAACACGAGAAAGTGCACTTCAACATGAAATTAAAGATTAAAGATTTTCCTTTCGAGTGGGAACAGTCTGCCCCCCTCCTCGGGAGTAACTGCTGCCCCCTCCATCATTCGCTCGACATTATCTCTACCTTAAGTGTGCACGATTCACGTACTTAAGAAATCTATCACCGAAAACCTTTATACTTTTTACAAACCGGACACTTGGTCATGGAATTTGCACCAAAAAAGAGGAGCCAGACTCTAATTTCAAGGACATTCAATAATATAATCTTGGAAAAAGTCTTATCTCAATATCTTTTGAGAGAAAACATGACTCAATGTCACTCGTAACCTTCTCATGAGTGCTCACTCCTACTTCACTCACCAATCAAACATTTTCATTTTTATTTTTTATTTTTAAAATACATATGACATTTTTCACTAACAAAAAGGGAACACATCACTATGGCCTTAGCCCTTTGGGCAAGTCAGAAATTGGAAAAGACTCATATGAGGCTCCTAAATGAAAGGACTGATTGACAAATTAAAATACCAAAAGTAAATTTCAATCATTCTTTTGCTTCACATGCAAAGTCTCTCTTCTTCGCTAAGACAGCCAAAAAGTGTATTATAACTGTGAATATGCAAAGGAAATCTTAGTTGAAACCAAGATGTGAACCGCACAGCGAACTGTGAAGATGATGGCGCGAATTATGCCTTTAAGGAGTGCGCATCATGCCCTGCCACGAAATCTTCCAGCTAGAGCTCATCGCAGATTTTCTAAAGCAATTGGGTCTGTTGAGAAAGGAAAGAGCCTTGTGGGTCTGCCTTGTCTTGCGTTTGATGCGACGATCGCTCTCCCTTTTTCCCTGCCGGGTTTCCGGGCAGTTGGACTGCCCCCTTTACGCACAGTAAAGCCCGGGTTTGCTTGCCGTTCAGCTGGACAGTCGTGCATTTCCAGTATTCAATACCCATCAATGACAGCTGGTTTAACCCCATCAATGTGACTGTGCTCTTGGAGAGATCAACCTGGCTGAGATCTCTAGACTCAACTCCAGATCTCAAACACCCAATTTCATATGCTTGTGGATTTCGCGACCCAACATTGTTGGCTTCGTGCATTAAGACACCATGCCGTTCGATGTAAGGCAGGCTGTTGCTGGAGCTCTTACCATTGGCATGTTTGTTGCCCTTACCGATATGATGCTCAACGGACCGGGTACCTCCCCGCACCAGGTATCTCTTTGTCTTGGATCTATAGAACCTTCATGCTTGTGGCATACTCTCTTGCTCCTTTGGTTCTGAAATGAAATGTGCTGCATAAAAGGATATCACTGTGTCAGTTGTGACAACCGGAGATGAAGTTGTGGGACAATTCAATGGGAAAGGTAGTGTCACAATAACTGTAAGTGACAAAACGCCCAAAAAATTGTGGGGGATGCCTGGACCAATTCTTCAACCTTGTTGGAGCAAGCATATTGCAAGTCAGTCTACATCCTCTGTGCAGTTTTTAATTGTAGAATCGCTATTATGTGCTTCTTGTTCCTCGTTGGTTCAGCTGCAATTGGATTTGAGTTGATTTGGTTGTTCTAAGTCTGGGTGGCCATCACCTTTTCCAGGCAAACAAAAAAAGAATCGGGGTTTTGTGCTCATCAAGCTTTCAAATAACCCTCTGTACCATCCAATGCAGGTGCACTATCATTCTTAGTGTTTTGTGCATTGAAATTTTTCCCTCTTATATAGTAACTCTATTCGCATTTGAGTTCCAACAATCTCCTAATATTTGTACTGTTGTTGATTTTTGCTGGTGCCAAGGAATGACAATTGCTTATTAGTTTGTATGTGTTATTCCTCTGTGCATGAGCATATGTGCTGGATGGTAGACACAATGCATCTGCCAATTTTTTAGCATGAACAAGTTCTTTTTTGATGTCGTATCTTTTAGTGCATGGGCAAATGCTCCAAACTAACAGCTAAATCTGCACCCGCTATCGGGCATGGATGACATTAGGGGTCGATAGTATGCATGATGAAGCTGATTTTTTAACAATTATATGGATCAATGTACAACTTGCAATCTTGTTCTCGCTTATGAGGCTAGGGTAACAAAACATTCTTTCAATTATGTGAACTTTGCCTTTATGTTGTAGATTTAGTTTGAAATTTTAGTGGATGAAGCTCCTTCGAACGAGGCGTTGGAGATGTGCTCGCACGCCAACTTGACGCTTGTAAAGCAGAATGACAATGGTGCCAGCTTGGACGACTTCCTAAAAGGAGAAAGGTGATCTGTGTATGTTGGAAGAGGAGGGGCTGAACGACAATGAGAGTAACAATTAACATTACTGATAATATAAAACGAGCCATGGGGTCACCTATGACAGGTGGTGTCAGAGGTCTAGGTAGACTCAAAAGTAGTGCTTGGACGGAATTTAGGCAGCTTATGTTGGAGATTTTAGAATGCATCTTATGGTTGTATAGCCATTGTGGCCCTGCATATCCATTTAGCCCATTTACTCCAAGCTTTATGCTGAGAACTAATTTTAGGTTATGTATGTGATGACTTGGTGAAGTTGGTTGAAACTGTCAAAGTGAAGCTGAAGGTGTGGAGACAAGGGAACACAATGGAGGTGAGGGAGGAGAAGAGAGAGAGAGGCTAGAGAGAGAAGATGGAGAGTGGCACAAGCCTTGCGGGGAAAACTTTGCATACAAGAGAGACTACAAGGCTCACAACTCTGCCAAAATGGGGGTTGGAGGCTACAAAATATGCCTAATCCAGAAGAAGAAGTTCTCACCAACTTAGAGTTCCTCGCCGAATGGCCCAATGATTGAAAGTCTTTCCAACTTATGGCACCCCGTCCCATATGGCCTAAGGCCACTAAAATTAAAGCGCACACTCACGAGAAATTGCGTATCCAACCAATGACGTGGCAAGCAGGCTGTATGGATGTCCGCCATTTGCACTGATTGCCACGTGGCACTGTACAGACGCGTGCGTGTTACGGGACTGCCGACGTGGCTTGCAGTACGGATCCTTCGCATGCTACGGACTACTGATGTGGTGCTGCTGTACGGACAACCCCTAAGGGCGCTAGCGTTTAGACCAAATGCTTTTAGATCTCATGCTTTTCATGTAAACTGCTTTTGAAGGGCCAAGGGCCTTCAAATACGCACTGTGGGCTCTCTCTTTGGCATTCTACTACGAGGAGAAGCAGAGCAGAGCCCCATAGTTGTACATTGTTCAAGCAATATAAAGAAATACTGAAAGGGGTGCCATCGTTTGGGGCGAGTGCTGTCTTGGGGTGGAACTCCGCCACTCAGTGTCTAATGTGCCGTGTTTCTCAGTTCAGTTGAGTTGTTTTGAAGTACTTAAAAGTTTGTTCAGTCTGTTCTTTTCCGTTGACACGTGGTGCCCCTGCTGTTACATGCAGCTCTGTACGAGTATCTCAACCTTGAAAAGGGGGGAGGGGATGTCACGCGCACATTCAATCCTAGGCACATGTGGACAAGCTAACTCCCACTTGTAGGGTTTGGGACAGCCCAGGAAGTGTTTTGGCACCTTTGTGAGGTAGGCATTTTAGCGTAGTTGCATACCCTCCTATTGTGTTAGATTTTTGTCATCACCAGATGCTTCACACCCTGTCTATATGCTCCTCACTTTCACGTGCACAGGCCCTTGGTTGTGGGTTGGCCACCCGTACACGTGTTGCACAGGGATCTCAGACACATTTAGGGTTGTTTCAGCACATTGCCCACTTAGACCTCACTTCACATTCCCCCATTTATATTGGAGGGTCATTTATTAGGTAGGGTGATTTATTAGGCATTTGCCCGACCTGCCCCTATTCTCCTATATATAGGAGCAGGGGCGCCCTCTTTTACATTGTCTCATCATTGTACATGTTCGCCATCTGGAGTATGTTGACTTGCCAGCCTTTCACCATCTCTCTCTCTCTCTCTCTCTCTCTCTCTCTCTCTCTCTCTCACCTTCCGCTGCACACTCTGACATGGTATTAGAGCTCTAGGCTTGGATCTGCCATGGCCTACACCTGGGAGGACCAATTTCATCGCGAAGAAGTCCTTCTTCCCCATCAGTGTTTTTTGGGATCTAGTGTTTTTTTTGCTGCAACCCTGCGTTTTTTTTGCTGCAACCCTGCGTTTTTTTTGGGTGGTGAGCCATCTCTTCTGCACCCTTTGCTAGCGCAACTTCCTCCCTCTTCCTTGCGTTTTTCAGCCAGATCTGGACCAATGTTTTTGCAGGAGGGCAGCGTGTTGACCTTGCATTTTCAGCCCCTTGCATCAGCGTTTTACAGCCAGCTTCTGATCTTGCGTTCTTTGCAGGAAGGCAGCCACTGATCTGCGTTTTTCAGCCCTAATCCCTAGCGTTTTTTGGGCAGGACAGCAGCCAGTTGCACTAGCGTTTTTGGCAGCAGGACAGCCAGCAGATCGGACCAGCATTTTACCTCTACTTCAGCCTTTCCTCCTTGCGGATCTTGGACAGCCGGAGCCCCGCTCCTTGCCCCTTGGTCTTCCCGCTTGGAAGCTGATCAATCCTGTGACTTTGCTGGCGATTCTCCGACTTCTACCTTACTGATTTTCAGCCTGTTCTGGTGTATTTACAGCTCTCACCTTACACTCTCGGCATCCGGTGATTCCATCACCTAGCGTTTTGCTCAAACCCCTGCATTCTTGCGGTGTTTCCAGCTCCCTTTTGCTGCGATTTCAGGTTTGGACAGCGCCTCGACTTTGCTTCATCGGCATCCCTTCAGGTTTCCCTTGCCTCTCCTGTCACTTACACCCTACTTCGCGGTCATTTGGCGTTCTATCCGGCGTGGTTATTCAGATCGTCCTCTCACCTTTGCTCCTCCTTTGACATTGACATGTGGACTCAGATATAGGTTCTGGCACAATGGACGGATCTCCCTCGACATTGCAGATCTTCCCTCCTCAAGGCTCTCTTGCCCTCGAGAAGATGCAGGGGATTGGATTGGTACAGGTACTTATGTGGACGTGGCTTGTGTTTTCCATCGCTACTTCTTCCTAAGTAACCCTTCCTCTGTATCTCTCAACTGCTGTCTCTCTATTTGGGATTGCCCTATCCACCTCCTTCATTGGTTCTCTGTACGATAGACCCGTGCCTCTTGGCACGTCAGACACTTCTTTTGGACATGCTCTCCTAGATGTAAGTATCCTTTGGCATCTGGATGCCTGCATGGTCTCTTCTGGCACACTGCTTCATGGTGGCTCTTTTGCCTTGCCTCTACTTGGTAGAGCTTCTTCCTTGCTTTTGCTTGGTCCTGTGGCTCCTCCATTGCAGTTTGGATGTACGTATGCACTACTTACACGGTGAAGACCTCATGGATGTTCCTTGCTTTGCTGGTCTACTCTGAGGCTATAACTTCTACAACACTGGTCATTCCGATCCATCCTCTCAGCCGTTCTTTACCTCACCACACTCCATTACTTTCCCAAGGGGGGGAGTTCTCCTATCTCGTGTGTCTTCACGACTTGCCCTTGCAGACTCTCTCTTGGATATTTTGTCCAGACCTCGGTGGTGGATGTGCTCCCATAGGTTGACTTTCCCCAGAATCTCCTCCGACTGTTGTCCGATATTGTGTGTCTGCCATGGAACGACAGATCATATTGCAGCTTATACCCTCAAGACGACTCTTCTCTCCGAAGATTGCAGTTATTGCGGTCTCTACATGGATGGATTGCTTATCCCGTCATCTTGTCTACTATGGTGGACGATGCCTTCCCTATTGAGCCTCTTCTTCCTGCTCTTCCTCCCTCTTCTGCTCGAGCTTCTTTGACTTGGATATGCTACCGGTTTCCCACCTCGGCAGTTTTCCTCTCCTCGTGGTCAGAGTGTTCCTCTTAAGTGGGTGTCCCCATGTCTTGTCTCATGCTGCTACACTGGGTTTTCTCCATCTTAGTGGTGATCATCACCGATGGGCTATTGCGCGCTCATCTTAGGTCACTTCCTTATATATATACTCTTCAACGACTTCTTCCGTAGCTTGCCACTTCATCAGATTCCTTGTGTGACTTGATCAGATTTGCCTTACCTTTGGTCATCATCACATTGGTGCTGTACAGATTGTCGTGTTGTTTGGTTGGCGTATCATCCTCTTCTCTGGGATTCACCTCTTCTCTAGATTTACCAGGCGTGTTGCATTTCTTCCTCGATAGCTTCTCTGCATTTGTCGTTGAGGGGGGGGTGTTAGATTTTTGTCATCACACGGTAGCTGATGTGGCAGACAATACAAACGTCCGAAAATTGCACTGACAGGTTGTTAACGTGGCAGTACATACTCTCGTAAAACGCGCTGCTAACGTGGCAGAACTGTACGGAATTCCGCAAGAAGCACTGATGCTTTTGAGCCAATTTTAGGGGATTAGTGCTTTTGGAACCCTCTGCGTTTGAGTTTACTGCTTTTGGGGCTCTGCTTTTGGCATTCCTTGTAAGAATAAAAGGAGCCCAAGGGCCTCACTCTTCGGGGCATCTGGATGAGAGTCTGAGAGCCGAGGACTTACGGGAGGTGTACTTTGATCAAGCATTAATATAAAAGAAATACCGAATGGGGCGCCAGTCTTTGGGGCCAATCTCTCTGGGCACAGAACTACGTCGGGCGGTGTCAACCAAATTGAACTATGATTTTAAGTTGTGAAGTATTTTAAGTGATTCTCTCGTGTGTCATGCCGGATTCCGGGCTTGGGGTGCCCAAGTCCTGTGACATCCCCAGTATGCCAAATTTTTGACTCGGCACCCGATCGATGAAGTGCATTTCCATTGGCAGAAAGCCATCGATTCCCAATAAAGTCAACCCTCAAGAAACCTCCTGTCCCAGATGTTTATTGAAGATGAACTTGAGGAGACGAGTGGTGGTCCACTCTTCTGTTAAGAAAAGAAAAGAAGCACCGACAAAGTGGTTGAAGTTTAAGAGACTCTTATTTCTTCGTGGCTCACTCAAGAATACGATTGAGACGTGATTACTGATTGGAATTATCTTCGGATGGTCATGGTAGAAACTTTGGATACTTACTATGAGATTTTGGGATGTTTTTCTACCTGCTTCATCCTCTAAGAAGATCAATTTCAAGCTGCAAATCGAGCTATTCTGTTGTGGACTGCCCAAAGAGATACAAGACTACTGCTTGTTATAGAAATCTGAGTCCATACAGCAGTTGATGGGACATGCTAAGCAAGGCTTTGCTATGCATTCAGGTAACTTGACCTATCCATCAGATGAACCTTCAACAAGTCATAATAGAAGGAGACGACAGAAAGATACATGATCTCGACTGACAAAAGAACAGAAAGACGAATATTTCAAAACGGTTAGTGTTTTGAATGTGGGGAACAAGGACATATATCTGCACGGTGCCCCAAAAAGGCACAAGAATGAGAATGACTGACAGATTGAAAATAGAATTGGGCGAGGAGATACTTGTTTCAGATAGAAAATTACTGATGAACTGACATTATTTTGCTTTTTGAATTTATGAATGAATAATTTTGAAGTAGGTGTCACAAGACGGACACCACGTGCCAGCCGAAACGAACAGACTGAACAAACTTTTAGCACTTCAATAATAATTGAACTGAGAGAGAGAGAGAGAGAGAGAGAGAGAGAGAGAGAGAGAGAGAGAGAGAGAGAGAGAGAGAGAGAGAGAGAGAGAGAGAGAGAGAGAGAGAGAGAGAGACGACACGCGACACGGAGTGGCGGAATTCCACCCCAGAGAGTATTGGCGCCAAACCTTGGCGCCCCTTTCGGTATTTCTTTATATTCCATCAACACAGTACAAACCAGTACTCCAGACTGTGCACCTTCTCCAGGAAGCATGCCAAAGAATGAGCCATGGCCTCATATTTAAAGGCCCTAGGCCCCAAAAGCAGTTTACATGAAAAGCCTTCAAACTCAAAAGCATTTGGTCCAAAAGCAATGCCCACAATTTGCCAGCGCGTTTTGCGGAAATCTGCCACGTCAGCACTGTCAGTGGAATTTTAGGCCTGTCCGTACATCTGCCACATCATCGGTCCACGTGTGTGTGTGTGTGGGTCCTGCTTTATTTTGAATGTCTTTATGTCACTTGGACCCCATCAGACAGGGTCCCATAAGTTGGTAGGACTTGTTCTGTTGCTTGTTCTTCTTAGGGTTTAGGCCCCTCTGCCGTGATTTGAAGGTTGGCTTTGCTCTTTAGTGTCTGGACATGCCAGCAGTTTGTGACATCCCCCCTTCTTGAAAGAGAGTAATCGTCCGCGATTACAACATGCAAAACAACTCAAGTTAGCAGGGATTTCAAAATGACGTGATCACACTATAATTTCAGGTTAATAACAATAGAAATGCAAAATAACAAATATTATGTTAATTGACATTCATCTTTTTTGACCTGCAAGGAGACTTGGAGACCGGCTCGAGGCCCGTCGGGTTAAGTAAATGGCCCGCCGGGCCCGCCGGGTAAATCAACTTTCCCGCCAGGCCCGCCGTGGCTATATAAAGACGACGCCGGTGCTTGTCTTTTTCACAAGAGAGGTACATTGAAAAGTCTTCTTCACCAAACTTTCTGGCAGCTTTCCACATTCTCAAAGCAGTGTAGCAGTAATTTTTTAATCCCTTCCTTATTTTATTGATGTTTTTTTGAGTTAAAACTTAAAGGTATAAAATTTCTTTTATCAAATCATCGTACGTGGATGCACTGGCATATGGTTGCAATTGCGGCTAGGTGTGTCATTGCAAAAGCGTACGATGATTATGTTTTATATTGCTCCCAGTCATTCATGCTTCGGCACATGGTTGCAATTGCGACTAGGTGTGTTGCTGCTAGAATGACAGGAGCATCTGTTTGAAAGAATTCACCGTGCGTGGATGCACTGGCACATGGTTGCAATTGCGGCTAGGTGTGTCATTGCAAAAGCGTAGGGTGACTGTTTTATGTTGCTCCCAGTCATTCATGCTTCGGCACATGGTTGCAATTGCGACTAGGTGTGTTGCTGCTAGAATGACAGGAGCATCTGTTTGAAAGAAGTCACCGTGCGTGGATGCACTGGCACATGGTTGCAATTGCGGCTAGGTGTGTCATTGCAAAAACGCAAGATGACTATGTTTTATGTTGCTTCCCGTTATTCATGCTTCGGCACATGGTTGCAATTGCGATTAGGTGTGTTGCTGCTACATTGACGGTAGCATCTAATGCATGAATGTGTGCTCAAATAATTTCATAATGTTTCATATGCTTGAATCTTGAAGGAAGACATCGTGCGTGGATGCACTGGCACATGGTTGCAATTGCGACTAGGTGTGTCATTGCAAAAGCGTAGGATGACTATGTTTTATGTTGCTCCCAGTCATTCATGCTTCGGCACATGGTTGCAATTGCGACTAGGTGTATTGCTGCTAGATTGACGGTAGCATTTGTTTGAAAGAAGTCACCGTGCGTGGATGCACTGGCACATGGTTGCAATTGCGGCTAGGTGTGTCATTGCAAAAGCGTAGGGTGACTATGTTTTATGTTGCTCCCAGTCATTCATGCTTCGGCACATGGTTGCAATTGCGACTAGGTGTGTTGCTACTAGAATGACAGGAGCATCTGTTTGATAGAAGTCACCGTGCGTGGATGCACTGGCACATGGTTGCAATTGCGGCTAGGTGTGTCATTGCAAAAGCGTAGGGTGACTATGTTTTATGTTGCTCCCAGTCATTCATGCTTCGGCACATGGTTGCAATTGTGACTATGTGTGTTGCTGCTAAAATGACAGGAGCATCTGTCTGTAAGTTGTTGTACGGTGAGGCATTGACACATGGTTGCAATTGCGATTAGGTGTGTCACTGCAAAAGCGTACGAGATCTATGGTTTATACTGCACTTTTTCTTTCACGTAGAATTTAGAAAAGATCCAAATGGAGTGGCACATAGTTATATTTCACAATGTGTTGTTTGCAATAATACCATTGCAGGCAAAATGGATCCTTCTGCTACTTCAATGATAGAGTTCAAAAAGAAAATTAGACAATTGTTGATTACAATCGTCAGTGCACTAGATCCCGACGATATAGCGCAGATTGTTGCAGATGAGTCTAGATTGCAATCATTATACAGTGAGATTGCCCGCAAAATTTGGTTGTTATATCCAGATAAAACATCGGGTTCTACTGAGGGAACATCGGGTTCTACTGCTTCTTCCAGTCACCTGGAGAGCAGTATATACAATTCTGAATGTAGTATGACTTTGGGCATTCCAAATAAGTCCATTAAAAAGATCAAGAAACTTGGGTCAGGGGCTTATGGCACAGGGTGGCAAGTTCAAATCAAAGGGATCAGTTTCCTTCCTGCAACGAATACTTATTGTGCCAAGGAGTTCAAAGGACAGGCCAAGCATCAGTGGAAAAGCTTTGCATAAAGTGGAGTAGATCTCAACCATAGAGGGATTGTGAGGAGTATTGCCCACTCTGTAACGTTGCCATGGTTTCTGATATTCCCCTACTTCAATGGGGGAACTTTAGGTGATCTTATGGAGACAGTGCCCCTTCCACATGGCTCTTTCACGACGCTTGTAGCGCATCAAGAGGGGAAAGGAAAGATCCCCGAAGACTTTAAATGGGAGCAGCCCTCTGAAGACAAGAAAACACGTATCAAGAGCTTGTGCAATCATGCTCCCTCGTTGATCCATGCCTTGGTGAAGGCATTGCGATTCGCACATGACGAGGGAGTGATCCACAATGATCTCCATCCATGGAACATCATGTTGGACTTTACCAAGGATCTCACTCCCCGTATTGGAATAATTGATTGGGGATTGGCTCTGCGTGTTGGCTTAGAGACACAAAAGACCAACAATACCGATGAAAACTGGCAAAAGCTTCATCCTTGGCGAGCTCCTGAGTTACTAGATGGCAAGAATTTATGCCCATGGACCAAGGCCACAGATGTGTACGCCATAGGATGGGTGATATGGCAATTTTGTAAGTTTTGTGGAGAGTTCTCTGACTACTACAGCACAGATTGGTTCAAACATAAGGTTTCAGTGGAGGTACAAGCCATATCTAGGATTGTTGTGGAAGGTTGGGTGAGGAAGAAATCCACAGACAGAAAGACCTTGGCACTTTTGGACGAAGAATTAGAAAGATTTGAAGCCCGGCCAGAACGATGCTTATGTCCTCCCTCTGAAATGAGTGGTCTTTTTTTGATGGATATATGATGTACTTTATGAAGCTGGGTTTTCTGAGACTTGTGACTTATAAAAGCACTTTTAAAAATTGGGTTTTATGCGCCATGGATGATGTATGAGTAATAAAAACACTTTTTTATATCTCAATAGACAACAAATTTTCTATGAGTTTTGTTTTTTCTCTTAAGTTTCAAGCAATAAGCCACGTGGAGTCACTGATTGTCATTCATTGATTTAAAAAATGGTGGTTACTCTTATATCAATTGATTGTCGTAAGATGGTGGTTATTCTAATATCAATTGATTGTCGTAAAATGGTGGTTAAAATTATAGCAATTGATTGTCGTAAAATGGTGGTTACTCTTATAGCAATTGATTATCATTAAGTTTGTATGCCGTAACTGAAGTATAGTGTTTAATCAGGATATGGATAATGATAATCAAAGGGCTAAGCGCGCTTTTGAGCGTCTCAGATCCATGTGTCAAGGCAGTGGAGTGAACGACACCGCTCGAATTGTTGCTCGTTGCTCCCAGTGGGCCAACCCAGTGGGTACACAATGGAAAGAGGTGAACACTAGGATTGACTGAGAAATGGTCAAATCCGTATGGCCAGGCGTTGCAGATGACAACATCAAGAAAGGCCGACTCAAGCTATCACAATGCATTAATGCAGACATACGAGACAATGGAGAGAACATATATCTCGATGTTATGGGTCATCCTATGCATCATATAGATTGTCCATTGTGGTTTGCCAAGATGTTATACATGCATTATGTCTTGGGTGAAGCAGTGGACTTTAGCTCAAGGACACCTCACATGACGGTTGAGGACATTCGCAGTATTGCAATCACCGTCACACGGCAAGAGATGTCATTGGTACTAGAAGGTGCATCAATGGAAGTGCACCAAGTTAAGGAGGAGCTTCAAACTCAACTCAGGCAAGCATCACAAGCTACACAAGGCTCTCATGCAGAAGAAACCCTAAATAGAGACTTGCAAAGGGAGGCGAAGGTGCTATCTCGCCACGTAAAAGAGTTAGAGGCGACTATAAAAAAACAAAATGCTGCCACATTGATTGAGCACCCAACATCTATTGAGGCTCCTCCAGCTTCTGGTGAGCACGGTGGTCCTTGCCCCATATGTAGATCATTCTTTCATGAGTGGTGTGGTCACTCAGCTTGCCATGCGGACATATGTATCATATATCATGCTTGATGCAAAGCATGATGAATAACTTTCATTGTGCTATATGTGAGTTTGAGATATCCAAAAAGCTATATGCAATGTTTAAAATGTCTGAAGACTATAATAAGCTTAAAGGTCAGCGTGAACAGGAGAATGAAGATATTCTCACAAATATTTCACTATCACTTGGATAGTTTTTGTAACATTTGAAAACATTTACTCATTGTCTTGCGAGAATATATTAGTGAATTGTGAATTGTCTTCACTTCAGCTTCAATTATGATATGTGATAATGCAACGATTTGTTAGGGCTTTGTATATTATGAAGCTTTAATAGTGATTTGTGGCCTTGTAAAGGTTTTTAAGGGCTTCGTTTATTATTAAGCAAATGTCTAAACCTTAAACTAAATATAAAAAAAAGTTTATAAAATAAACAGTTTCTGAACTTAACCAGAAGTCACTCAATGGATTCGATAATCTATTAATTAAACCACCGTCGCTTGCTGCGACGGGTCAAAGTTGGTTCAATTTCCAAATTCTCTTCAATCTCTTCTAAAGTACATGTAGTTTCTACTTCATGAGATTCCTCTTGCAGCTCACTGTCTTCGTCCACCTCATCATTGGTTACATCATAAGTCCAGCGCGATATCTCCTCTTTGTAGTTCTCAGCTTGCACTCTTGCCAATAGCCGATGGTTGCAGTACATATACGCCAATTTTTCAGCTCTTGAATTTAGAAGGCGGTTTCTGATGGTGGAATGTACATATTTATATGTACTCCAGTTTCTCTCAGAACTTGAATTGGATGCACATTGGGCTAGGATTCTAACAGCTAGGCGTTTAAGGGTGGGTGCACTACCACCATTCATCATCCACCACTTCCACGTTGGTTGCTCCGTGGCAAGTTTCTGTACAAATTCTGTACCAAACTTACCCTCTTTGAGTTTAAACTTCGTAAGATCAGTAACAGTTGATGCATGCTCATCAGGATCATCATAAAACCTGTCTATCACATCATAAAAGTCTTCCAACACCTCCTCATCAAGTTTGTCTATTTCCATTGCCCAATACTCTGGATCCAATAAGAAAGCTACGCTGTGTAGTTGACTATGTGCTCCAACCCATCGACCATGCACATACTTTCTCAAAATTTCTCTTCTCTTTTGAGTGAATGGTGTCTTCCAAGGCTTCACAATTGGCTATTGGGGCTCCTCTGGATTTGCAAGGCTTTCTTGAACAGTCCACCAAGCCATCCACACCTTACCTATGTTAGGCAAGGCAGAATCCAGTTGGCGTAATGCGAGCATAATTGGCATGTTGACGTTGTGCACATCCACAACATCATCCCAGAAGTGGCGATCAGCTAGTAGATCTCTGATCACCCCTATTTTTCTCTTTATCTTCTCCCTTTGACCAGCCTTCCATTCTGAAAAAGTGGCACAAACAAATGTCTCCATCACAGCATTCTTATTTTTTATTAGTGATTCTACCGTATAGTAGTTGGTGCAAAATCTAGTTTCGCACGGCAGTTTTAACATAGTAGACATCCTCTGACGGTACATGTCAAGAACCCTCTGACGCTTCAAAACAAACTTGACTATTAAGCGAGCATTGTCTACTATCCATTTGAACCACTCTGTGTCCTCCCTCTTGTACCAATCTTGCAATACCAAGTTCAAGCTGTGTGACTGCAACCAGCACTATATAGGTGAGAGAAGCGACTTTCAAGTATTCTACCTGCAGCCCTGCAATTTTTGGCATTGTCCATGATTAGTTGGACAACATTTTCTTTTCCAAGTTCCTCAACTGCGTCGCCAATGATGTCAGCTATAAAACTGCCAGACTTTATTTGACCAGAGCTATCCACAGCTTTGATAAAACATTCACCACGAGGACATACAAGCATGATGTTGATCAATGACGGCCTTTGAACGTTGGACCAACCATCACTAACTATGGTGTATCCAGATTGTTCTATTGCATTTAATATTACCCTTTGAATATCCTGTTGTGTGCTTGTGTAACATTTATCCAACAGTTGGTTTCTGATATGGTGATATGTTGGAGGGGTAAATCCAGCACCATACTCCCCAATGCGTTTCCAAGCTGACTTCCATGCATCACGGGTGACAATGGCCAATGATCCCCCAGTGAAATAGACGGCTTTAGCTAGTGCAAGTTGTGCTTCTTCTAAGGCAAGTGTTTTGAAGCTCGTCTGTAAGCTAACCTGTCTACTTTTTGACGATCCTACGTGAAAGTCAGGAGATCCATGGTTTGGAGGTGTGCTTCCATCGATATGAGAAGTTGGTTCCCTACTTTGAGTGCTTCCATTGGTGGGCGTTACACCCAATGATCCCTCATATTGGTTTGATCTTATCGATACGGGGGTGTGATGGTCGAAAGTAGAGAGTTTTGATCTTTTGCTCGTGGAAATTAGCTTACCAATTAAAGTTTTTAAGCGCATAGCTGCTTCTTCTGCACCTAAGCCCTTGCACTTTCCTCCTTGGATTCTGGTATTGCAACCTAGCAAATGATCCCTTATTCTTGGTGCTCCTCCAGATTTCTCTTCGCCACAAAAGTTACATTTCCAATCTTGATACTTATTTAAATTTGTGGCAAAATTCCACTCGGGTCCTGGACTTTTTCCACCTGCCTTTCGCTTGCCCTGCGAAGTGGTGCCCTGCGAAGCAAGACCTGGCATCGAGGTAGGAGGTCTCCTCAAGGAAGCCAAGCTTGAGACACCAACATCACCGCTCACATTCCTAGTGGAAGACATACTTATTGGATGCCTGCAATACCAATAAACATAGCTCAGTATGCTATCTCTTCTTTCAAGTATTATTCAAACCAAACATTAGTGTTATAATCAATATCACACACAAGCGTAGTAGTGAAGCTTGAAGGGAATAAACCTCAATGTACTCAAACATGAGCAAGCAAATACAACGGTGAATCAAATATGTGATCAGTCCATCCCAAAAGTAGAGATATCGACCCAAAGATTCACCTTCCTACCCCTTTCATGAATCAGTCCAGTCCAAAAAAGAACTAATGACCCATGATTGGAGCTCTAATCGAAATAGCAAGCAAATACAACGGTGAATCAAACATGTGATCAGTCCATCCCAAAAGTAAAGATATCGACCCAAAGATTCACCTTCCTACCTCCTTTCATGAATCAGTCCAGTCCAAAAAAGAACTAATGACCCATGATTGGAGCTCTAATCGGAATAGCAAGCAAATACAACGGTGAATCAAACATGTGATCAGTCCATCCCAAAAGTAGAGATATCGACCCAAAGATTCACCTTTCTATCTCTTTTTAAGAATCAGTTCAGTCCAAAAAAGAACTAATGACCCACGATAGAAGTTCTAATCAATATAGCAATCAATTTAGCAAATATAACGGTGAACCAAACATGAGATTAGTCCATCCCAAATGTAGAGATACCGACCCAAAGATTCACCTTTCTACCTCCTTTCAAGAATCAGTTCAATCCAAAAAAGAACTAATGATCCATGATCAGAGTTTCATTAAGTTTTAATTCTTTTTAAAGACTTCATTTTTTTACCTTTAGTTTTTCTTCTAAATTTTAAAGGATGATCAAATTTAGAGGAAGCGGTGATGTGATGTGATGTCTACTACAGGGTTATATAGAGCCGCCAAATACGGAGGGGGAACATGACGGGGCCGGTGGGATTCTTGCTTTGCCCGCCGGGGTTTGTAAAGTGCCCGCCCGGCCTGCCGGGGTTTATTGGTTGCCCCGCCGGTTCTACATTTTCTACCGGTTTTCGTAAGTCATGACATTAGATATGTTATTAACATGAAAAAAATAGTGATAATAACAACAGTAATTAACATTTAACAAAATGCGTCATCGCGTAATTAAAATCCCTACAAGTTAGCTCAAAAATTTCTGAGGGTCATTCCGAGGAACAATTTGCTATATATTTTGTTAAGGAGTTGGCTTCTCCTTTCGGCTCTTTTGATCAAGGAGTTGGCTTCTCCTTTCGTCCAGTTCGGAACTCTTGATATGCTTGCGTAGTAAAATTAGCCATCACACCTAGACCGCACTAATCTTCCATGGGTGTCTTGATGCACTAAAATTACATACCCAGGCAATCTCATCCAGTTGGAAATATTCAGTAGTTGGCACGTCACAATGCAAAACAAATGCTTACATATGCATGTTACAAGACACAACAAACAGCGTCACTGAGCACTCCGCCGAGACAAACGGTCTGCGATATGAAGCTACTTAGCGACTACCTCGTCACTCCCCCCGCAAATAACCTAAAAAGATCCGGGCCATGAGCTCAGAGGACTATACAACCAAACGCTCCCCAGAACGCAGTCTGCACCGCTTGGAGGTTCAAGCATACAACCAAACGCTCCCCAGGCATCGGCCTGCGTCGTTCAGAGGTTTTCTAGCATACAATAGAACGCTCCTCAGACATCGGCTTGCGTCGTTCCAAGGTTTTCAAACATACAATGAAACGCTCCCCAGGCATCGGCCTGCGTCGTTTTGAGGGTTTCAAATATATCAAAACAGTATTTCTCACTTCTCCACCCGGGAGTAAATCACCAATCATTGAAACCGGTATTAAAACCTGAGTGAAACAATTCAAATTGATACCAAGACAGGTTTAAATGTAAGGTGCAATGGAAGTGAATGTTGAACTTTGCTCAAGATGAGTGCTCCGAACTGTGCTCAAGGTTTTCTTTACTTATGGAAGGGAGAGCCTTCAGTTCCTGTAGTGAGAGAGTGCAATGGACACAAACAAAGTGGATGAACACTGTGAATGAAGGTGTTGAGATTGAGAGATAGAGAGAGAAGAGAATGCGACACCAGAATGTTGTCAAAACCCTCCTCCGAAGGCCCCACTCTCTATGGCAAGAGCAGTCTACTATTGATTGCACAAATCTCTACAATGCTTTGACTTACCGATGATGTCGACGATGATGAGGAGGACGACGAGACGGGCTGAAATCTGAAAATGCTAATGGCTGAAATCTGCAAATCTTTATCTATTGAATTCTGACTCTATGTCGGTGACGATGTCGATGATGACGGTACGACGACAACGCGCTGAAAACACAGATGCTGAAATCTGCGTTTTCCGGGCTGAATCTGCAAACTTCGCGGGATCTGGTCATGCGGCGAGGCTCTGCTACGGAAAGGTGAGATCTGCGAGGTTTGGGGGTTCTACTGCGGAAACTGACTACCGAAAACTGAAAACGCTGAGTCTAGGGCTGATTCCGTCGCGAAGATCTCAAAAACACTGAGGTTGATCTGCAAACCAAAAACGCTAGGGGTTGAAATCTGTCTTTGCTGAGGGAACTGCTAACGCTAGGGCTGATCTGCTGTCGATGGGGAATCTGCTATGGCTAGGGCTGATCTGCCATGCAAAAACGCCAAGGCTGATCTGTGGTTGCAAAACGTTAGGTCCTTGCTGCCGTGTTGCAAAAACGCTAGGTCTGTTGGGGTCCTGCTAAGAAGGTGCTTGTTGAACCGAAGTTCTTGCTGCCTCTTCTGCTGTGGAATGCTAGCGCTAGGTTTGCTTATATACTCACTTAGTCAAATTGCCCTACCCAGTTCCCAAAAGAAGTCACTTAAAAATAATAAGTGAAAAATGTCAAAAATAGGGAAAATAGGTTTAATGCACTAGAAACTGATTTTGATGAAATCTGATGGGAATGTTGATGATCATGCTGTGTGCAACCAGAGGATATGCATCTAATCTAAGTGTCTAGACATGCACAATCTGCGAACAGACTCACAAAAATGTCAAATCACTTCCTATCCTAGAGTGACTTGATTGAACTGAACCCTGGTCATGCTGTAGCTTGTTCACGGACACATAGGGTTGGATGCGTCACGTGACATCTCCTCCTTTTCAAAGTGAGGTACTGGTACCGAACTGTATGGCGTCGAGGAGATTGCCAACAACATCCGGAATCTCGGAAAGGACTCTTCGCCGGCCCACCCTAATGCGTGGGCCATGCGATACTTGAACTTCATAAAGGTCTGCAACGCTTGCTTCTTTGGGCCGTGCCGAAAGCGACACAAAGTCATCTGTGGCTCCTTAACTGCTTCAACTTCGTCTATAGTCATGCGTCTACCTTCTTCAAGAATCTCCGAGGCTGAAAATTCGTGAAACCACGTCCAACACAAAAACATGAAGATACCCATTCCATGTAAAGTGACTGGAAAAATACTTTTCCTTCGGAAAAACTGTGCATGCAATGCAAATGAACAAAGTGACGGAGTGCCAAACTGTTCATCAAACACACACAAACAATGGAATTGAAACTTGTCTTTCTGATCTAAATCAATCAACTGTGGCAAATCACAATGGAATTGCCGATGCTTGATGCTCAATCCTTCTTGTGCTCTTTCGGAAACTGTGTCATGCCAAGGAAGAGACATAGAATGTGAGTTCCTTGGATGCAAACATTTCAGCTTTTCATGAATCATCCGCATACATCCGTGTTCATTCCTGAGTGAATCGTGCTCAACGTACAATATGGCATGCCTAGGAAAAGAGATCACATAAAGACACAGACTAAAATAAAGGAAACGATCACAAATGAAACATTCGAACAATGCGTGCTGACTAATCATGCGAACACATAGTACTTCCTGTGGGGGTTCTTTGGACCTAGGCTCGAGAGCCAAGCTCGGTTCTTCGTGTTTGATCGAATCTTCCGTGGGGGTTCTGTGGACCTCGACTCGAGAGCCAAGATTGGTTCTTCGTGATTGATTGAATCTACAATGAGGTTAGCTTCACTAGAAAAAGTGTTAACTAAACCATCATCCTTGTGAACAATCACATCATCTTCCTGCAAATCATCATGCTTGTGACAAATCACATCTTGATCATGCAAATCATCATGCTTGTCATTATTATTCAAATCATGATGCTTATCGTTGTAATTCAAATCATGTGTGTCATGCTTGGGAGAAGAAGAGTCGGAGAGAGTCCTTTTCCCGAATCTCTTGCATCTGTGCTTGCACTTGAGAAAAGAGTCGCAACCTCTCTTTCATGTGTCGATCGTTCATTGCTTGTCTTGCTTTGTTCTCGCGATCAAATGCTGCTTGTCTTTCTTTGTTCTCGTGATCAAATTCTGCTTCTCTTTCTTTGTTCTCGCGATCCAACTTTGCTTCTCGTGCTTTGGCTTTCAAGCGTGCTTGCTCGTGCTCATGCTCTATGGCTGCCATTCTTTCTTCATATTCACGATCTATGGCTGCCCTTCTTTCTGCGGATTCACGATCTATGGCTGCCATTCTTTCTGCTTTTCTTGCTTTGCATTCTAACTCCCTGTCCATCATCATCTTGTTGAAAGCCTCCATAGGAGTTAGTGCAATCCTTGGCGTAGATGGGGAAGGGGGAGGGTCGGAAAAACCTCCCGGTGGGGAAAACTCTTCTTCGCCACTCCCATGCTCACCACCATTCCGCTTTGAGTGATGACCATCCACTGAAGTCTTGGGTCTTAAGTTTACGAGGAACTTGGGTTCTTGTGGGTCTTGGGTTCTTGAGGTCTTGAGGTTCTTGGGGGTCTTGAGTTCTTGAGGTTCTTGAGGGTCTTGAGGTTCTTCTTTCGCTTGCAGTCTGTGTTAGAGAAGGATCTTCTCTTCACCCGAGTTCTTCTCTTTCCTGCGGGCGCACCCCTTAGCAGCCTTGCGCTCACACCAAGGTTGCTTTTTCCCACCTCACGTCGATTGGCCGGCCGCTAAGTGTACGGTCCACTCTCAATGAGTGAAAAGAGGCACAAGGGGAGGCTGGACAAGCCCTTCTTTCTTGGGTTTCCTGTCACTCTTAAAAAAAACGATTAGGAATTGACACGCCCAAGAGGTCTTGGGTTACGTGCGACCGCAACAAGCAAAAAAATATAAAAATTCTTGTGGTCCTTTCCTTGAGTGATATAGAACACCACCAATGCTCTGATACCAATGTAAGGTGCAGCGGAAGTGAATGTTAAACTTTGCTCAAGAGTGAGTGCTCCAAACTGTGCTCAAGGTTTTTTTTACTTACGGAAGGGAGAGCCTTCCGTTCCTTTAGTGAGAGAGTGCAATGGACACAAACAAAGTGGATGAACAGTGTGAATGAAGGTGCTGAGATTGAGAGATAGAGAGAGAAGAGAATGGGACACTAGAATGTTGTCAAAACCCTCCTCCGAAGGCTCCACTCTCTATGGCGAGAGCGGTCTACTATTGATTGCTACAATGCTTTAACTTGTCGACGATTTCGACGACGATGAGGATGAGGATGACGACGAGACGAGCTGAAATCTGAAAATGCTAATGGCTGAAATCTGCAAATCTTTATCTGCTGAATTCTGACTCTATGTTGGTGACGATGTCGATGATGACGGTACGACGACGACGATGACGACGCGCTGAAAACGCAGATGCTGAAATCTGCATTTTCCGGGCTGATTCTGCAAACTTCGCGGGATCTGACCGTGCGGCGAGGATCTGCTGCGGAAAGGTGAGATTTGCGAGGTTTGGGGGTTCTACTGCGGAAATTGACTGCTGAAAACTGAAAACGCTGAGTCTAGGGCTGATTCCGCGCGAAGATCTGCAAAAACGCTGAGGTTGATCTGCAAGCCAAAAACGCTAGGGGCTGAAATCTGTCTTTGTTGAGGAAACTGCTAACGCTAGGGCTGATCTGCTGTCGATGGGGAATTTGCTATCGCTAGGGCTGATCTGCCATGCAAAAACGCCAAGGCTGATCTGTGGTTGCAAAAGGCTAGGTCCTTGTTGTTGTGTTGCAAAAACGTTAGGTCTGCTGGGGTCCTGCTGAGAAGGTGCCTTTTGAACCGAAGTTCCTGCTGCCTCTTCTGCTGTGGAATGCTAGCGCTAGGTTTGCTTATATACTCACTTAGTCAAATTGCCCTACCCAGTTCCCAACAAAAGTCACTTAAAAATAATAAGTGAAAAATGTCATAAATAGGGAAAATAGGTTTAATGCACTAGAAATTGATTTTGATGGAATCTGATGGGAATGTTGATGATCATGCTGTGTGCAACCATAGGATATGCATCTAATCTAAGTGTATGGACATGCACAGTGTGCGAACAGACTCATAAAAGTGCCAGATCACTTCCTATTCTAGAGTGACTTGACTGAACTGAACCCTGGTCATGCTGTAGCTTGTCCACAGACACATAGGGTTGGATGTGTCACGTGACATTAAAATAGATAGCATCCATTTCAAACAATACTTTCTCAAGCAATGTTCAAAAGTATCTAACTAGAAAACAACTAGAGAGGTCATTCAGGGCTTTGTTTGGACAACTGCACTTTGAGGACAACTGGCTTGCCCTTCTGCATCACGGTGATGGCTTGGTTCCGAACCTGGAGGGTTGCATCATTCCTGTCATGCCAGGGCATGCCCAAGAGAACGTAGCAATTGCCCAACTTCATAATGTGGAAATCTGCTTTTCCATGATAATCTTGTATAGTCACTGAAAGAGCACCAATGAGCGGTACCACTTTCTGAGTTTGCTACGTGGCTAGCTCAACTTCAATTTCTCCACCCTTTGCATCATAATCAAAGTGCATCTGCTTCAAGAATTTTGGATGGATGAAGTTCTCCATAGCTCCGGGGTCAAAGAAAATAAGGGCTTTCAAGCCGTTGACTTTTCCATAAGCTCTGCATAATTCATCAAAACTCTCGAGGTGTATACCATAAATATCGGGTACTAGACCAATAGCAGGTCTAGCCCTCTTGGCCGGAGGTGGCCCCGGGGATCTGTCTGATGTGGGAGCAGAAAGTTGCACGGAGGACGTCGAGGCTCGCTCAAGACATGTTTTGAACGTATGCCCTGTTTGGAAACATTCGAAGCATTGGCCTTCTTGTAACAAGGCATCTCGTTGACAGTTTGTCAGAGAGGCCGTTGAGGATGGTTTTCACGGGATTCCCGAGAATTTGTTCGTTGTTGCCAGGAGTCCTGGTTAGTGGCCGGAGGTTCTTCTATGGTAAACTCCAACTTTCCCTTCATGAGCTTGTAGCCGACCGCGGCATGGTCCATAAGCTCTTGCATGGTAGGTCTTGCTCGGAGAGAGAATATTCGTGCAATTTGATGGTCGTCCAATCGTGTAGCGCTCACACTCATCCTCCAAGGAAATGAACTTAAAGAAGGACATCGGAAGGTATATGTCGAGAAACCTTTGGTAAAAGTCCTCTATGGTTTCGGTGGCAAGCATTTTCAAGTTGCCCCACTCTGTCAAAATCAGGACTTCAAACATCGAAGTCATGTAGCTACGTGCAAAAACTGTCTTGAAAGCTTGTCGGGTCTTGTCACAAACTGGTGAGGTGGCTACCCAGTACACACACACCCTCCCCGCGTGGATAGCCTCCGGAAAACCCGTTGATGATGACGTGGCTGCATTGTACGGACAGGCCCGCAAAATGCTGACACGTGGCAGGTTGTACGGACGTCCGCTTTTTGTGGCGCTTTTCACGGAAATTCACTGACAGCTTTTTGCTATGCAGAATCTACGCCATGCTTGAGAGAGAGGGAGCTTTATTTATTTAAAGCTTTGCTTTATTTCTTCCCAAGGCTTGTGAGAGAATATGCTTTATTTGTGAAAGCTTTTGATTTTCAGCTTTTGGGGCTTTGCTTTTGGCATCCCTTGTAAACCTTTAAGTAAGTGGGCAGGCCTCCCACTTCTGAGAGCATCTGGCCGCACAGTCTGAGAGTGAGAGCCTCCCACTCGCTTGTACTTTGCAACAGATTAATACAAAAAGAAATACTGAAAGGGGCGCCAGTCTTGGGGGCCAACATCTCTAGGCACGGAACTCCGCCGGGCCAGTGTCGAATCAATTGTGAACTGTGCACTGTTTTGAAGTGATTTATTGTGGTGTCGCGGTAGATTCTCGACTTGTGTCCAAGTCTGTTACAGGTCCTTGGAGCATGCGGCTGTGTCGCGATTGATGTCACAAACTGGTGATGTGGCTGCCCTGTATGCAGGAAAAGATTGCATTGCATACGTGACAGGCAGCAAGGAAAATAGCCGGAAAATGCGTAGACCTGATGACGTGGCACCATACAACAGAATTTGGAAAACGCGGCGCGTTTCAAGTTGGATTGTATGGCAGAATTTCGCTTTTTGCACTGGGAAAAGCAGTTGGAAGTTCTACGCAATTTTTGGACAGCTTTTGAACTTTGCTTTAATTTTCAAGCAAGGCTTGAGACAAATTGCTTTATTTTTTAAAAGATGGCAGCTTTTGGGGCTCTGCTTTTGGCATCCCTTGTAAACAAATAAATAAGTGGTTTGGGCTCCTACTCTGCAGAGCATCTGGACGCAGAGTCGGAGAGTGAGACCCAACCACTCTTGTACTTTGAACTCAGATTAATACAAAAAGAAATACTGAACGGGGCGCCAGTCTTTGGGGCCAATATCTCTAGGCACAGAACTCTGCCGGGCCAGTGTCGAATAAATTGTGAACTGTTTTGAAGTGGTTATTTGGTGCTGTCGCGGTAGATTCTTGACTTGGAGTGTCCAAGTCTGTTACAATGGTATCAGAGCACGGCTGATTTCTCTTCTACGGGAAATCAAATCCCAAATTTTTTTTCCCCGGCACCTATGGCTTCACGCAAGGATCAATCGACTCCCTCTGCATCCGGAGATGCGGGAAGGGATCACAAGAAGATTCCGGCAAGGAGTATGGCCCGCCTCGGCCTACTCAAGCGGAGCGACGAGAGATGGAGCATTGTCAATTGATCGGCGATGCAACAAAGATGATGCTCAATTTTGCGAAGGACCCAAAATTTGCAAAATATATGAGCGAGACTTCTTTTCAGGAAGTGCATGCGCAGTGGCAGAAAACCACAGAACCACCCCCAAAACCCGCTGTCAAGAAACCTTCTGCTCACAAGAAATATTCAGAGAAGGAATTAGAAGAGGTGGTTGATGCACGGATTGCTCAGCTTTTTGACGCGCAAAACAAAGCTAAAAAGCACGGCAAAAAGCAGAAGAAAGGCATTGACTTCCCGGGTTACTTGGGTCGTCAGTCGACATTTGAAAAGGCAAAGAAACAGAAGAAGCGTGTTCGATTTGAAGAAGTTCCCAGTTCTTCTTCTTCTTCTGACAGTTCTTCTAGCTCATCTGACTCGAGCGAAGAAGACCGCAAAGGTAAAAAGCGAAGCAAGAAACAACGCTTCGGAAAGGGCAAGAAAAAGTCAAAATCTCGCCCAATGTGAGTGACAGTTCTACAGAGGACTCGTCTACAAACAGTTCAAGCTCTGACGACTGCAACTTTTATGCAAAGAAGAAGACTTTTTATAAAGCCAATCAATATGACTTTCTGGAAGACAAAAGCAAGAAAGTCCGAAAGTTTAAGGAAGGTGGACAGTCAATTAAATTTGACACGTTTTCGGGATATAGAGATGCTTCGAAGGCTTTGTCTTTTGTACAGCAGTTTGACATCACTTTCGTGGGAGGACGCTACTCAGAGCACTCTAAGATTTGGAGAGGTGCCTCTTACTTTAAGGGGAATGCTCGAACTTGGTGGTCCACGCTTCTTTTAAACAAGACTGCGCCAGTTAAATGGCTGAAATTTAAGAAGCTTTTTATTTCTTCTTGGCTGACTCAAGAGTATGAACACGATATACGATCTGCTTGGAACCATCTTCGGATGATGAAGAAAGATACAGTGGACGCTTATTGCGAGAGATTCTGGAGCTCTATTCTACCCGCCTCTTCATTCAAGAAGATCTCGTTCAGAGAACAGATTGAGCGGTTTACCTTGGGTCTACCTACAGAGATCCGAGATCACTGCTTGGAACAGAAGTCAGCTTCTATTCAGGAGTTGATGAGTCATGCGAAATAGGGTTTTGCCATTCACTTTGGCAGTCTGAGCTACCCCACCGATGAGGTCACGACACAAGGAGCCGAACAGACTTCAACAAATGAAAGTAGAAGAGAAAGAGCAACCCAGAAAAGAAGGATGCACGACCCAAGCTTACTCCTCAGGAGAGAGCTCGCTTCATCAGAGAGGGGAAGTGCTTTGGATGCGGGGAACATGGACATATCTCCGCGAAAGGCACAAAGAGAACAGAATGACAAGGACGTCGAAAGGCCTGAGAGTTCGAGAGCAGTTGAGGAACGTGGAAGAAAAGGCAAGATGAAAACAGGACTGGTTCCAGATTGTGTGGGTACCGATCCCAACACAATGGACGAGAGTACAGAACTTTGCCGAGCTTGGGGCAAGAGCTTGGGGCAAAGTGAAAGACCAAGAGGCCCTTATCTTCTTTGATGGAGGAGCCAAGGCCAACTTCATTTCACCGGAATTGGCGGCGCGGCTCGAGATCACTCCCGATCGGATAGGACCACTTGCGGAGGCTGTTCTAGCGGCACCCGACAGGGACGTAGCCATTACACGTGTCATTGGCAAACTTAGGTTGCATTGTCAGGGGTATTTGGGGCATGAGGACTTTTACATAATGCCTTTGGAAGGTTGTGATGTTCTCTTGGGAATTCCCTGGTACCACAAGAACAACGCCGTGGGCGATTATCGGGCGAGGAAAGCGACATTGACTACAGAAAAGGGCAAAACCATTGTACTTGACATTAAAGTGTAGGGCGAGTCTGTCCCTATTGTATCGGCTTCGGCCATTTCTAAATTAATGAAATCCAATTTGTTTGTTTACTCGATCTTTATGAAAGAATTGAGTGATGAGGATAGGACAAATATGTCTAAACTTGATAAAGAACGCCAAGATTTTCTCCACTCACGCCGATTGCTTCTCAGAGGGCCTACTAGGCGAGTTACCACCTGCTCGTCCTGAAGATCATACCATTGATGTGATACCTGGAAGCACACCACCGAACCGGCCACCTTACTGTGTGAGCCGAGCACAGAATGAAGAGATTATGAACCAAGTGAAAGACCTCTTGGAAAAGGGTCTTGTCCAGCCTAGTACTTCACCGTATTGCTCTCCAGTGTTGTTGGTTTTGAAGAAAGACGGATCTTGGAGAATGCGCATCGATTATAGAGCTCTCAACAAAATGACCATCAAGAACAGATTTCTGATTCCTAGGATCGATGATATACTCGACAGATTACAGGGATCCCGTGCTTCAGCAGGATTGATTTGAAGAGTGGATATCATTAGATCAGAATCGCGCCGGGAGACGTCTACAAGACAGCTTTTCGGACGACTTTTGGGTTATTTGAGTTTTTGGTGATACCTTTTGGCTTAACCAATGCTCCTGCAACATTTAACCGGATGATGGACAGGATTTTTGTTGGCTTTTTCTTTGACGATATCATTGTTTTCTTTAAGAATGAGGCAGAACATAGAAGTCATCTGCTTCAGGTCTTTCAAGCATTACGAGATCACAAGTTAGTGATTAATGCAAAGAAAAGTGAAATTTTCCTACCAGAGATACACTTTTTGGAACACATTGTGTCAGTAGCAGGAGTGCAAATGGATCCGGCCCAGATAGAGACTATCCCTGATTGGCCCGATTTGAATAATGTCCATGAAGTTAGAAGCTTCTTGGGACTGTGTTCGTACTACAGGCGGTTCATTCAAAAGTTTGCAGAGGTTGCTTTCCCTTTGCATATCTTGACACAGAAAAGAGTCCCTTTCTCATGGGGACCCACAGAGGTGATTGCCTTTCAGACTTTGAAAGAGAAATTGACTACGGGACCAGTTTTGACTCTGCCAGACTTGCAGAAGTCTTTTGAAGTATATTGTGATGCTTGTGGTCGTTGTTTGGGTGGGTCTTAATGCAAGAAGGCCATGTCATTGCTTATGAGAGCCGATTGTTCTCAAGGCCGGAAATGACAACACAAATTTATGAGAGAGAGCTTTTGGCGGTTATCCATGCTCTTACTCAGTGGTGGCATTACCTACTCAAAGCGGATTTTACTGTCTTTACAGACCATCAGAGTTTGCGCTACTTCTTGTCACAGAAGCAGCTATCGGAAAAGCAGATGCGGTGGGCGAATATCTTGTCACAGTTTCACTTTTAGATTGTCCATGTTCAGGGACAGATGAATGTAGTGGCAGATGCTTTGTCTCGGAAGCCGTTGGTTCTGGCTATTTCCGCGATACATTATAGGAGCTTCGAGGATATGGTCGACTAGTATGCCACAGATACAGATTTTGCAGACATTTTCACACAGATACGGGATGGGGAGACAATAGCGGGATATTCCATTCGGGATGGCTACTTGATGAGAAAAACCATGTTGTGCGTTACACAGCCGTTGAGGGAAAAGGTTATGACTGAATGCCACTGTCCACCTTTTACGGGTCACCGTGGCATCGCTACCACCATGAAAGGGGTAGAGAGAGACTTCTTTTGGCCGAGACTCAAGGAGTTTGACAGACATAATGTAACAAATTGCTGACGTGTCAAAGCCTAAAGAATGGAGTCAACGTACAAATGTGGCCGAGGGGCCTAAACCCTAATGTCTGCCAGAAACCCTAACTGCTGAAACCCTAATGCTGGAAACCCTAACCCTAAAACTTGCAAACCCTAATTTTGAAATCCCTAACCCTAACCCTAAGCAACAGACAAATTCCAAAAATTGCGCTGACATGATGACGTGGCAGGTTGTACGGATTTCCGCGTTTTGCGTTGGCTGATGACGTGGCAGGCTGTATGGATTTCCGTAAATTGCGCTGATAGCTTTCTGCCTTTGCTTTTGAAGTAGAAGCTTTTGAGTTTTAAAGGCTTTTTACTATAACTGCTTTTCAGGCCAAGGGCCTTTAAATATGAGGCTAGGGCTCATTCTCTGGCATGCTTCCTGGAGAAGGTGCAGAGTCTGGAGTACCGGCTTGTACTTTGATGATGCAATATAAAGAAATACCGAAAGGGGTGCTAAGGTTGGGGGCCAATACTCTGTGGGGTGGAATTCCGCCACTCCGTGTCGCGTGTCGTCTCTCTCTCTCTTTCAGTTCAGTTGTTATTGAAGTGCTAAAAGTCTGTTCAGTCTGTTCTTTTCTATCGGCACATGGTGCCCGTCTTGTGACAGCTGACGTGTCAAAGCCTAAAGAATGGAGTCAACTTACAGATGTGGCCGAGGGGCCTAAATCCTAATTTTTGCCAGAAACCCTAACTGTTGAAACCCTAATTTTGGAAACCCTAACCCTAAAACCTGCAAACCCTAATTCTGGAAACTCTAACCCTAAGGGAAGCAGACAGATTTCCGCATTTTGCGCTGGTTGATGACGTGGCAGCTGTACGGATTTCCGTGATTTACGTTGGCAGCTTTTTGGCTTTGCTTTTGTACTAGATGCTTTTAAGTTTGAAGGCTTTTCACTATAATTGCTTTTTAGGCCAAGGGCCTTTAAATATGAGGCTAGAGCTCATTCTCTGGCATGCTTCTTGGCGAAGGTGCAGAGTCTCGAGTACCGGCTTGTACTGTGTTGATGCAATATAAAGAAATACCGAAAGGGACGCCAAGGTTTGGGGCCAATACTCTTTGGGGTGGAATTCCGCCACTCCGTGTCGCGTGTCGTCTCTCTCTCTTTCAGTTCAGTTGTTAATGAAGTGCTAAAAGTCTGTTAAGTCTGCTCTTTTCTATTGGCACGTGGTGCCCGCCTTGTGACAGTGGTATCAGAGCATCAAGCGTGTGCTTTTTTGAAAGCATACTGGTCCTACCAAAGAGCAGACAGAGCTATTGGAATTTTATTTGAGGTATCTTCACGCTCCAACCCGGACTTATTAGCCACTCCCACCCTTACTTCATCGCGCATCCGCAGTGTCTTACAGGGCATAAGCCAATTAAGAACCCAATACTTGGAATTCATGGATTCAGTAGAATATTTGCAGTTTCTGCTCTACGAGCTTCACGACATTCTTTCGCGGCATCCTCAGCAGAATCTTTCTATGCTGCAAAGTTTTCAACAAGTTTTGAACTACATGTTACCCCCTCTGATGCCCCATGTGGTACCTCCTCCTCCGGCACCAGAAAGTACGAGAGCTTCCAACTGGCAACCTTCTCAGCCATCTGTTTCGATCGGGGGAGTCTTCAGGAGTATGGTGTAGCCATCTGACCCTGATCCAGTGCAACCGCCTTTGCCACCGCCATTGCCCCCACCTCCACCACTACGGTCACCAGGCTACAATGTTTGGAGCCCATATGGATACCCTTATTATCCATACTCGGGACATGCGCCTAACCAACCCAAAGATTTCAAAGATGGTGGCACGACAATCAAATTTTTCACTTTTTCCGGGGTGAAAGATCGCTAGAAAGCATGTAGTTCCTACAGCAATTCAACAACATCTATGCTTTGGGGAACTATACAGAAGAATCCAAGATTTCTCGAGCAGCGGGATTTCTTAAAGATAATGCTATGCAATGGTGGAGTTCAATCGCGACACAACCGCATGCTCCAAGGACCTGGCAAGCTTTCAAGACAGTTTTTGCATGTAGTTACATGACTTCGAGTTTGAAGTCCGGATTTTGGCAGTGGGACAACTTGAAAATGCTTGCCACCGAAACCATGGACGACTATAACCAAAGGTTTCTCGACGTGTACCTTCCGGTGTCCTTCTTTAAGTTCATTTCCTTCAAGGATGAGTGCGAGCGCTACACGATTGGACTACCATCACATTGCACGAATATTCTCTCTCCGAGCAAGACCTACCATGCAAGAGCTTATGGACCATGCCGCGGTCGGCTACAAGCTCATGAAGGGAAAGTTGGAGTTTACCACAGAAGAACCTCCGGCCACTAACCAGAACTCCCGGCAACAACGAACAAATTCTCGCCAATCCGGTGAAAACAAACCTCAACGGCCTCGTTTGACACAACGTCAACGAGACGCCTTGTTACAAGAAGGCCAATGCTTCGAATGTTTCCAAACATGGCATACGTTCAATACATGTCCTGAGCGAGCCTCGACGTCCTCAGTGCAACCTTCTGCTCCCACGATAGACAGATCCCCGCGGCCACCTCCGGCCAAGAAGGATGGACCTGCTATTGGAGTAGTACCCAATATTTATGGTATACACCTCGAGAGTTTTAATGAATTATGCAGAGCTTATGGAAAAGTCAACGGCTTGAAAGCCCTTATTTTCTTTGACCCCGGAGCTATGGAGAACTTCATCCATCCAGAATTCTTGAAGCAGATGCACTTTGATTATGATGCAGAGGGTGGAGAAATTGAAGCTGAGCTAGCCACGGGGCAAACTCAGAAAGTGGTACCGCTCATTGGTGCACTTTCAGTGACTATACAAGATTATCATGGAAAAGCCGATTTCCACATTATGAAGTTGGGCAATTGCGACGTTCTCTTGGGCATGCCCTGGCACGACAAGAATGATGCAACTCTCCAGGTCCGGAACCGAACCATCACCGTGATGCAGAGGGCAAGCCCGTTGTCCTCAAAGTTCGATTGTCCGAACAAAACCCTGAATGACCTCTCTAGCTGTTTTCTAGTTAGATACTTTTGAACATTGAAAGTATTGTTTGAACTTTGTTTGAAATGGATGCTATCTGTTTTAAACCTGTCTTGGTGCCGATTTGAAATGTTTGACTCTGGTTTCAATACTGGTTCCATTGATTGGTGATTTCTACTCCCGGGTGGAGAAGTGAGAAATATTGTTTTAGTATTGTTTGAACCTCGAAACGACGCAGGCCGATGCCTGGGGAGCGTTTCGTTGTATGCTAGAAAACCTTCGAACGACGCAGGCCGCTGCCTGGGGAGCGTTTGGTTGTATGCTTGAACCTCCGAGCGACGCAGACTGCGGTCTTGGGACGTTTGGTTGTATTGGCCTCTGAGCTCATGGCCCGGACCTTTTTAGGTTAGTTGCGGGGGAGTGACGAGGTAGTCGTTGAGTAGCTTCATACCGTAGACCGTTTGTCTCGGGGGAGTGCTCATCGGCGCTGGTGTGATGGCTAATTTTACTACGCCGGAATATCAAGAGTTCCGATCTGGACGAAAGGAGAAGCTAACTCCTTGATCAAAATAGCCGAAAGGAGAAGCTAACTCCTTGATCAAAAGAGCCGAAAGGAGAAGCTAACTCCTTGATCAAAACAGCCGAAAGGAGAAGCTAACTCCTTACTAAAAAGAGCAAATTGATTGTCCCTCGAAATGATCCTTGGAAATTTTTGAGCTAACTTGAATTGTTTTGCAGATATGCTGTAATCGCGGACGATTACTCTCTTTCAAGAAGGGGAGATGTAACAAACTGTTGACGTGTCAAAGCCTAAAGAATGGAGTCAAATTACAGATGTGACCGAGGGGCCTAAACCCTAATTTCTGCCAAAAACCCTAAATGCTGAAACCCTAATTCTAGAAACCCTAACCCTAAAACCTGCAAACCCTAATTTTGGAAACCCTAACCCTAAGGGCAGCATGCAGATTTCCGCGTGTTGCGTTGGCTCATGACGTGGCAGCTGTACGGATTTTCGTGATTTACGCTGGCAGCTTTTTGGCTTTGCTTTTGTATCAGATGCTTTTAAGTTTGAAGGCTTTTCACTGTAATTGCTTTTTAGGCCAAGGGCCTTTAAATATGCGGCTAGGGCTCATTCTCTGGCATGCTTCCTGGCGAAGGTGCAGAGTCTCGAGTATCGGCTTGTACTGTGTTGATGCAATATAAAGAAATACCGAAAGGGGCGCCAAGGTTTGGGGCCAATACTCTCTGAGGTGGATTTCCGCCACTCCGTGTCGCGTGTCGTCTCTCTCTCTTTCAGTTCACTTGTTAATGAAGTGCTAAAAGTCTGCTAAGTCTGCTCTTTTCTATTGGCACGTGGTGCCCGTGTTGTGACACACAAAGCACAGGGATCGTTACAGCCTTTGCCCATACCCACCCACTGTGGGAAAGTATTGCAATGTATTTCATTTTTGATCTCCCGAGAACATACTGGTCACGATGGTATCTGGACTATTATTGACAGATTTAGCAAGCAGGCTCATTTCATTCCAGTGAAGAAAACAGTCAAGCCGGATCACTTAGCGCGAATGTTAGTGGCCCAGATTTTCAGATTACATGGCATGCCTGAGACGATCGTCTCCGACAGGGACCCCAGATTTACGAGTTTGTTTTGGAAGGCAATTTGGGAGAACATTGGCACGTGGTTGCAGTTCTCATCATCGTTCCACCCGCAGACTGACAGGCAATCTGAGATTGCCAATTCAGTGGTTCTAGATTCATTGAAGTCTTATATCTCGGATTAGAAGACTCAATGGGAAAAGTATCTACCTTTGGTGGAATCTGCCTACAATAACATGATACACTCTTCGACGGGGAAGGAGCCATTTGAGATTGTTGAAGGTGCTTCGAAGGTTCCACCCTTCCAAATCACGAAAGAGAAGATTTTTGAAGCGGATGAGTATACGCGCGACTTAGACACGGCTTTTGCCAAGGTCTGCGAGGCTTTGCAGAAATCTCAAGAACAACAGAAAAAGGCAGCGGATCGCCATCATTGCGATTTGAAATTGAAGGAGGATGATTGGGTAATGAAAAGATCAATGATGTCTCCTTCCGACTGAAATCGCTCGACACTTGGAGGATTCACAATGCATTTCATGTGAGTCTCTTGAAACCTTTTAAAGGTGATGTGCCTTATGATGGGGAGCCTGATGAGCAACCCGAAGTGGAAGAAAACGAGGAGATCCTTGTTCCTGAACAGATTTTGGCACGTAAGGACACAAAGAATAAAGGTAAAGTCCGAAGGCGGTTCTTGGTCAAGTTCAAGAACTATCCTGCATTGGATGCGAAGTGGATGGAGGAGGAGGACCTAGCAGATACTCCTCAGATTGTGAAACTTTACCTTGAAGCTTTTGGTTTAGCATAGTCTACTCCAAATGGAACCCAAAATTCAGCTTGGCCGGAGATCTGGTGCAGTGGGATGCACAAGAGGGGAGTTACTCCGCTCCTTTGTCAATAGATGCCTCGATTTTGATACTAGAGGCACTGATGTCTCTTTGAGCTTCAGGGATACTGAGAGCTGACAGTATTCTGCTGTATGACTTTATGAAATGGAATTCCTGAATATGAAACTGATTTGTTCTTGACTTGTTTGTAAGTGCAGGAACTGATAGACGAATTGACTGCAACATTTTGGTCTAATTGATCTCGAATAGACATTGTTGCAATAGGGGTTAGTCAATCGGACATCGATGAGATCCCGACTGGATCTAGATGCGATTGCTAGCTACATTGCCGATAAAATCATGGTCTAAGATCCGAATGAATGTTGAATGTCATGTGATGTCGTGTGATGTGACTGTCGATTGGTACATGTGCTAGATGTGTGTTTCTAGTGCGTAGGTACTAACAGTCAGTGTCTGCTAAGACGGTTTATGGCCTCTGTCTGTTTTGCAGGTGTAATCGAGGGCGATTACAATGCTTTCAAGAGGGGGGTATGTCACAAACTAGTGACGTGGTTGCCCTGTATGCAGGAAAGGCTGCATTGTTCACGTGGCAGGCAGCAGGGAAAACAACTGGAAAATGCGCAAACATGATGACGTGGCACCGTACAGCAGAATCCGGAAAATGCGGCGCGTTTCATGTTGCACTGTACGGCAGAATTTCCGCGTGTTGCGCTGGGAAAAGCAATTGGAAGTTCTACGCAATTTTTGAATAGCTTTTGAACTTTGCTTTAATTTTCAAGCAAGGCTTATGAGACAAATTACTTTATTTTTAAAAAGATAGCAGCTTTTGGGGCTCTGCTTTTAGCATCCCTTGTAAACAAATAAATAAGTGGTTTGGGCTCCTACTCTGCAGAGCATCTGGACGCAGAGTCTTGAGAGTGAGACTCAACCACTCTTGTACTTTGAACTCAGATTAATACAAAAAGAGATACCGAAAGGGGCGCCAGTCTTTGGGGCCAATATCTCTAGGCACGAAACTCCGCCGGGCCAGTGTCGAATAAATTGTGAACTGTGAACTAAATAAATTGTGAACTGTGGATTGTTTTGAAGTGGTTATTTTGTGCTGTCGCGGTAGATTCTTGACTTGGAGTATCCAAGTCTGTTACAATTGAACTCCACCATTGCATAGCATTATCTTTAAGAAATCCCGCTGCTCGAGAAATCTTGCATTCTTCTGTATAGTTCCCCAAAGCATTGATGTTGTCGAATTGCTGTAGGAACTGCAATGCTTTCTTGCGATCTTTCACCCCAGAAAAAGTAAAAAATTTGACTGTCGTGCCGTCATCTTTCAAATCTTTGGGTTGGTTTGTAATAGACTTGGACACTCCAAGTTAAGAATCAATCGCGACAGCACCAAATAACCACTTCAAAACAATTCACAGATCACAATAGATTTGCATTGGCCCGGCGGAGTTCCGTGCCTAGAGATATTGGCCCCAAAGACTGGCGCCCCTTTCGGTATTTCTTTTTATATTAATAAGATCCAAGTACAAGAGAGTGACTAGGGTTTCTGAAACCGGCTTGTTCAATCCAAAAAGAGCGGTAGACTCTAGACTTAAACCTTATTTGCTTTCACCTATTTAATTTGTCGCCCACTTTACCTGTACTTTCAAGACACAACAAAGGGGAGAGGGATACAGGCTGCTAGATTGCACCTGTATACGTAGACCGACACCAGATTGGCCCCTAACTTAGGCGCCCCTTTCGGTATTTCTTTATTGCTTAAAAGAGGGAATAAACGCTGTGGTTCCCTATAAGCTGCCCCGCACAAGCTTGGCTGAATTTCAATTGTTCCGGCCCGATTTCGGCAGCCAGTGTTTGCTACCTCGATGAGTTGCGTCAAAGTAGTGACTTTGGTCTTCGTGCAGTATTTTCTCAATCCTTTGGGTAGGCCACAACAGTATTTTTCAATCTGTTCTGTCAATGGCACAAACCTATAGGAAGTTACTGGAAGTAGAGCTTTCCAAAACTTCCGATTGTAGTCATCCAGATTCTTGCAAGTGGCAGCATTAAGCTGGTGCCATTCTTTCATGACATCTGCTTCAAAGTCATCAGATAACCATGCTGCTGCAAAAATCTGCTTGAAGTAAATCCATGTGGACGGAGCTTGCCCTTGAAGCAATAAAGTTGTCCACCATTGTCCCGCATTCCCTGTCAAGAAAGTGGCTGCCTTGCGGACCTTTGAAGCCTCTGTAAAGTTCCCCCCTGCATAGGCCTTGTCAAACTGCTGGAGGAATGAGAGAGCCTTCTTCCTGTCATCAAACCTTGAAAAGGTCGTGAAAGTCACACCTTTGCCACCTTCTTTGTACGGAGTTGGCCTCTCCAGCGGCGTTAAATTGTCATATGGAAGTGACTGAAACATGGGAACACTGTTAGGGTTCATTTGTGTTCCCTGACCGCAATTAAGTTGACCTGGAAATGCCATATTTGGCTGCTGATTTGTAATTCTAGCCATACCAAAATTTGCCTGTGGCATCCCAAATTGGCCCTGAGTGCTTTGAAACCCTGGTAGCATGCCCGTGACACCATACATGGGGTTAGGCATCATCGTTTGAGCACCCCCAAACACTGTTCCTGGCGTGTAAAACTGATTTCTAGGTGCATGACCAGCCATGCTCTGGAATACCGATCCACCTCCAAAATAGCCAGGGTGTACTGAAGGTGGTGGGAAGACTTGTTGCATAGCCTGTAGGTTGCTTCCCTGCCCATTAGAACCGGCTATAGGTTGCTGAAAGGTGGCGGCCTGAACTGGTACAGCTTGAAAGACTGGCATCTCAGCCACCTGTTCTTGCACCTTAGGCACAGGTTGTGGAGATTGCATGTTCTCCGTCAAGTGTACAGGTGTTTCCATTGACTGTGCAATATGAATCACCTGTGCTGGAGCCTTAACAGGCTTTTGAATGTGATCCAGTGACCCAACTTGCTAAGACGGAAGAGGAGGTTGCAGAAAGGCTAAAAACCCGGGTTCTGCATTACTTGTGTGAACATAGCCACAGCAGTAGCCAACTGGGTCGTGAATATATCATCATTCGTCTGTGGTGGTCTTGAAGACTCACCCACTTTATGTGTCTGTTGACCCTGTGAAGAGGAAACCTCTTCAGTCACATCATCTGGTCTGTTAGCCATAATTGCAATTTCCTATGTCTGGTCTATGATCCCCCGTGTCTTCAAGCCCAAACTGACCAAGGCTCACTTCTATGGGAAAAAGTGATTTAATCCCGGGGATGGAACCATGAACCGGCCTGTTCAATCCAAAAAGGGCGGTAGACTCTAGACTTAAACCTTATTTGCTTTCACCCATTTAATTTGTCGCCCACTTTACCTGTACTTTCAAGACACAACAAAGGGGAGAGGGATACAAGCTGCTAGATTGCACCTGTATGAGTAGACTGACACCAGATTGGCCCCTAACTTAGGCGCCCCTCTCGGTATTTCTTTATTGCTTAAAAGAGGGAATAAACGTTGTGGTTCCCTATAAGCTGCCCCGCACAAGCTTGGCTGAATTTCAACTATTCCGGCCCGATTTCGGCAGCATAACTGTACTAGGACCCTTCACAGTCAGTATTCCCACGCATTGAACGACTTTCCCGACGCATACGGGCACTTTGCAAAACCTGGCGAGAATCTGCAGCACGCTGAATTCTCTGTTTTCAGCCCCGAAAATGCGCCAGATCACCTGTACAGCGGTCCCCTCGCGTCCTCGAACCTCCTGGGGGTATTAGGGACCGTTTAGGGGCAAAACCCTAAACCTGCAAAAATACACAGCAGGCTGTAATTTACTGTTTCGGGCTCCGTTTCGCGTGCCGGTCGCATCCGTAGCAAGTCCTCGAGCTCCCGGACGTGTAGGGCTACTTGCCCTTTTAATTGGACGAAATTTTTGGCGTGAAACCTCTCCGAATTCTCTTGAACCTGCGGGGGATTAGCCGCTAGCTAATCCAGTACCTGTGCAAGAGGCTCTTGCCTCGGCAATCGCGCATGAACCCACACAACTGTACATTGGTCAATTGAAAAGCCCACTAGAGGGGCATAACATACTGCCATAGGGGAGAGAGAGGGCAGTGCGTAGCGTGCAGGGCATCACTCTTGGCACCGCACTGTACATAGGAGGGAAAGCAAGCACTCCATAGCTCTTAGCCTGACAGGAAACTTGAAAATGAGCTCACAACTGAAAATCACGTTTTTGCCTTCTCTATAAGTAGTAAACTGGCCTCAGAGTGCCAAGTGTCACTCATTTGTGCATTTTCCCGCTTTAGACCCTCGGGTCTAAAAATATCTCACCTGTAGCCTCTGTTGACTTGGCCACAGAGTAACAAAATGATCCCCATGTCAAACTGCACGTAATGACGTGAAGACATTTTTAGGTCCAAAACAGCAGTTCCCTAAATTTTAGGAGATGCTGCCATTGTATCTTTCTAGGTCATCTGACCCCCTTTGTACACTGCAGCCACACCCAAAACTGAAATGTAGCCTCTGTAGCAAAGGATTCCACTTTGGCTAGTCAATGACCCCACTTTGGCCAACCATAGTCCTTGTCCAACCTTAGTGCTCTCTTGCCCTCAAGCCTGGACTCCCTCTGGACAGTTCCACACTAGCTATGCAATGCAGGGCAGTTAGATTTCCTGAGGGGTGTTTCCAAGAAGTGAAAGTAAATAGATAATAAGAAAGAAATCAACAAAAAGGATAGATAGTAGTCACATGCTGGTGACAGTTTCACTCTCAGACTCTGCGTCCAGATGCTCTAAGAAGTGAGGCCCTCACCACTAATTTAAAGATTACAAGGGATGCCCAAAAGCAGAGCCCCAAAAGCTTTCCAGTTAAAAGCATAAGAGCTCAAAAGCTCTTCTCTCTCAAGCTCCTCTTTTTTTATTAAAAAAAAAAACATTCTCTTCCTTTCTCTTGCGTAGAGTAAAAAGCAAGATTCGCGTCGCTCATCATTAAAAAAAAGAAAAAAGAAAAAAGAAAAAAAAGCCTCCGCGATTTCCGGAAATTAGGGTTTGTGGCAAAAATTAGGGTTTGCAGGTTTTTTAAGGAATTTTGGCAGAAATTAGGGTTTCTCTTGTCCGCCACATCATCACTTTGTGACATACCCCCCTGTTGAAAGCAATGTAATCGACCGCGATTACGCTTGTAAAACCGACAAAAGCCATAAACCGTCTTAGCAGACTCTGACTGTTAGTACCTACGTACTAGGGACACACATTTAGCACATGTACCAAATCTACAGTCACATCACACGACATCACAGGACATCACCAGACATCACAGGACATCACATGACATTCAACAATCATTCCGATCCTAGACCATGATTTATCGGCAATGTAGCTAGCAATCACATCTAGGTCCAATCGGGACCCCATCGATGTCCGATTGACTAACCCCTATTGCAACCATGTCTATTCGAGATCAATGAGACCAAAATGCTGCAGTCATTTCGTCTATCAGTTCCTGTACTCACAAGAAGTCAAGAACAAATCAGTATCATTATCAAGAATTCCATTTCATAAAGTCATCCAGTAGAATACTGTCCGCTCTCCGTATCCCTGAAGCTCAAAGAGACATCAGAGACTTTAGTATCAAAATCAAGGCATCTGTTGACAAAGGAGCGGAGTAACTCCTCTCGTGCATCCCACTGCACGAGATCTTCGGCCAAGCTGAATTTCTGGGTTCCGTTTGGAGTAGACTATGCTAAACCAAAACATCGAGGTAAAGTTTCACAATCCGAGGAGTATCTGCTAGGTCCTCCTCCTCCATCCACTTCGCATCAAATGCAGGAAAGTTCTTGAACTTAACCAAGAACCGCCTTCGGACTTTACCTTTCTTCATATCGTTATGTGCCAAAATCTGTTTAGGAACAAGGATCTCCTCGTTTTCTTCCACTTCGGGTGGCTCATCAGGCTCCCCATCATCAGACACATCACCCTTAACAGGTTTCAAGAGACTCACATGCAATGCATTGTGAATCCTCCAAGTATCTGGCAGTTTCAATCGGAAGGAGACATCATTTATCTTGTCAATGATCTGGAAAGGTCCGTAGTATCGCATACTAAGCTTAGGGAAAAGCCTCTCCTTTCCCTTTTTCTTTCGTAGGCGTGCCTTCTCAAAATGTAAGAGCACCCAATCATCCTCCTTCAATTTCAAGTCGCGACGATGGCGATCCGCTGCCTTTTTCTGTCGTTCTTGAGACTTCTGCAAAGTCTCGCGAACCTTGGCAAAAGCCGTATCCAAATCTCGCGAATATTCATCCGCTTCCAATATCTAATCTTACGTGCTCAGGAAGGATGGAACCTTCGCAGCACTTTCAACAATCTCACATGGCGTCTTCCCCGTCGAAGAGTGTATCGTGTTATTGTAGGCAAATTCCACCAAAGGTAAGTTCTTTTCCCATTGATTCTTCTGATCCGAGATACAAGACTTCAATAAATCTAAAATCACTGAATTGGCAATCTCAAATTGCCCGTCAGTCTGCAAGTGGATCGATGACGAGAACTGCAACTGCGTGCCAATGTTCTCCCAAATTGCCTTCCAAAACAAACTCATAAATCTGGGGTCTCTATCGGAGACAATCGTCTCAGACGTGCCATGTAATCGGAAAATCATCGTGATCATTCTGTGTTCTCGGGAGATCAAAAATGAAATCCATTTCAATACTTTTCCAGGGGTGGGTGGGTATGGGTAAAGGCTTTAACAATCCCTGTGCCTTATGCCTGTCAAACTTGACCTTCTGGCATACCAAGCAACTGCGCATAAACTCTTCGAGATCTTTCTTGAGTCTCGGCCAAAAGAAATATCTCTCTACCCCTTTCATGGTGGTAGCAATGCCGCGGTGACCCGTAAAAGGTGGACAGTGGCATTCAGTCATAACCTTTTCCCTCAACGGCTGTGTAACGCACAACATAGTCTTTTTCATCAAGTAGCCTTCCCGAAGGGAGTATCCAACTACTGTCTCCCCATCCCGTATCCGTGAGAAAATGTCTGCAAAATTTGTATCTGTGGCATACTGATCGACCATATCCTCGAAGCTCCTATGATGTATCGCGGAAATAGCCAGAACCAACGGTTTTCGAGACAAAGCATCAGCCACCACATTCTTCTGTCCCTGCACATGGACAATCTGGAAGTGGAAGTGGAACTGTGACAAGATGTTCGCCCACCGCATCTACTTTTCCGAAAGCTGCTTCTGTGACAAGAAGTAGTGCAAACTCTGATGGTCTGTAAAGACAGTAAAATCCGCTCCGAGTAGGTAATGTCGCCACTGAGTAAGAGCATGGATAACCGCCAAAAGCTCTTTCTCATAAATCTGTGCTGTCATCTCCGGCTTAGAGAACAAACGGCTCTCGTAAGCTATGACATGGCCTTCTTGCATCAAGACCGTACCCAGACTACGACCACAAGCATCACAATATACTTCAAATGACTTCTGCAAGTCCGGCAAAGTCAAAATAGGTCCCGTAGTCAATTTCTCTTTCAATGTCCGAAAGGCAGTCACCTCTGTGGGTCCCCACGAAAAAGGTACTCCTTTCTGTGTCAAGGTATGCAAAGGGGAAGCAACCTCTGCAAACTTTCGTATGAACCGCTTGTAGTACGAACATAGTCCCAAGAAGCTTCTAACTTCATGGACATTCCTCAAATCGGGCCAATCACGGATAGTCTCTATCTTGGCCGGGTCCATTTGCACTCCTGCTGACACAATGTGTCCCAAAAGTGTATCTCTTGTAGGAAAAATTCACTTTTCTTTGCATTAATCACCAACGTGTGATCTTGTAATGCCTGAAAGACTTGAAGCAGATGATCTCTGTGTTCTGCCTCATTCTTGGTGAAAACAATGATGTCGTCAAAGAAAGTGCCAACAAATAGCCCGTACTCTCGAAAAATCCTGTCCATCATCCGGTTAAATGTCGCAGGAGCATTGGTTAAGCCAAAAGGCATCACCAAAAACTCAAATAACCCAAAAGTCGTTCGAAAAGCTGTCTTGTAGACATCTCCTGGCGCTATCCTGATCTGATGATATCCACTCTTCAAGTCAATCCTGCTAAAGCACGAGGATCCCTGTAACCTGTCGAGTATATCATCGATCCTAGGAATCGAAAATCTGTTCTTGATGGTGATTTCGTTGAGAGTGCTATAATCGATGCACATTCTCCAAGATCCGTCTTTCTTCAAAACCAACAACACTGGAGAGCAATACGGTGAAGTACTACGCTAGACAAGACCCTTTTCCAAGAGGTCTTTCACTGGGTTCATAATCTTTTCATTCTGTACTCGGCTCACATGGTAAGGTGGCCGGTTCGATGACGTGCTTCCAGGTATCATGACAATGGTCTGATCTTCAGGTCCTCTAAAAAAAAAATAATCGGCATGAGCGTGGAGAAAAATCTTAGCGTTCTTTTGATCAGGTGAAAACATATTCAACCGTTATCCATCGTTCAGTTCTCTCCCAAAAGAATGAGTAAGAAACTGAAGTTCGTCAAGTACAATCTCTAAGCCCTTCATTGATCAAAGTCGCTTTCTCGGCCCGGTAGTCAACCACGGCGTAGTTCTTGTGGTACCAAGGGATCCTGAGTAGAACGTCACTTGCGTGCCCTAAACACCCCTGTCATTGCAAACGAAGTTTGCCAATGCTCGGTGTAATGGCAACATCCCATTCGGGTGCTAGTCGAAATACCTCCGCCTGTGGCGTCAGTCTGTCGGGCGTAATTCCAAATCGAGCCGCCAATTCCAAGTGAAAAGAAGTTGGCTTTGGCTCCTTCAAAAGAGCTTCCTGATCCTTCACTTTGCCCCAAAAGCGACAAAGTTTGTACTTTCATTCATTAGATTCGGTGCAGGTCCCACGCCATGTGGTACCAGTTCTGCCTTTTCTGCCACATTCCTCAGCTGCTCTCGAACTCTCAGGCCTGTCGTCGTCTTTATCATTCTGTTCTTTCTGTGCCTTTTTAGTGCACTTCGCGGAGATATGTCCATGTTCCCCGCATCCAAAGCACTTCCCCTCTCTGATGAAGCGAGCTCTCTCCTCAGGAGTAAGCTTGGGTCGTGCATCCTTTTTTCTTTGGGTTGCTCTTTTTCTTTCTACTTTCATTCCTGGAAGTCTGTTCGGCTCGTTGTGTCATGGCCTTATCGGTGGGGTAGGTCAAACTACCAGAGTGAATGGCAAATCCCCGCTTCGCATGACTCATCAACTCCTAAATAGAAGCTGACGTCTATTCCAAGCAGTGATCTCGGATCTCTGTAGTAGGTAGACCCAAGGTAAACCGCTCAATCTGTTCTCTGAACGAGATCTTCTTGAATAAAGAGGCGGGTAGAAAAGAGCTCCAGAATTTTTCACAATAAGCATTGATTTTATCTTTCTTGGTCATCCGAAGATGGTTCCAAGCAGCTCGTACATCTCGTTCATATTCGTGCGTCAACCAAGAAGAAATAAAAAGCCTCTTGAATTTCAGGCATGTAACTGGCACAGTCTTGCTTAATAGAAGCGTGGACCACCAAGTGCGAGCATTCCCCTTAAAATAAGAGGCAGCTCTCGAATCTTGGAGTGCTCTTAATAGCGTCCTGCCGCGAAAGCGATGTCAAAGTGCTGTATAAAAGACAAAGCCTTCGAAGCATTTGAGTATCCTGAAAAAGTATCAAACTTGATCGAGTGGCCACCTTCCTTAAACTCTCGGACTTTCTTGCTTTTATCTTCGAGAAAGTCATACTGGTTGGCTTGGTAAAAATTCTTCTTGTTCGCATAAAAGTTTCCGTCATCGGAATCTGAGCTGTCTGTAGTAGACGAGTCCTCAATAGAACCGTCAGTCTCTGGGCGAGATGTAGCCTTCTTTGCCTTTTTCTTGCCCTTTCCGAAGCTTTGTTTCTTGCTTCGCTTTTTACCTTTTCCTGTCTTCTTCGCTCGAGTCTGAAGAGCTAGAAGAACTGTCAGAAGAAGAAGAAGAAGAACTGGGTAGGTCTTCAAACTTGACGCGCTTCTTCAATTTCTTTGCGTTGTCAAATGTCGACCGACGACCCAAATATCCCGGGAAGTGAGTGCCTTTCTTCTGCTTTTTGCCGTGCTTGTTGTCTTTCTTTTGCACGTCGAAAAGCTGAGCAATCCGTGCATCAACCACGTTCTCTAGTTCCTTCTCCGTATATTTCTTGGAGGCAGAAAGTTTCTTGAGAGCGGGTTTCGGGAGTGGTGTTATGGTTCTCTGCCACTCCGTCTGTACCTCTTCCAAAGAGGTCTGGTTCATATATTTTGCCATCTTCGGGTCCCTGTCAAAATTGAGCATCATCTTTGTTGACGCTCCATCTCTCGCTGCTCCGCCTGAGTAGGCCGAGGCGGGCCATACTCTTTGTCTGAATCTTCGTTGTGATCCCAACCCGCATCTCCATATGCAGAGGGAGTCGACTGATCCTTGCGTAAAGCCATAGGTGCCGCGAAAGAAAAATTGGGGATCGGATTTCCCGTAGAAGAGAAATCGGCCGTGCTCTGATACCATTGTAACAGACTTGGACACTCCAAGTCAAGAATCAATCGCGACAGCACCAAATAACCACTTCAAAACAATTCACAGATCACAATAGATTTGCACTGGCCCGGCGGAGTTCCATGCCTAGAGATATTGGCCCCAAAGACTGGCGCCCCTTTCGGTATTTCTTTTTATATTAATCAGATCAAAGTACAAGAGAGTGACTAGGGTTTCACTCTCAGACTCTGCGTCCAGATGCTCTGAGAAGTGAGGCCCTCACCACTAATTTAAAGATTACAAGGGATGCCCAAAAGCAGAGCCCCAAAAGCTTTCCAGTTAAAAGCATAAGAGCTCAAAAGCTCGTCTCTCAAGCTCTTCTCTTTTTTTTTTTATTAAAAAACAAACATTCTCTTCCTTTCTCTTGCGTAGAGTAAAAAGCAAGATTCGCGTCGGTCATCATTAAAAAAAAAAAGCCTCCGCGATTTTCAGAAGTTAGGGTTTGTGACAAAAATTAGAGTTTGCAGGTTTTTTAAGGGTTTTTGGCAGAAATTAGGGTTTTTGCTATCCGCCATGTCATCACTTTGTGACATGGTTAGGCTCATATCCTGGGTATGGATAATAAGGGTATCCTTATGGGCTCCAACCATTGTAGCCTGGTGGCGGCGGCGGTGGTGGAGGTGGGGGCAATGGCGGTGGCAAACGCGGTTGCACTGGATTAGGGTCAAATGGTTGCACCATATTCCTGAAAACTCCCCCGATCGGAACAGACGGCTGAGAAGGTTGCCGGTTGAAAGCCCTCGTACTTTCTGATGTCGGAGGAGGAGGTACTACCTGGGCATCAAAGGGGGTAACATGTAGTTCAAAAATTGTTGAAAACTTTGCAGCATCGAAAGATTCTGTTGAGGATGCCTCGAAAGAATGTCGTGAAGCTCGTTAAGCAAAAACTGCAAATATTCTCTTGAATCCATGAATGCTATGTCTTGGGTTCTTTATGGCTTATGCCCTGTAAGACATGAGCGGTGAAGACGGGAGCGCGTCCGATGCGCGATGAAGTAAGGGTGGCAGTGCTTGTTGAGTCCCGGGTCAGAGCTTGAAGCTTCTTCAATATCAATTTACAAATAGTCTCTGATTTGCTTTGTCTGCTCTTATGTAGGACCGTTATGCTTTTAGAAAAGCATACGTCTGATGCTCTGATACCATTGTCACAAGACGAGCACCACGTGCCAGCAGAAAAGAACAATTTGAATAGACTTTTAGCACTTAAATAACAACTGAACTGAGAGAGAGAGAGAGAGAGAGAGAGAGAGAGAGAGAGAGAGAGAGACGACACGCGACACGGAGTGGCGGAATTTCACCCTAGAGAGTATTGGCCCCAAACCTTGGCGCCTCTTTCGGTATTTCTTTATATTGCATCAACACAGTACAAACGGATACTCCAGACTCTGCACCTTCTCCAGAGAATGAGCCCATGGCCTCATATTTAAAGACCCTAGGCCCCAAAAGCAGTTTACATGAAAAGCCTTCAAACTCAAAAGCATTTGGTATAAAAGCAATGCTCAAAATTTGCCTGCGTGTTTTGCAGAAATTCGTACAATTGCCACGTCAGCACTGTCAGCGAAATTTAGGCATGTCCGTACATTTGCCACGTCATCAGTCCATGCGCGCGCGTGTGTGTAGGTCGTGCTTTATTTTGAATGTATTTATGTCACTTGGCCCCTTCGGACGAGGTCCCACTTCTTCTGTCGCTTGTTCTTCTTAGGGTTTAGGCCCCTCTGCTGTGATCTGAAGGTTGGCTCTGCTCTTCGTTGTTTGGACACGTGAGCAGTTTGTGACAGTAGGACTTTTTGAAGATGACTTTGATTTATGTATGAAACTAATGTTTATGGAAGATCGTCTATTTGTGAACGGATAATAGAATCGAGAATGAGATGATGATGAATTCGGAGCAATGACAGCTCCAAAATGAACTTGATAATGATAAGAATCATGAATTTTGAATCATGATGAGTGATTGAATGGAATTGTCGTGAGTGCATCAAGAGTTCCCGAGGGATGAGATGGCCACACAGCTAGAACTGAATGATTGAAACACTGTTTAGTATGAACTCTATGTGTGATTGTGTTTGAGTGCAGATGAAATGATTGACGAAATGATTGCAGCATTTCGGTCTTGCGAAATCTATGGACATGATTGCAATATAGAATTAGTTTATCCGATATCGGTGAGGTCTGATGCAGATCTAGATGCAATTAATAAATACGTTGTCAGGAATCATGGTCTTAGGTCTGAATGGATTCTATGTGATATGACTTGAATTTGATGTGATGTGATTGTCGTCTTTGTACAAGTGCTGGATTTGTGTCGTCTAGTGCGTCGGTACTTAAGAGTTAGTGTCTACTGAACTGGTTTATGGCTTATGTCTGATTTTGCAGGTGTAATCGAGGGCGATTACAATTCTTTCAAGAGGAGGATATGTCACAAATTGATGACGTGGCAGGACTACGTGGACAGTTGTACGGATAGATGACGTGGATAGCTGTACGGACAGATGACGTGGCAGGCTGTACGGCAGACCCGCCATTCGCGTTGACAGGTGCCACGTGACAGCAGTACGGATTTGCGCATCCGCCAATTGCGCTGATTGCTTTTTGACAGTTTTTGGGATGTCAGGTGTAGATGGGCGATGCGGGGAGGTTTTGCAACCGGGAAGGGTGTGGTACGGTGAGGTTCCGGGCTGGTATGAAATTGTTGGTTTTATGGGCTGATAACGCTGGCCTTCTGATGCAAAAACACCAAGCTGGTCCTAGAGAAAACGTTGGGAACTTGAGGTGCTACCGACCGGGTGCCTGCCTCCTTGTGTCCTTGCATTCATATGCTCTCTACTGGCACCCCCTGCTTCCTTTTATAGTTCCTTTAGCCATTTGCCCTACCTACATTCCAACAAGGATAATTAAAAAGTCACTTATTAATAAATGACCTTTAAGAGGTGGTTCACGTGGTAAAATGCCTGCATGATGAAATGTTGTCTTATGCAAGAGAGGGTATGCAAGTGTGACCGGCTTGGACATGCATGTCGTGCTAGAGGCTCACAAAGGTGCTAGGCTCAGTCCTAAACTACTGGATCATGCTAGACTGTGGCATAACATGTCCACGTAGCGCAAGTGAAGTGTGCACGGGACATTCCCGCCTGTTGAAGGTGAGGCACAACTGCTGGACTTCTATGTGTACTTCTCATGCTGATTGCTTCTGATGCATGTGGATGCATAACCAAAACGGGTGGGTACTACGGATGTAGAGCTGGTGCAACGTGAACACCTACCATACGAGTTTCCGGGTAGCCTTACTACTGTCGCAGAATACAAGCCTTCCTGTTGACCAGATTTGCCTTGCGAGCATGTACCACTCGAATAGTCTTGTTGTGAAAATATTGCGGGTGAAGCTGAAAGGTAAGGGTGCTCAGAGGTAATTCCAAGGGTTTCTTGTCGACGGAAGTGGATGCACGCTACATGCGAATGCAAATGCAAAAGAGGTTTAGGGATCCTGTCTCCAACTCCTTCCATATTTGCATAAGAGGCTAACAAATCTTGGTACTCAAGATCTGGGTCGTCGTGAATCCGATGTCGATCTTCCTTCAAAGACATGGCAATGAAGATGAGAGCCGATGAGTCCACGATCAGGACTCGAAGATCCTTTCAGGGAAAAAAACTGGGAGAGGTTCTTTGGGTTCTTGGTTCTACTTGATTCTTGGTGGTTCTTTGTTCTTCCCTTGAGTTCGCGAACCTGAAGCACACACAGAGCTCTGATACCAATGTCAGGTGCAACGGAAGTGTTTATGGATTTAGCTCAGATCTAGTACTCCGCACAAACACAAGGGACACTTCATTTGAAAGAACTCAACCGAATTGAAAGGACGAGAGAGACGAGAGAGAAAAGAGACGACAGAGGGGTGTCGGGTCCCAACCCTCAAGGGCCCACTTGCACATTGCTGATACAATGACTAAATGCTGAGATACTGATGCTGAGACAATGAGTAAATGTTGAGATATTGACGCTACTGATGCTGTGGACTGGCTATTGATGGGTCTTTATTCTTTCACAATGCTGATACAATGACTAAATGCTGAGATACTGATGCTGTGTACTGGCTATTGATGGGTCTATGTCGACAGGCGATGATGTCGACGTACTGCTGGGGTCGACGTCGACGACGATGACGATGTCGACAACAACGATGGTGTCAAGGCTGAATCTGAAAACGCTAGGTACTTCTGCTGTGGATGTGTCACTGTGGCAGTTATACGGGGCTGATCTGCAACCGCCGATGCATGCAAAACTGAAATGCAAAAACGCTAGCTGATCTGGGTTGAATTTGCAAAGCGTTGGCTGCTTTGGTCTGAAACCAAAAACGCTAGGTTGATTCTGCTCTTGATGGTCGACGCGGCGAGGTTCTGCAACCGGGAAGGGTGTGGTATGGCGAGGTTACGGGCTGATCTGAAAATGTTGGTTTTATGGGCTGAAAACGCTGGTCTTCTGATGCAAAAACGCCAAGCTGGTCCTAGGGAAAACGTTGGGAACTTGAGATGCTGCCGATCGAGTGCCTGCCTCCTTGTGTTCTTGCATTCATCTGCTCTCTACTGGCGCCCCCGCTTCCTTTTATAGTTCCTTTAGCTATTTGCCCTACCTACATTCCAACAAGGGTAAATGAAAAGTCACTTATTAATAAGTGACCTATAAGAGGTGGTTCACGCAGTAAAATGCATGCATGATGAAATGTTGTCCTGTGCAAGAGAGGGTATGCAAGTGTGACCGGCCTGGACATGCACGTCCTGCTAGAGGCTCACAAAGGTACCAGGCTCAGTCCTAAGCTACTGGATCATGCTAGACTGTGGCAGAACATGTCCATGTAACGCAAGTGAAGTGCACGTGACATTGGACCATATGCATTTGAGTTTAACTCTTTTTGGGGCTCTATTTTTGGGGCATCCTTGGCAAGAATAAATAGACCCTAGGTGCCTCACTCTGTAGAGCATTTGGACGCAGAGTCTGAGAGTAGAGGTCCCTCAGGTGTTGTACTTTGCTCAAGCATTAATATAAAAATAAATACCAAGGGGCGCCAGATTTTGGGGCCAATACCTCTGGGCACAGAACTACACCGGGCTGCGTCGACTCAAATTTTAAAATTGTGAAGTATTTTAGGTAATTCTCTCGTGTGTCATGTCAGATTCCCGACTTGGGGTGCCCAAGTCTGTGATACGCGGAGGGTTGGTACAGCTGCCACGTCAGCATCTTCCGCCATCTCTCACTCTCTCTTTATTTCTCGTGTCCCCAGGGCCCCATTGGACAGGACCCTGTAGTTCCAACTTATAACTTTAATTGTAGTCAATTTTCGGGCGGACATATCACGTCGTTATTTTGTGACAAACATAGTTCTTTGCCTTTTTGTTCACTAGTGCTACTTGTGCAGAAGAAAGACTGATCTTGGAGGATGTGTATCTCTATATACATGAGCTTGCCCCCCCCCCCCCCCCCCCCCCCCACACACACACACACACACACACACACACACACATATATAGATATTATTTATATAGTATACATCTCTCTCTCTCTCTCTCTCTCTCTCTCTCTCTCATGTTATGCCATTTCCCTCTTGAATAACAGGTCTTGAGTTCAACTCTCGTCGGATAGATCTTTGAGGTCTCTTGGGATAGTTTCCTACGACGTTAAAGTTCTCTTCTTCTTCTTCTCTCTCTCTCTCTCTCTCTCTCTCTCTTTCATGTTTATTTTCACTCATTTCTCTCTGTAGGCGAGTTCCACTTTGCCGCTGGTTGTCTCTGTGCATTTGTTCACCGACAGATGCCCAGGTTGTATCTTTTGCTTCCTTTTCTGACAACATAGGTACCTGACCCCCCAACACATTTTTTGGCCATTATTCTGGATTCGCCAATTCGTTGATATTGTGGGTTAGCGTTTATGATGATGCAGCTGTCTTGGATTTGCCTGGCTGGTCCATTCCTCACACGTATATGGAGACCCCACATGGTCATTTGTCATTTGTTGTACTCTCTCTTGAGCAGCTTGGAGCAATTACAAAGTTTGCACCTCTTCATACTCCTTCTCCGATCATTGTATGTAGCAATTTTACACGGTCGTGTTTTCGGATCAGTGTATTGTTTTGTTTAGGATCAGTGCATTGTTTTGGCTTCCATGGGCATTGGCTTCTGCTTTGACTAAAAAAACAACAGATAGGATTCCCCTGATGTACAACAAATAGTGGCAGGTTTCTGGTTTTAGTGCAAAATAATTACTCAACATGGCTGGATTCTAATGGAGGATTATGTGCAGGTTGCAGATGCAGTGATTGTGGCTCGGTCTTTAGGTGCCATATTGATTCTTCCCAGTGGGTATGTTTAGTCCTTCACTTAACTGGTTTGGATTTGGAAGATGTACTCACAAAGTGAGCTCTTTGATGACAGTGGTTTCAGTAAATTATATGATGCGGACAACTTTGTTTCAAGTTTAAATGGAGTGGTTCAAGTTGTGGCCCGTTTGCCAGCAAAATGGCAGAAGGTCAAGCCAGAAATTGTGAAAGTGCCTTATAAAGTCACCTTGGAGTATATAGAAGAGAAAGTGAAGCCGGTGTTTAGTGAGAAGAATGTGGTTCAGATCACAAGTGTCCATTCCACATTTAGTTCTGTAAAAGATTCGTCCATGGGGGAGATGCAAGCGATACGGTGCTTGGTAACGTATAGTGCACTTCAGTTGCATCCAAAGGTGAAGGAGCTTGGAGAGAAAGCAATGAACAGTTTGATAGAGGTGTCAGGTAGTCAGCAGTTCATCGCGGTGGATCTACGGGTAGACATGTTGCACCAGTTAGGTTGCAAGCAACCAGAGAACTCCAGAAGCAAGAGGTGTTTTGATGCATCTGATGTTGCAACTTTCCTCAAAAGAGTAGGCTTTTCATCCAATGTACCGATCTACCTCACCCAGTCAACATGGGACCAAAGCCTTGATGTTCTTAAGGACACATTTCCAAAGGTTTACACCAAGGTGTGTTTTTCCATCTAAATTGCACCAGTATGTAACTTTGGCAAGAGTAGATGCTGAAGTGCAAATGTATGCAGGACCAACTTCCAGCTTTGACCGGACACCAGCTAATAGGCCAGCAGAGCCAGTTGGAGAAGGCCTTGGACTTTTACTTATGTACACATAGTGATGTCTTTGTTCCTGCCATATCCGGAATTTCGTATGTAAATATTGCAGGCCATAGGATAGCCACAGGAAAAACCCAAATTCTCGTCCCTACACTAAATGATGATGACTCGTCATCAAAGCTGCAAGTTGCAAGAGTGGTCTCCCGCTTTGTCACGAAGAAAGACCATTTTGTCTACTCTTGCTTTTGCAAGTCTTCAAGCTCGACCAGTGAGATCGAGGAGGACTCCATGAACTAGCTTTGGCCTCTCTATTGACAGAAAAAGTGGCCTCACCTTAATTCTTTAATCTCTTGTTTGCTCATCTCAAGGAGCATCTATTGCCAAGTGGGTTGTAGAGCGCAGTTTTAGGGTTTCATTAATATCTTTGTGACTGTCTTAGCCTAATGGCCTTTCCAAAATCTGAAGAGAGCTATGCAAGTATTTCTATACTCACTTTCTGAGGAACTTGTTTGCTTGGTAGTATGTGATGTGTTACCTCTGACAATAGTTTCCTGAAGAGGTGATTCCCTGAAGGTGCTGAGATTGGTGGTGGTTTGTGGAAAGGTAGCTGCAGTTCTTATGAATGCATATGAATTGCCTGATATAATAAGAAGCATACTTCAGAGAAGCTGTTCAAGAATAGCTTGTTTTTGTGACAAACTGAGACGTGTCAAAATTGATTGAGGTAAGTCAATCAGGGAGGGTTTTACTTTCTTTACCACCTTGCTTTCTACTTGATGAAAACCAGGCCTAGAAATAAAGTGAGATGAAATCTCACAAGAACTTCCATCAAAGCTGAGGCAAAACTGATGTCTTTCAAGCATCCGGTTCATTGTCTATGGTCATCCATGTTACATTTTGTTCCTGTTCTTTATGGTAAGTTTGAACATGCAGGGTTCCATGGCAGCCACTTTCTAAAGCAGCACTGAACTACATGGAAGTAGCCTGATGTTCTGCCCATGCTGTTGAAGATGCTTCTAGAACTGATGAAATCGATTGAGTGAGCCAGTCTAAAAGAACAGGACGCCGCTACCAAGCCCAAGATTCTAGACCTGTCAATTTATTGCACGCCATATTGCCTAACAAAAGTATGCCATTGGAGTTTCAATGTGCATGCTTGTGTTCAAATCTAAGCTTAAGGAGCAACCCTTAGTCCTTCCTAAGTATGCCATTGGAGTTTCAATGTGCATGCCTGTGTTCAAATCTAAGCTTAAGGAGCAACCCTTACTCTCTCTCTTAGTATTCATCATTTTATTATTACCATGTATGGCCTTGAATGCACGTTGATTGTGCATGGGCTTTGGCTTTTTCTGGAGTCCGTCATATCTTTATTTGTCCTGGTCTCTCTAAGTCTTCATTTGTTTCCTTTCATGGGTTGTATCCTTCTATAATTATAATACCAATTCTGTCATGTGCGCACATAAAAAAGCACCATTATGCAAAGACTTCAACCTGTTTTTATAGTGAAGATTGTTATTTGCTACCTAGTTTAGTAATATGTTCACATTTTGATACTTTGAGCGTCCTTAGGTCAACAAAACAGAGTGGTTTTAATTAAGCTTTCAGCTATGCACCATCACTGCACAAGGCTCCATAGAGGAATGTAACTTTGCTAGGACCAACATGATTACTTGCAAGCATTGTGGTCAGCAATTAACTGTACATAGCCATAAGTGAATGTCTTAAATATTTGACCAGACTTGTGCCAGGACATGGGTAGATGCCCACAAAGATCGAACTGTCTTCTTTTTCACTAGAGTTCCTTTTCAGAATCATGAAGGATAAGCAAGATGTATAGATTCTTATAATGTGCCCTAGCCTATCCAAATAAAGTGGTCTTGGTGATTATTGTGCTAGTGAAGATGGTAGTAGGCTTTTGTGAGTGGAGTTTGGCAGTTCTAAAAGGATCGGGCAAAGGAAGCATTCATAGCCACTTTTGAATAAAAAAATATGATTTATTGCATGATCGAATAACAAAGTGACCAAAAATACGGGCGATTTTGTTTTGACGTCTTCAAGCTTTACATAAGCATGGGATATGCTTGGTGAGTCATTTAGCCTCTATGACATGTATGAAGGTATTGGTTGCCTTTGTTGCAAAGAGAGTTATTGAAATAAAAATCATTATCTTCAACATGGGAGCCTTTAATTTTTCTTTCTTGCTTGTTTGTGCAATTATTCAAGTTCATTAAATGTTAAATTCTTATGTAAAATGGATCTTGGGGTATACCTTCATGAATAAGGTTAGTCAAAGAGGTAGTAAAGTTTTAATAGCCGCTACTATACTTAAAGCACCGGCCACTAAGTTTTTCTTCTGAGGTTTATATTCAATTCCAAAATCATATTCGTATAATAATTCCATCCACCTTCGTTGTCACATATTAAGATCAGGTTGAGTGTAAATCCACTTGAAGCTCGTATGGCATGCGTATAACTCAAATCGCCTTCCAAGAAGATAATGCTGCCATACTTTAAGAGCATGTACAACGGCTAATAATTCCAAATTATACATTGGATAATTCCACTCATTTGTGTAACTTATAAAATCCATAAGCTATCGATCTTCCTTCTTGAGATAGAGCGCCACCAATTGCTTATCAGTAAGGACGGTAAATGTATTTGTGAAGTTTGGAAGTCGTAAAATTGGAGTGTTCACCAAAGCTTCCTCGAGTTTCTCAAAGCTAACTTGAGCACAATCATGAAGTACTTGTCGCATATGTTGTTTATATTCTTTGTTATCTTTTGAGTAAACCAAAATATCATCAAAGAAGACAAGAATAAAATTATCAAGGTGTTCTCTAAACACATCGGTCATAAGGAAATTGAAAATTGTTGGAGCATTTGTAAGTCCAAAAGGCAAAATCGAGTGTTGAATCCTGTCTTTGGTATATTTTCCTTCTTGATCCGAATTTGATAATACCTAAACTTAAGATCAATTTTTGTAAAAAATAGAAGCTCCATGAATCAATCAAGTAACTCATTCAATTTTTTTGGTATTGCATATACTGTTACCTCATTTAATCTGTGATAATCAATACAAAGGTGTAAAGTACCATCCTTCTTTCAATTAAAAAGAATAAGAGTACTCCATAGAGAAACGCTGGGTCGAATGAATCCTTGATCAAGAAATTGACTAAGTTGCTCTTTGAGTTTCGCAGACTCAGGCATCGACAACTTGTATGGTCTACGAGCAACTACTTGAGCTCCTGGATTAAGCTCTATTGCATGATCAACTTCACGCTTGGATGGTAACTGTGAAAGCTCTTCAAAAAATACATCATCAAATTTTGTAAGCCATTCAAGTTCAGGTGTTTCCGACTTCTTCTCTGTTGGGTTAAGCTTTACCGCATAAATAACGTCATTCTTTCTATAGCTCTTTATTAGTTTCGTGAAATTTACAAGTTGAAGTTTAGGTTGTCCCGACTTCCCGATAAAGGTAACCCTAGAGTTATGCTCATCTACAAAAGTCAATGAAGCATTTTTACAATGTAAGTGAGCATTAGCATTGGCTTGATTCCCTTCGCCTCTAGCACCTTGAGCTCTCCTTTGAGGTCGTTGATTTCCTCCTCCTCTTGGACGAGGTTGTCGATTGAAGCTATTCCCATTATTATTATTGTTATTGTTGCTGGGTGGCCCATTTCACACAAAAGATGATTTTTTTGGTCTAAAATTCCCTTGATTATGAGGAGGTCTTTGATTCTAATTGAAGTTCTGTCGAGTAAAGTTTTGTTGAGCAGCAGGTGGTCTAAGTCTAAAATTCCTGAAATCTCAGTTTGGGTTCAAATTTTTGGGGCTCATAATTATCTATCAACCATGTAAATCTCGAGTTATTAAATGAAAATCTCTAGATTGATGGTCAGGATCAAGGCAAGTATAGCATAGATGATCTTCCCTAGCCTTCATACGCAATAAGTTCTCCCTTCTTTGTTGTGAGTTTCTATATCTTTGCTCATCTTCAGGATGAGGTCTTTTGATCTCAGGAACATGAGTAGATTCTTGCTTCTGCTTTTCACTATTAGATAATTTGAGCTCAATGGGTTTACCCATATCAAGAACATCTGCAAATTTTTTGTCAAAGACTTTAAAGTGTATTCTTTAGAGGATTGTGTAACCCTGACACAAATCGTGCCACTTTGACTTTTTGAGACATTCTCATTGGAGCATACTTGACAAGGGTTAAGAAATGTTAACAATATGAATCCAGGTCTCTGGTTCTCTGAGTACAATCAAGAAACTCATTCATGTTGTCCGAATGATATACCTTGTTTATATAGTTCTTCTTTAGCCGAGTCTTAAAATAATCCCAAGTTGTTGCATTAGGGTGGACATTGTTTTGAATACAATGGTCTCTCCACTAATGCTTGGGTATCTTTTCAATTTGAATTGAGCAACACTAGCTTTTTTCTCAGAAAATGAGTGAGCTAAATCAAAGTAATCATCCATATGCTCAATCCAATCCTCAAGAGCTTTACCCATGTCTTTGCCTTCCCCTTTAAAATTTCCAGGTTGAGACTTGCAAAGCATAGCATCAATATCTTGATCAATGATCGTAGATTGAGGTGCAATTGAGACATTGGTATTTGCAGCCACTATATTTCACTCTAGGAGACATGTTTATCTATTGCACCATACCAACCAAGATCACTCTTAGTACAATGCAGTTCCTACAAAGCAAGGGTCTTTGTCTTATGCCAATCTCCTTAGAGATGTCTATCTCAACTACTAGCGGAAGGCCACCCTCAAGGGGCCAAGAGGAACAAGGATTCTCTAATATTGAACAACTGCAAATGGGCCCTTATTCATCATTTCTTACTCGTAGAACAAATAATCCAAGTGCCAATTTTATGACGCCCTTTGCTACAGGTGGTATTTAGAAAATTGCCATTAGTGTGTATCCATCAAAATACTTGCAGCATGGAGTTGGGTGTTATACCTCTATCCGGAATAGATATCAAAGCAACTGTGGTTGATACACATCATAAACAACCCTAAGATATACCTATTTGTTTCCTAAAAGCACTATGGGTGCCCCCAAGGTTACCTCTCACTATTGCGGAGGAATTGAAGTCGTCAAGGATAGTGAGTAGTTTCTTGCATATTAGCTTCATTCCAAAGTTACCACTCCTTATACATCTGGATATTTATATGTGTAGTATCAATTGTCCAGATTTTCTCTAGCTTCCCTTGCAAAAATGTTAATTGACAAGGTTCTTCTTGGTTGAATTCTAGCGTCTCAAAAAAAAAGTGCTCTTCTTAAGTTTTCCTTAAACAACGGTGGTGATTGTTTTATGTATAGTGGGTTCTGAACTTGCATGAAATTCCCATGGTCCTTTACAGAGCTACGAGTCGATTGTTAGGTTAGGTCAAGGATGATGCAAATGTTAAACAAGTCAATAACTTATTCACATATACCTATTGAGGATATCTTTGGTGTAAGGTCTTCTGATTGCAAGCTGATGTGGGAGTGCTTGGATATGTAGTCTATAGGCTGTTATGGATGTTTGTTGTTGCCACTGCCTTTTGGCAAAAAGGGAGGGTGTATGTCGAGGATTTTTAGTTCGTGTACAACGGAGTCCACCTTTGCCATTCTCAAAGTGATTACTTACAAAAAAAAAATCATTTTTCTAATTTTCCTCCCTTTCTAGTCTACTCTCTCTCTCTCTCTCTCTCTCTCTCCCCCCCCCCTCTCCCCCCACAAACTTGGTCTGAAAGGCATTGCCTGCATCTCTCCGCTTGTTCTCCTTCTTTACCGTTGGCCCAACTCTCTTAATTGCAGTTTGGATTTTTTTGCTAAATCTTTTCCATGAGTCCGTTGATGAGGTCCTGGCTGACACCAAATTCTTAAAATGATCATTTTTAAATAGATTTGGGTAGATGATAAGTAGTTTCTTGGCACCTAGCGGCTAACGTTGTTCCTCAGAAGAAATTTCCATGGCTCGAAGAAGAGGAAAATGATCTAAGAGACTTTCATCCACGAGGATTTGCATTTGTAGTGAAGAAGGCACCAATCCCCGTTGTGAGAGAAATAGAGCATGTCAAGCCTGTAAGCAGACTGCGAGGAATGGAGACTATGGTAGTGAAACCCGTCTCATCCCTCCATGGACCAGCTTTCCACACATCAATCAAAGCCCATTTATCCTCTAGGGAAACCCATTTGTTATGCTCTCCCCTGCAGGAATGGTTGAAGGGTCCTGTCTATCCTATCTGGAGCAAACCATATTAAAGTCTCCTACCATGCAAAACTCTCCCTCCACTTGTAATTGTGAGAGGTCGTTCAAGAGTACCTTTCTATCTTTGGCCTCATTAGGGGCGTAGAGGTTGATAATAGTGAGAAGATTGTTATGTTCTTTAGTAGACTGCTCTCTCGAAAGGGTGTTGAAAAACAACTTTTGGTTCCAGATCCCTATGGACTCTTGTCATCACTCGACTAAAACCATCAAGAGCAATGCCAAAAAAGAAAAGCAGGTCACCAAATATTTTCTTTCTTAGAACAGATGCATCAAGGTGGTGTTCGTGCAGACACCAGCAATTAATATCTTTTCTCCTCTTCATGCATTGCCAAAGCTTTTCTTGCTTCTCTCTCGTTCTTATGCCGTTCATCGGTAGTAAATGTTGTCAGTAAAGATGCTAAACTTGAGCTAACAACAAGGCCATTTGGTTAGATTGTAAGGTAATATGTGCCCACTATTGTCCATTTCGTTAGAATGTAAGATGCTATGTGCTTACTATTGTCAACAACAAAAATCAAACAAATTTACACTAAACTATGGGACAAAGTAAAAATGTGTTTGGAGGGTTGTCTTTTCAAACATGTTAAGAATGTTGATAAAGGATGGTTGCATGAGGTGTTCTGTATCGTTTTTATTTTAGCTTAATATAATCTATTCTCTCCAAAATTGCCAAAATAAATAAATTGATAAAGGGTAGGCTTACTACAAGATTCACCATCATGTTTGTCAAGTAAACATGGGGGCATCAACCAATCAACGAGAATATTACACAGGCACCAAAGATCACTTAATAGTGCAAGCAATTATATAAGGCCAAGTCAAGCCTATATCAATTTAGGACAAACACCACTTAAAGTAGTAGTTTCTAAAGATGACGATAAAGTAGTAGTTTCTAAGGAGGGAGGAGAGAGGGGAGGAAGATGCATTCCCTAAGCCCCCCTTATGGGTTGACAAAGATATCTTTTGAAGCTATGCCACTTGCACCCTGCTCTTGAGATGTTGGAAGGAAGGGTTTCATGTCTTTCCAAAGGTAGAGAAAAGGAAGGGGAACAAATCAACGTTCAACTCCTTGCCTTCGGTTGGCCATATCTCAAAGCACACTAAAAAAATCTCAATTATTGGAATGTTGAGGAATTTGCCTTCAAACATGGAGGTAGCAACCACTCAACTAGAGAATATCACACGAGCACCAAAGCTCACTTAATAGTGCAAGCAATTGTAAAAGGCCAAGTTAAGCCTACATCAATTTAGGGCAAACAACAGTTAAAACCATTGAGGAAATTAACAAACCTCATTATTATGTCATTTCCTCCATGCTTTTTTTTTCCCTTACTCACAATTGTGAGTGGAGATGTTATACTAACTCATTAAAGAATGTACAATCAACCTCAAGCGCTACACGTGACTTCAAAATGATGATAAAGTAGTAATTTCTAAGGAGGGAGAGACGTTCCCTAAGCCCCTTATGGGTTGACAATGATATCTTTTGAAGCTATGTCACTTGCACTACACTCTTGACATATTGCAAGCAAGGGTTTCACGTCTTTCCAAAGGTAGAGGAAAGGAAAGGGAACAACTCAGCTTGCAACTCCTTGTCTTCATTTGGCCATAGCTCAAAGCCACAAGAAACACGTAGAATATCACTTACTAAAAAAAGATCAATTATTGGAATGTTAGATAATTTGCCTTCAAACATGCAGGTAGTAATTAGGAGTAAACTCTTAGGATAGGAGCCTTGCATTGATCCAACTAGATCATGCATTTACTAAGAAACTCCTATAATGAATTATTATTTTTTTCTAGATTGCACAACAAAACAATGGGAAATAGTAAATAGTGATGCAAAATACAATGGCACTTCCTTGTCCTTCCCTACAACTCAAAATTCTTTCAGGTGGATAATGTTTTCCTCTTGACCGATACTTGATACACACAATATTGCATGATGATTGTGTCTAGGATGAAGGTTTGGTTAGCGTCTATAGGAAGCAAATATACAAAGAGAGCCTGTAGAATACGAATACACTGGTAACAAGTTGCAACCTTGCTTCCATTGTGTAAAAGTTCAATGCTCATGCCACACAATTCACAAGGTGGGACATTAATGCACTTGAGAGCTAACGCACATGGCCATTGGCATCTCCAAGAGAGTCCAAGTCCATTGCATGACCTGCCCTTGATTCTCACTGATACAATGCCCCACACAATGAATGTGTTCTAACCTACTAGGGTAGGTGAGCCAGTAAGGAGGCGTGCATGAATGGCCAAGTGTGTGAGGCCCATTAGTAAGCACTCCTTATTCCAATAAGAGTCCAAAATATTGAAAAGTGATTGGTTGAGAGTCTACCTTTGTGACCTTGTTTTGGAACAAAAGTGTCTCTTTACAGTCAGTTTTCAAAATCTCAAATACTAACATGCACAAAATATTGCAAAATATCAATATCAGTCTTGAAAAAAGCGCCTTGAATAGAGAAATCCAAATATATATATTCAGATGTCAGATTCGTATTGAATAGCAAATCCCCCCAAAAATTACCTCTTTTTTGTTAAGTGCACTTATATTGGCAACTCCGTTATTATATTAGTAGGAATCTTCTTAGATTCCTCCTCAGTCTCATCTCCAATCTAGAGCGCTTCTTGTCTGTCAGCAAAACAGGTGACCGGGAATGAACTCGCTTGCAATGGAGATGCATCCAAGCTGAGATTGTGTAGGCCACAAGCACAATCGCGCTTATATGCTGAGAGGCAGACTCTTTAAAACTTCAAAAGAAAAATAAAAATTGGCCTCCCTTGCTCTGCCTCCTGCTTGTAGGACTTTTGCACCGGTCTCCCCTCCTCCACCACACCTTTGTTCCTCCTCTTCTGCCTCATGTTTGCACGACCCCCCCCCCCCCCCCCCCCCCCCCTTTGCACGATCTTCTTTGCATCCCAAAGAGAAATTCTCTCCTAATGAGAGAATTTAGGATTTTCCACCAATTGGTATCCCCTACTGGTACAATTACCCTTGCACGCATCCATGTGTATGATTCAAGTAAATGGCTTTTATTCTTCTCCTCTATTTCATGCTTTTTAGAGGGCCAAAAATCCTTTGAAGGATCTTCAACTCCACGGTACACTCGAATTTCAAACTAGGATAAAAAGATTTGACAATTTTGTAATGAGATGATTAACATATCAATTTATTATTTAATGGTAAAATTGTTTACATGTAGACTTTCAATCAAATGCAGATTTGAGGAGCTAGGCCTAAAGAAAATGCCAGGCAAGGCCTCCAATCAAGAACACTTAGAATGGTTGAAGATGAAGGAGACCTTGCACAAAAGGGAAATGGAGGAGAATAATTTCCTTGGAATACATGCCAAGGAGAGGAGCATCAAGAGTGAGGATGCCAACAAAAACACATTACTCAAAACTATCAAGGTAAGGAAACGATAGGCTACCATCTCTACCTTGATCGACAACCAAGGAGTTCAAATCAACAACCCTCATCATATGGGCAAAGTGATGTTAGGTCGCCTTAGCAAATAATTGGTAAGGAGGACTCTCTCTCTCTCTCCCACAATAAATGATGCCAAGGATAAGATGTTCTCAACCAGCGTGACATTAGTGGAGTCTGACCGAGCTAATTGCTTGGAAAGGTGATTTACCTTGGATGAATGTTGGTTGGCTCTCAAAAGGCTGGGCAAAGAAAAGTCTCCAAGATGGGACGACATCACGATCAAGTTTTACCAAGACTTTTCAGCATTTCTAGGTCCATTCTTTTTGTATATAAACAACAAAGCCTTCACCGAAGGCTCGCTCAAATCAAGCGTGAATAAAGGGTTATTGAAGCTCATCCCCAAGCAATTAGCCTGCTCTCAACTCAAACACTAGAGAGAAATCACTATGATGAAGATTTTTTACAAGGTTCTGGCTAAACTCATTGCAGAAAAAATGGCCCATGTGTTAGCTGATGTTATCTCCCCCCACCAACATGGATTTATGAAAGGAAGATCAATTTATGATAACATCCTGGTGGCCATGATTGGTTTGAAATATGCCAAGTTCAAGAAACAAGAATGTATCTTATTGCCAAGTTCAAGAAACAAGAATGTATCTTATTGCAACTGGACTTTGATAAATCGTATGACAAAATAACATGGTCATTTGTGCAAGAAACATAGTAGACCTTAGGGTTCGGTCCACGCATTTGTCAAGCGGTAAGGACTCTTAGGGAGGGAAGCTCTTCAATTCAAGAATAGTAGGCTGGTTTGATGTTAAGAGATCCATCCGTCAAGGGTGCCCCTTGGCGCCACTTTGGTTTGCAGCCTACACCCACCCTCTAATTGATTCGTTGGAGCAAGCAGCAGCAAGAGGAGAGATTAAAGGGTTGCAAATCCAGAATGATAAACATCTACTTATTAAGATGTTCGTTGATGACTCTCTACTTTAGGAAAGCCTTGGAGATAGTACATGTGTTTTGCACGGCGTCGAGATCACAATGTAGCATAAAGAAGTCAAGACTTATCTCTTTGACAGAAGAAGACCATTTTGATGCTTTGGATTGAAATGGAGAGATTGTGAGAAGGGGTAACATCTTCCGACACTTGGGAATACTTGTCGAGGAAGGAACAACTCCCAAGCAATCCTTTGATATGGTTCAAGAAAGAATAAAAAACAAAATGAAGCGCTGGGAGTTCATCCTAACTCCTTTCCACTACAGGGCTGCAATAATTAATACCTTCTTCATCCCTTACATAACCTTCACATCACCATTCCTTCAACTATCTTGGAAAATCTGGAATACCCTCTTGAAGCCAATCAAGAATTTCTTGTGGAAGATAAAATTGACAACAGGGAGACCGTGGCAATGGGGTGATCGGGCTTGTATAGTAATGGAAATGGTTACGGGAGCCCGCATGAAGTCTAAAGGTGGGTCATGGCTCAACCTCAACATACAAAACATGCTTCTTCCCCCATCAGTGTAAGGGCTCAATTAGGCAGATTTATTGGGAAGTTTATTGATAAAAATGTTGTAAAGCCATAGTAACACTCATATGGAATGAAGAGACCAGGTACTAGAAAAGAACAACTAGACATTGGTCTCCTTGGGGACCCATTTGTGGAGGACTTGGGCCAAAATAATCATTGGATTGAAATAGCTAGGAATATCAACAAGAAGGGTTTGTGACACTTTAGAGTCTTTTTGGGATTATCCAAAGGGGGGTTGGCAATCCCTGGAGCATCTAAAACTATGCTGCAATTTCTCCCTCTAGGAGGAGATCCTCATCGGACTATTGGGCAAACTCTCAAACCTTACCCTTCCTCCCTGCTCCACACCAATTGATTGGAAAGCTTGGGAATGGCTTGGAGAAAGCACTCTCTCTCTCTCTCTCTCTCTCTCTCTCTCTCTCTCTCTGTCCGTCTCTCTCTCCGGATAGATCTTTGAAGTCTCTTGTGATAGTTTCCCACGACGTTAAAAATTCTCTTTTCTGGGTTGTCTGTCTACAGTTTGGCGTCGCACTGGTGAAACTGCCACGTTAGTGGCTGTTTGATCAGGTTAGATGTTATTAACTAGGTCGCGCGACCCGCCTATCGGCGGGTCTCACTCGCTCTTACCACCATTACGTGTGTGTGTGTGTGTGTGTGTGTGTGTGTGTGTGTGAGAGAGAGAGAGAGAGAGAGAGAGAGAGAGAGAGAGAGAGGGAGATGTATACAGATAGACGAACATACACACATGTAATGGTGGTAAGAGTGAGCGAGAGGTGTATAAAGATACACACACATGCGTGCACGCGCATGCACACACACACACACACACACACACACACACACACACACACACACACACACACACACACACACACACACATACACACACACACACACACAAACATGAAGTTCTTGATCATCAAAGGTATGCTCTGCTAGTTCCTTGCCCTTAGATGATGATGCTATGCAATGAAAGCTGTGCCTTTGTCTATACTTGCCTTCAAAAACAAACACACACACACACACATGCGTGCACGCGCATGCACACACACACACACACGCACACACACACACACACACACAAACATGAAGTTCTCGATCATCAAAGGTATGCTCAGCTAGTTCCTTGCCCTTAGATGATGATGCTATGCAGTAGAAGCTATGCCTTTGTCTATACTTGCCTTCAAACACCTCTATACTAAGCGCTCTCTCTCTCTCTCTCTCTCTCTCTCTCTCTCAGATTCGACATGCACATCGCAACTGGAAAAAAACCCCTCGGTCTACTGTATTTTAACCGGGAAATTTACACAACTTTAAGGGCTAAATACCGACAAAAGCTTCAAAATTTGACCTAAAAACATTTAGTGTAAATACCGACAAAAGCTTCAAAATGTGACCTAAAAACTGAGACCTTATTTTCTTCGGTTATAAATACCGGCAAAAGCTTCAAAACCAACAAAGGTTTCAAGTTGTGACCTAGAAACTTTTAATGTAAATTCTAGCAAAAGCTTCAAATTTTGACCCAGAAGCCTCAAAAGATGAAGCTTTGCTCGCAAAACCTCTAAAGCTTTGGTTATAAATACCGGCAAAAGCTTCAAAATACTGGAAACAAATTCAAAATTTTACCTAAAAATGTTTAGTATGACCGGGACAAAGTTGGTTGAGAGAGAGAGAGAGAGAGCAAGAGCTGAGGTCGAGCCCATAGAGGATTACGGCCTAGCCTGAGTGGGCGTGGGTGAGATGGAGTTGTTGCAGAAGAGATTGCCAGAGAAGTTGTTGAAGGAGAGGTCGAGGAAGTCGCCCACTGTGAATGCATGCAGAGACACAATGAACAATGAACGACTGACAACACAGCTATGGCTAGGCGGCATGGGATGGTTCGAAGGAGATGTGTTCATAATGAGGTTAGTAATAGCGTGGGAATGGACCATAAGGTTGGATTGGTCCTCCTCATTGGCGCTCATATGGCATGCGCAGGAAAGACGCTCAGCACAGGACTTGCCGCCAACAGCTCCCCAAGTCCTTTGTAGCACTTGCTCTTCTTTTGCCACATGGAGGGCCGGAATCCTTGTCTACTTAATAAATAGTATAGATATAGATACTAACCTTATCATCTACCTACTTGCCTTCAAGAATTATAAACTTAGTTAGACATGCCCTTTTAGCCATTATGACTATTAATAAGGTTAGTATTAAATAAATCTAACAATAGGCCATGAACCCACCTTTGGTTGACTCTGCAACACACTCTTGAAGGCTTTCGTTCTTTTTGATTTTGTAAAAATAGCTGGAAATCCAGAATTCTTCCCTAGGCACTATTGAAGTCACTACTTTTACGTTCTCTTACTTATATAACCAGTTCTAGAAAGAGAGCCAATTAAGTAGACCAAAAGTTGTGACAATCCAATGGGTTTCAGCCGGGATTGGACGCGGAGAACCAATCCTACCATCCCCAACTCTTGAGAACCATTGATTCCACTTGAAAAGTGGGATGTCAATTAGCTAGGAGGATCACAGATCGACAATGGGGAGTGGGCGAGAACAGGAGACGAAGAACGGGGATTAGGAAGGGAGCTAAAAAATGTGGGAGGAGGGAGGGGAGAGGGATAGTCATCTAATTACTATCAGTTTACAACTAAGACAAGCAGTAGTGAAGCTCCTCAAAATGCACATGCCTACAATGTGTGTCAAGCTCCTCACTCAAAATAGACCTAAAAATGTGTGTGTGTGTGTGTGTGTGTGTGTGTGTTTATGTGTAAGACAGACCTATCTCAAGCCAAGTCAACAAAAGCCTTAACATACAGTTCACCTTTTTTGTTGTCACAAACAAGTGCATCTATATTATCTATTACGCAAGCAACGATTACGAGAAAGTGCTACAAAGGACTTGGCCACGCATGTGAGGAGTTGAATAGGCAGGCGCGAGGTAAGAAGAGGCATCCAATGACGGGCTTCCCCTCCCCTATCTCAAATCTTCACTGCAGCCTTAGATCCAGCAGCGTTCTAACTTCTAGCTTCTCTCTCTCTCTCTCTCTCTCTCTCTCTCTCTCTCTCTCTCTCTCTCTCTCTCTCTCTCTCTCTGAACTGCGAGCCTGCGAGCACTATCTCTCTCTCCTCAAGGTGAGACGTAACTCTCTTTCTCTCTCTCTATATGGAGTTGAAGTGTGGGGTGGGAGCATCTCAAAGTCTACTTGGAAAGAGTTTGAGAATGTCCAAAAGCGTTTTCTTACAAACTTTCTCCAAGTGAAGACACAAACACCATATATGCTCCTACTTCTTGAGTCGAGATGTCTTCCAATCGAGGTTATGGGCATGGAAAGGGTTGTGGAGTAAATGATAAAGATGCGTCAAAACCCCTCACATCGACTTCCTACAATTGCATGGGAAGCAAACAAAAAAGTTCAAAAGACGCATAAAAGCAAGATCTTGAGCACGGGATGGATGCAAGACATAAAGAAGTGGTTTGGGAGATGGGATGCATTACACTTGCTACATGATGCTTCAATTGACTCCCAAGTGAATGAAGCTTTTCTACAACGCCAATGTATTACGGCTTGGGAGAAATCCGGTGGGTCACGCTTCATACATACCACCCATATTGCCCCCAACTACAAAACCATGTTCTTCGTTGAAAGAGGAAACCGTACTCACACTTACATGCTTGAGTCTATCCCCTTGTCGGCAATACGCACTATCGCAGCCATTCGGCTTAGCTCCCATTTCCTTCGATGCGAGATAGGGTGTTGTGGCAATGGAGAAGAGTCAAATCGGCTGTGCACATTATGCTCACTACAAGTTCGAGAGTCTGAGTACCACACACTACTAGAGCGCTCAGCTTTTGGTAACATCCGAACTTGCTTCTCTCACATTTTCAGCCATAACTTAGACCTACACACTTTCCTCTCCAAGCCAAAGTGTGGGCTCTCCATTGCGACTCTCATCACCACAATGTTGGAGCATCGAGAGTCACTCATCAGCTATACACATACTATATCACATGTAACTTTGGTCCCATAGGCCATATTTGACCTTCGAGGACGATAATAAAATCTATCTATTTAAATCTCTCTCTCTCTCTCTCTCTCTCTCTCTCTCTCTCTCTATGCGGACAGCAACCCTTGTCTATATATGACGCGGTTGAACTAGAGGTATCTACGGCGGGTGATTTATCGGCGGGCTGGGAGGGCTTTGGGCCGGTGGATAGACGCAGCATGGGTTTGGGGGAGGGGGGTTGGGTGTTTATAGTACTGCTGTTACATCCATTTCCAAGCGGGTTGGATAGGGAGTGTGAGTGTGAAGCAAGAGGTGGTGAGGTCGGGTCGTGACGCGGTAGGTGGGGACCCAATCTTTTCGCCCTGCAGAGATGGGATCAACGGTGGATTTAATAGATGAGAGGCAGCAACATGCTCTCTCTCTCTCTCTCTCTCTCTCCGCTTGAATTGCGGGGCTCCAACCTGGCTCTAAGTCAAGGGGCAACAATTTGAATCCATGCCAAGGCGCTCTGTGTGTGTGTGATATGTCTACATCAACATCAGTAGGGCAGGCCATGTACGCTCCTTCTCACTACTCTGTGGACCATCCAAAGTGCTACAGAATTCTTTTGCATCACCTCAGGTGCTACAACTGCCGCGTATGAGAGAGATAGAGAAGAAGTGACGACGAGCAGCTGGTAAGGGTGTCGGATGCCCCAAGTGAAGCTCTGCGGATGTGTTACGTGTGTGTGTGTGTGTGTGTGTGTGAGAGAGAGAGAGAGAGAGAGAGAGAGAGAGGGGGAGGAGGGAAGTCATGAGGCCGCATACTGGAGGTAGCTAGTGGATCTGACGTGGCGGAGTGTCTGGCCGATTTTGCAAGGAGGTGGCAAAGGGGCATATGCTTGCTGATGGGAAGCGGGACTATGACGAATGTAACCCTAAGGCAACCATTGGTGGAAGGGGCGACAGTTACCTGCGCTCGCTGGTGATCCCGGGAGGGCTGGCCATTTCATTGGCAGGATTGCAGGGGCAATTAGTGGTGGGAGCGTGCGTGGTGGGGGGGCTATTGGCGGCAGGTCCTATGCTGAGCGTCTTTCCTGAGCATGCCATATGAGCGCCAATGAGGAGGACCAATCCAACCTTATGGTCCATTCCCACGCTATTACTAACCTCATTATGATCACATCTCCTTCGAACCATCCCATGCCACCTAGCATGGCCGTGTTGTCAGTCGTTCATTGTCCATTTTCTCTCTGCATGCACTCACGGTGGGCGACTTCCTCGACCTCTCTTTCAACAACTTCTGTTGCAATCTCTTTTGCAACAACACCATCTCACCCACGCCCACTCAAGCTGGGCCGTAATCCTCGATGGGCTCGACCTCAGCTCTCGCTCTCTCTCTCAGCCAACTTTGTCTCGGTCACACTAAGCGTTTTCAGGTCAAATTTTGAAGTTTTTCCAATTTTGAAGAGGTTTTGAGGGCAAAGCTTCATCTTTTGAGGCTTTTGGGTCAAAATTTGAAGCTTTTGCCGGTGTTTACACTAAAAGTTTCTAGCTCACAATTTGAAGCCTTCGTTGGTATTTTGAAGCTTTTGCCGGTATTTATAACCAAAGAAAATAAGGGCAAACTTGAAATTCTCCCGGTTTTTAGGTCACATTGTGAAGCTTTTGTCGATATTTACACTAAATGTTTTCAGGTCAAATTTTCAAGCTTTTGTCGGTATTAGCCCTTAAAGTTGTGTAAATTTCCCGGTTAAAATACAGTAGACCTCGGGTGCTTTTTTTTTTTTCAGTTGTGATGTGCATGTCGAAGCTGAGAGAGAGAGAGAGAGAGAGCTTAGTATAGAGGTCTTGAAGGCAAGTACAGACAAAGGCATAGCTTTCACTACATAGCATCATCATTTAAGGGCAAGAAACTAGCAGAGCATACCTTTGATGATCGAGAACTTCATGTTTGTGTGTGTGTGTGCACGCGCGTGTGCACGCATGAGAGAGAGAGAGAGAGAGATGTATGCAAATACACGCACATACACACATGTAACGGTGGTAAGAGCGAGCGTGAGGTACACACACATACACACATGTAACGGTGGTAAGAGCGAGCGTGAGGTGTATAAAGATACACACACACACACATGTAATGGTGGTAAGAGCGATCGAAACCCGCCGATAGGCGGATCGCGCGAGCTAGTTCCCACAAAGGGAACGTTTGCAACTAGGGAACATTCCTTTAAAAAGGGAATGTGTTCCCTATTCAAGAATGGCCGTTCCCACAATTCCCTGCGCTTGTGATTACACAAGCCTACTGTTTAAACCTATTAAATAGTCATGTCAAGCTCTAATTTCTACATCAAAATGAGTACATAAAAAATGGAGTCATCAGGCAGACTATGTTCTTTAGTATGCATTCTCAACAAGGCATCCAAAGGACGAAGGCACTGCCAGAACAAGTAAAGAGAGAGCAAATGATTACCACAAGCTGGAAGTTCCAAGAAAAGCAATTGCCAAATTTTCCAGGGAGATTTGGTGTCACGACTCACAATTCGTCCGCCAAATTCAAAATCGTTGCATTACCACATGCCTCCAGTGGTACCAACAAAACATCTTGATTCGATTGGTTAATGTACAATCTCTCATAAAATATTAACTGCAAACACCAGTATCCTGTTCTATGAGTTTTAAGAATGAACATGTAACAATCTTGGTCTGCAAGGGTAGATAGGCTTTGCAATCCCTCTTCAAAGCACCCTTCTGTCACTAAAATCTTAACAGATCTATCGTACATAAGTTTGATAGACAGCTAACAAGGACTTCTGTGAGAGAGAAAAAGCGCCGATGCCAAGACGATTCTTTGCTCCTTGGGGATATTTCTGCTGCTCAACAAGGGCGGTGAAGCTCCTTCCCATCATGAACACAAACTCTTCTGATTCCCTTGGTTTTCAGCTGTCTGAAATTCAAAAGAGAAATATTGGTTGTGGTACAGCGGCTCCGTGCAGGGGATATGCCTCCAGCATATGTATTCCTTCTTCCTGAGCATGCAATATCCATCTGTCCACATTAAATTACAAAAATGCTCTTTTCGTGTGATCAACAATTTTGAATCCATCATTTGCAAATTATACGGAGGGGAGTAAACGTCATTGAGATAAGTGTGGACGCATGGTTGTGGGATGATAATAGTGGTGTACATTACAAATGAACAGAAAAGTCCTAAGCCTTCGCACTCAGCCGTCGCTTGCCTGAGACCTCATGCAAAAGGAAAGCACGAAAATGCTTCTCAGTCCCCCCTTTGTAGCACTTCAAATACCACCTATTTTTTACAATCACAAATTTATTACTGCTCAATACTCATAAATCCTCACACGCCTGAATAACAGCTCCCATGACATCCACACTCGCAACATCGTCCCATGTTTGGGTGTTCAAAAGTATGTTAGACATGGCACTGTATGCCGAAGAATGGTTATCATCTAGATTCAAGGCACATTCAAAAGCGCTTCGAGCAAGTTCTAGATTGCCCCGTTTATGACAAGCATCGAGCACCATGACCCACGTCACAAAGCTAGGCTGTGCAAAGCTCCTTTTCAGCAATAGAACAGCCTCATGGAGTTGACCGGCTCGACAGAGAAGATCAACCATACAATTCCGAAGTTCTGGGGATGGAGCGACACCAAAATCCTTAACCATAGATTCAAAGTATTTGTAGCCCTCATTTACAAGTCCCACATGACTGCAGACAGTAAGAACAGTCAAAAATGTGACCTGATCTGGCCGCATACCGGCTTCAATCATTTTGTCAAATAGATTATGGACACGCTCAGTCTCCCCATGCTGAGCATACCCCATAATCAAAGAAGTCCATGTGAGAGAGTCTCTTATTTCCATTCTATTGAAAACATCCTGCACATCGAGCATAGCTCCACATTTGCCATACATGTCAATGAGAGCATTTTTCAGTATAACTGTCGTACTCATGAACCCATTTCCACTATCCTTTGCAGAAATTGTATTGGGGAAAGCACCATCTAGTCCCCGTTTCACTATCTCAGAATGGATGTAATAACCTTTCGCAATGACGCCCAAGGAGGCACATGCATTTAGACAACACGAAAAAGTGGGAGCTGTTGGAGTGACACCATTCACTTGCATTTGTTGGAAACAATTCAATGCTTCCTCTTCAAGCCCATTATCTGCATAGCCTGCAATTATTGCAGTCCATGTCACAATATCTGGACTGGAGATGGTGTCAAACACTTCCACTGCATCCAACAGTGTACTGAATCTCACGTACATATCGAGTAAAGTGTTGCACAGGAAAAGGTCAGTTTCTAACCCTATCTTTACAATCTCTGCATGTATCTCCCTTCCTCTTGTTAAGGCTCCTAAATTGCCACATGCTTTCACACTGCAAGCGTATGTGAAATCATTTGGTTGCACACCCTCTGATTCCATTAGGTCCATGCAATGAAGGGCCTCTTCTGGAAGCCCATGATCCACATATCCTGCAATTAAGACAGTCCAAGGTACTACATCCCTTCCCTGAAGATCATCAAATACACCCTTCGCATCTACGAGCGATTCACATTTCACATACATATCCATCAAAACGCTTCCCACAAATGAGTCTGCATCATAGCCATCCTCAACAATGCAGGTATGCACCTCTCTACCAAGATCAATTCGCTGCAACCGTGTGCAAGCCTTCAAGACGGCTACGTTGGTGAATATGCTGGGGCAAACAGAATGCTCCTTCATTTGTGAGAATACAGAGAGTGCATGACTTGCATTGCCATCGAGGACGTGCCCATGGATGAGGGAGGTCCAAGAATGCTCGTTTCTGACAGCCAAGGTGTTGAAAATTTGAGAAGCTTCGTGCAAGCCGCCACAATCAACATACATGGGGATGAGGTGGTTGCCAACAGCGCCATGGGCATTGAGCCCATACTCACACACAGAAGCGTGCAGAAGTCTGGCATTGTGAAGATTCTGTTGTTGCCGGCAGGTCTGCAAAGCGGAAATAATTTCTTCAAGAGTAGGAGGCAAGCCTCCTTGGAGGAAATCCATACAAGCCCATGGGGCACGTTCGCAGACAGCTCGTGCAAGAAGCTCCTTGCTCTTGGTCTCATCATGAGAAGGCTAGCCTCGGCATGATTTTGGGCCCCTCATGATCCTCTTAGCGTACTTCGATGAGCTGGAATTGTCTTCGTGCACTCTTCTCTTCTCTTCAGCGCAGGTCTCTTTGGATTGTCGATCGCTGTTCCTACGACGTTAAAATTCTCTCCTCCTCTCCTTCTTCTTCTTCCCCCCTCCCCCCCCCTCTCTCTCTCTCTCTCTCTCTCTCTCTCTCTCTCTCTCTTAATGAGAAACTTAAGACAACCAACAAATTGAAGGTCGATTGCATGCAATAAGTTGGTATTGCATCAACTATTGCATACTTGTTCCTCTGCCCTTCTTGGAAGGAAAATCTTAATAAAATAAACAATTTTGTTTTACATGTTTTCTAAATCCCCCCCTCCCCCCCCCCCCCCCCCCCCCCCCTCTTTCTCTCATTGTGCATGCAATAAACAAAGACTCAAGAGTCCACGTGTTTGCATGTGAAAAAACTTCCTCTTTCTCTTATGTGACTCTCTCTCTCTCTCAATGTGCAGCATGCCTTTGATGACTCTATGGAAATTCATGTGATGTAGTCTACACATAAAAATACCATGCTCCTTCTCAACAAGGCTGCCTCTCCATCCCCTATGCTCATAGATCACAAGCCTCGCATCCACCATGACATAGCAGAGTCCCCCCCTCCCGCCCCCCCCTTCCCTTCTTGCTCCCCTGGGGCGCCACTTGTTGTCTCCAATTGTCCCATTGAAGCGACTTGCACTCTCTCACATGACCCTGCATATCACGCCCTCCCCCACCATTGCCCCTTGAGCATAGTCTGTAGGAGATCAGAAAGGATAGTAAGAGCTGACCGATGCATAGGTTGCAGGGTAGCATGGGTGGCACAAAGAGAGAGAGAGAGAGAAGCGAGACCTGCTCAAGAGAGAGAAAGAGAGCAAAATTGAAATGTATAAAAAATGGTGTCGCCTGTGGAGCTCCTCCTTGCTCTCCGGGTCCGTCATAATACTTGGCATGATCCCTGGTCGGCTCCCCATGTCCCTTCGCTGGGCTGGCATGCCAAGCATGTGCCTCCTTTTGCCCACTCTTTTCCTTTTCATTCCCCTTTTCATTAGCAAACCTTTCAAAGGGTCTTCCTTGATTCCACTTAAACAATTGCTTTCAAAATTGAGCCCCCATACAACGATGCAAGTGCATCTCCCCTTGAGCATCGCGGGGCCTTTCATCTCCTCCGTCAATTTGTACGTGGCTACGTTGTTGTTGCTGCCTTGGCTCTTGTCCCCACGCGACCGCACATGTGGCCTTGCGTTGCCTCCATGCCACACATCATCCTCTATCCCTACTTGCCTCGTGACTTTCCAAGCCACCTACTGAACGCACTGCAACCTGGCAATGCTTCCCTTTTTCTTTCGTCTCAAAAACAAGGATCTTCGATGATTCCCATGAAACAGAATGGGTACCACCCTAGTCACTTTTTGTATTCACTATGAAAAGAAAGGGGCAGATCCCTTGAAAAAAAAGAGACAGAGCCCTTAGCGAGGCTTTGTTTTTTTTTTTAACTCTCTCTTTCTTTTTGTAGTGATTCCTTTACAGAAGCTTTTTTTTTTTTTAACTCTTTCTTTTCATATAGTGAATACAAAAAGTGACTAAGCTGGTACGATCTTTTAAGGGTTCATTAAGGAGTATTTGGTGAGATGCCTTCTAGCACAGCCAAGCAAAAACGTTAGTCCACGTAAGGTTTTCCTCAGGGTCACTCTACTTTGTCTTCCCTCCTCGTAAGAGAAAGTTACATGCACTTTTTTTCCGCCTTGGGAAGTGAGATGGTGGTTGATTTTAAAATGGAGATGCCTTGGGAGAATATCGATGGAAAAACGAGTTTCTTTTGTGTATCACCTTGGAAGTCAATCGGAGAAGGGACGGGTGGTGAGGTATGCAAGCAAGGGAGGCCTCATCGACAAGCAACACACTCTCTTTCCCTACCCTTGCACACATGATGCCACCATCTCCAATAGCAAGTTCCTTTTGAAGAGAAGCTGCACAGAGTAGACGTTGAGGAGTTGTCTATATAGTGTAGCTCAGTGATCCAACTAGGAATGGCAATGAATGCACCATATCTAGTTGTTGTGTATATACAAACCCCCCTTATTGTAGGGTTCTGCTCGTTGATGTCTTGCAGGGCATGGGCCATTTTCTTGGACCGGTATGTTGCTTAGCTTATACCTTAGTATAAGCAGAGTGCAAATTAAATAGCGAGAGAGAGCAAGTGGCAACGATTTGGATGGGCACATCTTGCTAATGAAAGGACAAAGAGCAAGAGGGGGACAAGGGCGATCGTAGCACAGATGAAGGCACAAGTAGAACGAGAGAGGGATGCGTAGGAACAACAACAAATGAGTGGCCTTTCCTTTTACTGAAGTCCCTTGGGGGAATCTTCTGGTCTAATTAATGTAAAGGTTTAGAATAGACCCAACAGATTAGGGTGGTACCATTTTGTTTTCATGGGAGAGGCTTTTTTTTATTTTAAAGTACCGCCACCAACTGTTGGAGTTTGAGAATTTATTAAAACTAACACCGTACAATCTCTCTAAGCTCAAAAGGAGCCAAGGAGAGTCAAAAAGAATAATCAAAGGCTACAACCAGTTCTAGGCTTACCCACTAGATACAAACAAACCATATTGAGCATCAACACGTAAGGTTGTCGCAAAACTTCCATGGACTGCCACCCCAATAAAAGGCCATCCTCAAGATGCAACAACTCAGAAAAAGACCATACAATGGCTAAACGGGGAGCCACCCACCGCAAGACACAAAACACCCAGCATAATAATGCATCAAGGAAAGACATGCCGCCACGGAAGGGGGGAGGCTGGAAACTCCATTACCTGCATGTTTTGAAAATCACCACCCCAACAAAACTCGTGGCCAATACAACCTGCCACCAAGATCAAGCTAAAGAGGCCAACTGAACAAGAGTAAAAGGGAGACGCATGCGAAGAGAGTGCAGAACCACCGAAGCCAAGATCCGCCAACAAAGCTTTTGATGCAGCAGCATGCTATTTAGGGGAAGCCAAGCCCCAACACATGGACCCTCGCTGCCACCACAGGGCTGCCAACATTAAAACTTATGTAAATTTTTGAGTTTCTTAAAAGCAAGCTCAAAATCTAGCCCAGATTTTACAATTTCGGTGGGTTAAAATAAAGTGGAGAGTTTTTTTAAAAAAAGGTCCATTCACTCTCGTATTTTAGAATGGCTTCTAAGTCCCTTGTCACACTAGGGCGCCTGCCCCACCCCTCTTTTGCAGATGGCCGTTAACATTGCTGTCACACTAGACTTGGAAACAAAAGCTGCACATTTTCTCAGCGAATGGGAGTAGCTCAGGTGGTTAAACCTCCGGCTTAGATGCTACTTGTCAAGGTTCGATGCCACTGAAAAGAATCCAGCATGCACTTTTCGCAGTCAGCTCTGCTGCTGCTGTTGCTTGGAGAAATTGGCCGAGGGTACAATGCTATCCCTTTGACAAGGGGTGGAGGCAAACTTTTTCCTTTTCATCTGCAAATGGCTGGTTGCCACCTCCGCATGGCCTTCACTTCCCTGCCCTCATGTGACATGGACCTAAGAAAAATCACTCTTCTTATTCAAGAGTATTATGAACTCTCTCTCTCTCTCTCTCTCTCTCTCTCTCTCATTGAAAAGAGGGCAACAATTAGGCTTTTGACAATTTTAAGAGTCTCAAATATGAATAGACACCATCTCAAGGAACGTTACACTTTTGTGAATTTTGAAATTCAATATCACTCAATAATTAGGCTTTTGACATGTGTCACTTCTCAAGCGCTCGTTCTCCCTCTTCTTAGGGCCTTGATTACTTGTCTCTCTCAATTATAAGAGCTAGATACTATACATATTATAATATTTTCTCTCCCTCATTTTTTGTGTAACTAATATCCTCACCCACATGTACGCCTTGCCTAGCTTGTGCAGCACTATACCTTGGGGCTTTCCCTGTTCCTCTAGTAGCTTCCACCTTAGTCTATATTCATGAGCAGATGTGCAGTATGAGAGAGAGAGAGAGAGAGAGAGAGAGAGAGAGAGAGAGAGAATGTGAGAGGAGACACAGTCTTGTGCGCTATGGTCAAAGAGAGAAGAGAGTGCATTTGTAGCAAGAGAGAAAGAGCAAGGGGATGTGAGAGGAGAGATAAAGAGCATGCGACATGTCTGTGCCCTACAACTCTTGGAGTCAAAGCCTCATGAGTCAGGTCTCTTGAATAAGGACGTGAAGACAATAATCAACCCACATAGATCATTGCTCTATTAGGTTTTAAAGGTGGTTTTGTGTATGCTTTGGGGGGGGGGGAGGAGAGAGAGAGAGAGAGAGAGAGAGAGAGAGAGAGAGAGAGAGAGAATATAGAAGAAAACTATAGACATGGTCCCTAGGTGGCATGCCTCCCTTTGCTTCATTCTTGATGTTGAGGATAGGGCTCAAACCACACCACATAGGACAACATGGGCCCATGAGGTATAAATATTTGCTCAGATTTTGATTCACTCAAAAAATGTCGCTCGATGTTGTTGGGGTATAAAGCCCAATGTGGTTGCCCAGGTAAGTGGGCGGGCCGCCAGGTATGTACACATGTTCTTTTGTAAAAACCTAATAAGAACTCACTATGCTCTACACATTACAGTAGAGCGAGTTCACCATATCATCGTGCTCTTCTTCTCGCACTCTCTCTCGCGTCGCACTTCCGCTCGTACTCCTTCAACTGGTATCAGAGCTCAGATTGAGGCTCTGAGCAGCACTGCAGGAGGCTAGAGTCACCAGCTCAGATTGGAGTGAAATTCGACAGGCGAAGACACGGCCCCAAATCCTGTCGGAGAGCCCGAAGGAAGGGCTTGGTGTTCTCAGAATTTCATTCTGAGGTCATCTCGGCCACCGTTCGGCTTCGACAAAGGTCTGCGCAGGCCATTTTCGACTACGTGGTCTCAGCGGGTGCAGATCCGACTCTGCAAATTTGGGGTTTTCGGCCTACGACTGCAAGTACTGAGGATATCGACACTCCTAGAGTGTTGATTTGTGGCTGTCTACACATCGAAGGACGGCTCACAGTTCTTGGAGGCGTGTCACATACGACACGGGCGCATCTACACACAGACTGTAGGCGACATCCACTAGTTCATCAGGTAGCTTGTGTTTGCTGCTTGATATTCCAGATTTCATCCTGACATTGCAGGTACTTCCACATGGGATGTATTGTCAGAGATGATGTATGTCTGTTGAGGGTTTGCTAGCACGCAGCAAACAACCGCCGCAGCGGTTACAACATACAGTGGGAAATTTGTGGATGTATGACTTTGTGGGAAGTCTATGTACTGTCAGATTTACTGTAGCCTTTGTTGAGGGTCGAGTGAGGTTTTATTGAGCTGGGGGATTCTCGAATATTGAGATCCTTTCGGTGATACAGGTTTTGGAGCGATCCCTCGAGCACCCTTAGATAGGCAGCTAGGATGTATTGACTGTGAGTTAGACAGTTGGGATTGCATCTTTGCTTTACTGCCGTTGAGGCATTGTCGCAGTCTATGCTTACAGGACAGTGACAGGACAGTGAGAGACAATACAGGTGCAGGACAGGTTTACCCGCAGCTTACAGTGTCAGAGAGGCAGTGTTTTTTGAGCTGTTTTTTGGTCTGTTTTTAGTACACTAGAGCCATTTCACAAAGGAGACTCTACCAAAATTTCTGCAGAATCTGAAGCTTTCTTGGTTCATTTGACAGGTTGATATTGGTTCAGAGGTCAGTTTACAGGGGAAACTCTGCCGAATTTTTCCCAGAAAAGTAAACTACTGTGAAGCGTAGCTATGGCTGGATCACAGGACACTGCTCTTTACAATATCAAGAAGCTGGATGGAACCAATTTCCCATTGTGGAAGAAGCAGATTTGGCACATGTTGGTACAAAAGAAGCAGATAAAACCTATAAAGCTCAAGGGGATAAAACCAGAAGATATGGACGAAGATGAATGGAGCGAAATGGATGAATTGGCACTTTCTACCATTATGCTGACTTTGGCAGAAAGCGTTTACTTCAATGTAGCAGACGAGATGTCGGCTTATCAAGCATGGTTAAAGCTGAGTGATCTTTATGAGAAGCAGAGTGCAACTTCACAGGTATACTGGCTTAAAAAGCTTGTTGACTTGAAGATGAAAGAAGGGACACCTATGTCCAATCATTTGAATGAATTCAACACAATCTATAGTCAGTTGTCAGCTCAAGGTGTCAAGTTTGATGAACCTGTTAGAGCTATGTTCCTGTTGATCACATTGCCGAAAAATTGGGACACTTTTCGTACAGCTTTGAGTAATTTTGCACCTCCAGATGGTTTGAACATAACAGGTGTAGAAGGAAGTCTGCTTACTGAAGAAACCAATAGAAAGACAATGGACAAAGGCAAAGGAACAGCCTTAGTTGTCAGGGGAAGGACCAAAGAAAAGTACAAAGGTGGAAAGAGGAATCAGTCTCGTAGCAAGTCCCACAGTGCTAAAGGCAAGAGTGACATAGAATGCTACCATTGTGGCAAGAAGGTCACATGAAAAGAGACTGCAGAGAATGGAAAGCAGAAAAAGGCAAAGAGAAAGCTGAAGACCATGGTGAGAAGAACAAGTCCTCAGTGAAGATTCAAGAAATAAATGTGACAAACACTGTTGCAGAGGATGACAGTCTAGTGTCAGGAGACATCTACTTCTTGAAGAATACAATGGACTCAGCTCTTCTTACAGCATCTGATGGAAATGCACTAAGTGACTGGATTATAGACTCAGGGGCATCACTTCATGTGTCTCCAAACAAGGAGTGGTTTACCTCTTATGTGACCACTAAAGATCATGTTCGGCTAGGCAATGGGCGTCTAGACATGTGAGATCTTAGGTGTTGGAGATGTTCAATTGAAGTTTCAGAATGGCTCTTCTTTCACGTTGAAGAATGTGAGACATGTTCCCGCAATTACAAAGAGCTTGATCAGCACAGGTTTACTTGATGATGCTGGCTACGTCACCACTTTTGGACAGAACATGTGGAAGATATCCAAGGGTTCTATGACAGTAGCACATGGAGTAAAGTCTGGAGGACTTTACATGATTTATGTATCAAATGTCTCTAAAAATGTAATCAATGTAACCGCGTAGCCGAACGTTTCTTTGTGGCATAGCCGGTTAGGACATATGTCCAAGAAGGGAATGGAAATCTTGTCTCGTTCTGGTTATTTGCCTGGCTTTTCATTTAATGATTTTGAATCCTGTGAACATTGTCTGTATGGTAAGCAAACACAACAACCACATAAGCAGTAGAAGAGATACAAAGTTGGCACTTGTTCATAGTGATTTGTGTGGACCTATGCCTAACCTATCTCTAGGGGGAGCTTCTTACTTTATGACATTTATAGATGATTACTTGAGGAAAGTATGGGTTTACTTTCTCAAGCACAAGGATGAAGCGTTTAGTGTTTTCAAAACGTTTGTGACACTTGTGGGGAATCAGAGTGGCAAGAAGCTTAAATGCTTACGCATTGACAATGGTGGAGAGTATGTTTCAAAGGCCTTTCAGGACTTTTGTGAGTCAAAAGGTATAAAACGTGAACTTACTGCTCCTTACAATCCTCCTCAAAATGGTGTTGCTGAGAGGATGAATAGGACCATACAAGAGAAGGTCAGAAGTATGTTGTCTAATGCACAGCTGCCAAATGGGTTTTGGGTTGAAGCTGTATCAACAACTGTTCATCTTGTAAATAGATCTCCTAGCAAGGTTTTGCAGAAGGATTCAGTGCCAGAGATGGTATGATCAGGCAAAATGCCCTCATACAAGCATCTCAGAGTCTTTGGCTGTGAGGCATATACTCACGTTCCAAAGGAATTCAGGAACAAACTTGAGCCAAAGAGTAGAAAGTGCATCTTTCTAGGCTATGGTAATTCTGGTGAGATGGGGTATAGACTTTGGGATCCCGAATCCAGAAAGGTTGTCCGCAGCAAGGATGTTCACTTTAATGAATCCAAATATCATTCTAAACCAGAGAGGGTTGAGGAGATTAGAAGAGTTGTCTTCCAAGAAGATGGACCTACACGTGCAAAACAAAATGTCAGGGCTCAAGAGGAGCAAGGATAGGATAGAGTGGAACCACAGGTTGTGGCTGAGCCTGAGCCACCTATTGTGCGTAGATCTGGACTTGTCACCCGACCTCCTGATAGGTTTGTTCCATCTATGAACTATGTCATGTTGACTGATTGCAATGAGCCTTCATGTTACAAGGAAGCAGTGCAAATGAAGGACTCCGGGAATTGGCAATTGGCCATGCAGTCAGAGATGACAGCGCTGCATAAAAACAAGACATGGAAGCTAGTTAAATTACCACAGGGCAAAAAGGCTCTACCTTGTAAATGGGTTTATAGGTATAAAATCACCGCTCATGATAGTCAAGCAAAGTACAAAGCAAGGCTTGTTGCCAAGGGATTTAAGCAAGAACAAGGCATTGACTTTGATGAAGTCTTCTCTCCGGTGGTCAAGATGACTACATTGAGATGCTTTCTTGCATTGGTTGCCATATTAGATTTGGTGTTGCACCAAATGGATGTCAAGACAGCGTTCTTGCATGGTGATTTAGATGTGGAAATTTACATGCAGCAACCAGAAGGGTTTGTTGAGAAAGGCAAGGAAGATTGGGCATGCCAGTTGTTAAAGAGTCTTTATGGCTTAAAACAATCACCGAGGGCATGGTACCATAAATTCCACAAGTTTATGCTTTCTCAAGGCTACAAACGTAGTGAGTTCGATCACTGTCTATATACAAAGAAGGCTAAGGATGGCAGTTGGCTGATCCTTATTTTGTATGTGGATGACATGTTGATTGCTGGCAAGCACTTGGAAGAAATTTCAGCTTTGAAGTCAAAGATGGCAAAATCGTTTGACATGAAAGACATGGGTGAGGCAAGTCATATACTTGGTATGCGCATTGAGAGAGACAGATCAAAGAAGTTGATTTGGTTATCTCAAACAAAGTATATTGACAAGGTTTTGCAACGTTTCAATACGAAGGGAAAGGCATTGAGTGTTCCATTGCCACCATATGTGAAACTTAGCAAACAAGATTGTCCTGTGTCTGAGGAAGAACAGGCTAAAATGGATAAGATTCCATATGCGTCTGCAGTGGGTAGTTTGATGTATGCAATGATTGCTACTCGCCCAGACATTGCATTTGCAGTGGGAGTAGTAAGTCGATACATGTCAAACCTAGGCAAGAAACATTGGGAGGCAGTGAAAGGAATATTGAGATACCTGAAAGCTACAAAGAGTATGCGTATATGCTATGGGAGTCAGGAGCTAAGTGTAAAGGGTTTTACAGACTCAGATTATGCAGGTGACTTAGACAACCGAAGGTCTACGTCAGGGTATGTCTTTACATTGGCTGGTGGAGCAGTATCATGTCGTTCTAGATTACAAGATTGTGTTACTCAGTCTACTACAGAGGCTGAATATGTTGCAGCATCAGAGGCATGCAAAGAATCAATTTGGCTTAATCGACTAGTAACAGACTTGGGAATCAAAGAAGAGATGCCTGTGTTATATTGTTATAGTCAAAGTGCTATACAATTGGCTCGCAATCCAGTTTATCACTCAAAGACAAAGCATGTGGATGTGAAGTATCATTTCATTAGGGAAATTCTCGAGGATAAGCAACTTCAGCTTGTCAAAGTTCACACCACAGAAAATCCTGTTGATCTACTTACAAAAGGACTTCCCTTAGAGAGCTTTGCGCATTTTCGCAAGCAGTTAGGTGTAGGGTAGTACATCACTTCTCTACATCTCTTGTATATTAGCTTGTATAGTAGCTTCTCTCACACTTAAAGTACCACATTGGACTTTAAGTGGGAGGTTGTTGGGGTATAAAGCCCAATGTGGTCGCCCAGGTAAGTGGGCGGGCCGCTAGGTATGTACACATGTTCTTTTGTAAAAACCTAATAAGAACTCACTATGCTCTACACATTACAGTAGAGCGAGTTCACCATATCGTCGTGCTCTTCTTCTCGCACTCTCTCTCGCGTCGCACTTCCGCTCGTACTCCTTCAGATGTATGGTAAGACTCATCACTTGGAGCTTGTAGGAAAGTAGACTAGCTTTTGCGATGCACACTTGAGATTTTCACTTTGTATTAGAAAAGTAGACTGGGGTTATCCAAGAGAATAGCCAACTCTTGTAGCCTCCATGCACTAGTCGAGTCAGCTACGTCCCATGGATTGACATATTTGTGTCTGTGGCTCTCACTTTGTTGCCTTGATATGGTGAGGCTTGGCTGTCAACTGCCATAGGCTTGGGCCAAAAGTGAGTATATGTATACTCTTGTTAGAGAAAAATGCTCTGGAAATAGTAATTGTAAATAATAGATTATCGGAGAGAGGGTAGATATATGAAGGTTAGATTTTTTGAGAGAGCGTGGATATATGAAGCTCAATTATGCAAAGATGTGCATTGAGTCCTTTGTTGGCTGCAATTGCAACTCATTATTTCTTGGATAGTCAAGCTAAATTAACTCTATTATTGGTTGGAATTGAATATTGACCAATTGTGTGGCTTGAGGTTTATTGATTGGTAAATTTCAAATGTATTCGAGTTTACTCTCTCTTGCTGATGGTCTGAATTTGAACATGAAAAAAACACGAGCAATTTAATGTTTCCACTGAGCATTTTGAAAATCTTGTTTTGTTTTGAGGCGGGCTGTAAAGCCCTTGGGAACTGCATGAAAGAATCCTCCTCCCTACCTCCCTATTTATAGCTGCTTAGCCTTTTAGGATTCCCTACCCACTACGGCCCTTGGCCCAGGTCCTTGACCCCCGAGGGTTGCCCTTGGCATGAATACTCCCCCCGTGGAGAAGTGTTTTCATGCTCGAAAACAAAAGTGGGGACTTCTTCTTAAGAACACTAATGTTTCCCAAGTGGCACCTTCTTCGGGTCGATCTTTCCACTTGACTAAAAACTATCGACATACATGATGATGTGTGTTTGGTGGATACGAGCGAGCAGGTGTATGCACATTAAACCGGGCGGATACTCTATTTTTTCAGCAAAAACCCTGTAATTCTACCTAAAACGAGTTGTAATCAGAAGAAGATTAGACCATATTCTTTTTTATGCTCTCTGAGTCTACCCCTTGTAAGAGGCCGGTTGGCCATGGGAAAGCCCCTAACTTTTAAAGTCAAAACCCTTAGTTTTGAAGGGATTATTATCATTAGCTTGGAGAAGAAAACGTGCGCTGTTAAAGCTTCTTGTGACTACAATTTGTAATCATCATTTCTCCTGAACGGGTAATCAGAATTCTATCCCGAATAGTACATTGTGTTCCTTGTCTCTTGCTCTTCGATCTAAGTGTAATCATTTCCAATTCTGCTGTGGTTCGCGACGAGTCGTTTGTGAGCTAAATGCATTGATTTGGGAGTTAAAATGGTTGTTTTTTATGTTTTGACCTTGGATAAGTGTTTCTATGCTTAAGGTGGATCTTTCCAAGTACTTCTGTTTCAGTTTTCTGTACATTTTTTGTGATGGATCGTGATTTATGTACGTTCCCAGATGGTGATAGAACTTGGTAGGATTGAGCCCATAAGTGTAGTAATACCTCTCCTTAAGTTTCGTGACATTCCGGACTCGTTTGGATATCGAAACGGCGTGATTGTGTTGAGTGTTGAGAATGGACGCATACTTATTGTTTGACTAGGAAGTGGTTGATTTGCTTTTGCTGTAAGAACGAGTAGTCTTCGAGTTCAGTTTGGTGAGATTGACACCCTCAGTAAGTCTCCGTGCCCCACCTCGAGTCGCTTCCTTGCATATTGACATTATGTTAGTGCAAAAGAGCTATGCTGCAGACGTCTGTCGCGACGACCCGCTAACATTGGCGCCATTGTCGGGGAAACCGACCCTTAGGTGGTGAGTGACTCATTGTACAAAAAAACAAAAAGAGAAATCTCCTTTCAAGCTTTTGATACCTGTTCCGTTTACCCATAGACACTGAAGCAGCTAGACATAGGTTTAGTGCTTAATAACGACTGGAGTCCGAGACTAGCCATTGCTATTCCTTAAGCGCAAAGAAAGCTGTGAGTCAGGTACAAGATAGTATTTCGTTCTTTGATTTTTCACATTCTTGGAAAGGGCTGTTCCACCACACACATTGTTGTTATTTCTGTACTATTAAGTTCAGTTACGTTTGCACATAATTTCATTTCAATTGTAGGAGTAGGTTAGGTAAAAAATTACACCATCATTTGTGGCCAAAAGGATCGAGGAAAAAACTGTCGAAAACCTTATTTTGGTGTTGAAGACCATAACTCGGGAAAATTGAAGAAGTGATGGTCAGAGCTTCAAAACTGGACCAAACCTAGTAAAACGGTCAAGAAGGGGATAAAAACACTTGTTGAAAAAGACTGTGCAAAAACCTGTCAAAAATCTTGCTCAGTGTAAGAACTAGGGAACTAGACTCTGAGATCCTCCTCCCAACCTCCCTTTATATACGCGGGCTCCTAGCCCCTTGCCCTAGACAGTTGCCCTAGACAGATCCCCTGTCCACATTGCGTAGCCGGACCCTTGGCCATAGTCCATGACTATCTTAGTTCTTAGGGTACAGGACCCTTGGCCGTAGACCATGACTATCCTAGTTCTTAGGGTACAGGACCCTTGTCCTGACATTACTCCCCCCTTAAAGAAGAGTTTTCGTCCTCGAAAACAAAAGTGGGAAATTTCTTTTTAAGAACACTAATGTTTTCCCAAGTGGCACCTTCTTCAGGTCGGTCTTTCCACTTGAATAAGGCTTATTGTTGTACATGATGTCGTGTACGCAACTCATGATAATCCATAACACGTTCAGGTTCATGCGATAAAGTAGAAGGTTCAATGTAATCGACCAAAACCTGTTGGTCAATGACGTTGTCATCCCCATGTAACCTCTTTCATAGACGGCTTACATGAAACACCGGATGAATGCGAGAGTGTGATGGTAGTAGTAGTTTGTAGGCACGATCACCAACTCGCTTGAGTATTTTGAAAGGCCCACAATATCGGGGAGATAATTTAGGTGTCGGTCCAGTTCTCAGAATTTTTGAATGTTCTGGAACACGTAAAAATACTTCCTCCCCTTCTTCGAAGGTAACTTGCCGACGTTTCTCATCCGCGTATTTCTTATACCGATCCTGTGCTTATCGGACATTCTGACGAGCAAGTTTCAGCATATCCATGTGGTCTTGGAGAAAATCCTTAACTTGTTGGAGTTTTTTGGTTGCCAACCCCACCGTAACTGATGACCTAGGTTGAAACCCGTACATGAGCATGAAAGGACTGGAGCCTGTTGTGACATGCTTAGAATTGTTGTAGGCAAACTCGAGAATAGGTAAGTATTCTTCCCAGTCTGTCTATTTTTTGCTGTCGTATGCTCTTAGCATATCCTCTAGCACCTGGTTAACCCGTTCCGTTTGACCATCTGTTTCTGGATGATCAGCTGTACTGAGGTTGAGTTGTGTACCCAATCGTTTAAATACAGCTCTCCAAAAGTGGCTGTTAAACTTGGGGTCACGGTCACTAACAATATTACATGGCAACTCATACAATTTGTATAGATTGTCCACAAATAACCTTGCTAGTTTTGGTGTCTTAACCGTTGATTTGGTCGGAATAAACTTACATAGTTTAGTCAACTTGTCTGCGACCACCCATACTGAGTCATGACCCCGTATAGTGGTTGGTAAACCTACAATGAAATCCATGGAGATACTTTCCTATTTTCCATTGGGAATTTCCAAAGGATGTAAGAGTCCTCCTGCTTTGAGGCGCTCTGCTTTGTTAACTTGACATTTTTGGCAATGCAAGACATAAGCTTGAACAAATCCATGTAGACCTGGCCAGTAAAACTATCGTCGTACGAGAGAATAAGTTTTTCTAATCCCCGGGTGCCCGACACTTGGACTATCATGACATTCATAAAGAATTTGGCGCCGAATGTCTGTGTCTGTCGGTACACAAACTCTCCCCTTGTGGAGTAGGTATCCATTGTCGATGGTGAAATGCTTCCATCGATGTAGTTCATCACTTGATAAAGAAGAACTAGGTGTGGAGGTTAATTGTACACTACCTGCATTAGACTGAGAAGGATCCCTCTTTTGAACATGGCTCCACACTTTGGAATATGTTTCATCTTGCTCATATTTGCCCTTGAGAGATTCTAAAAATTCACTACGAAGTTCCGTGAACAAGAGCGAATTGATCTCTGGCATTCGACTGAGAGCGTCTGCCACTACATTGTATCGGCCTTTGAGATACCTTAACTTGGCGTCATATTCCTGAAGGATCTCGGCCCACCTGGCTTTTCGACCCTTTAAATCTCTTCGTTGTGTAAACCATTTGATGCTTTCATGGTCAAACACAATCTCGAACTGAGCACCATATAGATAGTGACGCCATGTCTTTAAGGCAGACACTATTACATAGAGTTCACGTTCGTAAGAAGAATAATTCTGCTCAGCTGCATCCAGCTTCTTACTTTCAAATGCAATTGGTCGTCCGTCATTGTAACAAGACTGTTCCAATGGCATGGTCACTGGCATCAGTTTCCAAAATGAATGGTTTCAAAGGATCTACAATAGCCAGTATAGGAGCTGTAGCTAATGCATCTTTGGGTGTTTCAAAACTTTGCTGTTGAGCGGAACCCCACTGAAAAGCCTTACCTTTGCCTTTTAGTTGGTCCGTTAGGTACCGCAAGGTGAGCATAGTTTTTAACGAACCTTCGGTAAAAACCTGCAAAGCCTAAAAAGATCTGTAATTCTTCCGGATTTTTAGGAGGTGGCCATTTTTGGATGGTATCCACTTTGGATTGATCCATGTATAGGCCATTAGTTGAAATGACATGCCCTAAATAATGAATTTCTTCCTTGAGAAAATTACATTTAGATTCCTTGGCATATAACTTGTTTGCACATAACAACTCAAACACTTGCCTGAGATGTTGTAAGTGCTCTTCTTCAGAAGCACTATAAACTAGAATGTCATCGAGGAACACAATGACAAATTTGCCCAAATATGGTTTCAAGACACTATCCATACGTGTCATGAATGTCGCGGGCGCATTGGTTAACCCAAAGGGCATCACCAAAAACTCGTAATGTCCAAACCGTGTTCGAAATGCAGTCTTAGGTACATCGGCAAGCCGAATACGGACTTGGTGATATCTTGACCGCAAGTCGATTTTCGTAAAAATGCGAGCATGAGTTAGCTTATCAAATAACTCATCTACCCTTGGCAATGGGTATTTGTTCTTAACTGTAACCGCATTTAAACCCCGGTAGTCTACGCACATGCGCATACTGCCGTCCTTTTTCTTCACCAAAAGGATAGGTGAACCCCATGGTGAAGAACTGGGTTGTATAAACCCTCTATTAAGGTAGTCAGCAAGCTGACGTTCCACCTCAGTAGCCTCTGAGTAACTCATACGATAAGGTGGTTTACTAACAGGTTTATAGCCTGTAGCCACGTCAATGCCATGTTGCACTGAGCGTGTCGGCAGTAAACCTGATGGAAAATCATTAGGAAAGACATCTTGAAATTCCTTTAACAATTTGTGTAATTGATTAGCAACGTTTGCTTGTGTAGAATTAGAAATTGGCGGAATAGAGGAGAGAGAAGCATGCGGCGTTGAGGAATGTTCAACAGACTCAATGTTAGAAAGAAAATGAGACAGTGAGTAACACAAGAAAACCTGTTCTATTTCATTATCAGAAACGAGCTGCATAAGCTCGGCAGTACATATCAGTGGTGATGATGGTATATCCTTTTCTCCTAACAACAACACATGTGTGCCATGGGAATCAAACATCAAACTGTTGTGCTCATAGCTACGCATCAGTGATGGCCCTAGGCTATGCAACCACTCCCTACCAAGAACCACATCAGCCCTTTCCATGTTCATAACTTGAAAACCCAAACAAGTAGAGTACCCTTGTACTTCCAATGGAACAGCTCGGCATTGAGTATTCCATATTTCACTATCATGTCCATTTATCATTGCTACCTTATAACGGTGGGTACTCAGAGTTTGAGGCAGTTTGAGCTTTTTCACCAATCCGTAATTGATGAAATTGTGTGTAGCACCGTCATCTACCAAGATGAGCACCTTGTGCCCTTGCAGATATCCGTGCATACGTACTAACTCATGTGGTCCAAAGGTTCGTTGCCACATGGAAGCTGTGAGAGAGCATTCATGCACCACCTCAGTGTGTATTACTTCCACTGTAGAGAACTTGGAGGAAGACTCAAGAGGAAGTAGTTGCACCGTGTGCACTGCTTTCTCCTTCTCCTGGGCAGCAGATTTCCCCTTGGGACAATCCTTTTTGCCATGGCCTCTTCCTAAGCATTGAAAACATAGCTTCTCTTTCTTGGCCTTATCAAAATCCTCAGGGGAGAGAGGACCCCTGGACCCCTTGGGTTTTTTAGATGCATCTGAATTAGCAACTATAAATTTTCTTTTATTGTGCCCGTACTGAGTGCGTGTGTTACTATGTGTACTAGCAGGCACGTTACTGTTATGTGTCCTCTTATCATCAGGGTCATCATGAATATGTGCTTTCACTATGGCTTCCTCAAGTGTTTTAGGGTCCTGGGATTTGACATACTTCTTAAGCTCTGGAGACCTCGTATGAACCCTTGTACTTGTTGAAAGGTATCCAAGCCTTCCAACTTGAGGATGACATCCCTATAGTGAGAGATATATTCAAGGAGTGACGGATATTGGCGCATGGAACACGTGTCCCAAGCAGTCCAATTCCGATCGGCCTCGTTTGTAGGCAAAAATTCCTTGCTAAACATTGATTCAAAGGCTACCCAATTGTGTGGTATGATGTTCTTCTCCTTGAGAGACATCCACCATTTGTAGGCCTTGCCTTCCAGAGTTAAGCTCGTTTGCAGAGCTCTTACTGCATCTGTAGTTTGCCGTAAGGTGTGAATTCCATCCCATTTACTGAGAAAGATGTTCACTGCATCCTTATTGCGGTCCCGGTCTTCGCCTTTGAAAACTGGTGGTTTAAAATTCTTCAACAAATCATCTACCTCTTTGGTAAGTGAGAGTATGCAGTGTTTCATTAATTGGGCCTTGCCCTTGTGTTCCAACGTGCTCATGCATGTGGGTGGCAGCCGGACTCTTAGTCTGCTGTTGCATCAATTGAATGACTAATGTGGAAAGTTTAGTAACATTTTCATTTAAAGCCTTAAAATTTTCATCCATGACTGTCATGCGTGTCTGAAGTGCACAAAATTCTTGAATATCGAGCAATTAATAAGTATCTTCTCCTACCGTAGCGTCGCGGGTACTCTCCTTGAGAGGATCCGGCCACGAGCCGTCATTGGCAGGGTCGGGAGTACTTTGCTCAAAATCGAATGTCATGTTGATATCCGAATCCATGGCTACACAATGCAGTGAAAGAAGTACTCAGAAAAAAATACCTGATTTTGGTAGCACTTGCAAAGTATAGCGAACTCCCCTTTGCGCGTCGTAGCACTTCGTCGAATAAACAATAATGTGCACCGGCAGGGTACAAATCGAACTTCGCACCGTGTATGGTTGAGGCTTCACCTTTGAGTTGAAGCTTAATTGTTGGAAGCTTCGACTATTATGTTGCTTGAACGCCTCTTGAAGTCGTTGCAAAAAAATATGCAGGTTTTGTAAATTTCTGCAGGTACTGAGCATAGTCGGACTTTGTGAGACGATGGAAAGCCGAGTGTTGGCTTCGCCTTGCTTGTACTGCTCTGGCTTGCTTGACCGCCTTGGTCGCCGAATTGCCTGTGGGAAGGGCCACTAGTAGTGCCAAGGTTCAAAAGCAATGGCGAAAAGGCCATTCAATGTGAAAAATCAGATTTTTTTGAAGCTCAAAACGCAGGGCAGCGGGCCGTTCTCTGTGAGCAAGGAGATGGAGATGGTGTGTGTTGCTCCAGCCGACGGCCGCGAGATGGTGGCGCAAATCTCTACCTCCCCATGGCGCTCCTTCCAAGCCAATCTCCTCGCGACTTCATGCACCACACACACAGTTTCCAAACGGGAAAGGCGGTCCGATTTGGCAAGAAAACTATCTATTTTTGGAAAAGCCCCCCAAAAGCCACGGTTCTCACCTAAAGAGCTTGCTTTTAGGGACCTAAAGAGAGCACACCTAGAGAGAGAGTGGAAGAGAGACTCCTAAGCTCTGATACGAGTGTAAGAACTAGGGAACTAGACTCTGAGATCCTCCTCCCAACCTCCCTTTGTATAGGTGGGCTCCTAGCCCCTTGCCCTAGACGGATCCCCTGTCCACACTGCCTAGCCCGACCCTTAGCCGTAGTCCATGACTATCCTAGTTCTTACGGTACAGGACCCTTGTCCTGACACCCAACATGGATCGCGATCCATGTACCTTTTTGGCAAAATGTGCTAAAATTATTTCCTCTGCTTAGAACATGCCCTTAGGCATCAGAACATTGAGTTTGGTGAGAAGAAGAGGACCAGAAGATCATAAAAATCAAGATTGGGGTGATCAGACCAAAAACCTTGGATAAAAGGAGAAAATAAGGAAAAATTGAACTTTTAATTGGCCAAATCCAAAAGGAGATAAGAATTGGGACCAACTAGAAACAAGGAATCCACTGAACCAAATTTCAGGCCGAGGTGCTTCCCAACATGGATCGCGATCCATGTTCTAGGTAGGCATCCGACATCAAGATTTGACTAGTGTACTCCTGATTATTAGTTGAACAACTTTTCCAAAAGGAGCCATAGACAAAAAGTGAAAAAAGCTGGTCAAAATACCAGAAAAGGAGTGGTTTGCAAAAAACCGCAAAACAGACACAAAACTTTGCTTTTCACTTGGAAAAAACTGACCAAATCCAAAAATACTTGGGGAATAGCATCATCATAGCTTGTGTGATCAGCTCACAAAGTGTCAGTCCAAAATCATGCCAAACATGGATCACGATCCATGTATCTTTTTGGAAGTTTGAGCTGATAAAAGACAAGCAAGGAATTGATAACAATTGGAGCACTTTCTCCTAAAGAACCCTTATCAGGAACTCTCAAAAAGAGGGCAAAATATGGCAAAAATCAGATCAAGGGAGGAAACCACTAACATAAACCCTAAAACTGACTTTTGTATGTCCTAAAAATCTTTAAAACATTCAAAAACCATATAGGAAGCATCACTAGGCCAAGGACTAGCTGTAGGACAAAATTCAGTGTATTTTGACACAAAGGTACATGGATCGCGATCCATGTTCCTCTGACATAAATTGACACCAAACTAGTACCATAGCTAGAGAGTATCACAGAGAGTCTAGTGGTCCTTCCAGAGTTGAAATTGGGTGCAAGAAACCCTTCCAAAAGCTCAGAACTGACAGGAGCTCAGGCAAAGTGACAAAATCAAATTAGCTTCCAATCCAGAGATTCATTTCTAAAAATTTTGATACCATAAGATCCCCTAACCATGCTGAAGCTTAGGGTATCAACAAAAGTTCAAATGGCTTTCCAACATGGATCGCGATCCATGTACCTCTGAGGCAAAACAAAAACAGAAACTTACCACACAAGGAGCTAGGCCATAGCAACCAGGTGCTTCTTTCAAAATTGAAATTGGATCAAAATTGTTGAGGTTGTGTAGGGAATTGTGTGCCAAGTTTTGTCGAACAAAAGTAAGAACTGACAAGGAAACTATAAGCTTACAGCTATCAAGCACATTTTTGGCAGGTTACAGGTACTGGAAGATACTATCCAGCTAGCAAGAACAAACGGGAGATTCAAACTATTTCATGAAGTAACTCGGTTTGGATTTTTCTTGCTACCAATTCTTCATGAATCTGCGATCAGGAAGATTGTACCAGAATAGGAACCACAACATCTTTGGTCAAGGGAGTAATCACTCAACAGAAGAAAGTGTGAATCAGAGACCACTGCCGCCTCTGAAACCCATTTGGAGGAGAATTTCTCTGACACTTCGTCTGAGAGATCATACGGCCTCATGACTGAAGATTCTAACAAGTCAAATCCTGAGGGAACAGATTCGATGGGTGCAGGTCCTTCACAGCCCACATCTGATGTAAAGTTGTTGTATCTGAAGTTTCAATTTGAAAATGTGCTTAAAGCCAAAATCTATAAGGATGGAATGGACCGCTATTGTGTTAAGTTGGAAAATAGGCCGAGCGAGTTCAGAGACCTTGTAGATGTTGATTATGACGGGGATAGGTATTTCGACCGAGAGGGAATGATGTACTTAGTGGTTCATAACCCGTATATTGTGAATAAATGGGGAATGATCGGCACCAAGGACAAAGTAGATAATGAACCGGCCGATGCACCACCCAAAATGGAGAAACAAAACGCGGTACTGAGATGCACCAATGAGACTGAGCGATTTAACATAGACAACACATATGTGGGGCTTTATAAGTTCAATAATGGAGACCAAACACTCTATTACAGATGTGATGAGCCCCGCATCAAGGAATTAACCGACCGAAAAAACTTGTATGTTTACACTTACACGGAGGGTAGAAGTATTCAGGTGGTCATAATGGACAAGTATGACCGAAAGTACTCCCCAATGGACCAGAAGGAGTTAGAGAGGTATACATATTTTGGAGGACCACTCCACCAATACTATGTAAATCCGGAAGCAGAAAAAACCATGACCACTCACATCAAACCTGAGACTATACTTGAGAGTTTCTTGAGAACAAGAGTGGAGGATTCTTATGGACATGAACGAGTGCCGAGAACAGAACCCTTAGGGTCGACGGCGACTAGGGCTTCCATGAACACACATAGGGGCAGCTCTGTTCCTGAATTCACTTACACAACTAGAATCCCTCCGACTATCCCAAGAGATCGAATTGATGAGCGTAGGGCAGATAGGATACCATTGTTAGTACCAAGAGGAGAGTACGAACCAAGAGAATCCATCCCAGGGGAACCAGGAGTTGTTAGAATGGTTGCAGAGGCCAGGCGTATGCGACCATCCAAAGTGGCAAAATGCTTACCCAAAAAGTATAATGGATATGGCGATCCGTATGCCCATGTTTCAACCTTCATACAAGTATTCAGAGCGAAACAGGTGACTGATTTTCACACTCAGTATGAAGGATTTGGGTTGACATTGGAAGGTAATTCCCTGACTTGGTTTCAACCATTAAACAACTAAGAATTCCCAAGTATTGAGCAACTTCGCCGAGAATTCACTGAGGAATTCTCAAAAAGAGGGATCAAGCATAATACTGTCTCCCAGATTTATGCATTTAGGCAAAAGAAAAAGGAAAAAGTGAAAGAAGCATCGCTTCGTTTCAAGCAGTACATTGAAAGATGCTCTTCTCGAGAACTACCTCAGGACGAAAGACTATCAGTCCTTTTCATAGAGGGACTACGAAATGACACGCTCAAGAAGGACTTGCACCTGAAAGCCTGTGTCACCTTTGAGCAAGTCACGAAAGAGGCATTGTATCTTGTAGATAACTGCAAAACATATGGGGAGGTGACTGAAGACACAAATCAAGGGACTAGTAGCACCTCTTCGACTACGAGTGAGTCCACGACAAAATCTGGAGGGCAAAACCCAACTGTATCGGACGTTGATCGAGTGATAGAGGAAGTGATTAGGAGGATGAACCAAGGAAACAGGACGAACCCAAACACACGACAACTGCCCACCTGAAAATGCGATACTTGTGTGGGTGACCATCCAACCCGGTGGTGCAACCTTCAACAAAGGCCAGGAGCTAACGCACAGTGGATATTGAAATAGTGTACTACAAAACAAAAATGGACAGACCATGAAACTCACGAATGTTTCTACAATTGGAACTATGTTAGAGAGAGACAATACGGACCACCTGGAGGACAACAAAATCCACCCCCTCCAAGGTACCAAGTGGGGCCAAATAGCACAACCTTGGGTCATGAAAAAGCTCAACCGGTGTTGGGACATCAAACTCCTTTACCCCAGGAAAATAGGGCTATGGTAAGGATTTCTCAACCCATAGAACCACCATGTGATCAGAATATGATCCAGGTAATCTCACACCTAAAAGATTCAGATAGTACTTATGAAAGGGAAAGTGATAGGAATGTATATGCTCCAGAGGGATATAATCCATGGATAATTCCAGAAGAAATGCCTGAGCCCTCATACATAGCACAACTAACCAAAAACCATTACCTGGTTGATGAGAATATGCTAATGTTTATGGCAAATCAGGGCTACAAACCTAGAGGCTACCCTCCTAGAATAGGACAACCAATGGGAGCTCCTCAAGCTTCTCCACACCTGTAGGACCATGCTATGAATGCGGTGGGGATCGCTAGGCTAGAGTGTGTCCAAACAAAGGAGAGCGGGTGAAATTTTTTGGATTGTGCAACGGATGCACAACGGACCATCTTATTCCACACTGTCCAAAAAACCCCGAAAATAAAGGAAAAGCAACCATGAACAAAATAGGGATTGTGCCAAGCTCAAGTGGATCGGAAACAAAACAGAATATTCCAATAAAAGCGGTCACTAGAGCTCAAGCACATGAGGTAGCAAAGAGTGTCCCGGCCAGCCAAACAGAGATAGACAACTTGTCTATCCGAACCCCTAGAAAATCCTGGAAGGCGAAACGAAACAAGATGAAAGACAAATGATAAAAGGAAAAAACGGAATTGGAAACCAAATTGCGGAAAACAGAGGAACAACTTCAAAGGGAAAGAGGCCTTATTGGTAACAACGAGACAAAGAAACCATCGAAACTGCCATCCGGGGGGTCAGTCCTAGTAGACAAGGTGGTTGAACCCTTGGACGCAGTTCTGAAAACTTACGAAGCAAGGCTAAAGCCTAACCAAACCCAAGAGGATCGATGGTTAACGTACCCTCATCCAGGGTATGAGAAAGAGAGGCTAAAGATGTGCAAAGAGCCCATTCAAGCCACTCAAGCGCTTATGGAACCATCAGTTTCTACGACTCCAAAAATTGAGGTACTCATACGAGAAAAGATTTGGAAGTTAGATGAGAGGGCAATTGAAGTGAATAACCTATCTAAATGGAAGGATCGCCGAGTGATCTACTATGATTTCCCAAACCAAAACCCTCGAAGACAACACAGGTATCGAGATAAACGCAGAAACAACCACAACAAGCACCACGAGGACTCGATATCTTTGTTAACTGACAAAACACAGTACTTGAGATTAGTCGAAGCGACTGACTGCCTCAAGGACAGGATATCAAAGAGATACATGAAACATGACTCAACCAAAACATCATCAAAACATAAACCAAAAAAAGAGAAACATATCGAAAAACTGTCTAAGTTGTCCAAAATGGAACGCAAAGTCAAATACAATGATTTAAAATGGGCATCGAAAGAAGCTTGGATGACCGAAATGGAAACTAACGAGGAATCAAACGATGATAAATTCGATGTACCCTCCCACTATAAGAAGTATACCATTCAGGATAGGAAGATAGTGGTGCAGAAACCGAAACGAGATCCCAAAGAACAAGGAACTTCATATGCTGGGCCTGAAAACATGAAACGCATCAACTTAGCAGAACCCGGAGAGGAGCCTCAACCGGCCTATATTGCCACGGACCTTACTGAAGAGGAAGAGCAACTTCTAGTCGATACGCTCAGGCAATATAAAGATGTCTTCGCATGGTCTTACAAAGATCTAAAGGGGATAGGTCTTGAGATATGTCAGCACACGATTCCCCTTAAGACCGATGCCAGACCACGCAAACAACGTCCTTACACGTACAATGAAAATTTTGCGCAAAAAATCAAGGAGGAAATAAACAAATTAAAGGACGCCGAGTTTCTCTACGAGATTGAGCACACAGAGTGGGTGTCCCCGATTGTGGTGGTACCCAAAAAGAATGACAAATTGCGGGTTTGTGTAAATCTCAAGCAAGTAAATGCAGCCACCATTAGGGATAACTATCCACTGCCAATAACTGATCATGTTATTAAGAGGGTAGCAGGGAAAGAGGCCTCTAGCTTTTTGGATGGATTCTCAGGCTACAATCAGTTGACAATTAAGGCGGAAGATTAGCATAAGACAGCTTTTGCGACAGAGTGGGGTATATTTTCATATAGGGTAATGCCTTTCGGCTTGACCAATGCCCCTGCCACATTTCAAAGACTAATGACCCACGCATTCAAAGAATATCTCAGACAATTTTTGGAAATCTACATGGATGATCTTTGTGTTCATTCCCACTGACGAAGTGACCACATCATTCATCTGGGTAAAGTCTTTGAAAAATGCAGAACGTATCGTATTTGCTTAAACCCGAAAAAATGTGCCTTCATGGTGAGAGAGGGTAGAATTCTGGGCCACATAGTGTCAAAAAACGGCATTTCAACTGATCAAGAAAAGGTGAAGACAATTGCTGCACTACCGAGACCAACGAAGATAAAAGAAGTGCAAGCATTTATGGGGCATTGCGGATATTACCGGCGATTCATATATATGTATGATATAATAGCCAAGCCATTGTACGCCCTCATAACTAAGTTTGAATGGACGGGGGAATGTGAGCAGTCTTTCCAATAATTGAAGCAACATTTAATTTCACTTCCAATTTTGCAAGCCCCTGAGTGGAGCAAAATCTCCCATGTTCATGTGGATGCTTCAGCCTATGCCATTGGGTGCATATTATCCCAGCCAAGAGAGAAGAAAATGGATTTTCCCATTTGCTACTCCAGACGACAACTAAACAACGCAGAGCGAAATTATACCACTACGGAAAGAGAGGGCCTGGGAATGATCTATGCTGTCAAGAAATTTAGACACTACCTTCTAGCAAACAAGTTTATCTTCTTCGTGGATCACCAAGCACTGCTGTATCTAGTGAACAAACCTTGCAACACTGGAAGAATTGTTCGCTTGTTTATATTGTTGCTTGAGTTTGACTTCACGGTGGTTGTAAAAAAGGGGACCACACACCAGAGATCAGATCATCTTTCACGACTATTTCATGGGGAAGCACTTGCGGGTGTCGATGATGAACTTCCTGATTCATATCTATTCAACGTAGAAATGGTACCGCGATGGAGCGAAGAGGTCATGCCACTACTCACAATCGGCTCTTTGCAGATAGAAAGACAACCATTAATGATCCACAAAACACGGAATCTCATCCTTTTAGCAGGACAGCTATACAAACACGATAAGGATGGAATACTAAGACTATGTGTACAACCTAAAGATACCACCTACTACCTCAAACAAGCTCATATACAAAACACGAGGTTTCACACTGGTGAAATATAGACAGGCCAATGATTACAAAGACTGGGCGTCTACTGGCCAAACATGGAATACAGTGTCCATAAATATGTAAAATCTTGTGATAAATGTATAATATAGCCACCAGTGGAACATGCCACAATGTTTCGAGTAGTACAAGCACCGAAAAGGAGTGCTCACATCATTGAGTACTTGAAAAACAAAACCCTTTCCAGAGAAATGGGACAAATCAAGAAGGAAAACAGTTGAGGAAGAGGCCAAACACTATCTACTCATTGCCAACCAACTGTATAGGCGGGGGAAAGACGAACAATTACGACTGTGTGCTACAGAAAGCGAATATTACGTCATCCTAGATCACGCACACGCGGGACAACCCAGAGGACACTTCTCCGCTGATAAAACGACAAAGCTAGTGCTAAACTCAGGTATATGGTGGCCGACCCTCTTCATGGATGCACCAACATAGGTGAAACGATGTGACGAATGTCAACGCACGAAACCACCCCTACGGAGAGATGACATGCCAGTGAGGCTGATGATGGGAGTTCACGCTTTTGCCAAATGGGGCATTGACTTCATTGGTCCCATCAACCCTCCAGGATACAAGACACACGCATAATACATTATTGTAGCAACAAATTACACGACGAAGTGGGCGGAAGCGAAAGCAACCCAAAAAAATGATGTAAGGGCTACAGCTCAGTTCCTTTTTGAAAACGTCTTTACGCGGTATGGACTACCAATCAAAATAGTAAGCGATAGAGGAACACACTTTGTAAAGGACGTCATTGAGAATCTCCTTGACGAATTCATGGTGGTCCACCAAAAGTCAGCACCCTATCATCCACAAGCCAACGGATAGGCAGAGAGCACTAACAAAATTCTATGCACCGTGCTCACCAAAATAGTCAGTGACTCAAGAAATGATTGGGATCAGAAATTACACACCGCTTTATGGGCTTACCGTGTAGCTTTTAAAACTTCCATTGGCAAGACTCCCTTCAACCCGGAATTCCTAGTTAAATCCCTCAGGGTGGCAACACAATTAGGATGGATGGGCCATGAGCTATCGGAGAGGCTAGACACCCTAGAACAGTTAGACGAAACCAGACTCAAAGCGATAGCTGGGATATATGCTCAAAAAAAGCAAATGAAAGATTTTCATGATCGACACGTGATTGGTAAGGAGTTCCAGAAAGGGGATTACGTTCTCATGTACACCTTGAAACAACACTCCAAGAAACTCAAAAAGCGAGGAATGGGACCTTTTGTGATCCATGATATATCGCAAAGTGGTGTCGTTAAACTTGCAACATTGGCAGGAGAGGAGATGCCTAATTGGACGAGTGGTTGTAGGTTAAAGAAATATATTCTTCCACTGACACCAAATGAACTCGCAACACTCCATGCAGCCGCTCAACGCAGATGTCAAGCACAGGACATTCAGGAACAAGCACAGCAAGAGGCCAAACTCAGAATATTGAAACGTAGGGAATAATCAAACTTTCAGAGGAAAGAACAATAGGCAATGACTAATCAGCATGCTCCGATAGCTTCCATACAAACCGCGACTACATGGTTAGGAGGAATGGATCTACGTATTCAGTTACAACTTGCCGACGGCACCACCGAAAGAGCGTTAGTGGATACAGGGGCCAGAGCTAATGTGGTTAACTACTCCACTTTCAGAAAAATCACACAGGAACCTCTAATGCCAAACACTATGGGGTTCAAGGTCGCCAACAAAGGTACTATGGAGTCTAGGCCACATAAATTTTGCCAATCAACATTGATGGAACAGTGTATCCACATCAATTTTATGTGGTCGAAGATCATTAGCTCAATGAAGCAGTTATTTTATGCGTGCTGTGGATGCACACTTATCAGGCAACACCAAACTGGCAGGACAACACATTACGCATCGAACATGAGGGCCAATCTTTAGCCACGCCATTCGTACAAACGGACTATGAATGCGAACCTCTACCTTTGCCACATGCGACAGCTCAGCAATCATCGATCACCAAGGTTACGAAAATATGGGTCAAGAAATCAATCATGGAAACCAAGCCCATGCAATTGTGGATACCTAAACGCCAAATCAATACTCGTAAACCTACATTGCCTACAAAAAATGTAAACCATCACGAATTGCCCACCGCTATTGTCAAACAGCCTCAACCGATGGACCACTCTCTTCGTCATCCAACCACACTCAAATGGGTATGGCAACCAAAACAACATCGCCTTCACAATGCCTCTTCTAGTGGATACACACCTGGGGAGTTTCGATGGCAACCGAAAAAATGCCAACAACCGCCACCATCGGCAACATCAATACTTTTGCAGTTCACAATCAAACACAGAGCACGCCTTCTACAATTACTATTGTTCGGGCCACGCAGCTTCCAAGGAACGTTGCCACCAACAGCCACCACTGAACATATTGTTCAACACCTATCTCTTACACAACAATTTGGTTTTCCATGCATATCCTCCATAAGCATCATAGAGCCACACTATACGGCTACTTAAGGTACATGGGAAGATCTTCGTTGCAGATGAGTATAGGTGCATGGGAAGATCTTCGCTGCAGATGAGTATAGCCGAGACCGACAAGAATCTTTTCAAAAGATTAGGGATGCTATCTCTATCTCACAGCAAAGCCAAAAGGTTGCTGCTGACAAGCACAGAAGAGCTCAAGCCTTTAAAGAAAACGATTGGGTCTTATTAAAGTTTCCGAAGGCTCGATTAAGGCACACGACGGGCAAGAATCCTACGAGACACCAAAAGTACTATGCTAAACTAGCAAAAAGGTACTATGGTCCCTTCCAGATTCTTAGTCCAATCAATGAGATGGCCTATCAACTCAAGTTGCCCAATCATTGGCTCATACACAATGATTTCCATGTGAGCCTATTAAAGCCTTACAAAGGAGAGCCACCTCAAGAACCAACTATTGAAGACCCATCGGAGATCGAGGACCAAGAGGAGGTGTTGTAGCCCGAGTCCATTATCCGACATGAAGACAAGGTATTAAGAGGCGGTAAGACTATCCGATGATATCTTATTAAGTTTAAGAATTATCTTTTAAAGATGCTAGATGGATGCAAGGCATACAGTTAAAGGATAACCTAAACCTTGTCAATGCTTACAATGCTTCCCAAGAGTAAGCAAATGTATAAAATGTTAAAAATGAACAAAGTTTTTGTCTTATAAGACTCTCTTTTTCTTTATTGTGCACAAAAATGAAGTAGTATGCATGCTTAGATCAAGTTTGCGGAGACGACGTCTCCCAAACACAAAGTAGAGCTTGTCACTCTACTATGGAAGATTGATAGGACTAATGTGCAGGCATGCTTGCGGCAGCCTCAGGCTCTCAAGCGCCAAATGGACTAGTCATCCATTGTGGAATGATGTCATAGGGTAACATAGGGATCCTCTACCCGCTAAGAAAAGGACTCATGAATATGCTTTATCTTCTCTACACCATAGTCGAGGACGACTATGATTTCAAAAGAGAGGTAATGTCATAATAATCAATATTTAATTCTCCTAAATGATTTTCTCATGTTACACTAATCATTTAAATGGGGAAGTGCCAGGGGAGAAAAAGCTAGAATATTGGTTAAGCTAGCAGACCGGCCACAGTAGGGATCCAAAGGAGGGAAAATAGGGATCCAAAGGGGGGGCCATCTGCAAAAGAGCCATGTGCAACAATGGGCTAAAAAGACCCTAAGGTTCAGCCCATTAAGACTTCCAAAATGCTAAGGTTCCAAAATTCAAAGGTTATGTTCAAAGGTCAACCCTAGGGGAATTGGATGCTTTGTGTGTGTACAAAAAAGTCTTTGCAATCCCTACTTGGGAGGGGGCGAGCCTTGCATGTAGGGGATGAGAGAGAAATCCACACACACACACACACACAAGCTCCCTTTACACAAAGGGAATGAGGGACACATGTCAGCTCCCTAGGCCAAATGCCCACAAGGTGTACCCAATTCCTATTGGATGGTCTTGGAGGTGGACCAATGAGAATTAGGCTAGAGTAAATCTAGTTTAATTAATTTAAAAACACTTAATAAAAGAACCAATGAGAATTAAGTCCTCTAGAAGACTATTGGACAGTCTCCCAAGGGGTCCAATGAGCATTCAGGAGCCCAATGGCTTGCCTGATTCCTATTGGCCAGGAGGCAAAGGGGTCCAATGAGAGTTTATTAAAATACATAAAGCTCTCACAAAAGGGGAAAGGGGGACACATGTCAGAAGGCTATCACTTATGCTGCTTAATAGTCATTGGCTAGCCCTGGGGAGGTCTAATGGGGAGATAGCAAGAGCAAATAGCAAGAGGGCTCGCCCAAGAGAGAGAGGGGGCTGATTTTTGCAAGGCGTTATCACACACACACACACTCACACAATCTCATGTGTGAAGTAAAGAAGACTATCTCTTCCCAAGCTTTAATGGAGAGCTCATCACCTACTCCAAGCTTGTGATATAGAAGCCTACATCAACATACTCTTGGCATGTGGATGCAAATCCAACCAAGAGCCAAGCTTCAATGCATGCTCATCTCCTCTACCAAGCTAATTAATAAGCTAAGCTATGCTAATATGAGTGATTATGTGAGGAGATGTACGTCTTTCTCGTAACATACTCCTTCTTCCGCTCAATCTACTCTCATACCCTGCTAGCTCTCACCATCTTCGAAGGTGTGTGAGGTCTTGGGTTTGAGACCGGGGATAATTGATGTTGTGTTTGCTAAGTGTTTTGCTTAGTGCATGAAGCTTTCATCTTCATTGCACTAGCTAGTCTTGAAGGAACACAAAGAATTGTATTGTACAATGTCTCTCTTGATGGGAGAAACCATAATACAAAGCCTTTTGGAGGGGGGACCGGATCCATGCAAATCCGGTCCTCAACTGTTGTTAATAGCTTAATTTCTCTCTCTTTTGAAAGTATTGTTGATGCTATCTAACTAGGTGTTATGCTTTTTGTTGCTCTCTCCACCCAAGCACTCTTGTAATTCTCATTAGGAATCTATTCTAATGAAATGCCCACTATGTTCATGCTAATTTGTGCTACACACAAGTTTTTAGGCCATAAAAAGTTACAACTATCATCCTATTTTTTCTCTTTTCTTTTCTTTTCCTTTCCTTCCCGTTTCCTTAAAAACACAAGTTTTTGGAGCATGACAGACTCTTAGTCAGCATAATCATGAGCCATACCGTCACGATCTAATACCAGAATAAGAGTATGTATATAAGGGAGGTGACACTAATTTTGGATAATTTTGGCCGACTAATAATCATTGTAAATAATTTTCTTTTATAAAAACACAAAAAATGACAGGTAATGAACAAAAAATTGATAAGTCGAGCCAGGAAAGTCAGCATTGACCTTTGAAAGCAAACGCCGAAACTTCAAAGCAAGGACTACAAACATAGCAAATATGGAAAAATTCAACACAAAATGAATTTTGGACCAACTTCTGAAGGATCAAAACCGCAGATCGGATGCCATTTGTAAACCAAGTGTCAAAATGACGAACGGTTCGAACCGCAGGTGATGTGCCCAACAAGATATGAGCAATGAAGGTAATTATAAATGGGGCATTCCGGGTAGACTGGGATCATATAGTCAAAAAAGGGCAACAGAAGCTCATTTGCATTCAGAGAGAGAGAGAGAGAGAGAGAGAGAGAGAGAGAGAGAGAGAGAGAGAGAGAGAGAGCCACATGAGCATAGGGTTTTCGGATTTGCTTCTGCCTGCTGTGCGACCACCTCGGTGGATCTCACTACACCAGATTTGACAGGTATGATCATTAACCTTGCAAGAGCATGTGTGTGTGACCCATACTGCATCAACAGTACCAAAACAACAAATCAAAGCAGTACAAGGTCACAAAAGCGGCAAACTCACAGGGCCAATGTGGGAGTCCAAAACACATCAAAAACAAGAAAAAATTCACTAGTAGACCCCAACTACCTGGCAAAATCAGTCAAGCTAAGAACAGTAGGAAAAGGTGTTGGAACATGGATTGCGATCCATGTTCCTGAAACCCTAAAATCAAGGAAACTCCTAAAGGAGCAACTATAGAGGCCCAGGAACAAAACCCCATGGCTGTTTTTGCAAAATGCTTCCCAACATGGATCGCGATCCATGTACCTTTTTGTCAAAATCAGAATCAAAGAGGTTCACTAGCCGAACAATGTGCCAATAGTCCGAGGGTTGGAAAATGATCACAAACAATGCTCTAAAGCTCATCAGATCCACCTGGATTGCTACAGTCAATTTGTAAATGGTCTTTTGGTCAAAAGGACTGCTAAAGTAATTTGAAAAACTTCAAACTTTCCTCGAAGTCTATCAACAAGCAATGGTAACCTAAGAAGAAGGGTGATGGGATCAAAACCAAGCAAAAGCATACTCGCAAAATGGTGAAACTTGCAAGATTCAGTCTGCCTTCCCAAAAGACTTCAAAGTCTGGGGAAACTTGCCAGGGAACCAAGCAAAGCTATGAACTACAGACCTCAACCATCAGAAATCAATGCAAGGGGAGATTTCAGGCAAAGCATGACTCCAAAAGTGGTGGCCAGAAACAAATTTGGTCAAAACGAGAAAAATATGGCCATAAACTAAGAAATGGGGCAAACTATGAAAAAACATGTCCAAAATTGAAAAAATTTCACCAGTGTACTAGGAAAACCTATAGGAGCCTATGTGCACAAAAACTGTGTTCACATGCTTTCCAACATGGATCGCGATCCATGTACCTTTTTAGCCCAAATAAGTAAAATCCATGCCATTTGATTCAGGATGATCAAGAAAGCCAAGCCATGAAGTGTCAAGCCATTTGAATTCCAAAAATCCACTTCCAAAAGCCAAAATCTCTGAATTTGTACCTGATTTTCAAAATTTAGCTTAAGTGTCAAACCATTGATCCAAATCCCAAACTTTTTGGACCAAGTCATAATCAAGATGGACCCTACCAGATGGTATCAACAGTTTTCCAAAATGTTGCGCAACATGGATCGCGATCCATGTACCTTTAGCTCTAAATCCAGAGAAAATTTCTAAGTAGCATCCCCTTATGCCCAACAACAACTTCCAAAAGTTAGAATTTTAAAAAGCTTTCCAACATGGATCGCGATCCATGTTCCTTTTTGCCAAAATCTATCTATTTCATTGCAGTTTTGTGCCTATAGTAATCCTAGGTGCACTGGTGAAATTTGGTCAAATTTGGAGTAGTTTTGATAGAGTTAAGCTCACTAATTTATTTTATGGTCAAGTTTACACTTTTCGACAACTTTGATCAATGGCTAAAATCTGATTTCACTTGCAAATTGGCAATAGGATGCCTCGAAGGAAAGCACAGAAGGAGTGGCATGTGGCACCCTATGAGATAACCGACATCTCATCAAATGAGAAATCTCACCTCACAGAACAAGTACTTGAAGCAATTCTGGCAAACATTTTCATTGGAAGGTTCCAAGCCGCACACAGAGAAATTGTAAAGGCCACCATCTTTCCCCAGGAAATGTGGACCTTGCACTAGAATCCAAGTACAATGGGGAAGCAACTCTGACAGACAAGGACGGGGCAGCCGTTAAGGTAAAAATTACAGCTAAAATCATAAATGAAGCCCTCCATCTGCCGCAAGGGATGCACAACCTCTTGCATAAAACGAAGGCCATCGACAATGATAAGGCCTTTTTGAAGCAACGTGGTCACAAGCTTACATATCAGGACCTGATCTACTCAGAAATGGAGCTGCCATTGCGTCTCATATCCCAGCATTTCAAGGTACAAAAGCCACCATGATATACTGAACCTTTGTTGCATATGGCAGTGGTGATGGCGATGGGTTTGGCTGAAGGCAGGGTGGTCAGTTGCGACTTTGGCAACTACCTTCTTGACACAATTGTGGAAGCAAATCTAAAGGGCGGTCAAAGAAGTAAAGCTACATGAACGGAGGACCCATGCTCACACGAATAGCCTATCAAGCATTGGGCATGATTGATGATCTACCACCTACCCAAGCGCAAATTGACCTAATCCACAGATCCAAAAGAGCCGTGAGACTAGTGGTGGCAGGGCCTTCTACGAGACCGAATCCTGGAGTCAAACAAACCAGGCAAAGTGCACCTCCAAAGGATTCAGACAGTGAGAAAATAGAGTCGGATGCTCGGAGCAGCTAGGAGGAGGGATCCAACCCACGGGATACTCCTTCTGAGTACCAGTCTTTGGAGGAAGAAAAGGATACCCCTTACACCCTGGGATACACTCGATTAAAGAAAAAGGCTACACATTTGGCAGAAGCTATCCCCATCACTCATGCCCGGAGGACAATGGAAGAGGCATAAGCATTGAGCGAAAAGCTCCGCCAACAAAATAAAGATCACCAGCAAACCCAAGAGACAGAAGCGGATGACAAGAAAGAATATGATGCAGTCAAGGATGTTCCGCTGATACACAGGCAGACAGAGGCCTTAGAGAGGATCAAGCAACAAAAGAGGAAGGAAGTTGAAGAGAAACAAGAAATTGCTAGTGCCATGCGGCAAAGAATTCGCAATGAGCTCAAACAAAAAATGGAGTAGCGGCAGCAAGAAGAATCAAAGAAGCAACGCGTCAATGATTTATAATCATCTGACGAATCCGAAAAAAGTAAAGAGGAGAAAATTCTCTCGCAAGGAGAGGGACAAAACGAGACACAGGAAGGACAAGACCAAGACCTTAGTTCCCCCAAGGATGCTGAGACAGTTTCAGAGAGGTCACAACAAGACAAAGGGGAAAGAGCAGGATAGTTGGAGCAAAGAGCAGACGAAAAGCAGACGGAGCAGTAAGGCAATCAACAAACGGAATCACAGACAAAGCGTGCCACAACCTCTGACACAATAGAAGGTTTAAAACAAAAGGAAAAGCAAGCTGAAGTGGTCGAGCATTCAGATCAACAGGGGCCAAGAACACAACGCACTCAAGGGGCCATAAGAGAAGGAGCGGAGATAGTTATCTCCTTTGATATTGACAGTCACCTAGAGCAGATCAAGGCTCTTTATAACCTCAGGGAGTTGGAATTGGAAGATAACAAAAAGGAGGTATCACGAACAACAGCAGAATCCACGCAATTGAAGCAACAAATAGAGGCACTAAAGAACGCACAAGTCAAGGCGCAATCGGAGCTGCAGAGAGAAAGAGAGAATGCAAGCTACTATTATAAAGAAGTGCAGCAATTCAATGAGGCGAATTCAGCTTTACAGATCGAACAACAACGCCTCGAGGAGGAGCCAACTAGGGAAAAGGAAGAGAATGAGAAGCTACAAGGCTCGTATGCCGTGGTTAGCAGGTGTCTCACTCAACTATTGGCAATACAAGAGACACCCTCCTCTTCGACTATGCCTACAGGCTCTACTTCCTTGAGCCAAGAGATCAAGGAGTTAAAAGAAGCCCTAACACAAGAAAAATATGAAAGACAGATCATGACAGCAGGTCATAGGGCCCTACAGTAGGCAAAGGATGAGGAAATTGAAGACTTGAAAAAGCAGCTGGCTGAGGCAAGAAAGGAAGTAGAGGATCTGAAAGCCAGTCAAACAAAGGATCGGCCGAACACAGGAGAATTTGAGCAGGGAGAAAGATCAGATCACTTTGAGTTTGAAACTCAACAAACGGAGATAGCAACTACAAGCATTGGAAAAGGCACGCAAGAGTTTGTAGATCCAACCACGACATCCACCTCGGAGTCAGCCAAAGATGAAATTCAACGTTGGATCTCAGAAGTCAAAGACCCGTCACACAAGGCATATCTGCAATATGAATTGAAAGTGCTGGAATCAGCTACCCTCCAAATGAGGTTGTAAAAAATTTTGAGCACGAAATGATCGCTCTACCGTTGATGCGGCAAGAGGTTCGATTATGGCAGCAAAAGATGCTCCCAGAAATTGAACCAAACAGCAGAGGGGATTACAGAGAGGTCCCAATTACAACTCTTCAGATTGAAACAGTCCTTGACAATCAACCCCTCTGGAGAAAGAAATGTTTGGATCAGCGGACCGACTCACGAAACGTATTACAGGAATGTGCCCCAACATCTCAGGATCGACCCCACTTACTGTCCAATCAACAGGCGGCGATCCTAGGATAGTTTTTACAGTTGGCAAAGCAAAAGACCGCCAGTGCTGAACTACCCTATCATAGCCAATCCGATCAATAACAACCCCCCATCGGAGAATTCCATGGTTCAAACTCTGAAAGGAGTCATCAACATGATGAAGGAGATCCCAGATCTTGCTTGCCAGATGCTGGTAAAGATTGCTAAAATGCTCATCACATGCATTACAGTCTTCAGAGACATTGAAGCGGCAGAGCATCCATGGCAGGTATTTGTCAAGGGCACACGGGGCATCTATTGGAACATGGAGACAGAAATCCCCATCAGAAATATTATCATGGGATTATATGCAAGAGTCATGTTTCTGCCATCTCAATACATGCAGACCTTTGAAGAAGCTTTCATGACAGGTTTCTTCGAAGTGGACTCTTCCATATTCAATCCAATGAAGAAAGATCTGACGAAAGATCTGACAGCTCGTCACATTGCTTATCAGAGCACCATTGCAATCCTTTCAGAGAACTGGCAACCAAAGTCGAGATCGAAGCTAGAGCGCAAAAGTTCAGAAATCTCACTGCAACACTAGAAAGAAGGCACTAAAGTGACTTCCCTCAGATGTAGCTTGCACGAGGGCGTGCAAATGAATAGGAAGGGGGGAATGTTTGGTGGATACGAGCGAGCAGGCACACCAAACCCGATGGATACTCTATTTTTTTGGCAAAAACCCTGTAATTCTGCCTAAAATGAGTTGTAATCAGAAGAAGATTAGACCATATTCTTTTTTATGCTCTCTGAGTCTACCCCTTGTAAGAGGCCGGTTGGCCATGGGAAAGCCCCTAACTTTTAAATTCAAAACCCTTAGTTTTGAAGGGATTATTATCATTAGCTTGGAGAAGAAAATGTGCACTGTTAAAGCTTCTTGTGACTATAATTTGTAATCATCATTTCTCCTGAACGGGTAATCAGAATTCTATCCCGAATAGTACATTGTGTTCCTTGTCTCTTGCTCTTCAATCTAAGTGTAATCATTTCCAATTCTGCTATGGTTCACGACGAGTCGTTTGTGAGCTAAATGCATTGATTGGGAGTTAAAATGGTTGTTTTTTTATGTTTTGACCTTGGATAAGTGTTTCTATGCTTAAGGTGGATCTTTCCAAGTACTTCTGCTTTAGTTTTCTGCACATTTTTTGTGATGGATCGTGATTTATGTACCTTCCTAGATGGTGAAAGAACTTGGTAGGATTGAGCCCATAAGTGTTATAATACCTCTCCTTAAGTTTCGTGACATTCCGGATTCATTTGGATACTGAAACGGCGTGATTGTGTTGAGTGTTGAGAATGGGCGCATACTAATTGTCTGACTAAGAAGTGGTTGATTTGCTTTTGTTGTAAGAACGATTAGTCTTCGAGTTCACTTTGGTGAGATTGACACCCTCGTTAAGTCTCCGTGCCCCACCCCGAGTCGCTTCCTTGCATATTGACTATATGTTAGTGCAAAAGATCTATGTTGCAGACGTCCGTCGCTAATACCCGCGAACAATGTGTACGTAAATCACGGTAGTCTAAGGTTCATGTGGTTGGGTAGGAGGTTCAATGAAATCAACCAGAATCTGTTGGTCAATGACATTGTCATCCCCATGCAAGCGTTTACGTAAACGAATTACATGCAATATCGGATGAATACGAGAGTGTGGCAATAGTGAGAGTTCGTAGGCTTGATCACCAACTCGCTCGAGTATTTTGAAAGGTAGGTGTTGGCACAATCTTTAGACAACATACCTTGTCGAAGCTCCTGCTTGCTCTCCTCTGTGCTCGAATCTCCTTCTGTTTGCTGATCTCCTTGCACTAGAATCTCCTTGTACCGTTGATCTCCTTGCGCTACTACTTTTGGTAAAGCTTTTGAAGTAGCACTGCTACTTTTCGAGCAAGTTCGCAGTGCTTTTTTTTTTCTCTTCGAGTGAGGTCGTAGTCCATTGGATTAAGATCTGGAGTCTATGCTCAAGATTAATCCAAGTGGCTCAATACGGTGGCCTTATTTGAAAAAACGACCTTGGGCTCACCAAGTAAAGATGACCACGTCTTCTTTGCCCAAAAAAGATCAAGCTCTGATACCAGTGTAAAGCCACTGAGAACTGCAGGAAAGAATCCTCCTCCCTACCTCCATATTTATAGTCTCTTGGCCTTGTAGGATTCCTTGCACACTAACAGTCGGCCCTTGGTCCAAGCCCTTTGTGAGAGAGAGAGAGAGAGAGAGAGAGAGAGAGAGAGAGAGAGAGAGAGAGAGAGAGAGAGAGAGAGAGATTGCAAAAAGGGCACCTATCAAGACATCTAGGGTGATGGTTGGAGAGGAGTTGTCATTAAGATATTGGTTAATTGAGTAATGGATAGGGTCAAGTCTGAAATGGCCTAGTGGCACCCTGATGAGTGGCCAATCCATGTGAGGTGAGGACCATTAAAAGAATCATATTGCCCTCTTTGCTAGACTTTTTACCACTATCAAATTGGAAACCAAAGAATGTGTGAGATTAACTCTGTTGTCATAAAAACGTTTTGGGGGAAAGCCCATAATTTTTGTTTTATAATAGCATGGGACCTATATGTAAAGCTCTTGCATAAACATGTTTAGGTTTTTTGGATTGATTGTGGCACACTTATGTTAGAAGGGCCAATTTGCTGCATTTTTGGGTGAGATGTTTATGGACATTTGTGCATGTTGATATTGTGTATTATCAAGGTACTTGGAAGATGTCAAATTGGAGTAAAGTATCCAAGGAATCTGCATGAGCTAAGAAGCTTTATAGGTATGTGTGCATAGTATAGACGCTTCATAGAAAAGTTCTCACAAATCGCAAGACCACTACATGACATAACAAAGAAAAATGTTAGATATATATGGTCCACCAAGGAGAACATTTCTTTCAAAAAGCTTATCTCTCAACCTGTGCTTACACTGTCGGATCTCTCAAAGCCATTTGAGGTCGAATGCGTCGCTTGTGGTAATTGCCTTTGTGTTGTTTTGCTCCAATAAGGGCATGCCATAGCCTATGAAAGTCGAAGGTTTGACCCTGTTGAGAAAGCTCTAGGCATAAATGAGAAGTAACTCTTAGCAGTTCTACATGCTCTAGACTCGTGGAAGCACTATTTATTGGGACTCCTTTCATTCTGCAAACGGATCACCAAAGCCTTAAGTACTTTATGACGCAGACGAAGCTCTCCAACAAACAAATGAAATGGGAAAATTTTCTTTTGCAATTTCATTTTCATATTGCTCACATTGCTGGCAAGAATAATCAAGTAGCCGATGCACTCTCAAGACAACTGAGAGTGAATGCGGTGAACATAGCAACTCACAATGATCTATCTTCTATGATAGATGAGTACGCTATTGATCCCGATTTTAGAGATGTGATTTCAGCCCTTGCACTAGGGAAGAAGGAAGAACCATTTACCTTACAGGATGGTTATCTTCTCTATGGCAATAGACTATGTGTTACTAACTCACTACGCGAGAAAGTAATGTATGAATCTCATGCTCCTCCTTATGCGGGGCATAGAGGGATTCAGTCTACCCTAAAAGGGAAAGAAACATATTTCTATTGTCCTGCCATGAAATCAAACATACAAGAGTATGTTTCAAAATGCGTCGTATGCCAAATGACGAAGTTTGATAGAGGAAAGCAACCTGGATTGCTTCAACCTTTGCCAATCCCTAATTCACCATGGGAGAGCATATCCATGGATTTTATTTTTGGATTTCCCAAGTCTATCCATGGGAATACATGAATATGGACGATAGTAGACAGGTTTAGCAAAAAAGCACATTTCATACTTGTCAAAAAGACTACCAAAGCCCATCGAATGGCAACCCTCTTTATATCACAAATCTTCAAGTACCACGGCTTGCCAATGTCCATAGTGTCGGATAGAGATCATAGAATGACCAATAATTTCTGGAAGGATCTCTTTGAGAATTTAGGTACAAGGCTAAACTTCTCTTCGGCCTATCATCCCCAAACGGATGGCCAAAGTGAAATAGCTAACCTAACAATTCGTGATCTACTAAAATCTTATGTTACAAAAGTAGATCAAAAATCCCAATGATAGAAGTACTTACCCTTAGTGGAGTATGCTTACAATAACACTGTACATACCTCCACAAGAAAAGAACCTTTTGAGGTGATAGAGGGAAGATCAAACAATCCCCTGCTGCTCAAGGTACATGGGAAGATCTTCGGTGCAGATGGATATAGCCGAGACCTGCAAGAATCTTTCCAAAAGATTAAAGATGCTATATCCATCTCTCAACAAAGGCAAAAGGCCACTCTTGATAAGCTCAGAAGAGCCCTAGCCTTTAAACAAAATGATTGGGTCTTGCTTAATTTTCCCAAGGCTCGATTAAGGCACACAACGGGCAAGAATCCTACAGGGCGCCAAAAGTACTATGCTAAGTTAGCAAAAAGGTACTATGGTCTCTTTTAGATTCTTAAGCCAATCAATGAGATGGCCTATCAACTTAAGTTGCCCAACCATTGGCTCATACACATTGCTTTCCACCTGAGCCTACTAAAACCTTATAAAGGAGAGCCACTTCAAGAAGCAATCATTGAAGACCCACAGGAGATCGAGGACCAAGAAGAGGTAGTGCAGCCCGAGTCCATTCTCCAACACGAAGACAAGGTATTATGAGGTGGTAAGGCTATCCAACAATATCTTATCAAGTTTAAAAATTATCTTTTTGAAGATGCTAGATGGATGCAAGGAATACAATTAAAGGATAACCTAAACCTTTTCAATGCTTACAATGATTGCCTAGAGTAAGCAAATGTAAATATGTATAAATGAGCAAAGTTTTTGTCTTATAAGACTCTCTCTTTTCTTTATTGTGCGCACATGTTAATAAGAATGCATGCTTAGGATCATGATGGTGGGGACGACGTCTCCGGAACACCAAGTAGAGTTTGTCACTCTACTATGGAAGATTGATATGGACTAAATTGCACACATGCTTGCGGAAACTAAGGCTCTCAAGCACCAAATGGACTAGTCATCCATTTTGGAATGGCATCGTAGGGTAAAATAGGGATCCTCTACCCGCTAGCAAATGGACTAATGACTAGGATTTATCTTCTCTACCTCATAGTCGAGGACAACTATAATTTTAAGAGAGAGGTAATGTCATAAAAACTCATATCTAATTCTCCCAAATGATTTTCTCATATTAAACTGATCATTTAATTTGGGGAAGTACCAAGGGAGTAAAAGCTAGAATATTGGTAAGGCTGCCAGACCGGTCTCTACAAGGATCCAAAGGAGTAAAAATAGGGATTCAAAGGGGGACAATTTGCAAAAGAGCAATGTGCTTCAATGGGGCTTAAAAGACCTAATGTTCAGCTCCATTAAGACTTCCATAGGCTAAGGTTCCTAATTTAAATTCAATTATCCAAAGGCCAAAGTAGAGGAAATTGGATGGTCAGGGAAGACTAAAAAGTCTTCCCACATCCCTAGAAGGAGGGGGAGAGCCCTTTTAGTAAGGGATGAGAGAAAACACCCCCCCCCCCCCCCCCCCCCCCCAAGCTCCCCCTTTACACAAAGGGAATACTGGACACATATCAAGCTCCTAGGCTAGTTGCTCCCAAGCTCCCCTAAAATCCTATTGGATGGCCGTAGAGGTGAACCAATCAGAATTAGTCTAGAGTAAAATTATTCTAATCAATTTAAAAATGCTTGATAAAAGAACCAATAGAAATTAAGCTCCCTATAAGACTATTGGACAATCTATCAAGGGGTCCAATGAGCATCCAACAGCCCAATGGCTTGCATAATTCCGATTGGCCAGAAGACTAAGAGGTCCAATGAGAGTTTAATTGAATTATTTAATTACCTAAAGCTCTCACAAAAGGGGAAAGGGGGACACATGTCACAAGGCTATCAATCATGCTTCTAATTTGTGATTGGCTAAGCTTTACAGGAGCCAATGGGAGGCCAGCATGAGCATATAGCAAGAGAGGTCGACCAAGATGAGAGAAAGGGCTGCATTTTAGTCTAACACAATGCTACACAAACACACACAACTCATGTGTGCAAGAAGAACTCCATCTCCTTCTCCAAGCATTGAGAAGTAGAGGCCTATACCAACAACTCTTGGCTATGGAATGTAAATCCAACCAAGAGCCAAGCTTCAATGGCATGCTCATCTCCTTTACCATGCTAATTACTAAGCTAAGCTATGCTATTAGAGTGATTATGTGAGGAGAATACTTCTTTCTTGTAAGATACATCTTCTTCCTCTCAATCTATCCTCATTCCCTGCTAGCTCTCACCATTTTTGAAGGTGTGTGAGGTCTTGGGACTGAGGCTAGAGACTCTAGGTGTGTTTTTCAAGCATAATTTGGTGCATGAAGCTTCCATCTTCATTGTACCAACTAGTTTTCTCAAGGAACACAAAGATTGTATTGTACAAAGTCTCCTTTGATGGGACAAGCTATAATACAAAGCCTTTATGATCGACTACATGTAAATCCGGTCCTCAACTGTTGTCAGTTGTTCTATTTGTTTCTCTTTTCAAGTATTGTCGATGCCAAATTAGCTAGGTGTAAATTAAGTACTCTCTCTATGCTCATTAGGAACTTGTTCTTAGTGAAATGCTCACTATGTTATCAATTTCCGCTACACACAAGTTACTAGTGCATTAAATGTTACAATTTGTGCTGCTTACGTTGCTTCCCATGACATGCAAACTCAACTAAGAGTGCCAATTCTCCCACTGTTGCATGTGATTAGAAGTTGGTCCGTAGAGATTGATCAAGAGGACGTGAGGCTAGAGCCCTGGGGCATGGGAAAATGGGGGTTGTGTTTGGTCCGGTAACACCGTTGGAGGAAGCCTCAACCTCTGCAAATTATCTACGCCTATCCAATTCAACCTTTGACTTCCTTAACCATTCTTGTTCTATCACATTACTTGTGCACCTCCTTATGGTGTATGGGGTTGATTCCCACGATGACAAAGTCCCTAGAGCAGGTTTTGAAGATCTTTTAGAATTGTACGGACGAGCACCGAATGTCCTCGAGCAAAAATTCTTGAGCTTAGCACTCATTCAGACATTTTTTTGATGGTTATCGAGGTTGTTTCACTGAAGTTGAAAGATCCATCTTCTTCGTGTCTTTTATTAATTACTGTCTCTACGCACCCATACTTAACCCAATATATCTAATGTTTCCCTAATGCTTCTTCTACTTGCCTTAGGACGATAGAGAGGATTTTTATCCTATTCCTCCTCCTTCATCTCTTGCTTCTTACTCCATCATCCCTAATTATACTAGTAACCGCTAATTATTGTACATATAGTGACATCGATTCATAAAATTTATGTATGTTTTTTTTTCTTGAAACAAGTGCTTCCTATACTCGCCCTTTAGGCTTAATTCTCTTCTTGAAAGCAATCATGCAGACATAGTAGATTCAAAAATAAAAAGCAAAAGTAAAATAAAACACTTAACTTTGATAATCGTTTATGAAGTCACCATATCCATAACTATTGCAGAGCCAAGAGCGTAGGCACAACTCTGATACCACTCCTACGAGACCGGGCGGGTGCAAAGAGGACAATGCAAAATATTGAAAGTAACATAATACAAACCATAAAATGACAGATCTACATACCTAGCAAACCCCACAAGCACGTAATCAACACTATACATGAGCTGAGAGCGACAGAAAACGCAAGAGAGTAATAGAGTACATGCATGTGCATCTCCTAGAGCGGAGTGCTACACATGCGTAGTGAGAAAGAAGAGAGGAGAGGAGAGAAGAATGACAAAGACACTGGGGCAATCTCCCCCCGTGCAAGAGGGAGCATTTTCCTCTTGCATGTATTTGTGTATAGATTTCTTGAATGCTCAAAGTGATTACAAACTGTCTGCCGTGCACAAAGTGACCATAGCTCATTAAGGGCACTTTAACAACTAAATATCTGCAGATTTTGCCACATGTTAGCTACAACAAATACAAATTTATCCATTTCCATTATAGTATGCCACCCAAAAACTTCATAGTTTACCAATCTCTACATATGACATTTTGAAGTGTAAGAAAGATGCATTTGGTAAGACAACTACATTTGGCCAAAGCTATCAATACAAGAGAAGAAAAAAGACTTCCCATTTACAAGGTGAAAAATGAGCTGGTAAGAGCAATCCATAAAAATGGGGACAAATCGACAATGGGAGTGTCTACAAATCAACATACAAAACTCTGTACCAACTCTTCAGAAAAGATCTTCATCTGCATCCATATCTTCATGTCTGTGTGTTTGCTTGGATTTCAAACAACTAGACTAGTGACTTCCGTTCCGACACTAACTTTCGTTCCTTATAGGACCACTAACTAAATGAAAAGACATCAATAAAACGATCGCGCAGAGCGCACTAGAGGTCTCTCTCTTTCTCTCGTGCGTGTGTGTGTTCGTTCGTGCGTGCGTGCGAGAGAGAGAGAGAGAGAGAGAGAGAGAGAGAGAGAGAGAGGTCTCTCTCTTTCTCTCGTGCGTGCGTGTGTTCGTTTGTACGTGCGTACGTGTGTGTGCGAGAGAGAGAAAGAAAGAGAGAGACCTGCATGGGTTGAAGATACAATAACTAAAACCTTGATCCAAAATCAACCAACATTGACACATTGCGTCCAATACTTGTTTGCATATTGATGTTTTTCAAAGACAGGATTTCGTAATAGTTTTGATGTGTGATAAGAGGTTGTCAGAAAAAAGATGGTGGATGTGATGGAGCGGAATTTCATTGAAATAACAAAAGCTGATCTGCAACGTATGCGTGGTAGTCCTCCCAATGATCGGCGGGCAAGAATTTTAAAAGAGGTGAGAGTAAGTTTGTGATTTAGTAATCTGTAGGAGAGGTGAGGTTTTGCTCCAAAGAGGCATGGCAAAGCTAGCAGTGTGTATTACCATATTTCCCAAGTGAAAGACTATAGGTTGCTAGATGATTATTCACATAAAATCCTCCTTTTCATTAAGAAAGATTGCAAACTTAAGAATTCCATTAAATTTTCATTTGGCTTGCTCTTATATTCAAACTTTCTTGGTGCAGAAAGCAAGCCTCAAGGCTTTGTCTGATGAAAGAGCACAAAGATGGCCCAATACCATCAAAGCGCTACATGAGAAAAGAGTGCAGGCCAAAAAGGAAGAGTTGGAGAAGCTTGAGGTTTGTTCTCTATGTAGCTCATGCATCTCATAAGTGTTTCATCCACAACCTTTGCGTTGGCATTGCCTTCCTTTCTCCCTTGCTGTTAGCCAGGTCACTCCCTAGTGTAGCTCAAAGAGTTGTCCTTTTCCATGTATCAGCATGAAAGATTGGAACTGGATGCACGTGAGGCAAAGCTCAAGGCAGAGAAGAGACGAGAGATGGTACATACTCGTTCATTTATATTTTTGGTACACATACATGTAATCATCTCGGCAACCGCCACAATGATCTCAGTTTTTTAATGTCATCAACATTTAAGATGGTTGAAGTGATCATCTGATGGGTAGTCCCCTATGTAGATAGAGAGGGCAAATAAGATACTTTTGCTACCACATATGACGGGTCTTCTGCTCAAAAGACAAAGGGAGAACACTGACAAGGTACACAAAACTTTCTCTCATATTGACAATCAAGGTTACTGAATGTGAAGCATTATTAACATAATAAACAAGCATAAATCTACCGAACATGAAATGTTGCGTGACTTTGATCGGGATGAACAAAGGTGCTTGGATTTGCGTGTGTGGATGCTTGAGATGTTGCAGTGGCCATGTGTTAACAATGAGAAAAACTACCTTTTGTTTTATGCTGTCATGGCATGATGCCAGGAGTGGAATGTAATAAACAGAGGTATTTGTTTTGTTCTATAGGTCGGCTTTGGCCTCTAGGGGATGTTTATAGAATTCTCTCTATCACAAGTTTGTGATGTGGCATTCCCAACTTAAAAAGATTGATCGAGAGGATTGAAGAATGGCCTAGAGATTACGGTTTTAATAACCTAACCCCTACCGTAAACCCTAATTTCTAGATTCGCACGCTGCCTGCACAGAGCAACAAAACCATCATTTAGCGTCCAGATTTGAACTCAACTCCAGCCACTTCAAAGTCTCTGCACCAATCACCCTGACAAGTTGATTTGGTTGTCAACACTCCATCCCTTAAATTAAATAAAACAAAGGCCCCGCAACCTATCCCGGCCTCTAGCGCAGGCGCCTTGCTGCTCATCATCCTCACGCCACCCTGCTACTCATCGTCCTGACAACATCAGCTCTTTCTTTTCGGTCTTAATCAGAACGGAATCGGTGCCTTTCATTCGCAAAGCTCTGGAGAGAATTTACGACTGGCTAAAATGGGAATTTTTCAAAATCCTAGGTACATACTCGCAAGAAGAGTTTAACAAAGCTCTTGATAAGAAGATCAGTTAGTTGATGAAAAGGACAGCACTCGAAAATTAGCGGATTACCACGGTTATTTGGGCCGGAAATCGACTTTCGAGGTGGCTTGCAGATTCAAGAAGTGTGTTCAATTTAAGGATGACCTCGATTGTTCTTTATCTTTAGATAGCTCCGACAATTCCTCTGCCTCTAGTTTTAGTGAGGATGAGAAAAAGCGGAAGCAAGAAAAGCAGATCCAAGAAAAAGTCTAGAAAGCACAGAAAGCAATCTAGTAGCTTAGAGGAGACCTAGTCCTCTCAGACAGTGGGAAAAAGAGTAAGAAGCACAAGGAGTTCAAGGATGGGGTTTTCAGGCTTCAAGGACACCCGTCGAGCCCTTGCATTCATACAACAGCTCTATTTTGAGAGGACGTTACTCGGAAGCCTCCAAGGTATGAAGGGCGGTGTCTTATCTGAAATGTAACGCCCAGACATGGTGGCCTACCCTATTGTTGCGCAAGGAAGCACCTATGAAGTGGTAGAAATTGAAAAGACTTTTCACTTGAGCATGGCTTCGGAAGAATATGAAGAAGATGTCATCATGGTTTGGCATCATCCGAGAAGGAAAATGGAAGACACTATTATCAGAGGTTTGGGATACTTTTTTGCTAGTGTCCGCGTTTCGTAGGATCACCTTAAAGGACCAGATTGAGCGGTTTTGTTGCAGACTACCAGAAGAGATTCGACGGTATTGCTTGAAGCAAAATTCAGAATCCATTTAGAGGCTCATGGGACATGCTAAGGAAGGTTTTGGTATGCATTCACAGGGCTCAAATTGACAAAAGAGAAATGTGCCAAGTACTTCAAAGAGGGCAATTGTTATGGCTATGATGAATAGGGGCACGTCTTTGTAAAGTGTCCAAAGAAAGAACCAAGGGAACGAGTTGATAGTTCATCAAAGAGTTCCGACGAATCCGAATGATGTGCCGGTGGATAGGGGGACAGAGCAGCACTCAACAAGTCCCGGGCCACAAGAAAAAGAACAGAAGGATAAGCTAGGTCCACTGATGATTTTCTGGCTCTCGATGCGAAGTGGATGGGGAAGGAGAACTTTGCAGAGTCTCTTCAATTTTGAGCTGTACCTTTAAGGCTTTTGGCTTTTGAGCAGTGTCTATTCCTTAAGTTCACGTTGAATCGACGGGTTGAACCTAGTGTAGTATGTGCTGCACAAGAGGGGAGCCACTCCACTCTTTTGTCATAGGTTGCGTAGATTGAATGAAGTCGCTAATTTTCTCGTTGAGATTTTAGGGATACTGATGGCCTGTCAGTTTTTGTGGAATGACTTCATATAAAAATATGTATTTCGTAGATTGGATTGATCACATGTGCTCTTTCAAGTTTCATGTGTGTATTGTTAATGTAAAGAAAGATGAAATGTTTGCAACATTTTGTCTGATGAATGATCTGATGAACTTAGTACATCTAGACATTGCTAGAGATCAGCAAGATTGAGATGTGATGGCTAAGTTGATGTGATTCTAGTGCATCAAGATTTCTTTTTGGATGAGATGACTAGATACTGTTGTGAGTGCATCAAGAGTTCTGGAAGGATGAGATGGCTACTCAGGGTTCTAGGTGCATCAAGAGTTTTGGACTAGATGAGACGGCTAGATTAAATGTTGAAACATGGTATCAGTGTGAACGAAGTGTTTGATTTTTGAACTGCATGCTTTGCGAATGTATTGTCTTGTGGGGATGGTCATGGACATGGTTTGCTTGAAATGTGAAAAAGAATACGGATCTGATAGTAATAAGATTTAGTGGATGAAGGTATTCGAGAAAAGATTTGCACGATTTGGTGTGATTGCTAAATATGTTACAATGATCATGATTTGTGTCACGTGCGCATCTAGCCCTATATGCATGTGACTCTTATTTCTGGATGTAGGACAGCCTAGGATTTGTTTTGGCACCCTTGTGAGCCTGTGTGCAGGACATGCATGTCAAGGCACTTTAAAGTAGCTGCATACTGTGCAGGAAATCCGTACTGTTGCCACGTGGCCACGTTATCTGTCGTACAGTTTTTGCCACGTCATCACTTCTGTCCGCGGGGTCATACCACGTCATCAGCTTGTGACATACCCCCCTCTTGAAAGAATTGTAATCGCCCTCGATTACACCTGCAAAGTCAGACATAAGCTATAAACTAGTTTAGTAAACGCTGGCTCTAATTACCGACGCACTAGACGACACAAATCCAGCACTTGTACAAAGACGACAATCACATCACATCACATTGAGATCACAGTCAGATCACATTCAAATCACATCACAGAAAAATTCATTCCAAATCTCAGACCATGACTGCTAGCAATGTATTTAACAATCGCATCTAGATCAATCGCGGACCTCACTGATGTCGGATTAACTAATTCTTATTGCGAACAAGGCCGAAATGTTGCAATCATTTCGCCTTTCAGTCCTACACTCAAACATAGTCACATGTTAGAGTGTTCATCGATCATAATCAGTTCTGGGAATTCGTATGTCGAAGTACCTCTTTCATAAAGTCATCCAGCAGAATACTGTCAGCCCATCAGTGCCCCTAAAATCCAAAGGGAAATCAGTGACTTTATTCTTTTTAGGTAATTTGTGACAAAGTAGTGGAGTAACTCCTCTCTTGTGCAGTCCCGTGTGCATAAGATTCGACCTGCTGATCTCCGAGAACTCTTGGAATAGCCAAAGCTAGACCAAAAGCGTCAAGGTAAAGTTCCAAATCTGAGGGGTATCTGCTAGGTCCTCCTCCTCCATCCACTTCGCATTCAATGCCGGATGGTTCTTAACTAAGAATTGCCGTTCACTTTACCTTTCTCTTTTCTTTTCTGGTGAGACACTATCTGTTCCAAAACAAGAATCTCCTCGCTCTCTTTCATTTTAGGTTGCGCCTTAGGCTCCCTGTTGACTGGCACCTCACCCTTGAAATCTTTCAAGAGTCACATGAAAAGCGTTATGAATCTTCCAAGTATCTGGCAACTTCAGTCTGAAGGATACATCATTGATCTTCTCTTTAATCTGGAAAGGGCCATAGCATCTTAGCTTTGGAAAAAGCCGCTCTTTTCCTTAGGCGTGCCTTCTCAAACCGTAAAAGCACCCAATCATCTTCCTGTAGTAGCTGTAAGTCGTGTCAAATCTTGTCGGCTGCCTTCTTATGCCATGCTTGAGACTTCTCAAGAGCCTCGTGCACCTTGGAAAAAGCAGTATCCAGATCTAGATCATACTGATCTGCTTCAAAAATCTTATCCTTGGTCTGGGGAAATCTTTGATCTACCAGCTGATTCCCTTTTTTCTTTCTTTCTTTGTGCCCTGGGACCTATGTGTAGCTTCTTTAGCTTCCCTTGTCCATTGGCACGTCAGTCTCAATCATTGGAACCCTAAGACGCACTATCATCTGATCCTTTCTCTGGAATCCTTTGATGAACTTGCATTTGGTTCCCTTAGTTCGTTGGAACCCTTTGATTCTTCAGAATCCTGTGATGAGTTGTCATCCGGTTCCCCCGATTCATTCTTTTCAATCTGGCGGACTCTTGCCTTGTTGAGGTGGATACTATCTTGTCCGTAAGATAAGTGAATGAGCCGGCATGCGTTCCAAATCGTTCCTTAGCATGTTGCATAATCTCTGAATAGAGTTAGACTTTTGATTTAGACAACAGTTGCGAATCTCTTTTAGCAAGCCACAACAAAACCTTTTGAAAGGAAGACACTAGCAAATAAGTATCCCAAAACCTCTAGCAGTAGTCATCCAATTGATCTTTCTCAGTCATTTGCAAGTGATGCCAAGTCGTGATGAGATCTTGTGCATATTCGTCTGATATCCAAGTTGACGTGAAAATTGTCTTGAATTGTTCCTTTCAAGTAAGATGCCACCTTTCCACCCCCTCCACACCCTTGAAGGTGGTATCGATGCCCGGATGGCCTGTAAAAGGTGGACAATGACACTATCAAAACCTTTTCCCTCAAGGGTTGTGTAACAAACATCGTTTTCCGCATAAAATAGCCATCCTGTATGGAATAGCTTGAAACTGTCTCCCCATCCTGTATCCTAGTAAAGATATCAACCAAGTTAGGATCCGTGGCGTACTGATCAACCATATTCTCGAAGCTTCTGTGATGAATCGCGGAAATAGCCAACCAGAACCAAGGGCTTCCGAGACAATGCATTTGCCACTAAATTCTTTTGTCCTTGAACATGGACAATTTGGAAGTGAAACTTGACAGGAGGGTAGCCCATCGCATCCGCTTTTTCGAAAGCTACTTCTGCGACAAGTAGCGTAAACTCTGATGATCCGTAAAGTTTGTATAATCAACTCCAAGTAAATAGTGTCACCACTAAGTAAGAGTGTGGATCACTGCCAATAGCTCTATTTCATAAATCTGTGCAACCATTTTAGGACGTAAAAACATCTGGGCTCTTAAGAAAATACATAGCCTTCTAGCATCAAGATTGCTCCCAAATTGCGACCATAAGCATCACAGTAAATTTCGAATGGCTTTTGCAAGTCTAGTAAGGCCAACACGAGTCCAATAGTCAACTTTTCTTTGAGAGTCTCAAAGGTTGCAATCTCTGTCGGTTCCAAATAAAAGGAACTCCTTTCTGAGTCAGCATATGCAAAGGAGAAACTATCTCTGCAAATTTCCGAATGAACAGTCGATAATATGAGCACAAGCCCAGATAAGCTTCGAACCTCATGAACATTCTTCAAATCAGGCCAATAACGAATAGTCTCAATTTTGGCCGGGTCTATCTTTACCCCTACTGCTGAGATGATATGTCCCAGGAAGTGTATCTGAGGGAAGAAAAGTTCACTCTTTTTCGCATTTTTAACCAATTTATGCTTCTGCAGTGCTTGTAAAACTCTTTGAAAATCCCAAAAATTGTCCCGAAAGCTGTCTTGTAGATGTCTCCAGTAGCAATTCAGATATGATGATAACCACTCTTAATATCAGTTTGGCAAGTAGATCCCTGAAGTTTGTCGAGTATATTATTGATCCTTGTAATGTGGAAATCTGTTCAGGTTCATTGTTTCTTTATTTTGGCCTTGGCTAACTCTGTAAAGTGGCCGGTTTGGTGGTGTACTACCAGGAATCAATCATGTGATCTTCACAACGTGAAGGAGGAAACTCGCCTGGTACGCCCTCAGAGAAACAGTCAGCCTCAACTTGCAAAAAATCTTGTCGTGTCTTTTCGAGGTCAAACATATTTGACCTTTCAAAATTTTTTTCCCATCAAGTACAATTTCTTTGCTCTTCTCATTGGTCAAAGTCGCTTTCTTAGCCCGATAGTCAACCACGGTTGTTCTTGTGGTACCAAGGAATTCCTAGGAGGACATCACACCCTTCCAAAGGCATGATATAAAAGTCCTCGTGCCCTAATTACCCCTGACAATGCAAACGAAGTTTGCTTAATGGCAAATGTAATGGCAACATCTCGTCCGGGTGCCACTAGAACCGCCTTTGCTTGTGGCCTTAGCCTATCGAGCGTAATTCCAAGTCGAGCCGCCAATGAAGTTGGCCTTGGCTCCTCCATCAAAGAAAATGAGGGCTTCCTGATCTTTCACTTTGCCCCATGCGCGGCAAAGTTTTGTGCTTTCGTTCATCTGATTCGGGTTGGTCCCCATGCAATGTGGTACCGGTCCTGCTTTCTTCTTTCCTTTTTTACGCTTAGTTGCTGCTCTGTAACTCTCTAGCTTATCTTCTGGTGGTCCTCTGGTTCGTCTTCTGTTCAAGAGTTTTGTCCGGTCGAGCACATGTTCCGCTTTTGTGTACTCGTCTGTCCTTTCAACTTTCCTCCTGACTTGAGAGGAGAAGCAATAGCCTCACGCCATCTCGAGTAAATCTCATCAATCGGGTAATTCTTCAGGTGTTTTGCAAGTCTCGGGTCTCTAGAGTACTTGATCAATCTTTTCACACGTGTCAACCTGCAATTGATGTTTGTACGCCGCTGGCAAAATTTTCCACCAAGAATTTGTCCAATTTTCATTTTTTTCTTCAGTTTCCGTGCCGGATTTTCAACTTTCCTTTTGCGTGCCCACCTAAAGGTGTTCTCTCTATCAGATTCTTTGAGAGACCCATGAGTAATCTGGAATTCTTATGGCTTATGCCTTGTAAGACAGAGCGATGAAGACGGGAGCGTGCCTGATGTGTGATGTACGAAGGGTGGGAGTGTCTAAAAAGTCCAGGGTCTGGGCACGAAGATTCTTTCACAAAAACCTGCGTGTGCTGCAAAAAGGATCAGATTTTTTGTAGAAGAAGAATCTTTCTGTGCTCTGATACCATTGTAACCGGCTTGGACACTCCAAACGTGAAAATCAATAGCAAACACACAAACAAATACTTCAAAATTACTGAACTTCAATTGAGAGAGAGAGAGAGAGAGAGAGAGAGAGAGAGAGAGAGAGAGAGAGAGAGAGAGAGAGAGAGTCGACACGGCCCGGCGTACTTTCGTGCCCAGAGGTATTGGCCCCAAAGTTTGGCGCCCATTTCGGTATTTATTTTTCATTAATCATTGCAAAGTTCAAATCTCGAGGGACCTGTGCTCTTAGACTCTGTGTCCAGATGCCCTCCGAGTAAGGCCCCGGGGGCTCTTATAAAGTTTACAAGGGATGCCAAAAGCACAGCCCCAAAAGCTTCAAACTCAACAGCACATAGTCCCCAAAAGCATCTGGTCTAAAATCTGCCCCAAAAGGCAGGCATCGCAAATTACGAAAATCCGTACAGGCTGCCACATCAGCATGTCAGCGCGTTATATGAAAATCTGAATTGTTGCCACGTGGCGCTCTGTTGTACAGCTTGTCACGTCATCTATCGTTTAGCTTCTACCACATTATCACTTCTGTCAGCGGGGTCATGCCACGTCATCAGCTTGTTACACCTAGCCTCATCATCAGATCCCAAGTCACTGGCCTTGAAGAGTGAGGCCCTTAGGGCTGTTTTATTCTTGCAAGGGATGCCAAAAGCAGAGCCCCAAAATCAGTCAAACTCAAAAGCAAAAGTTTTAAAAGCAACTGATCCTCAAAAGCTTTCAAAAATTAAAGCATCCATCCCAAAAGCTGCCGCCAGCGTTGTTGCTAAATTGGCTTTATCTGACATAAAAATAATTCTAAATGAATTATTTGATTTATAAGTGAGAGGGTTTTTCTTGCTTGGAACACCAAGAAAAATAATTCTAAATGAATTATTGGAATTTTAAGTGAGAGGGTTATTCTCACTGGAGACATCCGAGTACAGAGTATTCCTAGTGCGTTATTCAAAGTAATGACGGGAGCACCGTGAAAGGGAATATTTGTAAGGCCACGAGGAAGGGGTGCTTTTGATGCGTCACATCGGATGGGTGACAGGGAGCATCGGGAAGAAGTATTTGACCATTCGGGAACGGACATCTCTGATGCGTCATAGGATGGGTGACATAGAGCATCACGAAGGAGATTGTACCGTAAGTTCGGTAGGAAAGGACTAGGTGATGGGTATTTCTGATGCGTCACAAGGTGGGTGACGGGTGCATCGGAAAGGGATTATCCATAGTTAGGAGGAAATTCCGAACTGTGTTGGAATTGTGCACAAGGAAAAGTAAGCACTTGAATGAAGATGGGTTCAGAGGAAACTTGGAGGAAAAACGGATGTTTTCTGAGAAAGCGGGATTGCTTTTCGGGAAAGTAGATGCTTTCCCGCGAGGAAGTCTATGTCTGCATTACAACTGTGCATGTGATTGCATCCAGGGATGCCTCGGAAGTGCTGTGAAAGCATTGTTTTTAACTTATAAGGTTTTATTGAGTTTTTGGGCAGATTCAGACCATTTTTAAAGGTGACCGGCCGCCCACTTAATAAGTGGCAGCCTATGGATAAATAAAGCAGTAAAAACCAGCCAGCGATTTTTCTCTCTCTCTTTCTGGCAGAGCAGTGCACAAAAAAAAAAAGAAAAAACGGTCGCGATCTCTACGCGAGCAGCCAATGCTCTGCTATCTTTGCAGTGGCTAGGGAGCTATAAAAGCATCACACTTCCTCTCTTAGAGAGAGGATCAGTTTTTGCAAGAAGCAGATGCTGCTGAAGAGTTCACCTGCAAAGAAGACGTTTGCCGGTGATGCCCGTGACTGCCCCAAGTGTGCCAGATGTTGCCAGGACCCAGTGAGCGAGTTCCCTCGCGAAGAAGTGCCTACGGAGCGTGTTTCCATCGCGACAAGCTACTGTTTTTCTCCGTTTTCAGCCCATAAACGTCGTAGACGGGGCTGATTTATGAGAAGGAACCCGAGAACACACCTCTTTTGTGTGTAGAATTGGTAGAGAGGATTTTTTTTGTAGAGATCTCTTTCGGGAAATTGATTTTCGAGAACCGAGTTGCATTTCGAGCGTCGAGACTTTGAAGGTAACGATTTTCATGTTATAATCTCTAAGTATTTGTTTGCAGGTGTACTTCCTCTTAGTGAGGGAGTAGGAGCAAAGGAAGGCATGAGCCTCTGCACGAGAAAGCGCTCTGAGGAACTAGAGCTAGATCAGCCCAAGGGTTTCGTACCCGAGTTTGGGAAGTAGATCCGCGGATCGGAGAGAGGTAGTCTCTCAAGTTGTGATCCGGAAGTGGGGATTCCCAAGTAAGGACTCTGTGTCCGGGAAAGCACAGTTGTTCTGTAGGAAGAGGACTCTGGAAACCGAGTCGGAAAAAGAGTTGCAAGGATGCCATGCCTTGAGTCTGGAAGGTGAAATCCAGAGGCGAGAACCTTGATTCTCGAGGATTTGGAATAAGGAACGGAAGTGCCTTGGAATAGGGTTTCGACCTAGGAATAGGAAGCCGAGGCTTCCGGGAACCATCAAGTTTTATTCTAGAAAACGTGGTAATACGTTTGGTTCAAGTGCTTGTATAGACTTCTCCATAGTAATAAAGATACTATTACGGGCGGGGGACCAGCCCATCTTCTGGTCCCCAGTATTGTGTCGATCTTCTCACTCTCTATCGCTCTCTCTATCTATTTCTCTCTATATCCTCTGGCTTCAGTAATAAGTGATAAATCCTATTTATCTGAATGTATTTTATATTGCTATGCACTCCCGTTTGTGACACTGGTATCAGAGCCTGGTCTCCTCTCTTTCTCTGTAAAGAAGGACGACCCTGGGAAGATACGGGAAGAAGCCATGACAAGCCAAGAGAGAAGTAAGCAGGCGGAATCCTAAGCTCTGCAGGAAAAGCTCATAGAGTTCAGAAAATTTTTCTCTCTGCAAGAAGTCGACACAAGACTTGGGATTCTCTGAGAATGCGACAAGAGCATGATCCCAAGAACCTAGAACATCCAAGGAGCGGAATGCTCAAGATCCTTCAGAATCCGGAAAATATCCATGAACATCAATCTAGTATCATAGCCATGAAATCATGTTATTCTGGGAAGGATATGAAGGTCTTCAGACCTCTGAATACTCCGATCAAGTTTGATACTTTTGACGGAAGGGAAGATGTCCCGAAAGCTACCGCTTTCATTCGACAGTTTGAAGTTGCCTTTGCAAACGGCAATTTTTGAGAAGCGTGGAAGATGAGGCATGTGACCAAACACCTCAAGGGGATTGTAAGTACTTGGTGCTATACCAAAGCTGTGCAAGGAACTTAGAACAAGACTTGGATTCAATTTTTTCCTCTACGCTTTGAGGAAGGCATCCAAGAAGTTTGGGATCGGTTTGCCCAATAGGAACACGAGCGAGTCAAAGCAAGTAGTGGTTCGCTCCACTCTTGATCCTCTCTGAGGAAAGAAAGATGAAGAAATTTAATGGACTTTTGCCCGAATTTTGTAGACGCATCTGCAAAATACTTTGCAGCAGATGGTGGAGTCAGCAATAAAAGCTGAAAGTGTACACCTTAGTGTACATAGAATCTAATCCCGTAGTGGGACGGGAACCATTGAACACAGAAACAACGAATTTTTGTTATTTCTCCTCGAAGGATACGTTGCTATCCGGAGAAAGTTTGGAGTAAGGAAATTCAATCTAACTCCTGAGGTCTTGAATAGAAGACCCTCGAACTTTAAGTGAGAGGGCACGTTTTTGATCAAAGTTACATCTTTGAGGAAATCATAAAGTGCATTTGCATTGTGCTTGTTTGCTCTTTTGCACGAGGTATGGTTATGTCTAACCGGGACTACTCACTCTCGAGTGTTTATGAGAGTAGGATCAAATTGAAACATTGTTTTCTGAGATGAATTGGTTTGCTCAACTAGCCGGAAGGTCACCTATTGATCTGGTATCCGGTAATTCTCGAACAGATTACCTGCTTGGGTAGGAAATTATGAAGGAACCATTCTGAGCTTTTAAGCAAAGAAAAGCTTTCATTAAGCTTGAGTACTCTTTAAGCCCACACCCCCTACCCGGTAAGGGAAGATATGGTAGTGCTTTTCGCACAAGTGAATGAACACTCTCTTTATGAGGGAAGGAGCAAGGGCCGGCTGCGACATGTGCGCGTGGAATTCAAGATTTGAAATTCCAGTTTCTTTGATGAGCAAGTTTGCTCTAGAACCAAGTCGAGGAATCATACAGTTGAGCATCTTCGCTCTAAGGATCTTACGAAGGGAAGGTAATTTCCCAAGTTCACCAAAACTGTAACGTAGCTTAAGAATTATGTATACCTTTGGGTATATGGATAACACACGAAGATGTAGACCTATGCCAAGGAACTGGATGGGAGTTAGTTATACTCTCTTGAGCACCTTTTTGCACGCAAGGATTCCGACACGAGAATCTCTATTTGAGATATGTTCGGTAGAAGGAGTTTGAGTTTCTCTACTACAGAGGAGGTTTTCTGATGGTCGTTGATCATTGAGTACGCTATGTGCTTTTACCATTGCAGTTGCAACTTTTGGTTGCAGTATATGTTTCTCCATGAGCAGGTCTAGTAGCATTTATATGCTGCTGGAATAAATTCGAACTATTATGTTCGTAAGAGTATAATACGCCAAACGTTTTAAAATGGTAAGAATTAAGGAAGTGTCGCCGTAAACAAGGAATCTTCGGATTTGAACCATCCGCCTTCATTGAGCGACGGCCCAGAATAAGAACCGTCTATGAGGTGATCGTAGACTCTGTTTGTGAAAGAAAGAAATCGAGATTAATACTCTATGATTTGGGCATTCCCTATGTGGGAGGACACAAGAGGTTTAATACCCTTTGGACTAACAGCGCAGGATTATGCGCAAGGACAGATACCTAGATTGATTTCTAGGAGGATTATTCTTTTCCGGATTGAGAAGGTGGAATTGAGTTAACAGATTCTCGGATGAGGAAACTTCCGATCTATTGGAAAGACGCGAATGACGAGTTCTTACATGGCTCGTAAGTTTGATGATTGGTGAAGGATATCCTCGAGATACTAGAGAAACGACATGAACCGATAAGGTAAGTATTGAATTATTGAATTTTGTTTAATTTAATTTCTAAGTTCTCATTTGAGAAAGGACTAGCTCAACTCACCATTGAGCAAGATTTGGAATCTTTCCGGTTTCTCCCCGGCAGTTCAGTTGGATCTCTACAGTTAAGGACAACTGTTTATAAGTGAGAGGGATGTTGCTAAATTGGCTTTATCTGACATAAAAATAATTCTAAATGAATTATTGGATTTATAAGTAAGAGGGTTTTTCTCGCTTGGAACACCAAGAAAAATAATTCTAAATGAATTATTGGAATTTTCAGTGAGAGGGTTTTTCTCACTCGAGACATACGAGTACAGAGTATTCCTAGTGCGTCATTTAGAGTAATGACGGGAGCACCGTGAAAGGGAATATCTGTAAGGCCACCAGGAACGGGTACTTCTGATGCGTCACATCGGATGGGTGACAGGGAGCATCGGGAAGAAGTATTTGACCATTCGGGAATGGACATCTTTGATGCGTCATAAGATGGGTGACATAGAGCATCGCGAAGGAGATTGTACCATAAGTTCGGTAGGAAAGGACTAGGTGATGGGTATTCCTGATGCGCAACAAGGTGGGTGACGGGTGCATCGGGAAGGGAATATCCATAGTCAGAAGGAAATTCCGAACTGTGTTGTCTCTTGAAGATGAAGTTGATGCCGAATAACCGTTTGCCTCACATAGCATGGGAGGTAGGATGTAAGCCGCAAAAGAACCACAAAAGCAAGTTTCTCACCTCTAGCCTTGTTGAGGACATCAGGAAATGGTTCTCTAAATGGAATGTGGGAGCACATGTGGACATGCATGTAGAGGCAGGATCCGAGCATGAGCACGAGCTGAATTTTGAACTACAATTACTTGAGGCTCTACACAGCAAATGGAAGAATGCAATGCACAGGTCCAAGTTTGAATACTATTGCAAGCACATAAACACGAGATATTGGGAAGAGTACAAAACCGGGGAAACCCAAATACATATTGAAACCGGCCTGTACTTTCAAAAAGGGCGGTAGACTTTACTTCAAACCTTGATTTAGCTTTCACCCATTATTAGTCGTCTATTCTACTTGTACTTTCAAGACACAACACGGGGGAAAGGGATACATGCTGCTAGAATGCACCTGTATGAGAAGACCGACACCAGATTGGCCCCTAACTTAGGCGCCCCTTTCGGTATTTCTTTATTGCTTAAAAGAGAATAAACGTTGTGGTTCCCTACAAGCTCCCCCACACAATCTCGGCTGAATTTCAACTGTTCCAGCCCGATTTCGGCAGCATAACTGTACTAGGATCCTTCACAGTTAGTATTCCCACGCATTGAATGACTTTCCCGACGCATACGGGCACTTTGCAAGACCTGGCGAGAATCTGCAGCACGCTGAATTCTCTGTTTTCAGCCCTGAAATTGCGCCAGATCACCTGTACAGCGGTCCCCTCGCGTCCCCGAACCTCTTGGGGGTATTAGGGACCGTTTAGGGCCAAAACCCTAAACCTGCAAAAATACACAGCAGGCTGTAATTTACTGTTTCGGGCTCCGTTTCGCGTGCCGGTCGCATCCGTAGCAAGTCCTCGAGCTCCCACACCTGTAGGGCTACTTGCCCTTTGAATCGGACGAGATTTTTGGCGTGAAACCTCTCCGAATTCACCTATACCTGCAGGGGATTAGCCGCTAGCTAATCCAGTACCTGTGCAAGAGGCTCTTGCCTCGGCAATTGCGCATGAACCCACACAACCGTACATTGGTCAAATGAAAAGCCCACTAGAGGGGCATAACATATTGCCATAGAGGAGAGAGAGCGTAGTGCGTAGCGTGTAGGGCATCACTCCTGGCACCGCACTGTACATAGGAGGGAAAGCAAGCACTCCATAGCTCTTAACCTGTGACAAAATCTGAAAATGAGTCTCTCTCAGCTTAAAATTCAGCACCACTTCTTGTTGCATGAAGAAAGTGCACCAGAAGGTGCCACTTGGCACATTTACAAGCATTTTCCCGTTTCAGGGTTGCCGCCTAAAAATCTCCCAACCAGTTGCCCAGTCGCAGAGTAAGAAAATGTTCCCCTTGTCATTCCGGAGGTAATTACGCAAACACATTTTCAGGTCCCAAAATAGCAGTTCCCTAAATTTTAGGAGATGCTGCTATTGTATATTTCTAGGTCATCTGACCCCCTTTGTACACTGCAGCCACACCGAAAACTGAAATGTAGCCTCTGTAGCAGAGGATTCCACTTTGGCTAGTCAATGACCCCACTTTGGCTAACCATAGTCTTTGTCCAATCTTAGTGTTCTCTTGCCCTCATGCCTGGACTCCCTCTGGACAGTTCCATACTAGCTATGCAATGCATGGCAGTTAGATTTCCCGAGGGGTGTTTCCAAAAAGTGAAAGTAAATAGATAATAAGAAAGAAATCAACAAAAAAGATAGATAGTAGTCACACGCTCGTGACATACCCCCCTCTTGAAATCTCAAACATCCTCGTTTGCATCTATGTCGTACATGCTTACAGTCAACATTGATGTATTCAACACCTGTCGACACATGTACGACACAACATGCTCATTGTCAACCCTCGTGTATTCAACACCTCGTCAACACATGTATTGCCTGCATGTGAACCCTGTTCCAATGACATAGTGGTAGCTTCGCACTCTGCCATTGCTTTGAGTCACTAACTTTCCAATGACAAAATCGTAGCTACACATTTTGCCACTGTCTTATAGTACACGTTGGGCCCAGTAACACTTTCGAGCATACCCAAACCAACAGTTTAAGAATGCAGTTACACATGTACCCTTTAATAGAAGCAATCACTGTATGCTTGACAAACTGACAAGAAATACTCACTTCTATAGCACTAACCAACTTTTGGACATTGCATAAGAGCAATTGCCAAACTGACAATCTGTACAGCTCGAACATTCATGTAACAGGTATTTCATTTGAGCTCACTTTAAATACCATGTACATCATTTGTTTCAGAAGCCATTGTCACACTGACAATCCATGTAGCTTTGAAACTCAAGGGGTCAAGGTAGGTTGCAAATCGAAGGCTTCAAGGTAAAGTGATAACACAGTTGGTGACTCTGCAAGTTCACCTTCTTCCATCCACTTAGCATCCATTGGTGGATAGTTTCTGAACTTTACTAAGTAACGCCTAGCAACCTTGCCTTTCACTTTCCTTTCTTTGTGTGCCAAAATCTGTTCGGGGACCAAGATCTCGTCAAGTTCCTTGACTTCCGGCTGATCTTCAGCTGGCATATCTTCTGGCACATCACCCACATAGGGTCTGAGAAGACTCACATGAAACGCATTGTGAATCTTCCAACTGTCAGGCAATTTCAGCCTATATGCAACATCACTGATTATGTCGCACACTTGAAAAGGCCCATAGTAACGCATGCTGAGCTTTGGAAACAGTCTTTCCTTGCCCTTCATCTTCTTTAACCTTGCCTTTTCAAAGCGTAAAAGCACCCAATCACCAAGTGAATATACCACTTCACGACGGTGACGATCAGCTGCTTTCTTTTGCTTTGCCCGAGTCTTTTCTAAGGCCACTTTGACCTTCTTGTACATTTCATCCATGTCCTGAACATAATTATCTGCTTCGAATATCTTGTCCTTTGTATGCAGTATGGGAGGAACTTTCTTGCCACCTTCAACTATCTCAAAAGGTGCCTTGCCAGTTGATGAATGCACTGTATTATTGTATGCATACTCCACCAATGGCAAATACTGCTCCCACTTTTCTTTATGCTCTGACACATAGCACTTCAGCAGATCTAGGACAGTAGAATTTGCCTCTTCTGATTGCCCATCTGTTTGAGGATGAAATGACGAAGAGAATTTGAGCGTTGTGCCCATATTCTCAAACAAGCCTCTCCAGAACAAACTTGTCATGCGTGGATCACGGTCGCTAACAATCGACTGTGGCATGCCATGATACTTGAATTTACGAGAAAAGAATTATCTAATTAGTTGTGTGCACATCAGAATAGATTTAGCAGTTCTGGGGCCTCAGGTGCGCCCAAGTTTGGGCCAGTGCACCTCAGGGAGACCCTAGCAGAAAATACCCTGAAGCCCTAGCGATTGGGAAATCGGGTCTTCAATGAAGGGGTAGATAGTAGCCTCAGATTTCAGGCTCAGAAAATTACGCGCGTTAGTGCAAGCACAGGAATGAGATGGGGTCCTAAGAATAATAACCCTAAGGCCTGAATCATTATACGGCCTTAGGATAAGTCAGTTAAGTTATTTTTAAATTGTCAATTCCTGACCAAATGACCGGACAAGTGCGAACAGGTAATGCCAGAGTAGTGTCGGTACGGCATTGCGCTGGGGAGCAGCTAACAATTTCATTAGTAGCATCTGTGTGTGCAGTTGTGAGTTAATTTGCACATTTCATTAATAGCCTAGGGATTTTTAAAAGTGAAAGTTGAAGGGTTTTTAAAGTTATTAAGTAAGTGTTCCAAGTGGCACACTTACCAATGCAAACTAACTCTCTCACTCTCTCTCACCTTCTCTCTCTTCCTAGCGTCCCCTCTCCCTGATGGCTATTTAGGAGGCCCTACTCCCCCATTTTCAGTGTTGGCAGTGCTCCTACCCCCCCTATTGTGAGTATGCCCTACGCATTGGAGCCCTCCATGGAAGCTTGAGAGCAGCCCCTTGTGACATATGTGGTGGCCTCGTGCTCCCATTGTCTAGAACAAGGGCTCTCATAGCCATAGCCAGCGTTTGGTGAGGTTTCATCGCGAGAAGTTGCAGCAGGCACTCTCTTCGTAGAGTGTGGTGGCTGTAAATTCTCTGTTTTCAGCCCTTAATCACCTCCTTTAGGTTGAATTTCAGCAAAATACATATAGAATCTAGTTCTTCTCTACCTACACTACGCGTACACCAAGTTTCGTGCAATTCCATCGCAGAAAATGTCTCTTTTTCGGCTCTGGAAGGTGCTCAGGTAACATTTTCAGGTTATGTGCAGAAAATTACAGCAAGCATGTGTGCGTGCATTTTGCGTGTTTCTCCCTTGTTTTTGTTGCAGGAATAATTATACATAAAGGGACTCAGTTAGCGGAAGGTAGACTCTCATTTTCGAGAGCTTCCGTTGAGTTTTGTGGAAGATAGACTCTTATTTTTGAGAGCTTCCCAAAATCTCATCGCAGAGGGAAGATCCTCTCAGTATTCAGAGAGTAGCGTTCGCACTCTCTCAGTCAGAAGCAGAAAGAAAGAATAGAGGACGGGCTATTGCCCCGTTCTTGTGCTTGTAAAGATTCTCCCTTAGTAATAAAGATATTCTCTTTATGGGGGGGGACCAACCCATTTTCTGGTCCCCAATGAAGTGTCAAGCTTTTCCTCTCTCTCTCCAATTCTCTTGAGTATTTGAAGTACAATTAAAATTCAGTTTACGCTTTCGTATTTTTGTGACAGTGGTATCAGAGCAAGGTCATCTCTCTCTTCCTTAAGGGATTGACGACTCTTGGCAGACTGCAGAAATGGGAGGACGCGAGATAGAGTTCTCTCTCCTTCAACAGCAGGTGGAAGAGTTGCAAAAAGCTCTCTCCCATCCAGAAGTCCAAAAGATTCTCCATACTCTTAAGAAAGGGAAGGAGAAAATGCCAATGGGGTCGGGAGAAGTCCCGCAGAACCCAAAGGCGCCAGAACCAAGGAAAGATCCTTCGATTGGAACCCCCCGCATGCACGAGAGACAGAGGAAACCTCCAGAACGTCATGTGCGGTTTAACCCAAAGGTTCAAGAGCAGGATCCCCCTGATTTCCCTCAGTTCTCTTTCATGAAGGATTTGGATGACATCGTTGCTCCGGAAGACATGTTTCTTGACGATCCGTCGTAGCAAGAAGTGCATTCAAGGGAAAAGACTCTTGTCCATAAGGAGTCTAAGCATAGAAAGAAGGAGCATCATAAGAAGAAGCACCACAGGCAGAAAACATTCAAGTCGGGAGACAAAGATGTGAAATTCGACACCTATAATGGGCGGCGTGATAATGACAAAGCGTTGGCTTTCATCCGCCAATTCGATGTTGCATTTGCTGAAGGGAATTTTAAAGAAATATCCAAGCTTCGCCATGTTAGTATGTACCTGAAAGGCACCGCCAACAGTTGGTGGTTAACCCTTATCCTGGAAGATCGTAAACCCCAAGATTGGACTGCTTTCAAGAAGGAGTTCTACGCACAGTTCCTTCCTCCAGACTATGAGGAAGAGGTAAAGAAAGAATGGGATCAACTTTCACAGTCGGAGAACGAAACTGTTCCACGCTATGTGGATAGGTTTTGGGACGTTCTCTTGAAAGTCACTCCATTCAAGAAGATTGACGATTCGGAAAAGATACGCAAGTTTGAAGCAGAATTGCATGAAGCCTTGCAAAAGGCTATGAAGCTTTACCCTCGAGGTAACTTGCATATACTTATGGAATCAGCCCGCATGGCTGATGGAATACATGACAAGGGTACTCCCAGGAAGATGGAGCAAAGCACTTACCATGCCAAGCAGAAGGCTCTCCATGAGCAGCCTACCTCTACTTCTTCTCAAAAGAAGAAAAGAACCGCCTCCGAAGCAGAAGCAAAGCCAAATCAGCCCAAGAAAGGGAGATATCTCTCTCCTGCTGAGTTGCGAACCTACATTAGTGAAGGAAGATGCTTCAAGTGTGGACAGGTTGGTTATATGAAGGGTGACTGTCCTACCAAACCTCCACAACCACCCTCTTCCAATGGAGTCCCAGATGTACAGGGAAATACAACCAAGGATGGAAAAGAAAGAGCTCTTCTTAAAGCATGGGGTAGCATCAACAACCAATGGGCTCTTATTTTGTTTGACCCTGGCACTACAGACAACTTCATCTCTACCAAGTTAGCTGATGACCTGAACTTACAGCCCAATCGTTTTGGAGTTTCTATTCAAGCACAATCTGCTTTCAAAGGGCAGAACTCAAACTCTACTCCAATCATAGGGAAGTTGAATCTAAAGGTCGACGAGTACAAGGATCAAGAGTCTTTCTTACTAGCTTCACTTGAAGGATGCGATGTTATCTTGGGAATGCCTTGGCACTACAAGATGCATCCCATTCCGGACTATGTTCAGAAAACCTTATCCTTTGCTCATAAAGGAAAGGAGTATCTTGTACTTGCAGATGCAGGTGATTGGCGTATCCCTATCGCCAATCACATTGCCATCAAGAAAGAAATGAAAAAGTGTGTTTCAGCGTACTTGATTTTTGCAAGAGAGAGAGAGATGTGTCTGTTTCACAACTTTCTTCCTCTTTAGAGCAAAAAAGACTTAAGTTATTAGAAAGTTATAAAGATTGTTTTGCAGATGAACTTCCAAATGAGCTCCCACCTTCGCGACCTGAGGATCATACAATTGATTTGATCCCAGGAAGTTCTCCTCCAAATCAGCCCCCTTATCGAGTTAGTCTAATGCAGCAAGAGGAAATTCTCAAGCAGGTTAACGAACTTTTGGAGAAGGGCTTAATAAGGCCTAGTACTTCTCCATATTGTTCACCTGTCTTGCTAGTACAGAAAAAGGATGGCACATTCCGCATGTGCATAGATTATAGATCTCTAAACAAGATCACAATCAAGAATCGATTTCCAATCCCTCGGATTGACGACATTCTTGACAAGTTACAAGGAGCAAGTGCTTTTAGTCGTATAGACTTAAAGAGCGGTTATCATCAAATCCGCATAGCTCCTCAGGATGTGCATAAGATTTCATTTAGAACAACCTTCGGGTTGTATGAATTCTTAGTGATGCCTTTTGGACTCACTAATGCACCAGCCACATTCAACAGAATGATGGATAGAATCTTCCACTCATATAGAAGCTTCACAGGCGTTTTCTTTGATGACGTCTTAATCTTCTCAGAGACGGAAGACGAACACTATAAGCATCTCGCCTTAGTGTTTGAAGAATTACGCAAACACAAATTATTTGTGAATGCTAAGAAGAGTGAGTTCTTTCTAAAAGAAATCCACTATTTGGGCCATATAGTATCTCACAATCAGGTGAGAATGGACCCTGATAAGATTCAAGCAGTTGTAGAATGGCCTACGCCAACTACAGTACATGATGTACGAAGTTTCCTTGGCCTCTGTTCTTATTATCGACGTTTCAAGCTTTTGCCGCGATAGCAGGTCCCCTCCATGACCTGACAAAGAAGCGGATTCCATTCCATTGTGGGTCTGGACAAAAACAAGCTTTTGAAAAGCTTAAGTATCTACTCAATCACGGACCTGTTCTCACCGTCCCTGATCATCGCAAACCTTTCGAGGTATACTGTGATGCATCTGGAGATTGTGTAGGAGCAGTTTTGAACCAAGAGGGTCACGCGATAGCCTATGAAAGTCGGCGCCTTAAAGAGGCAGAGTTGCATGTCTCCATATACGAGAAAGAGCTAATGGCAGTAATTCATGCTCTTTCCATTTGGAAACACTATCTATTAGGAGTTGATTTTATTATCAAGACAGATCATCAAAGTCTTCGCTACTTTCTCACACAGAGAAAGTTATCAGAAAAAAAAATGAGATGGGCCAACTTTCTTTCAATGTTCCATTTTCAGATTTTACATACTTCTAGAACGAAGAATGCAGTTGCAGATGCTCTCTCCATGCGTCCAAAGATCAATGCACTAACAACAATTTATCATGAGGAACTAGAATCTCTCAGCGAGATGTATCCTCAAGATCCAGACTTCGCCAGAATTTGGGCAGATCTTCAAGCTGGTCACTCAAGGCCACCTTATTCCATTAGGGATAATACGCTCTATTGTCAACAAGTAATATGCATAGCTCGGCACTTACGACAGAAGGTGATGGATGAAGCCCATAATTCTCCTTATGCTGGGCATTGGGGAATTGCTTCCACCACTAGTGCCCTTGAAAGGTATTTCTTTTGGCCAACACTCCGTGCGGACATTGAAAAACATGTACGTGAGTGTTTAGTCTGCCAAAAAGTAAAATATGACAGACAAAGTTTATGGCAAGCTTCAGCCGCTCCCTTTGCCTAACACGCCATGGGAAAGTATTGCCATGGATTTTATTACGGATCTTCCTAGATCCAAGAATGGAAATGATGCAATATGGACTATAGTAGACAGATTCAGTAAGCAAGTACATTTTCTTCCAGTAAAGAAGACGATCAAAGCTGATCACATGGCTAGAATATTTCTAGCTCAGATTTTTAAACACCATGGATTGCCAAAGACTATTGTCAGTGATAGAGATCCCCGCATGACTAGTTTATTTTGGCAGGCATTGTTCGAAAACTTGGGAACTAAGCTTGATTTTTCATCAGCTTATCTTCCTCAAACACATGGTCAAAGCGAAATTGCTAATGCCACTGTTTTAGATCTCCTCAAGTGCTATGTTTCGGAACGACAATCTGAATGGGAACAGTACTTACCAATAGTTGAGTTTGCGTATAATAATACCATACATTCCTCAACTGGTAAAGCTCCCTTCGAAATTATTTATGGGAAGCCACTCTTACTTCCTATTATGGTGACCAAAGAAAACATCTTCGCTGCAGATGAATTTGTGTGTAATATTGATATTGCCCATCAACAAGTAAAGCAAGCGATTCTTCGTACTCAAGAGCAATAGAAGAGAAAAGCAGACAAGCACAGAAGGAATCTCAATTTCGAAAAAGGACAATATGTCTTGCTTCGGTTTGAGAAAGCTAGATTGAAAAAGTGGGTCGGAAAAGGGAAAGTTGTCAAACTTTCCCATAGATTTTACGGCCCTTTCAAAATTACAGATAAAGTCAATGACGTGACCTTTAGATTGGATTTGCCTTCTAAGTGGCGCATCCATAATGCTTTTTATGTCAGTCTCCTCCGACCGTATGTTGGACCTCCTCCAGTGGCGCCAGTACAAGAAGATCCTCCAGAAGTTGAAGAGACTGAGAAACTCCTTCAACCTGAACAGATAATACACCACTCGGAGAGACAACTCAAGTCGGGGAGTCTACATCGAAAGTATTTAGTCAAGTTCAAGAATTACACTCCTTTAGATGCAAAGTGGATGACTGAGTCCGATCTTAAGGACTACCTAGACATCTTGCACAGTTATGTTGACGCTCTACAGTTGAGGTCAACTGTTTAGAACCAAGAGGGATGTAACTAAGTCAGACTTTGTAAATAATTAATTTATTTACGAGAAAAGAATTAGCTAATTAGTTGTGTGCACATCAGAATAGATTTAGCAGTTCTGGGGCCTCAGGTGCGCCCAAGTTTGGGCTAGTGCACCTCAGGGAGACCCTAACAGAAAATACCCTGAAGCCCTAGCGATTCGGAAATCGGGTCTTCAATGAAGGGGTAGATAGTAGCCTCAGATTTCAGGCTCAGAAAATTACGTGCGCTAGTGCAAGCACAGGAATGAGATGGGGGTCCTAAGAATAATAACCCTAAGGCCTGAATCATGGATAAGTCAGTTAAGGTATTTTTAAATTGTCTATGCAGGACCAAATGACCGGACAAGTGCGAACAAGTAATGCCAGAGCAGTGTCGGTACGGCATTGCGCTGGGGAGCAGCTAACAATTTCATTAGTAGCATCTGTGTGTGCAGTTGTGAGTTAATTTGCACATTTCATTAATAGCCTAGGGATTTTTAAAAGTGAAAGTTGAAGGGTTTTTAAAGTTAAGTAAGTGTGCCAAGTGGCACACTTACCAATGCAAACTAACTCTCTCTCACTCTCTCACCTTCTCTCTCTTCCTAGCGCCCCCTCTCCCTGATGGCTATTTAGGAGGCCCTACTCCCCCATTTTCAGTGTTGGCAGTGCTCCTACCCCCCCTATTGTGAGTATGCCCTACGCATTGGAGCCCTCCATGGAAGCTTGAGAGCAGCCCCTTGTGACATATGTGGTGGCCTCGTGCTCCCATTGTCTAGAACAAGGGCTCTCATAGCCATAGCCAGCATTTGGTGAGGTTTCATCGCGAGAAGTTGCAGCAGGCACTCTCTTCGTAGAGTGTGGTGGCTGTAAATTCTCTGTTTTCAGCCCTTAATCACCTCCTTTAGGTTGAATTTCAGCAAAATACATATAGAATCTAGTTCTTCTCTACCTATACTACGCGTACACCAAGTTTCGTGCAATTCCATCGCGGAAAAGGTCTCTTTTTCGGCTCTGGAAGGTGCTCAGGTAACATTTTCAGGTTATGTGCAGAAAATTACAGCAAGCATGTCTGCGTGCATTTTGCGTGTTTCTCCCTTGTTGTTGTTGCAGGAATAATTATGCATAAAGGGACTCAGTTAGCGGAAGGTAGACTCTCATTTTCGAGAGCTTCCGTTGAGTTTTGTGGAAGATAGACTCTTGTTTTTGAGAGATTCTCAAAATCTCATAGCAGAGGGAAGATCCTCTCAGTATTCAGAGAGTAGCGTTCGCACTCTCTCAGTCAGAAGCAGAAAGAAAGAATAGAGGACAGGCTATTGCCCCGTTCTTTTGCTTGTAAAGATTCTCCCTTAGTAATAAAGATACTCTTTATGGGGAGGGACCAGTCCATCTTCTGGTCCCCAATGAAGTGTCAAGCTTTTCCTCTCTCTCTCCAATTCTCTTGAGTATTTGAAGTACAATTAAAAGTCAGTTTACGATTCCGTACTTTTGTGACATCAGATCTGGCTTTATCTTCTTCTTGACAGGAATAAAATGAGCCTGCTTGCTAAATCTCCAAATGATGATCCAAATACCATCGTTTCCTGTCTGCATTCTCGGAAGATCAAAGATAAAATCCATAGCAATACTTTCCCATGGTTTATCTGGAATAGGTAGTGGTTGCAATAACCGAGGTGCCTTTTGCCTGTCAAACTTGACCTTTTGGCATATTAGGCATTCTCGCACAAAGGCATCCACATCTCTTCTCAATGTAGGCCAATAGAAGAATGTCTCAACCGCTTTAACTGTAGCATCGATACCACAATGCCCTGCATACGGTGGGACATGACTCTCTTCTATAACTTTGCCTTGCAATGGCTTTGTGACACACAATCTGCCATGCATCATCATGAACCCGTCTTTGAGAAGATAGTGTTCATGACGTTGTCCATTCATTAGTTGCTCGAAGACCCTTGCAAAATCTTCATCATTTGCATGCTGTTCTCTCATATCATCAAGTTCATGATGATAAGGAATCGACACAGCTGAAATTTGTGGCTTCCTTGACAAGGCATCAGCCACAACGTTCTTCTTGCCTTCCACATGCACAATCTGAAAATGGAACATGGACAAGATATTTGCCCATCGCATATGCTTCTCAGATAACTTTGTCTGTGTCAAGAAGTATCACAAGGTCTGATGGTCCGTTTGGACAACGAAATCTGCACCTAGCAGGTAGTGTTTCCAACTTAAGAGCGCATGAATCACAGCCAGTAACTCTTTCTCATAGACCTGCATGGTCATCTCTTGCGCTTGCAAAATTCTGCTCTCATAGGCTACTACCCTGCCATCTTGCATTAGCACTGCACCAATGCTACTACCACAAGCGTCACACTGGACCACAAATGACTTCCTAAGATCTGGCAACACAATGACTGGATCTGAAGTCATCTTTTCCTTTAAGAGATTAAAAGCTGAAATCTCTTTGTGTGTCTATCTAAAGGTGACTGCCTTCTTTTGAAGAGCATGTAGAGGTGAAGCAATCTCAACGAAATTTTGGATAAACCTTCTGTAATAGGACCATAGTCCCAAGAAACTTCGAACATCGTGCACCGTCTTTGAATCTGGCCATGACTTGATCGCTTCAACTTTTGCAGGATCCCTTCTAACACCATCCTTTGAGACAATGTGTCCCAGAAAGTGAATCTCTTCCAAAAAAAATTCACTTTTCTATGCATTGATGAGCAACCTATGACTGCGTAGCTCTTTGAACACAATGGCCAAGTGATGCCTACGCTCCTCTTCATTCTTTGAGTAGACTATCATGTCATCAAAGAATGTACCAACAAACTGCTGGTGTGGACGGAAAATTCTGTCCATCATCCTATTGAACATAGCAGGAGCATTTGTGAGACCAAAGGGCATCACTAGAAATTCGTAAAGGCCAAACGTTGTTCTAAAAGCAGTCTTGTGCACATCCTCTGATCTAATGCGGATCTGATGGTACCCACTCTTTAGATCTATCCTGCTAAACATAGCTGCTCCTTCTAATTTGTCCAGAATGTCATCAATTCTAGGTATAGGGAACCTATTCTTGATGGTATGCTTGTTCAGTGCACGGTAGTCGATGCACATACGCCATGAGCCATCCTTTTTCTGCACCAACAACACTGGAGAACAGAATGGAGATGAACTGGGCTGAATCAGTCCCTTTTCTAACAGCTCCTGTACTTGGCCCATTATCTCTTTCTGCTGAGCCGCACTAACCCTGTACGGAGGCTTATTTGGTGGGCTACTGCCTGGCACCAAATCTATTGCATGGTCCTCGGGTCTCTCTGGCGGTAATTGAGACGGTAATGAATCGGAAAAACAGTCACTATACTGTTGTAAAAACATTGACCTTTCTTTATCTAGCACAGATAAATTTGAGTCATCACAATCTGACACTTCACGTGCAAAAACCAAGTATGCAGAAAGATGCTTTTTCAATACAGAAGTAATAGCAGAAGCTGATACAGTGGGAATAGACTCCCCTTTAAGGTTTACATCCAGAATGTGAGTCTTTCCTTGCTCTGTACAGTGAGCTTTTTGTTGTAGGCATCCATGATTCCCTGTACACGAAATAACCAAGGAATACCTAACAACACATCACATCCGTCCAGTGGCATGATGTAAAATTCTTCAGCATCTACATAGGACTTGATATGTAGGCGCAACTTTCCAATGATGGGTGTCACAGTCTCTGTATGGCCGGGACATGCCAAACCTGCCTTTGCCGTATATCCCATCTCTTCAGGTCTGATTCCCAACTTTGAAGCCAATTCTGGGGAAATGAAGTTGGCTTTGGCACCTAGATCAAAGAAGATAAGCACTGTTTGATCGCTGACCTTTCCCCATGCTCTACAAAGCTCACTTGCATCTGAATTTGGCTTATCGCCCACCATATCTGGCATTAGACCAGCCATGGGCTTCTTTCCTTTCCTATCCTCCTTGTCTTCAGAATCAGCTGGCCTTTTCTTTGTAGGATAATTGTAAGCAATGTGGCCAGGCTGCTCACAGATAAAGCATTTGTTCTCTGACCTCAGGACCTTCTTTTGCTCTTCCGACTTGCGAGGAAAACGTCTTTTCCATTTCTTCGCTAGTCCCTTTTCTGATTCAGCCGTAGCTTTGTCTTTCCCTGTGTTGGCTGGCTCCCGAGTCACCTTCGGAGTCTCCTTGGGAACATACTTCTTCGCTGAATTTTTCTTGGCTGATCCTTCCTTGACGCCAGTATTGAATTCACAATCTTCTCCCTTGAGCAAACCATTGCCAGTGTTTGCTACTTCGATGAGCTGCGTCAAAGTAGTGACTTTGGTCTTCGTGCAGTATTTTCTCAATCCTTTGGGTAGGCCACAACAGTATTTTTCAATCTGTTCTGTCAATGGCACAAACCTATAGGAAGTTAGTGGAAGTAGAGCTTTCCAAAACTTCCGATTATAGTCCTTTGTAGGATAATTGTAAGCAATGTGGCCAGGCTGCTCACAGATAAAGCATTTGTTCTCTGACCTCAGGACCTTCTTTTGCTCTTCCGACTTGCGAGGAAAACGTCTTTTCCATTTCTTCGCTAGTCCCTTTTCTGATTCAGCCGTAGCTTTGTCTTTCCCTGTGTTGGCTGGCTCCCGAGTCACCTTCGGAGTCTCCTTGGGAACATACTTCTTCGCTGAATTTTTCTTGGCTGATCCTTCCTTGACGCCAGTATTGAATTCACAATCTTCTCCCTTGAGCAAACCATTGCCAGTGTTTGCTACTTCGATGAGCTGCGTCAAAGTAGTGACTTTGGTCTTCGTGCAGTATTTTCTCAATCCTTTGGGTAGGCCACAACAGTATTTTTCAATCTGTTCTGTCAATGGCACAAACCTATAGGAAGTTAGTGGAAGTAGAGCTTTCCAAAACTTCCGATTATAGTCATCCAGATTTCTGCAAGTGGCAGCATTAAGCTGGTGCCATTCTGTCATGACATCTGCTTCAAAGTCATCAGATAACCATGCTGCTGCAAAAATCTGCTTGAAGTAAATCCATGTGGACGGAGCTTGCCCTTGAAGCAATAAAGTTGTCCACCATTGTCCCGCATTCCCTGTCAAGAAAGTGGCTGCCTTGCGGACCTTTGAAGCCTCTGTAAAGTTCCCCCCTGCATAGGCCTTGTCAAACTGCTGGAGGAATGAGAGGGCCTTCTTCCTGTCATCAAACACTGTAAAGGTCGTGAAAGTCACACCTTTGCCACCTTCTTTGTACGGAGTTGGGCTCTCCAACGGCGTCAAATTGTCATATGGAAGTGATTGAAACATGGAAACACTGTTAGGGTTCATTTGTGTTCGCTGACCGCAATTAAGTTGACCTGGAAATGCCATATTTGGCTACTGATTTGTAATTCTAGTCATACCAAAATCTGCCCGTGGCATCCCAAATTGGCCGTGAATGCTTTGAAACCCTGGTAGCATGCCCGTGACACCATACATGGGGTTAGGCATCATCGTTTGAGCACCCCCAAACACTGCTCCTGGCGTGTAAAACTGATTTCCAGGTGCATGACCAGCCATGCTCTGGAATACCGATCCACCTCCAAATAGCCAGGGTTTACTGAACGTGGTGGGAAGACTTGTTGCATAGCCTGTAGGTTGCTTCCCTGCCCATTAGAACCAGCTATAGGCTGCTGAAAAGTGGCTGGCTGAACTAGTACATGTAGAAAGACTGGCATCTCAGCCACCTGTTCTTGCATCTTCGGCACATGTTGTGGAGACTGCATGTTCTCCATTGACTGTGCAGTATGAATCACCTATGCTCGAGCCTTAACAGGCTTTTGAATATGACCCAGTGACCCAACTTGCTGAGACGGAAGAGGAGGTTGCAGAAAGGCTAAAAACCTCGGGTTCTACATTACTTGTGTGAACATAGCCACAGCAGTAGCCAACTGGGTCCTGAATATATCATCATCCGTCTGTGGTGGTCTTGAAGACCCACCCACTTCATGTGTCTGTTGACCTTGTGAAGAGGAAACCTCTTCAGTCACATCATCTGGTCTGTCAGCCATAATTGCAATTCCTTGTGTCTGGTCTATGATCCCCTATGTCTTCAAGACCAACCTGACCAAGCCTCACTTCTGTGGGAAAAAGTGATTTAATCCCGTCGATGGAACCATGACACCGGCCTGTACTTTCAAAAAGGGCGGTAGACTTTACTTCAAACCTTGATTTAGCTTTCACCCATTATTAGTCGTCTATTCTACCTGTACTTTCAAGACACAACACGGGGGAAAGGGATACAGGCTGCTAGAATGCACCTGTATGAGAAGATCGACACCAGATTGGCCCCTAACTTAGGCGCCCCTTTCGGTATTTCTTTATTGCTTAAAAGAGAGAATAAACGTTGTGGTTCCCTACAAGCTGCCCCACACAAGGTCGGCGGAATTTCAACTGTTCCAGCCCGATTTCGGCAGCATAACTGTACTAGGATCCTTCACAGTCAGTATTCCCACGCATTGAATGACTTTCCCGACGCATACGGGCACTTTGCAAGACCTGGCAAGAATCTGCAGCACGCTGAATTCTCTGTTTTCAGCCCTGAAATTGCGCCAGATCACCTGTACAGCGGTCCCCTCGCGTCCCCGAACCTCCTGGGGGTATTAGGGACCTTTAAGGGCCAAAACCCTAAACCTGCAAAAATACACAGCAGGCTGTAATTTACTGTTTTGGGCTCCGTTTCGTGTGCCGGTCACATCCGTAGCAAGTCCTCGAGCTTCCGCACCTGTAGGGCTACTTGCCCTTTGAATCGGACGAGATTTTTGGCGTGAAACCTCTCCGAATTCACCTGTACCTGCGGGGGATTAGCCGCTAGCTAATCCAGTACCTGTGCAAGAGGCTCTTGCCTCGGCAATCGCGCATGAACCCACACAACTGTACATTGGTCAAATGAAAAGCCCACTAGAGGGGCATAACATATTGGCATAGAGGAGAGAGAGGGCAGTGCGTAGCGTGCAGGGCATCACTCCTGGCACCACATTGTACATAGGAGGGAAAGCAAGCACTCCATAGCTCTTAACCTGTGACAAAATCTGAAAATGAGCCTCTCTCAGCTTAAAATTCAGCGCCACTTCTTGATGCATGAGGCAAGTGCACCAGAAGGTGCCACTTGGCACATTTACAAGCATTTTCCCGTTTCGGGGTTGCCGCCTAAAAATCTCCCAACTGGTTGCCCAGTTGACTTCACGGCAGAGTAAGAAAATGTTCCCCTTGTCATTCCGGAGGTAATGACGCAAACACATTTTCAGGTCCCAAAATAGCAGTTCCCTAAATTTTAGGAGATGCTGCTATTGTATCTTTCTAGGTCATCTGACCTCCTTTGTACATTGCAGCCACACCCAAAACTGAAATGTAGCCTCTGTAGGAAAGGATTCCACTTTGGCTAACCATAGTCTTTGTCCAACCTTAGTGCTCTCTTGCCCTCAGGCCTGGACTCCCTCTGGACAGTTCCACACTAGCTATGCAATGCAGGGCAGTTAGATTTCCCGAGGGGTGTTTCCAAAAAGTGAAAGTAAATAGAGAATAAGAAAGAAATCAACAAAAAGGATAGATAGTAGTCACACGCTGGTGACACATATCAGGATACCCATGTCCTACCGTGCGAGATGGGCCATCATCTTGATGCGGACAAGATCACACATGCTCAAAAGTGAAACTGGAGGATGGCTGAATATTGATGCAAACATGAGGAGATGCACTCAATGCAACTTGAACTCATTGGAAAATGAGCCACATGTAACCCTTGAATGTCCAGCATATGCACACATTTGGGTCGACTTTCCCCAACTTATTCAAGGATGTACCACATTTGGGGAGCTTCTCTCAAGAACACATTCCTCTCCAGTAGCACTAGGCATCTATCTTGCCAAAGTGCTAGAACATCACACCACACTCAAACAAAATCACCACAGAATCATGACACGTCCCTCCTTCACATGGGAAGGGGGGAGTCTCATGTATGAGATTTTGGGTCCCATGGGTCATTTTGGCCCCCCGAGGACGTAAATACATCATCATCATCATCATCTCTCTCTCTATCTATTTCTCTCTATATCATGTGGCTTCAGTAATAAGTGATAAATCCTATTTATCCGAAAGCTATGCGCTTCCGTTTGTGGCAAGTGCAATTTCTGGATTTCCGTATGGACTGCCACGTCAGCTTGTCGACGTGTTTTACGGAGCTGTCACGTCAGCATTGTGGTTGTCTGGGGGCTAGCTGCCACATCATCAGTTTGTGACATACCCCCCTGTTGAAAGAATTGTAATCGTTCTCGATTATGCCTGCAAAAAGAGACAGAGGCCATAAACTGTCTCAGTAGACACTGACTGTTAATACCGACACGCTAGGCACAACACATCTAGCACGTGTACCAATCGACAGTCGCATCACCGGACATCATAGGACATCACTTGACAAATCACATTCAAATTCATTCCAAATCTCAGACCATGATTAATGGCAACGTATTTAGCAATCGCATTTAGATCGAGTCGGGACCTCACAAATGCTTGATTAACTAATCCATATTGCAATCATGTCTATAAAGATTTATGAGACCGAAATGCTGGAATCATTTCGTCTATCAGTTCCTACACTCAAACAAGTCAAGTACAAATCAATTAGTATCATTTTCGGGAATTCCAGTTTATAAAGTCATTCAGTAGAATACTATCAGCCGTGCAGTATCCCTGAAACCCAATAGGACATCAGTGACTATATAAAAAATCGGGGTAATCCGTCGACAAAGAAGCGGAGCGACTCCCCTCTTGTGCAAGCGCGCTGTACTAGATTCACCCATACTAAAATCGGGGTTCTATCGGAGTAGACTATGCTAAACCGAATGCTTCAAGGTAAAGTTCCAAAATCTGAGGAGTATTTTCTAGGTCCTCCTCCTCCATTTACTTCGCATCAAATGCAGGATAGTTCTTGAATCTAACCGAGAACCGCCTAATCGCTTTACCTTTAATCTTTCTATCTTTATGTGCCAATATCTGTTCTGGAACGAGTATCTCCTCGCTTTCCTCCAGTTCGGGTTGCTCATCTGGCCCCTTCATCGGGCACATCGCCTTTAAAAGGCTTCAAGAGACACACATGAGAAGCATTGTCAATTCTCCAAGTATCGGGCAGCTTCAGTCTAAAGGAGACATCATTTTTCTTTTCTTTTATCCTGAAAGGTCCATAGTATCTCATGCGAAGCTTTGGAAAAAGCTGCTCCTTTCCTTTTCGTTTCTCAGGCATGCCTTCTCAAAACGTGAGCACGGAATCGTCTCCTTTAATTTCAAGTCGTGACCATGTCGATCTGCTGCCTTCTTATGTCTTTCTTGAAATTTCTCTAAAGCCTCCCGGACCAAGTCCAAGTCCCTCGTGAACTGGTTGGCTTCAAAAATCTTACTTTCGTGCTAAGGAAGGGTGGAACCTTCGTAGCAAATTCAATAATCTCAAATGGTGCCTTTCCCATTAAAGAGTGATCGTGTTTTTGTAGGCAAATTCCACCAAGGGCAAAAATACTTTTGCCATGTAGTCTTCTGATCCAAAGAAGAAGACTAAAACAAATCCAGTACGGCTGAATTTGCAATCTCAAATTGCCCATCTGTCTACGAGTGGAAAGATGACGAGAACTGCAACCGTGTGCCAATGTTCTCCCAAATAGCCTTCCAAAACAAACTCGTGAATCGGGGATCTCTGTCAGAGAGAATTATCTCAGGCATGCCATGTAATCTAAATATCTGGGCAATGAATAGTCTCGCTAAGTGATCTGGCTTGATTGTTTTCTTCATTGGAATGAAATGAGCTTGCTTGCTAAATCTGTCAATAACAATCGAGATACCATCGTGCCCACTCTGTGTCTTAGGGAGATGAAAAATGAAATCCATAGCAATACTTTCCCAGGGGTGGGTGGTAATGGGTAAAGGTTGTAACAATCCCTGTGCTTTATGCCTGTCAAACTTGACCTTCTGGCATACCAAGCAACTGCGTACAAAATCGTCCACGTCCTTCTTGAGTCTCGGCCAAAAGAAGTATCGCTCCACACCTTTCAAGGTGGTATCAATGCCGCGGTGACCTGTAAATGGTGGACAATGGCATTCGGTTAGAACCTTTTCCCCCAACGGCTTTGTAACGCACAACATCGTTTTCTTCCATCAAGTAGCCATCCCGAATGGAATATCCCGCTACTACCTCCCCATTCTGTATTCAACTGAATACATTTGCAAAATCTGTATCTGTGGCATACCGATCGAGCATGTCCTCGAAGCTTCTATGGTGTATTGCGTAAAAAGCTAGAACCTACGGCTTCCGGGACAAAGCATCTGCCACCAAGTTCTTTTGTCCCTGCGCATGGACAATCTGGAAGTGAAACTGTGACAAGATGTTAGCCCATCGCATCTGCTTTTCCAAAAGCTGCTTTTGTGACAAGAAGTAGCGTAAACTCTAGTGATCAGTGAAGACCATAAAACGGCTCCGAGTAGATAATGTCGCCACGGAGTAAGAGCATGGATAACCGCCAAAATCTCTTTCTCATAAATCTGTGCTGTCAATTCCGGCCTTGAAAACAATCGGCTCTCATAGGCAATGACATGGCCTTCTTGCATATAAGACCGTTCCCAGACTATGACCACAAGCGTCACAATATACTTTGAATGGCTTTTGCAAGTCCGGCAAAGCCAACACTGGTCCAATAGTCAGTTTCTCTTTCAGTGTCTGAAAGGTAGTCACCTCTGTGGGTCCCCACGAGAAAGGGACTCCTTTCTATGTCAGAATGTGCAAAGGGTAAGCAACCTCTGCAAATCTTCTAACGAACCGCATTAAGTCCAAGAAGCTTCTAGCTTCATGAACATTCTTCAAATCGGGCCAATCACGTATAGTTTCAATCTTGGCCGGGTCCATCTATACTCCTGTTGCTGAGACGATGTGTCTCAGAAAGTGTATCTTTGAAAATCCAAAAAGTCGTCCTGAAAGCTGTCTTATAGACGTCTCCAAGACAATATAGATCTGATGATAATCACTTCTTCATATTAATTCGGCTAGTAGAATTCTGAAGTCTGTCGAGTATATCATCGATCCTCGTAATGTGGAAATCTCTTCTGGTTCATTGTTTCTTTATCTTGGTGTTGGCTAACGCTGTAAGGTGGCCGGTTCGGTGGTGTACTACCACGAATCAATCATGTGATCTTCACAACGTAAAGGAGGTAACTCGCTTTGTACGCCTTCCAAGAAACAGTCAGCCTCTTTGGCATAATTTTGTCGTTTCTTTTCGAGGTCAAACATATTCGACCTTCAATCATCATTTAGTACTCTCAAGAAAAATCGAGTAAAGAAATTGAATTTCATCAAGTACAATCTCTTGCCCTGCATTTGTCAAAAGTCGCTTTCATACCCCGATAGTCAACCACGGCGTTGTTTCTTGTGGTACCAAGGGATTCCTAGGAAGACTTCACAACCTCCCAAGGGCATTACATAGAAGTCCTCGTGCCCTAAACACCCCTGACATTGCAAACGAAGTTTGCCAATGATTGGTGTAATGGCAATATCCCGTCCGGATGTCGCTAGAACTGCTTCCGCTTGTGGCCTCAGCCTGTCGGGCAATATTTCAAATCGAGCCGCTTTCTGATCTTTCACTTTGCCCTAAGTGCGACAAAGTTTGTACTTTCGTTCATCTGATTCAGTTCGGGCCCCACGCAATGTGGTACCATTTCTGTTTTCATCTGCTTTTTCTGCCACATTCCTCTGCTGCTCTAGAACTCTCTGGCCTGTCTTCAGTCTGTTCTTGCTGTGCCTTTTTGGGGCACTTTGCGGAGATGTGCTCATGTTCCCCGCATCCAAAACACTTCCCCTCTTTGAGATAGATAATCCTTTCTCTAAGAGCCTATCGGGGACGTGTATTTTTTCTTTTCTTTGTTTTGGGAACTCCTTCTCTTTCTACTTTCATCGTGAGAGGTCTGTTCAGTGTTGGGTTCTCTGAGTCAAGATCTCATAAGTGGGGTAAGTCAAAATTCGTAAATGTATCGCAAAACCCCGTTTCACATGACCCATCAATTCTTCAAAAGGATTCAACTTCTGTTCCAAGCAGTAGTCTCTGATCTTTGTAGGAAGTTCGTAGCAAAACTGCTCAATCTGTTCCTTAAGCAAGACCTTTGTAAATGAAGAGGCTGGTAGAAAAGAGTTCCAAAATCCAAAGAATCTCCCTTCATTCAAAGATGATTCCAAGCATTGCTTTTGGGCATTGCTTTTGGACCAGATGCTTTTGAGTTTGAAGGCTTTTCACTGTAATTGCTTTTTAGGCCAAGGGCCTTTAAATATGAGGTTAGGGCTCATTCTTTGGCATGCTTCGTGGAGGAGGTGCAGAGTCTAGAGTACCGGCTCGTACTGTGTTGATGCAATATAAAGAAATACCGAAGGGGCGCCAAGGTTTGGGGCCAATACTCTCTGGGGTGGAATTCTGTCACTATGTGTCGCGTGTCGTCTCTCTCTCTTTCAGTTCTGTTGTTATTGAAGTGCTAAAAGTTTGTTCAGTCTGTTCTTTTCTATTGGCACGTGGTGCCCGTCTTGTGACAATGGTATTAGATCATTAGGCGTGTGCTTTTCTCACCCGAACTTATTAGCCACTCCCTCCCTTACTTCATCGCGCATCGGACACGCTCCCGTCTTCACTGCTCATGTCTTACAAGGCATAAGCCATTAAGATCACTTGCAAGAGAAGGATCCAATATTTTTTTCGAGCTGCTGTTTTTCTCAGAGAAAGTACCATGCAGATGTCTATAGCTACCAAGCCGCACACTTCCAAGGACTTGGCAAGCTTTCAAGAAAAAAAATTTTTGCCCGAAGTTATATGGTTTCTGACATCTTCCTTCGGAGTGCAACTTCTGGCAGAGTGGGGTATCCTAAAATGCCATGGAAAACCCTAGCAGATTATAACTTGAAATTTCTCAACATCTCTCAGTAGATGTCTCTTCACGAGCAGATGACCTTGGAGATCCAGTGCAATTGCTATCTTGAGACCCTCATCGCGGCCAACGAAAACACTCTTTGTCCAAGACCTGATGGACCATGCTGTGCTCGGCTACGACCCTATGGAATGAACCTAACCCTAATTTTTTTTGGTGCAGGTTTCAGGATGGAAAGTCAGTTGACTTTTCGGCTTGACTGATGTCAAGATTGGTTTCTAAGTTTGGAATCTGTTTGAGAACTTGTTTGGCGATCTTGTTTGGAATTTGTTTGAAATGGATGGTATCTGTTTTGAACCTGTTTTGGTGCCGATTTGAATTGTTTGACTGTGGTTTTAATACTGGTTTCAATGATTGGTGATTTTACTCCCGGGTGGAGGGTGAGAAAAGATGTTTCAGAATTCTTGTTCATACTCATGGCCCGGACCCTTGTGGTTATTTGCGGGGGAAGTATTGAATGATTAAAAAGTGTTGTTTTTACTCATGCCCAGACCCTTGTGGTTATTTACGAGGGGAGTATTGTTGTTGTTACTCATGGCCCGGACTTGCATGGTTATTTACGGGGGGAGTATTAAGAAGTCTGAGCAGTGGTTACTCTCAACACCTCCAAACGACGCAGGCTGCTGTCTGGGGGGCGTTTGGTTGTAAAAGGCCTCTATATCTCATGGCCCGGACCTTTTTAGGTTATTTGTGGGAGGAGTGATGAGGGAATCGTTGAACAGCTCATGGCTCGGACCTGGATGGTTATTTGCGGGGGGAGTGTTCATCGGCGGCTTTATGTTTCTATGTCTTGTAACTTGCATATGTGAGCATTTGTGTTGCATTGTGATGTGCCAACTAATGAAGATTCCTAATTGGATGAGATTGCCTGGGTATGTAATTTTAGTGCATCAAGACACCCGTGGAAGATCAATACGGTCTGGGTGTGATGGCTAATTTTACTACGCCGGAATATCAAGAGTTCCGATCTGGACGAAAGGAGAAGCTAACTCCTTGATCAAAAGAGCAGAAAGGAGAAGCTAACTCCTTGATCAAAACAGCCGAAAGAATAAGCCAACTCCTTGATCAAAAGAGCAGAAAGGAGAAGCTAACTCCTTAATAAAAAGAGCAAACTGATTGTCCCTCGAAATGTCCCTCGGAAATTTTTGAGCTAACTTGAGTTGTTTTGCAGATATGATATAATCGCGGACGATTACTCTCTTTCAAGAAGGGGAGATGCCACAAACTACTGACGTGTCAAAGCCTAAAGAATGGAGCCAACTTACAGATGCCGGCCGAGGGGCCTAAACCCTAAGAAGAACAAGTAAAAGAAGAAGTCCTACCAACTTATGGGGACCCCGTCCGATGGGGCCCCAAGTGACAAAGGATTAAAATAAAGCAGGACCCGCACACACGTAAAAATTGATGACGTGGCAAATTTCCGAAAATTGCACTGGCATGATGACGTGGCAGGCTGTACGGATTTCCGCGTTTTGCGTTGGCCGATGACGTAACAGTTGTACGGATTTCCGTGATTTACGCTGGCAACTTTTTGGCATTGCTTTTGGACCAGATGCTTTTGAGTTTGAAGGCTTTTCATTGTAATTGCTTTTTAGGCCAAGGGCCTTTAAATATGAGGTTAGGGCTCATTCTCTGGCATGCTTCCTGGAGGAGGTGCAGAGTTTAGAGTACCGGCTGGTATTGTGTTGATGCAATATAAAGAAATACCGAAAGGGGCGCCAAGGTTTGGGGCCAATACTCTCTGGGGTGGAATTCCGCCACTCTGTGTCGCGTGTCGTCTCTCTCTCTCTCTCTCTCTCTCTCTCTCTTTCAGTTCAGTTGTTATTGAAGTGCTAAAGTCTGTTCAGTCTGTTCTTTTCTATTGGCACATGGTGCTCGTCTTGTGACATCGAGCATTTCCCTTGAAGAAAGAGGTAGCCCTCCGAATCTTGGAGTGCTCTTCTTTATATTCTTGAACTTTCGTGCTTTTATCTTTGAGGAAGTCATACTGGTTGGCTTTATAGAAATGCTTCTTCTTTGCGTAAAATCTGTGATCGTCGGAGTCTGAACTGTCTGAGTATGTCCTCTGTAGAATTGTCAGAAACTAGGTGAAATCTAGGCTTCTTTGCCTTTTTCTTGCCCTTTTCGAAGCTTTGCTTTTTGTTTCGCGGGTGTTTGGTAGGATTCTTTTTGAGGGCTTACAATTTTTGGAAAGAGTGGAATTTAAGGCTAAGTACCAGGGTACATGGAGAAGAGTTAAGAGGAGTTAAGGTGAGTAAGGTGTAGGTCAAATACCAAGGTATAATAGTACAACTTTAAAAGTGGAATTTGGGGATAAGAGGGTGGGGTAAAAGTGTGAATAAGGGGCTACTTCAGGTGGGAAGAAATAGTAAGTAAAAATTAAAGTGGTAAAAAGTAAACAACATGAGGGTGGCATAAAAAGACTCCAAAGGTAAAACTTTAGGGGAGGGAGGTATGGGATTCAAGCGTCTCCAATTTTTTTTGGGTTGTATAGGGCAAGGTGGAATAAAAAACCGATAAACTAAAAGTTTAAAAGAAAACAATTCAGTAGGCGAGAGGGGTTGGGGTGATGTGGAAGGCGCAAAAAGAAGACTAATGGTGTGAAAAGTTAGTATTGAGGGGGGCGCAAGCTATGTACCAGAAGGCTGTGGATATTTGGTCCAGAGGTCCAACATATGGTAGTTCTAGGGAGGTAGGAAAGGTTGGTATTGAGTTGGCAAGCTTTAGAAATGGGATTGCTAATACATTGGGAGGGTAGCATTTTTCTAGTGGTGGGTATGAAGGGAATTTTGAGCACAGTGGGTAGATTTCTTGTTATTTTGTGCGAGGGTAGGAGGAGTGAAGTGCGTTTGAGGTAAGAGACTTTGTTAAAAACTTTTAGGAGGAAGCTAGCCGGGTAGCCCTTAGCCCGCCGAAGGCGAAAATAGAAGAGGTTGCGGAGGTAGAGGTATCCCTTCAAGGTAGATTTCCGAATAATATACCTGTTGAGCTCTGAGATGATGAAGGCAACCTTTTGATGTGTAGGGTGCCATGAGATCCAAGGGATGTAGTTGTAGGCATTCAAGGGTTTTTGATAGCAATGGGAGTCCAAGAGGCTAGATGAAGTGAAACGGGCCCCTTTAAAGAATTTGATATCAAGGCAATGGCACGGGTATGGGAGATGGTACTAGAAATTTTAATGTGCTCTTGAAGAGGTTCACCATAAGATTTTAAGAGATGGGTAACGGTATTGAGGGATCCTTTCCATAGTCCAAAAGTATCATCCACATAACGCTTGAAGTAGAGGAGGTTACGGTTGAGTAAGAGGGGGCAAGAGGCTTCCAAGTGACACGGTGCCTTTGGTTTGTTTCCAAAATTTTCCTTTGAAGGTGATGTAGTGATGAGATAAGATAAGGGAGGCAAGAGAGAGGACAAAATGGGATTTGTGAGGGTCAAAAAAGTTAGAGATGGTAGATTTGAGAGCGGTGAGGCCTTGAAAAATTGGGATGCTAGGGTATAGGGCTTCTACGTTAAAAGTAAAGAGGAGGGTGTTAGGTGGGAGAGAAGTTTGTCGAAGTCTTGGATTAGGGTGAGGGAGCTTTGTAGGTGTTGTTTCTGGCAAAGGAGGATTCGATAGAGTTCCAAATGGAGCCAAATAGAAGCTTTCTCAAAGAGGTAACCTTTACAGGAACAAATAGGTCGAGAGACTATGGATGGTTATGAAGTTTAGGGATGAAGTAGATAGGACAAGGTTTAAGGGGTTTTTTAAGGGGGGAGAGGATAAAGTTGCGTTCAATAGAGGGGAGAGCGGAGTAGCGGAGGGTGATAGAGGAAAGAAGGGAAGCTAAGAAGGCAAAAGGAATGTTAAGGCACGGATCATAGGTTGAGCGGTCATTGAGATGTAAGAGGGCATCTTTCTCATACCAATCTAATGGTAAGATAACTATGCCAAGATTTTTGTCGGCGGGTTTTATGATTATTGATGGGTTCAAGGAGAGGCTAGAACTAGCTTCAATGACAAAATGGGGTCACTTTGAAATAGGAAAATTACAAGCATTCAGAATGAGGTTAAAGTTATGTTGGTTAGTGGACAAAATTTGGTTAAGATAGGGGTTTATTAGAGGTTGTTTCCAAAGAGGGTTGGTTTCCTTAAAAGGAGAGGGCGAGGAAGGTTTAAGGTTTTTGAAGAAGAACTTAAGGTTGAGATTTTTTGATAAATTGTAGTGTGAGTTGAGGAGTAAGAGAGGGGAAGGGTTTAGAGGGGGAGGGATGTATTTTAAGCCTAAGGCCAAACATCGCCTTTCGGAGAGAGAGAGAGCTCGAGGTGCCAAGTTGTGGATTTTGAAGTTAGAGATATCATGCTCCAAGGTTGAAACTTGAATTTTGCCAAAGAGAAAAAGTTTGTAGCCTTGTGGATTAGTGAGTGGAAGCCACAACTTCTTCTTGTTCTTCCTTTTGGAGTGGGGGTTCGGGAGTGGCTTTAGAATTCCAAATATATGGGAGGAGGGGGGCTTTGGAGAAGTAAAGGTGTACCCAAGTGTATGGGTGGCTAAACCTTAATCCCTCCTCCCAGTGTAACAGGGAACGAGCGGAACACAGCCCGAACGTTTCGAAACGGCGTTCTGGATGAGTCCCATTCCCAAAACGAAGTCGGCAACGGAACGCTGTTCCGAAATGGGGTGTAACCGGAACGGTGTTCCGGAACGGGGAGCGAGGCGGAACGGGCAAAAGTAGGCATTTGGGGGCAAATTTGGGGCTGTTCGGGGGACATATTTGGTGCAGTTTGAGGGCAGGTTCAGGGGCAGTTTTGGGGTTGTTTCGGAGTTTATTTGGGACTAAGCTGAATGGAGGTAATTCAAGCCTTACTTTAGTCGACCGTTCCGGCCCCGTTCCTGTTCCCGTTCCCGTTCCGACCCCCCCTCCTGCTCCCCATTCCCGTCCCGCTCCAGACCCTCCCGTTCCCGTTCCCCGTTCCCGTTCCGGGTAACTATGCCTCCTCCCTTTGTTTTTTCCCGAGTGGTTTACCTTGTGGTAGGTGGTAATATTACGAGAGTGATCCTTATTGTGCGGGGGCGGGTAAGAGTGGTTGAGGATTTTTGAGGTGGAATTGAAGAGGAGGAACCAATGGAGACGGGTGTAGGATTGAGGGTTTTAAGAGGGTAAAGAGGATAGGCGGGGGTGTTGGGGGAAGGAGCAAATTTAGGTTTTTTAGATAAAGGGAAGGGCTTTTCAGGGGAGGGTTTGGAGGGAGGTTGAAGGGGTCATTTATTGGAGGTTACAAAGGAGGGTTGGGGATGGGGGTGGGGGTGTTTAAAGGGAGGGGAAAATATTATTGGAGGTGGAAAAGGTTTTTTAGAATGGAGGTGGGTGGATTTTTTAGAGGGAGAGAAGACCGGCTTAGGTGGGGACGCGAAAGGGGAGACTTGAAACTTGGGAGATATTGAATGGAATTTTTCTGTGACAACTTGTTCTACAAGTTCTTTGATGGTCTGCTCCTTGGGGAGTGAGCAATTCTTCTTCAATGTTGTTGATGGCCTTCTTGCGGGCAAGTTTAGCTACATCCTCTTTTAAGGTGGATCGGTATTCCAGAGCATGGCTGGTCATGCACCTGGAAATCAGTTTTACACGCCAGGAACAGTGTTCGGGGGTGCTCAAACGATGATGCCTAACCCCATGTATAGTGTCATGGGTATGCAACCAGGGTTTCAAAGCACTTAGGGCCAATTTGGGATGCCACAGGCAAATTTTGGTATGGCTGGAATTACAAATCAGCAGCCAAATATGGCATTTCCAAGTCAAGTTAATAGCGGCCAAGGAACACAGATGAACCCTAATAGTGTTCCCATGTTTCAGTCACTTCCATATGACAATTTGACGCCGCTGGAGAGGCCAACTCCGTACAAAGAAGGTGGCAAAGGTGTGTCATTCACGACCTTTACAGGGTTTGATGACAGGAAGAAGGCCCTCTCATTCCTCCAGCAGTTTGACAAGGCCTATGCAGGGGGAAACTTTACAGAGGCTTCAAAGGTCCGCAAGGCAGCCACTTTCTTGACAGGGAATGCGGGACAATGGTGGACAACTTTATTGCTTCAAGGGCAAGCTCCGTCCACATGGATTTACCTCAAGCAGATTTTTGCAGCAGCATGGTTATCTGATGACTTTGAAGCAGATGTCATGACAGAATGGCAGCTTGTAGGGATCCACAGCGTTTATTCCCTCTTTTGAACAATAAAGAAATACCGAAAGGGGCGCCTAAGTTAGGGGCCCATGTGGTGTCCGTCTTCTCATACAGGTGCATTCTAGCATCTGTATCCCATTCCCCTCTCTTGTGTCACTATAGCGCAGGTAAAATAGACGACTAATAATGGGTGAAAGCTAAATCAAGGTTTGAAGTAAAGTCTACCACCCTTTTTGGATTGTACAGGCCGGTTACATGGTTCCATCGACGGGATTAAATCACTTTTTCCCATAGAAGTGAGCCTTGGTCAGTTTTGGGCTTGAAGACACAGGGAATTGAAATTATGGCTGACAGACCAGATGATGTGACTCAAGAGGTTTCCTCTTCACAGGGTCAACAGACACATGAAGTGGGTGAGTCCTCAAGACCACCACAGACAGATGACGATATATTCAGGACCCAGTTGGCTACTGTTGTGGCTATGTTTACACAAGTAATGCAGAACCCAAGGTTTTTAGCCTTTCTGCAACCTCCTGATCCGTCTCAGCAAGTTGGGTCACTGGATCATATTCAAAAGCCTGTTAAGGCTCGAGCACAGGTGATTTATACCGCACAGTCAATGGAAACACCTGTACACTTGACGGAGAACATGCAGTCTCCACAACCTATGCCTAAGGTGTAAGAACAGGTGGCTGAGATGCCAGTCTTTCAAGCTGTACCAGTTCAGCCCGCCACCTTTCAGCAGCCTATAGCTGGTTCTAATGGGCAGGGAAGCAACCTATAGGCTATGCAACAGGTCTTCCCACCACCTTCAGTACACCCTGGCTATTTTGGAGGTGGATCGGTATTCCAGAGCATGGCTGGTCATGCACCTGGAAATCAGTTTTACACGCCAGGAACAGTGTTCGGGGGTGCTCAAACGATGATGCCTAACCCCATGTATAGTGTCATGGGTATGCAACCAGGGTTTCAAAGCACTTAGGGCCAATTTGGGATGCCACAGGCAAATTTTGGTATGGCTGGAATTACAAATCAGCAGCCAAATATGGCATTTCCAAGTCAAGTTAATAGCGGCCAAGGAACACAGATGAACCCTAATAGTGTTCCCATGTTTCAGTCACTTCCATATGACAATTTGACGCCGCTGGAGAGGCCAACTCCGTACAAAGAAGGTGGCAAAGGTGTGTCATTCACGACCTTTACAGGGTTTGATGACAGGAAGAAGGCCCTCTCATTCCTCCAGCAGTTTGACAAGGCCTATGCAGGGGGAAACTTTACAGAGGCTTCAAAGGTCCGCAAGGCAGCCACTTTCTTGACAGGGAATGCGGGACAATGGTGGACAACTTTATTGCTTCAAGGGCAAGCTCCGTCCACATGGATTTACCTCAAGCAGATTTTTGCAGCAGCATGGTTATCTGATGACTTTGAAGCAGATGTCATGACAGAATGGCACCAGCTTAATGCTGCCACTTGCAGAAATCTGGATGATTACAATCGGAAGTTTTGGAAAGCTCTACTTCCAGTAACTTCCTATAGGTTTGTGCCATTGACAGAACAGATTGAAAAATACTGTTGTGGCCTACCCAAAGGATTGAGAAAATACTGCACGAAGACAAAAGTCACTACTTTGACGCAGCTCATTGAGGTAGCAAACACTGGCAATGGTTTGCTCAAGGGAGAAGATTGTGAATTTAACACTGGCGTCAAGGCAGGATCAGGCAAGAAAAATTCAGCCAAGCACGTTCCCAATGAGGCCCCTAAAGGGACTCAGGAGTCAGCCAACGCAGGGAAAGACAAAGCTATGGCTGAATCAGAAAAAGGACCAACAAAGAAATGGAAAAGACGTTTTCCTCGCAAGTCAGAAGAGCAAAAGAAGGTCCTGAGGACAGAGAACAAATGCTTTATATGTGAGCAGCCTCGCCACATTGCTTACAACTGTCCTACAAAGAAAAGGCCAGCTGATTCTGATGACAAGGAAGACAAGAAAGGAAAGAAGCCCATGGCTGGTCTAGTGCCAGATATGGTGGGCGACAAGCCAAATTCAGATGCAAGTGAGCTTTGCAGAGCATGGGGAAAGGTCAGGGATCAAACAGTGCTTATCTTCTTTGATCCAGGTGCCAAAGCCAACTTTATTTCCCCAGAATTGGCTTCAAAGTTGGGAATCAGACCTGAAGAGATGGGGTATACAGCAGAGGCAGGTTTGGCATGTCCTGGCCATACAGAGGCTGTGACACCCATCATTGGAAAGTTGCGTCTACATATCCAGTCCTATGTAGATGCTGAAGAATTTTACATCATGCCACTGGATGGATGTGATGTGTTGTTAGGTATTCCTTGGTTATTTCGTGTACAGGGAATCATGGATGCCTACAACAAAAAGATCACTGTACAGAGCAGGGGAAAGACTCACATTCTGGATGTAAAGCTTAAAGGGGAGTCTATTCCTACTGTATCAGCTTCTGCTATTACTTCTGTAATGAAAAAGCATCTTTTTGCGTACTTGGTTTTTGCACGTGAAGTGTCAGATTGTGATGAATCAAATTTATCTGTGCTAGATAAAGAAAGGTCAATGTTTTTACAACAGTATAGTGACTGTTTTTCCGATTCATTACCGTCTCAATTACCGCCAGAGAGACCCGAGGACCATGCGATAGATTTGGTGCCAGGCAGTAGCCCACCAAATAAGCCTCCGTACAGGGTTAGTGCGGCTCAGCAGAAAGAGATAATGGGCCAAGTACAGGAGCTGTTAGAAAAGGGGCTGATTCAGCCCAGTTCATCTCCATTCTGTTCTCCAGTGTTGTTGGTGCAGAAAAAGGATGGCTCATGGCGTATGTGCATCGACTACCGTGCACTGAAGAAGAATACCATCAACAATAGGTTCCCTATACCTAGAATTGATGATATTATGGACAAATTAGAAGGAGCAGCTATGTTTAGCAGGATAGATCTAAAGAGTGGGTACCATCAGATCCGCATTAGATCAGAGGATGTGCACAAGACTGCTTTTAGAACAACGTTTGGCCTTTACGAATTTTTAGTGATGCCCTTTGGTCTCACAAATGCTCCTGGTACGTTCAATAGGATGATGGACAGAATTTTCCGTCCACACCAGCAGTTTGTTGGTACATTCTTTGATGACATGATAGTCTACTCAAGGAATGAAGAGGAGCATAGGCATCACCCGGCCATTGTGTTCAAAGAGCTACGCAGTCATAGATTGCTCATCAATGCAAAGAAAAGTGAGTTTTTTCTGGAAGAGATTCACTTTCTGGGACACATTGTCTCAAAGGATGGTGTCATAATGGATCCTGCAAAAGTTGAAGCGATCAAGTCATGGCCAAATTTGAAGACGGTGCATGATGTCCGAAGCTTTTTGGGACTATGCTCCTATTACAGAAGGTTTATCCGAAATTTCGCTGAGATTGCTTCACCTTTACATGCTCTTCAAAAGAAGGCAGTCACCTTTAGATGGACACAAAAAGAGATTTCAGCTTTTAATCTCTTAAAGGAAAAGATGACTTCAGATCCAGTCATTGTGTTGCCAGATCTTAGGAAGTCATTTGTGGTCCAGTGTGATGCCTGTGGTAGTAGCATTGGTGCAGTGCTAATGCAAGCTGGCAGGGTAGTAGCCTATGAGAGCAGAATTTTGCAAGGGCCAGAGATGACCATGCAGGTCTATGAGAAAGAGTTACTGGCTTTGATTCATGCGCTCTTAAGTTGGAAACACTACCTGCTAGGTGCAGATTTCGTTGTCCAAACGGATCATCAGACCTTGCGATACTTCTTGACACAAACAAAGTTATCTGAGAAGCATATGCGATGGGCAAATATCTTGTCCATGTTCCATTTTCAGATTGTGCATGTGGAAGGCAAGAAGAACGTTGTGGCTGATGCCTTGTCAAGGAAGCCACAAATTTCAGCTGTGTCGATTCCTTATCATCATGAACTTGATGATATGAGAGAACAGCATGCAAATGATGAAGATTTTGCAAGGGTCTTCGAGCAACTAATGGATGGACAACGTCATGAACACTATCTTCTTAAAGACGGGTTCATGATGATGCATGGCAGATTGTGTGTCACAAAGCCATTGCGACGCAAAGTTATGGAAGAGAGTCATGTCCCACCGTATGCAGGGCATTGTGGTATCGATGCTACAGTTAAAGCGGTTGAGACATTCTTCTATTGGCCTACATTGAGAAGAGATGTGGATGCCTTTGTGCGAGAATGCCTAATATGCCAAAAGGTCAAGTTTGACAGGCAAAAGGCACCTGGGTTATTGCAACCACTACCTATTCCAGATAAACCATGGGAAAGTATTGCTATGGATTTTATCTTTGATCTTCCGAGAACGCAGACAGGAAACGATGGTATTTGGACCATTATTTGCAGATTCCGCAAACAGGCTCATTTTATTCCTGTCAGGAAGAAGATAAAGCCAGATCAGATGGCACGCTTGTTTATGAGCAATATTTTCAAGTATCATGGCATGCCACAGTCGATTGTTAGCGACCGTGATCCACACATGACAAGTTTGTTCTGGAGAGGCTTGTTTGAGAATATGGGCACCACGCTCAAATTCTCTTCTTCATTTCATCCTCAAACAGATGGGCAGTCAGAAGAAGCAAATTCTACTGTCCTAGATCTGCTGAAGTGCTATGTGTCAGAGCATAAAGGAAAGTGGGAGCAGTATTTGCCATTGGTGGAGTATGCATACAATAATACAGTGCATTCATCAACTGGCAAGGCACCCTTTGAGATAGTTGAAGGTGGCAAGAAAGTTCCTCCCATACTGCATACAAAGGACAAGATATTTGAAGCAGATAAGTATGTTCAGGACATGGATGAAATGTACAAGAAGGTCAAAGTGGCCTTAGAAAGGACTCAGGCAAAGCAAAAGAAAGCAGCTGATCGTCACCGTCGTGAAGTGGTATATTCACTTGGTGATTGGGTGCTTTTACGCTTTGAAAAGGCAAGGTTAAAGAAGATGAAGGGCAAGGAAAGACTGTTTCCAAAGCTCAGCATGCGTTACTATGGGCCTTTTCAAGTGTGCGACATAATCAGTGATGTTGCATATAGGCTGAAATTGCCTGACAGTTGGAAGATTCACAATGCGTTTCATGTGAGTCTTCTCAGACCCTATGTGGGTGATGTGCCAGAAGATATGCCAGCTGAAGATCAGCCGGAAGTCAAGGAACTTGACGAGATCTTGGTCCCTGAACAGATTTTGGCACACAAAGAAAGGAAAGTGAAAGGCAAGGTTGCTAGGCGTTACTTAGTAAAGTTCAGAAACTATCCACCAATGGATGCTAAGTGGATGGAAGAAGGTGAACTTGCAGAGTCACCAACTGTGTTATCACTTTACCTTGAAGCCTTCGATTTGCAACCTACTTGACCCCTTGAGTTTCAAAGCTACATGGATTGTCAGTGTGACAATGGCTTCTGAAACAAATGATGTACATGGTATTTAAAGTGAGCTCAAATGAAATACCTGTTACATGAATGTTAGAGCTGTACAGATTGTCAGTTTGGCAATTGCTCTTATGCAATGTCCAAAAGTTGGTTAGTGCTATAGAAGTGAGTATTTCTTGTCAGTTTGTCAAGCATACAGTGATTGCTTCTATTGAAGAGTACATGTGTAACTGCATTCTTAAACTGTCGGTTTGAGTATGCTCGAAAGTGTTACGGGATCCAACGTGTACTATAAGATAGTGGCAAAATGTGCAGCTACCATTTTGTCATTGGAAAGTTAGTGACTCAAAGCAATGGCAGAGTGCGAAGCTACCACTATGTCATTGGGACACGGTTCACACGCAGGCAATACATGAGTCGACGAAGTGTTGAATACACCAGGGTTGACAATGAGCATGTATGTGTCGTGTATGTGTCGACAGGTGTTGAATACATCAGTGTTGACAGTAAGCATGTACGACATAGATGCAAACGAGGACGTTTGAGATTTCAAGAGGGGGGTATGTCACGAGCGTGTGACTACTATCTATCCTTTTTGTTGATTTCTTTCTTATTATCTATTTACTTTCACTTTTTGGAAACACCCCTCGGGAAATCTAACTGCCCTGCATTGCATAGCTAGTGTGGAACTGTCCAGAGGGAGTCCAGGCCTGAGGGCAAGAGAGCACTAAGGTTGGACAAGGACTATGGTTAGCCAAGTGGGGTCATTGACTAGCCAAAGTGGAATCCTTTGCTACAGAGGCTACATTTCAGTTCTGGATGTGGCCGTAGTGTACAAAGAGGGTCGGATGACCTAGAAAGATACAATGGCAGCATCTCCTAAAATTTAGGGAACTGCTATTTTGGGACCTGAAAATGTGTTGACGTCATTACCTCCGGAATGACAAGGGGAACATTTTCTTACTCTGCCGTGAAGTCAACTGGGCAACCGGTTGGGATATTTTTAGACGACAACCCCGAAACGGGAAAATGCTTATAAATGTGCCAAGTGGCACCTTCTGGTGCACTTGCCTCATGCATCAAGAAGTGGCGCTGAATTTAGGAGGGGGAGAGCCTCATTTTCAGATTTGTCACAGGTTAAGAGCTATGGAGTGCTTGCTTTCCCTCTTATGCACAGTGCGGTGCCAGGAGTGATGCCCTGCACGCTACGCACTGCCCTCTCTCTCCCCTTTGGCAGTATGTTATGCCCCTCTAGTGGGCTCTTCATTTGACCAATGTACAGTTGTGTGGGTTCATGCGCGATTGCCGAGGCAAGAGCCTCTTGCACAGGTACTGGATTAGCTAGCGGCTAATCCCCCCGCAGGTACAAGTGAATTCGGAGAGGTTTCACTCTAGAAATCTCGTCCGATTCAAAGGGCAAGTAGCCCTACAGGTGCGGGAGCTCGAGGACTTGGTAAGGATGCGACCGGCACGTGAAACGGAGCCCGAAACAGTAAATTACAGCCTGCTGTGTATTTTTGCAGGTTTAGGGTTTTGGCCCTAAACGGACCCTAATACCCCCAAGAGGTTCGGGGACGCAAGGGGACCGCTGTACAGGTGATCTGGCGCATTATCAGGGCTGAAAACAGAGAATTCAGCGTGCTGCAGATTCTCGCCAGGTTTTGCAAAGTGTCCGTATGCGTCGGGAAAGTCGGTCAATGCGTGGGAATACTGACTGTGAAGGGTCCTAGTACAGTTATGCTGCCGAAATCAGGCCGGAACAGTTGAAATTCAGCCAATTTTGTGCGGGGCAGCTTGTAGGGATCCACAACGTTTATTCCCTCTTTTGAACAATAAAGAAATACCGAAAGGGGCGCCTAAGTTAGGGGCCCATGTGGTGTCCGTCTTCTCATACAGGTGCATTCTAGCATCTGTATCCCATTCCCCTCTCTTGTGTCACTATAGCGCAGGTAAAATAGACGACTAATAATGGGTGAAAGCTAAATCGAGGTTTGAAGTAAAGTCTACTGCCCTTTTTGGATTGTACAGGCCGGTTACAGTTTCACTCTCAGACTCTGCGTCCAGATGCTCTGAGAAGTGAAGCCCTCACCACTTATTTAAAGGTTACAAGGAATGCCCAAAAGCAGAGCCCCAAAAGCTTCAAAATCAAAAGCCCTGAAAGCAAAAGCTCTTTTCCCTCTCTGATAGAGAGTTTCTGAAAGCAAAAGAAAATTCTCTCTCTCTCTCTCTCTCTCTCTCTCTCAATGGTTCTATATGGACACATCCGGAGCGCATAGAGGAGATCATCAGTGAGCATGACTTTGTATGTTTTACGGAGACACATGAGAGCCCAGAGAGAGGACTACCTGTAGTCACAGGATTCCAATGGGAGTCGACTTACAGGACCATCACCAGACAGAGTACAGCTCGGGGGTCAGGAGGGGTGGCCATACTATTCAAACAGAGCTTACACAACCGGATACAGGTGATGAGTAGAGACAAGGAGGCATGCTATATGTGGGTACGGCTAGAGCTCACCCACGAGAGAGGGCTATACATTGCCATATGCTACTTTTCACCACATGGATCACGATATGCTATCCAGGACCCCTACTCTCGACTGTCGGAGGACATTTCTCACTACACATCACTCGGGGAAGTCCTCCTCATGGGGGACTTCAGCGGGAGGACACAGAGCCGACAGTGTGAGATCTATGATATGGAGCAGCCGGAGATCATGAGGGCACTTGATGCAGAGGACATGGGTGTGAGTAGAGTGTCTGCAGATGGGGGACAGGACAACACTGGATATGGCAGACACCTTCTTGAGCTTGGCAGCAGGCATCATCTCGTTATTTATAACGGGATGGCGAGGTGGCCAGATTCTGGGGGATTCACTTGCTTCCCACACAGTGGCGGAGAGAGCACAGTAGACTATTTGTTGGGCTCTACCCAGACAGCAGAGCTTATACACTCCTTCAGCGTTGCACGCACACCGATAGGGGCGGATCATACTTATCTCACATTCTCCCTTTTTGCTACACAGCTTGCTGACCCCCCCGCCTCCCCCCCTCACACTTACACTACCATTTCTTTCACTCATGAGCTCACTCCTGTTTATATACATCACCTGCATGAGCACCTTATACACTTAGACCCCACAGCACCTCTAGACACACTCACCACACATATTACATCCATCTTACACGAGTCAGCCACTCAAAGTTTCCCACATCGCATACACACACACCCTCCACGCACTGGCACTATGCCACAAAACAGGTGGTACGACGACGAATGTCGAGATCTACACAGACACCTACATATACTGGAGATCAGAGGGGAGATTACACATCGCCCGGCTCAACGCAAGATGCAGACACTTACCCGTCGTAAAAGACGGGAGTGGGAGGAGCACCAGTATTGGGACATCTATCATTTACTCATGAGCAAGAATAGTGCTGAGGCATGGCGTCGGATCAGACCTCCCAGGCCATCCACTCCTATTCAGGACCCAGCGACATGGCACAGATATGCCGAGAGCTTATACGAGATCCCAGGACAGCCACCCATACCTACGCCATCGGCTACCCGACCCACATCATCTACTTTCTTCACAACCCACATGGTGAAGAAAGCTATATCCCACCTACAGCATGGGAGGGCTAGAGATCAGGCAGGCCTACAGGCAGAGCATCTTATATATGGCTGTGATGCATTGGCACCACTCATTGCCCACCTCTTCAACCACGCGCTTTCAGAGGGATTCCCAGAGTCGTGGACAGCGCACACCATCGTGCCTATCCACAAATCTGGGGATGCCATGGATCCTAGCACATATCGCACTATCATGATTGGTCCTATACTGGCCAAACTATATGGCGCGGTTTTAGAGGAGGCGCTCAGTTCTCTAGCAGAGGGAGAGGGCATGAGGACACCAGGACAGGCAGGCTTCCGCCGAGCTTTCTCTACTATTGATCATATCTTCACCCTTCGTTGTCTGATCGACCAGACACGGGTGAGGAAGAGGAGATTATATTGCTGCTTCGTTGACTTCCGCAAAGCATTTGACACAGTACCTAGAGAGAGACTTTTCCGATGTCTGGCTGCGCTTGGGATTGGAGAGGAGATGGCATGGGGGATCTATGCATTGTATGAGCATGTATCTGGCAGAGTGAGATGCCCGGGTGGATTATCTGACACTCTTGTGAGCACCATTGGTGTGAAACAAGGTTGCCCCCTATCACCTACACTCTTTGGTCTATACATTGACGAGATTGTAGACTTCATCTTGCACAGGGGTGGAGAGGGTGTGGATATTGCAGGGACTACTGTACACATACTCTTATATGCAGATGATATTGTCCTGATGTCAGAGACGGCAGAGGGACTACAACTACATTTGCAGGCCCTGGATGATTTCTGCTCACAGAGAGGACTCACGGTGAACCTTGGCAAGACCAAGGTTCTCATATTTCATACATCGGCTCAGATTCGCCGACAGAGTAGATTTACTGTAGCTGGAGGGGATATAGAGGTGACAGGCTCATATGTATATCTGGGGGTTACATTCACCGCAGCATCAGGGACCTTCTCCATGACACAGGCAGCCAGAGATAGACTTACCAGAGGATACGCATCACTAGCTCTGATGGAGAGACAGTGCCACCAGGCCCACTTCCAGGAGCCCCGGACGAAGGGGTGGCTCTTTGACACACTGGTCACACCTGCACTCATGTATGTCTTGGCCATTTGGGGACCGGGACTGGCAGACTCAGTATGGACACAGATAGAGAGGCCACAGATTATTATGATCTCCAGGATGATTCGCAGCAAGCCATCAGTTCCACACGACATTATTAGAGCTGAGCTGGCTGCACCACCGATGTTGGTAGAGGCACTCTTTCAGACTGTTTGCCTTCTTCGCAGATTCAAAGATATGGATCCAGATAGGATCTCTCATAGAGCCTTCATTGCATCTAGAGAGATGGCACAGGTAGGGGACACTAGCTCATGGTATGCCCAGACAAGAGATTGGCTAGCTCAGCACGGTTTTGATATCGATAGACTACCACCACTCCAGTATGACACCGAGGCCCCGACCTATACCCTCTCACGCTCTGAGCGGAATAGGGTCATCAGACAGGAGATATGGCATACATATATTCAGAGGACATGGCGTAGGCCCACAGACACCCTACCTCCTAAAATGCTATATTACTATGAGCATTTTCTGAGGTTCTCAGAGCAAGGATTCATTGAGATTCCATTATACATGCAAGAGTACATGCCAAACCGACTTCGGGTCAACATTGGCCAGCTACGAGTGTCATCACATCAGCTAGAGATTGAGAGTGGCAGAGCCAGAGGCATACCACGAGAGGAGCGTACATGCCGGATTTGCCAGACGGAGGTGGAGAGTGAGGAGCATTTTGTCATGAGATGCCCAGAATATATAGAGCTGAGAGAGAGATATGGCATTGGAGACTCATTACAGCAGCATATGATAGGCCGAGAGCAGAGGAGGTTTGGCCAGTTCCTGGTTGCGGCTTTAGAGGTTCGAGAGCAGTTGTTACAGCCACGCCAGAGTCAGGATAGCAGGACATAGACTACCATCACACAGTTTTTCCGACGAGCAGGGCCAGACCCCCCCACACTACCTACACAGAGTAGAGGGCTTACCCTTCTGCAGGCAGAGTCTCAGAGGGCACGTCGGAGACCGCGGCTCCCAGGATACAGGACACATGGGTGTCACCAGAGGGAGATCTCGAGGATACTAACCTTACACCATCAGTATCTAGAGCAGAGTCATGTACCAGCACCAGGAGATCCAACATTCCAGAGATACCTGAGCAGGCCACCACCGATGTACCACATTCTCTACCCTACATATGTTGCTTGTTTTTAGATACCCTCCCTATCATCTCATGGTGGTATCACCTTTCAGCCCCTAGTTGAGCCTGATGATGCGTGAGCACACCTCGACACGAGGACCCACACTATACATTGTACACCACATGTACCACCCTACCACACCCTTTTGCATAGTATAGGCTCACTTCAGTTTGTACCCTTTTTTTATATTTTCCGATGCCTAGAGCATCAACACATGTATATGATATTGTCTCATAGGTCGAGTTCGGTCTTTCGAAGACGTTAATAAAGCTTTCTTTTCTTTCTTTCTTTCTTTCTCTCTCTGAGAGCAATAAAAAGCAATTATGCTTTTCTGGCCAAAAGCTGAGATTTGCGTCGCTCAAAAATATCCCAATTTTTTTAATTTTTACTTTTAAGCCTCCGCGATTTTCGAAAATTAGGGTTTTTGCTGTCCGCCACGTCATCACTTTGTGACATACCCCCTTCTTGAAAGCATTGTAGTCGACCGCGATTACGCCTGCAAAACCGACAAAAGCCATAAACCGTCTTAGCAGACACTGACTGTTAGTACCTACGTACTAGGAACACACATCTAGCACATGTACAAAATCGACAGTCACATCACACGACATCACAGGACATCACCAGACATCACAGGACATCATATGACATTCAACATTCATTCGGATCTTAGACCATGATTTATCGGCAATGTAGCTAGCAATCACATCTAGGTCCAATCGGGACCTCATCGATGTCCAATTGACTAACGCCTATTGCAACCATGTCTATTCGAGATCAAGTAGACCAAAATGCTGCAGTCATTTCTTCTATCAGCTCCTGCACTCACAAGAAGTCAAGAACAAATCAGTATCATAATCAGGAATTCCATTTCATAAAGTCATCCAGCAGAATACTGTCTGCTCTCAGTATCCCTGAAGCTCAAATAGACATAAGTGACTTTAGTATCAAAATCAAGGCATCTGTTGACAAAGGAGCGGAGTAACTCCACTCTTGTGCATCCCACTGCACGAGATCTTCGGCCAAGCTGAATTTTTGGGTTCCGTTTGAAGTAGACTATGCTAAACCAAAACATCGAGGTAAAGTTTCACAATCCGAGGAGTATCTGCTAGGTCCTCCTCCTCCATCCACTTTGCATCAAATGCAAGAAAGTATTTGAACTTAACCAAGAACCGCCTTCGGACTTTACCTTTCTTCGTATCCTTATGTGCCAAAATCTGTTCAGGAACAAGGATCTCCTAGTTTTCTTCCACTTCGGGTTGCTCATCAGGCTCCCCATCATCAGGCACATCACCCTTAACAGGTTTCAAGAGACTCACATGCAATGCATTGTGAATCCTCCAAGTATCTGGCAGTTTCAATCGGAAGGAGACATCGTTTATCTTTTCAGTAATCTGGAAAGGTCCGTAGTATCGCATACTAAGCTTTGGAAAAAGCCTCTCCTTCCCCATTTTCTTCCGTAGGCGTGCCTTCTCAAAACGTAAGAGCACCCAATCATCCTCCTTCAATTTCAAGTCGCGACGATGGCGATCCGCTGCCTTTTTCTGTCGTTCTTGAGACTCCTGCAAAGTCTCACGAACCTTGGCAAAAGCCGTATCCAAATCTAGCGAATATTCATCCGCTTCAAATATCTAATCTTTCGTGCTCAGGAAGGATGGAACCTTCGCAGCACTTTCAACAATCTCACATGGCGTCTTCCCCGTCGAAGAGTGTATCGTGTTATTGTAGGCAAATTCCACCAAAGGTAAGTTCTTTTCCCATTGAGTCTTCTGATCCGAGATACAAGACTTCAATAAATCTAAAACCATTGAATTGGCAATCTCAGATTGCCCGTTCAGTCTGCAAGTGGAACGATGACGAGAACTGCAACCGCGTGCCAATGTTCTCCCAAATTGCCTTTCAAAACAAACTTATAAATCTAGGGTCTCTGTCGGAGACAATCGTCTCAGACGTGCCATGTAATCGGAAAATCATCGTGATCATTCTGTGTTCCTGGGAGATCAAAAATGAAATCCATTGCAATACTTTCCGAGGGGTGGGTGGGTATGGGTAAAGGTTGTAACAATCCCTGTGCCTTATGCCTGTCAAACCTGACCTTCTGGCATACTGTGCACAAACTCTTCCACATCCTTTTTGAGTCTTGGCCAAAAGAAGTATCTCTCGACCCCGTTCATGGTGGTAGCAATGCCGCGGTGACCCGTAAAAGGTGGACAGTGGCATTCAGTCATAACCTTTGCCCTCAACGGTTGTGTAACGCACAACATAGTCTTTTTTCATCAAGTAGCCTTCCCGAAGGGAGTATCCAGCTACTCTGCAAAATCTGTATCTGTGGCATACTGATCGACCATATCCTCGAAGCTCCTATGATGTATCGCGGAAATAGCCAGAACCAACGGCTTCCGAGACAAAGCATCTGTCACCACATTCTTCTGTCCCTGCACATGGACAATCTGGAAGTGAAACTATGACAAGATGTTCGCCCACCGCATCTGCTTTTCCAAAAGCTGCTTCTGTGGCAAGAAGTAGTGCAAACTCTGATGGTCTGTAAAGACAGTAAAATCGGGTAATGCCGCCACTGAGTAAGAGCATGGATAACCGCCAAAATCTCTTTCTCATATATCTGTGCTGTCATCTCTGGCCTAGAGAACAATCGGCTCTCATAAGCTATGACATGGCCTTCTTGCATCAAGACTGCACCCAGACTACGACCACAAGCATCACAATATACTTCAAATGACTTCTGCAAGTTCTGCAAAGTCAAAACAGGTCCTGTAGTCAATTTCTCTTTCAAGGTCTGAAAGGTAGTCACCTCTGTGGATCCCCACGAGAAAGGTACTCCTTTCTGTGTCAAGATATGCAAAGGGGAAGCAACCTCTGCAAAATTTCGTATGAACCGCCTTTAGTACGAACACAGTCCCAAGAAGCTTCTAACTTCATGGACATTCCTCAAATCGGGCCAATCACGGATAGTCTCTATCGTGGCCGGGTCCATTTGCACTCCTGCTGCTACTGACACAATGTGTCCCAAAAAGTGTATCTCTAGTAGGGAAAATTCACTTTTCTTTGCATTAATCACTAACTTGTGATCTCGTAATGCCTGAAAGACCTGAAGCAGATGATCTTTGTGTTTTGCCTCATTCTTGGAGAAAACAATGATGTCATCAAAGAAAGTGCCAACAAATAGCGTGTACTCTCGAAAAATCCTGTCCATCATCCGGTTAAATGCCGCAGGAGCATGGTTAAGCCAAAAGGCATCTCCAAAAACTCAAATAACCCAAAAGTCGTCCAAAAAGCTGTCTTGGAGACATCTCCTGGTGCTATCCTGATCTGATGATATCCACTCTTCAAGTCAATCCTGCTAAAGCACTAGGATCCTTGTAACCTGTCGAGTATATCATCGATCCTAGGAATCGAAAATCTGTTCTTGATGGTGATTTCGTTGCGAGCGCTATAATCGATGCACATTCTCCAAGATCCGTCTTTCTTCAAAACCAAGAACACTGGAGAGCAATACGGTGAAGTACTAGGCTGGACAAGACCCTTTTCTCAAGAGGTCTTTCACGGGGTTCATAATCTTTTCATTCTGTACTCGGCTCACACGGTAAGGTGGCCGATTCGGTGGCGTGCTTTCAGGTATCAAATCAATGGTTTGATCTTCAGGCCCTCTGAAAAGCAATCGGCATGAGTGTGGAGAAAAATCTTGCCGTTCTTTTGATCGGGTCAAAACATATTCAACCTTTATCCATCGTTCAGTTCTCTCCCAAAAGAATGAGTAAGAAACTGAAGTTCATCAAGTACAATCTCTAAGCCCTTCATTTATCAAAGTCGCTTTCTCGGCCCGGTAGTCAACCACGGTGTAGTTCTTGTGGTACCAAGGGATCCTGAGTAGAACGTCACTCGCGTGCCCTGAACACCCTTGTCATTGCAAACGAAGTTTGCCACTGCTCGGTGTAATGGCAACATCCCATCCGGGTGCCAGTCGAACTACCTCCGCCTGTGGCATCAGTCTGTCGGGCGTAATTCCAAATCGAGCCGCCAATTCCAAGTGAAAAGAAGTTGGCCTTGGCTCCTTCAAAAGAGCTTCCTGATCCTTCACTTTGCCCCAAAAGTGGCAAAGTTTGTACTTTCATTCATTAGATTCGGTGCAGGTTCCACGCCATGTGGTACCAGTTCTATTTTTCTATCTGCCTTTTCTGCCACGTTCCTCAGCTGCTCTCGAACTCTCAGGCCTGTCGTCGTCTTTATCATTCTATTCTTTCTGTGCCTTTTTAGGGCACTTCGCGGAGATACGTCCATGTTCCCCCCATCCAAAGCACCTTCCCTCTCTGATGAAGCGAGCTCTCTCCTTAGAAGTAAGCTTGGGTCGTGCATCCTTTTTTCTCTGGGTTGCTTTTTTTCTTTCTACTTTCATTCCCAGAAGTCTGTTCGGCTCGTTGTGTCATGGCCTCATCTGTGGGGTAGGTCAGACTGCCAGAGTGAATGGCAAAGCCCTTCTTCGCTTGACTCATCAACTCCTTAATAGAAGCTGACTTCTGTTCCAAGTAGTGATCTCGGATCTTTGTAGGTAGACCCAAGGTAAACCGCTCAATTTGTTCTCTGAATGAGATCTTCTTGAATGAAGAGGCGGGTAGAAAAGAGCTCCAGAATCTTTCACAATAAGCATTGATTGTATCTTTCTTGGTCATCCGAAGATGGTTCCAAGCAGCTCGTATATCTCGTTCATATTCTTGCATCAACCAAGAAGAAATAAAAAGCTTCTTAAATTTCAGCCATTTAACTCGCGCAGTCTTGTTTAAAAGAAGCGTGGACCACCAAGTACGAGCATTCCTCTTAAAGTAAGAGGCAGCTCTCCGAATCTTGGAGTGCTCTGAATAGCGTCCTCCCGCGAAAGCGATGTCAAATTGCTGTTTAAAAGACAAAGCCTTCGAAGCATCTGAGTATCCTGAAAAAGTATCAAACTTGATCGAGTGGCCACCTTCCTTAAACTCTCGGACTTTCTTGCTTTCATCTTCGAGAAAGTCATACTGGTTAGCTTTGTAAAAAAATTCTTCTTGTTCGCATAAAAGTTTCCGTCATGGGAATCTGAGCTGTCTGTAGACGAGTCCTCGGTAGAACTGTCAGTCTCTGGGCCTTCTTTGCCGTTTTCTTGCCCTTTCCGAAGCTTTGTTTCTTGCTTTGCGTTTTGCTTTTTCTGTCTGCTTCGCTCGAGTCTGAAGAGCTAGAAGAACTGTGAGAAGAAGAAGAAGAACTGGGTAAGCCTTCAAACTTGACATGCTTCTTCTGTTTCTTTGCCTCCTCGAAGGTTGACCGACGACCCAAATATCCCGGGAAGTCAGTGCCTTTCTTTTGCTTTTTGCCGTGCTTTTTGTCTTTCTTTTGCACGTCGAAAAGCTGAGCAATTCGTGCATCAATCACGTTCTCTAGTTCCTTCTCCGTATATTTCTTGGAGGCAGAAGGTTTCTTGAGAGCGGGTTTCGGGAGTGGTGTTGTGGTTCTCTGCCACTCCGTCTGTACCTCTTCCAAAGAGGTCTGGTTCATATATTTTTCCATCTTTGGGTCCTTGGCGAAATTGAGCATCATCTTTGTTGCATCGCCAATCAATTGACGACGCTCCGTCTCTTGCTGCTCCGCCTGAGTAGGCCTAGGCGGGCCATATTCCGTGCCGGAATCTTCGTTGTGATCCTTGCCCGCATCTCCAGATGCAGAGGGAGTCGACTGATCATTGCCTAAAGCCATAGGTGCCGCGGAAAAAAAATTGGGGATCGGATTTCCCGTAGAAGAGAAATCGGCCGTGCTCTGATACCACTGTAATAGACTTGGACACTCCAAGTCAAGAATCAACCGCGACAGCACCAAATAACCACTTCAAAACAAGTCACAGATCACAATAGATGTACACTGGCCCGATGGAGTTCCGTGCCTAGAGATATTGGCCCCAAAGATTGGTGCCCCTTTCGGTATTTCTTTTTATATTAATTAGATCAAAGTACAAGAGAGTGGCTAGGGTTTCACTCTCAGACTCTGCGTCCAGATGCTTTGAGAAGTGAAGCCCTCACCACTTATTTAAAGGTTACAAGGGATGCCCAAAAGAAGAGCCCCAAAAGCTTCAAAATCAAAAGCACTGAAAGCAAAAGCTCTTTTTCCTCTCTCACAGAGAGTTTCTGAAAGCAAAAGCAAATTCTCTCTCTCTCTCTCTCTCTCTCTCTCTCTCTCTCTCTCTCTCTCTCTCTCTCTCTCTCGCTCAATGAGAGCAATAAAAAGCAATTATGTTTTTCTAGCCAAAAGCTGAGATTTGCGTTGTGCGCTCCTTGCCGCACTGTCGAAGCAAGGGACTTGCCAATACACCGTATGCGAGCCACAAACGGCTCCAAGCACACAACAAGCCTAAACTAGCAAGCTCAAGAAAACAAAGGGTGTGACACTCACCGCTCTACGCTCGCCTTCGTGGTGGATTCCTCGCCGCGATGAAGAAGAAGCTGCAGTCGTGCTGCGCTCAACCGCTTCGCCGCCGTCGTGCCTTCGTAATGCTCGATCGCACACACACTCTCCCTCTCTCTCTCTCTCTCACACACACACACACACACAAGGAGGTGAAGAAGAAGAAGATGGAGATGGAGCAAGAGCACTCTTCAATTGCACAAATGAGAGAATGAGTAAAAATTAGGTTTAGTTGGCTTTTATAGGAGCTCACCCCATTCACACTTGGGCGCCCATGCTTAACCAACTAATCCTTGAATGTCCAAGTTAAAGTGCGCCTCTCATCGACGATCACTCTACCTTTCCCTATTGGACCGACAAGCCCGGTACCTGACTCTACCAAATACATAATACGCGTCCATCGTAGGTGATGGGTGTCCGTGAGCCGTGAGGGTTAACATGCCCCCCTTCCTGATGTAGATTCCGTCCTCGGAAGCTATTGAGTTGAAGCTGGTTCGTCGAGGTGGAAGAGCATTTGAGATGAATGTCCTTAGCCTTCTTCAGTCACTGCAAAATCAAACAACATTGGCACAGTAATTGCATTTTCATATACAATTAAAAATCACATGCAATTTTAGACAGACAAATTGATTGGTCAAAGAATTTCAAACAATTTGTTAGCAATGAACATTAAATTGCAATGTAATCAAATGCATAAACAGATGTAAAGGCAAAAAATTAAACAAGTCTGGGGTCGCTAATTTGACGATCGAAAAGCACTAGAGATCGAATATTAATACCATGGGTAAGCTTCTTAATTTTCTGTGGTCAATTAAGTTGTTTAATCGCGAGAGCCAAGTATTCATGTTCAAGGGCTGACTAGAGGCTATATCTAGAAAACCTTGTAGTTAAGCTACCATAAAAGGAATTTCTCATGAAATCATCGCCTGACTGATTACTTTTTCTTTGACCCCCCAAATCTTTTCACACTGATTCAATTATGATGTGTGTGCTTATTTTGTATGCCTTGGGTTTTTTGCTTTTCAAGGAAAAGCGCCCACGCTGGGAACCTCTAGGGCTCTAGTACCATAGGCAATACATGTGAGTGAAGTACCAAATCAAGCTGAGATTTCTCTTCCAGCTTAAAATTTTACATTGTGGCACTTTGATTTTTTGTTTGTTCATTTTCATCATTTTAATTTTGTAACTTTGGGGGGTCATATAACACTGTTACCCTCCCCAGGCTCATCACATTAGTAAACTCCCTTTATAATACTTAAGCTAAAGGTCAATAGGGTCAAGCCCACTAGAAAGCCCTAGTACATCTCATACAATGCTGCCTAAATCGGATTAAGAACCTAAGTAACCATTGCTTATTAGGAAGGCATTCCCCATGGTATTAAGAGAAGATTTCTAATACCTAGCTTGGTCAAACTAGCTTAATCGGACTGCTTGATTTTTACACCTAAACAAGTGATTATGACAAAAGATTGCATTGAATTAAATGTTTGATACTAAGCAAATGCGCTGAATATTATGCTACCAATCACAATCAAAGCAGACAATCATAGATGCAAAAAGATAAGGGCAATGCTAATGGACAAGAAACACCTGTTTGTGTTGATGGTCGCGCTTGATTTGAAGGTTCCATGAAGGTCCAAATCCTATCAATAGCAACACGCTCCTGTACACACTAGGAACAAAAGGAATACCTCCAGGAGGCACATCAGTGGGAAAAGAGATCTTTGCTAATCACTCAACTCTAAAACAGAAACACTCCTATCGTACTAATCTTACCTACCCTCCATCACTCAAGTGATGAGGATCGAAGGTGTTTTATGGCATAGGTTTCTGTTTCACTGTACCAAATGTGACATGTGTAGGTCTGAGTCAATGTTTTGACTTTAATGTGCATACTCGTTTGCTAATTGCTCTTGCTCTTTTTTTTTTTTTTTTTTTTTGTGAGTATAAAGCTTTATATATACATTCCCTAAGATCGGTGATTGAGAGGTCAGGGAAAAAGGTTGAGAGGGAAACAAGTGAATGATGACTGTCAGCAAACACTCCCCCCTTCCTTGGGTAGATCATACCGTTTGAAATGAGCTTGTCACCCTTTGAAACCAATTGTTCCAGTTGGTAATAGGTGAGGATTTTTGCCAGTAGTTTTCTATTACCCTAGGTGCCTTGTCAAGCTGCAACGGTGGTAAGGTACTCTCCCAGGATTGAACTTGAAGTGGTTCATTAGGTGATTCTTGAACACTGGGAGGTGTGGATTCTTTTGTAGCTTCATTGAGGTCCACTACTATAGATGGAGGCTGTGTAGAAGCTTTTACCTCTATGGATGTATTACATGATGAGCTAGAATCTTCATGGGACTCCCCCCTTCCTGAGCTAGGTGGAACAAATCGTTCTTTCTTTGGTACCCAAACTAGCTCGAGAGCGGGTGTGTAGCATTCTGTGATTTTTTTCTTTCCACGATCATTGATTCGTTTTGGAGCTACGGGATTGGGCTCACTTGGGTCAGGTGTTAGGTAAGAGCACAATCTACGTTTTGGCACCCAGATTTGATCATTTCCTTGATAGTATCCTTGGGCTTCCAATAGTCGTTTAGGGATCCATCGCAACATTTTCTTACTTTTCTTGGAGCGAGTGGTACGTTTCTTACAAGGCTTCTGTTTTTTAGCACTAGCTATGGTCACTAAAGAAGCTTTAGGGACCCACTTGTATGTTTTCTTCGTTACCTTAGGATGAGTCTTGTCGGAAGCGATATGCATTGCTTGTAGCATATTTAAGGGTATACGCATTTCATCCCCCTTAGGTGTTACCCAGGTCGTCCCCCTATTTCCCCAAGTGTCTATGGTTGATGCTAGGTGGACCCAATCCACATTGTCCGACTCAGTCATCCCAGGTAGGATATCCATATAAGGAGAATCTTGGCCAATGTCTGTATCCTTCTTACAAGTGTAACAATATTGTAGTGGGGCCGAGTGAACTGTGGTGTCAGAGCGATGATCAATAATGGTTTTACTCCCTAAGGGGTGTACCTTACCAGTCACCAAATCCACTCTAAGGACAGAGTCTTGGAATTGCAAATAGACATGATTTTTAGACCAATCGTGAACCATTTGTGCTTCCCTCATGAATGGTCGTCCTAAAATCATTTCATATGACATAAGGTGTTTAGAGAAATCCATTACAATGAACGTATGTCGAACCTTGTGTCCTAGAACTTTGATCTTAAGATCCTTGAGCATCCCCATAGGTTTGGCTATGGTACCATTTGCCATCTTTACCACAATGTTAGTAACACTGAGGCGGGGTTTTCCCATGGATTCCCAACAATCTTTTGTAACGATGCTAACTCCCGCACCACCATCAAGAATTCCCTTTATAGTTAATCCCTTGGTAGTGATGGGTAGGGTCGCATTAGACTCGTCGCCTTCAAAATACTGCCCTAATTCGTTAATGGGTACCTCGATCACAGACTCGTGTCCATCTAAGTCAAGTGATTGCACATGATTTTCCTCATCAATCATAATCGAGTCAGGCCTATTTGGTTGCGCAAACTGCGGTAATCCCGTTCGTAGCTCTCCGTTAAGGAATGCTCGAAGTGCAAGGAATAACTCAGGATCTCCATACAGCTTTGCTATGATCGTGGTTCGGACCTCAGAAGACATGAAGTCCACTAGTTTGGCAACATTCATTGGCGTTTTGCAGGGTGTAGGTCCTTGACTAGGAACTGGTGAGGATGGAATCTCATATTCCTCAATGGGATCAGGTATTCCTTCGTTAAACATCCTTTCCAACAAGAAGGGTGTATGCTCACTTTCTGATGTCCCGTCCTCACTCCCTTCTTGGATGATACTAGATATGGCTAACGGTCTATGGTTCATGTGGGGTGGATGAACTTGCGTGGGAAACACTGTGTCATGAATTTTGACCTGCATGGGTTCTGGTTCTAGTTTCCTTTGAGTCTCCTCCACTAAACCTCTTAGATGTTTCACCTGCTCAATCTCGTCTATTGGGTTTGGGTACGTCCCAATCTTCTTTTTACGATTCTTCCCTTTTTGCCCCTGCGGTTTATCTTGGGGGTCTTGGATTGGATTTGGAAACACTTGTGGTGTTTTCAGAGGCTCTTTATGGTTTTCTCTCATTCGGTTTTCATTTGGTTCCATGTTACGGTTTTCTTTGTCGGTCTTTCCCTTTGTGGTATTGGTTCTAGTCTCCATTGTCTCGACTGAATCTGAATCATCCTCGAGGTCATTCATATACACGGGGTCATCTCCTGTTCCTATGTTTGTTTTGGAACTTGGCTTTGAATTTTCCGTATTCTGCGACTTCTTCCTTCGTGTCTTCTTTTTCTTTGCTTGGATAATTGACGCGGTATCTCTCTCTTCGAGGATATGTCCTGGCCCTTGAAGCATGGACCGTGTAATCGCATAAGCGGGTGCAACGGGTGGTATTGGCGATGTCACACTAGCAATTTCGACCAAATTCAGGGGTGTGATTTTAGGCGCATTTGGGTTATAGGGGCATTGGGCAATCAAGTGATCTATGCCACAACGATTACATGTGAGTATTGGCATTGCAGACGTGCTCCCTTGATTCACTTGCATCTGTGCAGCATTCTTTTGCAGCCTAATAGGGCATTCCGCTACTCGATGTGGTCCACCACACTCGTAGCATTGAAGAGGTGGCCTCCTAGCCTGGGTGTTGATATTTTGACCTCTGGATGCGAGAGCAGCAGCTTGATAAACCGGCTTGACTTGTCCCCAACAATCTTCCATGTAGTATATAGGACATTCTTCCAATGTATCAAGTCCGTAGGCAATACTAGTGTCTATTTCCTCCTCACAACCATCTGCATAAGTGTTTGATGGCTCGCAACCCACTTGGTTCATAGGGGCGACTCTTGGATGCGGGGGCTGCGGTCCTAGCACAGGAGGTGGTAACGGTGTAGCTTGTACAACATTTTGAGATCTAGGGACCATGTGTTGCGGTAGTTGCTCAACAGGTGGAGTAGGCATCAATACAGGAGCTCGAGGTGCATCCGTCCAGGCTACAGGTGGTCTATTTGCCATCATACGTTTGATCATTAAACAATCCTTAGCTTGGTGACCATACCTACCACATGCGTTGCAAGTTCCATTAAATTTTACTCTAAACGTAGGGCACTCACTAGTGCTATGTGGACCTAAGCAAATGGAACACCATTGTTGCTCCCTTCTTGGATACATGTGACTATTTTGAGGGGGTCGATTATCCTTAAGAGACTCTTGGATTGCCTTGGTGAGGTCTGTCAAGAATGTCTCAAATACCTTTGGCTCATTGGCAATGGGCTTTGCAGTCATGGGTTCATACTCAATGGCTTGTGAGCTAGTGGATCTCGTGTCAGTAGACACCCTCATGCCTGCTATCATCAAGTTGTCCTCTAGTTGGATTGCATTGGCAGTGACATCTTCCCAGGTTGTGATACCTCTAATCACTAGTCCATTATAGATTCCTTCATTCCTCAACCCTCGAATGAATCGATCAAGCAGTTGGTTATTGTTGAAGCGCTCATTTACAGGGCAGCGAGAGTTTAAGTGCTTTAGACGACTAATGAAGTCCCTTACTGACTCTCCTTCCTTACGTTCGGCCTTCTGTAGCTGAGATGCTACATCCCAAAGCACACCTTCTCGTATGTACTCCTTTAGAAACAACCTTCGAAGGGTAGGGTAGATTGTTTTCTCGTCCACCCTTAGGGTCCTATACCAATCTCCAGCCTTCCCACTTAATGTCAAGCTTAAGGCATTGCACTTATGTAGTTCGTTGCGTTCCCCTAAGGAATCACATACTTGTTCAAACACTTCAATGTGTTTCCTAGCATCTTCGTCCCCATTGAATTTTTGCGTGAGTTTGGCAATTTGTACTGCCTTACTTCTAGGCTCTCTATCAGATGCATGACGCATATTTTCCGCGATAGATCGACCTATGGTTTGAGCAAACGCTGCCAAGTCACCTATGTGAGGAGGCAGGGCCGGTGGAGGTACTCTTGGAATCATATGTGGGAGAGGGACGGGTGCCGGTCTTGGCATATGTGTGGATGATGCAGGATATGGAACATAACCGGGCATAGGTCCACTCGGATAAGAGCTAGGGAGCGGCACTCGAGGAGCATAAACAAGTGGTACAATTGGAGGTGTGGGGGCCATGTGTGCATAAGGGGCTAGAGGCACATATGGTCGAGGCCCCATATTAGGTACTATGACACTAGGTAGTGGCACTGCGCTAACCGTAGATGTCATCGGTACATTCTCTGTCAGGCTTATCCCTGGAGTGAGCACTGTGTTTTCCTTGATAGAGGGTTGAGCCAAGTTAGGGAAGCTAAAGTTTTCGCTCGGAGGCTCAGATTGCATAGAGACCCCAGGTGAAATGACGTAAGATGGGTCCATGGGGCTCATTAGAGGAGTCTCCATTTGAGATAGAGTAGGCTGTTGAGCCTTGCTCGTATCCAGAAATCTCATGGGGCCAGTTGAGAGTATATTTACCCCTCGGTTTTGCCTTTCTGATTGAATAATGCCATGGATAACATTACAGATCATTTTTTGTTGATCTTCGATGCTCGTGGCACTAGAGGTGGATTGTACAATCTCTATCCATCCTACATGGTAGGCGTGGCCACAGTGTAGATCCGTCAACACCTCAGTGTGGAGGTCGTATGTCCAATGATCATTAATGAACAATCCTTCTAGAGTCGACGTGTTAACGGTTTCTTGTGAGGTAGAAGCAATGTTGCTCCCCGTGGTTTTACTTGCCACCAACAGTACCTAGAGGGAACTTCTGAAGGAGGCAGCTCAACAGGGCCTTCTTGGTAAGAAGTTGGCAGGATATCCACATGGACACTCTTTGGGGGTGTGGGGTCCACGTGTGATGTGAAAGGAGATTCCACTTCCCCACCCCCTTCGCGTGCTTCATCTGCATCAGGTTCCGAGTGAGTAGCTCTACCTAATGTTTCCATGAAACGGCTAAACATACTAGTACTAGGCTGTGGAGCTTCGGGAGGTGCATGGCCTTCTCTCTCAGTGTTTTGGGTAGGGTATGCTTCCATGATTTCTGAGTCGGAGGAGGAATCACTAGCGGCTATTTTAGGGTCTTGGGTGGTGCTACCTTGTGTCCCCGCTGAGGGTCTAGAGCTTATCGTGGATGGGTAATGGGTGTCCGTATGAACAGAGGCACCCTCAATATGCTCGTGTTCTAGCATCCGCCCAGAGCGTAAGTGCATGTGCTTTTGATACCCTTAGGTGTCAAAAAGCTGCTCTAGGAGGCCTTGTGACTAGTTTTTAGCGTGTTTTTTGTTTGTTTTTTTGCTAGATTTTTTAGAGCGTGTCGTGGAATGGGCCGTGTGATAGCTCGAAACGAGCGTATCGGTCAGAGGGTCGTGCCGTGCTTTACAGCCCTCCGTTTGGTCACTCTATACCCTCGAAATCCCTAAAACTGTCAATTTCCAGTACGGAACTAGGCCCAAACTAGAAAGTCTAAGGGTGCAAGTGGGAAGAGAAAGGAGGAGAGTGGAGGACTTGTCCCACATGCTCTCATTCTCTCTTGAGGGAGTAGGGTATATATATAAGAGTGAGTCTAGTATATATCATAAGACTGAGGACTGAGGCCTGGGCCTGGGCTTGGGCTTGGGCTTGGGCTTGGGCTTGGGCTTGGGAAAATGATCCCGATCCCGATCTATCTTTTATACAAACCAACCCGTCCGTTTTAAGAGTCACGTTTTTTATTTTCGAAAAAATTTCGCCGCCCGCTCACTCGCATTTTTAATTTCCGAATTTTTTTTCCTTTTAAATTTTTTTTTTCAAAATATTTTTGTTTTTTTTTTTTTCTCAAAAAACTTTTTTTTTTAATTTTTAATTTTTTTTTTTTTTGTTGATGCAGAAAATGCAGAAATTGATAAAAATGCAGAAAAACACAGAAAATGCAGAAAAAATGCAGAAAAACGCAGAAAATGCAGAAAATGCAGAAAAAACGCAGAAATTGCAGAAAAAATACAGAAATTGCAGAAAATGCAGAAAAAACGCAGAAATTGCAGCAAATTGACAGAAATGCAGAAATTGAAAAAACGCAGACAATAGCAGAAATTGAAACTTGACAGCAATTGCAGAAAACGCAAAAAACAGAAACCTTCCACACACTCCTTCCCTGCCTTTCCTATGATAGAAATTGCACCACAAGGAAGCGTAAAGTGCTAACCGAGCTTAGTGTAGGGCATATCCCCGGCAGCGGCGCCAAAAATGTGCGCTCCTTGCCGCACTGTCGAAGCAAGGGACTTGCCAATACACCGTATGCGAGCCACAAACGGCTCCAAGCACACAACAAGCCTAAACTAGCAAGCTCAAGAAAACAAAGGGTGTGTCACTCACCGCTCTACGCTCGCCTTCGTGGTGGATTCTTCGCCGCGATGAAGAAGAAGCTGCAGTCGTGCCGCGCTCAACCGCTTCGCCGCCGTCGTGCCTTCGTAATGCTCGATCGCACACACACTCTCCCTCTCTCTCTCTCTCTCTCACACACACACACACAAGGAGGTGAAGAAGAAGAAGATGGAGATGGAGCAAGAGCACTCTTCAATTGCACAAATGAGAGAATGAGTAAAAATTAGGTTTAGTTGGCTTTTATAGGAGCTCACCCCATTCACACTTGGGCGCCCATGCTTAACCAACTAATCCTTGAATGTCCAAGTTAAAGTGCGCCTCTCATCGACGATCACTCTACCTTTCCCTATTGGACCGACAAGCCCGGTACCTGACTCTACCAAATACATAATACGCGTCCATCGTAGGTGATGGGTGTCCGTGAGCCGTGAGGGTTAACATGCGTCACTCAAAAATATCCCAAATTTTTATTTTTTTTCAGCCTCTGCGATTTTCAGAAATTAGGGTTTCTGGCAGAAATTAGGGTTTGCACGAATTTTAGGGTTTTTGGCAGAAATTAGGGTTTTTGCTGTCCGCCACGCAGGGTTGTTCTCGTCCGTCGCACGGCTCGTCCGGTGTGGTCCCGTCCGGACGTCCCGTCCGTTCCGTCCGGCCTTTTTTTTTTTTGTAAGTCCGTTTGACCGGCTTAAAAAACGTTGATCTCGGACGGACTTTTCAGGGTGGTCTCGTAAACAGGGTGGAAGAGGATCGTGAAAGCTATTGCGGCTGTCGGTCCATGAGGGGTGGACGGGTCCACCCTATGCGGACATGCACACCAAGAAGCTCGACGAAGAGCGGACTTGCAAGTTGCCTTCTTGTCCAATGTGATAATCAATTCTCTAATTGTCCCAAGTGTAAAATCTAGGGTTAAGAATTGCGTGTTTTTATTTTTGAACGTACGTAACCATGTCGTACGACATAAAATTTTCTAGTTCGATGAGTACCGTACGTCTTCGTACGTGGACAAAATGTACGTGACCGTACGAGACCACCCTGCTGCCACGTCATCACTTTGTGACAGTGGTGGAGCTGGAATGTTGGTATCTATTGCAATAGAGAAGGTGACCAAAGGCTTTTAGGGTGTAGATAATGACAGGGCGTCCAAATGTGGAGGTCTCGGCGGGTAAGAGTGAAACAAATGTGCTCTGAGTAGTGATTTGCGTCACTGTGCAGAGGCTGAGTATCAAAATCAAAGTTGGTTAAGAACAATGGCAAAGTTAAAATCAAAGTTGGTTAAGATCAAAGGTAAAGCTGGGGAGCATGAGTAGGGCTTAGAGTGTATGTGTAGGTGTATGCTTGGGCGCAATAAAGGAGGTGGAGCAGTAGGCGGGGGATTGATAGAGGTTGGAAGGGGAGTTGAGGGTTAATGTGGCCGAGAGCAGTTAACTCAAAAACTTGTGTTAAAGAAAACGGTGAAGTGTATTAGGCCTGTAAGGGAGAGAGAGCATGCGCTAGGCGGTTGATGCAAGTGCAGCATGCGCAGTAGGGAAATCTCGGGGTGGGGGTAAGGGGGGAGGTCGCAAGCGATGAAACTGTAAGATGAGGGTGAAGGTTAAATGGAGGTGATGCACCATGGCTTGTGCCATGCAGGCACTGAAGCGCGGTAAGACCATCAGGCAGACAAATTGGGGTTGTCGCAGGCAAAAGTCGTAGTTAGTGTGCTGCAGGAGTTGAAGTGCACCAAGGCCGTCAAGTGAACAAAATGGGGTTGTCGCAGATGCAAGAATTGAAGTGCAGCAAGGCCGTCAGGTGGTTGTCGCAGGCATACTCCATGGGTGGAAATCAACGCAGCGCTGTCGCTATGGAAGCCATAGCCAAACTCAAGCTTTGAGCCGCAAAAAGACAGTGAAGGGTGTTGGGGTAGCAGGGGAAGTAAAAGTGGGTAGTCTGCGTTAGGCAAGATAGTTATTGTGCTAAAGACGGGAAACCCGGTGTCTTGGGAGATGGGTGGAAAATGTGACCAAGATGGTAACTGAGCAGTGGACCACAAAAGAGAGAGGTTCAAAAGAAAAGCAAGTCAACCATTAAGGGTGTGGGCGTTAAGGGTGTAGAGGCATAAAGCCATAAAGGGTACGAGTAACCAAGACGGGGGGGGGTGGGGGGTGTGGTGGCGGCAATAAGCCATTGGGAAGGAAAGGGGAGTTTGCTAAAAGCGGTGGAGGAGGGAGGTGGGGTCGTGCAACGCTTATGATGTTCAAAAATCAAACTTTTCAAAAAATAACGAATACTCAAGCGTGCGAAACGACTCCATAAGATAAGCAAACGATAGGTGCCAAAAATAGCGGGTAATAATAGGAATAGTACCACCAAATGCGTTTCGCTCTTAAGAGCTGTGTGCGCTGTGAAAAGGATTGAGTCCTCCGTAGAAGAAGAATCTTTCTGCGCTCTTATACCACTGTAACAAACTTGGACACCCCAAGTCAAGATTCTACCGCGACACAGCAGAGATTCCCTTCAAAAATACTTCACCACTTCAAATCACAGTTCAAAAGAGAGTTGACACGGCCTGGCGTAGTTCCGTGCCAAGAGATATTGGCCCCAAAGATTGGCGCCCCTTTCGGTATTTCTTTTTATATTAATCTTTGAGCAAAGTACAACTCCCACAGGGTTCTCCGCTCTCAGGCTCTGCGTCTAGATGCCTTGAAGAGTGAGGCCCTTAGGGCTCTTTTATTCAAAAGCACAGCCCCAAAATCAGTCAAACTCAAACGCAAAAGTTCCAAAAGCAACTGATTCTCAAAAGATTTCAAAAATTAAAGCATCCCAAAAGCTGCCTTAAATCAGCCAGCGCCATTTTTGGATTTCCGTACGGACTGCTACGTCAGCAACGCATTTGCGAAGCAATTTCCGAGGGTCCGTACATTCTGCCAGATCAGCCTGTTTGCACGTTTTACGGAGCGTGCTACCACGTCAGCATTTTGGTTGTCCGGGGTCCTGTTGCCACGTCACCAGTTTGTGACATTCTTCCGTGCAGATTGCAAGTAGTACCAAGTACCAAGAACCCTAATTACCAAGAAGCCCAAGTACCCAAGAACCCCAAGCACCCAAGTACCCAAGAACCCCATGTACGCAAGAACCCAAGTACCCCAATACTCAGTGCATGGTCATCACTAGAAGCGGGATGGATACTTTGTATGAAGATGATGGAAGTGGAGTTGGAGAAGAAGTCCCTACACCAGGAGGACCATTTCCGGATCCTCGCCCCATCTACGCCACTGATTGTACCCAATTCTATACAGACTTTGTTTAAGTCTATGATAGAGATGATGCTACAACAAGAGGCTTAGCGGGCTGCCGTGGAGCAGGCACGCGAAGCTCAACGCATAGTGGCTGAAGAAAAGGGGGCAGCTATGGAGCTAGAGCGTGAGGCACAACGAGACCTATACAGACAAGACTTGGTCCTGCTTTGACTGCTGTCGTGTATCTGTCGGGTGATGCCATTAATTGGTATCAGGCATGGCAAGAGTCAGAGTTGGTTGAGCATCTTGAGCATGCCACTGATGGCGAACCGTTGTCTTATAGTTGGGCCTACTTCCAAGACAAGTGTAAGGCTCATTTTATGCCACCACAATACCTCGATCGGTTGAAAGAGGATTGGTGAGGCCTCAAGCAAAATGGAACTCCCATTATGTCTTTTTCTAAGCGTATTTTGTAGATTGGTGTTCAATTGCGTAAGTCAGATGAGGATCGCAAAGAGGGCTTTCCTCATTGGTTTCGACGAGTACATCAAATACGATGTGCAAGTCTTCGACCCAAAGGACTACCATGACACTGTCAGAATCGCTCTTGCGTAGGAAATGAAGCACAACAAAGGTAAGCCAAAGGAGAACAAGTCAAGTATCCCTCAGAACCAACAGAATCAGCAGAATGGTAAAAACTGAGTGCAGCGGAAGTGATTGATGGTGAATGGTAAGGATGAGTGCTCAATGCGTACTGAAGGTTCCTTTTACTGAGTGAGAGAGTTCCTTTTACTTCATGAGATAGATGTGTAAAGACTAGAGAGAGAAGAGAGAATGATACTGTGAGTGAAAGAGAGAGAGAAACGAGACTAACACCAGATGGGTCCCAAACCCCCCTCCAAGGGCCCCTGTCACGAGACGGGCACCACGTGCCAACGGAAAAGAAAAGACTGAATAACTTTAAGCATTTCAAATAACACTAAACTGAAAGAGTTATACGACACACGAGACGGGGAGTGGCGGAGTTCCACCCCAAGAGAGCACTGGCCCCAAACGTTGGCGCCCTTTTTGGTATTTCTTTATATTGCATCAACAAGGTACAATGTTGGTACTCCATCCTCTGCACCTTCATGCAGAAGCATGTCAGAGAATGAGCCCTTGGCTCATATTTAAAGGCCGTTGGCCTCTCAAAAGCAGTTACACGAAAAGAAACTCTAAGAGCATCTTGTCCCAAAAGCTGACGCTAAAAGCTGTCAGCGCATTCCACGGAAATCCGTACAATTTCCATGTCATCAGCGTAAAACGCGAAAAATCTGTACTGTGTGCCATGAGGCACTGCTAGCTCAAAACGTGGGCATCCGTACAACTGCCACGTCATCATGCTCCACGGTTTGTGTGTGTGTGTGTGTGCAGGTCTTGCTTTATTTAATCTCTTTAGGTCACTTGGGCCCCATCCACGGGGTCCCGTAAGTTGGTGGGAACTCTTCTTTAAAAATAGGCCACTGGCAAGACTTTATAAGTTGGTAAAATTGCTTTTGCTGCTTCTACTTCTGCTATTGCTTCTAGGGTTTAGGCCCCTTGTCTCGGATCTACAAGTTGGCTCCGTTCTTCAGTGGCTTGACACATAAGTAGTTTGTGACATCCCCCCTTCTTGAAAGAAAGTAATTGTCCGCGATTACAACATATTTGCAGAACAACTCAAGTTAGCTCAAAAAATTTTAAGGGTCATTCCAAGGGACAATCAGTTTTCTCACTCCAAATTGGAGCTGGGTCGTTCGATTACCAAAAAAATCTCATCTAATAAGGAGTATATTCTTATCCCAGATCGGAGCTCTTGATATTCTAGCGTAGTAAAATTAGCCATCACACCCAGACCGCGCTGATCTCCAACAGGTGTCTTGATACATTAAAATTACATACCGAGGCAATCTCATCCAGTTAGGAATACTCAGTGGTTGGCACATCACAATGCAACACAAATGCTCACATATGCATGTTACAAGACACAACAAATATCGTTGCTGAGCACTCCCCCGAGACAAGTGGTCTGCGGTTGATGCTACTCAACGACTACCTCATCACTTCCCTTGCAAATAACCTAAAAAGGTCTGGGCCATGAGCTCAGAGGACTGATACAATGAAACGCTGTCACAAATTGCTGACGTGTCAAGCCACTGAAGAACGGAGCCAAGATGCAGATCCCGACCAAGAAGCCTAAACCCTAGAGGAAGCAGAAGTTGAAGTTCTCACCAACTTAAAGATCCTCGTCGAGTGGGACAATTAAAGAGTTACCAATTTATAGGTTCCCGTCTGATGGGCCCTGCATTAAAATAAAGCTGGACCCACACACACATAGAGGCTTTTGCGTAGCAAACTCATGATGTGGCAGCTGCTGCACGGACCTCCCGCAAAGTTCATTGTCATGTTGACGTGGCAATGTATAGACGCCGTAATTTGCACTGGCTACTGATTTGGCAATTGTATAAATTTCTGCAATATGCGCTGCTTGCTTTTGAGGGCTAGAGGTCTGGTGCTTTTGAGTTTACTGCTTTTCATGTAACTGCTTTTGAGGCAAGGGCCTTTTAATAAGTGCAGAGGGCTCATTCTTTGGCACTATTCCAGGTGACGGTGCAAAGCGCGAGTCCTGGCATTGTACCCAGTTCAAGTAATATAAAGACTGTGTGTCTAAAGTAAAGAATTTCGGGTGAAAACCAAAGCCTACCGCCCCACAGGCCGGTCTTAGTGAGAGAACTCAAGGCCCTGTGCCTGCAGCCACTCCATCACCGAGTCCAGAGTGCACTCAGACTGGTCCCTGCCACATAAGGGAAAAGAGAAGCCAACCGTTGTGTCCAAGGCCTCTATCCCTCTAGCTGCAAGAAACAATACATGAACTTTGAAGAAATCTGCTTCAAAGTCTGGTGAAGGGTCGCCGAGAAATCGTGTGAAGTCATAGACAAAGAAGTCCCACCTACAATGAATGTCGAAGCTCGTCAATCCACAAGGAACTGCTGCAAAGGGAGACGTTTGCACCAGATGGGGGGTTGCAAGAAAGGATGTCCCTCTCTCGCCAAGCAACTCGTGGCAAAAGCGCTTCCAAGAGATCTCCTTGTAGCCGAGGAAGGGCCTACCCCATGGGTTGGCTTCGGGGTAGGAACGGGAGGAGATGTGGAAGCAGGGGGGCTAGTGGGGGATGGAGGAGTGGGGAGGCGGGGAGCGGTGCAAGGAAAGGGGGGAGGCGGGGAGGAGGAAGGAGGCGAGGGGAGAGGAGCGGAGGAGAACTCGGAGGGAGGAGGGGTTGTCGAAGGTGAGGCTGAGGTGGAGGGTTCGTCCTACTAAAGAGGGTCGAAATGGTTCCCTGTGGGTATCCATTGTTGCTGGCTTGGAGCTTGGCAACCACTTGGAGGGCCAGGCTGACGTGGTGGCCCCTGTCGACGCCAACCACGAACCTGTTGCTAGCTCTCCTTTGCCTAAGCCCCAGGCTCGGAGGGTGTGTGTCTGAATACCCTGTGACTCTGTCTACTGCTGCTGGCCAGCCCTAGGAGGCTCGGGCTGAGCCTGAGGTGAAGGTCAAGGCCTCCTCCGTGGACAGGCGTTCGCAAGATGGCCCATCTGTCGACAAATGAAACACTGATTCGGAAGGCCCGAATACTCCACGCTCTGGCGGGGCCAACCATCACTCACCCAAGGTAGTAGAATGACCTTCGGGAGGGTGTGGGTGTCCCAAACTAGAACACGTACTGTGAGAATGCCAACTGCCTTGGCAGCTACAGAGGCTGCCGTGCGAGGTGTCTCTAGGACGGTCCCAATCTCTGAGCCAATCTTGGGCAGGAGCGGAAGGTATTCTCTCCTCAAGCCGGGGAAGCAAACCGAGATGGGAAGGTCTGCCTCCTCAATAAGAACATCGGTAGCTGGGTCGAAACCGTGGCGTCACTGTAAAAAATGAGCTAGATGTCACAAGGCGGGCACCACGTGCCAATAGAAAAGAACAGACCTTTAAGCACTTCAAATAACAACTGACTGAGAGAGAGAGAGAGACAACACGCGACACGGAGTGACGGAATTCCACCCTAGAGAGTATTGGCCCCAACCTTGGCGCCCCTTTCAATATTTTTTTATATTGCATCAACACAGTACAAGCCTGTACTCCAGACTCTGCACCTTCTTCAGGAAGCATGTCAGAGAATGAGCCCTAGCCTCATATTTAAAGGCCCTTGGCGTGAAAAGCAGTTACAATAAAAAGCCTTTAAAACTCAAAAGCTTCTGGTTCAAAAGCAAAGCCAAAAAGCTGCCAGCGCAATCTACGGAAATCCGTACAGCCTGCCACGCCATCAGCCAACGCAAAACGTGGAAATCCATACAGCCTGCCACATCATCATGTCGGTGCAATTTTCGGAATCTGGCTGTTGCCCTTAGGGTTAGGGTTAGGGTTTTTGAAGTTTTAGGGTTAGGGTTTGCAAGTTTTAGGGTTAGGGTTTTCAGAATTAGGGTTTCAGCAGTTAGGGTTTCTGGCAGAAATTAAGGTTTAGGCCTCTCGGCCACATCTGTAAGTTGACTCCATTCTTTAGGCTTTGACACGTCAACAGCTTGTTACATCCCCCCTTCTTGAAAGAGAGTAATCGTCCGCGATTACAGCATATCTGCAAAACAACTCAAGTTAGTTCAAAAATTTCTGAGGGTCATTCTGAGGGACAATCAGTTTGCTCTTTTTATTAAGGAGTTAACTTCTCCTTTCGGCTGTTTTGATCAAGGAGTTAGCTTCTCCTTTCTCCAGATCGGAACTCTTGATATTCCGGCGTAGTAAAATTAGCCATCACACCTAGACCATACTGATCTTCCACGGGTGTCTTGATGCACTAAAATTACATACCCAGGCAATCTTATCCAATTAGGAATATTCAGTGGTTGGCACATCACAATGCAACACAAATGCTCACATATGCATGTTACAAAACATAGAAACATAAAGCTGCCGATGAACACTCCTCCTGCATAACCTAACAAGATCCGGGCTGGGAGATATTCAACGATTCCCTCATCACTCCTCTCGCATAACCTAAAAAGGTCCGGGCCGGGAGATATAGAGGCCTTTTACAACCAAACGCCCCCCCAGACCGCAGCCTGAGACTGCAGCCTGCGTCGTTTGGAGGCGCTGAGAGTAACCACTGCTCAGACTTCTTAATACTCCTCCCGCATAACCATCCAGGTCCGGGCCGGGAGTCACAAGAACAATTATTTTACAAGCATACAACCAAACGCTCCTCAGGCATTGGCCTGCATCGTTCGGAGGTTTTCAAACATACAACGAAACGCTCCCCAGGCATCGGCCTGCGTCGTTCTGAGGTTCAAACAATACCAAAACAATTTTTCTCACTTCTCCACCCGGGAGTAAAATCACCAATCATTGAAACCAGTATCAAACCAGTATCAAACCAGAGTCAAACAATTCAAATTGGCACCAAAACAGGTTCAAAACAGATACCATCCATTTCAAACGAAGTTTCAAACAATACTTTCTTAAACTAAGTTCAAAAGTATCTAACTATAAAACAACTAGAGAGTTCATTCAGGATTTTGTTTGGACAACCGAACTTTGAGGACGACTGGCTTGCCCTTGTGCATCACGGTGATGGTTCGGTTCCGGACTTGGAGAGTCGCATCATTCTTGTCATGCCAAGGCATGCCTAATAGAACGTCACAATTGCCCAACTTCATGATGTGGAAATCAGCTTTTCCATGATAATCTTGAATAGTCATTGGAAGAGCACCAATGACCGGTACTACTTTCTGAGTTTGCCCTGTGGCTAGCTCAGCTTCAATTTCTCCACCCTCTGCATCATAATCAAAGGGCATCTGCTCTAAGAATTCTGGATGGATGAAGTTCTCTGTAGCTCCGGGGTCAAAGAAAATAAGGGCTTTGAAACCATTGACTTTGCCATATGCTCGACACAATTCATTTGTACTCTCAAGGCATATGCCATAAATATCAGGAACTAGTCCAATAGCGGGTCTAGCTCTCTTAGCAGGAGGTGGCGCTTGGGTTCTGTCGACCGTTGGTGCGGGCGTCGGCTCCTCTGGTCTATCAGTGTGTTTGGGACAATTAGAATGATTATGCCCTGTTTGAAAGCATCCAAAGCATCGGCCTTCTTGTAGTAAGGTGTCTCGTTGTTGAGGCATCAAACGAGGCCTTTGCGGTTGATTTTCACGAGACTCGAGAATTTGTTCGTTGTTGCCGAGAGTTGTGGTTAGTGGCCGGAGATTCTTCTGTGGTAAACTCTAGCTTTCCCTTCATCAGTTTGTAGCCGACCGTGGCATGGTCCATAAGTTCTTGCATGGTAGAGACTTGCTTGGATAGACAATATTCCTGCAATGGTGATGGTAGTCCAATGGTGTATCGCTCGTGTTGGGCCTCCAAGGGAACAGATCTAAAGGACACGAGAAGGTACACATCGAGAAACCTTTGGTTATATTCGTCTATGGTTTCAGTGGCAAGCATTTTCAAGTTGCCCCATTCTGCCAATCCGCACTTCAAACATAGAAGTCATGTAACTACGTGCAAAAACTGTCTTGAAAGCTTGCCAAGTCCTTGGAGCATGCGGTTGTGTCGCGATTGAACTCCACCATTGCATAGCATTATCTTTAAGAAATCCTGCTGCTCGAGAAATCTTGGATTCTTTTGTATAGTTCTCGAAAGCATAGATGTTGTCGAGTTGCTGTAGGAACTGCAATGCTTTCTTGCGATCTTTCACCCCGGAAAAAGTGAAAAATTTGACTGTCGTGCCACCATCTTTGAAATCTTTGGGTTAGTTTGGCGCATATCCCGGGTATGGATAATAAGGGTATCCATATGGGCTCTAACCATTGTAGCCTGGTGGCGGTGGTGGTGGAGGTGGGGGCAATGGCTGTGGCAAAGGCGGTTGCACTGGATCAGGGTCAGATGGCTGCACCATATTCCTGAAGACTCCCCCAATCGGGACAGACGGCTGAGAAGGTTGCCGGTTGGAAGCTCTCGTACTTTCTGGTGCCGGAGGAGGAGGTACCACCCGAGGCATCAGAGGGGATAACATGTAGTTCAAAAATTGTTGAAAACCTTGCAGCATTGGAAGATTCTGCTGAGGATGCCGCGAAAGAGTGTCATGAAGCTCATTGAGCAAAAACTGCAAATATTCTGCTAAATCCATGAATTCCAAGTATTGGGTTCTTAATTGGCTTATGCCCTGTAAGGCATTGCGATGAAGACGGGAGCGCGCCCGATGCGCGATGGAGTAAGGGTGGGGTTGGCTTATAATTCCAAAAGCTCTGTCTGCTCTTTCGTGGGACCGGTATGCTTTCAGAAAAGCACACGCCTGATGCTCTGATACCACTGTCGCAAGGCGCGCACCACGTGCCAATAGAAAAGAACAGACTGAACAACTTTAAGCACTTCAAATAACAACTGAACTGAGAGAGAGAGAGAGAGAGAGAGAGAGAGAGAGAGAGAGAGAGAGAGAGAGAGAGAGAGAGAGAGAGAGAGAGAGAGAGAGAGAGAGAGAGAGAGAACACGCTACACGGAGTGGCGGAATTCCACCCCAGAGAGTATTGGCCCCAAACCTTGGCGCCCCTTTCGGTATTTCTTTATATTGCATCAACACAGTACAAGCCGGTACTCCAGACTCTGCACCTTCTTCAGGAAGCATGCCAAAGAATGAGCCCTAGCCTCATATTTAAAGGCCCTTTGCCTGAAAAGCAGTTACAGTAAAAAGCCTTTAAAACTCAAAAGCTTCTGGTTCAAAAGCAAAGCCAAAAAGTTGCCAGTGCAATTTACGGAAATCCGTACAGCTTGCCACGTCATCAGCCAGCGCAAAACGCGGAAATCCATACAGCCTGCCACGTCATCATGTCGGCGCAATTTTCGGAATCTGTCTGTTGCCCTTAGGGTTAGGGTTAGGGTTTGTGAAGTTTTAGGGTTAGGGTTTCCAAAATTAGGGTTTGCAGGTTTTAGGGTTAGGGTTTTCAGAATTAGGGTTTCAGCAGTTAGGGTTTTTGGCAGAAATTAGGGTTTAGGCCCCTCGGCCACATCTGTAAGTTGACTCCATTCTTTAGGCTTTGACACGTCAGCAGCTTGTTACATCGAACTGCTCGGATGGCATCGCAATGGCATTGGACGCCATCTCGGGAGTCTCAAACTCTATCTGGTAGTAGCCACGTCCGAGAAGCTAAACATCGAGGATCTTGCCCACCTCTACGAGAAGGTGGGCCTGGAGGAGATCATGCACCTCCCCTCTACTGGGTCTGGTGCAGAATCTTGCAGATAATTGAGGTGGCCTGAAGGCGCGCCACCTCTGCTTCTAAGCTCGCTTGCTTTTGGCAAAAGAGCAAGTCGGATGGTGGCTTCTGCGGGGTCGGGTGTGGGGGCTTCAGTGGAGTGCCTCTGTGGCAGAGCAGAATCCTCCATCTGTGTCTGTTGTTGCAGAGGCGAGCGAAGGGGGTCGAGGGCGTCGATGAGAGCGAGGTGAAGCGGCAAGGCAAGTCGATGCCGCTAGGAAACAACACCGAAGGATAGAACGAGGAGGGGGTGGGGGAATGGTGGGTAGGTTGCGGGCAGCGCAAGGAGGGAGTGTGCGTCAGGCGGGCAACTTAGGGAGTGCGAGGGTGTGGCGGGCAGCTCAGGGCAGCAAGTGTCACAAATTGATGACGTGGCTATCGACAACAGAAACCCTAATTTCTTGCAAACCCTAACTTCTGAAAACCCTAACCCTAACTGTTGGCTGAAACCAAAAAGTGGCTAGAAACCCTAAAAGCAGGCGCTAATGCCACGTGGCAGCAGTTTTCGGAAATCACGGAGGTGGAAAAAAAGCAGCCAGCGACGCTATTCTCTTGATTTTTGGCTATGCAAAATTGAATAAGAGAGAGAGAGAGAGCTGATTTGCTTTATTTTACAAAAGCCACAAAGAGAGAGTTTGAGAGAGAGAATCTCTGCTTTTGATTTTTAAGCTTTTGGGCATCCCTTGTAATCTTTATATACGTGGTGAGGGCCTCACTTCTCAGAGCATCTGGACGCAGAGTCTGAGTGAAACCCTAACCGCTCTTTGTACTCTGACATTGATTTTAATACAAAAAGAAATACCGAAAGGGACGCCAGTCTTTGGGGCCAATATATCTAGGCATGGAACTCCATCAGACCAGTGCATATCTATTGTGATCTGTGAATTGTTTTGAAGTGGTTATTTGGTGCTGTCGCGATTGATTCTTGACTTGGAGTGTCCAAGTCTGTTCAGCGAGAGGGGGAGGAGAGATGGGGCAGGGCAGACAGGTTCAGGGCAGCGCGAGAGGGAGCAAGGAGGAGTGCAGCAATGGCGAGCGCGTGAGAGCAGCACCATCGAACTCTGTTTTCTGCCTTGCTTACAATTGTATTTACTCTCTATCTTTTTCAGTTCAGTTGTTATTTGAAGTGCTTAAAGTTGTTCAGTCTGTTCTTTTCCGTTGGCACATGGTGCCCGTCTGGAGCATTTGCTTTGCACAATCATCAACTTGGTGTTGACGCTGCATCTCCATGAGCTGATATTGTGTAAGCCGAGGTGGCCTGTACTCATTATCTGCTAGTCCAGTTGAATTGTCTGTACTGCCTTTCGTTCCCAATGTGGCAGGAGTCGTCTAATTCTTGTCGGAATTCAGTCGCGAGAAAAAGGATCGGATTTCTCGGTAGAAGAGAAATCGGTCGTGCTCTGATACCACTGTCACAAGCTTGGGCACCCCAAGTCGGGAATCGAACACGACACACGAGAGAAATCACTTAAAATAATTCACAACTTTTAAACTTAGTCGACATGGCCCGGTGTAGTTCCGTGCCCAGAGGTGTTGGCCCCAAAACCTGGCACCCCTTTCAGTATGTCTTTATTATATTAATGCTTTAGCAAAGTACAACTCCTGAAGGGGTCCTTTGCTCTCAAACTCTGCGTCCAGATGCTCTGAAGAGTGAGGCCCCTAAGGGTCCTTCTATTCTTACAAGGGATGCCAAAAGCAGAGCCCCAAAAGCATCTAACTCAAAAGCAGTTGGTCCAAAAAGTAACTGGCTCCAAAAGCTGCCAGAAAAATCATCAACGCAAAAAGCGGAATTCCCTACAATTTGCCATGTCAGCAGCCTGTCAACATGTTTTACGGGCGTTCGTACAGTTAGCCTACCAGAATTGTCCGTTCTTGATGGCTTTTATCAGTTCCAATAGATATACAGTTCCTAACTTTAACAGTTCATGTGTACACATTTAAACATCCTAATATGATTAAATAGAAATTACTCAGAAAAATAAGAAAATAGTCTATGTAGCAACAACCACCTCCCCAACGACTTGAAGATCATACGATTGATTTGATTCTCGACAATATACCACCGAACCGACCACCTTACCGAGTAAGCAAAGCCCGAAATGAGAAAATTATGAACCAAGTCAAGGAACTTTTGGAAAAGGTTCTCATACAACCTAGTACATCACCTTATTGTTCACCAATGTTTCTAGTATTAAAGAAAGATAGATCTTGGAGAATGTGCATTGACTTTAGACATAGCTCTCAACAAAATCACCGTCAAGAACCAGTTCCCAATACCCAGGATTGATGACATTGATAGGTTACAGGGTTTTACGTGTTCCAGTCAAATCTACCTAAACTGTGGTTATCATCAGATTAGCATAGCTCTTGGAGACGTATACAAGACCGCATTCAGGAGTATTTGGCCAAGATAGAAACCATACAGGATTGGCCAGACTTGAAGAATGTGCATGAAGTTTGAAGCTTTTTGGGTTTATGTTCTTACTACAGGCGCTTCACTTGAAAGTTTGCAGAGATTGCTTCTCCTCTAAACATTTTGATTGAGAAAGGAGTTCCCTTTGCTTGGGGACCATCAGAAATTGCAGCATTCAAGACTCTCAAGGAAAAAATGACAACTGGTCCTATGTAGAGTTTACCAGATTTGGAGAAACCATTTGAGGTTTACTGTGATGCGTGTGGACGCAATCTAGGTGCAGTCTCAATGCAAGAGGGCCATGTTGTAGCCTACGAGAGTAGAATGTTCTCTCGACTAGAGTGGGTAGCGCAAATCTACGAGGAGAAGCTACTAGCGGTCATACATGCTCTTACTCAGTGGCGACATTTCCTGCTTGAAGCAGATTTTATAGTGTTTACAGATCATCAGTCTCAGATACTTCTTGTCCCAGAAACAACTTTCAGATAAGTAAATGAGATGGGCGAACATTTTGTCGCAATTCCACTTTCAAATTGTCCATGTTATGGGAAAGAAGAATTCCACGGCAGACGCGTTGTCTCGAAAGCCACAGGTATTGGCCATCTATTAGAATTTTGAGGATATGATTGATCAGTATGCTATAGATCCAGATTTTGTAGATAACTTTGATTAGGCTTACCTAGTCTATTGGTTGTTCTCTTGGTGATAGTAGCATGTCCTTTTGGGACATCGAAGAGAACTGTTAGGTGCAGCAGAATGAATGTTTGCGCTTTGCTCAAGATGAGTGATCCATAGTTGCTCAAGGTTCCTTTTATTTCTTATGGAAGGTAGAGCCTTCCGTTCTTAATGAGAGAGTGCTATGATCACAAACAAAGTGAATGGACACTATGCGTGCAAGTGTATGAGACTGAGAGATAGAGAGAAGAGAGACAGGACACCAGAGACGTTGTAAAACCCTCCTCCGAAGGCCCCACTCTCGTCGGCAAGAGTGGTCTACTTATGATTGCACAAACTAATACAAACTGTATACATGGGACTGATGCAAGTATAGGCTATGTCGACGACGACAACGGGGATGACGAGGCCGACACTAGGGCTGGAGTCTACAATCTTTTATCTGCTGTCCAAAAACGCTATGGGCTGAAATCTGCGATTGAGTCAAAAACGCTGATTTGGGGGCTCTTTTTTGTGGATCTTTGACGCTGAAAATCTGCAGGGTTAGGGCTGAAAACTGAGGTTCTTCATGGCTGAAAACTGAGGTTCATCATGGCTGAAAACTGAGGTCTTTACCGGGGCTGAATCTGCTAATCTTCGGGGCTTGAGTCTACAACTATTTCATGGCTGAAATCGCTGCTTTGCTGTGGATCCAAAACGCTAACTGATGCTTGCCAAAAACGCTAAGTATTGGGTTCTGTTGGCGATGCAGATCAGATGCAAAAACGCCAGGCTGAGGATGTTCTGCAAAAACGCTAGCTGATGGGTGGAATGCGACGAGGACTTGCTGATGTCAGAAAACGCTAGGGCTGGTGCTTGGAGAAAACGCCAAGGTTTGGGATCTTGCTTGGAGGGGGAAACTGCCAAGGTTCTGCTGAGAAGTTGCCTGCTGAGCTTGGCTCCTGTTGCCTCCTCTGCCATTTAGTGCTAACTTTGGTTTGCTTATATATTTTCTTACGCAAATTGCCCTACCTACTTTTGTTGGGAAGTCACTTAAATTAATAAGTGAAAAATGCCAAAAATAGGTAAAATAGGCCAAGTACACTGGAAAGTTCCCTTGACTGATTCTGATGGGAATGCTTATGATCATGCTGTGTGCAACCAGAGGATATGCATCTACACTAACTGACTGGACATACACGATCTACGAATAGACTCACAAAAGTGCCAAATCTCTTCTAATCTAGATTGACTGGACTGACTGAACCGTGATCATGTTGTAGCTTGTCCACGGACACATAAGGTTGGATGTGTCACGTGACATCCCCTCCTTTTCAAAGTGAGGTACTGGTACCGAACTGTATGGCGTCGAGGGAGATCGCCAATAGCATCCGGAATCCTGGAAGGGACTCTTCGCCGGCCCACTCTGTTGTGTGGGTCGTGCGGTACTTGAACTTCATAAAGGTCTGCAACGCTTGCTTCTTTGAGCCGCGCCGAAAGCGAGAGTCTTCTGTGGCTCCTTCGATGTTTCAACTTCGTCGAGAGTCGTGCTTCTTTCTTCTTCAAGAATCTCCATGGCTGAAAATTCATGAAACCATTTCCAACGCAAAACCATGAACATACTTATTCCATGTAAAGTGAGTGGAAAAAATCTTGTCTTCTCTAAAGACTGTGCATGCCATGTAGATGAACAAAGAGACGGAGTGCCAAACCGTTCATCAAACACATGCAAACAATGAGATCGAATCTTTCTCTTTTGATCTAGAGTAATCAACTTTGGCAATTCACAATGGAAATGCCCATGCTTGGTGCTCATACTTTCATGTGCTCGTTCTACGAATGTGCCATGCCAAGGAAGAGACATGGAATGTGACTTCCTTACATACATACTTTTCAGCTTTTCATGAGAAATCCGCATACATTTGTGCTCATCTATGAGAGAAACGTACTCAACATACAATATATCATGCCTAGGAAAAGGGATCACATAAAGATGCTGACTAAAATACAGGAAACGATCACGAATGGAACACTCGAACAATGTGTGCGTATCAATCGTGCGAACACATAATACTTCCTGTGAATGTTCTTGAGACCTAGGCTCGAGAGCCAAAATCGGTTCTTCCTGAGGGGGTTCTTTGGACCTAGGCTCGAGAGCCAAGATCGATCCTTCGTGATTGATCGAATCTGCAATGAGGTTAGCTTCACTAGAAAAATTATCAACTAACACATCATCCTTGTGAACAATCACGTCATCTTCATGCAAATCATCATGCTTGTCAGTGTCATCCAAATCATCATGCTTATCATTGTCATTCAAATCATCATGCAAATCATGTGTGTCATGCTTTGGAGAAGAAGAGACTGAGAGAGTCTCTTTTTCCCGAATCTCTTGCATCTGTGCCTGAGCTTGAGAAACGAGTTGCAAGAACTCTTCCCTGTATTGGTCGCTCTTTCCTTTGACGACGGCTGCAATTCTTTCTTGGTGTCTGCGCTCCATTTCTGCTTTTCTTTCTGCATTTCTTGCTTCGCGTTCTAATTTCCTTTTCATAAACATCTGCTCCAACTCCTCCATAGGAGTTAGTGCAATCTTTGACGTAGATGGGCAAGGGGGAGGGTCGGAAAAACCTCCTGGTGGAAAATTCTTCTTCGCCTCTCTCATGCTCATCACCTCTAAGCGAAGTATCCATTCCGCTTCGAGTGATGACCATCCACTGAAGTCGTGGATTCTTGTGGTTCTTGGGGTCTTGGGTTCTTAAGTTCACGAGGAACTTGGGTTCTTGCGGGTCTTGAGTTCTTCAGGTTCTTGAGGTTTTCTTTTGCTTGCAAACCGCGTTTGAGAAGGATCTTCTGTCACAAAGTGATGACGTGGCTACGGACGGCAGAAACCCTAATTTCTGCCATAAACCCTAAAATTCCTGCAAACCCTAATTTCTACCAGAAACCCTAATTTCCGAAAATCGCGGAGGTGAAATTTTTTTTTATTTTTTTTATGGAAATTTTGAGCGACGCAAATCTCAGCTTTTTGCTATGATTTGGGAGAAAGAGAGGAAAAAGAGAACTTACCTTTTACTGACTCTCATTGAGAGAGAGAGAGAATCTGCTTTTGCTTTCAAGCTTTTGGGGCTCTGCTTTTGGGCATCCCTTGTAATCTTTAAATTAGTGGTGAGGGCCTCACTTCTCAGAGCATCTAGACGCAGAGAGTCTGAGAGTGAAACCCTAACCGCTCTCTTGTACTTTGATGATTGATTAATACAAAAAGAAATACCGAAAGGGGCGCCAGTCTTTGGGGCCAATATCTCTAGGCACGGAAGTCCACCGGGCCACTGCAAATCTATTGTGATATGTGAATTGTTTGAAGTGGTTATTAGGTGCTGTCGTGATTGATTCTTCACTTGGAGTGTCCAAGTTTGTTACAGTGGTATCAGAGCACGGCCGATTTCTCTTCTACGGGAAATCCGATCCGCAAATTTTTTTTCCGCGGCACCTATGGCTTCACGCAAGGATCATTCGACCCCCTCTGCATCTGGAGATGCGAGTTGGGATCACAACAAAGATTCAGACAGAGAGTATGGCCCGCCTCGGCCTACTCAGGCGGAGCAAAGAGAGATGAATCGTTGTCAATTGAGCGGCGATGCAACAAAGATGATGCTCAGTTTTGCGAAGGATTCGAAATTGGAAAAATATGCGAGCGAGACTTCTTTTCAGGAAGTGCATGCACAGTGGTGGCAGAAAACCACTACACCACCCCCGAAATCTGCTTTCAAGAAACCTTCTGATCCCAAACAATATTCAGAGAAGGAACTAGAAGAGGTGGTTGATGCACGGATTGCTCAGCTTTTTGACACACAAAAGAAAGCCAAAAAGGATGGCAAAAAGCAAAAGAAAAGCATTGACTTTCCATGTTATTTGGGTCGTCAGTCGACTTTTGACAAGGCAAAGGAACAGAAGAAGCGTGTTCGATTGGAAGGAGTACCCAGTTCTTCTTCTTCTTCTTCTTCTTCTGACAGTTCTTCTAGCTCCTCGGATTCAAGCGAAGACAGAAAAGGTAAAAAGCGAAGCAAGAAGCAACGCTTCGGAACGGGCAAGAGAAAGGCAAAGAAGGCTAAATCTTGGCCAGAGACTGACAGTTCTACTGAGGACTCGTCTACAGACAACTCAGATTCCGATGACGGAAACTTTTATGCGAACAAGAAGAATTTTTACAAAGCCAACCGGTATGACTTTCTCGAAGATAAAAGCAAGAAAGTCTGAGAGTTTAAGGAAGGTGGCTACTCGATCAAGTTTGATACTTTCTCAGGATACTCAGATGCTTCGAAGGCTTTGTCTTTTATACAGCAGTTTGACATCGCTTTCGCGGGAGGACGCTATTCAGAGCACTCCAAGATTCGGAGAGCTACCTCTTACTTAAAGGGGAATGCTCGTACTTGGTGGTCCACTCTTCTTTTAAACAAGATTGCGCCGGTTAAATGGCTGAAATTTAAGAAGCTTTTTATTTCTTCTTGGTTGACGCAAGAATATGAACGAGATGTATGAGCTGCTTGGAACCATCTTCGGATGACCAAGAAAGATACAATCAATGCTTATTGTGAAAGATTCTGGAGCTCTTTTCTACCCGCCTCTTCATTCAAGAAGATCTCGTTCAGAGAACAGATTGAGCGGTTTACCTTGGGTCTACCTACAGAGATCCGAGATCATTGCTTAGAACAGAAGTCAGGTTCTATTCAGGAGTTGATGAGTCATGCGAAGCGGGGCTTTGCCATTCACTCTGGCAGTCTGACCTACCCCACAGATGAGGCCATGACACAACGAGCCGAACAGACTTCTGGGAATGAAAGTAGAAGGAAAAAGAGCAACCCAGAGAAGAAGGATGCACGACCCAAGCTTTACTCCTCAGGAGAAAGCTCGCTTCATTAGAGAGGGGAAGTGCTTTGGATGCTGGGAACATGGACATATCTCCGCGAAGTGCCCTAAAAAGGCACAGAAAGAACATAATGATAAGAACGACGACAGGCCTGAGAGTTCGAGAGCAGCTGAGGAACGTGGCAGAAAAGGCAGATAGAAAAGCAAAACTCGTACCACATGGCGTGGGACTTGCACCGAATCAAATGAATGAAAGTACAAACTTTGCCGCTTTTTGGGGCAAAGTGAAGGATCAGGAAGCTCTTTTGAAGGAGCCAAGGCCAACTTCTTTTCACTTGGAATTGGCGGCTCGATTTGGAATTACGCCCGATAGACGGACGCCACAGGCGGAGGTAGTTTGATTGGCACCTGGATGGGATGTTGCCATTACACCGAGCATTGGCAAACTTCATTTGCAATGACAGGGGTGTTCAGGGCGCGCTAGTTACGTTCTACTCGGAATGCCTTGGTACCACCAGAACTACGCCGTGATTGACTACTGGGCCGAGAAAGCGACTTTTAGAAATGAAGGGCTCAGAGATTGTACTTGCTGAACTTCAGCTTCTTTACTCATTCTTTTGGGAGAGAACTGAACGATGGATAAAGGTTGAATATGTTTTGACCTAAACAAAAGAACGCCAAGATTTTTCTCCACACTCATGCTGATTGCTTTTTAGAGGGCCTGAAGATTAGACCATTGGCCTGATACCTGGAAGCATGTCACCGAACCGGCCACCTTACCGTGTGAGCCGAGCACAGATTGAAAAGATTATGAACCAAGTGAAAGACCTCTTGTAAAAGGGTCTTGTTCAGCCTGGTACTTCACCGTCTGCTCTCCACTGTTTTTGGATTTGAAGAAAGACGGATGTTGGAGAATGTGCATTGATTATAGAGCTCTCAACAAAATCACCATCAAGAACAGATTTCCGATTCCTAGGATCGATGATATACTCAACAGGTTACAGGGATCCTCGTGCTTTAGCAGGATTGACTTGAAGAGTGGATATCATCAGATTCGAATCGCGCCGGAAGACGTCTACAAGACAGCTTTTCGGACGACTTTTGGGTTATTTGAGTTATTTGGTGATGCCTTTTGGTTTAACCAGTGCTCTTGCAACATTTAACCGGATGATGGATAGGATTTTTCGAGAGCACATGATACTTGTTGGCACTTTCTTTGATGATATCATTGTTTTCTCCAAGTATGAGGCAGAACACAGAGATCATCTGCTTCAAAGATACACTTTTTGGGACACTTTGTCTCAGCAGCAGGAGTGCAAGTGGATTCGGCCAAGATAGAGACTATACGTGATTGGCCCGATTGGAAGAATGTCCATGAAGTTGGAAGCTTCTTGGGATTGTGTTCGTACTACAGGCGGTTCATGCGAAAGTTTACAGAGGTTGCTTCCTCTTTGCATATCTTGACACAGAAAGGAGTCCCTTTCTCGTGGGGATCTATAGCAGTGACTGCCTTTCAGACATTGAAAGAGAAATTGACTACGGGACCAGTTTTGACCTTGCCGGACTTGCAAAAGTCATTTGAAGTATATTGTGATGCTTGTGGTCGTAGTCTGGGTGCGGTCTTGATGCAAGAAGGCCATGTCATTGCTTACGAGAGCCGATTGTTCTCTAGGCCGGAGATGACAGCACAGATATATGAGAAAGATCTTTTGGCAGTGATCCATGCTCTTACTCAGTGGCGGCACTACCTACTCGGAGCAGATTTTACTGTCTTTACAGACCATCAGAGTTTGCGCTACTTCTTGTCACAGAAGCAACTTTCAAAAAAGCAGATGCGGTGGGCGAACATCCTGTCCCAGTTTCACTTCCAAATTGTCCATGAGCAGGGACAAAAGAATGTGGTGGCAGATGCTTTGTCTCGGAAGCCGTTGGATCTCGCTATTTCCGCGATACATCATCAGAGCTTCGAGGATATGGTCGATCAGTATGTCACAGATACAGATTTTGCACATATTTTCACACGGCTACGGGATGGGGAGACAGTAGCTGGATACTCCCTCGGGAAGGCTACTTGATGAAAAAGACTATGTTGTGCGTTACACAACCGTTGAGGGAAAAAGTTATGACTGAATGCCACTGTCCACCTTTTACGAGTCACCGCGGCATTGCTACCACAATGAAGGGGGTAGAGAGATACTTCTTTGGGCCGAGACTCAAAAAAGGATGTGGAAGAGTTTGTGCGCACTTGCTTAGTATGCCAGAAGGTCAATTTTGACAGGCATAAGGCACAAGGATTGTTAAAGCCTTTACCCATACCCACCCGCCCCTGGAAAAGTATTGAAATGGATTTCATTTTTGATCTTCCGAGAACACAGAATGATCACGATGATTTTCCGATTACATGGCACGTCTGAGACGATTGTCTCCGATAGAGACCCCAGATTTAGAGTTTGTTTTGGAAGGCAATTTGCGAGAACATTGGCACGTGGTTGCAGTTCTCGTCATCGTTCCACTTGCAGACTGAACGGGCAATCTGAGATTGCCAATTCAATGGTTTTAGATTTATTGAAGTCTTGTATCTCGGATCAGAAGACTCAATGGGAAAAGAACTTACCTTTGGTGGAATTTGCCTACAATAACACGATACACTCTTCGACGGGGAAGACGCCATGTGAGATTGTTGAAAGTGCTGCGAAGGTTCCATCCTTCCTGAGCACGAAAGGTTAGATATTTGAAGCGGATGAATATTCGCGAGATTTGGATACAGCTTTTGCCAAGGTTCGCGAGACTTTGCAGGAGTCTCAAGAACGACAGAAAAAGGCAGCGGATCGCCATCGTCGCGACTTGAAATTGAAGGAGGATGATTGGGTGCTCTTACGTTTTGAGAAGACATGCCTACGAAAGAAAAAGGGAAAGGAGAGGCTTTTTCCAAAGCTTAGTATGCGATACTACGGACCTTTCCAGATCACTGACAAGATAAATGATGTCTCCTTCCGATTGAAACTGCCAGATACTTGGAGGATTCACAATGCATTGCATGTGAGTCTCTTGAAACCTGTTAAGGGTGATGTGTCTGATGATGGGGAGCCTTATGAGCAACCCGAAGTGGAAGAAAACGAGGAGATCCTTGTTCCTTAACAAATTTTGGCACATAACGATACGAAGAAAGGTAAAGTCCGAAGGCGGTTCTTTGTTTAGTTCAAGAACTTTCCTGCATTTGATGCGAAGTGGATGGAGGAGGACCTAGCAGATACTCCTCGGATTGTGAAACTTTATCTCGATGTTTTGGTTTAGCATAGTCTACTCCAAACGGAACCCAGAATTCAGCTTGGCCGGAGATCTGGTGCAGTGGGATGCACAAGAGGGGAGTCACTCCGCTCCCTTGTCAACAGATGCCTCAATTTTGATACTAAAGTCACTGATGTCTCTTTGAGCTTCAGGGATACCGATAGCTGACAGTATTTAGCTGGATGACTTTATGAAATGGAATTCCTGATAATGATACTAATTTGTTTCTTCACTTCTTTTGAGTGCAGGAATTGATAGACGAAATGACTGCAGCATTTTGGTCTACTTGATCTCGAATAGACATGGTTGCAATAGGGGTTAGTCAATTGGACATCGATGAGGTCCCGATTGGACCTAGATGTGATTGCTAGCTACATTGCCGATAAATCATGCTCTAAGATCCGAATGAATGTTGAATGTCATGTGATGTCTGGTGATGTCCTGTGATGTCGTGTGATGTGACTCTCGATTTTATACATGTGCTTGATGTGTTCCTAGTACGTAGGTACTAACAGTCAGTGTCTGCTAAGACGGTTTATGGCTTTTGTTGGTTTTGCAGGCGTAATCGCGGTCGATTACAATGCTTTCAAGAGGGGGGTATGTCACAAAGTGATGACGTGGCTACGGACAGCAGAAACCCTAATGTCTGCCAGAAACCCTAAAATTCCTGCAAACCCTAATTTCCACCAGAAACTCTAATTTCCGGAAATTGCGGAGGTGGAAAAAAAAAGAACTTTTTTTTTTTTGAAATTTTGAGCGACGCAAATCTCAACTTTTTGCTATGATTTGGGAGAAAGAGAGAACTTGCTTTTTACTGACTCTCATTGAGAGAGAGAGAGAGAGAGAGAATCTGCTTTTGCTTTCAAGCTTGTGGGGCTCTGCTTTTGGGCATCCCTTGTAATCTTGAAATTAGTGGTGAGGGCCTCACTTCTCAGAGCATCTGGACGCAGAGAGTCTGAGAGTGAAACCCTAACCGCTCTCTTGTACTTTGATGATTGATTAATACAAAAAGAAATACCAAAAGGGGCGCCAGTGTTTGGGGCCAATATCTCTAGGCACGGAACTCGGCCGGGCCAGTGCAAATCTATTGTGATCTGTGAATTGTTTGAAGTGGTTATTTGGTGCTGTTGTGATTGATTCTTGACTTGGAGTGTCCAAGTCTGTTACATCTTCTCTTCACCCGAGTTCTACTCCTTTCCGCGGGCGCACCCCTTGGCGGCCTTGCGCTCACACCAAGGTTTCTTTTTCCCACCTCACGTCGATTGGCCGGCCGCTAAGTGCACGGTCCGCTCTCAATGAGTGAAAAGAGACACAAGGGGAGGCTGGACAAGCCCTTCTTTCTTGGGATTCTTGTCACTCTTCAAAAACACGAGTAGAAATCGACACGCCCAAGCGAACTTGGGTTCGTGCGACCGCAACAAGCAAAACAAAATTCTTGTGATTCTTTCCTTGAGTGATATAGAAAACTGCCAAAGCTCTGATACCAATGTTAGGTGCAGCGGAATGAATGTTTGCGCTTTGCTCAAGATGACTGATCCATATTTGCTCAAGGTTCCTTTTAGTTCTTATGGAAGTTAGAGCCTTCCGTTCTTAATGAGAGTGCTATGATCACAAACAAAGTGAATGGACACTGTGCGTAAAGTGTATGAGATTGAGAGATAGAGAGAAGAGAGATACGACACCAGAGATGTTGTAAAACCCTCCTCCGAAGGCCCCACTCTAGTCGGCGAGAGTGGTCTACTTATGATTGCACAAACTGGTACAAACTGTATGCATGGGACTGATGCAAGTCTAGGCTATGTCGACAATGACGATGGGGATGACGAGGCCGACACTAGGGATGGAATCTGCAATCTTTTATCTGTTGTCCAAAAACGCTATGGGCTGAAATCTGCGACTGAGTCAAAAACGCTGATTCGGGGGCTCTTTTCTGTGGGTCTTTGACGTTGAAAATCTGCAGGGTTAGGGCTGAAAACTGAGGTTCATCATGGCTGAAAACTGAGGTCTGTACTGGGGCTGAATCTGCTAATGTTCGGGGCTTGAGTCTGTAACTATTTCATGGCTGAAATCGCTGCTTTGCTCTGGATCCAAAATGCTAACTGGTGCTTACCAAAAACACTTAAGTACTGGGTTCTGTTTGCGATGCATATCAGATGCAAAAATGCGGGGCTGAGGATGTTGTGCAAAAACGCTAGCTGATGGTTGGAATGCGGCGAGGACCTGCTGATGTCAGAAAACGCTAGGGCTGGTGCTTGGAGAGAACGCCAAGGCTTGGGATCTTGCTTGGAGGGGGAAACCGCCAAGGTTCTGCTGAGAAGTTGCTTGCTGAGCTTGGCTCCTGTTGCCTGTTCTGCCATTTAGTGCTAACTTTGGTTTGCTTATATATTTTCTTACCCAAATTGCCCTACCTACTTTTGTTGGGAAGTCACTTAAATTAATAAGTGAAAAATGCCAAAAATAGATAAAATAGGCTAAATGCATTGGAAAATTCCCTCGACTGATTTTGATGGATTCTGATGGGAATGCTTATGATCATGCTGTGTGCAACTAGAGGATATGCATCTACACTAAGTGACTGGACATGCACGGTCTACGAATGGACTCACAAAAGTGCCAGATCACTTCTAATCTAGACTGAATGGACTGACTGAACCCTGATCATGCTGTAGCTTGTCCAGGGACACATAGAGTTGGATGTGTCACCTGACAGGAACCTATGTGCACATGACACTTCAATCAGAAATGAAAAGGGTTTCGAGGATATGAGGACATAGGACAGACTAATGCAAAGGCAAAGTTGCATATCTCGCAGCTTAACCCCCTTAAACAACAACTCCCCCTCCCCCCTCGCCCCCACACACCCCACCCCCACCCCCAACACACACACACACACACACACACACACACAAACACGGAGATAAAACTGGTGTAAGATATAAATACTGGCTTTTATTTTTGGGTAATGTAGGTTTTTTCTGTTAGTCTTGTTAATTTGCATAGATTTTGCAGATTGTGGCAAAATACTGAGGCTTTGTTTATTTCCATTTCATGTTTGAAGGAGAGGGAAGCTCATATCCAGTATAAGAAACACATTCAAGAAGGCTGGAAACGTCAAGAAGAGAAGTGGTTTCAATTGCAGAAAGACCAATTAGAGAAGTGGGATAAGCAAGAGGAGCAAAAGTTGCAAAAGCAGAAGGAGCAGGTCAAAGCCTTGGCAAATGCTCGGCTTGGCCAGGTAAATTTTACTTGGATGACACGAGTTCCTTGATACTTTGTATTTAGTTTTATTTGTCTATATGCAAAGAAAATTCTTCAATTAGTGAAGGACAGTATTCCCGTAGGCCTACAACCCTCCCGGCAATATAGGGTGAAAGAATCGCATAATCGCACTCGATGTCCCCAAAAACACTCTAGTCTACCTTTCCTGGTGGTTGGGAGGAAAAAGCTATGCCACAAATACAAGGGATTTTCTATGCAATCAATCACCTGATTCTGGCCTCAGCCTAAGCATCTGCTGTGTCTTGTTCAAACTCCGCCTAAGATTCTGTCCAATTGTTCTTGGAGGCTGTGTAAAAGCTTGCACCAAGTGGTCTTACTTTCTCAGCCTGCCATTAATTACAGGAGTGCCAACAGGCCCACCAAATTGAAAAAACTTTCATGCAACTTATGAAACAGCCATCGTGCACAACTGGGAGCAAGACTCCTTGGCCTTCTGGAGGTGAGAGACAGCTTTGGGAATCCCTGGAAAATAACCCCAAAGTCGGAGCCAATCCTGTTCTTGACGCATGTCATGGCGCTATGCTTTCATATTGTTACAGATCAGACACCTTCGGTGACCCAAAATGTGGTTGCTGTTCAGAGCATTTTGTCCGAGGAGTGTTCTGTGGATGGGATGATTGCACCGTCAGGGAGCCAAAAAAGATTCCCCTACTTTCGATTTCATACTTTCTATTATGAGCCTTCTTGTGTTCTCGTATCTGTCGCAGTGTCAGGGAGCCAAAAAAGATTCCCCTACTTTCGATTTCATACTTTCTTTTATGAGCCTTCTTGTGTTCTCGTATCTGTCGCAGGCCCTCTCTGTATTCTATCCTAATTTTTGACAATCTTTGTCTTGGAAGGGCCCATTTTGAAGCCTTGTGCATTCTGCTGCCTAAAATCTGTATTGAGATTGTTGATCAAGAGGCTAAATTGTGGATGGCTCATTGATATCTAGATTCCAGCCATGGACCAACGATGACTTTTCCTCGGTGTGTGCATGCCAGTGCTTGTGTGCGTCAGTCCTTGCAAAGAAGATGCAGCCAGTGCAATGTTTGTCTTGTGATTCTCAGTTCGTTTTGTTTGTTGCTAAAAAACAATTGCTCACCATAGTTACAAGAGTGTCAAGAAAGACTGATGGAAAAGAGAAGGAAGAAGGAAGAAGAAAAAGCATATTTGAAGAGGCTGGAAGGAGAAGACCTTCTTCTACAGGAGGAGAAAGACAAGGCAAGGCAGGAGGAAATTAAGGAAAGAAACCGAGATATGATTAAGGGGAATGAAGCACAGAAGGTGAACTTCTTTTTACTAGCAAGTCCTCTTTTGAATTATTCATTGCTGGACTGAGACACAAAAAGCAAAATCCTATTGCATTGTTTATCCTTTAGGCAAAGAAAGAAGAAGAGAGGCAAAGGCTTTTAAAGCTCGATAAAGAAATCGAAGAATTTGCTCGCAAGAAGGAGAAGATGATGGATGACAGAAAAAAGGCAGAGGCAATGAAAGTAGCATTGAAAACTCAGCAGCGAGAAGTAATTAGTGAAAAGCTGTACAAGGTAATTTACTGAACAACACCTCCATCTCCCTACCCCTCATACACCTTCCTTGGTTTTTAAAGAAATAATTTCTCATTGGGATGTATGCTTTTATGACCGATGATCAAACTAACGCTCTAAGCACTCTCATGATAGCAATTACTTGCAACAATAGTGGACACTGAACGGAAGCTGGAGCTTGAACAAAACCATAAAAGAGATTTGGATGATGAAAGAGAGCGCTTGAGGATTGAAAAAAACAAGAAAAGCTGGGAAGAATGTGACAGGTCTCGAAGAATGCAGGTAAGATTGTGTGCAAGCATTGTGTGTATACGTATGCATGTGTGTGCATGCAGGTGTTTGTTTTTCTTTTGTTTTTTATTTCACCCCGGGGTGGGGGGGGGGGGGTTCTTCCTTGAGAAGGTATAATAGATGCAATGGGTCTGATTTACAATGCGGAAAAACCCTAGACCTTCATAGTATATGCATGCAAAATTGCTTAAAGGGAGCTCATCCATGAGAGAGCCTGCCTTATGATGCATTTTAAGGGTAGTTATCTGAACATTGAACCAGAGAAGGCCATATTTCAATAAGCAACTGAGGTAAACGATGATTGCATTGAAAGTTTCACCATTGCAGCATCTGTGATAAACAGATTGTGGAAATTATTAGTTAAGGTGCCAACCTCACCAATTTTGCGCTCACGATATGGAGATCACTTATTCTGAATTTGATGGACAGAAAAGCTGCAAGACTAGGATGGGTACCAAATGTCACCAAATCTTGTATGCTTTTTTAGTTGTCGCAAGTGTAGACGGGTGAGCTTACCATCATGGGTGAAACTTTCTTTCCAGCAAGGAGACAAATAAGGTGGCAATGCTTGTTATCTGAACCAGTTTTTGATAGATCAATCTTTGTGTGATGCTCTCCAGATGAAGTGCAAGCATGAAAGAGAGATGCAAGATGCAGCAGACGAGAAGTATGAGGCTGAAAAATTGTGGGAATGTGCCTGGCAATGCAAGATGGAGTTTGAAGCTGCTGAGAGGGAGAGATTCCTCAAAAACAAAGCATTTGCAGAACACCACAAAAAGGCCATGGTTAGAATCACCACCAGCCTGTGTTAATCACATTTTAAAATACTCTCTGCAGTTAAAAGAGAATTCATGGTGCTCAACTTAATCTAATCATAAAATTAATTGTCAATAAGGTCAACTCCCTTAGGAAAAATTGCTTAAGATTATTCATGACATTTGCTTATTGGCCTAACACCTGAACTTAAGCCAAGCATTCTCCTCGTTGGAAATTGTCCACTTAAATAAAAGGAAAAAAGACCGAAATGAAGATACTTGCATAACTCTAAAGTTTTCCTACATTGTTTTGTGCTCTTTATCGAATTCCAGGGCGTTCATCGGTCGAAAGAGATCGAAGATATTGAGCATGACAAAGAAGATGAAAGAAGAGCACTTCAAAGAATGGAGGATGAAGAGATGAATGGCCTAACATTGGACGATGTTCGACTATAGAAGCCCATCACTAATGTTTGCAAATTGTTAATTTTAAGAAGCTCTTCCTCCATCTCCTCTCCCTTCCTTTCTCTTTATTTTTGTAGGTACGCATGTATGCACCCACATGAATTACACGAATACACACGCACACACAAGCACAATAGAGTAGAGGAGAAAATATTGATATGTACATTTTTTTTCCCCCTAGTGTGGGCTTGTATGAGTCTATGTGTGGGAGAACATGTCGATATGAAGTCTACACTCCACTTATTGGGCATCACTATATCATACATAGATTCTTATACCTAGTGGACATGCGTGCATGTACACAATGCTTGTGCGCGTGCACGCCCACACATGCATGAGTGCTTGGAAAAAAAACCTTTTTCCCCAAAACTTTGGCAAACCTACATTTGAGAAATAGTAGAGGTAAAATGACTAAAATTGAAGGTTATTGCTCTAAATTAAACTAAAATTTTGATTTTTGTACGTTCTCACCTTTAAATTTAAATTTTTGAGGTAAATTCCAAAATTTGCAGGTGAATTACACTAAATCTATGTTTTTTCAAGCACCGATATGCATGCACATATGAATCTAAGAAAATATCACCTTGAACTCGATCATCCATACGACCATATTACCACATGCTCCTCCATGCTTTGTATTGACATGCCACAATAACCTTTTCTATGTAGTGGGGACATATATTGGAACCTAATGTCAAGCACATTATTATTCGGTATTGGTGACACGAATTGAGAGGCCATCAAAGTTTCTCAATACCATGCATGATGGAGATATTATAGTCTTTGTTGAGATGTCGAGCTCTACACCTTGAGCTAGCATCCACTACGGGTTTTGGTCGCTTACGGCATTTACTCACTGGCGCGTTAGGTGACCGACACGGAGGATCTCTGTCAGTGATTCTACAGCTGGACTACACTTATAGTGCCAGCTTAGTACGCTTCTAGCGAGTTCACACTTAGTGACCACATGTACATATGTGCTACTTTTCAACTTTAGCACTTAGTCATTTTGTACTCTCTTTTCTGTGAAGAAGAAGAAGAAGCTTTCTATCTCTGTATGCTTTGTGCTTGTCTTGTGTAGCTCTTTTGTATCCTCATTCTTTACATAGTATCAGAGCCTGGTGCAGGCAAGAGAGGCTAAGAGAGCAAGAGCATCACAATCCCTTCGTTCGCAATCCACGAAAAATTTTAAGGGGTTTTTCGCACAAGTTTCTGAACAGGTTTCCAAAGTGCAGTATACAGAGATTTATTGTACAAGTACAGTGGTTGTATGTATGCTTGATTGTGGACACTCGTTGAGTGTAGAAAGCGTTGCAGGTTTTTGCAGGTTTTTGCAGATTGCAGCTATTTTGTCTTAGTGCTTCACGATGTCTGACGGTTTCAGTCAGATTGTTACTTAGAAGCTTGAGAAAAATAACTACTCTGCATGGAAGTTCAAAATAACAAATTTCCTAAAAGGAAAAGGTTATTGGGACTATGTAGAAGGAGACAATGAAAAGGAACCAGAGATTCCCGAGGCAAATGCTACAGTAGAACAAAGGAAAGCTTTGAGGGACTGGCAACAAAGCAAAAGCAAAGTGATGTATTGGCTTTCTATGAGCATCACAGATGGCATGATGAGCTATCTACAGGATGCTGAAATCTCCGCCATTGCATGGAGAAACTTAAGCAGAGTGTTCGAGGTGAACACCTGTTAGGAAATAAAACGTAGCTAAATAGATAATTGAGTAGATTACTTAATGGAGAGAGACAGATTTATATACACGAGATTAGAGAGAGAGAGAGAGAGAGAGAGAGAGAGAGTACACACGATATATATGGTTCACCCAATGTGAGCTACGTCCACGGGAAAGCAGTCACTCAATGGCTTTAGTACTTCAAAACAAGAAGTAGTTTACAAAAGGATTATACCCTTAATGGAGCTCCCGCCTTGCTTCACTCTCACCACCTCACACTCACCTTGTTGCATCAACTTCACACTATGAAATGTGTGTAGAAATGGCCTCTTTTTATAGGCCAAAAGGGCTGCCCTCTCTTATGAGAGACAACCATGTGTAGCCGCCCTTGTACGAATAAGTCCAAATCGGACCCTCCATGTTAGGAAATAAGACGTAGCTAAATAGATAATTGAGTAGATTACTTAATGGAGAGAAATAGATTTACATACACGAGATTATAGAGTAGAGAGAGAGAGAGAGAGAGAGAGAGAGAGAGAGAGAGAGAGTACACACGATATATGTGGTTCACCCAATGTGGGCTACGTCCACGGGAAAGCAGCCACTCAATGGCTTTAGTACTTCAAAACAAAAAGTAGTTTACAAAGGGATTATACCCTTAATGTAGCTCCCGTCTTGCTTCACTCTCACCACCTCACACTCACCTTGTTGCATCAACTTCACACTATGAAATGTGTGTAGAAATGGCCTCCTTTTATAGGCCAAAAGGGCTGTCCTCTCTTATGAGAGACAGCCATGTGTAGCCGTCCTTGTGCGAATAAGTCCAAATCGGACCCTCCAATCCGTCCATGTGTGGCCGTCCTTGAGAAGACAAGTCCGCTTTTGAATTTGGCCACCGGCCATTGAATTCGGCCACCGGCCACCGGCCATTGACTTTCGACCACCGGCCACCGGCCACCGGCCATTGACTACCGGCCACCGGCCAACCGACCGGTTGTTTTCCGACCACTTTCCGGCCACCGTCCGGCCATAATATTCCGGCGAAAAAAATAGTCTCGGGGGCCTCCATCCCCGAGGCCTTTAAAGTTGCCCCTGATTCTTGTCCGTGAAAATTTTGGTTTCCGGTGAGTGATTTTCCTTCACGCACGATGGCTTCTCCTCATAATGGGGGCCTTACAAATGTGCGCTTTTACCACAAAAAATTACAAGGGTAAATCAGGCTCCATACTTAACACTTTAATCCGTCCATGTGTGGCCGCCCTTGAGAAGACAAGTCCGCTTTTGAATTCGGCCACCGGCCACCGGCCATTGACTTCCGACCACCGACCACCGTCCATTGACTTCCGACCACCGACCACCGGCCATTGACTTCCGACCACCGGCCAACCGACCGGTTGTTTTCCGACCACTTTCCGACCGCCGTCCGGCCATAATATTCCGGCGAAAAGAATATTCCGGGGGCCTCCGCCCCCGAGGCCTTTAAAGTTGCCCCTGATTCTTGTCCGTGAAAATTTTGGTTTCCGGTGAGTGATTTTCTTTCACGCACGATGGCTTCTCCTCATAATGGGGGCCTTACAAATGTGCGCTTTTACCACAAAAAATTACAAGGGTAAATCAGGCTCCATACTTAACAATCTCCCACTTGGAGACTGATCTCTAAACCAAACCTGTGACTGCTTTCCATTCTGGCTTCTTATCCTTCAATGCCGATTGAAGATGAGCAAAAGCTCAACTTCTCCTTGTTGACCACCTTTGTAAACATGTCTGCAGGATTTTCACTTGTATGCACCTTTCCTAGCTTTAGCTGTTCCTCTTTCAAAAGAGTGCGTATGAAGTGATATCTCACCTCAATGTGCTTTGTCCTTGAATGAAAGGCTGAGTTCTTCGCAAGATGGATAGCGCTTTGGCTATCACTGTGCAAGACACAATTGTCTTGTTTAAATCCAAGTTCTTCTAAGAATCTGTGAAGCCACATAATTTCTTTGCTTGCCTCCGTCATTGCTACATACTCTGCTTCCGTGGTAGAAAGTGAAACCACTTTCTGCAGCTTTGAAGCTCAGCTTACTGCTGTGCCTCCAATCGTGAACACATAGCCAATAGTGCTCCTTCGAGTATCTTTGTCACCTGCTATATCTGCATCAGCATACCCTTCTAGAAAAATATCAGTTCCTCCAAAATACAAAGCATTTGTTGTTGTCCCTTTTAGATACCTAAGTATCCACTTCACAGCTTGCCAATGCTCTTTACCTGGGTTATCCATGAACCTACTCACAACTCCCACTGCATGTGCAATGTCTGGCCTTGTCCAGACCATAGCATACATTAGAGAACCTACCGCTGCAGCATATGGAACTTTAGACATATAGGCTATCTCCTCTTGTGTCTTTGGACACATATCCTTCGTTAGTTTAAAATGACCAGCCAAAGGTGTAGAAACTGGTTTTGCATTTTGCATTGCAAACCTTTCTAGTACCTTCTTGATGTAATCTTCTTGAGATAGCTTTATTGTCTTCTTCGTCCTGTCCCTTGATATTTTCATACCAAGTATCCTCTTTGCAGCACCTAAATCTTTCATTGAAAAAGATTTGGATAGCTGCTCTTTTAGGTCTTTGATGTCCTGCATGTTAGCACTTGCAATCAACTTGTCATCAACATACAACATTAGGATGATGAATTTCCCATCTCCCAAATTCTCCGTGTAGACGCAGTGATCCGAGTTGCATCTTGTGAATCCATGATCCAACATCCATCGATCAAACTTCAAGTACCATTGTCTTTATGCTTGCTTTAAACCATACAAGCTCTTCTTTAATCTGCAAACCATTTTCTCCTTACCTTTTACTTCATACCCCTATGGTTGAAGCATGTAGATTTTCTCCTCTAAGTCACTGTGAGGGAATGCCGTATTTACATCCATTTGCTCGAGATTTAGATCATGAGCAGCCACAAGGCTTAAGACAAGCCTAATTGAGTTCATTTTTACAACAGGAGAAAATATTTCATTGAAGTCAATACCTTTCTTTTGAGAAAAACCTTTTACCACAAACTTAGACTTGTACCTTTTCTTCCCACCTTCTTCTTCCTTTAGCTTGTACACCCATTTGTTTTGAAGTGCCCGCTTATCTTTAGGCAACTCAACCAACTCCCATGTTTGGTTGCGATGTAGTGAGTCCATCTCCACTTGCATGCTCTTCGTCCATTCTTCTTTGGATTCATGTTGCATAGCTTCTTCATATGATTCCGGCTCTCCAGAATCTGAGATCAAGAGATGGTTGAAGGAAGGAACAAACCTTTCTGGAGGTCTACTTGCTCTTGTAGATCTTCGGGGAATAGGTTGAGGCTCCTCATTTGGTTGACGTTGTTGCACATTGTCACCGTTTGCAGTCCTTGAGTCTTCACCGTCCTCAAGCTCCACGTACTCATCACCTGTTTCTTTTGTTTGTTTTCTTTCCAAATAATCTTTGTACATATTTTGTTCGTTAAAAATTACATCCCTACTCCTTAAGATTTTACCATCTTCAGGATTCCATAGGCGATACCCAAAGTCTCCTTCTCCATAGCCAATGAAGAAACACCTTTTGGACTTTGCATCTAACTTTGATCTTAGGCTTCTATCTATGTGTATGAAAGCCTTACACCCAAACACTTTGAGAAATGCATAATTCACCGGTTTACCTGTCCATGCCTCTTCTGGAACTCCCCCATCCAATGCCGTTGAGGGTGACCGATTGATTAAGTACACAGACGTACTTACAGCTTCCGCCCAAAGCTCAAGCGGTAGGCCTGCATGTAGCCGCATGCTTTGTGTTCGTTCCATGATTGTCCTGTTCATCCTTTCCGAAATCCCATTTTGTTGAGGTGTCCTTGGGGTTGTCCTTTGCCTCCGAATGCCATTGCTAGCACAAAAGCTTTCAAAAGCTTGGCTGCAATATTCGCCTCCATTGTCGGATCTGAGGCATTTAACCTTGGTACCTGTTTCATTCTCCACAAAAGCTTTCCACCTTTGACATATGGAAAATACATCGGATTTATTCTTCATGACATAAACCCATGTTTTTCTAGTTGCATCGTCTATGAATGTTACATAGTACAATGAGCCACCAAGTGATGGTGTACTTGCAGGACCCCAAACATCAGAATGAACCAACTCAAGTTTTTTATTTTTTCTTTCATTTTTTGAATTTTGAAAATTTACCCTCTTTTGTTTACCATAAACACAATCTTCACAGAACTCTAAGTCCACTTCTTTCAAACCTGGTAGAAGCTTCTTTGTTTGAAGGATTTGCATTCCTTTGGCACTCATATGCCCAAGTCGGTAGTGTCACACTGCACTGTCAACTTCTCTAGTTGCTGCACAAGCTGAAGGTTGCGTGCTAACAGTACACAAGTAAAGTGTACCGACTTTTTCACCCTTGGCAACCACCAAAGATCCCTTTGAGATCTTCCACTGTTTGTTTCCGAATGCAATGTTGTAACCTTTATCGTCCAATTGTCTTGTAGAGATCAAATTTTTGCGAAGAGAAGGAACATGCTTAACATCTTTAAGCTTCCATTCATTTCCATTAGCAGTTTTGACAGAAACTGTACCTTTGCCGACAATCTCACAAGCTTCATCATCTCCCAAGTATACATACCCAAAATTACCTTTGGTGTAGTCTTGGAAATGTTGCTTGTGTGGTGTCGCATGGAATGAAGCTCCGGAATCTACTATCTAGGAATTAGACACATTGTCTAATGAGACAATTAGAGCATCTTGCTCTACTTTACCTGCCACATTGGCCTCCGATGTTGGCTTGTTGTCTTGAGACTCTGTCTCCTTCTTCTTCTTGGACCAGCAATCCTTCTTGACGTGGCCCTTCTTGCCGCAGTTCCAACATTCAAGAACTGACTTTGTGCGTGACTTGCTCCGCCTTGAACGATCACGACCCTTTTGGTTTTTGAACCTCTCCTTAAGCCTTCCTATTGTTTCCACTGATAGTGCAGCACTTGATGATTCTCCTGTGCTTCTCCTTCGCATTTCCTCGCTTAGGAGAACACCCACAACATCATCAAACTTAAGAGTAGTTGTGCCAGAGATAGAATTACTTACAGCCATCACAAGGCTATCCCAACTATCCGGTAGAGATGATAGTATAAGGAGAGCTCGCACTTCATCATCGAAATTGATTTTCACTGATCGAAGTTGACTTATGTTTGTGTTAAAGTCATTTAGGTGTTCTGCAACTAAACCATTCTCTGCCATCTTTAGATTGAACAAACGCTTCATAAGAAATACCTTATTGGATGCCGATGGTTTCTCGTAGAAGTCGTCAAGTGACTTCATCAAGTCCTCCGTGGTCTTCATCTCCGAAACATTGAATGCCACCATTGACGCCAAGCTTAACCGGATTGTTCCCAGTGCCTTTCGATCAAGGACAATCCATGCTTCATATGCCATTGTTGCGGGCTTCTTCGCAAGACCGCCTAGTGGCAAATAGAGGTCCTTCTGGTAGAGATAGTCTTCAATCTGCATCTTCCAATGCTGGTAGTTTTTGCCGTTGAACTTCTCAATCTTGAGCTTCCCTTCCTCCGCCATAACTCCCACTCAATTCAAGGAATCCTTTCCTTGAGATAATTTAGCTACGAGCAAACCTTGCTCTGATACCAGTTGTTAGGAAATAAAACGTAGTTAAATAGATAATTGAGTAGATTACTTAATGGAGAGAGACAGATTTATATGCACGAGATTATAGAGGAGAGAGAGAGAGAGAGAGAGAGAGAGAGAGAGAGAGAGAGAGTACACACGATATACGTGGTTCACTCAATGTGGGCTACGTCCACGGGAAAGTAGCCACTCAATGGCTTTAGTACTTCAAAACAAGAAGTAGTTTATAAAGGGATTATACCTTTAATGGAGCTCCTGCCTTGCTTCACTCTCACCACCTCACACTCACCTTGTTGCATCAACTTCACACTATGAAATGTGTGTAGAAATGGCCTCCTTTTATAGGCCAAAAGGGCTGCCCTCTCTTATGAGAGACAGCCATGTGTAGCCGCCCTTGTGCGAATAAGTCCAAATCGGACCCTCCAATCCGCCCATGTGTGGCCGCCCTTGAGAAGACAAGTCCGCTTTTGAATTCGGCCACCAGCCACCGGCCATTGACTTCCGACCACCGGCCATCGGCCATTGACTACCGGCCACCGGCCAACTGACCGGTTGTTTTCCGACCACTTTCCGGCCGCTGTCCGGCCATAATATTCCGGCAAAAAGAATATTCCGAGGGCCTCCGTCCCCGAGGCCTTCAAAGTTGCCCCTGATTCTTGTCCGTGAAAATTTTGGTTTCCGGTGAGTGATTTTCCTTCACGCACGATGGCTTCTCCTCATAATGGGGGCCTTACAAATGTGCGCTTTTACCACAAAAAATTACAAGGGTAAATCAGGCTCCATACTTAACAACACCAAGGCCAGGAAGCTTCAACTAAAGTCGGAGCTAAATCAGGTTAAGAGGAACAACCTCTCAATCAATGATTATGCGTTGAAGATCAAGAGTATCATTGAGGCTCTTGGATCTATTAAAGTCTCAGTGGAAGACGATGACATTGTCCGTGCATGCTTGGATGGTCTAGGAGATGAGTATGTACATTTTAGGTCTTCCATGAATACAAAAGACGACATCTCCGTGTTCCAAGATTTGATTTCTATGCTTATTCTTGAGGAGAAGAACCTTGACACATCTTCTTCTCATGGCAGAAATAATTCTGAACAGGCCTTCTATTCTAACTCCAACAGAGGTAGAGGTAGAGGTAGAGGTCGTGGTCGAGGCCCAAGGGGTTGCAGGGGCTAATTTTTGGAAGGTCAATCAAATCAAAACAATACAGGTGGCAGGGGAAACCAGTCTCAAGGCAGGGGGAGTCAAAGAGGCTGTGGTGTAGGATCAAGCAGGCAGCAACATACTCCAGATAGCAGAGAATGTTGGACTTGTGGTGAAAGAGGTTACATGTCACGTGACTGTCCAAAGGGAAAAGCAAGTAGAAAGAGAGAATAGGGCACCTATGCATCTACTAGCAGAGATGCAGATGACAACAAAAACGAGCGCATGTTTGTTATGCAGCATGTAATGAATACAATGACTACAGAGAATTCCACCCAAGATGATGTTTGGTATGTGGATTCAGGTGCCTCTAATCACATGACGTCTCGTGGACAGTGGTTTAGAGATATGCGCAAACCAGATGTGTCAGATTATGTGCAGACAGGAGATGACATTGCTCACCCCATTGCTCATGTAAGGGACATACCTCTAAATACGAAGAGTGGGAAATCAAAGTACTTAGCAGATGTACTTCATGTCCCAAACATTACAAAGAATCTTGTTTCTGTTGGACAAATGGTTGAGCAGGGTTTGCAGGTTCGCTTCAATCCAAATGGCTGTTATGTAGAAGATTTCCAGAATGGCTGTAAGCTGATCACAGAGGGCAAATGTGTGGGCAGAATGTTTACGCTGAATGTAGACATGCCTGAGGTAAAAGCTGCATTATTTGCACAGGGCACAGGTGTTGTGGCTGATGTTGACATTTGGCACAAACGCATTGGCCATATCAATGAGCAGAGATTGCGCAGCATGCAATCAAAACAGATTGTAAAAGGTTTGCCCAAATTCAAGGTGGATGGTATGCATAAAGTGTGTGCAGCATGCCAATTTGGAAAACAGTCAAAAGGCTCATTTCCATATGAGCGCAATGTATGTAAAAAGCCACTTGAGGTGGTGCACACAGATGTTTGGGGTCCAACCGATACTGCAAGTATACATGGTTGCAGGTATTATGTTTCTTTCATCGATGACCATACAAGGAAAGTATGGGTCTACTTCATGCGTAACAAAAGTGAAGTGTTTGGTCACTTTCAAAACTTCAAAGTCATGATTGAGAAGGAGACAGATATGCAAATCAAGACATTGAGGTCAGATGGAGGGGGAGAGTACTTCTCCAATGATTTTTCAGATTTTCTGCAAATGCATGGTATACGCAGGCAGTTTACATGCAGATATACTCCACAACAGAATGGGGTCGCAGAAAGGAAAAACAGGCACATTGCAGAGGTTGCACGTGCATTGATGAATGAGAAGAACATGCCTCATCATTTCTGGGTTGAAGCCGTAAATACAGCTGTGTACATTATGAACAGGACACCTACAGCTGTGGTGCATGATGTAACACATGAGGAAAAGTTTACAGGTACAAAGCCTGATTTGGCACACTTGAAAGTGTTTGGCTGCATAGCTTACGTGCATGTACCAGATGAGTTGCCTAGGAAATTGGATCCTAAAGTAGAGAAATGTATTCTTGTGGGATATTCCCTTGAACATAAGGGGTACAGGTGCTACAATCCTACTACACGAGAATTACGAGTGAGCAGAGATGTAGTCTTTGATGAGATGAGCAACTGGTACAGTAATGCACATGGCACTATTGTGGCTGATGTAAAAGATGATGTGGTTGTACAAAATGTGAGGCCACAGTCACAGGTTTTGAGTGGACCACAAGAGTCCTCTTCTCGTGGCTCTGTTGAGAAACCATGGAATGGTAGACTACGTACGCAGGTTACTCCACCAACATGTACAGGGAATGTATAACGAAAAGGAAAGGAAAAGGTTGATGAACCTCCCTTTATGGCTGATGCATCATCACGTTTTTCACATGTAGACATGGATTCAGATGGTTCTGAACAAAGTCTTGATGAGGAATTTGGAATTCCGGCTGTCAGGACACCTAGTGTAAGGAAAGTACAAGAAGATGCTAGAGGACAAAGGAGTGACCCAAAACCGCGCAGATCTAATAGAGTCAGAAATCCAGTTCAAAAATTGACTTATGATGGGTATCTAGCGCATCACCAAGCCTACATGGCTAAGGTGATACAGGATGTGGAGCTCACATGTTTTGAGGATGTTGAAAATGTGCATTGGGATGATGCAATGAATGAAGAGATGGCTGCATTGGAAGCAAACGACACATGGGAGTTGGTGCCATTGTCAAGTGGCAAGAAAGCTATTGGCTGTAAATGGGTGTATAAAACCAAGCATAAGGCTGATGGTAACATTGAGCGTCACAAGGCAAGGCTGGTCGCAAAGGGTTATGCACAGACGTATGGCATAGACTATGAGGAGACCTTTGCTCCAGTGGCAAAGATGACGATTGTGAGAGTTGTCATAGCAGTGGCTGCATCTAGAGGATGGATTATGCATCAAATGGATGTAAAGAATGCCTTCTTGAATGGTGAGTTGCAAGAGGAAGTGTATATGGATCAGCCACCTGGTTATGTCAATCCAGGTTACCCAGATTATGTATGCAGACTTCTCAGAGCTTTGTATGGTTTGAAGCAGGGCTCTAGAGCATGGTATGACAGGATTGCCAAGTATCTTGTCAGTATTGGTTTTAGGAGAGCTCATGCTGATCATTCACTCTATGTACGTGAGAGTGATGTGGGGATTGTGGTCATTACCATATATGTAGATGACCTTATTATTGTTGGTGACAATGCTATAGAGATTGACCATGTGAAGGGTCTTCCCAAACAGGAGTTTGAAATGAAAGATTTAGGCAAGTTGCGCTACTTTCTTGGCATTGAGGTGATCAGGACTCCAGAGGGTGTATGGCTATCACAGAGACAGTATGCTTTGGACATGTTGTCAAAGTATGGTATGGCTGATTGTAAGCCAATTTCTATTCCCTTGGATGTGAATGCAAAGCTGAGTGCAGAGAAGGTTGATGTTGTTGAGGATGTCAACATGTACAGGAAGATTGTGGGTAGTCTAATCTACTTGACTATCACGAGGCCAGACTTGAGCTACACAGTAGGCTTGGAGAGTCAGTTCATGCAGCTTTCGAGGAAGCCACATTTGGATGGAGTACGACGCACACTTAGATATGTGCAAGGGACTCTTGACTACGCATTTTTCTATGCAGCAGATGCACCATTAGCATTGTATGGGTATACAGATGCAGATTGGGCAGGTAGCATTGTTGATAGGAGATCTACGAGTGGCTTCATGTTCTCTTTTGGGAGTGCTGCTGTTACTTGGAGTAGCAAAAAGCAGCCTACGGTTGCTTTATCGAGCACAGAGGCCGAGTACAGAGGTGCAGCAGTTGCGACGTGCGAGGTAGCTTGGCTACGCACATTACTTGAGGACTTGGGAGTGCAGGTGGACTAGCAGATTGTCATTCATTCTGACAACCTCAGCAGCATGCAGTTGGCTAGGAACCTAGTGTTCCATGCTAGGACCAAACACATAGAGGTCCATTACCACTACATTCGAGAGCAAGTGTTGGTGGGCGACATCGACTCGGTCTACGTCAGCACAGAGGAGCAGATAGCGGATATCTTTACCAAGGCCCTCGGAGATGAGAAGCTTCGACGTTTTCGGACTATGCTTGGACTATACGACATGCAGAGCTCGAGGGGGAGTGTTGAGATGTCGAGCTCTACACCTTGAGCTGGCATCCACTACGGGTCTTGGCCGCTTACGGCATTTACTCACTGGCGCGTTAGGTGACAGACACGGAGGATCTCTGCCAGTGATTCTACAGCTGGACTACACTTATAGTGCCAGCCTAGTACGCTTCTAGCGAGTTCACACTTAGTGACTGCATGTACATATGTGCTACTTTTCAGCTTTAGCACTTAGTCATTTTGTACTCTCTTTTCTGTGAAGAAGAAGAAGAAGCTTTCCATCTCTGTGTGCTTTGTGCTTGTTTTGTGTAGCTCTCTTGCATCCTCATTCTTTACAGTCTTGACTACCATGAACCTCGAATTTTTAAAATTGACTTTTCTTGGATGCCTTTGTTATATGCATGTAGACACATGCAAGACGTATCTACATGCATGTATCATTCAACATTGTAAGAAGTACAAGGGTTGTGATATGCATGAGCTACACTATATATATATATATATATATAAGAAGATGGCCCTAAGGATTATCATATGGTATCACATGAGTGTACAATACGGGGGTTTTATTAAAGGTGAAAAGAAAGATATCACAAAGGAGGATCCAATATATAGGGCCCACAAAGGAAATTTTGGTACGCGTAGGTGACATCTCACTAGTACTACTAGTGAATTCCTTGGGAAAGATGGTCTTACCACTTATCAAAAGAATGACATATGAATTGCTTAGACTTAACAAGGTGAAGGCTCTCGTTGGCATTCCAAAAGAAAAAAAGGAAAGAAAGTCATACGAGGCTTTTAGATGAAGTATCCTTTTTTTGGGGCAATCTAATACTTAGCAATAGCTAGTTTTATGGGATTGCATACCCACACCCGCATGTCGCAGGGGTTGAACCATAGCGGGTGCGTTTAAAGCCCCTCACCTTTGCCGGTAGGCCAACTACTCTTGACTTATATAAAGCAATCTAATGACATAGCTTCACCCTCGATTGATATAGAAGTAATCAAAATCAATTGAGGCACATAAAAACCATCTACAAACCTTTGTTGAGAAAAAATCATATAAGCCATATCGTAAGAGCAAAAATTGGCACATTGAGGCAATTCCAAATGGGGGTTTCTAATCATCAAGCAAAAAAAACCGAGTGAAGATAAATCTGAGCAAATTGATACAAGAACAACAATGGTGAAATAAAAAAATTATGCCATGCACATTACTTTCACTCCACAAATCTAACACTTAATTGACAAAAAATGAGATTTTAGAACCATATGAAACTTGAATACTCGAGACACAAGCAAGCAATCTCTTCATACTGAAAAAATATATAATTTAATTCCATGTGGCATACCTAGCCTCCTTCAAAAAATAGCCCAACAAATATTTGGTACATAGATGTTGCAAAACACAACCTCATAAGACTACAATGCTATTCAAGAACCTCCTAAAGCATGAAACAACTCCACTTTTGTAAGCGAGACAAAACAAGGGCCTAAAGCAAGCGAGAACAAGTGTATACTCTCTCTCTCTCTCTCTCTCTCTCTCTCTCTCTCTCTCTCTCTCAGCTTAGCAGTGCAACACCCTTGAGCGGCCCTCCCTTTCCTCTTGCCAGCTTGACACTAAAATGGTGGAGGAAATGAGAGAAGTAATTTGTGGATGCACCCGGTGCAACTACATTGATGACATATGTAGTGGCAATAATGAAGTGATGTGCCCAATGCATGCATGATGAGCTCAAGCATACCCAACTGCCTCATGAACATCTCAACAAGATTCTTGAGGTGTGATTTTTCTACTGCTTTTTACCAGACTTGACTAACAATTAATCCATGTTAAGGTCTGCTAAGAACACAAGAGAAGGGCCCATTCTATGAGGCTCATGTGAAGCACATAGATTTTTAGTTGTTGCTTTGCTTAGTTGTGACAAAAGCTTATTTCTAAAGTCTCCTTGACTCAAACAAATTTATAGACAACGACATTCTTTAATGGAAGCTTGCAAGTGCAAATTGGGGCTTGTTTGGATAGAGAAGACCATGAAAGGGGAAAGATCAACCCAGGAAGCATAGAAGGCTGTCAGCTCTTTTCAAAATGGTTGCATCACATTGAGAGAGTTCCTTTGGAAGGTAATACTTGTGAAGAAAAATGGATTTTTGTGCTTGAGAGAGAAATTGATAGAGTCATGGTTATAGTGGAAAATCTGAGTAAAACGGAGAACCATTTTTAGCATGTGCTTGTACAAGTAAGTTAAATTGATCGAGAGGTTAATATGTCTAGCTGTCATGGATCTGATTGTTATCTTTTGGATTTGTGAACATAGGTGCTGACATGCATGAGGTCTTAGACAATATTTTAAGTGAGAAGTCTAACATAAAAGCAAAGCGGCAAGGTATTTTGAGAAGATGTAGTTAAAGGGTTGTGGCAAGCTCCAAGTTACTAGTTACCAAAAGTTCTCATCTCGCTTAAGTTCCTTGGCAACTTGTGCAACATTGGCTTCTAAGCTACCTCTTAATTCTTTGAGACTTTTTAATTTTAAATTTAAGGATAAAATATAGCTTGAAAAGGTACCTTGTGGGGACCTCCAAAAGGCTGCTTGATTTGATCATTTTGCTTCTATAACCACTTTTTATGAGGACAATTTCTTTCCTAATGAGTAGCTTGCACCCGGCATGGCTTCTCTGTGCGTCGAGATTGACACTCCCTGTGCTTGACATCAGATGCCACCGTCGTGGATCAGCTCATACAGACACCTCCCTTGAGAGTCGACCCCCTTCCCCTCCCTCAGGCACGTTGCCCTTGCTGCCCTTTGCCTTGACAATCACACGCACCCCGTCGTACGCAGCCATGTCCGCCCAATGAACTCCAGCCATGGCGTATTTGGTTGGCCAATGAACTGGAACCTACAATGCTGCAGCTCTGCAATGGCCTATTCAACTCCTAGAGATAGTTTTATAAAAAAACAAAACGATGCATTGCATATTGTGAACCTGGTGGAACCGTTCCACGCCGGTGCGGACTGGTTTTGACAGGTATCACAAGGGAAAAGACAATGTGAGAGGATAACGAGAAAAAAAGGCTTTGGCAAAATAACCTTATTGCAGTGGTTGCCAATGCGAGCAGAAAAGGCTTCGGGAACATAACCTTCTTGCACTAGTTGCCAATGCAAGCAGAAAGGGCTTCAACTGTAGAACCTATATTGCACTAGTTGCCAATAGAAGAGGCTTTGACTCTGAGTTTTTATGCATGCAAAGCTTTAACACAAACTCTAACACTAATTAATAGCATGCTTTGTTAGCAAATAAGGCACTCGAGATGGAGCTAAATATGCACACTCTACATAGAAGGTGCTTTCCACCTTATGATACAGCATGAGCCAAAAATATTAATATGTCTTCTTTTTCTGAATATACACTCACTATCACGATGCCAAAGAGGAGGCCCAATATGGCGAGGTCTTTAGTGGCCCCATATGCTTATGTCGTTGTCTCCACTTTAAACACAATTGTGAGAACAGCCCCAACAAGGGCACCTGTAGTACTCCCAATGGGGAAAAGTGTGAATGCCAGAAAGAATACAAGAATCCAAAACACCTAGAAGGAAATGGAGTTGAGAACAACTGTTACCATATACATGTGGTAGTGATGTGTGTGAACACACTAGGACCGTCGGGGCATTTTTTCCCTCTTTATGTCAGGACAAGGGTCCTACGGGGCAAGGCCCAACCTAGGGGGTCAGGGACCTATGCCAAGGGCGTGGACTGGGGATCCGCTTAGGGCAAGAGCTAGGAGCTAAGCCTATATAAAGGGCAGTAGGGAGGAGGATCCTATGTCTCAGTTCCCAAGGCCTTACATTGGTACCAGAGCTAAGTTTAGAAAAAAAGGGCGTGGTCTTTTTTGCATGTGCATGACGCAAGAGGACGAGGCGTGAAGCCGCTCTACACAGGAGGATTGGCTACGACCACAACGTGGGCAACCCCGCTTGCGAGGAGGGAGGCGGCATCATCACCTGCCCGAAACTGGCAGATGGCGGGCTTGAACTGAGAGCAAGACCGAGCTGCACAGTTCTCGTCACTGGGTCAGGCAATTTCGAGCAGAGCCGGAGGTGGCGCTTCAATTTCTCTCTCTCGGTGGCTCTGCAGCACGCCATCACCTGTGTTGAGTTGTTTTTTCACACCCCGTGGACGCCCAACCCATTTGGAGTTAGAGGCCAAAGGCTTTTCACCATCCAAGGGACGGTACCCACAGCAGGGTACCCCCCTCCCTCCCTCTTGTGAAGCTCGGGCAAGGCTCGGCATACCGACAAGGGTCCGAAAATTTTGTCGGCAAGGCCTCTATTTTTGGTAGAGTTTCTGAAATTGCAGAATTTACAGTCATCTACAGTGCATTTGGACTCCTGTTTTTCGACGCTCCACGGGTCCTGAAGATTGGAAATTGTGGACCAAAATTTGGAAACCAACATTTGCAAGATCCTTCATCAAGTCCGCATACGGTGACTTGCAACTTGCGGGTATGCATCCGATGCCATGGAGTTTATTGGGAAGCTCGACTTTCTCGACACCTGCAATGTCATCGGCAATTTGAAGTTCCTGGGCGATTTCAACTCTTCACGAATTCTACCGTGGCTTGAAATTCACCTTCTTTACGACCGCAGGCGAAGTTAGCACGGCTCATCACCGACCTCTGTGTTCGATACGGTTACGAGTTTTTTTTTGCACTCCAAGGTACTGTTTTCTCTTTTGTTCGCACAACATGGATTCGCCATGAGTGCGGAAATTGATGATCAACACAGGTTTGACTTCGAATACTTGGCGTCTGCTTCACCTGTGGATGCCGTGTGGCTGGATACTCTCACAGAGGGTACCCATGTGGCAACCGGGATGGATGATACATACCCAGGCAGTCTATCTTTCTCTCCGCGAGTATCTACACCTCCTCCTCAGAGCGTGTTTGATATTCTGGAGGATGATAGTAACTTGCCGGATGCCAGGGAGTTCGTCACTCGACAGGACTGGCAAACTTTTGAGACACGGTTTCGCAAGCTCGCTGTACGGGTCCAAATATTGGCTACACAAGTGGACAACCTCACACGATTACTTTACAATATGCTACCAGAATCAGCTTCTCACTCGCCAGCAACCCAAGGGGTTGTGTGCCCAACAGTTATGACCAAAGAGGTCCAGCAAGTACAAGAGAAATCGGTTGTCGATACAAATTTGGTCGTGACCAACGTGGTCAGGAAGCGACTCTCACAATCAGACTTCCAACGGGCAAAGCGTCAAAAATTATGCTTTTATTGCTTAGGAACGCATAAAAAAAAGCAGTGTCCACATGTCCGACAATGCAAGCATGATGCATTAGTTGGCGATTAGACATAAACTCCAGTTTTGGTGCAGGGCACAATAGTTATATGTCTTCATATGTGCATGTGGCTTTTCAGAGTATTGTCCATTTTTTGGCATTGGGTAGTGTTATGCACCAATTTCTTTTCTGAAATAATCATTTTTGGTACAACCAGTTTCATAATCTCGGCGTATACGATCAGCCGCCGACAACATTCATAAGATGCATACAAGATCAGTGCATTAGGGTATACGTGTCACATTATGGTTTCTTGTGCACCGCCAAATGCTTGACCAATTTCACGTGAAACACGGCTTCTCAGGCGTGCTACCATAGAATTGGCGTGAAGAGCGGTGGAAACCAAGTTTACCAGTTTAAACTGTGTAAGGCACTTATGGTTTTGGTTCTCACGGTTGAGGACATCACCTTCCTCAAGGGCTTACCTGACGAGATGCAAGGCATGCTACTTAGGTGGATTCAATTCTATCGCCTCGTGAATTACGCTTCCGCTATCACGCTTGCAACTCTGTCTCGGACAGACTAGAAAAGGGATTGTTTACAAAAACACTAAACAAAACTTCGACTTATTTCACAGGCGAAGTGCCATATTAAGTCATTTTTGTAAAGTCACGACCCCATACATGGTAAGTGGGGCAAGCTGTGGCTTGTTTTTTCTCTTTCCTCTCTCGATGATAGCATTATACATGCAGATTGTTGCATGCTTATAGGATAAGCTGCCAGTCAGGCATAAGATGTCTAAGAGCACACATTCTGGGCACACACACACTAGACATTTAAGGAAAGTTCCTCAACCCAGCATGCTCTTCTTTTCGTTCTCTATCTCTCTCTCTAAGAAAAAAATGAAACTCTTCTAAGAAGCTTTTGATACATGTTTTGCTCGTGAGTCAGCTTGAGCCAAGGTGCTCTAACTCACAACTAGCACGTGGCTAAGATGCTACTCAAATTAGTCTTCATCGGTTCGTCGATTGAACACTATTTTGCATAAGGCCTATGAGTCAAACAGGCTAAGAGCCGTTGTCAGGCCAAGGGTAAGACCCAACTATTGGCATTCTTTGGGTGATTGTTTTCAAAATCTTCCCAAAGAAGTACACATCAACGTTAATGGACAAGCAAGATTCTAGTCATTACGGATGTTTAGGGTGTCATTTCTGCACTACATGTTTTCAGTGCAACACTCAAGTTGAGTTTTTGATAATCTTCAGCTCACAGTAGCTGATCTCTACAAGAAAGTATAGATGCAGCAATTAGTTGCGAGAACATGACTGTCCATAAGAGCTCGACAGTTCCCTTGTGTGGGTCCCCTGCTCTCTCTATAGCACTACGGAGTGTCTATGAACATACTGTTTTGGGGTAAAACCCGGCGGGTAATTGCTACATCACCCCATAGGCATTAAGGATCACAATTTGATCTGCATTGAGGATCACAGTTGATCTCTTCTAGTTATACTTTCAAGGAAATAATTTCGCAATCTACCACGCGATAGCGGACGAACACACTTGTCACGTTGATTCCAATCATTCTGTATACAGTTGACTATGTTGGTTATCGTTATCTGCCAGTTGAGCAGTTTCTACAAAGAGTCTTACCAAGGGGTTTGACTATGTAGATTCTAATCCAAGGGATTGGATTGCAAAGGCAACACCCAGGATTCCCAGTGCAATGCTGTTTGTTTTTTCAGGTAGGGGACGTGCTCCTCTCCATTTGAATACGGGTAAGTGAACATTACGTTCAAATCTTCAGGTACGCATCTATTGAGTTGGTGTTATTCCATTCTTAGTATGCTTTGCTTGGTTTTTCAAGACGTATAAGTATGCTTGAATGTTACAGAGTCATGCCAAGGGCATGTCGGCACAAAGTATTTCTGCCTTATGCTATTACGAACCTACTTATAGGGTTCAATTTGGCACATGGGATACACCATGGTCTAGGAACTCAAGGAGTTCGGTTTAGCCAGTGTGGAGCAATGAATGAGGGTCCCTCTCACTCTTGTCGTAGAGTGTTTAGAGTTATCTCCACACACAAGTACATCTTGTACTTGATGGATGTCGCATTTTTGGCCATCCTTATTTGAGACATATTCCACATGTGGTGAATATGAGTCTCTTGGACTGACACTGGTGCCTAATTCTTAATGATGTGTCGCGACAAAGTCCCTACGTGCTGGTCGCATCCGTTTATTAGACCATTTGGAGCACACCATATCAGGAACAATTTCAGTGGCCAGAAATTGTGGGGTACTCAGTACAGATTTGTTGTGATGACAAGTGCTGTGAAACCACCTTAACGGAGGGTTGTTTCTACATATAGCCAAGTATGCTAAGTTACTGAGAATGTCTCATGGTTGGTATCTAGGTGTGACTGATCTTCGACATTCTGTTATGGTCCAACTCTTGTTGAAAGGCTTTCACTTACGTACCGTGGAAAGTCTCGTCATGGAATTGCAGTTTGGATAAATTTGTGTTAAATGCATGCACACTAGGTGTTATGGGCCCTAGTGTTTAATACTAATTTATTTGGAGCGGCATGCCAATTCATGGACTTTTATTCTCTCTGCAACTTTTTGCACTGCATGTGCAATTTCTCCTGCAGATTTATCATGAGTTTACACCCTGCCATACAAGGCACTGGCTCAGGATGGGTGTCTATGGTTGGATGGTCTAACCTCTAGGAGATTACTCCAGTCCACCCGTTTTCAACCTAGTTGGTTGTCTTTACTCCATATAAAATATATGGCTGGATACTCAATGATTGAGTCCTAGTTTATCGACAATCAAGGAAGATTGTCTGTAAGTGGTTGGGGAACAACACCTCACTCTTACTGCCGCTATTCATCTCGTGTTGGATAGGCAACTTACAAATATTTCTTTTGCTAAAGGATCTTCTAAGAGCATATGTTAGCACAACGCATTTCTGAATAGATGATTTTCCCCTATTCTAGAATTTTCTTAAGTACGGTTTTCAACTTTGAACACCTATTGTGGTGGGGTTGGAGATTGTTTCAATAGTTTCATACGTCAAGGACTTACCAGGTGTGCTGACAAAGTATGTTGGCAAGTAACCTTCATTAGGGATGAACATGTTGTTCTTTGTGTTCCAAACTATTTAGAATTCTAACAAGAGGACACTCCCTATCTATGAACTTTTCAAGATACTCACGCGAGTAGGAAATCTGGCTCACAACTGCATGGAAAGTTACGCCAAGGTTTCCTTGCATTATTCCAGTACCTTCAGAAGATCTGAAAATTGGTTATGCCTTTTGAAAACTCTTAGTTGTGGTTTCTCCTTAACAGTACTCAAGTGAGTTACAAATGGAGTTACCATTTAGACAACAATGTTGAAAATCAATATGTTGCTCTTGGTTTCATTGAACCTCCTCACTGCACCAATTATCGGTCATACAGACAACTGGCTCACATATGGGATGTCAATAAAGAAAACATCAGTACCCTTAAGAAGATATTACTACTTGTGTTTTCGAGGACGAAAACTCTTCATTAAGGGGGGAGTAATGTCAAGACAAGGGTCCTACGGGGCAAGGCCCAACCTAGGGGGTCAAGGACCTAGGCCAAGGGCCTGGACTGGATCAGTGTGGATTGGGGATCCGCTTAGGGCAAGAGCTAGGAGCTAGGCCTATATAAAGGGCGGTAGGGAGGAGGATCCTATGTCTCAGTTCCCTAGGCCTTACACTTTAGGAGGTTTTTCCCCCCGAGCATTGTATATACGAACATCACTCTAGGGCTATCTATCTTTCCATTGCATACTAAGTAACACACTCTCTATTGTGTGCCTTGAGCTTCCTTCGTCTTCTCCAAGCTATGTGCGTTTCTCTGCAACCCTGATTCCAACAATTGGTATCAGAGCAGGTTGCGTCCTCCCGGGCATAGTCGCCAGCTGCTTCAGCACATGCCTGCTGACTTTCTCCGATTTCAGTGAGATTTGGCCTTTGTTTTCGCTATAGGCAGTACTGCACAGGCTATTTCATCATTTTGTGCAGAATTTCTTTCAGTGCTGTTTTTTCAATAACAGGTGCCTCATAGTCTTATATGGTTTGTGCTATATAGCATGTGTTGTTCTTGCTCCGTTTCTCCTATTTTCGGGTAGTTTTCACATCAGGTGCAACATTTACCATGGCTGACAACAACACAGATATCTGTGTTCAAGATGTTTGCTGTTGAGGACAGATTGGATGGGCACAACTACCCTATGTGGGCTTATATGATGCAACATGTTCTTGTGTCAAAGTGCATCTGGAACATTGTGTAGGGCATTGATGTACATCCTGGCTCTAAGGATGTAGGCGATGTTGAGGATGTTGCAGGTCTTGCTACAAGGATTGCTGCTATTAGAGTTGTTTTGCCTATGGCAGAACAAGCTCGTTGGGATGTAAAGGATGCGCACGCTCATGCATTGATTGCGCTGTCTGTGAAGCACACCATTGTTCCTCACATTCGTTCAGCAAATCTGAAAAACAGACTTGGGATATTCTAGGAGGTCTTTATGCAAGCAAAGAGCTGGAGTCAAAGATTATGTATGAGGAAGATGATATGGACACTTTCCTTGCTGGTGTCAAGGATATTAATGAGAAACTATTTCTACAGGTGAAGTCATTTCAGACAGTTCCCTTGTGTAGACTGTTCTTGATGCCTTACCAGATTCCTACCAGACTTTTGCTAGTACTTGGAGACTGATGACCCAAGGAAATCCTGAAGTTGTCAAGTTTGATGCATTATGCACATTGATGTTGCAAGAGTCACTTTCCAGAAAAAACAGAAATAGGTAGCGTGCAGTTGAACAGGATTTTATTGCTTCTCAAAGACAGGGTGGTAACAACAATGCAGACACTTCTTATGGTTCTGCTGCGAGTGGAAAAAATTCTGTTCCTAATGCTTCTGTTGGCAGCAATTCTTTTGGAAATTCTAGTGATAAGGGCAAAAAGAAGATGCATTGCCATTATTGTAAAGCTAATGATCACTAGATTAAGTCGTGTCCTAAGTTGAAGGCAAAAGAGGCTAAGAAGAAAGAGGGCGGTTCCACTGCAAATGTTGGTTCCACTACAAGTGCAGCCATTGTTGAGTCTTCTGTGAAAGGAGACTGTGTTGCTGATGTTGATGCAGAATGCACTTTTAGCGCAGAGTGCACTTACAATCGTGTTGTCCATGATGCATGCTTGTAAGTTTTGCTGCAGATTCACATGTGTGGTATTTCGACAGTGGTGCTACAAAGCACATTACCTCACATCGTGAATTGTTTACCTCTCTCGAGTCTGTCCCTCATGGGAATTCAGTCACTTGTTCCAACAATGCCTCTTATCCGGTTTAGGGAGTTGGAAAGATTGTGCTTACTGTTGCAAATGGCAGTTCCTTCACACTTGTTGATGCATTTTATGTACCTGGGATAAAAAAGAATCTCTTGTCTGTATCCGCACTTGCTAGACTTGGACTTATAGTCAAATTTGTGGATGACAGATGTACAGTTCATGATTTCAGTTTTGGTGATGAAATTGTTGCATCTGGCCTTTTGTGTCGTGGGCTGTATAAGCTCACTTTGTATGACAAGTGTGGACAAAATTTTTCAAATGCTATTACAGATTCAAGGGCTATTTCAGATGCAAAACTTTGGCATGCACGTTTCGGTCATTTGAATTTTTCCAGTTTGTTGCATTTGCAGAAATCTGATATAGTTGCTTCTTTGCCGCCTCTTGAAGCACCTGTCAAACATGTTTGTGAAGGTTGTATTTTGGGTAAGATGCAGTGTTCTAAGTTTCCAAAGGATGGTTCAGCTCGGGCCACATGCAGGTTGCAGCTTGTGCATAGTGATGTTTGTGGGCCCATGCAAACTCCGTCCTTGGGCAATTACCTTTACTTTGTGACTTTCATTGATGATTACTTGTTATGTATGTTTGATGTCATGAATGCAACAACTTGTATTATTTCTTGATGATTTTGTTGATAAGTAGAGTGACGATAGTATTTTTGGCTTAAAAACTTTTTAGAGATCCCAAATAGCTAGCAATTGGTAATCACACTGAACATGGCCATTGTCCTTAGGTAAAGTGAGTTTGAAGATAGAGGCTATGGAAGGAAGGAAAAACTTAAATTTCCTTTTATAATGATATTGTAGATATATATTCTTCAAATATTTAGAGGCGTTTTGAAATTGATTAGTTCTTCATGATTAAAACCCACTAGCTCGAACAATGTCATGTAGTTGCATTGTGTGATTAAGATTATTTTATTTGTGACATAAAGCCGTCCTAATCTCAAATGGTTTTGTTGCTATAATAATGCAACTTCATCTTTGGCATCTCCTCATAAGAATCAACATATGCTATTATTTTGTTATCACGCTTTTCTCACAGCTAGACTTTATGTCATGCTTGGCTTTCAACATAGAACGGGTGTGTTGATTACAATGAGTGTATTGATTACATGATAAATGACATTGTGTAAGATATGAATGTTAGTAGTGACTGTGCAGTGATTTAAAGGGTTTTTTTTTTGTTTGAAAACTTGGGTGTAGTCTTGCGATTAGGAGAGCCTCTCAAAGAAATGATGAGGGTCTTGGGCTCACGATCCTCTATGCAGTGATCAAGTGTGCTATGTGTCAGTCATCACAGAGGACTTTGATGACAATGAATATATTTGTGGTGATGAGAGCGAGAGCACAAACATTGGAAAATCCTTTTGCACTTTTGCAATTCTGTCTAAGCGATAAAGAATGCCTAAATGGACTTTCTCGATTATTTTGTTGCTCGAAAATACTCGCCTGCCAATTTGTATAACTCCGCATAGTTTAATAATAGATTTCATCACAAGGCACAAAATGCATAGTTTGTAGCGTTTTCTCTTGAAGGAGGTGCAATATTCTATATATGGTCACGATTATACCACTCTTCCATAGACATTCATGTCTACACTTGCAACACCACAATGCGTATAAAACACTTCATAATGCTCCCATAGAATCAGGGGTAGAAATCTTTCGGTTATATGCTCCAAGCATGCAACTGTTCAAGTGTGAACATGAAATGGCTAGTAACATGTTGACAACGACGAAAGCATGGAGTTGTTCAAGCGTGAACATGAAATGGCTAGTAAGATGTTGACAACAAGGAAAATTCCATCAAAGAAACGGTAAAAGAGAGTGCCTACTCCCACATTTTGAACTCAGTAAAGTTATGCACATCACCTCTCTCACTCTCTCTCTCTCTAAATACAAGATGGGACAACTCCATCTACAAGCCTTGGATGAGTCTTGCACACATAGAGGGGCCACACAATAAACCATGGGAAGACTAAGGTTCCAATATTTCATACATCTAGACAAGTGAAGATTAGACCCCTATTCATGCTAGTAGCTGAAGGGAGAGTCAAGGTGGTAGATTATTGTGTATACCTTGGGATAACTTTCAAAGCCACCACATGCCATTTCTCCATGGTGGCAAGTGCAACCAGACACAAGCTAATGAGAGGATATGCTACATTAGTGATGTTAAGAGTGCCACTTCCGTCAGATTCACTTTTGCGATCCTACACAAAGGGGTGACTTTTAATAACTTAGCTACCCCTACCATGGTATTTGCAACAACAACTTGGATAGTCAGGCTTACTATTAGCTTCCTAGTCTTTTCTAGATACTTTCAAACAAGATTTCAATCTCATTAATCTTAATAAAATCAATAAGTTTATCAATATAAATAAAAGTAAACACCAAATATGAAAGAAATCACAAAACAGAGATTGCATCCAACACAACATTGGATATTAGCCATGCACCTCAATCGATCGATTGAGTATTTTCCTTTTACCTTTAATTATGATGAATTTATTTAGCGCCCGGGGTTAGAAAGAAGTTGGTCAATTTTTGCATCCATAAGACTTGGTCTTGCTGTAAACTTTATGGATGATAGATGCACTATTCATTACCTTGCTTCAGGTGATACTATTGTAGCATCAAGTACCTTGTCTTGTGAACTGTACAAGCTCAAGTCTTATGACAAGTGTGAAAAACTTTGCAAATGAAGTTTCAAATTCTAAAGATGTTTTAGATGCAAAACTATGGCATGCACATTTTGGACATTTGAATTTTGCTAGTCTAGTGCATTTGTAGAAATTTGATATGGTTGCTTCATTGCCTTCATTGCAAGCATTATCTAAGCATGTTAGTGAAGGCTGTACTTTGAAAAAAAATTTACAGTTTCCAAAAGATGGTTCAGTGTGAGCTCCTCGTAGGCTGTAACTTGTTTACAATGATGTTTGTGGCCTTATGCACACTCCTTCTTATAGTAACAATTTATACTTTGTGATTGTCATTGATGGTTACTCATGACATGCATGGGTATATCCACTTAAGGCATGCTCAAAGTGATTATGTGCTTCAAACAATTTTCGGTGCTAATGACTTAAAATGTATCCGATTGTATTGTGGTCACCCTCTGTTCTGATTGGGGGGTGGGAGGGCTCTATGTAAAAAGAAATTGATGCATTTATGCTTGGTTGTGGGATAAAATACCAATGCACAGTGCCTTATATACCTCAACAAAATGGTGTTGTTGAGAGTTAAAAAGATTGCTTATGGATATGGCACAATTTATGGTCAAAATCCAAGCTTTGCCACATGGTTTTTGGCTAGAGACTGTCATGTGTGTTGTCTACATACGTAACAAGTGTCCCACCAAAGCTTTGTAGTCTATGACTTCATTAAGGCATGACATGATAAGAAGCCATCTATTGGTCATTGTGTATTTTTTGGTTGCTTAACTTACACTCTAGTGTTGCAACAACAATGAAGGAAATTGGATGATAAGGATGTCAAATGTATCTTTGTTGGCTACATTGCTGAAAGCATTAGAAAAAGGCTGGACTCAAACTTGGGCCTTGTAAGAAATGCCATGTCATCATAGAGAGAGATAATGAAAATTTCATTTTCTCCTATTTCATACATATTTTTCAAAATTCCAAATATCTCCTTCATTACAAGGTATGTTTATAAAAAACCCAAAAAAAGTAATCTAGTCATGATAGCACTTCATTGTCTACGATGGCTGAAAATTCAACGCCAAATATCTCAATCTTCTACATTTTCAAAATGTAGGCTCTGATTTCTTAGCCCATTCTTCCCCCCATTCCCTCGCGTGCGCTTTAGCGCACGAATATTGAATGTTCTTTCCTCCATTGCAGTCATGTCTCAATTGAGGCTTGTAGCTTCTACACAAAGAACTTCTATGAGAAATTAGAGAGATGTGTATCATATGCACATAGAGCTCTCAAAAGAGTATGAGCTCCTCTATAAGAAGAACAAACAAAACACCATTTTTGAAGTTTTGAAGGAGAACTTTAAATAACAAAGCACAAAATGTGTGGATCTTTGGATGGACAATAGAATGTATCCTAAACATCCCATCACAAACTCTACTCCACCTTTCGAGGATATAACCTCTTTGAAGAACTATGTGGTAGATGGCCACAATGGCCTGTATGGCTACACCAGGCAGTTGATCACAATAAATGATGTTCTACAACAAGAGAGAGACATTGCGTGCAACAAGAAAGTGCACTTACACTAGAAAGTTGTGCAGTGTGCTTAGCAAGTTGAAGGCATCATCAAGGTGCCTATGCAATAACTTAGAGAGAAAAAAACAGTGCTAGGTCTTTGACAAAGAGAAAGAAGACTACGAGACATCAAGGGCTTGATAGTTGGCTTGGGAGGAATTAAAAAAAGAGTGGAGACCATCAAGTAAGTCCATGTATCCTTCTTAAGTTTAAGTTCATAAGCTCTCAAAAATATCTTTTACTTTTGACATGCATCCCTAGATCTTTGCTTCATCGTGACAAGGAAGTAGAGCTCAACACAACCACTTTGTCGGCCCTTTATGGGCTCATATTTGAATTGGAAAATTGTTGTTGGCCTTTTGGATGACAAGCGCTAGGGTAAGATCCTTGACAAACAACTTGACAACCTTTCAAAGGAAAACCAACCCATGCACAAGATGTTCAATCAATTTTGGATGAAGCTGGTATATTGAATAAACGATATGCTATCGTTTACAAGTATGTAGCGTCATTTGCACCACTAAGAAATAGTTTAGCTTTCTAACTCCTCTTGCTTAGCTGTATGCAAAAACAGGTCAAAACGTTTCACATCAAGCACATGCTACTTCCAAACAACCCTCTGTCGTATTCCAGTGGTCATCTATATTCACATTCAAATACAGTATGAACCCGGCATAGTACAAGACTTCCAATTATGTACAAGAAATTTGATGCCATTCTTACGTAAATGCACTAGTAGCTTGAGATTTATCATGTAGAAAATATCTTTCTTAGAACGATGTCCTTTAGATGAACATATCAAGAATCCTCAGACTCAAATGTGTCACTGACAATTTGTTGTTGTTGGTAGGTGCAAAGAAAATCTGCAAAAGGAAATGTTGTGCATAACCCACCCACTCTCACAATGAGAAGACATGGATAAAGGTTGTCTTTATATACAATTCCCATTGGTGAAGGACAATTTGGTAAAGAAAACGAAAGAACTCGTCCTTGGGTATTTCTTTAGAGCAAGGCAACTCTTCCTCTATCTTGATCTAAAAGGGATCCATTTGTAACAAGAGTCAAGAAAACCTACAAATGGGAGGCACTGAGTAGGAAGGCTTTGGTTTTGATAGGAGAGTATGAGTAGGTGAAGAAAGAATCTCATACTTATAGATGTCTCTTAAATTCCATCATGGTTTGTCAGTCGCCCTAATGATTGTGTTAATACCGGTGCATTAAATGCGACACAAACCCTGCTAAGGGACACTCAATGATACCATATGACACATGTCTATTACCATATACATGTGGTAGTGATGTGTGTGAACACACTTAGGAAAGTCGGACAACAACATAGATGTGTTCAAGATGTTTGTTGTTGAGCAAAGATTGGATGGGGACAATTACCCTATGTGGGGCTTACATGATGCAACATGTCCTTGTGTCAAACAGCATTTGGAACATTGTGTATGTCATTGATGTATGTCCTGGTTCTGAGGATGTAGGCGATGTTGTGGATGTTGCAGGTTTTGGCGGCAGGGTTGTTTCTGCCAGAGCTCTTTTGCCTACAACTGAGCAAGCTTGTTGGGATTTAAAAGATGCACAGGCTCATGCATTGATTTTGTTGTTTGTCAAGTGCACTATTACTTCTCACATTCATTCAACAAAATCTATAAAACAGGCTTGGAATATTTTGGCCGATCTTTATGCAAGTCGCAATGAGGCAAAATTGTGTTGCTGCGTAAAGAGCTAGAGTCAAAGATTATGCATGAGGAAGATGATATGGACACTTTCCTTGTTGGTGTCAAGGATATCAATGAGCAACTTATTTCTGCCGAAGCAGGCGAAGTAATTTATGACAGTTCCATTGTGTAGAATGTTCTTGATGTCTTGCCAGATTCTTACCAAACTTTTGGAGACTTATGACCCAAGGAAATCCTGAAGTTGTCAAGTTTGATGCATTATGCACATTGCTATTGCAAGAGTCACTTTCCAAAAAAGCCTAGGACTAGACAGTATGGAGTTAAACATGCCTTTATTGTTGCTCAAAGAAAAGGTGCTAACAGCAATGTAGCCACTTCTCATGGTTCTTCTGTGGTGGTAAATCACACGTTCCTGAAGCTTTTGCTGGCAGCAATTCGTTTGGAAATTTTGGTGATAAGGGCAAAAAGAAGATGCGTTGCCCTTATTGTAAATCTAATGATCATTTGAACATTATTTTAAATCTAATGATCATTTGATCATTTGATCAAGCAGTGTCCTAAGTTGAAGGCCAAAGAGGCTAAGAAGAAAGAGGCTGGCTCCACCACTAATGCTGGTTCACCTACAACTGTAGCTATTGTTGAGTCTTTTGTGAAAGGAGACTGTGATGCTGATGTTGATGTAGAATGGTCTTTTAATGCAGAGTGTACCTATAATCATGTTGCCCATGATGCATGCATGTCATTTGTTGCATATTTGCATGTGTGGTATTTTGACAGTGGTGCTACAAAGCACATTACGTCAAATCGTGATTTGTTCACCTCTCTTAAGTTTGTCCCTCATGGGAATTCAGTTACTTGTGCCAACAATGTCTCTTATCCAGTTAAAGGAGTTGAAAAGACTGTGCTTACTGCTACAAATGGTAGTTCTTTCACACTTGTTAATGCACTTTTTGTACCTAGGATCAAGAAGAAGCTTTTGTCTGTATTTGCACTTACTAGACTTGGACTTGTAGTCAAATTTGTGGATGAAAGATGTACAGTACATGATCTCAATTTCGATGATGAAATTGTTGCATCTGGCATATTATGTCATGGGCTGTATAAGCTCACTTTGTATGACAAGTGTGGGTAGAATTTTGCAAATGCAATCGTGGATTCTAAGGCTATCTCAGACACAAACCTTGGCATGCACGTTTTGGACACTTGAATTTTGCCAGTTTACTATGTTTGCAGAAATTGGATATGGTTGCTTCTTTGCCACCTCTTGAAGCACCTTTCAAACATGTTATATTTTGGGTAAGATGCAACATTCAAAGTTTCCAAAGGATAGTTCAGTCTTAGGGCCACATGCAGGTTGCAGCTTGCACATAGTGATGTTTGTGGGCCCATGCAAACTCCATCCTTGGGCAATTACCTTTACTTTGTGACTTTCGTTGATGATTACTCCAGGAATGCATGGGTGTATCCGATTAAAGCAAAGTCCGAAGTATTTATGTGCTTCAAACAATTTTTGGCTATGGCTGAAAATGTATCAAAATTTACTATGGACACCCTCCGTTCAAATCGAGGGGGGAACGTTTTGAGCTAGTTTGCTCTCTACTTGCATATATGGTTATGCACTTTACGCTTGGTTGAGCAGTTTGTCCCAAGTTGTTTTCCTTGCAAATTTTGCAAATTGTGGAGTTGCTTTTAGGCATATGTGAGCATCAAATTTGATGTGTTTGATCATGATTTTGATGATCATGAAGTGGTCAAGTTACCTCCCACTTTGTTGCTAGTTTGGCATGGTATATGGTTGAGATTGTACTTGAAGTTTTGCTCAGTTTACAGGGGAGACTCTGCCAGATTTTTCCTAGGTTTTCTTGCCATAGTTTCTTTACCATTCACTTGTGGTTGCAAAAATGTGTGATAATGTAGAGTCCACTATGGTGACTTTTGAGGGACGGCGGTCTTGTTCTTGCCGATACTTACGTTGTTGGCATTGCCGTCAGACAGGACGCATTAAATGCTGTTGTTTCAGATGTGTGAGACAACAATGGAGATGTATGCATGATGCAGATACAGCTTTGACACATGTTAGAGAGGTAGTTATAGCGACAGTCTATGCTAGTGACAATGATGTCATGCTTGCCTCAAGTGTACCTCTTGCAGATATATCTATGGATAACACACTTTCTCCTCAGTGGTTACTAGATAGCGATGCTGCTTTCCACGTCACACCATGTCGTGGGTGGTTCAACACATTTTCTAGTGGGAGACTTGGTTGTGTGCATTTGGCCGATGGTTCGGACTTTGATATAGAGGGTGCAGGAGACGTTTGTTTGTATTTTCCCACTCGTGCATCATACACGCTATGACCATGTGCGCTATGTTCGTTAGCTAAGACAGAGCTTGATCTCAGTGAGAGAGTTATCAGACTTTGGTTGTCAGATATCACTTAGGGAGCAGTCTTCCAGATGCATTGTGACTCATTAGTGATTGCCAAAGGAGCCCATAGCGGTCTGGCCATATACATGTGGTAGTGATGTGTATGAACACACATAGGACCACTGGGGCTTTCCATCACTAGGAGATTTTTCCCCCCGTGTATTGTATATATGCCCATCACTCTAGGGCTAGATCATCTTTCCCATTGTGCATAAGCAATATACTTATTTTGTGTGCCTTGAGCTTCTTCATCTTCTCCAAGTTGCGTGTGTTTCCCTACAACCCTATTTCCAATAATTGGTATCATAGTAGGTTGCATCCTCTTGGGCATAGTCACCAGCATTGCCAACACATGCTTGATCACTTTCTCAAATTAGGGTGAGCTTTAGTGAGCGCCAGCAGTCGGCAAATGCTTTGGAAAAACTAGTAGAGCTCGGTCTGCTTAAAATTTTCATTTGGGCTCATTTCAGCCTCCATTTTCACGACAAGCAGTACTGTGCATGCAATTTTGTCCTTTTGTTAGTGCAATTTTCAGTGGAACAAGCCCCTTACAATCTTCTTTGGGTTGTGCTATATAGCACATGTTGGTCCTACTTTGTTTTTCCTCTTTTTGAGTAGTTTTCACATTAGGTGTAGTCACTCACCACCATGGCTAACAACAACCCATATGTTTTCAAAATGCTCGTATAGCAGAGGGTAAACTAGATGGGGATAATTAGCCAATGTGGGCTTACATGATGCAACTTGTGTCAAAGGGAGTTTGGAATGTTGTGCAGGGCACCGCCTTCTATGGATACATGATTTGTTGAGGATGTTGCAGGTTCTAGTGGCAAGACTATTGTTGCTAGAGCTATTTTGCCTACAGTTGAGCAGTCTTGTTGGGATGTTAGACATGTGCAAGCTCATGTATTAATTGCATTATTTGTGAGCTCACTATTACTCATCACGTTGGGATGTTAGACATGTGCAAGCTCATGTATTAATTGCATTATTTGTGAGCTCACTATTACTCATCACACTAAATTAGCAAAAACGGATTGGGATATTCTGGCTGGTCTTTATGCAAGTCAAAATGAGGCTAAAATAGCATTACAGCGTAAAGTGATGGAATCAAAGATTATGCATGAGAAAGTTGACATGGACATTTTCCTTGTTGGTATCAAGGATATTAATGGGCAACTCATTTTTGTAGGCAAAGTCATTTATTCACTTGTGCAGATTGTTCTTGATGCATTGTCGGATTCTTTCCAAACTTTTGATAGTACTTGGAGACTTAAGACCCAAGGAAATCCTTACGTTGTCAATTTTGATGCATTATGCACATTGCTATTACAAGAGTCACTTTCAAGAAAGAATAGGGCTAAAAATTGTGCAATTGAACATACCTTTCTTGCTACTCAAAGAAAAGGTGGTAACAACAATGTAGCCACTTCTCATGGTTCTTCAACAAGTGGCAAATCCCCTATTCCTAATGCTTCTACTGGCAGCACCTTGTCTAGGAATTTTGGTGAAAAAGGCAAGAAGAAGACGTGTTTCCATTATTGAGAGGCTAATGATCACTTCATTAAGTAGTGTCCTATATTGAAGGCAAAAGAAACCAAGAAGAAAGAGGCTTGTTCCACTACAAGTGCAGCTATTGTAGAATCTTTTGTGAAGGAGATTGTGATGCTGTTATAGATGCAGATTGGACATTTAGTGCAGAGTGCACTTATGATCCTTATGTTCATGATGTGTGTATGTCAGTTGCTATAGATTCACATGTGTGGTACTTTGATAGAGATGCTACAAAGAACATTACTTCACATGGTGACTTGTTTACCTCTCTCAAGTCTGTCCCTCATGGGAATACAATCACTTCTGCCAACAATGCCTCTTATTTGATCAAGGGAGTTGGAAAGATTGTGCTTACTATTGAGAATGGTAGTTCTTTCACACTTGTTGATGCACTTTATGTACCTGGGATTAAAAATAATCTTTTGTTTGTATCTGCACTTGCTAGACTTGGTCTTGTTGTGAAATTTGTGGATGATAGATATACAATCAGTTTTGGTGATGAAATTGCTACATCTGGTTGTTTGTGTCGTGGGCTATATAAGCTCACTTTGTATGACAAGTGTGGGAAATTTTTTGCAAATGCAGTTGTGGATTCAAATGTTATTCAAGATGCAAAACTTTGGCATGCACGTTTGGGGCGTCTGATTTTGCCAATTTGCTGCATTTGCAAAAATCTAATATGGTTTCTTCTTTGCTACCTCTTGAAGCACCTTCAAAGAATGGTTGTGAAGGCTATATTTTGGGTAAGATGCATTGCTAAAAAAAAAAATCACCATTATTTGGGCATATAGCTTAAGCAGTGTGAAGTCGTATTGTCTTGTGTCAAACAAGCTACATAGAGACATTACTGTGTAAGTTTGGACTTGAGGACTGCAAACCTACTGCTACTCCGATGGAAATAGGTTTGAAATTGAATCTTCATGATGCTGGTGATCCTCTCAATGTCCCTCTTTATCAGTGGATTCCTTATTTATGTATGCAATACGATACACGATTTTTAGTTTCCAAAATTTATGCATAGCTCAGGGTCTAAGCATTGGCACGCTGTTAAGAGGATTTTTCACTACTTGAGTGGAACTTTACATCTTGGCTTGTTTTATCCCAAGGGAAGATCACTGCCACCATATTACATGCTTTTTTGGACTCAGGTTGGGTTGGTTGTGATGACACGTGAGTGTCTACGAGTGGTTTTTGTTCCATGCTCGACAGTTCATGCATATCATGGTTGAGTAAGAAGCAACCTATTGTGGCCACTACTTGCTAGTAAAAAACACAAGAAAGAACAAGCTCAAGAGTTATCCACCAATGTCAGGCTTGCTAGCACCTTTCTCTTGCATATCCAATCTTAAATTTAACCACCATCTTTAGGAGGTCTAGGGCCAATTTATTTAGCCTCTGAAATGAAGAAATGATTGACTTATAGGAAGTCTTGGCTATGTGTGTTTTGATAAAGTGCCTGTCATTTACTCGCTTAATTTTATCAGCGCTTGAAAAAGTTCACTCGGAGTTTGGGATTCATCCAAGTGATGATTTGAGATAGCCACATGACTCCAAATGCACTCAAACTTACCCCATAAAGAGAACACACCGTGTTAGATGTCCCCATGATGTCCAATCCCCATTTTATCACCTTGGGAAAAATAGCACCTAATATCAACATCCTGTTTTTAGTGGCTCAATTCACACACCCGAAGCACTCCATAGCTTCCTCTAAGCAAGATCTACCTATTTATAAGCTCAAAACCTTATTTAGACATGTATTTGTGGTGTAGTACAAGTAGAAACAAAATGTAGACATGCGTACTTAAAATCACAACATATCGTGAGAAACTTACATCAAATAGAAGAGCTTTCACTTGTGGATACACAACTAGAAATAGAAATTCCACAACGTACAAGGGAGATATGAGCAAGAGAAGCAAGAAGGAAGACATTGTTTGTAGAAATTATTGTACGCTCACCTTCATTATCCAAAACTTAAGTTTGTTTTTGCAAAAATGCCGTATGCAACGTTAAAAATAATGACTTTTTACTCAAACTCTGGGTAAAATTAGGCTAAGAATCACATTTGATCAAATGATAAATACAAGTTGGAAGCTCTTGATCCCATTTACCTATCATATATGTTCGCATGAATGAATTTGATACAAAATATTGGACTTGATGGGAATTTTATTCAATGTGTGAAGCAAAGTTGCAAAATTTTAGCTCAAAGTGATAAAAATGATGCTCCAATTAGCTAGGTTGCTAACATTTCTCTCTCCTTACTTGTGTCATGTGCAATAGAGCTACCTATTGGTGAGGTAGTGTGAGTTGACATGCTTCATGTCTCTTTTACAACTATTCCAATCTCTACTAATACTTCTTATGGAGCTTCTTTTCTGCCACAATGATAAATTGCATGGTAATTTTTTTTCTTCTCTTCCATATCAAAGTAGCCAATGAACTTGGCTGTGAGGTTTGCTATGAGGGGCTAAAAATCTTTGATTGATTAGAAAGCTTGCTCAAAGCTTTGCATGTAATAGGATGGTAGGAACATGAGGCATGTGTATTAGCCATAACATATTTCATTTGTTGGCTGGATAGAGGCCCTGCCCTGTGGAATGTCTCGATGCAAGTGAACATCATAAGAGAAATTTTTTGAACATGATATATGCTATCTAGATCAAGTATTCTTCAGAACATCTTGATGGCCTTGATGAGCATTTATATCATGTAGTCCTCAGTTGGGTTGCCATCTAAATTTAGGTGGGAAGAGTTTGGGGTATTTGAGCCATATTGGATGCTTTTGATTTATAGCAAGATGACTAGACTAGCTTTGTACCAACGGTACGGGGCACTATGTGGAATTGTTCTTCATCTCCATTAAAGCATTGATATAAAATATCAAATACCTAGGATGTTGGGTGAGCCAAATCTTCCCTTAGGCACAGTATGCTTGGACTGTATTTGTAGCCTATTCTTTCAACAATCATTCATTTATTTGCAGTAGTTCAAACTTGATTAGCAAAAATGAAAGAGATTATCGGTGCCACTCATTTCAATCCTCGGTGTGAGAGCTAAATCACATTGATCGAGTAGAGAATCCTCTCCTCCCATTACATAGCTTCTTTTGATGCTTTCTAAGTTTCATGTTGATGATATTGTCTTTGAGTTATTTTTTTGTATTGATGCCAAGCTTTCATGAACCTGAAAAGGGACAGCCTTGACCTCTAAGGGAGCTATCTCTGGTAGTGATGATGGTCCACCACTAGGCTCCTCTAGGCACATTGCAAAAGTTGCAAGGATTTGGAATCTCCCATAGGCTTCCCTGATTGTTCTTCATATATCCCCAAATGTTTGCCTTTAGTGGACTCCTGGGCTTTCTTCAAATCTGCCTTCAATTTTGCAGTTGACTGAGACGTTGGGCCTAATCATTATTCCTTGACTCTGATTGGGTCAATTGGGTGTTGGCCACATCTAGCTATACTTGTAGTCATTGGACATGTGCACTTGTGTCATGAATATGACTTTCTAACCTTCTAAAAGTATTTTCCAACTTAATTTGGCCACTTAAGTCCTAGGAAAACAAAAAGAGAACAAGTGAAACTGACTAAGTGCTCATGGACCAACAAGTCAAGGCTTGGGACCAAAAGGGGAAAAGTTCATAAAAGAGCAAGGAAAATTACTAACTAGTTATCTCGATCATAGGTATAGGTCAAGAAAGGACAAATGTATCCTGAGCAGCCTTGATCAAATGTACATGACAAAGGAAATAATTGAGAGAAATTATAGGAGTTTAAAAATAGAAAGTGGTTGTGTTAAGCTCAAATCTTCAGAATAACTCTTTAGACTTCAAGTATGAAGTTTGGAAAGCATTAGGGTGAAATTCTAGCTTGCAAAAATTGTCTAATTTTAGCAAGCCTAAATTTAGCAAGTTCTGGGAGTAGCTTGGCGGCACCTCTAAAGCATTGTGTTAAGGTTTTGCACAGAAGGTGAAAGTTTTTAATCCCAAAGTGTGAGTGTTTTTTTACCAAAGCTTATCCTACTTTAGCAAGTCCTAAATTAGCAAGTAGGTTGTAGCCCCGGATCAGCCTCATAAACCTCCAAGGTTTGTTCAAAGGTCTTGCACCCGAGCTAATTAATAAAAGGTTAAGTTTATGGTTTTTATTTAATGAAAGGGAAAATCTTGATAACTTTGTGTTATCTCTTCCTCATTTAGAAAATTTTCTCTAGTCCTTCCTTACTAAGCTTGGTTAGGCCACATATCCAAAGTAGCACATACTTGCTTTGTGTGAACTTAACAAGTGTGTGTGAGTGTGTGTGGTATGTACACTTGCCAAGCAAAGTCCAAGAAAAAAGGGGACAATGTCTTTAAGCTTATAAAGTGGATACAAGTGTTTATGCATAAAGTTGCATTTTTAGGAACTCAATTCTCACTGGCCAAGTCACTATGCATTGTATTTGAATACTAGTTGCAAGTTTTGCATGAGATAAAAGCAAGGGCTTGTTGATATTTTGGGCTCTCTTTTTCTTATCATTCTCGCTAAAGTGCTTGAGAATGGCTAAGAAAGAGTTCTCACACTCCCTCTCACATGGGTGCTTAAGAGTGAGTCTCTATGCTCGAAAGCTTGGCTATGGATGGAAAATCCAAGCAAGTAAAAAATCTCCTTCTTCTTCTTCATCTCTACTACTCTATTATGCTATGCTATGCTAAGAGCTTTCCCCATGAGCAATTATACACGGATGATCCATTATCTTGCTTGAAAAATACTTCTTTTCACCCTCAGCTTCCTCTTTCCCCACAGTTCCTTTCTCCCCGCTGGGTGTTTAGGGTTCGGGGAGGAGGATTATACCATGGAATCTTGAAGAATACCAACTTCTCTATTCAAGAAAGGTTCCACAAGAGCACAAACATGTATTGTAACAAAGATCTTATTTGAGAACATTATAATACAAGTCCTTTTGGAGGGGGACCATCGACTCCAAGCAAATCCGATCCTCATCGAGTTGTCAATCTTAATTGTGTGTTTTCTTTGAATTATGTGCATGATTCTAGTGTTTTTAATGTGTAATTGTGTAAAGAAATCAGCTCGGCACAAACTATAATGTCCTTGCTATCTTTCTCTTAAGAAAAACTCTCTCCTTTCATACATAAATTCCATTGAATCTAAAAGTAAGCATTCGATTCTCCGATGCTGGTATCAAAGCTAAGGTTTCTCTTTTCTTGCCTAAGAAGAGAGATCACCATCAGGATCTATGGTCTTAATGATAGAGTCTTTCGGGACTTGCCTAGATCTTAACCATTATTGAGATATTAGTTGCCCAATAGGAACCGATGCCAACCTTCCACTATTAAACCTACTCCACTACTCTTTGTAGTTAACAATTGTCTAAACCATGGGTGTAGTTATTCGAGTGCTAATTTTCAAGGGATAAGAGGACTAGTAGCCAATGTTGTGGAAGTGCCAAGGAAAGAGTTATCATACACATACAAGGAAATTCAATCATGGACCAACATAATCAAGAGAATGTAATTAATATTGACAGCTTAGATTTGGCTCTTGGTATAACATTTGATGATGGCTAGAGAGTTTTTGACTACCTTGTTGAATGGTTACAAAAGAAGCAATGGGAAACCCTATTTTGCAAGCGGAAATTCAAAGCCAAATTCAAGCTCTTCAAGCCCAAGTTCCCCTAAGTGCCCAAGAAGAGACAATTCAAGTGAGGCTTCCTAGTGATACCTCCAAAAGAGGAATATATTTGGGTAATGAAGAGGAGATATCAAAAGAATCTCCGCAACAAACTATTCAAGAAGAAGAAGTGTGCGCTAAACTTTAAAGGGAGAGGTATGAAAGCAACACCCCTCCAACCTTTGAAAGTGATGTTGCCCCAAGAAGACGGCGGGCAAAACGGACATCTAGTCCTCCCAAAAAGAAGAGGGAGTCATCAAGTGCACCCTCCATGCCAATCCAAAAAAGGGAGAAAGAAATCCTAGCAAGAGGAAGTGAAGATAGTGGCCACCATCTTTGCCTTCTTCCTCTTCTTCCTCTATACCTCGCACAATATCTTATATTGTCTTCCAGAAGGGAAAGAAAAACAAATTGTGAATGACAAAGAGAAGAAATATGCTTTCAAACTTGATTCATAATTTAGTTTTTAGTTTTTTTTATGAAGCTTTGTTGCAAAAGTAGAGATAATCTTGTTACTTAACTTTTTGAAAAATTAGATGCAAAATTTGGGGTTTGTAAATTATAAGCATGTGTTTTATTTGCATTTTTCAATCACAAAATTTATGTTTTATTAATTGGTCAAAAAATTGATATGATTATGGGAATGTAATTTTTTTGAGTTAAACATGTGATTGTAAATTCATCAATTCTCCATCATTTTCAAGGTCATTCATTGTTAAATGAAGCATGATGTAGAAATTTTAAGATTTTTTAGCCATATTTTTTTTTGAAAATAACTTGCGAGCTTAAATTCTCATTTTTTGAGTTTTTTGGGCTATTTTTGGGTTTTGGCAATCAAAACTAAACCTCATGCCATGTTGTAATTTTTGATGACCAAGTGTTAACAAATGAAAGGCAAAGGAAAAAGGCTACAAAGATAAAAGTAAACTTTCTCTTGAAGAGGCTGAACATTATCAGTGCTTTGGTCGAGTGGAGGTGCAAAGGCCAAGGTTCATGCAAGGGAGGAGACTTTCCTCTCTCTCCCTCTCTCTCTCTCTCTATGTGTGTGTGTGTGTGTGTGTGTGTGTGAAAAAGACCAAGGGGAACTGCCTTGAGAATCCTCCACCCTACCGCCCTATTTATAAGCCCTTGGCCTTCTATATTTAAGATTCATTGTTCACATCTAGGCAGTCGGCCCTTGGCCTGGGTCCGTGACTCCCTTAGGTTTCCCTTGGCCTTACATTACTCCCCCCTTAGAGAAGTGTTTTCGTCCTCGAAAATGAAAGTGGAAAATTTCTTCTTAAGAACACTAATGTTTTCCCAAGTGGCACCTTCTTCAGGTCGGTCTTTCTACTTGACTAAAACTTATATGTGACCCCCTTGGGTTGCCCTTTTCCTTACACACTCTCTCTCAAATCTGGAGGTTGCTTCACTCCATTTTATCTACTGGTCTCCAATATAATCGACATGATGATCTCCATTTATGTGGCTATGTAGGCTACAAAGGAGGAAAGGGGGGGGGGGGTTAAAGGAATCTTTCGACTATTGGTATTTTTTTTAAAAGTCTACGAGTATGTGCTAATAGGTATCATAACTTTTGAAAACTATTTTTTAAGTGGAATCGACATGGTTTCTCACTTCAAAAATGACGGTACAAACTACATGCACCATTGTGTGATTGTCTGTTTGCATGCAATACTCATGTCTCTCACCACTCATGTCTCAAAACACATATGACAATTTGGGAGTACTAGTAAGAAGTAGGGAAAAGGTATGTCACAGGGGCGGGGGGAGGCAACACTTGGAATTTTATAGCAGCAGCTTTGTTGGCGATGACAAATTGACAAAGAAAGGTGTGAGTACACTAGGGATGGGGAGATGGAGAGAGTTGGAGAGGGCATGACTCTGAGCAATTGGGCCACAATATGAGAGACTGGGAATTGATGCATGCACATCTCCACCCATCTATACTATATATAGACCCTTAGCCTACTAAATATAGCCCCATGAACCACATGTACCTCTTGGCCCTTGGTGTGCCGAGTCCTACCTTAGGCTTGACATTACTCCCCCCTTGGAGAAGCATTTTTGTCTTCTGAAACAAAAGTGGTGATATCTTTGTGAGAACACTCATGTTTTCTAGAGAGTGGCATCCCTCACGGCTCCAAACTGTCGAGTTGACTGATACACAATTCAATAGGAGGTACAATGATTTTTTTAAAAAAAAGAACTTGATTTTCCACATTGTTGTCCCTTTGCAACCGTTTGTGTAACCGGCTTATATACAAAATAGTGTTTGAACTCAATTTATAGCTCACTTAAGTACTCTAAAGGAGTTACCACAACGAAAAGGTGTCTTGATGAATGATCAAGTTTCAAACTTTTTGAAGGTACTGGAACATGCGAGAATACCTCTTCTCAACTTTCCATGAAAGTGACATGCTGACATAACTCATCAGTAAAGATTAACTCCTTGACTGCTATCATTACTCATCAATAAACAACCCCACAATAATTGGTGATCGAGGTTGAGAACCTGACCTAAACACGAAGGGACTAAACCTAGTTGTAACATGCTTTGTATCATGGTAAGAAAACTCCAACTAGAGAGATAACATTTCCAATTGTATTGCTTTTAGCTAGCGCATGCTCTTAGCATATCCTCTAGCACGAATTAACACTTGTAAACTGCCTTTCTGCCTCTGGATGAATGGTAGTATGGAGTTGTGTTTCCCAACCGTATACTAATCATCCTCCAAAAATGCATGGTAATCTTGGGCATAACGACTCACAACATTGCTGAGTAATCAAAAACAACCAACTTGGTTAACTTTAGAGATTGAATAGTGGATTGAATAAATGTTACAAAGTTTAGTCATCTTATCTACAAGCACCCAAACAAATCCATGACCTCTTATGGTGATTGATAGACCCACAATAAATCTCAAAGAGATATTGCACATAGAGTGTGAAATGCTTCATAAGCTATCAATTTCATGAATTTGCATGCCGCTCCATATCTTCCTTTGTTAAACACTAGGGCCATAGCACCTAGTGTCCATACATTTAGCAAAAAATGACCCAAATCTGCAGTTTCATGACTATAATTGCCAATGCTTATGGCAGGTGTGATGCTCACAACACACATGGAAGAGGAGGGTAAATAGTTCTCTGAAAAGAAACTAAATACTTCCTATTGCAATCACTTGAAAACCTTGCTAAAATGTTTGGACCATAATAGAATGCAAAAAATAAATCACATCTAGGTACGGACAATGAAACATTTTCATTAACAATACATAGCCTTGCTATACACTTAAACAACCATCTGTGAATGTTGTTCAACAATGCGTGTAACCTTCACAAGTCTTACTAGGTATCCGATAATTTTGGGCCACTCAAATTGTTCCTAATACGACGTGCTCAAAATGGTCTAATCCACGGGTCTGATGAGCTCTGAGGGACTCTAAAACAACACATAATTGGAATAAGAGGGACCACTTTCAGTCCTAGAGACTTATAATCTCCTCATTTGGAATATGTCTCATATAATGATGTCCAAAAAAATGACATCCATCAAGTACAAGATGTACTTGTGTGTGGAGAGGACCAGAAACACTCAGCGTATGAGTGAGATGGACCCTCATAAACTTTACTCCACATTGGCTAAACCAAAGCTCATGAGCTCCTAGACCATGTTTCACACCTTGTGACTAACAATATGTGCCAAAAAAAATCCTATCTGTAACTGCAGGGTGCAAAACTATATTTGGTATACTATTTGTCCCTAAATTCTTTGCTTCTACATGACCTTCTCATGTGTCTAAAGAGCAAAAAGAATGAAAGCATTCTAGCATATTCATCCCACTTGGAAAAATCAATCAAAGCATATTCAAAAATGAAATAAAACCAAATTACATGCTTACCTGGAGGTATAAAATAGCTTACACTTACCCGAAGGCACGTGCACTTTCCAAACGTGAAAGGTATGTTACCAAAATTCAACCTCAATAGACCCCGTATGTCATTGACCTCTTCAACATTAAATGAGAGATTAGTGAAAAAACAAATATGTGACTGGTAACCCTGGGTGTTGTCTAAGCAATTCAAAGCCTTTTGTTAGTTTTTGCATGGAAATTTCTTAAACTATTAGTTAACAGTTACCAACACAATGTATCGTGTCCACTAGTGATTGTTGTCAACTTGAGAAGTTTAAAACTTATCTACTACCCCTTGGAAGATCGAGAACTTCTCTCCTTGAAAGTACAATTGTGAAGAGACCAATCTATGACCATGGAATAAGTTTGCATTAGTTGGGTCATACCTCTGAAAATACCGCTCTTATAGATCTTATTTACAAATGGAATTTTTCTCTTCTTTTCCCAACACCCAGAAGAAGGTAGTCATACTAGAATGACTTATGACTCAACACCTAGGTAAAATAGGAGTAAGGATCACATTTGATCAAAAGATAAATACAAGCTAGAAGCTCTTGGCACCATTTACCTATCATACATTTCTAAATGGTTGGATTTGATACCAAATATTGGACTTGATGGGAATTTCATTCACTATCTGGAGCAAGGTTACAATAGTTTGGTTTGAAGTGATAAAAAGGATGTTCCTATTAGCTAGGATCAAGATGTCTTGCATATTTTTTTCTACAAGGCTCAACTCTTAGTTTCACTTTGAATATTATATCAAAGATGGATCTCTCTATAAATTTAAATCTCTTACTTCACTCTCTCCCCCCTTGTGTGTATATGTGTGTGCACGTGTGCATGCATGTTTTCTTATCTCAAAAATAAAAGGCTCTCCATATACAACATCCCTAATGAGGGCTTACATGCAATGATCCTTTTTAGACCAATTGTAATGAAGAAATTTAGAGCATTCTGCATAAAAGATGAGAGTCTCTTAAAGTAGTCTCTAATGAGGGCCTTCACATATTGATCTTTCTTTGCCTTCTTGGAATGAGTAAAGCCCAAGCATTCTACAAAAAAAATAAAAATCTCAAAGGTGAAAGTGATGTATAATTAAATGGACAATACTGCCAAATTGCAAGTTTTTGTATAGTGTGAGGTTGATCATTTGGTGAAACTACTCAAGGTGTTACAATGCCGACGAAGATAAGATGCATTTCAATATTTTTCTAGTGCAAAATAAGTTGCCCTTGAGGATCTATAAACAAAAGCTATCACACGGAGAGTCCCTTTTTTGTTTTTGGCCAAACTCACAATCGTGAGTGGAAGTATGTATTAAAATCTCCAAGAAAAAAAAGTACAAAGTAACGTCAATAATTTGCACACAAAATGTCATGTTCTACTACTTTTAGCAAGTTTGGAAGGCCAAAAAACATTTGGAAATGAATACTGCCCTTGAAAAAGGAAGAATTTGAATGATTGGGATCAGGAAAGTCTCATCGTCTTGACCGTTAACTCTGGGTAAGTGATCATAGATATTGGATAGCCTATGGATGGCACTTTGTAGCATCTAGAGAGGTCATGAGATCACATGGTGAGTTTTAAATAAAAATTGCAAAACATATAACTTATTATAATTTCACTCAAACATTCTTTTCGTAAGGCTCCCTTGAATAGATATAGCACTTTAAATGCTAACTACTAACTAGCTAAAACGATCCCAAGCTTTTCAAACTTTTTCTCTTTTGCAAAAGTTTTGGAAACTGGCAAGGAACCTGAGAGAAGGGCGCACATGGTGCTTTATTGATGAGTAGTATCCCCTTTAGGGTTTTAGCTTATGTCCTTCCCCTCTCTAGATCTTTTTGCATACCTCCCTTGCTAACAAACATTTTCCCCTGCCCCTTAGGGGGGCATGCTATGGTGTTGCATGATGCTCTCCTGAACGGACTCACCACTTAACCCCTGAGCATTTTTGTAGCTCCTAGCTCAAACTCAACCTCGCGAGGTCAGTAAGCTCCCTCACTGCTAGATTTTCATCCTTTTAGTAGTACTGTAAAGTGTGAGCTTTGTCCTAAGGTGTGAGTCAAGGAGAAGAGAGTGGATTTATCCCACCTGATGTGGAGCAAGGCTGTAGAGATACTTAAAGCTCATTTCATGAATGAAGAAACAACAACTTCATTTTGCACTACATGCTTGTCCATGGTGAGCTTGTGCTAAGCTAAGTCAATACTCAAGATTGTGTTTATGAGTCCAAGATAATTCTATCTTGGAACCTAATTCACTTGAGTGATAACCTTGCTTACACACACACTCACGCATTGACACTATGTTTCTCTTTCATCCACCATAGCTAGCACGATCCAATTCCTAACATTTGGTATCAAAGCCATGGTGTGCTAGCTAGGATTGTCATTATGCATTAGTGTGTGTTAATCATTAGCATCTCCATTAGATCGACTAGCATTGCATAATTGTTGTCACGGCCCATTAATAGTTTCATAGTTAAGTTGCATATCTCACTAATTAAGCACTAATCTAGCTATGTGTGGGCATGTCCTTGGCACACCCAAGAGGCCACTACCCTCCATTGCTAGGTAGACTTGATTAGGGAGAGGATTAGCATCATTTCAATTGCATTTTAGATTGCCTTTTTTGCGTCAATTCTTGCATCATTTGCCTCTTCAATTAAATTCATTAAACTCGTTTTCCTTTTGCATTGTTCACCTCATCTCGAAGCTCTCCTCGCAAGCTTTCCATAGAGCCTGCAGGCACTCAAATCCGAGCTCGAGAACCCCCTAAAACTCCATCCCCAATTTTGCCTAAAAATAGGTGTGTGTGTGAGTTTGTGTGGGAAAGGGACTGCCAAGTTTTCTTAACAATTTTCTTTTCGGAGCTCTTCCACAAGCAAGGCTTGTGGGCGTGTTGGCTAGCCCAATTTGAGCAATCTATACTTGGCATTAAGGTTTCGAGGTCAAATTCCCTTGCTTGAATTGGGGGGAGAGCGGGCAGATCTCAAAAATTCATCAAAAACGGCCTTTTTGATCCTGGCACGTCCGCTGGAGAGAATTCACGCGCGGATGTCCTTTTTTGATACCTGCCCACGCTTGATCGAATGCGCTGCCCGCTACCTGGAGCTGCCCACGCCTACCCAGTGTGCCCCTACTTGCCCAAACTCATCGACGCACGCCCGGCCTGACCCTGCCTACCCGATTGGCTGCTCGCCTGCCCGCCGACCCACGAAAGGAACCCTTTCCGCGCTGCTCTCGGGCCTCAAAGGGCGCCTCTTTTTCAGCTCCATTAAGCAGGCCATCCCGCGGCATTGCCCACATCCTCGGCCCTTAACAAGCCTGCTTTCCCACAAAGTTTTTCAAGTTCCACTAGTTTCTTAAAACCTCATTCCCACGGACTGACTACCTGCAACATCAAGCACTCCAAGAGGCCCAAAGCCCCCCTTCCCGTGCTGACTCAAGAGCTCCAAGACAAGTACACTCAAGCCGCTGAGACCCTTTAAGGGCTTGCTTCCACAAAGCTGCAGCAAGGCTTTCAAAGCCTTCCAAAAGTAATTCGAAGGCGGATCTCATCGAGCTTCAAAGGGCATTTCCAAGCAATTTAAAGGAGGGTGAAACTTCAAACCTTTATCGAGCATCCAAGGGCTGCCAAAGGGGCCATTCTCACCAAGCGCAACATTACCAAGCTTCAAGGAGTTCTTTCGAGCATCAAAAGCAAAAACAAAGAATCATTTCCCCTATATGTGAAGAGGGGCTTCACTGACAATGAAGAGGAGCTTCACATTGAAGGGAAATTCCAAAGTACACATTGACCTTGCAGCTAAGCACAACAAATTTCTTGCAATGTATGTAATTATATTTGTCTACATGGATGAAATTATGTGCTTTTGTGATGGGATAGACATTGGCATTGGAGAGTCTCCAAATTGCTAAAATCTCTCCATGTGTGAAGACTTTGTGACAAAGTGTATGAGAAACACTGCATGCTTGGGCTCTCGGAGTATGACCAAGATGGAAGAGAGCATTAATTTTTCCATAAACCTTTTCATAGGATATTTTAGAATATTGTTGCATGTCATTATGACGCATGGAATAAAGCCTGATTGCACAACAAAAAGGGGGACATAAGCACTCGTTCGAGGGGAGGATACGAAGTCAGACCATGAAGCAATTGAAAGAAATAGTAGAATCAACGAAGGCAAGAGACCTGATAGAGGATCAGATCACATAGTAGAAGACAAAAAGGATGAAGACGAGAGAAATGTTGTCTTTTATGAAGACCCATATTGAAGATGCAGACTCTCTACTTGTAGGGGATGACTTTTTCCTGTGTGGATACCATCTTATCATCCTGTGTGGACATCACCACCCTTTGTGGATTTTCTTGTGTGGATTTTACCATCCTGTGTGGATATCACCATCCTTTGTGGACTTTATTTTCCTGTGTGGATATCACCATCCTATGTGGATTTTGTTAGCCTGTGTGGATCATGCATCTTCAATATCTTGTCATAGTCCAAACCTCAAGGGGAGGATTGTAAAGTGTGAGCTTTGTCCTAAGGTGTGAGTCAAGGAGAAGAGAGTGGATTTATCCCACATGCTGTGGAGCAAGGTTGTAGAGATACTTAAAGCTCATTTCATGAATGAATAAACAACAACTTCATTTTGCACTACATGCTTGTCCATGGTGAGCTTGTGCTAAGCTAAGTCAATACTCAAGATTGTGTTTATGAGTCCAAGCTAATTCTATCTTGGAACCTAATTCACTTGAGTGATAACCTTGGAACCTAATTCACTTGAGTGATAACCTTGCTTACACACACACACTCACCCATTGACACTATGTTTATTTTTCATCCACCATAGCTAGCACGATCCAATTCCTAACAAGTACTATGTTGCAAACCCAATTGCTACTGAGCACAATCTTTTAATTTCATGGGCTCAGCCCACTTTAGCCTCCATGCAACACATGCAACCTATGCAACTTACTGCAGCTAGGAATCATTCACCTATGCCTCCAATGTCATACACAAAACCTTTAGGGCATCCCACAATAGATTCATCAACCCCTTGTTTTTCCCGCTCAACCTGGAAGCTAGGTATGAACTTCTTGTCCTCAATGTTTCAACACAATCTTTGGATCATGTATGAGGGAGGTGCACAAGAGGAAATAGAGCAAGGTATAAGGAATTTCAACATTTACCTCCAGTCCTCCACTCCAATCATGTTGAAAGATGAAAACACCCAAGCTAATGGATTTATCCCGCCTTAAAAATCCCCTCCTCCCTTCAACAGTGAAGAAGCTCAAACAGACTTTGAAGAGGCAGACTTAATTACCATAATAAAAGTAGGATCTTAATGCTTGGTTTAACCAACTCATTGATAGGGTTGTCATAGGACTATGCCATGGTCCAAGAAAATCTCCCTAGAAGCTTTGAAGAACTGGGTCAATACTGGTCAATTGGGAGGATCGGAACCTCTTCCCACAGCACATCCACCAGCAATTATTATTTGTTTTTCTTTGAAGATGCAAGCAGTGCTCTTCAAGTAATTACTGAGGGACAATGGTTAATAAAAAATACTCCAATCTTTCTTTAAATGGTACAAAGGGCTCAACCCAAAGTGGGAAAAGCCCTCATTTAATGTGGGAGAATAAACCGGAACAAGGGTTAAGATATAGACATGTGCTTATAGATCTACCTCAACACGGGACCAATGGTAAAGGGGCCCAAATGAGAGATGGTCTATCAAAGATCAAGGCTAACCAATGGAGCATAAGACCTTATGGTTAGCTTCATTGAAGACCTCCAATAGTTAGTGTAAAAGTCCTTTGACCTTAGGTAAGCTAGGGCTGAGCTTGAGGTGGGAACCCGACCCAAGCTTAAGGTGCTTGAGGTGCTTGTCGTGCTTGATGGCTAAGGTGCTTGAGGTGCCTGTTGACTGAGATGCTTGATGTGCTTGTCATCCTTGAGATGCTAGGGTTGTACTTGAGGTGAGAACCCAACCCAAGCTTGAGGGGCTTAAGGGACAAGCTTGTGGTGAGAACTAGGCCCAAGTTTGAGGGGCTTGAGGTGGCACAAAAGTCAAAGATAATCCCTACAAGGAAGGGGCAAGCCCTGCAAGAGGGGGATGAGAGAGAACACACACACACACACACAAGGTATGCTTGGTACAAAGAAAGCAAAAGGGACACCTGTCAAGTTCCTGCTCATGTTGCCCTCATGTTATGCTTGAAGCCTATTGGTTGGCCACTCAAGGGGTCCAATGAAAAATTAGAAGATTTAATTAATTGTTTTTACATTTATCAAGTCCTCTCTCTCAAAGGAAAAAGGGGGACACTTGTCCCAAGGCTACCCTTGTTATACTTGATTTACCTCCTACTTGTGATTGGCTAGGCCTGGAGGGGTCCAATGAGCTTCAAGCATGAGCTACAAGGGGGGGTCGACCAAGGAATCTAGGGGCTTTCTTAGGGGGTATACTCTCCCATACACGCTCACACACACTCTCACTATGTGAAGTGAATAGTGCAAGAGCCCCCTCTCCTTCTACAAGCAAGTAGAAAGGTTGAGAGCCTACACCAACACTCTTGGCTATGGAGTGCAAATCCAACCAAGAGTCATGCTTCAATGATTAAGCTTGCCATCTTCTCCATCTTCATTACTATGCTGTTATGTATGCTAGCAAGAAGAGTGATGATAAGTGAGGAACTAATTATTTCTCATGTGAAATGTTTCTTTTTCCTCTTCCCTACCCTCCTTCCCTACTAGCTCTCTCCACGTTCGAAGGTGTTTGAGGTCTTGAGACTGAGGCTTGGTATAGTTAATGCTTTCCTCAAAGTTTATGTTGTGCTTGTGATGCATGAAGCTTTCCACCTTCATTGCATCGCCTAGGTCACAAGGAACACAAGATTTTGTTGTAACAAGTCTCTCTTGATGCGAGATATCATAATACAAATGCCTATTGGAGGGGGGACCGGCTCCATATAAATCCGGTCCTCAACTGTTGTCATGTTCTCTAAATTCTCTCTCTTGCAAAAGTATTGTTCATACCAAGTTATCTAAATGCTATGTTTATGTTTCTACCATCAATTATGTTCACCCACTATGCTCACAAAGTAATTTCACAAAAGTACTCTCTCTTATTTCCGCTACTCTCAAGTTAATAGGCCAATTCCATTACAATTGGTATTGAGTGAAGTCTCTCTTCACTACTACTCATGCACCTTCATGCTCTCCCTTTCCATGGAAGATCCAAAAACTTCCAAGCCATTTTGCATCCAGTGGCAATAGTGTTGTGCAAACATGACAACATGAAAAGATCAACATCGTGTGGAGAGAGAGAGAGAGAGAGAGAGAGAGAGAGAGAGAGAGAGAGAGAGAGAGAGAAATGTAGCATTTAGATCAGTCTTAAATTCAACAATATGTATCTCATTCGGTCCAGTGATTAGCAAACCATCAACATAAAGAGCGACGATGAGAAGTACATCACTCTCATGCTTTACATACAAAGTGATTTCTATTGGACTATTATACAAGCCTCGTTTAACCAAATAAGTGTCAGCCTTCTCATAACAAGCACGAGGAGATTGCTTCAACCCATACAACCCATACAAAGCTTTCTTACATGTGCACACTTTATTCTCTTGTCCTTTTATGACAAGACCGTGAGGCTTCATTACATAAACTTCCTCAAATATATCACAATTCAAGAAAGAAGTAACAATGTCTGATTGATGTACACCCCATCCATAGTGAGCTGCCAATGCATGTAGAAAATGCACAATAGTCATATGACAAGTGGGAGCAAAAGTTTCTTCATAATCTATGCCTTTTTTCTGTGCAGAATATTTTGCAACAAGTCAAGCCTTATAGCAATCAATCATCCGGCTTACGTTTCAACTTGTAAACTCGCTTCATACCAATGGCGTTTATGCAAGGAGGAAAAATCACATAAAGTCCATGTGCCATTTTCTATAAGTGTATTATATTTTGATTGCATGGTAGCCATCCAATTTTTAGAATTCCATGCTTTATCAAAAGACAGAAGTTCCTGCACATCACATAAGCTGGAAATAGACAAAACATAAAAATCTGACGCATCAGATGCACGGAAAGAACGTGAATAAGTATGACTAGACATAGGTGCCAATTTACTGTTATGCAAAGTATACACCAATCATTTTGGCATACCTCTAGCTTGCTCATTCTCAATACTTTCCACATCAAGTACATCATGTATATCTGCATTAGAAATAGGATGATCCATAGCACTTGAAGAAACCCCCATAGGATGTACACTCATTGGAATTTACATTTAAGTTTCCACCAGTAAAAAGAGGCAAAAAATTGTCATAAATGTCTTGTGAGCTTACGTTACTGTCTCTAGTACATGACAACAAATACTGAACAGAATCTTCCACAAACACAACATCTCGTGACACCAAGATACGTTTTTTTTGCGAATGGTATAACCTAAAACCTTTACTTTCAGTACTATAACCAACAAAAATTTATTTTACAGCCTTAACATCCAAAATTTTGTGATGTATTTTTGGCACCAAAGCATAAGCCAAACAACCAAAAACACACATGTGATCAATAGATGGCTTCTTATCATGCCATGCTTGATAAGAAGTCATAGACTGTGAGTAGTCTATAAAGCTTTTATAGGACACATGTTAAGTACATAAGTAGCACACATGATAGCCTCAAGGCGAAACAAATGCGGCAAAGCTTGACTTTGTGACCATACATCGTGCCATCTTCATAAGCGACCTGTTTTTCCTTTCAGCAGCACCATTTTGTTGAGGTATATATGGCACTATACACTAGTGTTTTATCCCACGACTAGCCAAAAATGCATTAAACTCATGAGACCTATATCCCCTCCTTGATTTGCACGGAGGGTGCTCATAGTATAATTAGGAGACACTTTTAGCCCTAGCCACAAATTGCTTGAAGCACATAAAAACTTTGGACTTAGCTTTAAGCCAGTACATCCATGCATGCCTGGAATAATCATCAATAAAAGTCATGAAGTATAGGTTATTGCCTAAGGACGGAGTTTACATAGGACCATAAACATCAATATGCACAAGTTGTAATCTGCATGTATTCCTAATTGAACCATTCTTTGGAAACTTTGAAAGTTGCATCTTACCCAAAATACATCCTTCACAAACATGCTTCACATGTGCTTCAAGAGGAGGCAAAGAAGCAGCTATATCAAACTTCTACAAACTCAGCAAATTGGAAAAATTTAGATGCCCAAAACGTGCATGCCGAAGTTTTCCATTTGAAAGAGCCTTTGAATCCACAACTGCATTTGCTAAATTCTACCCACACTTGTCATACAAAGTGAACATATACAACCCAGGACACAAAATACTAAGATACAACAATTTCATCACCAAAACTGAGATCATGAATTGTACATATTTCGTCCACAAATTTCACAAAAAGACTAAGTCTAGCAAGAGCAAATTTAGAAAAAATGTTCTTTTTAATACCAAGTACATAAAGTGCATCAAAAAGTGTGAAAGAACTGCCTTTGCAGCAATCAGCATACTCTTTCCAAGTCCCTTGCCCGGATAAGAGACATTTTTGGCAAGAGTCTGGTAAGAGAAGCAAGTTGCACCATGTCTCCAAGATGCTAGGCTCCATGGAAATACCTTAAACCCATGATATTTCTTATATGGGGGGGTTTACATTCAAGGTCCACCACTTGTCCAACCTATTATTGCTAGTAGCATGAGTGGTTTGGTCTCAAGATTCACCACTTTTCCACTCTATCTCATTAGATTAAGAAGATCTCGGTGTTAAGGTCCACCACTTGTCCAACCTATAAGGCTATATATTTAACGTTATTCTTTCTCACCACTTGGAGTTACCATAATAGGTTTTACATGGGGGTTTGATTCCAAGGTCACCACTTGTCCAAGCTAACTCTATTGAAACATAGAGAGAAGCAAAGGTCCACCACTTTTCCAAGATAGGCTCCATTGAAACATGGAGAGAAGGATGCTCCACCATTTGTCCAAGATAGGCTCCATTGAAACGTGAAGAGAAGCAAGCTGCACCATGTCTCCAAGATGCTAGGCTCCATGAAAATACATTAAACCCACGATATTTCGTACATGGGGGTTTATATTCAAGGTCCACCACTTGTCCAACTTATTATCCTTAGTATTATGAGTGCTTTGGTCTCAAGATTCACCACTTTTCCACTCTATGTCATTATATTAAGAAGATCTAGGTTTTAAGGTCGACCACTTGTCCAACCTATAAGGCTATATCTTAAAGGGTATTCTTTCTCACCACTTGGAGTGACCATGATAGGTTTTATATGGGGGTTTGGTTCCAAGGTCCACCACTTGTCCAAGCTAACTTTATTGAAACATAGAGAGAAGCAAAGGTCCACCACTTGTCCAAGCTAGGGTCCATTAAAACATGGAGAGAAGGATGCTCCACCATTTGTCCAAGATATGCTCAATTGAAACGTGAAGAGAAGCAAGCTGCACCATGTCTCCAAGATGCTAGGCTCCATTAAAATACCTTAAACCCACGATATTTTGTACATGGGGGGTTTACATTCAAGGTCCACCACTTGTACAACCAATTATCCTTAGTAGCATGAGTGCTTTGGTCTCAAGATTCACCACTTTTTCACTCTATGTCATTATATTAAGAATATCTGGGTGTTAAGGTCCACCAGTTGTCCAACCATAAGGCTATATCTTAAAGGTTATTCTTTCTCAGCACTTGGAGTGACCATGATAAGTTTTACATGGGGGTTTGGTTCCAAGGTCCACCACTTGTCCAAGATAACTCTATTGAAACATAGAGAGAAGCAAAGGTCCACCACTTGTCCAAGCTAGGCTCCATTGAAACATGGAGAGAAGGATGCTCCACCATTTGTCCAAGATAGGCTCCATTGAAACATGTAGAGAAGCAAGGTGCACCATGTCTCCAAGATGCTACGCTCCATGGAAATACCTTAAACCCATGATATTTGGTACATGGGGGGTTTACATTCAAAGTCCACCACTTGTCCAACCTATTATTGCTAGTAGCATGAGTGGTTTGGTCTCAAGATTCACCACTTTTCTACTCTATGTCTTTATATTAAGAATATCTCGGTGTTAAGGTCCACCACTTGTCCAACCTATAAGGCTATATCTTAAATGTTATTCTTTCTCACGACTTGGAGTTACCATGATAGGTTTTACATGGGGTTTTGTTTCCAAGGTCCACCACTTGTCCAAGCTAACTATATTGAAACATAGAGAGAAGCAAAGGTCCACCACTTGTCCAAGCTAGGCTCCATTGAAACATGGAGAGAGGGATGCTCCACCATTTGTCCAAGAAAGGCTCCATTGAAAAATGAAGAGAAGCAAGCTGCATTATGTCTCCAAGATGCTAGGCATCATTAAAATACCTTAAACCCACGATATTTCGTACATGGGGGGTTTACATTCAAGGTCCACCACTTGTCCAACCTATTATCATTAGTAGTATGAGTGGTTTGGTCTCAAGATTCACCACTTTTCCAATCTATGTCATTATATTAAGAAGATCTGGGTTTTAAGGTCGACCACTTGTCCAACCTATAAGGCTATATCTTAAAAGGTATTCTTTCTCATGACTTGGAATGACTATGATATGTTTAACATGGGGGTTTGGTTCCAAGGTCCACCACTTGTCCAAGCTAACTCTATGGAATCATAGAGAGAAGCAAAGGTCCACCACTTATCCAAGCTAGGATCCATTGAAACATGGAAAGAAGGATGATTCACCATTTGTCGAAGATAGGCTTCATTGAAACATGAAGAGAAGCAAGTTGCACCATGTCTCCAAGATGCTAGGATCCATTGAAATACCTTAAACCCATGATATTTTTTACATGTGGGGTTTAAATTCAATGTCAAGCACTTGTCCAAGCTATAATCCTTAGTAGCATGAGTGGTTTGGTCTCAAGATTCACCACTTTTCCACTCAATGTCATTATATTAAGAAGATCTGGGTGTTAAGGTCGACCACTTGTCTAACCTATAAGGCTATATCTTAAAGGGTATTCTTTCTCACCACTTGAAATGACCATGATATGTTTTACATGGGGGTTTGGTTCCAAGGTCCACCACTTATCCAAGCTAACTCTATTCTTCTCATAGAGAGAATCAAAGGTCCACCACTTGTCCAAGCTAGGCTCCATTGAAACATGGAGAGAACGATGTTCCACCATTTGTGGAAGCTAACTCTATTGAAACATGGGGGATTTACATTCAAGGTCCACCGCTTGTCCAAGCTATTATTGCTAGTAGCATGAGTGGTTTTGTCTCAAGACTCATCACTTTTTTACTCTATGTCATTATATTAAGAATATCTGGGTGTTAAGGTCCACCACTTGTCCAACCTATACGGCTTTATATTAAAGGTTATTCTTTCTCACCACTTGGATTGACCATGATATGTTTTACATGGAGGTTTGGTTCCAAGGTCCACTACTTGTCCAAGCTAGGGTCCATTGAAACATGGAGAGAAGGATACTCTACCATTTGTCCAACATAGGCTCCATTGAAACATGAAGAGAAGCAAGCTGCACCATGTCTCCAAGATGCTAGGCTCCATGGAAATACCTTAAACCCACGATATTTCGTACATGGGGGGTTTACTTTCAAGGTCCACCACTTGTCCAACCTATTATCGCTGGTAGCATGAGTGGTTTGGTCTCAAGATTCACCACTTTTACACTCTATGTCATTATATTAAGAATATCTGGGTGTTAAGGTCCACCACTTGTCCAACCTATAAGTCTATATCTTAAAGGTTATTCTTTCTCACCACTTGGAGTGACCATGATAGGTTTTACATGGGGGTTTGGTTCCAAGGTCCACCACTTGTCCAAGCTAGGCTCCATTGAAACATGGAGAGAAGGATGTTGCACTATTTGTCCAAGATAAGCTCCATTGAAACATGAAGAGAAGCAAGATGCACCATGTCTCTTGAAAGGGATCGGAGAGCACCACATACAGAGAGTGAGAGAGAGAAGGAGACACACGACACACAGATATGGGTGGGGAGACTCAAAAGAGTGAGCAAACCCCTATACACTTATGCTATGTATAAGGTATACAAGTCAGTGGGCGCACAGACTCTGGGCGGCTGGGCAAGGCATAGGCGCCTATACCCCAACAACCTCCCACTTAAAGGCGATTGTGCCTTTAAGCAAGGGAACCTAGTCTAAAGACTACAAAAGGCGAGAGAAAATCGCTCTCAATCGATGTCCACTGGCTAGCTGTGATCGTGTACATCCGGCTGTCCTGCTCTCGTGTAAGTCCATACACCACCAGATGTACCACACACGTACTGCAAGTATGTACGCAATACCTGCATATCTCTCTCGTGAACTATGCCATCATCAGTCACAACAAACAACTGACAACCCCTACTGCAAATGCTCCCGTTGCAGCTGTGATATCCGGTCTAAAGATCAGCATCTCATACATGAGACCATCGAATACCGATGCAATGCTAGCGGGCCCTACTAGCTCTATGGAGCATGCATCAACATATATATCCCTGGCAATAGGTATCTCTGACTGACAAGGCGTGTCAGCCACATGCATCTCCTAGCTGTCCACAAAAGACGCATCAACCTGTCAAGCAACCTCATAGCAAACCAGCTGCTCTAGGTGTCTGCTAGAAGACATATCCTGCACAACTATATCCCCATGCTCACTGTCGAGCATAGAAAGGAATGATTGCATAATCGCTGATGTCTCAGCCTCCTCTGCAATCATCCACTACAAACATGACCACTAAATCTGCTGTGACTCACGAGAGCTCTCATGCTCTAACACTGTATGAATAGACTCTTGCACAACTTCCTCCTGTCGTGACTCACTAGAGCAAGACCGCTCTACCTGTCTATCCTGCATAGAAGTATCTCGCACAACTGACTCTCTGCTTTGCTCAGTCACTAGCAAAGCATGCATGTCTGACTCTGTCACCTCTCTGTGTGACTGCTCAAGTCGTGCCCCAACTGTGCGCACAACGAGCTCACTACTCTGCACTCCATGCAAAGCACCTTGCAACCAATCAGCAAAAGAGACTGTCCGAGTCTCTCGCTCTCTGCATGGCTGTAACAAGATTGAGACTCGACCATCTCGCACCAGTACTACGTGCAATGGGTACCATGTGCCAACTCTAGCACCTCTCGCAATCACTAGCGAACCCAAATGCAACGCAAAAGATCGCTCAAGCAGCGATACCCGACATCCACTATCTCGTAACTGTCTGACTAAGATCAAATCCCATCTTAGATCTGGCACATAACGCACATGACGCAGGGTAAATCTCATACCACTGGGCAAGGACAAACTACGTCTCCTGTACCCTCAATGTCATACACAACACCATCAGCCATGTGCACACAACCAAGTCTCCCACTAGAAAACGTGCTAAACCACTCACGATGCGACGTGACATGGAAAGTAGCATTTGAATCCAGTAACCAATGTGAAGACAATGTGCAATCCGATATGCAATCCATAGACATAAGATCGTCTGAAGACAAGCTAGATGTAAATGGGACATCACCGTCACAAGCATACTCAGTAACCACTGTACTGATCTCACTAGCATCTGTCATGCCCAAATCTGCATCACGCATTTGTCGCCTCCGTTGTCTCAAATTCCTGAAACATCGACGCCTAATGTGCCCTCTATGTCCACAATGCCAACATGTCAAGTCTCTATGCCGTTGAGACTTGTGTGTGGGACCAATCTCTCCCATGGACATAGAAGTGGGACTAGACTCCCTTGTAGACATGGATGTTGCGTACATAGCATGTAAACTCTGCCATAAAGCATGAGTTGTAGTCTCCCTCGAGACTTACTAGTAAACAGACTCAACCAGATGCAAACGAATAGTAGACATGGCTAACTCATCAAGATCCTGCCAATCATCATCACGCATAGACTTGGGATTCACCGATAAACCACGCAAGGGTTTATCCTGCCCCAAATCTGCCAATGCAACAAGCATATGCTCCTTCCAAGCAACAAAATTTGCACCATCAAACTGTGTCAGACCATAACGCTGGAAGTCAAATGAAAAATCAGGCATAATGCTAGCAAAAGAGCAACCAACAATGAGTAGCAAATGTCAACCAAATCAGCCCTAAACTGGCTCGAATCGCATCAACAAAAGTCTGCAAATATGGCTCAAAACCTGATGCAAAATTGCACCAATAATCGTGCAAAACCTTGCACAAAATCACAAGTCAATATGACTCGAATCCGGCTACCTAGCTCGTAGCCACACAAGCATACATCACAATATTCACTCTTATGAGTGTGCCAAGATGATTGTACGCTTGTCAAACTGTGAGCTAATCACCAAGCCCACACTGTGCGGTATCGATGCATACACACGCATAAATCTCCCACCTGCAGAGAACACTGCACACAAATGCTGAGTGCAATCCGCAATCTCTACCTAGATCGCATAAATGATGCGCATAAAACTCCTGGGAAAATTTCGCCAGAGTTTCGACGCACAATGGCTATCAACACAAATAACCATTGTCCTGCAAGCTCAATACAATGAGCAATCAATGCGCATCAAACTACACTCAACATACATGCATAAGCTCTGCAAACCTGTGTCCAGCAAATGCTCACAAAGGGTACCACAGGTGACCATACATATCATCCACAACCAACCTCTGCACTTGCTCACAAGATCTACTGCTCACCACATAAGCACACATAGAGCATTACCAGCTCAAAGACCATATATGCAAGCCACAACGCTGCAGAAGAACCACTCAACTGCAACTGGAAACAACTGTGGGAGTACTAGACTCAACCTGTACCTGGGAGTCAAACCCGATCTTGTAACACCTGCAAATGTGCCTACTACTTGGAGTGTGCATGGGTAAGCTGTCTGCAGTAGCAAAGAAAACAACAGAGCCCAAAAATGTCCTAAAAAACGGTCTCTGTGTTTTTAATTTCAGACCCACTTGCACTCCGAATAAGAAAATGATTCCTTCTATAAAGTCGTAGATCTTGAAGCCAGCTCCGTTTTGAACCAAAAAGTTTTGGAATCGGAGCTTTGTAGCTCAAGTTATGAGCAAAACAGTAGACTGCTGTCAAACTGCCAAAAATTGAACGACTTTCTTCTGTGCTTTTTTTGAGCTCATAGAAAGGCTCAAACTCACTTCCCACCTCGATGCGTGAGCTGAATGTATCAATCTCACAATGCTTCCATGTCTATGGAAGCTCCAAGCTCCAATCTGTCGCTGATGTAGCCGTTGCAAAGCTTGCTAAGAAGAGGGCTCATCTGTAGAGGAACTGTGGATTGATCTGTGAGCACTAGGAAGCTCCTAAGAGCTCTCCTGCAAGCCTCTGTATGGATGTCCACAAGCATCCTCTATTTCTTTGCTCAGATCTGTGACCTCTCTACCATAGCCGAGGAGTTCATCGCGAAGCCCTGTCGCTCTGATACCAATTGAAGGGGATCGGAGAGCACCACAGACGGAGAGTGAGAGAGAGAAGGAGACACACGACACACAGATATGGGTGGGGAGACTCAAAAGAGTGAGCAGCCCCCTATACACTTATGCTATGTATAGGTATACAAGTGAGTGGGCGCACAGACTCTGGGCGGCTGGGCAAGGCACAGGCGCCTATACCCCAACATCTCCAAGATGCTAGGCTCCATGGAAATACCTTAAACCCATATTTCGTACATGGGGGGTTTACATTCAAGGTCCACCACTTGTCCAACCTATTATCCTTAGTAGCATGGGTGGTTTGGTCTTAAGATTCACCACTTTTTCACTCTATGTCATTATATTAAGAATATTTGGGTGTTAAGGCCCACTACTTGTCCAACCTATAAGGCTATATCTTAAAGGGTATTCTTTCTCGCCACTTGGAGTGACCATGATAGGTTTTACATGGGGGTTTGGTTCCAAGGTCCACCACTTGTCCACGCTACCTATATTGAAACATAGAGAGAAGCAAAGGTCCACCACTTGTCCAAGCTAGGGTCCATTGAAACATGGAGAGAAGGATGCTCCACCATTTGTCCAAGATAGGCTCCATTGAAACATGAAGAGAAGCAAGATGCACCTTGTCTCCAAGATGCTAGGCTCCATGGAAATACCTTAAACCCACGATATTTCGTACATGGGGGGTTTACATTCAAGGTCCAATACTTGTCCAACCTATTATCGCTAGTAGCATGAGTGGTTTGGTCTCAAGATTCACCACTTTTCCACTCTATGTCATTATATTAAGAATATCTGGGTATTAAGGTCCACCACTTGTCCAACCTATAAGGATATATCTTAAAGGTTATTCTTTCTTATCACTTGGAGTGACCATGATAGGTTTTACATGGGGGTTTGGTTCCAAGGTCCACCACTTGTCCAAGCTAGGCTCCATTGAAACATGGAGAGAAGGATGCTCCACCATTTGTCCAAGATAGGCTCCATTGAAACATGAAGAGAAGCAAGCTGCACCATGTCTCCAAGATGGTAGGCTCCATTGAAATACCTTAAGCCCACGATATTTCGTACATGGGGGGTTTACATTCAAGGTCCACCACTTGTCCAACCTATTATCTTTAGTAGCATGAGTGGTTTGGTTTCAAGATTCACCACTTTTACACTCTATGTCATTATATTAAGAAGGTTTGGGTGCTAAGGTCCACCACTTGTCCAACCTATAAGGCTATATGTTAAATGATATTTTTTCTCACCACTTGGAATGTGGATGATATGTTTTACATGGGGTTTTGTTCCAAGGTTCACCACTTGTCCAAGCTAGATCTATTACATATATATTATACATACAATATTCAACTAGATTCCCTACCTATCATGTCCAGTAGCATGGATGCTCTGGCTTTAAGGTCCACCACTTGTCCAACCTATACTCTCTTATGTAAGGGAGATCTCGCTATAAATTCAAACCTTCTCGCCTAAATTTAAAATTCAAAATCTTATCGCCTAAATTTAAAATATCCCGCCTAAATTTTAAAATATCCTGCCCGAATTTTAAAATTCAAACTTTTTTATAAAATTTAAATTTTACCGCTTAAATTTAAAATATTCCACGCGAAGTTGATTTTAAATTCAAGTTTACCACAAAAAGATATCATTATCCCACCTAAATTCAAATATGCAAACCTCAAGTCATTATATTGTACATAAATTCAAACAAATTCAAATTAACAAGCCTAAACTGATATTAGTTTTCATAGATATGAATTTATCACACCTAAATTATGTCACCATGTTAGAGAGAGTGGTTAGAGAATATGAACAAGGTCCACCACTTGTCCAACCTAGATACCAAGAAGGATTGAGTGTACAAGGTATTGTTTGGAGGTCGTTATAGTCCACTGGTCCCAAGGTCCACCACTTGTGGTAAGGGTCACCAAAAAGTGTATATATTCATCCAAAGAAATACACGTATTTTTGGTCTACATGTCCTAGTTTCAACCATTTATGTCCATTAGGTGTATCACTAAACAACACTACTTTTGTTGAGAAACAAATCTTACAATCATATCCAAAAATGGATTAGAGGAAAATCAGCTCAGCATACATCCAGAACTCGCTACAAGAATCGACTTAAACAGATCATGTATGAGTATTACAATGAAACAACACAAATATACATACATACACATAGATAACACAGACGCACACATATATGAGCATGTATTTTCAAGAGAGAGATAGCAAGATACAGAGATAGATAGATAGATAGATAGAAAGAGAGAGAGAGAAATACTTGTTTTCTAGAGAGAGGAGATAGAGAAAGATAACAAATTTCACTGTGTTTATGTATGTGGAAGAGAGGAAGACGATGTATGGGAATATGTGCACGTATTTTCAAGAGAGAGACAACAAGATAACAAATTCACTATGGTTATGTATGTGGAAGAGAGGAAGACGATGTGTGGGAATATGTGCATGTTTTTTCAAGAGAGAGACAACAAGATAACAAATTTCACTGCGGTTATGTATGTGGAAGAGAGGAAGACGATGTGTGGGAATATGTGTATGTGTGCGGGAAAGAGTTACAGAGAACCATCTTCTCTATATGGAGAAAGGCAGAGAGTGAGAGAGAGAGAAATACCCGTTTTTTCTCTATTCGTGAGGTGTGCAATGTCTCCTGAGAAGAAGCTATGCCCGATCCTGCCCTTTTGGAAAGCGTTGCGTACGATGTTGTTTCTTTATCTTGTGCGTGAACTGTCAATTCTGTGCGCTCCACCTGTGCGTTGTGTACAATGCCGTGTTTGCTCCTCTACGCGAGCGTATACTCCAATTGTGTGCGATCCGTGTGCGCTTTCTGTGTGTTTGCTGCTCGCCTGCTTTCTCTGTGTGCGTTGCTTGTGCGCTCTCTCTGTGCCTACTAATCTTGATAGGGTTTATTAGAATGCCGCGTAAGCTACAAGCCCATGTTTTATCATAGGATTAAAAAAAACAAAAGCAGTATAAAACATTAACCAATTCACACGGCCAAAATTAAAGAAACCTAAATTCATTCATGTTTAAGCGTGCGAAGCACTATGTTCTTGAGCAATAAGGAGGGGAGGTGCAGTGGGGGGTGGGCTATGGGGTACCAAACGCGTTTCGCTCCATTGAGGAGCTCATCAGTGGTAGGGGAAAGGAGATAAAAGGGGAATCATGGGGGAGAGGGTGTTCTTTGTATAAGAAGGAGAGGGGGGGGGGGGGGAGGGGAAGAAGGAAGTGTACTTTTAGAAGGGGTATAGTTAGGGAGTGAGTTCCTTTAACTGAAGGCAATGAGTGGTGTAAAGTGTGGTGTAGAGTCCCCATAGATAACAATAAGGGAGGTTTTCATTGATTGTTTGCCGAGGATCGGTTCAAGTGGAGGCGGGGCCTGATAAGATGGGAAAAATGGTGGGTGGGGGGGGGGGGGGGGCATTGAACGCAATACAAGGGGTGTATCCCTCTAGGGGGGTTAAATCCTAAAGGGGACTAAAATAGAAAATAAGGGGGGAATGGGAGTGTAATGTACATGACTGGGTGTAAGGTGTATACCGCGGAGAACGTACGGGGGGGGGGGGGGGGAAGGAAGGAGAGGTTTGGAGAATCAACCTACAAAATAAGCGGTAGCAGTTAGGGAGGGAATAAAGAATATTTCAAAAAAAAAATTTGTTTGAATCTTGTTTTTGGATTTGGTTAGCAGAGTGCCTAAGTTATAGCCATTGGTCCAACATAGGATAGGTTTGTCAAGATGAGAAAGGGTGGGAGAGAGATTGCATGTAAGGTTTCCAGTTTTTGAAACCTTAAAGGTTGTATAAAGCTTAATCAAACTGATATGATTATTGAAAAAGCAATGTAGAATTGTCCGACCATGGCAAATATTGGTATTTTTGGAATCTTAAGCACAGCAAACCCCGGGCTAGAATTTTTCAGAATTGAATTCCGATAAAAACTGGCATAGTTATGACCCCTGGAAGTTTACATTGTGAATTGAGTAAAATAGGTAAAATTGAAGGGTTGCAGTAATCATTTAAGCATAGACTTTATTAAAGTCCTCCTAGATTATTTACAAGATATTTACCAATTAAGCAAAAATAGGTCAAAATATAGCAAAATTGATATTTTAAAAGCTGGAAGGTAATGGGAGGGTCATCACTGACCTGCTAGGGACTCATTTAGCAGCAGGGGTCGTTTTGACCTCGTGGGGGCTGCTTGAACTGCAAGCAACTGCTTCTTTAAGCCTGTGAGAGCTTAAGAGTGCCAGAAAACTATAAATAGGACCCTTAGCTTCACATTTTACACAGACTCGGAGCCTTGATACTCTCTCTCTCTCTCATCTAGAGAGGACAGTACGTAGAAATCATTAGAGATTAATCTCTAATCGATTAACCTAAATGGTAATTAGTCTAATCTTTCTTAATTAGCAAGGTTAGATTAAGATATTTGTTAATAAATCAAAGATTAGGCCTATGTATGCTCCTCAAACCTCTCTTAATTAATTAATCTCTGTTGATTATTAGAATTAAGCTTAGTAATACTAAGCTAATTAATTATCCTATTATAATATGACTGAAATTAGAAAAATTAACGATGAATTAATGGTAAATATATTAATTAAGACTAGATTAAGATGAAGTAATTATCAGAGATGCATTAGACAGTTATTAATCTAGGAAAATTATCCTATAATTTTTTGAGAAGTTTTCCTAATTAATTAGGCATAATTATTCTGTTTTTTTGAGAAATTTTAATAGGGGAAATTAGTAAATGAATTTCAAATGATGTGACATATTTATCAGTGGTTAATTAGGTGTTCAAGAACCCATGATAATTAGAAGAAGCTCAGAAAATTAGTCTAGCTAATTACTTTAGCTAAAATACCAAGTTTTTTGAGTAATTTAAATAGGGGAAATTCGTAAATAGAATTCAAATGGTGTGATATATTTATCAATGGTTAATTAGCTATTCAAGAATCCGTGATAATTAGGAGAAGCTCAGAAAATTAATCTAGCCAATTAAGTTAGGAGAAATACTCTGTTTTTTGAGTAATTTAAATAGGGGAAATTAGTAAATGGATTTCAAATGTTGTGATATATTTATCAATGCTTAATTAGGTGTTCCAAAACCCGTGATAATTAGAAGAAGCTCAGAAAATCAATACAACTAATTAATTGAGCAGAAATACTCTATTTTTTGAGAAATTTAAATAGGGGAAATTAGTAAATGGATTTCAAATGTTGTGAAATATTTATCAGTAGTTAATTAGGTATTCAAGAACCTGTGATAATTAGGAGAAGCTCAGAAAATTAATCTAGCTAATTAAGTTAGGAGAAATACTCTGTTTTTTGAGTAATTTAAATAGGGAAAATTAGTAAATGGATTTCAAAGGTTGTGATATATTTATTAGTGGTTAGTTAGGTGTTCAAAAACCGGGGATAATTAGGAGAAGCTCAGAAATTAATATAGATAATTAATTTAGCAGAAATACTCTGTTTTTTGAGAACTTTAAATAGGGGAAATTAGTAAATGAATTTCAGATATTGTGATATATTTATCAGTGGTTAATTAGGTGTTCAAAAACCTGTGATAATTAGGAGAAGCTCAGATAATTAATCTAGATAATTAAGCTAGCAAAAATACTCTCTTTTGTGAGTAATTTAAATAGGAGAAATTAGTAAATGGATTTCAAATGTTGTGATATATTTATCAATGGTTAATTAAGTGTTCAAAAACCCGTGATAATTAGGAGAAGCTCAGAAACTAAATCTAGCTAATTACTTAAGCAGAATTACTCTGTTTTTTGAGTAATTTAAATAGGGGAAATTAGTAAATTGAGCTCAAATGTTGTGATATATTTATTAAGGGTTAATTAGGTATTAAAAAACCTGTGATAATTAGGGAAAGCTCAGATAAATAATCTAGCTAATTATGTTAGTAGAAAAACTCTGATGTTTAGACAAATTAAATAGGGGAAATTAGCAAATAGATTCAAATTGAATTGAGTTATTTATTAGAGGTTATAAAACCCGTGATAATTATTCTGATCTTAGATAATTAGTTTAACTAATTATCTTAGTGGAATTACGCTTTTTTTAGGGGTAAATTAAAGGGGAAAACTAGTAAATCATGTTCTATAATTACATGCTATTTATCAGAGCTATATTATAGGATAAAAAGGCCATGATAATTATGTCAAGGTTAGAAAAGTAGTATAGATATTTATCTAAGTCAAATTACACTATTTCTAGCTAAAAACTAAAGAGGAAAATTAGTAAATCATGCTATATGATTACATGCTATTTTTCAGAGCTATATTTTAGGATGAAGAGGCCGTGATAATTATGCCAAGGTTAGAAAATTAGTATAGATATTTATCTAAGTCAAATTACACTATTTTTAGCTAAAAACTAAAGAGGAAATTTAGTAAATCATGCTATATGATTACATGCTATTGATCAGAGCTATATTATAGAGTAAAGAGTTCATGGTAATTATGCCAAGGTTAGAAAAGTAGTAGAAATATTTATCTAAGTCAAATTACACCATTTTTAGCTAAAAATTAAAGAGAAAAATTAGTAAATCATGCTATATGATTATATTCTATTTATTAGAGCTGTATTATAGGGTAAAGGGTCTGTGAGAATTATTCCAAGGTTAGAAAAGTAGTATAGATATTTATCTACGTCCAATTATACTATTGTTAGCTAAAAACTAAAGAGGGAAACTAGTAAATCATGTGCCATAATTACATGCTATTTATCAAATCTCTATTATAGGGTAAAGAGGCCGTGATAATTATTCCAAGGTTAGAAAAGTAGTATAGATATTTATCTAAGTCCCAATATACTAATTTTGGTGGAAATTTCAAGGGAGAAATTAGTAAATCATGCTATATGATTACATTCTATTTATCAAAGTTATTTTACATAATAAAGAGGCCATGATAAATATTTCAAGGTTAGAAAAGTAGTATAAGTATTTATTTAAGTCAAATTATCCTAATTTTAGCTGAAAATTGAATATGGAAATTATATAACTAAGTTGGAAAATAATAAGATAATTACCAAAAGTCAAAAATATCATAATATACTTGTGATAATTATACCATAGTTAATTAGTGAGGTTATGAAATTATAATTGACCAAAAGTCCCATTTTTAGCAAATGATTAATTAAAATAAATAGACTTGTGGTTAAAAGTTTTTAGAGAAATTATAGTAAGTGTAAACCTATGATATCAAGTTAAGGAAATGAAATCGTTAAGAGAAATTAAATACAATAAATATTGAGCCCAAAATAAGTAGATTATTAGCTTAAAAGTTGATGGGAAAATTAGGAAAAAGATATAGAAAATTATAAGAAAGTTAGGAGAGCTTAGAAAACCCTTAGGGAAGCGGTGGAAAAAGTTATCATGCCTATATAGACAAATAAGAAATTACTAGGTCAAGAATTTATCAATTAAAACTATAAATTTTAACCTTGGATGGGTTACAGTTGTATACAATGGTTAAGTCTAGATTTTGAACTTTTTACCTAATGATTAGACGACCTTTTTATAAGGATAAGAAGTTATGATACCAAAAAGAACTCGAGAAAATCCTACATCTGATGATGAGGACGTAGCTTCAAAACAAACTAGAGCGTCGCACGACAACGAAGCCGGGCCTAGTAGTAGGCCTACGGAGGAGAGTCTTCAGGCGCCAGCGCAGCAGCAGATGGCCAATCAATCCCAGGTAGGTGTCCCATTGTCAATTAAGTCTTTAATTAGTTTAAGTTATTTTATAAATTAGCATTGCATACGTAAGAAGGATAAACTAGCTGAAAACGGAAGGTAACTTCCAATGTGCATTTGTTTATAATATATGAAAGAATTGTTTGGGTTAAAACTGGTTGAATTAGGAAAGATATGTTTGATCATCCTTAAGACAACTTGTCTCAAGACACCTCCGACTCCTTGGAATATTTTGATGATAATGATTGGCTTTCTAGCCACGGATAAGTCGGTTACCCTCATGAACGATGAGTTTCTACTCCGTGTCATGTTTTGATGTTTCTACATAAGTTAGGATACCGTTTTTATCCTAGGGGAGCCGCCCGGTTGTATGGGCAACTGGTTTGGTGTATGGGCACCCGGAACCTTGGGTGGGGGTTTATCCACTCCAGATTTGAATAAGGAATGGGTACCGTTTTTCACCCTTAGGTGGTCTTGAGACAAGAAGAGTACTGGTCATGGTTATTATGGATGATGTTTTGATTGACAGTACCCTGTCTTAAGTTTAAAGATGTTTGTTTTCTAAAAGAATGCTTTCAATGCTGTCTTCAAGGAATTACTGTGATGGAACGTTAAAAGAAACCATTATTTTAATTGTTCAAAACAATGTGATAATAAGATAAACGAATCTTGTGTGAGTGCGGGGTGGTAAGTGGGGATTGACTAAGGTTGTCAATCATGGACGGGTGGACCTGATTAGTCAGGTAACTATCCATTCCCGCGCACTAAAACGTTTTAGAAACTTCTCACTTGGAAGAGGAATCCACCAACGGCTGTGCCCTCACATATGTTAGGGGGAAAAAAACGTTGGTTGAGGATACCTTAGTCCAATTTGTGGAAGATATAGGGCTGAATAGTTTTTGGAATTTTAAAAGGTTGTCCCGTTTCCGCTGTGAGACAGGACTAGGTCTTCTTCTAAGGCTATAGACCCAAGCCATTGTCAATGGCAAAGGTCTATTCCTTGGATTTTTCTTGTTTAGAGACTCTGGTTTTTATCAGACCTAGAGACCTGTCAAGGATCCCATCCCGATCTTGGTGTAGGCGGGTTGGGGATCTTACATTGCAGGCTGTATGGATAGGTTTGCCTATTGTAAGGGTAGGATGAAGTTTTCGAGTTTCTGGTGCAAAAGGGAGTTTGAGGATGTTAGGGAGAGGATTTTTTGAAGAAGGGGTCTTGGTTATGAGAGAGGTACGTTCCTTATAGGTGATCAATCCAAATAGGAAGAAGAGGTTTCTCAAGCTAGCGAATCCGTTGGGATTACTTTCCCTGATGATATAGCGCCTAAGTTTTGTTTTGATAAAGGCTACTTTTTGGTGGAGAGGGTGCCAAGAGATCCAAGGGATATATTGGTATGAGTTGAGAGGATTTTGGTAACAATTGGAATCAAGTATAGCATAAAAGTTGAAAGCATGCCCCTTGTAGAAATGGATATCTAGGATGGTAGCTTCAAAGGGGGGAATGATGGGTGAGATTACTATATGCTTTTGTAAAGGGGAGGCGTAAGAAGCGAGGGCTTTGGTAAGTGATTTGCGCCGCTTCCTGTCCAAACTCCGAAGGCATCATCTTTGAATCTTTTATAATATGCTAGGTTCGGGCTGAGGATAAGAAGGGATTGGTTTTCTAGGTGGCAGAGAAAGAGGCAGGCATAAACTACTGCGAAATTTGATCCCATTGCGGTGCCTTTAATTTGCTGCCACACTTTGTCTTTGAAGCAGAGATAATGGTGTGAAAGAATCAGGGTGGCAAGCGAGATGATGAACTCTGTTTTTGGGGTGTCGAAGAAGGTATTTTTGAGGGCTATGCCGCCCCTTGACCCCGCCCGGGGCGCTGCCTCGGACCCCGTCCGGAACAATATCCCAAAATAAGCCTCCCAAGCCCCGCCATCGAGAGCGCTATATTCCACATCCCCATCAAGAGCGCTACCCCCAAACCTCAAGTGGAAGTGCTGCCTCATCGGATGCACCTCATTGTGGCATTGCCCTAAGACCCCGCATCTGGAGTGCTACATGGGAACATTCTTCATTAGTGAAATTTTGAACATAAATTATATTTAGCATATACTTAAATATAATACAAATATTAACATATTAACTATACTACTAATTTACTATAGCACTTCTAGATTATGTCCCATACTATATTTAAGGTGCCAAAGGTTTGGCCTTATGGTCCTAGATTTAGCCAAGTGGTCAACACATATAGGACCAAGTGCACACTGTGCCAAAAAACTTGGCCACCACTTCACTTGCCAAAGTTTAGGCCACATGGTCAATCCTAAGTTTCCAATGTTCTTATTATCTAATAAGAGACAACAGTTCTTTTTTGTCACCTTTTGCCTCGTGGAAAACCTAGGCTTGTTTTCACATACTCAGGCACTTCAAGCCATAATAAATTTTCATTACTCTTCGGTAACCCTTTTGTTCAAGTCTTTGAAAAAACGTTGTTTAAGGCCACCCTAAACCATTTTCATTTAGGGGTGTCTAAAACTAGCTTTTTGGCAATTTGGGAAGAAAATGGTCAAAGTTTTATACTTAGTTTTAACCACTTGACCAATTCAACTATTGGAAAGCAAGGTCTTGTAATACTTTCCTTTGGACATCACACATTAAAACTAGGTCCCTCACTTGTCCAAGCTATGCTCTAATACAATAAAGGGCTTTGGTTTCAAGATGCACCACTTTCCCACCTTGATTCCATTAAAGAAGCTAGCTCTACTTAGACATTTAATAGCAAGGTCCTGTAGCAGTTCACATTGAACATTTTCCATGACAGCTAGGTCCACCACTTATCTAAGCTATGCTCTAATAGAGCAAGGGGGTTTTGGTTTCAAGATCCACCACTTGTCCAAACTTGATTTGGGAAGCAAGGTCCTATAATAGTTTTCTTTGGACATTCACCATTACAACTAAGTCCACCACTTGTGCAAGCTATGTTCTAATATACTAAGGAGGTTTTGGTTTCAAGGAGAACCACTTGTACGACTTTGTTTTTGGAAGTAATGTATTTACATAGTTCACCTTGGACCTTGGACATTGGATACTACAACTAAGCCCACCACTTGTCCAAGCTATATATACCAAAGGTTTTGGGTTTCAAGATTCACCACTTTTCCAACCTTGCTTCCATTAAAGAAAGGAGGGGAATTATAAATAGTTCCACCACTTGTCCAAGCTATGCTCTGATATAGAAAGGGGATTTTGGTTTCAATAATCCACCATGTGTTCAACCTTGCAAGACTCAAGGGATACTTGGACATTGGAAAGCATAGTCCTATAGTAGTTGATAGGTGGAAGTGGGTATTACAACTAGGTCCAACCTATGCTCTCATATAGCAAAGAGGCTTTGGTTTTAAGGTCCACCACTTGTCCAACCTTGCTTTCATTAAAGAAATGAGGGGCTACATAAACATTGGCAAGCAAGGTAGCAAGGTCATAAGGTATTTCACCTTGGATATTGGGCATTATAACTAGGTCCACCACTTCCAAGCTATGCTCTGATATAGAAAGGGGATTTTCGTTTCAAGGTCCACCACGTGTTCAACCTTGCAAGACTCAAGGGATACTTGGACATTGTAAAGCATAGTCCTAGTAGTTGATAGGTGGCAGTGGGTATTACAACTAGGTCCAACCTATGCTCTTATATAGTAAACAAGCTTTGGTTTCAAGGTCCACCACTTGTCCAACCTTGTTTCCATTAAAGAAATGAGGGGCTACGTAAACATTGGCAAGCAAGGTAGCAAGGTCCTAAGGTATTTCACCTTGAAATTGGGCATTATAACTAGGTCCACCACTTGTCCAAGCTATACTCTGATATAGAAAGGGGATTTTAGTTTCAAGATCCACCACGTGTTCAACCTTGCAAAACTCAAGGGATACTTGGACATTGGAAATCATAGTCCTATAGTAGTTGATAGGTGGCAGTGGGTATTACAACTAGGTCCACCACTTGTCCAACCTATGCTCTAATATAGCAAGGATGCTTTGGTTTCAAGATCCACCATAATTTCCAAACTTGATTCCATTAATATAGCAAGGAGGATTTGGTCTCAAGGTTCACCACTTGTCCAACCTATGCAAACCTTTTTCATGTTGTAGCATGATTTTTTGTTTAAAGAGTATTTTTCTATAACTATGGATTTAACAATGTAATCTTTTTCACTTACAGGATGGACTTCGAATCTGGGGAGAAAGTACATATGATACTTGACAATGAAATTGTTGGTATTGGTTGTGTGTGTAGAACAGATACAGATTCCACTTGTGGTGGTACAAAGATAGGGCAAGGAAATGTTTCCATACTAGTGGAGGAATGCTTGAAGGATGTGGTCCTACCTTTTCCTACAATGGATACTTCATCTCTCCAAGGCTAATTATGGAGTGTTGTTCGATGGTCAAAGCTTCTTTTGCGATCTTTTATATTAAATGGAAACTTAATTGATCCACAGGAAAGCTACAATGGTGATGAAGAACATGATCATTCTGATCCTCTAGTTACAGATGCAATACCTATGACAAGCCCAGAATTTGAAGCAGTGATTCAAGAGTCTTGGAGAAATCAGAGGGTCCTTTTAAAAGATGAGACAATGCCATGCAAACCATGAATGAAGGGACCATCTTATATGTATTTCCACATGATTATGTCAACTTTCAAGAACTTGGTCATGATTGTGTGGGTGTGGGTATTGAAAGAGCAAATGAAAGCATTGATGATGTGGTTGAAGTGGGTAGCATCACTTTGCTAAAGTGGCCCATCAAGCAGACAACAATGTTGAATGGGAGCCCATTACAACGCTTTTTTCCTGTTGATGGCATGCATGCTACATATGAGGATGTATATAACGATGACAATTTTGGAAAAAAACTTGATGGGAGTAATGTTGTCCAGTTGTCAAGGAAGAGACGATACACTTTCATGAACAGGACTCAAAAATCAAAAGCAGCACCAGCTTCCACTTTTTACCTTTCAAACAAATCAATTCAAAGGGTATCATGCATTGATTGTTGCGCACAAAAATTTTGCCAGTTTGCAAATCGTGATATGGTGACAAGGTTACGACAACAATTTTGGGCGGAGTCTCAAAAATCACGCACTAATTATGTTTATAATGTTCTTTCTAGATGTTATCAGAAAGATGAGAAGTCACGATACCAATTCAAGCTAAATTCAAGGAGAACTTTGAAAATAGTGTGCGCCAATATGTACAATGGAACAAATGTACATTGAGAAGGAGACTTTAACATACTAGTTTAGCAAGAGCACTACTAAATGAGTTTGTGGAAAACAACTCTGAGAAGATGCCACATAGAAGTAGAACACTGCTAGATGGCTCAAGAGAGACTCAATTGGTGATTCCATCAACATACAAACAAGTGGATATTTTATGTGAAATCAACACGACACTTGACCAAATGGGCTATGAGAAGAAGATATCCCAATCTTCTTTTGGTAGAATTTGGAACAAAGAGTACCCACATGTCACTTTAACAAAGACGAGTGAGTTCTCTAAGTGCAATATTTGTAGCTCAATCAAGGCAAGGTTAGAAGCTAAACCTTCTCTTGAAGAGAGAGCTCTTCTCTTGAGGGAGAGAGAAGTTCACATGGCACAACAAAAGAGTTGCAGAAGCCTATATTATGCATGGCGCACGTATTCAGAAACTCAACCACCAAAATATGTATGCATAATCTATGATAAGATGGATCAAAAGAAGACTGTCATTCCTAGATTACGCATTGTTCCTAAGGGTGTGGATTCAGGATATAATCTGTAGGTGGCATTGATTGGCATGATCACTCATGGACATGGAGAAGGTCATTACGGACACTTTGTCTTGAATGGTTTGTGTCCAGCTGATCCAAATCTTACAATTGGCTCAATTCCTAATTGTTTACATAACCTAGAGAGGATAGATAAGCATCCTCTTAGTGATCTAGTAACGATTGGAATTCCAAGGAGCAATATTTCACTACTACATGCTTTGAGCTCAAGGGATGCTTTGGACTACCATAACTTGAGTGATGGAAAAGAGCCCATTGTGCAGTCATCAGAAATTGCAGAAGAGGAATTGGGGTCAACACTTCACAGGTTGCTAGAGAACTTGTTGCTACAATTGGATAATTGTGCAGGGGAAAACAAAAATCGATACTTATTTGCCTATTTGTCAATGCTTGTTGCAAGGGGTGTTTTCAAAACCATCCAGCTAGGGTTTTTAATGGTTGGGCATACACATGAGGACATAGACACCATGTTTATTAGGTTTTCAGAGAAGTTGAGAGTTACACAAACCTATACTTTGCCACATTTGATGGATACATTACGAAACAGCTCATCTTCATCTCCAGCTCCATTTTTTCTCACAAAGATCCCCGATTTCAAGCAATATTGTGATGGCTATCTTTGTGATGGACAAGACATACTTGTTGGACATTACAAACTGCTTCAGTTCAGGTTCTTTATGCAGGATGAGACACCAATGATGCAATATAAGGCACATGTAGGTGTATCAAGTTGGAGTGGAAGTATTCGCCTTTGGAAAATAGACACAGAAGGCAAGCCAATGTTACCACATGGAGATCCACCTCTAGTACCAATGGAGGAGTATGTCAAGGCCCACGAAGAATTCATTTTGGGGCTAAAGAACTATATAAAATTTTGGAAAAATTTAGGGAATGGTTCAAGTATTCCGCGATATTATAGACCCGTGATAGATTATTGGAGTAAGGTAATTGAAGAGATTGGAAAAGCAATCATATCAGAGGGAGTCTTGTATGAAATGTTTTGGCCAAAAACTCAAGAATATTCTCACCTACAAAGCACTACAATGAATTTGCAACAAGGAGCAGAAAGATTCCTAGGCCTTGAAGAGTTGAACGATCATTTTTGTGGGCCTCAACGAGATAGGCCAAGGGAAGAGTTTGACCCTATGTCTGATGTGCACCAAGGTGACTTTCTTATGCTTGTTCCGAGTGACACAGAAATCTATCCAGTGTGGCTTGCAATGGCTTTATCTGACATTGATAATGAGCCTACATCACCAAACTACAGAAAACTCTTGATTCAATATTGGGCACCTTGCGCAAGAAAAAGTGGGATGACAGATTCTCAAGCTTACAGTAATTGTTGGAAGGGTTATTGGGCTGTCAACTGTAAGGACCCACAAGTGTGGGAAACTGTAGATGCAATTTTTTGGTCCTGGAGACCCAACAAAGAAGGACCATTTTCTAGAATAAAGATTCCAGAAAGGTATGCTCTAAAAGCCAAAGAAGGCCTCACCCGTGCACATCAACCACACTTGCATCAAAGTTTAGATATGGTATCAAATGTGGAGTAGAATTATGTGGAGCTTCTATTGTGACTATACTAGTCAATTTTGTAAACAAAATCTTTTTTGTATCTTCCTTTGTTTTATGTAATTTTGTGATTTGAATCAATTTCAGCTCTGTTTGGTCAGATTTTCTAATTTCAGAGTCTTATGGCCCTTTTGCCAAAGTTATGGTTTTCTGGTGTTTTTGACTCTATCTTTTGCCCCAAATCTGACTGGAATGTGATTTACTTATCCTACTCCTAAGTAAAAAAAAATGAAAGAACATAAGAAAATGAATCAAACAAAAAAAACAAGATAAAAAACAGATGATGGATCAGTACTCAATCAATACAAAGAAATTTGAAGAGAAAAAATGCTTAAAGCAACCTCACTCACAACTCCCTATATCTCTCAAGAGTTCATCTAGCCAGTCCAACGACCCTAGACTCCACTAAGTACTAAACCCCTGTCTAGATGCTTCATTGAAATGTAAATGGAATGGAAATTATCTTTTGGAACAATAAGAAAACTTTGAATACTCACTCGGTCACTCATCACCTAAGATTCATTCCCCGGCAACGGCGCCAATGTTTGCGGGTCGCCGCGACGACGGACGTCCATAGCATAGCTCTCAAGCATCAACATAAAATTATCGATACAGGGGAAGCAACTAGGATGAGGCATGGAAACTCACTAGGATGTCAACCCTAATGAAGTGAACTTGAAAGCAAATCAATCGCACTAAAGCCAAGTAATCTGCCTATGTCCTTCTACACAGCTCTACAGTCATCACGTCCGTTCACCATGCAAATCATATCGGAATCGCACGAAACTTGAAGGGAAGCTACAGGGGACTATCAGGAACATATCCTATCATGGTCACAGCATTCTGGAGAGGTACAAAGATCGCGATCGTTCATCCCACAATACGCAAAAACAATAAACGAATGATCCTAAAGGGTCGTTTTTGGGTCCCTAAAGCCTCTCCTAGGGTCAAAACAACATAAAATACGCATATAAACACTCAAAACAATGATTTAAGGCCTAAACGGATGCTTTTGAAACTTTCACCGAATCTTGAATGCTTACACTTGAATGAAAGAGCAGAGTAAGAGGAACACAATGCAAGAAACAAAACTGAATTTGGATTACCGTAGCCACAGAAGCGATGATTACAAGTTGGAGCAATGAGGTAGCTCTCTGTGCGTAACGCAATAGCTTCTTATCTTCAAAAAAATAATCCCCCTTTCCCACTAACCTTAGTGTATTATATACCTAGGGCTTTCTAAAGTGGCCGGCGGCCAACTTCTCATGAACCTTTACATACATCATTGGAAAAATTACATCTTTGACTTAGACTTGACATAGACGATTGAAATTAGGCTTTTACAGGGTTTGATGTATTAAACATCAGAATAATAATGTGACCACATCAAAATTTTGGCCGGTTGACCCAACGGACGCCTTGGCTAGGTGGGCACTTGTATGTTGTTATCACCTCCAAACAAGCAATCATATGTTCTGATCACCAACCCATTGAAGTTAACTGGGAAATTTATCTCAAGTCCTACAAAAATCCCTAATCTTATTTTTATGCAACAAAACGTAAGAAATGTCTGTTTTGATGAAAATGCATTGGTCCATCAACTTTGGAGGCTTGGTGTGACCAAAAGATGAGAAATTTTACAAGTTTCTTATTTTTTCCATGTGTAGTAGGCCTTGAACTATAACCTCATGAAAGGATTTTACAAAATGAGTGGATCTACTATGGTTTTGGAGGTTTTTTTCAAAACCCTGAAAGGACACTTTTATGTCCTGTTAGGTTACCAACCTAGTGTTAAGACTTCCAAAATGCTAAGGTTCCAAAATTCAAAGGTTGTGTCCAAAGGTCGTGTCCAAAGGTCAACCATGGGGGGAATTGGATTCTTTGTGTATGTCCCAAAAGTCTTTTCAAATCCTTACATAGGAGGGGGCGAGCCTAGCTTGTAGGGGATGAGAGAGAAAGTCACACACACACACACACACACACACACACACACACACACACACACACAAGCTCCCTTTACACAAAGGGAATGAGGGATAGATGTCAGCTCCGTAGCCCAGATGCCCACAAGGTGTACCCAATTCCTATTGGATGGCCTTGGAGGTGGACCAATGAGAATTAGGCTAGAGTAAATCTAGTTTAATTAATTTAAAAACACTTAATAAAAGAACCAATGAGAATTAAGTCCTCTAGAAGACTATTGGACAGTCTCCCAAGGGGTCCAATGAACATTCAACAGCCCAAAGGCTTGCCTGATTCCTATTGGCCAGCAGGCAAAGGGGTCCAATGAGAGTTTAGTTGAATTATTAAATTACCTAAATCTCTCACAAAAGGGGAAAGGGGGACACATGTCAGAAGGCTATCACTTATACTACTTAATTACCATTGGCTAGGGCTGGGGAGGTCCAATGAGAGGATAGCAAGAGCAAATAGCAAGAGGGGTCGCCCAAGAGAGAGAGGGGGCTGATTTTTGCAAGGCATTATCACACACACACACACACAATCTCATGTGTGAAGTAAAGAAGACTCTCTCTCCTTCTCAAGCTTTAATGGAAAGCTTACCACCTACTCCAAGCTTGTGAGAAGGGAGGCCTACACCAACAACTCTTGGCTTTGTGATGCAAATCCAACCAAGAGCCAAGCTTCAATGCATGCTCATCTCCTCTACCATGCTAATTACTAAGCTAAGCTATGCTAATATGAGTGATTGTGTGAGGAGATGTACATCTTTCTTGTAAGAATACTCCTACTTCCTCACAATCTACTCTCATACCCTGCTAGCTCTCACCATCTTCGAAGGTGTGTGAGGTCTTGGGTCTGAGACCGGGGATAATTGATGTAGTGTTTGATAAGTGTTTTGCTTAGTGCATGAAGCTTTCATCTTCATTGCACTAGCTAGTCTTGAAGTAACACAAAGAAGTGTATTGTACAATGTCTCTCTTGATGGGAGAAACCTTAATACAAAGCCTTTTGGAGGGGGGACCGGCTCCATGAAAATCCGGTCCTCAATTGTTGTCAATAGCTTAATTTATCTCTCTTTTGAAAGTATTGTTCATGCTATCTAACTAGGTGTTATTCTTTTTGTTGCTCTCTCCACCCGAGCACTCTTGTAATTTCTCATTAGGAATCTATTCTAATGAAATGCCCACTATCATTTCATGCTAATTTCCGCTACACACAAGCTTTTAGGCCATTAAATGTTACATTGGTATCAGAGCACAAGGTTTCTCTTTTCTTGCTCAAGAAGGGAGGTCCTCAAGCTAGCTATAAATGGTTGGTATTATTAATTGCCTGTGAGCAAGTAGAATAGGGATTTTTTGCAGTGCACCTGCCTTCGTGCAGTTAATGGGGCATCACCGTCGAGATCTATGGTCTTAATAGTGGAGTCCTATGGGGCTTGCCTACAGCTTAACCACTATTGAGCTATTAGAAGCTTGACAGGAGTCGGTGTTGTTTTGGTATTGAACGACCCTCTCTTCTATTCCTTGAAATTAATGGTATTCGAGCCACGGGTACAGTAGCTTGAGTGCTTTTTCTAAAGGGGTAAAGAGGAGTAGGGCTTGAAGTGCCAAAGTACACCTAAAACGTTTACACCTAAACATTGTTAGAATGGCTGACAATAATAAAGAGAGTGAAATTAATGTTGATAACTTTGATTTTGCTAATGAGCAAGCTACTAATGATGCTCCAATGCTTGTTAACACTAGGTTGGTAATGGGACACTTTTATGTCCTGGGACACTTTTATGTCCTGTTAAGTGACCATTTTCCTTGAATTATGTCAAGAGTTTCAAAATGGATTTTGAGGTGTTATCTATCTAGAAAGTTGTCTCACGAGCTGAAAAAAACTCGACATTTTTTCGGAATATCAATTCCATCTTTAACATTGTCCTTGCACAACATTTCACAACCTAAACTGTGTGAAAAAACAGGTCCAGTTTTTGGCTTTTTTAAAACTTTTTGCAACTATACCACTCTAGAATTCATGTTTGTGAGGTCTATAATGCTAGAGAACTATATTTAGTAGTCCTCAACATGTCTTGATGCTTCTAGGGAGAAATAAATATTAAAGTTGTAAGTTATGACCAAATTACAGAAATTGACAAATCCTGTTTTTTAGCCAATTTTAGCTCTTCTATGATTTTTTTGGTGGATTTCATGATATCCAAATGCAGTTTTGATTTTCTATGTTGCATATTGTAACATAAAGCTAACATTCCTTGAGTTTTGGGGCACCTAATACCCTATTTTGCATAGTACACAACGATGGTTGATTTTTTCAATTATAGAAGAAAACGAAACATTCTAGTATATGAAGTATAGCTTTTTCAATATTGTTAGTTTCTTGTGACAACTACATGCATTTTGTAGGTAGTAACCATATCTAGTCATAAGGATCAAATTTGGCTAGATATTGAATAGTTTCTATGGGATTCTACAACTCATAATGTTGAACCCAGTTTTTTCATGTTTGCTGTATTTAACACTTCATCTTTGTCCCCAAGATTCCCCTTGGTAAGAGATGTATTATTCTTTTGACATGCTCCATGGCTCCTTATGACCATAAAGGACAATAGGGAACTAAGAAAACATGCATATATTATTTGTATTGAGCATGGCTATAGAAACTTTGATGATATGTTTGCAGAATAATAAAAATTCAACTTTTTTGTACCTATTTATTTTGGCAAAAAAAAAAATAGTGAGTGAGAAGCAATCATATGCTCTGATCACCAACCCATTGAAGTTAACTAGGGAATTTATCTCAAGTCCTACAAAAATCCCTAATCTTATTTTTATGCAACAAAATGTAAGAAATGACTGTTTTGATGAAAATGCACTTGTCCATCAACTTTGGAAGCTTGGTGTGACCAAAAGATGAGAAATTTTACAAGTTTCTTATTTTTTCCATGTGTAGTAGGCCTTGAACTATAACCTCATGAAAGGATTTTACAAAATGAGTGGATCTATTATGGTTTTGGAGGTTTTTTTCAAAACCCTGAAAGGACACTTTTATGTCCTGTTAGGTTACCAACCTAGTGTTAACTATCTTGTTTCTAGGCTTCAACAAGCCATGGGCAATCCATCTCTCCAAAGTGAAGTGCAACGGCAGCTCCGTGCTCACGGGATTCTGCAAGCTCACCACCATGACGAGAGAACACCTAGCAAGCCTCCTTGTGAGACTTCCAAAAGAGGTCTCTCTCCGATTCGGGAAGAAGAAGAGAATCCATACGAAGGGCTCAAGAATTTACTTCTTGATGATGCATCTTCTTCCCAAAGGAGTACTCAAGAGCCTCCACCAAAGGAACGAGAAAGAAGTGAGTCTCCCGCCACCTCGGCGGAGATGGATGCACGAAGATGGCAGGCTAAACGTTCTCCATCACCACCAAAGCGGAGAAGACCATCGGACCCTTCTCCACACCATAATTCAAAGAGGGATGATAAAAAGCAAGAGAAGAAAAAGGCAAGAAAGAGGAGACCCTCTTCTCCATCTTCTTCATCCTCTTCCTCTTTTGAAAGTGATGGTGAAGATGACGAAGATCAAGACAAGAAAAAGGCGAGAAAGAGGTCACCCTCTTCTCCACCTTCCTCAAATTCTTCACCTTCTGAAGAAAGTGATGGTGCAACCTTTGAACCATCAAAAAGAAGAGGCCATACGAAATCCTATGCCGCATGGAAGAGGTCGTCCAAGCTCAAGAAGTTCAAAGAGGGAGGGAAGAGTATCTCTTTCCTTACCTATGATGGCACCTTTGGTGCTACGGACAAAGTCTTGGCCTTTATCCAACAATTTGATGCGGCGTTTGGAGACGAGGGATTCACGGAGTCCTCTAAGCTACGCCATGTAGCTATGCACTTTCAAAAGTCCGCCAGGCAATGGTGGTCTAGCCTACGAGCCAATGGTGAAGCTCTGTGAACATGGAAAGCTTTAAGAGCTTCCATTATGAAGCAGTTTTTGGCCACCGATGCCAAAGACAAAGTACTCACTGAATGGCGAAGCTTAAAGCTCTCTCCCTATGAATCCATCCACAAATGTAGACAATTTTTGGGACCTACAACTCAAAGCCACTGTCTTCAAAAAGTTGGATTTTGGAGAGCAAAAGCAACAATTTTGTGTGGGCTCGACCGAAGAAATGGGGGAGTATGTCAACTCTCAAAGGCCACGTACCATATCGGCGGTAATACACCATACTATGGTGGCCTCTTGAACCAATTTCCAAACGGGGGCTAAAAGAAATAATAAGCACACGGAAAACAAGGGTTCCAACGAGCCTAAGGGGAAGGACAATGTCCAAAAGTCTCCTAAGGGCAACTCCAACAAAGCTAAAGAGAAGGGAATTTACAAAGGTAAAAACAAACTCTCTCCTGAAGAGCTTGAGCGTTATCGCAAGGATAGCCGGTGTTTCAAGTGCGGCGAACAAGGACATGCCTACCACGCTTGTCCCCAAAAGAACAACCGCTAAGATCCTGCTAGAGCTACCTTGGTTGAAATCCAAGAGGAGGAGACTCACCAAATTCACCACAAAGGATCTCCTCTATGCCATGCTTGGGGAAAGGTAAGAGAACATGATGCTTTTATTCTCTTTGACCCTAGTTCTACTCACAATTTTATATCTATAGAGTTGGCCACCAAGCTAGGCATACACGACTACGAGATGGGAGATGTCCTACCCAAAGATAGTGCTTTCAAGGGGCAAGAAGCTTCACTCACTCCCTTAATCGGGAAATTGAGGCTTCATGTCCAAATCTATGTGGACAAAGAGGAATTCTTTATCTCTCCTCTCAAGCATGAGGATGTAATCCTAGGGGCACCATGGTTTGATTGCCCGGCTGCCAAAGTTAAATTCCTTGAAAGGAGAATCTCCTTTAGGTTCAGGGAAAAAGACATGTATATAGATGCTAAGGAAATGGGTAACACTATCCCCATTGTACATACACTAGCTTTCAACAAGTCAATAAAGAGCTCTATTTCCGTGTACATGATTTTTGTTGAAGATTCTCAAAATGAACCTAATGCTTTAGCAAAAGAAAATAAAAGCAACCAAAAGGAATTAGAGTTATCCAATTTGCTCAAGGGGTTTCAAGATGTTTTTATTGACGACATCCCTTGTGAGCTACCTCCTAAACGAGGTAATGATGACCATGCAATTGAACTTCTTCCAAGAAGTTCACCGCCTAACAAACCTCCTTATAGAGTTTCTCAAGCTCAACAAGAGGAGATTATGCGGCAAGTGCATGAGTTAGTTGAGAAGGGCATGGTTAGGCCTAGCTCATCTCCATTTTGCTCACCGGTGCTATTAGTGCAAAAGAAAGACGGCACATATCGTATGTGTGTCGACTATAGAGCACTAAATAGGATCACTATCAAGAATAGGTTTCCCGTTCCACGGGTAGAAGACCTATTTGATAAGCTACAAGGATCGACCAAATGGCATCCATTATTAAGCTGCAAGAGATTAAGTATTTAGGTCACATTATCTCTCAAGATGGCATCCAAATGGATCCATCAAAGTTAGAGGTAATAAAAGGATGGCCTAAACCAAAGAATCTTCATGAACTAAGAAGCTTTATAGGTATATGTGCATACTATAGACGCTTCATAGAAAAGTTCTCACAAATTGCGGGACCATTACATGACCTAACAAAGAAAAGCGTTAGGTATACATGGTCTGCTAAGGAGAAAAATGCTTTCGAAAATCTTAAAGAAAAGCTTATCTCTCAACTTGTGCTTACATTATCGGATCTCTCAAAACCATTTGAGGTCCAATGTGATGCTTGTGGTGATTGCCTTGGAGCTATTTTGCTTCAAGAAGGGCACGCCATAGGCTATGAAAGTCGAAGGCTCGACCCTGTTGAGAAAGCTCTAGGCATATATGAAAAGGAACTCCTTGCATTTCTACATGCCTTAGACTCATGGAAGCACTATTTATTGGGGACTCCTTTCATTCTGCAAACGGATCACCAAAGTCTTAAGTACTTCATGACGCAGACCGAGCTCTCCGACAAACAAATGAGGTGGGAAAATTTCCTTTCGCAATTTCATTTTCATATTGCTCACATTACTGGCAAGCATAATGAAGTAGATGATGCACTCTCAAGACGGCCGAGAGTGAATGCGGTTTCATAGCAACTCACAATGATCTCTCTTCAATGATAGATGAGTATGCTATTGATCCCGATTTTAGAGATGTGATTTCAGCCCTTGCATTAGGGAAGAAAGAAGAACCGTTTACTTTACAAGATGGTTATCTTCTCTATGGCAATAGACTATGTGTTACTAACTCACTACGTGAGAAATTAATGTATGAATATCATGCTCCACCTTATGCGGGGCATAGAGGGATTCAGTCTACCTTAAAGGGAATTGAAACATATTTCTATTGGCCTACCATGAAAGTGAACATACAAGAGTATGTTTCTAAATGTGTGGTATGCCAAAAGACAAAAGTTGATAGAGGGAAGCAACTTGGATTGCTTCAACCTTTGCCAATCCCTAATTCACCATGGGAGAGCATATCCATGGATTTTATCTTTGGATTGCCTAAGTCTATCCATGGGAATACGGGAATATGGACGATAGTAGACAGGTTAAGTAAACAAGCTCATTTTATACCTGTCAAAAAGACTATCAAAGCCCATCAAATGGCAACCCTCTTCATTTCCCAAATTTTCAAGTACCATGGCTTGCCAATGTCCATAGTGTCGGATAGAGATCCTAGAATGACCAGTAATTTCTGGAAGGGTCTCTTTGAGAATTTAGGGACAAGGCTAAACTTCTCTTCGGCCTATCATCCACAAACGGATGGCCAAAGTGAAATAGCTAACCTAACAACCCTGGATCTACTAAAAGCCTTTGTAACGGAAGTAGATCAAAGATCCCAATGGGAGAAGTACTTACCCTTAGTGGAGTATGCTTACAATAACACTGTACACACTTCCATGGGAAAAGCACCTTTCGAGGTAATTGAGGGAAGATCAAAAAGTCCCTTGCTACTTAAAGTACATGGGAAGATCTTCGCTTCTGCAGATGAGTATAGCCGAGACCTACAAGAATCTTTTCAAAAGATTAAGGATGCTATCTCTATCTCACAACAAAGGCAAAAGGCTGCTGCTGACAAGCACAGAAGAGCCCAAGCCTTTAAAGAAAATGATTGGGTCTTATTAAAGTTTCCCAAGGCTCGATTAAGGCACACGACGGGCAAGAATCCTACGGGACACCAAAAGTACTATGCTAAACTAGCAAAAAGGTACTATGGTCCCTTCCAAATTCTTAGAACCAACTATTGAAGACCCACCGGAGATCGAGGACCAAGAAGAGGTGCTGCAGTCCGAGTCCATTCTCCGACATGAAGACAAGGTACTAAGAGGCGGTAAGACTATCCGACGATATCTTATTAAGTTTAAGAATTATCCTTTTGAAGATGCTAGATGGATACAAGGCATACAATTAAAGGATAACCTAAACCTTGTCAATGCTTACAATGCTTCCCAAGAGTAAGCAAATGTACAAAATGTTAAAAATGAACAAAGTTTTTGTCTTATAAGACTCTCTTTTTCTTTATTGTGCACAAAAAAATGAAGTAGTATGCATGCTTAGATCAAGTTTTCGGAGAAGATGTTTTCCAAACACCAAGTAGAGCTTGTCACTCTACTATGGAAGATTGATAGGACTAATGTGCAGACATGCTTGCGGCAGCCTCAGGCTCTCAAGCGCCAAATGGACTAGTCATCCATTGGGGAATGATGTCGTAGGGTAACATAGGGGTCCTCTACCCGCTAAGAAAAGGACTCATGAATATGCTTTATCTTCTCTACACCATAGTCGAGGACGACTATGATTTCAAGAGAGAGGTAATGTCATAATAATCAATATCTAATTATCCTAAATGATTTTCGCATGTTAAAGTGATCATTTAATATGGGGAAGTTCCAGGGGAGAAAAAGCTAGAATATTGGTTAAGCTAGCAGACCGGCCACAGTAGGGATCCAAAGGGGGGGCCATCTGCAAAAGAGCCATGTGCAACAATGGGCTAAAAAGACCCTAAGGTTCAGCCCATTAAGACTTCCAAAATGCTAAGGTTCCAAAATTCAAAGGTTGTGTCCAAAGGTCAACCCTAGGGGAAATTGGATGCTTTGTGTGTAACTAAAAAGTCTTTGCATATCCCTACATGGGAGGGGGCGAGCCCTTCTTCTAGGGGATGAGAGAGAAAGTCACACACACACACACACACACACACACACACACACACACACACACAGGCTCCCTTTACACAAAGGGAATTAGGGACACATGTCATCTCCGTAGCCCAGATGCCCACAAGGTGTGCCCAATTCCTATTGGCTGGCCTTGGAGGTGGACCAATGAGAATTAGGCTAGAGTAAATCTAGTTTAATTAATTTAAAAACACTTAATAAAAGAACCAATGAGAATTAAGTCCTCTAGAAGACTATTGGACAGTCTCCCAAGGGGTCCAATGAACATTCAACAGCCCAAAGGCTTGCCTGATTCCTATTGGCCAGCAGGCAAAGGGGTCCAATGAGAGTTTAGTTGAATTATTAAATTACCTAAAGCTCTCACAAAAGGGGAAAGGGGGACACATGTCAGAAGTCTATCACTTATACTACTTAATTACCATTGGCTAGGGCTAGGGAGGTCCAATGAGAGGATAGCAAGAGCAAATAGCAAGAGGGGTCGCCCAAGAGAGAAAGGGGGCTGATTTTTGCAAGGAATTATCACACACACACTCACACAATCTCATGTGTGAAGTAAAGAAGACTCTCTCTCCTTCTCAAGCTTTAATGGAAAGCTTACCACCTACTCCAAGCTTGTGAGAAGGGAGGCCTACACCAACAACTCTTGGCTTTGTGATGCAAATCCAACCAAGAGCCAAGCTTCAATGCATGCTCATCTCCTCTACCATGCTAATTACTAAGCTAAGCTATGCTAATATGAGTGATTATGTGAGGAGATGTACATATTTCTCGTAAGAATACTCCTACTTCCTCTCAATCTAGTCTCATACCCTACTAGCTCTCACCATCTTCGAAGGTGTGTGAGGTCTTGGGTCTGAGACCAAGGATAATTGATGTAGTGTTTGATAAGTATTTTGCTTAGTGCATGAAGCTTTCATCTTCATTGCACTAGCTAGTCTTGAAGTAACACAAAGAAGTGTATTGTACAATGTCTCTCTTGATGGGAGAAACCTTAATACAAAGCCTTTTGGAGGGGGGACCGGCTCCATGAAAATCCGGTCCTCAATTGTTGTCAATAGCTTAATTTCTCTCTCTTTTGAAAGTATTGTTCATGCTATCTAACTAGGTGTTATGCTTTTTGTTGCTCTCTCCACCCAAGCACTCTTGTAATTTCTCATTAGGAATTTATTATAATGAAATGCCCACTATGTTCATGCTAATTTCTTCTACACACAAGTTTTTAGGCCATTAAATGTTACATACTCTCCTTCATTGTTGCTAGTTGAACCCGGTAGATTGACCTTCTCTTTCATGACTACCTCTCTACTTGGGTTGAGCAACACTAGCCCTCCCCTTGCTTTACCCGTGGCTCGTCGAAAAACTCCAACAATGAAAAATGTAAATGAATTAGGGATAGTTTTAGGTGGTGGCAATGGTAGGGTCTTTACTTCAAGCACTTTAATCTCCTTCTCATGCATCCTATAGGTGAGAATCCCTTCCAATTGTGCACGTACACTATCTTCTACTTTGAAAGAGTATTGGAACTCTTGCAATTCCATAATCCATTAGTACAAAAATTCATTTGAGATGACACCCAAGGGAACATATTTTTTGCAATAAGAATTACAAAAGGTTTTGGTAGCAAGTAGGATCTAAACTTTATCATCACAAACATGAGAGAAAGCATCATGAGCTCTGCTTCAATGTAGATTTTCTCCAAATCATTCATGACCCTACTAGCAAAGTAGATGGGCTGCATCCTGGTACTGTGGGAATCTTGTTGTAACAAAACAACCCCAATTGTTTCCTTTCCAACGTTAGAGATAACAAAGAATGTGTACTCCCAACAAGGAGACATGAGTGCTGGTAGTTCTAACAGAATGACTTTAATGTTACAAAACTATTCTTCAAGCTCATCAAACCAAAAAGTTCAACTTGTTGTGTCAATCTTTGCAAAGGGTGAATTAACTCTGAGGCTAATTGAATGAAATAGGACATATAATTCACCTTTTGAATGAATGAGATGACCTCCTTGTGATTCTTAGGTGATGGTAGCTCAATAAGAGCCTTTGCCTTTGAAGAATCCACCTCAATGCCTTTAATGGAACCTTGTGAACGAGCAAGATCACTTCATCCTCACCTATATGACATTTGTCGGGATTGAGATGACCTCCAATGTCGTAAAGTTTTTTCAACCCTTCTTCTACCTTTTGTAGGTGCAATGATTTTGAGCTATAAATGCAAAAATCATCAATAAAAACCCTAATGGACTTTCCAAAAAATTCTTGAAACACCATGTTCATGAAGTGTTGGAAAGTTGCACGAGAATTTTTCTGGCCAAACGGCATGACTCTGAAAGCATAACAACCCTAAGGAGTGATGAAGGTTGTTTTCAACTGATCCTCCAATGGGATACCTATTTGAAAGTGACCTGAGTAGCCATCACACATAGTGTACTTCTCATGACTAGCTACCTCATTTAGTATCTCATCCTAAATTGGGAGGGGAAAGTGATCTCTTTTTGTTGCCTCATTCAGTGGACGATAATCCACACACACTCTCCACTTGCCGTTCTTCTTAAGAATGATAACAATGGGAGAGAATCACTCTGGGGATAAATGAAACCTGTTGTGCTAGATCTTTTGTACCTCCTTGAGCAGAGCCTACTCCTTGATAACTCCTAGCCTTCTTAGCTTATGAGCTTTAGGTGTGTCCTCACGATTTAACTCAATCTTGTGTTGAGCAGTATCTACTCCATGCACACCAGTGTAGTCTTTAACAAAAAGCCTAGGAAACGTTTTTAGCACACATTTGAACTCCTCTCTTTCTTCCTTTGTAAGCGTTGTTGATAGCATACCTTCTATCATCCCTTCATCTTGCACATTTTGATTCTCTTGGGAACCTACCTCCTCCAAGCCTTGACAAGAGGTCTCTTGGTTGTTTTGCTTAAATCTCACCCCCATGACTTCAATGGAAGACTCCTCTTGTGTAGTGCTATCGCTACCTTCTTCTTTTGAACTGCTATCAGTCCACTCTTCCTCCGTCTCACTTTCTGATGATTCTTCATGGAGCTCCTCTTGACGTTGCTCCTTCATGTCAAAGGCTACTTTTTATGATTGTCATTCCTACAAATCAATTTTCCGCTCTCCCAATTCTGCTGAGCATGCATTTTCACTAGCCATGGTCTTCCTAGGATAAATGGATAGCCACTTCCCTTGGTCGACATAACATAAAAATTGACTACTTTCTTAATGGCAAAGGTTTCCACAAAAACATTTTTACAAATGCCTACACACCTAGCCTTTCTATTGTTTGCCATTTTTACTTTGATTTCAACTGTCTCTTGGATGTGCATACCTAGTCTTTGCATGAGTTCTTCTGTCATGATGCAAATGTGTGCACCCCCATCCACTAGACCTTTCCTAACCAACCTTCCTTTCATGTAACAATCTAGCACATGTGTTATATCCTCATTCATTTCAAATTGTGCAATCTTCACAACATGCACACTCTCTTTTAACTTTATCCTAGTGCTAACCGCCTTCGTTAGCTCCCTCCTAGATTGTGAACACAATGCAAGAAATTGAGGCCATGCGATATGAGGGCCCTTACTTCTCATGTCTTCCAACAGGTCGTATGGAGCCATACCATGTCGAAGAGGGAAGTCTTCTAGGTTGATACGACATCAAGTCCTCTTGGTTTCCTTGGTCTCCTTTGCCTTCTTTTCTTGTCTATGGTCACTTTGTGATGTGACTCCTTCTTTCTCCTTACCTTTTCCATGGCCACAATGCCATTTTCTTCCATGTCAACCTCATTTGGATTTTTCACCTCTAGCACATGCACATTTGGCTCTGGAAAATGTGAAACTCTTTCCTTTATTTTTTTTTCTTAGGAATATGATACAGTTGCACTTCTTCAAACTGATTGAATAGTTTGCGGATAGAATGAACCTTGTGCCTTAATCTTTCATTTTTGCATATCCAAATGCCTAAGATCTACTTCATAATGAGGAGTGCATCCCCGTTTACCATGAGATGTTGTATACCTTGACTAATACACATCTTCAAACCGTGAAGTGGTATATCGTACTCTCCGTCATTGTTGCTAGTTGAACTAGGAAGATTGACCTTCTCTTTCATGACTACCTCTCCACTTGGGTTGAGCAACACTAGCCCTCCCCCTGCTTTACCCGTGGCTCGTCGAAAAAATCCATCAAAGAAAAATGTAAATGAATTAGGGATACTTTTAGGTGGTGGCAATGGTAGGATCTTTACTTCAGGCACTTTAATCTCCTTCTCATGCATCCTATAGGTGAGAATCCCTTCCAATTGTACATGTACACTATCTTCTACTTTGAAAGATTATTGGAACTCTTGCAATTCCATAATCCATCAATACAAAAATTCATTTGAGATGACACCCAACGGAACATAATTTTTTGCAGTGAGAATTACCATTGGGCTATCACATTCACAAGCGCAAGAGACATGTGATGTCTATGCTATCTTCAAGCGATGGAGCTCAAAAAAAATGTATCCGTTAAACTCTGTAGGAATACAAATGCAAGCTTCTAATTTCATACATTTTTTGCGGGTTACTGCAATATTATTTTAATATGCAGGAACTTGGCTCGGATGATGATGGAAATCGATTTCGATGCTGAAACGACTGGACATACTCTACTGCAACATATCATCAAACCAAAGAAGTTGGTGGAGCTATTGGATGATCCATCCAATGCTGGCATTGCTAAAGTTTTGCACCAGAAGTATTTCAGTGAGCTAACGAGAATTGTTTCACCTCAGGAGATGATGGAGGTGTGTGATAGCGCAGTAATAACTTTCAAGGCCTATGAAGTTTTGTATAGACTTGTCACACTAGGTCACAGATCAAAAGGTTTGTTTAGGTTGCTGCCAAAGCCTTACAGTGTTAGCGTTGCAAAAAGGTGCACCAATAATGATGTTGCAAGATTATTGGGTGGATTTCAATATGTGGAGGATGCCCTACCATTATAAGAGAACAAATCCTTTCGTGTTCAATAATGTCTATGTTGACTTGTTGAAGCTCTAGGAGTCAATGATCATATTTTATGGGTTAACACAGGAAGAGTGTGATGGCAAAGTTATATTTGTGATGAAGCTTGATGGATGCCAGATTGTCAAAGGTCAACGGCTCAAAAGGGTAAGCGTTACGCTTATGAACAGAGCCTTGGTGGGCATCAATGTTGAGCTAAATGCTAGCGAGAAGGGAAACACTTGTTTAGGTGTTCAGTCCGAGAAGAATATTTGGTGACTGGGAGTTTTTCATCTCCCACATGAGACACATGAGTCCCTCAAATGGTATTTTAATCACACCCCAATCATTGACGTCATTCGATAATAAGAATAAGTACAACGATTGCAGGTTTCAGGTTTGGGTACGTTCCAAGTGGAGTGGGATTCGGCAAGAGACTTGAAAACTCGGTAAAGTCTCATCAGGAACTGAGGGGAAGGGTAAGGGTAAGGGTAAGGGTGGCAAAGCTGCAGTCAATTCTATGAAAGGTGTGACCACTACACAAACAATGGGTAAAGCACTACAACAATGGTTTCAAGGTATCCTCAGTTGTAACCAGAGTGTACCCCTAATCGAGACATGGACGATCAAAATTGGGATCTCTACCGATTCCTCTGATAAATGTGCATGTGTGCACTCTTCATGCCCGTCTACCAATTCTTGACAAGTTTCTTATGCTCCATGTAACATTTAATGGCCTAATAACTTGTGTGTAGTGTGGCCGGTCTGCTAGCTTAACCAATATTCTAGCTTTTTCTCCCCTGGCACTTCCCCACATTAAATGATCAGTTTAATATGAGAAAATCATTTAGGAGAATTAGATATTGATTATTATGACATTACCTCTCTCTTGAAATCATAGTCGTCCTCGATTATGGTGTAGAGAAGATAAAGCATATTCATGAGTCCTTTTCTTAGCGGGTAGAGGATTCCTATGTTACCCTACGACATCATTCCACAAGGGATGACTAGTCCATTTGGCGCTTGAGAGCCTGAGGGTGCCGCAAGCATGTCTGCACATTAGTCCTATCAGTCTTCCATAGTAGAGTGACAAGCTCTACTTGCTGTTTGGGAGACGTCGTCTCTGCAAACTTGATCTAAGCATGCATACTACTTCATTTTTGTGCACAATAAAGAAAAAGAGAGTCTTATAAGACAAAAACTTTTTTCATTTTAACATTTTGTACATTTGCTTACTCTTGGGAAGCATTGTAAGCATTGACAAGGTTAAGGTTATCCTTTAATTGTATGCCTTGCATCCATGTAGCATCTTCAAAAGGATAATTCTTAAACTTAATAAGATATCGTCGGGGATAGTCTTACCGCCTCTTAGTACCTTGTCTTCATGTCGGAGAATGGACTCGGGATGCAGCACCTCCTCTTGGTCCTCGATCTCCGATGGGTCTTCAATAGTTGGTTCTTGAGGTGGCTCTCCTTTGTAAGGCTTTAATAGGCTCACATGGAAAGCATTGTGTATGAGCCAATGATTGGGCAACTCAAGTTGATAGGCCATCTCATTGATTGGCCTAAGAATCTGGAAGGGACCATAGTACCTTTTTGCTAGTTTAGCATAGTACTTTTGGTGGCCCATGGGATTCTTGCCCGTCGTGTGCCTTAATCAAGCCTTGGGAAACTTTAACAAGACCCAACCGTTTTCTTTAAAGGCTTGGGCTCTTCTGTGCTTGTCAGCAGCAGCCTTTTGCCTTTTTTGTGCGATAGAGATAGCATCCTTAATCTTTTGAAAAGATTCTTGTAGGTCTCGGCTATACTCATCTGCAGCGAAGATCTTCCCATGTACCTTAAGTAGCAAGGGACTTTTTGATCTTCCCTCAATTACCTCGAAAGGTGCTTTTCCCGTGGAAGTATGTACAGTGTTATTGTAAGCATACTCCACTAAGGGTAAGTACTTCTCCCATTGGGATCTTTGATCTACTTCCGTTACATAGGCTTTTAGTAGATCGAGAATTGTTAGGTTAGCTATTTCACTTTGGCCATCCGTTTGTGGATGATAGGCCGAAGAGAAGTTTAGCCTTGTTCCTAAATTCTCAAAGAGACCCTTCCAAAAATTACTGGTCATTCTAGGATCTCTATTCGACACTATAGACATTGGCAAGCCATGGTACTTGAAAATTTGTGAAATGAAGAGGGTTGCCATTTGATGGGCTTTGATAGTCTTTTTGACAGGTATAAAATGAGCTTGTTTACTGAACCTGTCTACTATCGTCCATATTCCCGTATTCCCATGGATAGACTTAGGCAATCCAAAGATAAAATCCATGGATATGCTCTCCCATGGTGAATTAGGGATTGGCAAGGGTTGAAGCAATCCAAGTTGCTTCCCTCTATCAAATTTTGTCTTTTGGCATACCACACATTTAATTAGAAACATACTCTTGTATGTTCACTTTCATGGTAGGCCAATAGAAATATGTTTCAATTCCCTTTAATGTAGACTGGATCCCTCTATGCCCCGCATAAGGTGGAGCATGAGATTCATACATTACTTTCTCACGTAGTGAGTTAGTAACGCATAGTCTATTGCCATAGAGAAGATAACCATCTTGTAAAGTAAATGGTTCTTCTTTCTTCCCTAATGCAAGGGCTGAAATCACATCTAAAATCGGGATCAATAGCGTACTCATCTATCATTGAAGATAGATCATTGTGAGTTGCTATGGAAACCACATTCACTCTCGGCCGTCTTGAGAGTGCATCAGCTACTTGATTATGCTTGCCAGCAATGTGAGCAATATGTAAATGAAATTGCGAAAGGAAATTTTCCCACCTCATTTGTTTGTCGGAGAGCTTGGTCTGCGTCATGAAGTACTTAAGACTTTGGTGATCCGTTCGCAGAATGAAAGGAGTCCCCAATAAATAGTGCTTCCATGAGTCTAAGGCAAGGAGTTCCTTTTTGTATATGCCTAGAGCTTGCTCAACACGGTCTAGCCTTCGACTCTCATAGCCTATGGCGTGCCCTTCTTGGAGAAAAACATCTCCAAGGCAATCACCACAAGCATCACATTGGACCTCCAATGGTTTTGAGAGATCCAGTAGTGTAAGCACAGGTTGAGAGATAAGCTTTTCAAAAGCAATGTTCTCCTTAGCAGACCATGTATACCTAATGCTTTTCCTTGTTAGGTCATGTAATGGTCCCGCAATTTGTGAGAACTTTTCTATGAAGCGTCTATAGTATGCACACATACCTATAAAGCTTCTTAGTTCATGAAGATTCCTTGGTTTAGGCCATCCTTTTATTACCTCTAACTTTGATGGATCCATTTGGATGCCATCTTGAGAGATAATGTGACCTAAATACTGAATCTCTTGCAAGAAAAATTCACTTTTCTTTCGATTAACATAAAGTTTATTCTCTCTCAAAACTTGAAATATTACCTGGAGGTGTTGCTTGTGTTCGTCTAATGAATTAGAGTAGATGATAATATCATCAAAGAACACTCCAGTGAAGGTTCGATGAGGCCGGAACAGCTTCTCCGTCAAGCAGTTGAATGTGGCTGGTGCATTGGTCAAGACAAAAGGCATGACAATGTATTCGTAAAGACCAAATGTGGTGCGAAATGCGGTCTTTACAATATCTTGATCAACTATCCTTATCTGATGATAGCCACTTTTTAGGTCAATCCTACTGAAGTAGGTCGATCCTTGTAGCTTATCAAATAGGTCTTCTACCCGTGGAACGGGAAACCTATTCTTGATAGTGATCCTATTTAGTGCTCTATAGTCGACACACATACGATATGTGCCGTCTTTCTTTTGCACTAATAGCACCGGTGAGCAAAATGGAGATGAGCTAGGCCTAACCATGCCCTTCTCAACTAACTCATGCACTTGCCGCATAATCTCCTCTTGTTGAGCTTGAGAAACTCTATAAGGAGGTTTGTTAGGCGGTGAACTTCATGGAAAAAGTTCAATTGCATGGTCATCATTACCTTGTTTAGGAGGTAGCTCACAAGGGATGTCATCAATAAAAACATCTTGAAACCCCTTGAGAAAATTGGATAACTCTAATTCCTTTTGGTTGCTTTTATTTTCTTTTGTTAAAGCATTAGGTTCATTTTGAGAATCTTTAACAAAAATCATGTACACGGAAATAGAGCTCTTTATTGACTTGTTGAAAGTTGGTGTATGTACAATGGGAATAGTGTTACCCATTTCCTTAGCATCTATATACATGTCTTTTTCCCTGAACTTAAAGGAGATTCTCCTTTCAAGAAATTTAACATCGGCAGCCAGGCGGTCAAACCATGGTGCCCCTAGGATTACATCCTCATGCTTGAGAGGAGAGATAAAGAAGTCCTCTTTGTCCACATCGCCTTGGACATGAAGCCTCAATTTCCCGATTAAGGGAGTAAGTGAAGCTTCTTGCCCCTTGAAAGCACTATCTGCGGGTAGGACATCTCCCATCTCGTAGGCTTGTATGCCTAGCTTGGTGGCCAACTCTATAGATATAAAATTGTGAGTAGAACTAGGGTCAAAGAGAATAAAAGCATCATGTTCTCTTACCTTTCCCCAAGCATGGCATAGAGGAGATCCTTTGTGGTGAATTTGGTGAGTCTCCTCCTCTTGGATTTCAACCAAGGTAGCTCTAGGAGGATCTTAGCGGTTGTTCTTTTGGGGACAAGCGTGGTAGGCATGTCCTTGTTCGCCGCACTTGAAACACCGGCTATCCTTGCGATAACGCTCAAGCTCTTCAGGAGAGAGTTTGTTTTTACCTTTGTAAATTCCCTTCTCTTTAGCTTTGTTGGAGTTTCCCTTAGGAGACTTTTGGACATTGTCCTTCCCCTTAGGCTCATTGGAACCCTTGTTTTCTGGGGGCTTATTATTTCTTTTAGCCCCCGTTTGGAAATTAATTCGTGAGGCCACCATAGTATGGTGTATTACCGCCGATATGGTACGTGGCCTTTGGGAGTTGACATACTCCGCCATTTCTTCGGTTAATCCCGCACAAAATTGTTGCTTTTTCTCTCCAAAATCCAACTTTTTAAAGACAGTTGCTTTGAGTTGTAGGTCCCAAAAATTGTCTACATATTTGTGGATGGATTCATTGGGAGAGAGCTTTAAGCTTCTCCATTCGGTGAGTACTTTGTCTTTGGCATCGGTGGCCAAAAACTGCTTCATAATGGAAGCTCTTAAAGCTTTCCATGTTCGTGGAGCTTCATCGTTGGCTCGTAGTTGAAGGAGTACGAGCGGAAGTGCGGCGCGAGAGAGAGTACGAGAAGAAGAGCACGACGATATGGTGAACTCGCTCTATTGTAATGTGTAGAGCATAGTGAGTTCTTATTAGGTTTTTACAAAAGAATATGTGTACATACCTGGCAGCCCACCCACTTACCTAGGCGACCACATTGGGCTTTATACCCCAACAACCTCCCACTTAAAGTCCAACGTGGTACTTTAAGTGTGAGAGAAGCTACTATACAAGCTAATATACAAGAGATGTAGAGAAGTGATGTACTACCCTACACCTAACTGCTTGCAAAAATGCGCAAAGCTCTCTGAGGGAAGTCCTTTTGTAAGTAGATCATCAAGATTTTTTATGGTGTGAACTTTGACAAGCTGAAGTTTCTTATCCTCAAGCATTTCCCTGATGAAATGATACTTCACATCCACATGCTTTGTCTTTGAGTGATAAACTGGATTGCGAGCCAATTGTATAGCACTTTGACTATCACAATATAACACAGGCATCTCTTCTTTGATTCCCAAATCTGTTACTAGTCGATTAAGACAAATTGATTCTTTGAGTGCCTCTGATGCTGCAACATATTCAGCCTCTGTAGTAGACTGAGTAACAAAATCTTGTAATTTAGAATGCCATGATACTGCTCCACCAGCCAATGTAAAGACATACCCTGACGTAGACCTTCGGTTGTCTAAGTCACCTGCATAATCTGAGTCTGTAAAACCCTTTACACTTAGCTCCTGACTCCCATAGCATATACGCATACTCTTTGTAGCTTTCAGGTATCTCAATATTCCTTTCACTGCCTCCCAATGTTTCTTGCCTAAGTTTGACATGTATCGACTTACTATTGAGATGTCGAGCTCTACACCTTGAGCTGGCATCCACTACGGGTCTTGGCCGCTTACGGCATTTACTCACTGGTGCGTTAGGTGACCGACACGGAGGATCTCTGCCAGTGATTTTACAGCTGGACTACACTTATAGTGCCAGCCTAGTACGCTTCTAGCGAGTTCACACTTAGTGACCGCATGTACATATGTGCTACTTTTCAGCTTTAGCACTTAGTCATTTTGTACTCTCTTTTCTGTGAAGAAGAAGAAGAAGAAGCTTTCCATCTCTGTGTGCTTTGTGCTTGTCTTGTGTAGCTCTCTTGCATCCTCATTCTTTACATGGTATCAGAGCCTGGTGCAGGCAAGAGAGGCTAAGAGAGCAAGAGCATCACAATTTCTTTTGCTTGGAATTATCAAGAAGTTGGTGGGGAAAGAGAGAGGAGAGAAATGGAGGTGATAGGACTTTTCATAGTGGGTTAGTGTTAGTACAGTTAGTATTAATTTACAAATGGAATTGAATATTTACAATGGGAGTATCCATGTAGGATACAAATAAGGAAGAAAAACTCTTAAGAGGTAAGAAAAGGTGGATTTCTTACAAGGTTGATGCTCCAAGTGTCTTGAGTAGGGCCAATTTTGACGCTTGTTGACGGTCCACTAGCTTTGACGGTACATTTTTTCTCCACTCTTGACCTTCCTTGAGAGACAAGGTAATTGAAGCTGAGTAATCAACCACCATGATGCTATCTTTTAAGAGAAGAGGCTGAATTTTGTGGTTTTTTGATAGATATGGGTAATTTGGAGGAGGAAAAATGAGACTAGGTGGTCAATTTTGGAATGGAATTGTGTGTGGGAGGTATGAGTTCACCATGGTTTCTCTTATTCTTCAAGGTTGAGGAGAAGGTGAGTAGTGTGCAGAGAGGAGTGGTGAGAGAGATGGGGATGATGAGTGGAGAAGTGTGTGTGAAAGAGGAAAATGATAAAGTGGAAGAGAGAGTGTGACTGCATAGCATGGGAAAACTGGGGTCCACTAAAAAAATCATAGCTCACAGTTGGTAGCTCCAAAAATCATGAAAAAATTTGGGGTGATTATTCAGAGCGTGGGCTACATTTTCTCTTTTGACCACCGCTCCAAATTCGGAGTGGAGATAGGTGCCAAAATTCTCACCAAAAAGCCTGTTTTTTATGCCTGCAAAAGTCTTTTAGTGGTCCCCTCCTTTGTTGAATTTGTACAATGCATCCAAGAGTGAGCCCCTCCTTTGTCATATTATAATACAAAGCATTCAAGTTGCCCTTGACCCATGCATGGAGGAGGATTATTGGTGAAATAAGAAATATATACATGGTGGGACTAGTGTATGGACTATTCATGGACTTTAGCTCAATGAGCACATGGTGTTAGAATAATGAGTAAAAATAATAATAAAAATATGGAGGAGTTATGGATATGGAAAGATATTGGAATCATATGATATGGTCCCTCCTTGAATTATTTTGGGTGAAAGAGGAAAAGGTATGCAAGTAAATAATATAATAAAAGTAACCAATGAGTAGAAATCAATTTTTTGTTTTCACGAGGATGAGGGTGAAAATGTGGGAGTGATTTGTATAAAGGAAAAATATGAGGTTAGAGTATGTACATATTGGCAAAAAAAAAAAAAAATTATGGTGTAAGAGGATGAAAGAAGGTGTACATAGGTTTAATAAAACACACACCTAAGTAGAAATATTTAAATAAAATACCAAAATAATTATTAAAAATCCCTATATTTAGGCCATATATACAATGAAATATTTACACACAAAGAGGCCATAATATACTTTTATTTTTTTTATTTTTTTTTATTTTTTTTGGCTCACCTAGCCCAGTGACTAGCTAGCTGAGGGTTTTTAAGAGGATATGGGAAAAGTCCCGTGACTCACGCACGCCTATGTACAGTGAAATGGTAGGGATAGCCACAGTGTTTGGGTGATTTTGGTAGGGTGAGGTAACTCACTGTGGCAATTACAAAGAGCCGAAAAAACAGCTATCATTAGCCCTCCCCCTGGATGATGGTATATTCATGTACCATCATAGAGCATCTTTTCCAAAGAGAGTGCTTCAGAGTCCTTGACGAGATCTTCATTGTTTGGCCCCTCAGAATTTTGGCTGGAGTTACACTCATGCTTCATGTAACAATACTTACATGAGACAGCGGCCTTTGGACAGATCTTTGGTAGATCCTTTGGTAGAAGGCGACTCAAATAGGGCTTCAAGCGATACCCGTTTACCTTCCTAGAGAGCTCTTTACCATTCAAGTCCATAAGCTGATAGTAGCTAGAATTGAAAGCCTTCTTGACTATGTATGGCCCTTGCCATCTAGTTTCAAACTTGGCATCAAAACGATTGTCAAGTCGATTGTCATACCTTAGCACAAGCTCTCCTTCCTTGATGCCTTTGTCCTTCAGTTTCTTGTCGTGCGTTTCTTTCGCTTGTGTGGCTTTCCTCTTGTAGCACTCGTACGCTGCTTCTCTTTTCCACTCAAGCTCCACTAACGTAAGAAGTCGATCCATCCATACCTCTTGATCATCTTGTGCTGATTTGCCATGAAGTCGCATTGTTGGAATGTTTAGCTCAATTGGCTGTAAAGCCTCTTGACCATAGACCAAGTGAAATGGTGTGAACTCCGTGGCTTCCCTATATGTGGTTCGATACGCCCACAAGGCACCATCCAAGAAGTCATCCCATAATTTTGTCTTGTTTTGCACCATCTTTCTAATGATTCCTGCAATGACACCATTAGCCTTCTCCACCAAACCATTTGACTGTGGGTAGTATGGTGTGCTATGATGATGTAGAATGTGAATCTCTTCACAAACTTCTGTGAGCAATCCTTTTCTAAACCCTGGACCATTATCAGAAACAATCTCCAAAGGTGTGCCAAATCTACAACAAATGTGAGTGTAGACGAATTTGCTTACTGTCTTCTCATTTACCTTTGCCACACTTTGTGCTTCCACCCACCTAGTCATATAGTCTACAGCCACTAGAATGTAGAGTTTACCATTTTTTGTCCTAGGCAGAGGACCCATAGCATCAATGCCCCACTTTTCAAAGGGTCCATTTGCAAGCACTATTTGCCTCGGGCCATGCACCAACCTTCTATTTCCATTTATCTGACAAGTGTGACAGCTTTTACACCAATGTTGAACATCCACATGCAAACTTGGCCAAACATACCCCGAAAGCAAAATCTTCTTCACAGTTAATTCTTGGGCAAAATGACCACCACATGCCTCTTCATGCAAACCTTTTAGAATGGCTGGAATTTCCTTAATAGTTGGTACTCGTCTGCACACTTGATCCTTCCCTCTTTGATAGAGGGAGCCTTCTAGGAAGAGATATACGCTTGCCTTCTTCATCAGTCTCCTCTTCTGAGCTTTTGTGAAGTCTGGTGGAAACTCACCCTCCAAAATGTAGCCAATGATGGGAGCCAATGACTCCAATCCCTGGTACCTCGGTTGCTTCACAGCAGCCGCCACCATGATGACCTGCACTTCTTTCTTTACACATGCAACGGCTTGTTGTGCAAGTAAATCAGCATCTTCATTCTGTTTCCTAGGAATATGATATAGTTGCACTTCTTCAAATTGATTAAACAATCTACGAATGGCATGAACTTTTGTCCGTAAGCTCTCACTCTTGCATGCCCAAATGCCTAAAATCTGTTTAACAATGAGAAGTGCATCTCCCTTTACCATGAGGCGTTGTATCCCTTGGCCAATGCACATCTTCAAACCATGAAGTAGAGTGTCATATTCTGCTTCATTGTTACTAGCTGAACTTGGTAGATTGAACTTCTCTTTCATGACCACCTCTCCACTTGGGTTGAGCAACACTAGCCCTCCCCCTGCTTTTCCTGTGGCTCGACGAAAAGCTCCATCAAAGAACAAAGTAAAAGCATTAGGAATACTTTTTGGTGGTGGCAATGGTAGGGTCTTTACTTCAGGCACCTTAATCTCCTTTTCGTGCACCCTATAAGTGAGAATCCCTGCCAATTGTGCACGCACACTATCTTCTACCTTGAAAGAGTATTGAAACTCTTGCAACTCCATAATCCACTTTGAGATCCTAGTACTAAGATTCATTTGAGATGACACCCAAGGGAACAAATTTTCTGCAGTGAGAATTACAAAAGGTTTTGGTAGTAGGTAGGATCTAAACTTTCTCACCGCAAACATGAGAGAAAGCATCATGAGTTCTGCTTCTGTGTAGTCTCTCTCCAAAGCATTCATGACCCTACTAGCAAAGTAGATGGGTCGCATCCTTGTACTGTGGGGATCTTGTTGTAGCAACACAGCACCAATTGTTTCTTTCGCAGCACTAGAGCTAACAAAGAATGTGTACTCCCAACAAGGAGGCATGAGTGTTGGTAGCTCTGACAAAATGACTTTAATGTTACAGAAGTACTCTTCAAGCTCATCAGACCATGCAAATTCTACTTGTTGTGTCAACTTTTGCAAAGGGTGAAGTAACTCCGAGGCTAAGTGAATGAAGCGTGACATATACTTCACCTTTTGAATGAATGAGATGACCTCCTTAAGACTCTTGGGTGATGGTAGCTCAATAAGAGCCTTTGCCTTCGAAGGATCCACTTCAATGCCTTTGTAAGAAACTTTATGACCAAGCAAGATTACTTCATCCTCACCTATATGGCACTTGTCGGGGTTGAGTTGACCTCCCATGTCATAGAGCTTCTTTAAACCTTCTTCTACCCTTTGTAGATGCAATGATTTTGAGCTATAAATACACAAATCATCAATGAACACCCTAATTGACTTTCCAAAGAATGCTTGAAACACCATATTCATGAAACGTTGGAATGTTGCAGGAGCATTTGTCAGACCAAATGGCATGACTCTAAAAGCATAACAACCCCAAGGAGTGATAAAGGTTGTTTTCAATTGATCCTCCAGTGCAATCCCTATTTGAAAGTAACCTGAGTAACCATCGCACACAGTGTACTTCTCATGACCAGCTACCTCATTTAGTATCTCATCCTGGAATGGGAGGGGAAAGTGATCTCTCTTTGTTGCCTCATTGAGGGGACGGTAATCCACACACACCCTCCACTTGCCGTTCTTCTTAGGAGTGACAACAACAGGAGAGACCCACTCTGAATTCTCCACTGGATAAATGAACCCTGCTGCTAGAAGCTTTCTTACCTCCTTGAGTAAAGCCTGCTCCTTGATGACTCCTAGCCTTCGTAGCTTCTGAGCCTTAGGTGTGGCCTCTGGCTTCAACTCAATTTTGTGTTGAACAGCATCTACTCCACGCACATCGGTGTAGTCTTTAGCAAAAAGCCTAGGAAACTTCCTTAGCACACATTTGAACTCCTCTCTTTCATTCTTTGTAAGTGTTGTTGATAGCATACCTTCCAGCATCCCTTCATCTTGATCACCTTCGTTCTCTTGAGGACCTACCTCCTCCAAGCCTTGACAAGAGGTCTCTTGGTTGCTTGGCTTAAACCTTACCCCCATGACTTCGATGGAAGACTCCTCTTCAGTAATGCTGCCGCTACTTTCTTCTTCTAAAGTGCTATCGGTCCAACCTTCTTCCGTCTCACTTTGAGATGATTCTTCATGGAGCTCCTCTTGGCGTTGCTCCTTCATGTCAAAGACAACCTTCTTGTGATTGTCATTCCTGCAAATTAGCTTTTCACTCTCCCAATCCTGCAAAGCTCGCATTTTCATTAGCCATGGTCTTCCTAGGATAAATGGGTAACCATTTCCCTTGGTAGACATGACATAGAAATCCACTGCCTTCTTAATGCCAAAGGCCTCCACAAAAACATTTTTACAAATGCCTACGCACCTAGCCTTGCTATTGTTTGCCATCTTGACCCTAATTTCAGGTGTCTCATGGATGTGCATGCCTAGTTTTTGCATGAGTCCCTCTGTCATGATGCAAATTTGTGCACCCCCATCCACTAGACCTTTCCTAACCAATCTCCCTTTGATGTAACAGTCTAGCACCGGTGTAATGTCCTCATTCATTTCAGCTTGTGCAATTTTTACAACAGGCACGCTCTCTTTTACCTTTCTCCTAGTGCTAACTGCCCTTGTTAAATCCCTCCTAACTTGTGGACATAATGCAAGAAATTGAGGCCATGAAATATCAGGACCCTTACCTCTCATGTCTTCCAACAAGTTGTACGGAGCCATACCATGTCCAAGAGGGAAGTCTTGGAGGTTGATACGACGTCGAGTCCTCTTGGTTTCCTTGGTTCCCTTTGCCTTCTTGCCTTGTCCATGGTCACTCGGTGATGTGACTCCTTCTTTCTCTTTACCTTTTCCTCGGCCACGCTTAATTCCATTGGCTTCCATGTCAACCTCATTTGAATTTGTCACCTCTACCACATGCACATTTGGATCTGGCAAAGGTGGAACTCCTTCTACCCCTTGTGGAGGTGGTCTTGGTCCATTTGGCCTTTGTAGAAGCCTTGGTTGTTGACCAGTTCCTTCACCTGCATTCATCACTGGGTAATTCAAGCTAGGCCTCCCTGGCTCCCCACGGGGCCAGGGACAATTATACATCCCATGTCCAGACTCTCCGCAATTCCAACATTGCAAGACTCTCCTAGGTCGTGGATCTCGCTCTTCAGACTTCTTTGCTTGTCCCTTTGGACCTACAGCTTGTGCAAGGTGAATTGACAGGCTGCTTAAAGATTCGTTTAACTTCTCAATTACTTTCGCCGTTACCTCAGGAAGCTCCCTCGATGTTGATGCTTGTGACTTACCTTTGGGTCTAAGACCTTCTATTGGAACCTCTCCCCTTAAGCACTTGAGTTTCCTATACTTCTCAGCAGCCCTAGTTTCAGCTGCATCAAAAGTAGCAGGTGCTCCCGCCTCAACTTTTACCTTAAGGTCAGGAAAGAGTCCGGCTATGAACCTCTCCTTCTTTAAAAATTCTGCACCATCACCAGGGTTAGCAACATTTCGTATCCATAGAGCCCAAAGACGTAGAAACTCTTGCTTGTACAAGTAGTAGTCATCTAAGTCTTTTTGCTTATGAGAAACAATGTCTTGCCATAGTTTCTGAGTGTTTTGGGGATCAAAGAAGTATCTCTTAAAACGATTTAAAACTTCTGTGTAATTCCCCTTAACTTCCTCAGGCAAAGAGTCAAACCAAGTACTAGCATCTTTCCTAAGGACCACCTCAAACATTTCTACACGTTCTTGATCGGTTACTATCCTCTTGATACGGCAAGACATCTTGAAATTTGCTAAAAATAATTCTGCATCCTCTCCAGGCTCTCCAAAGAAAAGAGGATATCCAGACATTTGGCGTTGGCTCTCCATTATTATGAAAGATTACAACACGAGTTACAATAAGGGATACAATAGAGATCTAGAACCACTCGCCTGCAAATGAAGAAGTGAGAAAATACCACTCTAGGTTTTCTTCTTCAGCTATCCAAGCTTCAATAAGGTCTCGATTTGTTTGATCAAAACAAAAGGGTAGACTATTGATGAGCTCTAAGAAGGGCTGAAATTCTTCAAAGCTAAGGCGATAAACAGAAATCTCTAGAACTTCCTTTTCTGGATCCAAAAGAGCAACCACGTCCCAAGTGATAAATTGCACTTGCTCTACAATTCCCAATGCACAAGCGGTTTGTATAAAAACTAGATCTTCATGCTCGTCAAAGGCCGTGAGAAAGTAGCAATTGACTAGGAGCTCCTTTCCTTCGAGTTCCACACAGTCGGAGTGAGGCAATCTTCTCACAATTTCATAAAGAACATCCTCATCAAGTCCAATCAAGTTTGCAAGATTTAAAGACTCCACTTGTGCTACAAAATTCTTGGACAAAAACTCCTTAGGGTTATGGTTAAATCATTCAAAATCATAAAGAGATTTACAATGTCTCTATGAACAAAGTGTCATAGAAAGTAGAGAAGGATGAGAATTTATACAAATTTGCAATCTTCTCTATGCTCTCTTTATTAAGACAAGCTCTGAATAGCTCCCTATCTCCTTTGTTGAAAGCGAAAGGAAGACTATTAATAAGACGCAAATGAGGGAAAAATTCACCAAATGTGAGTCTATGAAGCATGAACTCTGGCCGCAAGTTTCCTGAAGAGTCTTCCTCAATGGTGAAATGCACTCGCCAAACGCCAAATTTCACTCTATTTACCAATCTTAGGGCACACACTAGTTGGATGAATGCGCGGTCTTCCTTAGTGCCCAACAACAAGAGGAAAATGGAATCAACGCGTAGGACCTTCCGTCTTAACTTCACCACCCTCTTGTTATGAGGGAGACGCCTTACTACTTGCTCCTGCAACTCAATTGGTAATAGAGCTAGATCTCTAAGGATTGAACTTTCACTGCACACACATTCCCAGTTAGAACAAATGATCGTTTTTTTGTTTCTTGTAACAACTTGGACAAAGAAAAAAACAAACATACACACTACTTTGCCGGGCTGCACTTCATTTTAAAATAAAATGAACACATGTACATCAAAAGAAGTGTGGTAGTTGATGAGAGGTAGAATGACAGGGTTTGGTGATGCAAGAATTTCTCCTGCTCTTTGGGCACCAAACATGAACACCATTCGTTGTTGAAAATGGATCTTTCTACTAATTGCAACGTTTATTCTAATGTGTGGAGTAAAATGAAAGGGAAAAACCTCTATTCCTGGGCCATTATCCATGGCCTATGCATGTCCTAATGCTTAAAACAAAACAAAAATATAGACGTCCAAACTAAGGTCGTACCTAATGAGAGGCAAAATAAAAGGATTTACTGAAGCGTTTATATCGGCCAACCTAAGAGGACCTAAAATTCTATGAATGACACGTTGAAATTGCAACTTAGTACTAACAATTATGTGTACCTTTTGCCTTGCAATGGGAATGAAGGGATCATACAAAGCTTCGTGATTCATGCAAACTACTTGACTATGCTAAAGGTTGATTCTACACAAAAATACACAAGCCGTCCTCAGTGGGGGCACCAAAATTGAGGCGGTCCGGGGCGGGCAACAAGAAGAGTGGCCTCTAGACACCCTTCAAGGCTCCTGTGCTGCTCAATGGGGCTGGGGCACAACACAACACAAACCAAAACAACAAACCCACCGCCAAATCCCAACTACACAAGGGGCACCACCTAGTTTAAGAGCGAACTAGGACGCAAAAGAGGAGAATCGTTAGAGAAACCCACAAACAAGCAAGGAATTTACACTAACCCTAACACCAATGGAATACTCTCACACACTAAAACACGAGAGAGAGAGAGAGAGAGAGAGAGAGAGAGAGAGAGAGAGAGAGAGAGAGAGATAGTGCTCGGGCTGCTTTGAAACGTATCGGCAATGATCAAGCAAACACAACTATATATTTAAGAAAGAGAGAGAAAGGGGGAGGGGGTGCTTGTTGCATTAATACCTTCTTACAAATCTGTCATGACAAATCAAAGTGAGATTAGTACTTGTTCAACATAGCTTGCGTAAATTTCACCACAACACATCACTAGAAAAGCCACCCCAATCACTGTCTTAAGGCCAGGGGAGTCCTCTCCACCCTGTCGCCCTCTTACAGTATGTGGGATTTATGGCTAGATTGATGACAACACCAGAGACAAGCTATCAAGAACTTAAAAAAAACCAAGACACTTACGCATCATTGTTGTCCATTACTTCACGTTGGAAAGGAGACAAAATATCCAAGATTAGTCCAAATCCACCCTCCTTGATTCAGCGAATGTTGGGCTTACACTAGTAGGAGAAATGATAGATTTCCTACTCTCAATTGAATGATCACTCTCTCTCTTACAATGGCATAGATTTCCCTTGCTAATCCCCTATTACAACACATGCACATGCATAAGACAATGAGCTTCCACTCAAGAGCTCCTTCTAAAGAGGTTGAGCTTGGCTTCTCAAGCTATAGCATAGTGCTCTTGCTTATGGCTTCCCTCTTTTATGCTAGCTACACCCTCCTTTTATAGCAATTTTGAAGGCTAGGGTTACTCCTCTAACCATGGTTGAGTTAGATTTTCAGCAATTTATCTAATTTCTTTTTCTTGGAATTATCAAGAAGTTGGTGGGGAAAGAGAGAGGAGAGAAATGGAGGTGATAGGACTTTTCATAGTGGGTTAGTGTTAGTAGAGTTAGTATTAATTTACAAATGGAATTGAATATTTACAATGGGAGTATCCATGTAGGATACAAATAAGGAAGAAAAACTCTTAAGAGGTAAGAAAAGGTGGATTTCTTACAAGGTTGATGCTCCAAGTGTCTTGAGTAGGGCCAATTTTGACGCTTGTTGACGGTCCACTAGCTTTGACGGTACATTTTTTCTCCACTCTTGACCTTCCTTGAGAGACAAGGTAATTGAAGCTGAGTAATCAACCACCATGATGCTATCTTTTAAGAGAAGAGGCTGAATTTTGTGGTTTTTTGATAGATATGGGTAATTTGGAGGAGGAAAAATGAGACTAGGTGGTCAATTTTGGAATGGAATTGTCTGTGGGAGGTATGAGTTCACCATGGTTTCTCTTATTCTTCAAGGTTGAGGAGAAGGTGAATAGTGTGCAGAGAGGAGTGGTGAGAGAGATGGGGATGATGAGTGGAGAAGTGTGTGTGAAAGAGGAAAATGATAAAGTGGAAGAGAGAGTGTGGCTGCATAGCATGGGAAAACTGGGGTCCACTAAAAAACTCATAGCTCACAGCTGGTAGCTCCAAAAATCATGAAAAAATTTGGGGTGATTATTCAGAGCGTGGGCTACATTTTCTCTTTTGACCACCGCTCCAAATTCGGAGTGGAGATAGGTACCAAAATTCTCACCAAAAAGCCTGTTTTTTATGCCTGCAAAAGTCTTTTAGTGGCCCCCTCCTTTGTTGAATTTGTACAATGCATCCAAGAGTGAGCCCCTCCTTTGTCATATTATAATACAAAGCATTCAAGTTGCCCTTGACCCATGCATGGAGGAGGATTATTGGTGAAATAAGAAATATATACATGGTGGGACTAGTGTATGGACTATTCATGGACTTTAGCTCAACGAGCACATGGTGTTAGAATAATGAGTAAAAATAATAATAAAAATATGGGGGAGTTATGGATATGGAAAGATATTGGAATCATATGATATGGTCCCTCCTTGAATTATTTTGGAATATATACATGGTGGGACTAGTGTATGGACTATTCATGGACTTTAGCTCAATGAGCACATGGTGTTAGAATAATGAGTAAAAATAATAATAAAAATATGGGGGAGTTATGGATATGGAAAGATATTGGAATCATATGATATGGTCCCTCCTTGAATTATTTTGGGTGAAAGAGGAAAAGATATGCAAGTAAATAATATAATAAAAGTAACCAATGAGTAGAAATCAATTTTTTGTTTTCACGAGGGTGAGGGTGAAAATGTGGGAGTGATTTGTATAAAGGAAAAATATGAGGTTAGAGTATGTACATATTGGCAAAAAAAAAATATAATTATGGTGTAAGAGGATGAAAGAAGGTGTACATAGGTTTAATAAAACACACACCTAAGTAGAAATATTTAAATAAAATACCAAAATAATTATTAAAAATCCCTATATTTAGGCCATATATACAATGAAATATTTACACACAAAGAGGCCATAATATACTTTTATTTTTTTTATTTTTTTTGGCTCACCTAGCCCAGTGACTAGCTAGCTGAGGGTTTTTAAGAAGATATGGGAAAAGTCCCGTGACTCACGCACGCCTATGTACAGTGAAATGGTAGGGATAGCCACAGTGTTTGGGTGATTTTGGTAGGGTGAGGTAACTCACTGTGGCAATTACAAAGAGCCGAAAAAACGGCTATCAGTAGAAGGAGACAATGAAAAGGAACCAGAGATTCCCGAGGCAAATGCTACAGCAGAACAAAGGAAAGCTTTGAGGGACTGGCAACAAGGCCAGAGCAAAGTGATGTATTGGCTATCTATGAGCATCACAGATGGCATGATGGGCTATCTACAGGATGTTGAAACCCCCGCCATTGCATGGAGAAACTTAGGCAGAGTGTTCGAGGTGAACACCAAGGCCAGGAAGCTTCAACTAAAGTCGGAGCTAAATCAGGTTAAGAGGAACAACCTCTCAATCAATGATTATGCCTTGAAGATCAAGAGTATCATTGAGGCTCTTGGATCTATTAAAGTCTCAGTAGAAGACGATGACATTGTCCGTGCATGCTTGGATGGTCTAGGAGATGAGTATGTATATTTTAGGTCTTCCATGAATACAAGAGACGACATCCCCGTGTTCAAAGATTTGATTTCTATGCTTATTCTTGAGGAGAAGAACCTTGACACATCTTCTTCTCATGGCAGAAATAATTCTGAACAGGCCTTCTATTCTAACTCCAACAGAGGTAGAGGTAGAGGTCGTGGTCGAGGCCCAAGGGGTTGCAGGGGCCAATTTCTGGAAGGTCAATCAAATCAAAACAATATAGGTGGCAAGGGGAACCAGTCTCAAGGCAGGGGGAGTCAAAGAGGTCGTGGTGCAGGATCAAGCAGGCAGCAACATACTCCAGATAGTAGAGAATGTTGGACTTGTGGTGAAAGAGGTCACATGTCACGTGACTGTCCAAAGGGAAAAGCAAGTAGAAAGAGAGAACAGAGCAACTATGCATCTACTAGCAGAGATGCAGATGACAGCAAAAACGAGCGCATGTTTGTTATGCAGCATGTAATGAATACAATGACTGCAGAGAATTCCACCCAAGATGATGTTTGGTATGTGGATTCAGGTGCCTCTAATCACATGACGTCTCGTGGAGAGTGGTTTAGAGATATGCGCAAACCAGATGTGTCAGGCTATGTGCAGACAGGAGATGACACAGCTCACCCCATTGTTCATGTAGGGGACATACCTCTAAATACGAAGAGTGGGAAATCAAAGTACTTAGCAGATGTACTTCATGTCCCAAACATTACAAAGAATCTTGTTTCTGTTGGACAAATGGTTGAGCAGGGTTTGCAGGTTCGCTTCAATCCAAATGGCTGCTATGTAGAAGATTTCCAGAATGGTTGTAAGCTGATCACAGAGGGCAAATGTGTGGGCAGAATGTTTACGCTGAATGTAGACATGCCTGAGGTAAAAGATGCATTATTTGCACAGGGCACAGGTGTTGTGGCTGATGTTGACATTTGGCACAAACGCATTGGCCATGTCAATGAGCAGAGATTGCGCAGCATGCAATCAAAACAGATTGTAAAAGGTTTGCCCAAATTCAAGGTGGATGGTATGCATAAAGTGTGTGCAGCATGCCAGTTTGGAAAACAGTCAAAGGGCTCATTTCCACATGAGCGCAATGTATGTAAAAAGCCACTTGAGGTGGTGCACACAGATGTTTGGGGTCCAACCGATACTGCAAGTATACATGGTTGCAGGTATTATGTCTCTTTCATTGATGACCATACAAGGAAAGTATGGGTCTACTTCATGCGTAACAAAAGTGAAGTGTTTGGTCACTTTCAAGACTTCAAAGTCATGATTAAGAAGGAGACAGATATGCAAATCAAGACATTGAGGTCAGATGGAGGGGGAGAGTACTTCTCCAATGATTTTTCAGATTTTCTACGAATGCATGGTATACACAGGCAGTTTACATGCAGATATACTCCACAGCAGAATGGGGTCGCAGAAAGGAAAAACAGGCACATTGCAGAGGTTGCACGTGCATTGATGAATGAGAAGAACATGCCTCATCATTTCTGGGCTGAAGCTATAAATATAGCTGTGTACGTTATGAACAGGACACCTACAGCTGCGGTACATGATGTAACACCTGAGGAAAAGTTTACAGGTACAAAGCCTGATTTGGCACACTTGAAAGTGTTTGGCTGCATAGCTTACGTGCATGTACCAGATGAGTTGCGTAGGAAATTGGATCCTAAAGCAGAGAAATGTATTCTTGTGGGATATTCCCTTGAACAAAAGGGGTACAGGTGCTACAATCCTACTACACGAGAATTACGAGTGAGTAGAGATGTAGTCTTTGATGAGATGAGCAGCTGGTACAGTAATGCACATGGCACTATTGGGGCTGATGTAAAAGATGATGTGGTTGTACAAAATGTGAGGCCACAGTCACAGGTTTTGAGTGGACCACAAGAGTCCTCTTCTCGTGGCTCTGTTGAGAAACCATGGAATGGTAGACTACGTACGCAGGTTACTCCACCAACAGGTACAGGGAATGTATCACGAAAAGGAAAGGAAAAGGTTGATGAACCTCCCTTTATGGTTGATGCATCATCAGGTTTTTCACATGTAGACATGGATTCAGATGGTTCTGAACAAAGTCTTGATGAGGAATTTGGAATTCCGGCTATCAGTACACCTGGTGTAAGGAAAGTACAAGAAGATGCTAGAGGTCAAAGGAGTGACCCAAGACCGCGCAGATCTAATAGAGTCAGAAATCTAGTTCAGAAATTGACTTATGATGGGTATCTAGCGCATCACCAAGCCTACATGGCTAAGGTGATACAGGATGTGGAGCCCACATGTTTTGAGGATGCAGTTGGAAATGTGCATTGGGATGATGCAATGAATGAAGAGATGGCTGCATTGGAAGCAAATGACACATGGGAGTTGGTGCCATTGCCAAGTGGCAAGAAAGCTATTGGCTGTAAATGGGTGTATAAAACCAAGCATAAGGCTGATGGTAACATTGAGCGTCACAAGGCAAGGCTGGTCGCAAAGGGTTATGCACAAACGTATGGCATAGACTATGAGGAGACCTTTGCTCCAGTGGCAAAGATGATGAATGTGAGAGCTGTCATAGCAGTGGCTGCATCTAGAGGATGGATTATGCATCAAATGGATGTAAAGAATGCCTTCTTGAATGGTGAGTTGCAAGAGGAAGTGTATATGGATCAGCCACCTGGTTATGTCGATCCAGGTTACCCAGATTATGTATGCAGACTTCTCAAAGCTTTGTATGGTTTGAAGCAGGGCTCTAGAGCATGGTATGACAGGATTGCCAAGTATCTTGTCAGTATTGGTTTTAGGAGAGCTCATGCTGATCATTCACTCTATGTACGTGAGAGTGATGTGGGGATTGTGGTCATTACCATATATGTAGATGACCTTATTATTGTTGGTGACAATGCTATGGAGATTGACCATGTGAAGGGTCTTCTCAAACAGGAGTTTGAAATGAAAGATTTGGGCGAGTTGCGCTACTTTCTTGGCATTGAGGTGATCAGGACTCCAGAGGGTGTATGGCTATCACAGAGACAGTATGCTTTGGACATGTTGTCAAAGTATGGTATGGCTGATTGTAAGCCAATTTCTATTCCCTTGGATGTGAATGCAAAGCTGAGTGCAGAGAAGGGTGATGTTGTTGAGGATGTCAACATGTACAGGAAGATTGTGGGTAGTCTAATCTACTTGACTATCACAAGGCCAGACTTGAGCTACACAGTAGGCTTGGAGAGTCAGTTCATGCAGCTTCCGAGGAAGCCACATTTGGATGGAGTACGACGCACACTTAGGTATGTGCAAGGGACTCTTGACTACGCATTGTTCTATGCAGCAGATGCACCATTAGCATTGTATGGGTATACAGATGCAGATTGGGCAGGTAGCATTGTTGATAGGAGATCTACGAGTGGCTTCATGTTCTCTTTTAGGAGTGCTGCTGTTACTTGGAGCAGCAAAAAGCAACCTACGGTTGCTTTATCGAGCACAGAGGCCGAGTACAGAGGTGCAGCAGTTGCGGCGTGCGAGGTAGCTTGGCTACGCACATTACTTGAGGACTTGGGAGTGCAGGTGGACCAGCAGATTTTCATCCATTGTGACAACCTCAGCAGCATGCAGTTGGCTAGGAACCCAGTGTTCCATGCCAGGACCAAACACATAGAGGTCCATTACCACTACGTTCGAGAGCGAGTGTTGGCGGGCGACATCGACTTGGTCTACGTCAGCACAGAGGAGCAGATAGCGGATATCTTTACCAAGGCCCTTGGAGCTGAGAAGCTTCGACGTTTCCGGACTATGCTTGGACTCTGCGACATGCAGAGCTCGAGGGGGAGTGTTGAGATGTCGAGCTCTACACCTTGAGCTGGCATCCACTACGGGTCTTGGCCGCTTACGGCATTTACTCACTGGCGCGTTAGGTGACCGACACGGAGGATCTCTGCCAGTGATTCTACAGCTGGACTACACTTATAGTGCCAGCCTAGTACGCTTCTAGCGAGTTCACACTTCGTGACCGCATGTACATATGTGCTACTTTTCATCTTTAGCACTTAGTCATTTTGTACTCTCTTTTCTGTGAAGAAGAAGAAGAAGAAGCTTTCCATCTCTGTGTGCTTTGTGCTTGTCTTGTGTAGATCTCTTGCATCCTCATTCTTTACACTTACTACTCCCACTGCAAATGCAATGTCTGGGTGAGTAGCAATCATTGCATACATCAAACTACCCACTGCAGACGCATATGGAATCTTATCCATTTCAGCCTGTTCTTCCTCAGACACAGGACAATCTTGTTTGCTAAGTTTCACATATGGTGGCAATGGAACACTCAATGCCTTTCCCTTCTCCATATTGAAACGTTGCAAAACCTTGTCAATATACTCTGTTTGAGATAACCAAATCAACTTCTTTGATTTGTCTCTCTCAATGCGCATACCAAGTATATAACTTGCCTCACCCATGTCTTTCATGTCAAACAATTTTGCCATCTTTGACTTCAAAGCTAAAATTTCTTTCAAGTGCTTGCCAGCAATCAACATGTCATCCACATACAAAATAAGGATTAGCCAACTGCCATCCTTAGCCTTCTTTGTATATAGACAGTGATCGAACTCACTACGTTTGTAGCCTTGAGAAAGCATAAACTTGTGGAACTTATGGTACCATGCCCTCGGTGATTGTTTTAAGCCATAAAGACTCTTTAACAACTGGCATACCAAATCTTCCTTGCCTTTCTCAACAAACCCTTCTAGCTGCTGCATGTAAATTTCCACCTCTAAATCACCATGCAAGAACGTTGTCTTGACATCCATTTGGTGCAACACCAAATCTAATATAGCAACCAATGCAAGAAAGCATCTCAATGTAGTCATCTTGACCACCGGAGAGAAGACTTCATCAAAGTCAATGCCTTGATTTTGCTTAAAGCCATTGGCAACAAGCCTTGCTTTGTACTTTGGCTGACTATCATGAGCGGTGATCTTATACCTGTAAACCCATTTACAAGGTAGAGCCTTTCTGCCCTGTGGTAATTTAGCTAGCTTCCATGTCTGGTTTTTATGCAGAGCCGTCATCTCTGAGTGCATGGCCAATTGCCAATTCTCGGAGTCCTTCATTTGCGCTGCTTCCTTGTAGCATGAAGGCTCATTGCAATCAGTCAACATGACATAGTTCATAGATGGAACAAACCTATCAGGAGGTCGTGTGATATGTCCAGATCTACGTACAAGAGGTGGCTCAGGCTCAGCCACAACCTGTGGTTCCATTCTATCCTGTCCTTGCTCCTCTTGAGCCCTGACATTTTGTCTTGCACGTGCAAGTCCATCTTCTTGGAAGACAACTCTTCTAATCTCCTCAACCCTCTCTGGTTTGGAATGATATTTGGCTTCATTAAAGTGAACATCATTGCTGCGGATAACCTTTCTGGATTCGGGATCCCAAAGTCTGTACCCCATCTCACCATAATTACCATAGCCTAGAAAGATGCACTTTCTACCCTTTGGCTCAACTTTGTTCCTAAATTCCTTTGGAACGTGAGTATATGCCTCACAGCCAAAGACTCTGAGATTCTTGTATGAGGGCATTTTGCCTGACCATACCATCTCTGGCATTGAATCCTTCTGCGAAACCTTGCTAGGAGATCTATTTGTAAGATGAATTGTTGTTGATACAGCTTCATCCCAAAACCCATTTGGCAGCTGTGCATTAGACAACATACTTCTGACCTTCTCTTGTATGGTCCTATTCATCCTCTCAGCAACACCATTTTGAGGAGGATTGTAAGGAGCAGTAAGTTCACATTTTATACCTTTTGACTCACAAAAGTCCTGAAAGGCCTTTGAAACATACTCTCCACCATTGTCAGTGCGTAAGCATTTAAGCTTCTTGCCACTCTGATTCTCCACAAGTGTCACAAATGTTTTGAAAACACTAAAAGCTTCATCCTTGTGCTTGAGAAAGTAAACCCATACTTTCCTCGAGTAATCATCTATAAATGTCATAAAGTAAGAAGCTCCCCCTAGAGATAGGTTAGGCATAGGTCCACACAAATCACTATGAACAAGTGCCAACTGTGTATCTCTTCTACTGCTTCTATGCTTATGTGGCTGCTGTGTTTGCTTACCATACAGACAATGTTCACAGAATTCAAAATCATTAAATGAAAAGCCAGGCAAATAACCAGAACGAGACAAGATTTCCATTCCCTTCTTGGACATATGTCCTAACCGGCTATGCCACAAAGAAACGTTCGGCTGCTCGGTTACATTGATTACATTTTTAGAGACATTTGATACATAAATCATGTAAAGTCCTCCAGACATTACTCCATGTGCTACTGTCATAGAACCCTTGGATATCTTCCACATGTTCTGTCCAAAAGTGGTGACGTAGCCAGCATCATCAAGTAAACCTGTGCTGATCAAGCTCTTTGTAATTGCGGGAACATGTCTCACATTCTTCAGCGTGAAAGAAGAGCCATTCTGAAACTTCAATTGAACATCTCCAACACCTAAGATCTCACATGTCTGCTCATTGCCTAGCTGAACATGATCTTTAGTGGTCACATAAGAGGTAAACCACTCCTTGTTTGGAGACACATGAAGTGATGCCCCTGAGTCTATAATCCAGTCACTCAGTGCATTTCCATCAGATGCTGTAAGAAGAGTTGAGTCCATTGTATTCTTCAAGAAGTAGATGTCTCCTGACACTAGACTGTCATCCTCTGCAACAGTGTTTGTCACATTTATTTATTGAATCTTCACTGAGGACTTGTTCTTCTCACCGTGGTCTTCAGCTTTCTCTTTTCCTTTTTCTGCTTTCCATTCTCTGCAGTCTCTTTTCATGTGACCCTTCTTGCCACAATGGTAGCATTCTATGTGACTCTTGCCTTTAGCACTGCGGGACTTGCTACGAGACTGATTCCTCTTTCCACCTTTGTACTTTTCTTTGGTCCTTCCCCTGACAACTATGGCTGTTCCTTTGCCTTTGTCCATTGTCTTTCTATTGGTTTCTTCAGTAAGCAGACTGCCTTCTACACCTGCTATGTTCAAACCATCTGGAGGTGCAGAATTACTCAAAGCTGTGCGAAAAGTGTCCCAACTTTCCGGCAATGTGATCAACAGGAACATAGCTCTAACAGGTTCATCAAACTTGACACCTTGAGATGACAAGTGACTGTAGATGGTGTTGAATTCATTCAGATGATTGGACATAGGTGTCCCTTCTTTCATCTTCAAGTCAACAAGCTTCTTAAGCCAGTATACTTGTGAAGCTGCACTCTGCTTCTCATAAAGATCACTCAGCTTTGTACATGCTTGATAAGCCGACATATCGTCTGCTACATTGAAGTAAACGCTTTCTGCCAAAGTCAACATAATGGTAGAAAGCGCCAATTCATCCATTTTGCTCCATTCATCTTCGTCCATATCTTGTGGTTTTATCCCCTTGAGATTTATAGCTTTTATCTGCTTCTTTTGTACCAACACGTGCCAAATCTGCTTCTTCCACAACGGGAAATTGGTTCCATCCAGCTTCTTGATATTGTAAAGAGCAGTGTCCTGTGAGCCAGCCATAGCTACGCTTCACAGTAGTTTACTTTCCTGGGAAAAATTCGGCAGAGTTCCCCTGTAAACTGACCTCTAAACCAATATCAACCTATCAAATGAACCAAGAAAGCTTCAGATTCTGCAGAAATTTTGGCAGAGTCTCCTTTGTAAAATGGCTCTGGTGTACTAAAAAACAGACCAAAAAACAGCTCAAAAAACACTCTCTCTGACACTGTAAGCTGCGGGTAAACCTATCTTGCACCTGTGCTGTCTCTCACTGTCCTGTCACTGTCTTGTAACCATAGACTGCGACAATGCCTCAACGGGAGTAAAGCAAAGATGCAATCCCGACTGTCTAACTCACAGTCAATACATCCTAGCTGCCTATCTAAGGGTGCTTGAGGGATCGCTCCAAGACCTGTATCACCGAAAGGATCTCAACATTTGAGAATCCCCCAGCTCAATAAAACCTCACTCGACCCTCAACAAAGGTTGCAGTAAATCTGATAGTACATAGACTTCCCACAAAGTCATACATCCACAAATTTCCCACTGTATGCTGTAACCGCTGCGGCGGTTGTTTGCTACGTGACTCACAACCAGCAAACCCTCAACATACATACATCATCTCTGACAATACATCCCATGTGGAAGTACCTGCAATGTCAGGATGAAATCTGGAATATCAAGCAGCAAGCACAAGCTACCTGATGAACTAGTGGATATCGCCTATAGTCTGTGTGTAGGTGCGCCCATGTCGTATGTGACACACCTCCAAGAACTGTGAGCCGTCCTTTGTTGTGTAGAGAGCCACAAATCAGCACTCTGGAAGTGTAGATATCCTCAGCACTTGCAGTCGTAGGCCGAAACCCCAAATTTGCAGAGTCGGATCTGCACCCGCCGAGACTACGTAGTCGAAAAATGACATGTGGAGAACTTTTTCGAAGCCGAACGGTGGCCAAGATGACCTCAAAATGAATTTCTGAGAACACCATGCCCTTTGGGCTCACCCACAGGATTTGGGGCCGTGTCTTCGCTTGTCGAATTTCACTCCAATCTGAGCAGGTGACTCTGGCTACCTGCAAATGCTGCCTCGAGCCTCGATCTAAGCTCTGATACCAGTTGAAGGAGTAGGAGCGGAAGTGCGACGCGAGAGAGAGTGCGAGCAGAAGAGCACGACGATATGGTGAACTCGCTCTACTGTAATGTGTAGAGCATAGTGAGTTCTTATTAGGTTTTTACAAAAGAATATGTGTACATACCTGGCGGCCCGCCCACTTACCTGGGCGACCACATTGGGCTTTATACCCCAAAAGTAGGCTAGACCACCATTGCCTGGAGGACTTTTGAAAGTGCATAGCTACATGGCATAGCTTGGAGGACTCTGTGAAGACCTCATCTCCAAACGCCGCATCAAATTGCTAGATAAAGGCCAAGACTTTGTCCGTAGCACCAAAGGTGACATCATAGGTAAGGAAAGAGATGCTCTTCCATCCCTCTTTGAACTTCTTCAGCTTGGATGACCTCTTGCATGCGGCATAGGATTTCCTATGGCCTCTTCTTTTTGATGGTTCAAAGGTTGCACCATCACTTTCTTCAAAAGGTGAAGAATTTGAAGAAGGTGGAGAAGAGGGTGACCTCTTTCTCGCCTTTTTCTTGTCTTGATCTTCGTTTTCTTCACCATCACTTTCATAAGAGGAAGAGGATGAAGAAGATGGAGAAGAGGGTGTCCTCTTTCTCACCTTTTTCTTCTCTTTCTTTTTATCATCCCTCTTTGAATTATGGCGTGGAGAAGAGTGTGATGGTCTTCTCCGCTTTGGTGGTGATGGAGAGCGTTTAGCCCGCCGTCTTCGTGGAGCCATCTCCGCCGAGGTGGCGGGAGACTCACTTCTTTCTCGTTCCTTCGATGGAGGCTCTTGAGTTCTCCTTTGGGAAGGAGATGCATCATCAAGAAGTAAATTCTTGAGCCCTTCATAGGGATTCTCTTCTTCTTCCCGAATCGGAGAAAGACCTCTTTTGGGAGTCTCACAAGGAGGCTTCCTAGGTGTTCTCGCGTCATGGTGATGAGCTTGGAGAATCCCATGAGCACGGAGCTGCCGTTGCACTTCACTTTGGAGAGATGGATTGCCCATGGCTTGTTGAAGCCTGGAAACAAGATAGTTAACAAGCATTGAAGAATCATTAGTAGCTTGCTCATGAGCAAAATCAAAGTTATCAACATTAATTTCACTCTCTTTACTATTGTCATCCATTCTAACAACTTTTAGATGTAAACTTTTTAGGTGTACTTTGGAACTTCAAGCCCTAGTTGCTACTCCTCTTTACCCCTTTAGAAAAAAGCACTCAAGCTACTGTACCCGCGGCTCGAATACCATTAATTGCAAGGAATAGAAGAGAGGGTCTTTCGACACCAAAACAGCACCGGCTCCTGTCAAGCTTCTAATAGCTCAATAGTGGTTAAGCCGTAGGCAAGCCCCGTAGGACTCCACTATTAAGACCATATCCCTCGACGGTGATGCCCCGTTAACTGCACGAAGGCAGGAGCACTGCAAGGCTGAAAAATCCCTATTCTACTTACTCATAGGAAATCAATAATGCCAACCATTTATAGCTAGCTTGAGGACCTCCCTTCGTGAGCAAGAAAAGAGAAACCTTGTGCTCTGATACCAATGTAACATTTAATGGCCTAATAACTTGTGTGTAGCGGAAATTAGCATGAACATAGTGGGCATTTCATTAGAATAGATTCCTAATGAGAATTACAAGAGTGCTTGGGTGGAGAGAGCAACAAAAATCATAACACCTAGTTAGATACCATCAACAATACTTCAAAAGAGAGAGAAATTAAGCTATTGTTACCAGTTGAGGACCGGATTTGCATGGAGCCGATCCCCCCTCCAAAAGGCTTTGTATTATGGTTTCTCGCATAAAGAGAGACATTGTACCATACAATTCTTTGTGTTCCTTCATGACTAGCTAGTGCAATGAAGATGAAAGCTTCATGCACTAAGCAAAACACTTAGTAAACACAACAATTCTTTGTGTTCCTTGATGACTAGCTAGTGCAATGAAGATGAAAGCTGCATGCACTAAGCAGAACACTTAGGAAACACAACTTTAATTATCCCCGTTCTCAGACCCAAGACCTCACACACCTTCGAAGATGGTGAGAGCTAGCAGGGTATGAGAGTAGATTGAGAGGAAGAAGGAGTATCTTACGAGAAAGATGTACATCTCCTCACATAATCACTCATATTAGCATAGCTTTAGCTTAGTAATTATCTTGGTAGAGGAGATGAGCATGCATTGAAGCTTGGCTCTTGGTTGGATTTGCATCCACAAGCCAAGAGTGTGTCGATGTAGGCTTCTATCTCACAAGCTTGGAGTAGGTGATGAGCTCTCCATTAAAGCTTGGGAAGAGATAGTCTTCTCTTTCTTCACACATGAGATTGTGTGAGTGTTTGTTTGATAATGCCTTGCAAAAATCAGCCCCCTCTCTCTCTTGGGCGAGCCCTCTTGCTATTTGCTCTTGCAGGCTCCCCATTGGACCTCCCCAAGTCAAGCCAATGGCTATTAAGAAGCATAAGTGATAGCCTTCTGACATGTGTCCCCCTTTCCCCTTTTGTGAGATCTTTAGGTAATTTAATAATTAAACTAAACTCTCATTGGACCCCTTTGCCTCCTGGCCAATAGGAATCAAGCAAGCCATTGGGCTCCTGAATGCTCATTGGACCCCTTGGGAGACTGTCCAATAGTCTTCTAGGAGACTTAATTCTCATTGGTTCTTTTAATAAGTGGTTTTTTAAATTAATTAAACTAGATTTACTCTAGCCTAATTCTCATTGGTCCACCTCCAAGGCCATCCAATAGGAATTGGGCACACCTTGTGGGCATCTGGGCTAGGGAGCTGACATGTGTCCCTAATTCCCTTTGTGTAAAGGGAGCCCGTGTGTGTGTGTGTGTGTGTGTGTGTGTGTGTGTGTGTGTGTGTGTGTGTGTGTGTGTGTGTGTGTGTGTGTGTGTGTGTGTGACTTTCTCTCTCATCCCCTAGAAGAAGGGCTCGGCCCCTCCCATGTAGGGATATGCAAAGACTTTTTAGTTACACACAAAGCATCCAATTTCCCCTAGGGTTGACCTTTGGACACAACCTTTGAATTTTGGAACCTTAGCATTTTGGAAGTCTTAATGGGCTGAACCTTAGGGTCTTTTTAGCCCATTGTTGCACATGGCTCTTTTGCAGATGGCCCCCCCTTTGGATCCCTATTTTCCCTCCTTTGGATCCCTACTGTGGCCGGTCTGCTAGCTTAACCAATATTCTAGCTTTTTCTCCCCTGGCACTTCCCCACATTAAATGATCAGTTTAATGTGAGAAAATCATTTAGGAGAATTAGATATTGATTATTATGACACTCCATATTAATTATGCTTGGAATATGGAGCCTGCAGAAAGAAGAGAAGAGTGTATCAGAGAACTCGAATCTATTCTATCAAGTGTTGGCCTGCATAGGGGTGAAATAGAGTTATCAAAGGACAAGAAGGCATCTGGAAGTACACAGGATCGTCCTAATAAAATATGTATGGGTGATAGTAAAGCTAGGCATATGCTTTTAAACTATTCTAACTCCCAAAGTCCCAATGACTTTCAATTGTGGAAAAAGGTGTATGACATTACCACCTACAAAGGTAACAAAGCAGCCCTAGGAATTAAGCGTGCTCGTGTGTGGCAGTCTGTAGATGATATTTTTTATTTGCTTAAAAGGGAAAATCTAACTTCTGCTGAGATATCTACCTTAAAATTTGTAATCAATAGTTTCACAATGCAAATGGTGGATGCCTGGAGGGAGACGCACATAACACAGAACATGGTTGGTTGAACACTTTGTCTTTGCAGTAAAAAAACATCAGTGTTTGAACTAAAGTTTAATATTTTTGCAGCACATTCTTTTTGCTCATACCTCATTTTTTCTCAACACACTCATTTCATTGGGTATTTGGAGTAGCCAAGGAATGGAGCGCTTACACTATCAAGAAAAATCAATGTATTTTAAAAATACAAGGCATGGAGGTGGAAGAAAAAAGAGCAATTCCCTACACAAAATGTTCAATTGGCTCTACAGAGTTTTAGCGAGGAGAGAAAGGAAGAAGACTAGAGTGCAAAGAAGCTTAAAATGTAGAATAGAGAAAGTGGTTAGTGTGAGGGGATCACAATCATATCATGCTTCTAGTGCAAAAGATCAATTCCAATGGTGGTTAGCGATAAGGCGATGAAATGGCAGGCATTGGGTGGAAACCCAATAAATGGCCGGCGTTGGGTGGAAACCCAATAAATTTTTAACACTAACCATTTCCATATTAAGCATACATTGTAATGCCCCGCGATTTGTTGACACCCCAATCAGTATTCCATGTAACAAATTTTGACAATTTTAGAGTTATTTTTTCTTTTTAATGGTATTATTGAGTTTTTAAGTTTTCTATTAAAAAATAGTATTTTTATAAGTTTAAACTCACACCTTGAAGTTCATTTCTTGTTTGCACATTCTAGAAGATCCACTCGAGCACAAACGCACACGCACTCACATCCTACACCACATGGACGATTCACACGAGCAGACTGACACTACGCACAACAATACCGCCACAGCCACTCACACCGCATAAAATCCGCAGCCGGAACCCCATGCAAAATCTACGGCTTCAAATCCACATCCCCAACCACAAGTGGATAACCCAGCGCCCCAACCTGCTCCAAACATCCAAGAGCCTCCCCAACCATCAAATCCAGATGATCTAAGCAACATGCGATATATTTTTGGAGATCTCGGGGATATAAACCATGCCAATTGCACTCCTTTGCCAGATCCCCCACCGATTTCAACTCTTCACAGAGCTACACAAGAAACTAGAGAAACAAAAGAAGAATATCGAGGTCCGCTTGAAAATCCGCCGCCCTCGCCTATTGTCACGACCATTGGTTCTCATGCCACCTAAAATACTATGCCGCAAAAGTTTCCACCGCGAATCAAAGAAAGAGTAATTAAAGTTATACCAGGCGACCCCATTTCTAAAGCACGAGAGGCCAAGAGGAGGAAAAGGAAAAGGGAGAACAAAAGAAAGAGGCAACTGAGAAGAAAGAGGCAGCTGAGAAGGAAGCACTGAGAGTACAAGAAGAGCAGAGAAGATAGAGAGAGCAAGAGGAAAGGCAGAAATCAGAGGCCGAGAGAGCTCATTTGGAAAACTTACAAAGCACAAGCAGAGGTAGAGAGAAAGGCAACACAAGATAGAGCTCAAGCCACCCAACAAGAAAAAGTTGGTAGCTCAAGGCCTTCAAAAATCCCTTAGAGAGCCAAGCAATGTGCAAAGAGAAAAAGGGACAAGGTGACACCTGAAGAGCAACAAACCAAAGAGGAGAGGAGGAAAAAATATAAAGATGATCCTCCTCAATGGGCCAAGTAGGCGGCTCCTCCACCACCACTAACAACACAAAAAAGCAGGGATGGAGGCCAGGCACAGTGGCTCTGCGTGAGATCAAAAAACATCAAAGCACTGAGCCAGTCATACCCAAAGAGGCCTTCTGTCTGGTGGTGAGAGAGATGATAGATGAATATAGCAACTCCGTTACAAGAATACAACGTGCAGTTCTATTGGCCCTACAGGATGCCGCCGAAGATATTTTGGTGCAACTTTTTCAGGATGGCGTCTCCTGTATGGCACATGCAAAGCGTGTAACATTAAAAAATACAGATTTAGCCTTAACAATCAATTTAAGAAATGAAGGATGCCTTTATAAGATGTAGTTTATCCCATGTACTTTCTCTTCATGAGATTTGTAATCTTTCTCTATAATATCAAATGGTGAATTTCTACCATTCCGTGCAAATGTTCAATTTTCATTTGTATATTTTTTTTAATAAGGATTTGAATTGATGGATATGTTAAATTTAAGTTGACCATCACAGCTCTCAGCTTGTCACCCGATGCACACACATGCACAGAACTCAAACATGCAGTCACCGCGCAGCGGGGGGCGTGTCTCGGTGATTCTTTTGCGAAACGGGGTGAATGGGGGGGTGTATGGGGTCAACAAAACTATCAAAATTTCTCCCTGCGCATTGTGGCGCACAAGGGCTTTTTTGCCCCGTTCGATCCCGTCGGGCACGGCCGATGTGTTACTTGGTCTTGTTGATCCTGTTTGCCCCGTTTTGCAAAAGAATCACCGAGACGCATCCCCCGCCACCCGGTGGCTGCATGTTTGAGGTTCTGTGCATGTGTGTGCATGGAGTGCAGAAATGAAAATTATTGAACAATATGAATAAAAAAACAAGTATTGAATGGTGACAAAAACAATTATTCTTTATTGATTTGAAAATTACATCATGGTCGATTAATTTTTCTACGAATTACATATGTGGGTATGGGGTGAATGGCTGACTTGACACCGAGGGATTTTACAATTTCCTCTGGGTTTGTCAACCCTTGACCTAAGCTCAAGGCACAATGGGAGAGGACCGAGCCTGGGTGCTTGCCTGTAAAGGCATACAATGCTGCCTCTCGGTCCACCAATATCATTTGTGAGCGTTTAGGGTGAGATAATCTTCAACGAGTATACCACTTAATGCTTTACACTTTAGTAGCTTCGCAGAATCATTCTTGGAGAACTCTATGTGAGCAAATCTAAGAATCGATGGCCCCAGGTGGCTCTGGTAGTGCCAAAGCGAGCTATCCCTACCCATGGAGACGTTGCACAAACCTCTAGTACACATTGTGAACTTATCAACATGATATGCTGTCTACAACACATTTTTAATTAATTTTAACACTTGTAGTAAGGAATAACAGAAATTCAACAAGGTTAAGATTTTTTTACCTCAGTTTCTTCATCCTTCTCTTCAAGATTTTTCTTTGTAAGATCGATGCTAGATCGATCATCTTTTGCACCTTCGTAAGCCTCTTGCCGTCTTGTGTTTGCTTGAACTCCATGATTCTTCCCTTCCAATGGTGTGCTCGAGAAGCCATGTGTCTCCTTGAGACCTTGTGTGCACCTCTTGAGTTGGGCTACATTGTCATGCACATCATTCGTTTTAACTCCATTGTCACCCAATATCCATTGTCGTCTTGTACATTGCTACATGAAATGGAGTCAATTCCTAGGTCATGGAGTACCTGATGATGCCATTGGGAATAGTGGCACAACCTTCACACAAACACTTATGATTAGACATTGCACATCCATGTTCTCAGCTGTATAAAGAGCAAGATTCTTGATGGAACACAAAGGTGAAGGATGCCACTTAATGCTATACTGCTCCACCTGCTTGTTGGCTTAATGTGGAAGATAATGTTGCAAAGCTTGAGTGGGAAGTAGATCCTCTCTAGAGAGCTTTATGGAGAAGGAGCAGGAAACCTATTGAGGAAAGAAAGAGGGATGATCTAGTAGAAGGATATGTTGTAGACTTCAGCTTTAGCTAGAGGTGTTTAGTGAAGACCATGGAGAACTTCAGCTTGTGGACAATGCAGCCCTCAAGGATGCAGTAAGCTTGAGGAGGGAAAGGAGGTTCAAACTTCTGCTATAGAGATTCTAGGAGGGAAAACTCAAAGGAAGGAAAGAGAAACAAGGTGAAGTGAATAGAAGTGAGAGATGGTACAGTAGAGAGAGAGGGAGGGAGTGATCAACACGTTTTTGGAAGGATCCGCTTTTAGGAGAGAGGGGGGAGAAACTGGCAACCAGTAGAGAGAGAAAGGATTGGTTTTTACTTGATTATTTTGAGAAAAGTTTAGTTTTTTGAATTTAAAAGAGATTTTCTCTTTATATTTTATAAGAGAGTACAAGTTTGACCACTTACTTTTATGCCCTGCCATACCCACCATTTCAACCCACATGGCATCCACCCATTTGCCCCTTCCATAATCTCCTTTCTAATCCCATGGCAAAGAAAGAGGCCCCCTTAGACCCCATTCCCTTCCTAATGCATTGGCAATGAGCATACCTATGCTATTACACATGTGTAAAAGTAACTTTACATAGTCATCCGGCTCTTTCTCATCCATTGAAGTACGATCATACAAGTGAACTTCCTCCAACTCCCTTGAAATGTATGGCATATCAAATTGTTGAGTATCATGTTGCAATGTTTTTGTGTGAGCATTCATATCCCTAAATACAATAACATCACCTTCGTCTTTGAAATAAGCAATGCCCTCTTCTAAATAAAAAAATGGGTGATCTCTATCCTGTTAGGAAATAAGACATAGCTAAATAGATAATTGAGTAGATTACTTAATGGAGAGAGACAGATTTACATACACGAGATTATAGAGTAGAGAGAGAGAGAGAGAGAGTACACATGATATACGTGGTTCACCCAATGTGGGCTACATCCACGGAAAATCAGCCACTCAATGGCTTTAGTACTTCAAAACAAGAAGTAGTTTACAAAGGGATTATACCCTTAATGGAGCTCCCGCCTTGCTTCACTCTCACCACCTCACACTCACCTTGTTGCATCAACTTCACAGTGTGAAATGTGTGTAGAAATGGCCTCCTTTTATAGACCAAAAGGGTTGCCCTCTCTCATGAGAGGCAGCCATGTGTAGCTACCCTTGTGTAGATAAGTCCAAATCGGACCCTTCATCCGCCCATGTGTGGCCGCCCTTGAGAAGACAAGTCCGCTTTTGAATTCGGCCATCGGCCACCGGCCATTGACTTCCGACCACCGGCCACCAGCCATTGACTACCGGCCACCGGCCAACCGATCGGTTGTTTTCCGACCACTTTTCAGCCGCCGTCCGGCCAAAATATTCCGGCAAAGGAAAAAGAAAATCTCGGGGGCTTCCGCCCCCGAGGCCCCTAAAGTTGCCCCTGATTTTTTGCTCTGGAAATTTTGGTTTCTGGCGAGTGATTTTCCTTCACGCACGATGGCTTCTCCTCATAATGGGGGCCTTACAAATGTGCGATTTTACCATAGAAGATTACAAGGTAAATTAGGCTCCATACTTAACAATCTCCCACTTGGAGAGTGATCTCAAAACCAAACCTGTGATGACTGCTTTCCATCCTGGCTTCTTATCCTTGAATGCCGATTGAGGATGAGCAAAAGCTCAACTTCTCCTTGTTGACCACCTTTGTAAAAATGTCTGCAGGATTTTCACTTATATGCACCTTTCCTAGCTTTAGCTGTCCCTCTTCCAAAAGAGTACATATGAAGTGATATCTCACCTCAATGTGCTTTGTCCTTGAATGAAAGGCTGAGTTCTTCACAAGATGGATAGCGCTTTGTCTATCACTGTACAAGACACAATTGTCTTGTTTGAATCCAAGATCTTCTAAGAATCTGTGAAGCCACAGAATTTCTTTGCTTGCCTCCGTCATTCCTACATACTCTGCTTCTGTGGTAGAAAGTGAAACCACTTTCTGCAGCTTTGAAGCCCAGCTTACTGCTGTGCCTCCAACCATGAACACATAGCCAGTAGTGCTCCTTCGAGTATCTTTGTCACCTGCCATATCTACATCAGCATATCCTTCTAGAAAAATATCAGTTCCTCCAAAATACAAAGCATTTGTTGTTGTCCCTTTTAGATACTGAAGTATCCACTTCACAGCTTGCCAATGCTCTTACCTGGGTTGTCCATGAACCTACTCACAACTCCCACAGCATATGCAATGTCTGGCCTTGTCCAGACCATAGCATACATTAGAGAACCTACCGCTACAACATATGGAACTTTAGACATATAGGCTATCTCCTCTTGTGTCTTTGGACACATATCCTTCGTTAGTTTAAAGTGACCAGCCAAAGGTGTAGAAACTGGTTTTGCATTTTGCATTTTGCATTGCAAACCTTTCTAATACCTTCTTGATGTAATCTTCTTGAGATAGCTTTATTGTCTTCTTCGTCCTGTCCCTTGATATTTTCATACCAAGTATCCTCTTTGCAGCACCTAAATCTTTCATTGATAAATATTTAGACAGCTCCTCTTTTAGGTCTTTGATGCCCTTCATGTTACCACTTGCAATCAACATGTCATCAACATATAACATTAGGATGATGAATTTCCCATCTCCCAAATTCTTCGTGTAGACGCAGTGATCCGAGTTGCATCTTGTGAATCCATGATCCAACATCCATCGATGAAACATCAAGTACCATTGTCTTGATGCATGCTTTAAACCATACAAGCTCTTATTTAATCTACAAATCATTTTCTCCTTACCTTTTACTTCATACCCCTTTGGTTGAAGCATGTAAATTTCCTCCTCTAAGTCACCGTGAGGGAATGCCGTATTTACATCCATTTGATCGAGATTTAGATCATGATTCCATCTCCACTTGCATCCTCTTCATCCATTCTTCTTTGGATTCATGTTGCATAGCTTCTTCGTATGATTTCGGTTCTCCAGAATCTGAGATCAAGAGATGGTTGAAGGAAGGAACAAACCTTTCTGGAGGTCTACTTGCTCTTGTAGATCGTCGGGGAATAGGTTGAGGCTCCTCATTGGGTTGATGTTGTTGCACATTGTCACTGTTTGCAGTCCTTGAGTCTTCACCGTCCTCAAGCTCCATGTACTCATCACCTGTTTCTTTTGTTTGATTTCTTTCCAAGTAATCTTTGTATATATTTTGTTCGTTAAAAATTACATCCCTACTCCTTAAGATTTTACCATCTTCAAGATTCCATAGGTGATACCCAAAGTCACCTTCTCCATAGCCAATGAAGAAACACTTTTTGGACTTTGCATCTAGCTTTGATCTTAGGCTTCTATCTATGTGCATGAAAGCCTCACACCCAAACACTTTGAGAAATGCATAATTCACCGGTTTACCTGTCCATGCCTCTTCTGGAACTCCCCCATCCAATGCCGTTGAGGGTGACCGATGGATTAAGTACACAGACGTACTTACAGCTTCCGCCCAAAGCTCAAGCGGTAGGCCAGCATGTAGCCGCATGCTTCGTGCTCGCTCCATGATTGTCTTGTTCATCGTTTCCGAAATCCCATTTTGTTGAGGTGTCCTTGGGGTTGTCCTTTGCCTCCAAATGCCATTGCTAGCACAAAAGCTTTCAAAAGCTTGGCTGAAATATTCACCTCCATTGTCAGATCTGAGGCATTTAACCTCGGTACCTGTTTCATTCTCTACAAAGGCTTTCCACCTTTGAAATATGGAAAATACATCGGACTTATTCTTCATCACATAAACCCATGTTTTTCTAGTCGCATCGTCTATGAATGTTACATAGTACAATGAGCCACCAAGTGATGGTGTACTTGTAGGACCCCAAACATCAAAATGAACCAACTCAAGTTTTTTTTTTCTTTCATTTCCTAATTTTTGAAATTTCACCCTCTTTTGTTTACCATAAACACAATCTTCACAGAACTCTAAGTCCACTTCTTTCAAACCTGGTAGAAGATTCTTTGTTTGAAGGATTTGCATTCCTTTGGCACTCATATGCCCAAGCCGGTAGTGCCACACCGCACTGTCAACTTCTGTAGTTGCTGCACAAGCTGAAGGTTGCGTGCTAACAGTACACAAGTAAAGTGTACCGACCTTTTCTCCTTTGGCAACCACCAAAGATCCCTTTGAGATCTTCCACCGTTTGTTTCTGAATGCAATGTTGTGACCTTCATCGTCCAATTGTCCTGTAGAGATCAAATTTTTGCGAAGAGAAGGAACATGCCTAACATCTTTAAGCTTCCATTAATTTTTGTAAGCAGTTTTGATAGAAACTCTACCTTTGCCGACAATCTCACAAGCTTCATCATCTCCCAAGTATACATACCCAAAATTACCTTTGGTGTAGCCCCGGAATCTACTATCCAGGAATTAGACACATTGTCTAATGAGAGAATTAGAGCATCTTGCTCTACTTTACCTGCCACATTGGCCTCCGATATTGGCTTGTTGTCTTGAGACTCTGTCTCCTTCTTCTTCTTGGACCAGCAATCCTTCTTGACGTGTCCCTTCTTGCTGCAGTTCCAACATTCAAGAACTGACTTTGTGCGTGACTTGCTCCGCCTTGAGCAATCACGACCCTTTTGGTTTTTGAACCTCTCCTTAGGCCTTCCTCTAGTTTCTACTGACAGTGCAGCACTTGATGATTCTCCTGTGCTTCTCCTTCGTATTTCCTCGCTTAGGAGAACACCCACAACATCATCAAACTTAAGAGTATTTGTGCCAAAAATAGAATTACTTATAGCCATCACAAGGCTGTCCCAACTATCCGGTAGAGATGATAGTATAAGGAGAGCTCGCACTTCGTCATCGAAATTGATTTTCACCAATCGAAGTTGACTTATGTTTGTGTTAAAGTCATTTAGGTGTTCTGCAACTGAACCATTCTCTCTCATCTTTAGATTGAACAAGTGCTTCATAAGAAATACCTTATTGGATGCCGATGGTTTCTCATAGAAGTCGTCAAGTGACTTCATCAAGTCCTCTGTGGTCTTCATATCCAAAACATTGAAGGTCACCGTTGACGCTAAGCTTAACTGGATTGTTCCCAGTGCCTTTCGATCAAGGACAATCTATGCTTCATCTGCCATCGTTGCGGGCTTCTTTGCAAGACTGCCTAGTGGCAAATAGAGGTCCTTCTGGTAGAGATAGTCTTCAATCTGCATCTTCCAATGTTGGTAGTTTTTGTCGTTGAACTTCTCAATCTTGAGCTTCCCTTCCTCCACCATAACTCCCACTCAATTCAAGGAATCCTTTCCTTGAGATAATTTAGCTACGCGCAAACCTTGCTATGATACCAGTTGTTAGGAAATAAGACGTAGCTAAATAGATAATTGAGTAGATTACTTAATGGAGAGAGACAGATTTACATACACGAGATTATAGAGTAGAGAGAGAGAGAGAGAGAGAGAGTACACATGATATACGTGGTTCACCCAATGTGGGCTACGTCCACGGGAAATCAGCCACTCAATGGCTTTAGTACTTCAAAACAAGAAGTAGTTTACAATAAGACGTAGCTAAATAGATAATTGAGTAGATTACTTAATGGAGAGAGACAGATTTACATACACGAGATTATAGAGTAGAGAGAGAGAGAGAGAGAGTACACATGATATACGTGGTTCACCCAATCTGGGCTACGTCCACGGGAAATCAGCCACTCAATGGCTTTAGTACTTCAAAACAAGAAGTAGTTTACAAAGGGATTATACCCATAATGGAGCTCCCGCCTTGCTTCACCCTCACCACCTCACACTCACCTTGTTGCATCAACTTCACACTATGAAATGTGTGTAGAAATGGCCTCCTTTTATAGACCAAAAGGGTTGCCCTCTCTCATGAGAGGCATCCATGTGTAGCCGCCCTTGTGTAGATAAGTCCAAATCGGACCCTTCAATCCGTCCATGTGTGGCCGCCCTTGAGAAAACAAGTCCGCTTTTGCATTCAGCCACCGGCCATTGACTTCCGACCACCGGCCACCGGCCATTGACTACCGGCCACCAGCCAACCAATCGGTTGTTTTCCGACCACTTTTTGGCCGCCGTCCGGCCATAATATTCCAGCGAAAAGGAATATTCCGACGAAGGAAAAAGAAAATCGAACCTGATTTTTTGCCGTGAAAATTTTGGTTTCCGACGAGTGATTTTCCTTCACGCACGATGGATTCTCCTCATAATAGGGGCCTTACAAATGTGCGCTTTTACCACAGAAGATTACAAGGTAACATACTTATTATATCCATGGAAGCATAAAAGGGGGAATCATGATGAGGAATGTAGCAACCAGCTACAAAAATGGGTGCTCTTTTTGATGTTAGAGAGAGAGAGAGAGAGAGAATCATCAACAGATCAAAAGAAATGCAAAGGTTAGAATAAAAAAGAAAGGATGGAATCTCATATGCCACTGTTTTCTATTGTAGCGAGAGAGAGAGAGAGAGAGAGAGAGAGAGAGAGAGAATCAGCAAGGGATCAAAAGAAATGCAAAGGTTAGAATTAGAAGGAAGGATGGAATCTCATATTCCATAAACTCCTATAGTAATGTTTGTATAGTGAGTAGCAGGCTCAAGGCGAAGGTGAGGCTGAACAATGGATCATCGTCTCTGCACAAAGGGGATGTGCATCTAGTCACATGACACACAAAGATGATGTTTGGTAGATCGACACCCTGGAAACAAAGCAAGAGGACTCAGATAGAGAAAGAGGCCAAATGAAGAGGATGACCACTCGAGACCACAAGAAAGGCCAACGAAAAGGGTGTGCCAAAGCCGCATTTTTTATCCTTTCCAAGGAAGTGTTGAAGGTAGGTGTATTCTCTATGGCTACCACACAAAGTCAGATACATGGATTTGTAAGAAGGTGCCTGCTATTAATTCTCTAAAACATATTAGTGCTTGCATGCCCTTTTATCTCAAGAAGTTGAGAGGAGATGTTATTCTAGCATTTAGTGTTGGGTCACCCCTAGTAGAGGGGATGCTTGTATGTGAGCTTCAGGCCCAAAATGACTATTATGAATCATGTTGGGTGCAGTTGGCAGCACGATGGTGGTGTGGCAACAAGATGGTGGTTTGCATGGTGGAGCTAATGCGGAAAAGCTGATTTTTGGTACATATTTTGTTTGAACTAGAAGTGCAATCCCATTTGATAGGCAGGTAGTGTATTTGATTATCAGTTGGTGTTTCTTATTTGACTGTGAAAGGTTCTTCCTACTTGAGTGAGAGGGGAAGCAAAGGCATGGAAGTGAGAATTAGCATATTGCAGATTGCATGGCAGAGAAATTACTTATAACAGTATGCATGGAAGAGTGCTTGTATGACGCCATGACAGGTGCTCATCTGGCACACTATTTTTGTTCCTTCTCATCCACCATGATCATTTTGGTAATCTCTTCACAGACAAGGGTTTGTGGAGCCGAAGTACTTGCATGCTTTTGGTACTATTTATGCCAAGTGTGTAGAGCTTTAGAAAGTCACACATTTATATGACAAGTAGTATCGCTTGAACTACATTACTAGCAGCCTATGCCATGCAACAATTGGAGAAACATGTTGTGCTTTGCAATGATTTTGTCTATATGTATATGTTGACCGCTAGGTCAACAACACAACATAACTCAAGTTTTGTACCAAAGTCTTATCTTTTGTGAGTTATGAAATGCTACGGATTATGGCTATAAACATCATTTGTAATGAGTAGTTATTCTAGTTTCAGAAGCCGGGGTGCAATGGCACTTCCAGATTGTAAATACAAAACCATTTGACCCTTTCAACCCCATTTTTGGTTAAACCTAAGGTAGCCTTAGTATATAAGGTACCTAGGTCATTTTGTAAAGAAGACTTTTATCATAATAAAAAATGAGCGCTACCGTCTACTGTGTGTGAGAGAGAAAGAGAGTGAGCGTGAGCTTTATCCTCTCGCTACGCCCGGCTCGCTCAACACATTGGAAATCCGACTGCACCATTGTTGTAGGCTCGAGGAGAGCTACACAACAACGCCAAGCATTCCACGCGAGACGAAGCGCACACGCCGACGCATCTACGAGCTATTGGTGGCCGTAAGTGTATCAAACGATGTCTGTTTTCTGTGTGCTAGTAGTCTATAGAATTGTGGCAACGTAAGCTACGCAAAGGTACTCATAAATTTCACTTTCGGGCACTTTCAAAATTCTGCTCTGTCATCCTACGCGTTTTCCGCAGATGGGTTTAGAGTGAGGATTTTGAGTGTAGAAGCTTAGGGACAGGTGTATCCTAGTGAGGGGATGGTGTTCCTTAAGTTTCGTACGAATCTGGCATGATTAGGTGAGTTACCTTTCGTATGTGTGTATGTGGCTAGGTGGTGTAGTTGAGAGCAGTGAGGTTCTTGATTGTGGTATAGTTGGCCTTCCAGAGTGTTGTATGTGTAGGATGGTCTCAGCCTGACAAGCTAAAGAGATTTCCTCCGTGTGCCTATCATGTCATCTGTGTCCTCGATTGACATTATGTTGATCTAGGTAGTGTTTGCATGCACTTCATGGGTGTGTGAGTCGCTCCCGTCTAACATTGGCGCCGCTGCCGGGGACACAAGGACCTAAGTAGGTTTCCTACTAATACTCATGTGATGGTTGCTTGATTTAGTTTCGGCTAAAGAAAGCGTTTTTCTTAAGTGGATCCGGAAGAGGATATTCCGCGATCAAGTGGATAGCGAGGAAGCGTGTGTCTTGCCGAGGGTCTGCGACTAGATAGGTTTAGTTAGGATCTGTGGATTAGAGTAGTTGTTGGTGGTCGAGTGATTTGTGAGGTGATAAAAGCGTTTACTAGTCCGTGTGTGGCAGTGAAGCGTTTTTCTACTCATAGATGCAAAACCCCATATGATTTGTAGGAGTAGCTTTAGGTAAGTGATCCGATTCTGATCTAGAGTTATTCAGCACATTAAACAATCTTTTGTGAATATTTTTGTATGACTGACTGACGTTGTGCATATAAAAGAGCATTTGCAAGGGTTCTGTGAAGAAAACCTGCAATTCTGTAAGCATAGACATCCTACGCGTAGGATGTCTCAAGGGGGTTCTGGAGACCAAATTTGAAAATTCTGACTGCACCAGTGTGTTCAGAGGGTAGGTTTTACCCTAGTAACATATTGACTTGGGTGTTTTTCCCTATTTTTGTTGACCAAAAGCCAAAAGGCGGAGTCAGAAAACGTAAAATTTCAGCAAAGGTTTAATTGAGTGATTTTTGCATGTTTTTGCAATTGTGAAGCATACTTGCACTTGCTACGAGCATAAGGAAGCATCAGGGACACTTCAGTCTCAAAAAATCAGCAGTAGACATCCTATGCGTAGAAGGTAGGAAATTTTGAAAATCTGAGGTTACCAGTGTGTTTAGAAGGTAGGTTTTACCCTATTTTCACCTGGAAAGTGGAAATTTGACCAAATTTTGGTAGATCAAAGCCAAAAGACGAGAATTACCAGACATCCTACCCAAATTGTGTCCAAGGCCTAATTTTGAGACCAAACCATAGGGTGACTTCATGTGCATGTTATACATGATGTTTTGAGTGCATGTGAGAGTTTTCAGCTCATTTGGGTGAGAAAATTGGGTTCAAAGCGGACTTTAGCACTTTTGACTGAAAAAGGCAAGAACAGCTAAAATTTGGGACTTTTGAAATCCAAACTCAAATCTAAGCATACCACTGGGTTACTGACATCAAGGGGAAGCTGTGGGACAAGTCTGGGGTCAAACAAGCCAAAAAGACATCCTACGCGTAGGATGTCTTCTGTGTGATTTTGGACTCTAAACACATTTCTGAACATACCACACTGATCAGCACCTTAAGGAGAGTTTGTGGTTTAAATTTGCGGAAATTCTGAGCAGTTAGACATCCTACGCGTAGGATGTCTAAGGCATGATTTAGAGGCCAAATTCTCTTGTGACCATACCATGTTGTCATATAGCCTTAGGCAAGTCTCCTAGTCAATTTTGGTCCAATTTGGAGTTGATTTGACTTGGGAATTCATCAGAACGGACATCAAGCTTCTGGAACAGATTCTTGATCATTTGACCAACCTATAGGTGTCAGAATCAAAAAGTAAAAATAGCTGTGAGCTTAGCACATCAAGGGGAAGCTACAGTGCAAGTTTGAGCTGAAATAGAGCAAAAAGACATCCTATGCGTAGGATGTCTCCAGGGTCATAAAGTGGTCAAAATTCTACTTTGGCCATATAGAGAGGTTCTAAGTGTCTCAAGGATTCTAGAACTTTTTTCAAAAGTGAATTTGGACCTTGTTTGGCCTATTTACCAAGCAAAGACAAGAATTGTCAGACATCCTACTCTTGGAGTGCACTAGAAGCTTATGCAGCCCAAATCTTGACCTATTGGCATCCAAATTCAATTCTAAGCATACCATTGTGTTGCTGAGCACTAGAAGAATTTTGGGATCAAGTTTGGACAAAATCTGAGCAGTTAGACATCCTATGTGTAGGATGTCTCCAGCTTGATTTAGGACTCTAAACCAACCTATGAGCACACCATTGTGATCAGCACATCAAGGAGAAGCTGGGGTGAAAATTTCAAGTCATTCTGAGCAAAAAGATATCCTACGTGTAGGATATCTCAAGGCCATTTTTAGGTCCAAATAAAATTCTGAGCATACCATTGTGTTGTTGGACTTAAGGGGAGTCTCTGGACCAAATTTTGTTAAATTCTGAGCATATAGACATCCTACGCGTAGGATGTATCTAGGCCAGTTTTAGAGTCCAACTGTAATTTTGACCATACAGAAGTGTTCACAGTGTCACAGAGATCCCAAATCTTCTTTTAAAATTGAATTTGGACTCATTTTGACCAGTCTAAACTGCATTTCACTGTTTTGGCCATAACTTTCACAAACGGTATCGGATTGGAAAAGTTTTTATATCAAAACGTAGCCTGAGAGCGACTCTACAGATCTTAGAGCAAAACTTGAACTATTGTATGCCTACGGCAGCAATTTAGGTCAACTTTGAAAAAAACGTCGTTTGAGGCCTCAAAATTCATCCGCAAGTTAGGGGTGTCTGAAAGTGACAATTTGAGAGAATTGTGACAAAACGGTTGCGGTTTTGGACATAGTTTTGACTTTTCCCTAACCAAAGCACTTGAACACAGTGGACTAAGTCTACTTGAACCAAGCAAAAGCTCTTAAGCCCAGAAATCATGTCTACCCTAGATTCAAACGCAGCTTACACAAGCTTGGAGATCCCAACAATAGAGGAATATCCTCCCACAATGGATCTTCCAAACTTGCAATTGATAAAGATCCATCTTATTGAGAGAGTTTGGATGATTGGTCATGAGAGTGAAGGACTATATAGATACATTGACGACAATGAGGTCAATCTTTATAGGTGCTCAGATCCATACCTAGAAGAGATAACGGATTACAAGCTCTTATATGTCTACACATACGAAGTCGACTGTCAATGGAGATATATAGTTGTCGACAAGTATGGACGAGAATACAGAGTTGTAGAAAGCACAAATCCACAGACTGTACTAGAAAGAGGTAGATATTTGGTCAATGAAGGACCACAAATGCCTCCACCAAACACGAGAATTCCTATAGGAATTCCAAGAAGAGAGCCACCAGGATTCCCTTCAAGAGCGATAACGAGAGAAGGATTGGGGGAGTCTCTGGTTAGACTTGTAGACAATCGATGAGTTAAACCATCCCAAGTCCAGAAATGGGTAAACAGAAAATACTCTGGAGATAAAGATCCAAGAGATCACGTAACGCCTTTTAAAAGAGTGATTAGAGCAGAGGAAGTTTCAGATTTTGCGACAGAGTTTGCGGGATTCGGATTGACTCTAGAAGATGATGCAGCTACATGGTTCGACTCGGTGGAAAAATGGGATTTTGAGACCCTAGATGAGCCTTGAACCGTAATGATGCTTTGCGTACTGATTCATCCTCTTTCTGTTTAAATCTATGGATTTGCGAGACCGTGTTGTGAGCAATGCCTTTTGGCGAGAATTCTTCAATAAACTCCTCAAAGAGCGGAATTACCTACGCAAGCACGACTGATTCTGATCTTTATCCAGGGAATGAGACATGCGGGCCTTCAAAAGGATTTGCATACGATAAGGAGGATGACACTAAACGAGTTGATCAAAGAAGCTCTTTATCTAGTGGATAATTGTGAGGCATACAAAGACTTAAAGAGTCAAGGAGATGACACATCCTCTCAGCACAGTGTTTCACAGATAAGTGAGTCCATTGCCAAGACAATGGAACCTATTGATCAAGAAAAGCTTATCAATGACTTGGTCAAGAGGTTGATTCCTCTTGTAAGGTCTGATTCGGGAGAGCCGAAGTGGTGTGAAATTGAGAGAAAATGGACGAACCATACGGGGGAAGAGTGCTATTATAGCATGGAAAATGCTAGGGAGAGGCATGTAAAACCTGTTCCAGAAGCACCTAATCCACCTAGATACATTACGGGGAATGCGCTAGGACCAGTAGGAGTTTTAAGGCCACAGCTTGTCTTAGGACAACAACCTCCGCTGCCAGGTGCTAGAATGCCGGTAGACATGAGATACATGCCAATGATGGAAGCATCAAATAAACCAACGCCAATACCAGCTACAATGTGGTATAGCAACCAAAGTGAGTACTACCCTTCGGAGCAACAAAATGTGAGAGAAACACATGGAGTGGTGAGGCCGGTACAACCTCCACCTCCTAGGTTTCAGTCGAAAGAAAGAAGGTATGAAATGGAAGAAAGGAAATTGCGATTCATTGCAAATAACGGCTTATCTAGGTCAAAGCTTGCTTATAGCCAAGAGGAAATGCTAAAATAATCTCCTCAACCAGAGACAAATTGTCACAAAAGTTGTGACAACCACTTGGTCAAACAATGTCCTCATACGGGATCACTGAAGTAAATGCCTATTGTCTTGAGTGTGGCATCACTCACTTGATCCCCGATTGCCCGAAAAAACCAAACCAAATCAAGAAAATCATGACAAATGTATTAGGGATTGTTCAGCTCCCTAGTAGCTCAGAAAATGAAAATGTTGTACCAGTTCAAGTGGTTACGAGAGCACAAGCTCAAAAGAAAGCTGATGAGAATCCAGAGACAAAGGACACGGAAAGTGACATGAGTCCAAAGACAGAGGATGGACCAAAGACAGACGCACCTAGTCTGAAAACCAAGATCAAACGAAATAGTTGGAAAGCTAGAAAGACTAGGATGAAAGCACGCAGGGAACGAGAGCAAAAATCCCTAGATGAGAAGCTTACCGAATCTCAGGAGAAGATAAAACAACATGAGGAAAAGGAGGCACCTTCTCTTACACAGATGGTTAAACCTCTAGAAGAACCATCCACGGATGAGAAACTGAGAAGTGCTAGTTCAGGAGGATTTGTGTTGGCAAAGAAGGTTAATGAGACATTAGATGCCCTCTTAAAAGCCTATGATGTGAGGCTCAAAAACAACCAAACCCAAGAACACAGGTGGATGACACATCCCTATGTGGAACTAGAAAATCAAAGGTTTGAAATGTGCCAGAAAATGATTCAAACAGTCCAAGCTTTACTAGAACCACCAGTTGCAAAATGTGAGGATATGATCCGTGTCATGCCTACACAAGTAATCCCACCAAACCAGGAACTAAAAGAGCCAGATTCTAGCCATAATCAGAGACCAAACCTCAAAGACCCAGCATTAGAACCAAGGATAGTACTGAATACCACGGATAACTCTTCCGAGGGATTTCACCAAGCTATACCTGAGGATTGTAAAGAGATAGATGGTTTTGACGAATTGTGGAAACAAGTCAGAGAGGCCAATGAAGCCGATGACCTAAGAAGACGAGTAGACAAGACTGGTGATGAACGAGGAGTGTTTCTACCACCAATAGAGGAATTTGAGACTGGATCTCAAATGAATCTAGACGTGCGATCGTATTGGGGCGACAAAGGATCTGTACAATCTATGGATAGTCAACCCCATTCGCTAAGAACACTACCGTCCTACATGGGACAGTATGAGACTAAGTCAGATGTGGTTGCAGTCCCATCACAGAGATTGTCTCCCAACAAGGCCATCGATTCAAAGGGGCTAGTAGATATTCTATCTACCCCAGTCACTTGTACAATAATGTTAGCCGAGTTGCTCAGAATAAGACCAAACATGTGGGCTAATGTGGGTAAATGTCTAGAGAAATTTGGTGTAAAAACCCCAATGACTCAAATCGAGGAAGGCATCAAAGAGCTTGAAATGCCTCAACTAAATACTAGGCCAGTTCCATTAAACAAGGTAGGCGAGTGTTACGAGGGAGAAGATGGAAATTCAATGGTGTAAAAACCATGGCAATCCTTGACAGTGGAGCTGGTGTGGCCATTGCAACCAAAGAGGTTTGGAAAAAATGGGAAAAACCTACCTTGATATCCACACGAATGACCCTGTAGCTTGCAAACGGACACAAGGAAAATCCCCTAGGACTGCTAGAAAAAGTACTTGCTACTTCTTGTGGCATTAAATATGAACACACTTTTGTTGTTGTTGACTTTGGCAAGAAGAAAAACTATGATATCATTCTGGGAAGACCATTCATGCGACAATTGAAAATGGTCCAAGATTGGGGTTATGACCATATATACCTGAGACATATGGAAACCATAACAAAGATAAACTTGAGGGACCATAGCTATAGGGATGTGACGAGAACACCGGTTGAGGAGTTTGATTCCGCCACAGTAGCAGGATCAGAACCTCCATCTTGGTTAGGGAAGCCTAAAGAACTGTGGATGTGTGGAGCTTCACAATGTGGTAGCTTGAAATGCGAGGAATGTATCCTAGAACGGGTTATAGAGGATAGGGACTATATCCCAGAACCATTTCCTGAAGAAGAGTTAGAGACTTTTGGATGGGAACACATCTTGGCTACTCTGGACGTGTGCGCCGTAGAGGATGCTCCCACAACAAAGTTTTGTGATGAAAATGTCTATGATGTCGTTCCTTATTTTGCAGTGAGTGTAATCCAGGAAAACGAAGAGAACCAGACATCAACAAGCTCTCGACATCAGGAACAAACAAAGAAATGTGGAGAATCAAAAGATGAAGAAGACGACGAGTTCTATGACTCTGTAGAACACTTCGAGCTTCAAAAAGATCAACGACCCAGGAATCAATGTCAGCGCTACATGAATAAAGTGCATCAAAAGTGGATTCCAAAGTCCTCGGTGAAGACACAGCCACCACAAGCATCCTCATACATGGCTCCTAATAAGGATGCCAAGACTCAGCTAGGAGGAATACGACCAGAGCAAAGAGCTAACAATGCTCTAATCAATGGGCTAGAAAAGTCCTCCAAGAAACTACCACCCACGAGCAAACAGACGGTAACTTTCCACTACCGGCCAAAATATCAAGGAAAAGTACAAGAAGTCAACCTTGGTGAGGATAGTAGCGATAGTGATGAATCTTACGACATCCCCTATCATCAACTCAGGCCATCACTATCACCAACCCCTTCATCAACAACCATGACAGGTCAAAAGAACAAGACAACAAGTCAAATCCAAAAAGCTCGACAAATCTGGATACCAAAAAGCCAGATCGGCCAAAAACAGATATGGATCAAGAAGACAAAGATCTCTAATGACAAATCACAAGATCCAACACCAAAACAAAAACAAGGAAAGCGTGCACGAACGGGTAAGAATATCACAAAGTCACAAGCTTTCACAACTCACGTTTGGGCTCCAAAGAAGTTGATGCAAGCATAAAAAAGTCAGGAATTCATTTGGATTCCAAAACAACCACAGTATCAACTTTCAAAGCCTGAATCCCGTCACCAACTAAGCGTAGAAGGGCTGAAGCAAAGACCACTGTTGACTCACACAACAAAAAGGTGGATCCCAAAGAAGTCTCTTCAAACACAAACGAAGCACGGGCAAGTATGGGTTCCCAAACGAGAGCCAGCAACAAAACAGCCAATAATCGCAAAGAAATGGGTCCCAAAGAAGAACAACAAAACTGCTGTTAGTGCATCGCCGCTTGAATTCTTACAATTCTTTCTACGATTACAGTACAGTTAGAAGAGAGCAAGTCGCTTCAATCAAGCAACGATACAGGAGCTTCAAAGACCATTACATTGCTTAGAATAGGAAGCCTCGCCAACAAATGCCAATAAGAAAATTGCTTATACCCACATCTTGCACAACATGAATCTTTTCCATGCATTGACTGTGTATGCATAATAGGGCTACATTACAAAGCCTGCATAGGCACAACTTTTAATTGCCCAAGCACAACACATACCCTTTGCGATACCCTGTCGTAAAGGATGACTCCAAATAGGAAGGGGGGAGGCATTCTGAATGCGGACCTAATATTATGACTATTAGAGGGCAATGTTTTGTGAGAGGCATTGAATTTTTGTGTTTTATTGTAATAATTTTTTGACTAAATTTAGAGTATATGCCCTCATAATAGTGTTACAGAGGAGTATGGGGACAAAATCCATATATGAGCCCCTAGGGACATGTGTATAGTGTACATAGCATTTAGATTTCTATTTGAATGATTTTTCTTTTGCTTGAGTTGTTTTAAGATTTTCTTTGTTTATTATTAAGAAAAAATATAAAAAATCCATAATCCACATGAAGAAAAGACTAACGAGAGGCCTGAGCACTACAAAGAGAAGAAAGTACAGGGAAACGATGAAACTTCATGAAGTATGTCTCAGCAACCACTACAACAGCCGAAGAACTTGTCACAAAGCAGTGTCATCCTGCAACCGATAAGTCATAAAAGTCAGAGTCGAGTAGCTAATCCACAAAATGAGTGAGGTGTTAGTCCCAAAGCTTCAAGTAATATTCTCTGTGGTCTAAGCGTCTTAGCTATTCTAGGTACTACTCAAGCTGGAAGAGTTGAGCATATTTACGTTGTGTCGCTCATGCTGGTATAGGTGAGCAAAAGAGTCGAAATCTAAGTACTTAAGTCTGGTGAAGTGAAGGAGAAGGTCCAAAAGACACTCACGTACTGAGCACAGTGAGATACGAGTGGAGAAACTTCTACATCGACAACCCTTCTTGGAAAGGTGGAAGCTATTGAGACATCTTTTGATGTCACATGTGCTACATTTATTCCTCGAAACACCCATCATCTCCTTCTTTCACATTGCATACTTTTGTTGACAAATTTCTCATATGCATATAGAGTGTCCCATAATTGGCACTTGCATCAGGCACTTGCATATAGAGTGTCCCATAATTGGCACTTGCATCAGGCACTCTTTCCGTGTTTCACCCAAGCACTCACCTTTCATGAACATGTACTTCACGTTCAACTGCTCAACTCCAATAAGAGCGTATACCAAAGGCATTTTTTTCCCACCAGGTTTTTTCCCTTTGGTCATCCAGGTTTTAGACCCTAATCTAAAGACACCTATCACCATCCTCTTGTACATATTCCTTCTACATCAACAATAAGGAAATGCTACTCAAATCAATTGACAAATGAATTGGAGCACCAATTTCAGATCATAGCATACTTTTCCTCAATGGCGAGACGAAGAATGGCTTACAATGACAAAGCTGCAGACAAAACTAACAACATGATTGCATAGGAACAAAGAAGTCCCCAGTGAAGAAGAGCAGACATAAAAGTAATCAGAGGATCTCAAAAGATGCATGGTTATGATGATAGATGTCCGCTCTAATGGATCATAGTTCTTAGTGTGGTTCGACAAAGTTACAAGCAGTGCAACAAATGAAGCCAAAACGACAGCAAAGACCACATACCATCGATAATCAGGTCATGTCGGGGACGACATGAACGTGGAAGGGGGGGATGTTGACCGATGGGTCAACAACACAACATAACTCAATTTTTGTAACAAAGTCTTATCTTTTGCGAGTTATGAAATGCTATGGATTATGGCTATAAACGTCATTTGTAATGAGTAGTTATTCTAGTTTCAGAAGCCGGGGTGCAATGGCACTTCCAGATTGTAAATACAAAGCCATTTGACCCTTTCAACCCCATTTTTAGTTAAACCTAAGGTAGCCTTAGTATATAAGGTACCTAGGTAATTTTGTAAAGAAGACTTTTATCATAATCAAAACTGAGTGTTGCCGTCTACTGTGTGTGAGAGAGAAAGAGAGTGAGCGTGAGCTTTATCCTCTCGCTACGCCCGGCTAGCTCAACACATTGGAGATCCGACTGCACCATTGTTGTAGGCTCGAGGAGAGCTACGCGACAACGCCAAGCATTCCACGCGAGACGAAGCGCACACGCCGATGCATCTACGAGCTATTGGTGGCCGTAAGTGTATCAAACGATGTCTGTTTTCTGCGTGCTAGTAGTCTATAGAATCGTGGCGACGTAAGCTACGCATAGGTACTCATAAATTTCAGTTTCGGGCACTTTCAAAATTCTGCTCTGTCATCCTACGCGTTTTCCGCAGATGGGTTTAGAGTGAGGTTTTTGAGTGTAGAAGCTTAGGGACAGGTGTATCCTAGTGAGGGGATGGTGCTCCTTAAGTTTCGTACGAATCTGGCATGATTAGGTGAGTTACCTTCCATATGTGTGTATGTGGCTAGGTGGTGTAGTTGAGAGCAGTGAGGTTCTTGATTGTGGTATAGTTGGCCTTCCAGAGTGTTGTATGTGTAGGATGGTCTCAACCTGACAAGCTAAAGAGATTTCCTCCGTGTGCCTATCGTGTCATTGTGTCCTCGATTGACATTATGTTGATCTAGGTAGTGTTTGCATGCACTTCATGGGTGTGTGAGTCGCTCCCGTCCAGCAGTATAAAAAATGTGAAGCCCTTACAAAATCACATAAAGCTCTTGATGATATGTTGCCTGAAATGTCATCTGTTTGCAACACGTTCTTTGAAGCATATGTCCAACATTGTTATGGAAATGAAGTTTAAGACTTTTTTAACCATATGCCCAACTATAGGATTTTTTTCTCAATTCTTGTGGTAAATGAATATCCTAAGAATATCACCAATTTTGTGTCTGTAGAGAGGTTGCAAGTACACTAAAAAATCATGGGAAGGAACAATATTGATATGCAAGTAAAGCATAAACACGAAGAGCATGATAAGGAGTTAAAAGCAATGAGGTTTTGTTTTCTAATTAGACCAAAAGATGTGCTTATAAGAAGGATTTTGTACCAAGTTAGTAGAATACCTATTAAGCTGGGTTACTACAAAAAGACCTATATTTAACTATTGAATATAATTGTTTTGTATCTTTTTCGTGATCTAATTAGAAAAAATGCATGTGTAACTAATATTGGATATATTTTTTTGTATCTGTTTCGTGATTTAACCTTTGGAACTTACACCTGTTTCGTGATTTGTTGTAAAAAGTGGATTGATAACAAAGTGACTAAACTATAGTGCCAACACCAAATTAACAATCATAATAAATTTGGGTTTGTCATCTTGTCCTTGAATACCATGACCATGTAATAGAAAATGGACTACGAGACAGGGCACGATTTCCATTTTTTATAGATTTTAAAGAGACACTATGCGGGCTCTCCACCATACTTTCATATGGCACTGGCATAGATCGTACATTGTCGACCTTTTTCATATTTTTTAAAAATTTACTTAGTATGAAAAGGTTTTCTGAACTTAGTTTTGCTTTCGTAGGCCCTCAAGGAGATACTTTTGTAGTACAAACTTCTTCAAGCGAGGATATTACTCTCATAAGGTGAGTGCTCTAACTTGATGGAAGGGTTACATACGTGATTTACCCAAAAATAAAAAAAAGTTTTCATTTTACAAATGTGTTTCACAAAATCTTCTATGTACCTTTCTTTGAGTTGTTTTTTGTGTTTAGAGAAAACTTATCATACATTTTACCTATCATATCCTAATATCCTTTAACTATTATTTATATATTATATAAAAAAGACATGTATGGAGCTCTAGGTGGCTGCAAATGTGTGCACCTAGGAGCTTCCCCTCCCTGTTATGACAACATGGCGGCCAACATGGAACTCTCTCTCTCTCTCTCTCTCTCTCTCTCTCTCTCTCTCTCTCTCTCTCCCTCCCCTTGAGTTGTGGGGTGATCTCTCACAAAGCCAATGTTGTACATCTTGTTCAGACTTGGGAGCATAATACACAAAGGATTAACAGATTGGAGGATTACAGAGTACATTCATTGATGTGATCAAAGAATCTCAAGCAACGTAGAGGGCAAGGAGGGGTAGCATGTATGGTTAAGAAAGGATTGAAAGATTTTGTATCAATTGTGAAAGATGACAAGTAAAAACGTTGTGTATGGATGAAAATTATGTCACCAAAAAGAGCACCCATTTTTGTTGTCGGTTGCTACATTCCTCATCATGATTCCCCCTTCTATGCTTGCATGGGTAGAGATTAGCTATTTTTGATTTAGAATAGCACATTGCTTATTTCAAAGGCAAAGGTGATGTTATTGTCTTTGGGGACATGAATGCTCGCACAAAAACATTGCAACATGATACTCAACATTTTGATATGCCATACATTTCAAGGGAGTTGGAGGAATTTCACTTGTAGGATCGTACTTCAATGGATGAGAAAGAGCCAGATCACTATGGAAAGTTACTTTTACATATGTGTAATAGCATGGGTATGTTAATTTCCAATGGTGTATCTTTGTGGAGTGGAACCAATGGATTTACATGAAGCAAACATAATGGGGATAGTGTGATTGATTATATGCTACTCTTTGAAGACATCATGTATCGCATAAAGAGTTTTATGTTTGGCCAATGGACCCCAAAATCAAACCATCGAACCTTATGTATTGACCTTTCATGTGGAGAAGCAACTAAGCATGATAATCTTAGCCAAAGGGAAGAGAAGTTATCACAATGTATGGATTTCAAATGGGCACCAATGTACATTGAAATGGTTGAGCAAAAGTTATGGATGATAACGCTTCAATATGATGCACATTGGAAACTAAATGGGAAGAAAGTTATGTGTTCTTGTGCTTAAGAATGCTTTGCCATAAAGCACATCCATGGTATCAACAAAGATAGATCATGCAAAAGGTGGTTTGATAAAGAATGTCAAGACGCTCAAAATTCCTTGATAAAGCTTGATGAAGAAACTATGGACAAAGACAACTATCAAAGTCATTTGCATACATATAAGTCATTGATTCAAAAGAAGAGAAGAAGATGGAAAGTAAAGCAACGATCTTTTCAAGTCCAAGAAAAAGCATGTGCATGTGGAAGATTTTGCAGAAAATTGAGGAGCAAGCGGGTTGAGAATTTTGGTAACTTGAGTCTTGTGGATATGTACATCGATAATCATGCTTTTGTTGTACGCGGATGATTGTTGGAAAGAAAGTTGTAGGAAAACACACACAGCTTGGAGAAGATGAAAGAAGCTCAAGGCACACAACAGAGAGTGTATTACTTAGTGTGCAATGGAAAGATAGATATCCCTAGAATGAATGGGCATATATACAATGCATGGGGGAAAAAACCTCCTAAAGAGAGAAAAAATGCATCAGCGGTCCTAAGTGTGTTCACACATATCACTATCACATGTATATGGTAACAAATCCCACCTGGAGTAATGCCCTAAGAACATGATTTATCCACAAAGGGGAGTAAGCCCAAAGCTTTGCGGAAAGCTTCGAACTTATCACGAGACAATGCCTTTGTGAAAAGATCTGCAAGGTTGTCCTGTGTTGACACATAAGCCAAGCTTATCTCTCTTGTTGAGAGCCTCTCCTGGTAATGCACCTCGATGTGCTTGAAAAATTGGGTTCCTCGCAACTGCCAATGCGCTCTGACTGTTAGTGTAGATAGTGTTGGCAGTGTCATGTCCAACACCCAAATCAGCCATAAGGCATTTGATCCATACACACACTACAAGGGTTGTGTGCACTTGTGACGCTGTTAGCGACGGAAATACATTGGGTTTTTATACTCCATGACTTCGTTAAGACCGTTGCTAACAGCATTGATACGGGAATGTCGCTATGAGCGTCGCTATAATGTTTGCTATATGCATCGCTATAGCCGTCGCTATATAGCGACGATCATAGCGACATTTACAGGCCACCTATAGTGACGTTTATGGCGACGTTGCAGAGCCTTATATAGCAATGGCCATAGCAACACCCGAGAGAAAAACAATTTGGTGGCAGGGCATTCACCCATCAACCATATTGAATGTTTCAATAATTGAGTAAACCTAAATGAATCCAAGATAAGCCCAGATTCACCTTTGAAAGAAAGTGCAAGCTTAAATATAGACCCAAAGTAGTCACCCACAAGACAATATAACCATTAACTCCATCATCCATAGTATTGTTTGCAGAATAAAGATACAAAACTGACAAAAGTAAATTGATGAAAGTACAATTATACACATCATAGGCATAATCACTTGATTGTTAAACTTTGCAAATGTAATAGTTACAACACCATTGTCATTATTGAAAAAATATACATGGTTTTCAAAAAGACGTATAAATGTCATCTCATGATACATATGCTATGACAAAAGGAAACTAATGCTATCTAGCTACGGCTAGACTGACGTCGTCTAATCAGACATTTCATCGCGTACAAACGGCATTTCTGTCGGATTCTGCAAAAAAAAAAAACAATAGGACAGCTTTCTGTAAGTATAAACATATAATTTATAAAACAATACAACAAATAGAAAAGAGTAAACCCTAATACTAACCATGCCACTGTGAGAACTCAGAATGTCCATCAGGGCGTTTCAGCCCTTCCTGCCTGCGTACTCGCGCTCGTACGGTGTGGGGTCACGTCCTGTCATCGACCACTGTCAAAACATACAAAGAATCCATTATGTTCGAATTTAAAAAACCCTAAACTATCAAACCTAAAGAGCAATGCGAAAAAACTTACAAAATCGGCCTCAAATGATGCCCACCTGCCGCTCCCCAAGTGGTGCGAGCTCCCTACCTCTACTCGCGCTCTGGCTGCCTCCTTTTGTTGCTTCCACTTGTCGGGATTCTCGCGCGCTGCTTTCTTCGCATTCTTCCAATCTTCTTAGGCCAGCCAATCTGGTCTATTCCACCCATGCTTAATTGCTTTTTGCACTTTGAAACACTTGTGCTTACCGTATTCGCACATTCGAACCTTCATCGGAACGGAAAACTCGTCATGCAGCATGTTGATGACTCTGTCTTTTAAATCACTTAGTACTTCACTCCAGGTGTTTAGTATGTAGTGTCTAAACACCTGAGAGCAAAGATCGCGCATACGCGAGATCACCTTCTTGCCTTCATCATCCAAGATGATGCCGCCATTGAAGTCGACGGAGTAAGGCAATCCCTCTCGTCGGTGACGCGTGAACTTGGGTGTCCTGGCAGGGGTCTCTAGCGGCGTGTCGATGGGGGTATGGACATCAGGTGTCTCCACTAGAGTCTGGGCCTCGAAGTGAAGAGTGTTGACTGGAGTCACTCCTGGAGAAGTAGCTAGTGGTGTGTAGCCGCTAGGAACGACCGTCAGCCCCGCAAAACTTGGTGTAGATGGCGATACCATGGCTGGTGTGGGGGCGGGCAAACAAGGGGAGGTTAAAGAGCCTCGTTGAACAGGAGGCGGTGTCGAGGCATCGGCGGCGGCATCCCCACAACAACCGCTGCCACCACCACTAGAGCGTCGGAGCGCGCTGAATGCTCCAAAACAGAGGGAGATGCTAAAGGAGTAGGAATGCGTGATGGTGCTCCAGAGCGATGATGCTCCACGTACCAAGGAGTAGGAATGCGTGATGGTGCTCCAGAGTGATGATGCTCCACGTACCACTGTCTCTGCTAGGGTGACAAAGAAGAAAGAAACTCATCATCATCCATACCTGCATTAAACACACGAACATTTAATCTTAATATTGAATGAATGGAGAAGAAAATATGGACAAGTAGAGAGAGAGAGAGAGAGAGAGAGAGAGAGAGAGAGGGGACTCATAAAGGGGGAGGGTTTCCTGTGTAGAGAAATTTCGTTGAATTTCTATGAATTTGTAAAAGCGCTGCGCTCCGGGTGCGATGGAGACGAAAGCTGCATCGCGAAGGTCTGCTCATAGAAGTTGCTTGCCCCACCACTAAATCTAATTGATCGGGTGAAAGAGACGCTGAGAAGCAATAGTAGTGCTTCATAGTGTCTCTTTCACCCGATCAGCTAGATATAGCGGTGGGACGAGTAGCATATAATTAAGCACACCTTCACGATTGCAGCTTCAGTCTCCATCCCACTCAGAGTGCAGTGTTCGTCGTCCCTGCTTGTGAGAACATACCTAGAGCATACGTACCTGGAGTGGACCCAAAGACCATTAAATACAATGACGCAATGACGCATATAGACAAAAATGGACAAAAAGCCACGTGAATACAATATATATTATAAAACGGAGCTAAATTGTTCAAATACAATATTTATGGTTTTAAGAGGTCTCTCTCTCATCCTCGCAAAGCTCAGCATAACTTCCTATATTTATATAGAGCTCTCCATTTAAACAGATGTCCTCCGTTTCATTTTGTAGATCCTCTTCGTCTTTTATCTCTCTCTCTCTCTCTCTCTCTCTCTCTCTCTCTCTCTCTCTCTCTCTCTCTCTCTCTCTTTGTTCACACTGTAAACTACCTCACATTCTCTAGTCATGTCCAATCCCCGCACACCTCGGTCTAGAGGTGCACGAAGATCAGATCCACCGGGTTATAATCTCGTCTTTATTGGTCAATTCCTATATTTGTGGGTACAAGAAATCTACACACCCACGTCTACATGATAGTGAATGTAGTGGATGAAACCCTTTTTCCTCTTCTCTAGGTGTAGCATTTCAAACCATCTTAACATCTTTTCACAGTAGATCTTTTTTCGAGGGATTACTTAACACATTACATGTTGGCCTCCAATCTGAGTATCATGTCGTTGAAAGCTTTCCAGCTTAAGGTCGCATCTGTAGAGAGGAATAGAGGGATCACCGTTCGTCTAACTCTAATTTTTTTACCGTAATCTCGAAGGTAGACTCTAATATAAAAACTCAATCCAAAATCTAATCTTAAATCTAACCTAATTGAACATGTGGTGATTCACACCATTGAAGGGTAAAAGACATACCAATGGGGCTACTAGCTGCGTAGATGTGAATGGGCCTCTCTTCATAACACGAGTTTAAATTTCAAATTCGTCGTTTGCTCTCTCTCTCTCTCTCTCTCTCTCTCTCTCTCTCTCTCTCTCTCTCTCTCTCTCTCTCTCTCTCTCTCTGTGTGCAGCAACAATCGAACATGCAGGTGGAATTGCTGGTCCGCATGGTCCATCAAACATAAATCTAGGTCTAATTAATTTTAAACTCAAAATAAACCTAAATCTAATATAATCTAACGTAAATAAACCTAAATCTAATCTAGCGTAAATCTAACTCAAAATAAACATAAATCTAATCTAACATAAATCTAAATCTAACATAATCTTAAACTCAACATAAACATAAATCTAAATGTAATCTAACCTAATTAAATTTTAATTTAAATTAACATAAAATCTTTCTCTCTTTGTTTTCTCCCCTTACCTCTCTCATTCGTCTTCTCCCCCCCTCTCTCTCTCTCTCTCATTGATTTTTTATTCTCTCTCTCTTTCTCTTTGTTCAACAAGTCTTGAGTTCAACTCCTCGTCGGCTAGATCTTTAAGGTCTCTTGGGATAGTTTCCTACGACGTTAAAACTCTCTTCTTCTTGGGTGTGTGTGTGTGTGGGTGTGTGGGTGTGTGTGCCAATAAAAAGAGGAAAAGGGTATAACCTTTCTATCACCCAAGTGTGGTAGATTGGTTATGCCATTTCCCTCTTGAATAACAGGTCTTGAGTTCAACTCCTCGTTGGATAGATCTTTAAGGTCTCTTGGAATAGTTTCCTACGATGTTAAAATTCTCTTCTTCTCGGGTGTGTGTGTGTGGGTGTGTGTGTGTGTTGGCCAATAAAAAAAGGAAAATGGTATAACCTTTCTATCACCCAAGTGTGGTAGATTAGTTATGACATTTCCCTCTTGAATAATAGGTCTTGAGTTCAACTCCTCGTCAGCTAGATCTTTAAGGTCTCTTGGGATAGTTTCCTATGATGTTAAAACTCTATTCTTCTTCTTCTTCTTCTTCTTCTCTCTTCTCTCTCTCTCTCTCTCTCTCTCTCTCTCAAAAACACAATGTATATGTGTGTGTGTGTGTGTGTGTGTGTGTGAGAGAGAGAGAGAGAGAGAGAAAGGGGGGAAGGGAGCATGAGAGAGAGGAGAGGGAAGGAGCATACCTAGCTCTCCTTCCTCTCCTCGTGTGTGTGTGTGTGTGTGTGTGTGTGTGTGTGTGTGTGTGTGTGGGTGGGTGTGTGTGTGTGTGTGGAGAAGAAAGAGAGGGAGAGGGAGAGCGCGGGTTACCTCTTTGCTTGCTTGAGCGCTGAAAACTCAGATCTGAGATCTGAGTTTTTGGGCACTCTCGGTTTATTTTTTACCCCTGTCGGCATCGCTATGGGCGTCACTACGGTCGTCGCTATGAGTGTCGCTATGCTACAAATAAACTAGCGACGCCCATAGTGATGCCGTGAATTTTCACTTTTAGACGTCACAGTACGAGCGTCGCTAATGTGAAGTACCTCTTGTAGTGACACTCAACCGTAGATGTGAAGACTGCCCTGTACTCAACCTCACAACTAGAAGTGGGCACAGTAGGTTGCTTCTTGCTCAACCATGATATACAAGAACTGCCAAGCATGAAACTCACGTGTCAAAACAAGCAGCCCAATCTGAGTCCGAAAAAGCATGTAAGTCTGGTGGCAATGATCCCCTCTTGGGATAAAACAAGCCAAGATGTAAAGTGCCACTCAAGTAGCAAAAAATCCTCTTGACAGCGTGCCAATGCTTAGACCCTGGGTTATGCATAAATCCGCTAACCTATGAGACTCACTACAAGAGGTTCTTCACACTTGTGACGGCCTTAGCGACGGAAATACATGGGGATATTTTTACCCCCGACGTCACTATAAGCGTCGCTATGCGCGTCAAAAAGAGAACATCGCTATTTGTGTCTCTATTTACGTCGCTATATAGAGACGCATATAGCGACGCAAATAGAGACGTATATAGACACGCAAATCGAGATGCAAATAGAGACGCATATAGAGACGCAAATGGAGACGCAAATAGAGACGTATATAGTGACACTTCAAGTCCAAAAATAGCGACGTATATAGCGACGCCCGAGAATAAATTTTTTTGGTGGGGCATACATTATCCTGCCACCCCATCAACCATTTTGAGCATAAAATCTCCAAAACTAAGATGCAAAACTGACAAAAGTATATCAACAAAAGTGACTTGACAAAGTAATAAATTGACAAAATTATACATATCGTAGGCAAAATCACTTGATTGTTAAGCTTTGATTAAAATGTACTAGCTACAACGTAATTGTCATTAATTATTGGAAAAATACATTGTTGACCAATAGTTACAAAATTGACGTACACACGTCATCTCCTAATACATGCTGTGAAAAAATAAAACTAGTGTTATCTAGCTACGGCTACTTTGACGTCGACTAATCTGACGTCTCATCGCGTCCGAGAGGCATATCTGTCGGATATTGTAAACAAAACAAAACAATAAGACTTTATGTAAGTATAAATATATAATTACAAAACAATCTAATTTTTAGCTTATTATTAAAATATTACAAATATAAGAGTCACTACAAGAGGTTGTGTGCTCTTGTGATGCTTCTAGCAACGGAAATACATTGGGTTTTTATAACCCCCGGCGTCGCTAAGAGCGTCGCTACAGGCGTCGATACGGGGACGTCACTATGAGCGTCGCTATATAGTGATGCCTATAGCGACGTTGTAGGGCCATCAATAGCGACGCTGCGGAGCCTAATATAGCGACGGTCATAGCGACGCCCAAGATGAAAAAATTTTGGTGGCAGGGCATTCATCAACCATATTGAATGTTTCATTTGTCTAAATACCTTTGAAAAAAAGTGCAAAGGTAAATATAGACCCAAAATAGTCACCCACAAGACAATATAATCATTAACTCCATCATCCATAGTACATATTGTTTGCAAAATAAAGATACAACGATGACAAGCGTGAATTGATGAAAGTAAATCAATGACAATTGTACACATAGACAAAATCACTTGATTGCTAATCATTGCAAATGTAATAGTTACAAACCATTGTCATTATTTAAAAAATATACATGGTTTTCAAAAAGACGTATAAAAGTCATCTCATGATACATAATCTATGACAAAAAGAAACTAATGTTATCTAGCTATGGCTAAACTGACGTCGTCTAATCAGAAGTCTCATCGTGTCGAAGCGGCGTATCTGTCGGATTCTGCAAAAAAAAAACAATAAGATAGCTTTTTGTAAGTATAAACATATAGCGACGTTTATAGAACAATACAATAAATAGAAAAGAATAAACCCTAATACTAACCATGCCGCCGCGAGAACTCAGGATGTCTATAAGGGCGTTTAATCCCTTCCTACCTGGGTACTCACGCTCGTACGGTGTGGGATCACGTCCTGTAAAACGACCACTGTCAAAACATACAAAGAATCCATTATGTTAGAATTTCAAATCCCATAAACCCTAAACACTATCAAACATAGATGCAAAAACACTTACAAAATCAGCCTCAAATGATGCCCACCCACCGCTCCCCAAGTGGTGCGAGCTCCTTGCCTCTACTCACGCTTTGGCTGCCTCCTTTTGTTGCTTCCACTTGTCGGGATTCTCGCGTGCTTCTTTCTTCGCATGCTTCAATCTTCTTTGGCCAGCCAATCTGTTCTGCTCCACCCATGCTTGATTGATTTTTGCACTTCGGAACACTTATGCTTGCAGTATTCGCGCATTCGACCTTCATCACATCTTCATTGAAGCGGTCATCCCATGTTGGAACGGGAAACTCGTCATGAAGCATGCTGATGACTCTGTCTTTTAATTCATTCGGTACTTCACTCCAGGTGTTTAGTATGTAGTGTCTAAACACCTGAGATCAAAGACCGCGCATGCACGAAATCACCTTCTTGTCTTCATCATCCAAGATGATGCCGCCACTGAAGTCGATGGAGTAATGCAAGCCCTCTCATTGCTGATGCGTAAACCTGGGTGTCTCGGCAGGGGTCTCTAGCAGCGTGTCAACAGGGGTATGGACACCAGTTGTGTCCACTGGAGTCTGAGCCCCGAAGCGAGGAGTGTCCCACTGGAGTGACTCTTGGAGGAGTAGCTAGTGGTGTGTAGCTGCGGGAAACGGCAGTCAACCGCGCAAAACTTGGTGTCGATGGTGATGTCGTGGCTGGTGTCGAGACGAGAAAGTAAGGGGAGGGTAAAGAGCCTCATCGAACACGAGGCGGTGTTGAAGCATCAATGGTGCCACCACTACCACTAGAGCGCTGGTGCCTAGACGAGCGTGAAGATCGTCTCGTCGACACCGAAGCTTCGGAGCGCGCTGAGGACTACGAAACAGAGGGAGATGCGGATGGAGTAGGAACTCGCAATGGTGTGCCAGAGCGATGACGCTCCACGTACCACTGTCTCTGCTGGGGTGACAAAGAAGAAAGAAACTCCTCATCATCCATACATGCATTAAACACACGAACATTTAAACTTAATATTGAATGAATGGAGTAGAAAACATGGACAAGTAGACAGAGAGAGAGAGAGAGAGAGAGAGAGAGAGAGAGAGAGAGAGAGAGAGAGAGAGAGAGAGAGAGAGAGAGAGAGAGGAGGAGGAGGAGGAGGTGCTCGTCGTCTTTGCTTATGAGAACATACCCAGAGCATACGTACCTAGAGTGGACGCAAAGACCATTAAATACAATGACACAATGATGCATATAAATACAATGACGCAATGACACGCAAATACTTAGAGAGCCAGAGTTTTTAGAAAACAGAGCAAAATTGTTCAAAACGGAGAATCGTACAAGAACTTGAATGTGCTTGTAGCTTTGGAATGTTCAAAGGCTAGCAGCAACAGAAAGCGTTCTTCTTCTATTCAACTTGAGTGATAGAAGAGGCAAGTGCATAACTCTGAATTTACAAAACGGAGCAAAATTGTTCAAATACAATATTTATGGCTTTAAGAGATCTCTCTCTCATCCTCGCATAGCTCAGCATAACTTCCTATATCTATATAGAGCTCTCCGTTTAAACAGATGTCCTCTGTTTCATTTTGTAGATCCTCTGCATGCACCCCATAGAGAGTAGCAGCTTGATGTTCGTCTGGCACCACCTCCACGGCTTCTGACTGAGCATCTTCTCCGATCTCCTCCATTGATGCCGTTGTGATTGGCACGTGGTAGCCTTCATACGTCCGTGCACTACGAGGGGCTCTCCATTTAAACAAATGTCCTCTGTTTAATTTTGTAGATCCTCTCCATGCATCCCATAGAGAGTAGCAGCTTGATGTTCGTCTAGCACCACCTCCACGGCTTCTGATTGAGCATCTTCTCCGATCTCCTCCATTGATGCCGCTGTGATTGGCACATGGTAGCCTTCATACGTCCGTGCACTACGAGGGGCTACCTCTATGACGTACCACCAGTTTGATGCAGACTTTGTAGGATGAAATATCACCTGCAAGAGCCACATAACTTACATGAGAGCTTCCAAGCACATAAATTCTAAAATGGGATGTTAACTATTTACATACTTACTTGTTCACAATGCTCGGGTAGTACGAAAGTGTCTCCATTTCTTAGTTGAATCCACCTCAAGAAAACCAGACTCTCCTCTACGCACAGTAGCATTGCGATCCTCCATGATTATCTTGAACCATTGCGCGTCGAACAAGTCGACAAAAAATCCTCTATAATCGATCCTCAAAATCTCATGTAGCATGCCTAAGTGAGTTCCGCCACCACAGGATCTGCATCAGAGGACCGTCGTCAACTAGACTGTTCAAATTTTTCCATGATTCCACAATCTTGAGTAAAACACTTTTTGTCGATCCGTTCCACCCTAAAATGTTGACCATTACACCATGCTGCTGTGTATGACTTATACTACAACCAACAAAGATTATGAGTGGCCGTTCAAACATCTAGAAAGTTACTAGTCGTACATTGCAAACTTACCTTGGTCGCGTAACCCCTAGAGTACTCCCACTCTTCCTCAGTCACTTCTTCACCGCACTGTTGTGCGCTTTTCAATTGGTTGTGCAACCATCTTAAGCTCATGAATGTTGGTAGGCTCTCCAGACCCATCGGATAGTGCATCGGTGGTCGTCTTCCCCATCTCCACTCGATTCTTGCCTTTTGTCGCTCTTGCTTTGCATCCTCATATTGTGAAATCCACTTCTGTATGACTAGATTGTAAAGCATGCAAAATCGGTTGATTTTAGCCTCTAGATCTTCTGTCATCTTTTTCTCAACACCGAGATTGCACATGACAATTCTAGATATACACTCATCATCTATGGTTCGCCATAGCGTGTCCCGGGCTTTATCAAATCCGTCTAGCCACTCTCCAATGTACACTAGGGACTCTGATACTAGCCAACCTTCTGCCATGCTACCCTTCGGACATGCCTTATGACGCATGTCTTGTCCGTCGCACAACATGCTTGCAATGATTATAAGGACATAAGATCCTCGTTGAGAGATAGGTGTTTCGGTTGGACGGCCCCACATCCTCGTCACTACTCATAATGAGGGTAAAAATCTTATAACTTGGACAACAAATTTAATCTTCTATTGGCATTCTTCGTCTCTCTCTCTCTCTCTCTCTCTCTCTCTCTCTCTCTCTCTCTCTCTCTCTCTCTCTCTCTCTCTCTCTGTTCACACTGTAAACTACCTCACATTCTCTAGTCATGTCCAATCCCCGCACACCTCGGTCTAGAGGTGCATGGAGATCAAAACCACCGGGTTATAATCTCGTCTTTATTGGTCAATGCCTATATTTTTTAGTACAAGAAATCTACACACCCACGTATGTAGTGGACAAAACCCCTTTGCCTCTTCTCTAGCTGTAGCATTTCACAGCATCTTAACATCTTTTCACAGTAGATCTTTGTTTGTAGCATGCGTGTACGCCATTCTTGCAATGTAGCTGATGTCTGCTCAAGGCACTTAATTCTTACTCTAGATTTGACGGGATGTGGTGTGTGTGTGAGTGTGTGACCCTTGGAATCGTCATCTAGCATCACTAATTTTTGTGTAGGCTCAATTTGCTCTTCCATTAGCTGAACATGACGGCTTATTGTATGGTAGCATCAGTCGAACATGCAGGTGGAATTGTTGGTCCGCATGGACTGTCGAGGCTATGAGCGCAGGAAATTTTCTCGCCATTTTCTCGTCATTTCTTCTAAATTTATCTTAAACGATAAAAAGAAGAAATGGTATAACCTTTCTATCACCCAAGTGTGGTAGATTGGTTATGCCAATTCTCTCTTCAATAACAGGTATATAACCTAAATTTAATTTAATATAACATAAATAAACCTAAATCTAATCTAATATAACGTAAATAAACCTAAATCTAATCAAACGTAAATCTAACTAAAAATAAACCTAAATCTAATCTAATTTAACTTAAATAAACCTAAATCTAATTTAACGTAAGTCTACATCTAACCTAATCTTTAACGTCTTTTGGGATAGTTTCCTACGACGTTAAAACTCTCTTCTTCTTATGTGTGTGTGTGTGTGTGTGTGTGTGTGTGTGGGTGTGTGTGTGCCAATAAAAAGAGAAAAATGGTATAATCTTTCTATCACCCAAGTGTGGTAGATTGGTTATGCCATTTTCCCTCTTCAATAACAGGTAAATAACCTAAATCTAATCTAATATAACGTAAATAAACCTAAATTAATAAACTTAAATCTAATCTAATATAACGTAAATCTAAATCTAACGTAAATAAACCTAAATCTAATCAAACGTAAATCTAACTAAAAATAAACCTAAATTTAATATGATTTAACTTAAATAAACCTAAATCTAATTTAACGTAAGTCTACATCTAACCTAATCTTTAACGTCTTTCGGAATAGTTTCCTACGACGTTAAAACTCTCTTCTTCTTGTGTGTGTGTGGGTGTGTGTGTGTCAATAAAAAGAGATGGTATAACCTTTCTATCACCCAAGTGTGGTAGATTGGTTATGCCATTTTTCTCTTGAATAACAGGTCTTGAGTTCAACTCCTCGTCGTCTAGATTTTTAGGTCTCTTTAATTAGTTTCCTACGACGTTAAATTAAGCTCTCTTCTTCTTGGGTGTGTGTGCACGCCAATAAAAAAAGGAGAAAAATGGTATAACTTTTCTATCACCGAAGTATGATAGATTGGTTATGCCATTTCCCTTATGAATAACAGGTCTTGAGTTCAACTCCTGTCGACTAGATCTTTAAGGTCTCTTGGGATAGTTTCCTACAATGTTAAGACTCTCTTCTTGTTCTTCTTTTCTCTCTCTCTCTCTCTCTCTCTCTCTCTCTCTCTCTTCCTCTCTCAATGTGTGTGTACATTCTTTGTTTATGCATGTGTGTGTGCGTTTTTGGTTTATGCATGCTCTCTCTCTCTTTTCCTCTCTCAATGTGTGTGTGCTTTTTTTGTTTATGCATGTGTGTGTGCGTTTTTTTGTTTATGCTTATGCTCTTTCTCTCTCTCTCTCTCTCTCTCTCTCTCTCTCTCTCTCTCAAAAACACTATGTGTTTTTGAGAGAGAGAGAGAGAGAGAGGGAGAGAGAAAGAGGGGAAGGGAACATGAGAGTGAGGAGAGGGAAGGAGCAAACCTGGCTCTCCTTCCTCTCCTCGTGTGTGTGTGTGTGTGTGTGTGTGTGTGGAGAATAAAGAGAGAGAGAGAGAGAGAGGGAGAGTGTTACCTTGCTTGCTTGAGCGCGTGTCGAAAACTCAGATCTGAGATCTGAGTTTTCGGACGCTCTCGGTTATTTTTTTTAGCCCTGTCGGCGTCGCTATAGGCGTCGCTATGAGCATCGCTATGCTACAAGTAACATAGCGACGCTCATAGCGACGCTTATAGCGACTTCATGTTTGAGCGTCGCTACTATTAAGCACCTCTTGTAGTGAGTGTAAGGTTAAATACTAACCAGGTCGGAGCGATAACTCTGAATGTCCATAAGGACATTTAAGCCCTTTTTGTCCGCATACTCAAGCTGGTATGGTGTGGGTTCATGTCCAATCATCGACCACTGTTCAAAACATACAAAGAAAACGTTATGTTAGAATTTAAAATTACAAATACCCATAACTACCAAACCTAAAGGGCAATGCAATAACACTTACGACCTCAAATGATGTCCATCTGTCGCTCACAAAGTGGTGCAATCTCCCTGCTTCTACTCGCGCTCAGGCTACCTCCTTTTGTTGCTTCCACTTGTTGGGATTCTCACGTGCTGCTTTCTTTACATTCTTCCGATCTTCTTTGGCCATCCAATCTGGTCTGCTCCACCCATGCTTTATTGCTTTTTGCACTTCAAAGCACTTCTGCTTGTTGCAGTACTTACGCATCCGCACCTTTCAACAAGTCTTCATTGAAGAACTCATCGTGATTTGACATGGGAAACTCGTCATGCAGCATGCTGATGACTTTGTTTTTAATTCATTAAGCACTTCACTCCAAGTATTTAGTATGTAGTGTCGAAATACCTAAGAGCTTGCCCAAACCATCCATAGTTGATTAGGTATGCTTTAGGCAATGTCAAGAGCGTGTATGGCAAGCCGTAAGCAAAACCGCAAGAAGAAACGCCCAATATACAAGCCGTTTCTGAAGTCCGTTCGCGTTTTTCTACGAAAAAATACAAACAGACTTCGAAAACGGCTTGTGCGCTTGCCTAAACCATCCATAGTTGATTAGGTAAACTTTATGCAAATTCAAGAGTATATATGGTAAGCCGTAGATAAAACCGTAAGAAGAAACGCCAAATATATAAGCCGTTCCTGAAGTTCATTTGCGTTTTTCTACGAAAAAACGCAAACGGACTTCGGAAACAGCTTGTGCGCTTGTCTAAACCATCCATAGTTGATTAAGTAAGATTTAAGCAATATCAAGAGCGCGTATGACAAGCCGTAGATAAAATCACAAGAAGAAACGCCAAATATACAAGCCGTTTCTGAAGTTCGTTCGCGTTTTTCCACGAAAAAACACAAACGGACTTCCGAAACGGCTTCAATACTTGCCTAAACCATCCATAGTTGATTAAGTAAGCTTTAGACAAAGTTAATAGCGCGTATGACAAGCTGTACGCAAAACGGCAAGATGAAACGCTAAATACACAAGCCGTTTCTGAAGACCGTTTGCGTTTTTCTATGAAAAAACGCAAACGGACTTCAGAAACGGCTTGTGTGCTTGCCCAAACCATCTATAGTTGATTAGGTAAACTTTAGAAAATGTCAAGAGCATGTATGTCAAGCCGTAGGCAAAACCGCAAAAAGAAACGTCAAACACACAAGCCGTTTTGAAGTCCGTTTGTATTTTTCTACAGAAAAACGCAAACGGACTTAGCAAACGGCTTCAACACTTACTCAAACCATCTATAGTTGATTAGATAAGCTTTAGGCAAAGTCAATAGCGCGTTTGGCAAGCGATAGGCAAAACCGCGAGAAGAAACGTCAAATATACAACCCGTTTCAAAAGTCCATTCGCGTTTTTCTATGAAAAACACAAGCGGACTTCGAAACGGCTTTAACACTTGCCCAAACCATCCATAGTTGATTAGGTAAGCTTTAGGTAATTTCAATAGCATGTATGGAAAGCCGTAGGCAAAACCGCAAGAAGAAATGTCAAACACACACACAAGCCGTTTCTTAACTCCGTTCGTGTTTTTTTCCAAAAAAACGCAAACGAACTTTGGAAACGGCTTGTGTGCTTGTCCAAACTATTTATAGATGATAAGGTAAGCTTTAGTCAAAGTCAGTAGCGTATTTGGCAAGCGATAGGCAAAACCGCAAGAAGAAACACCAAATATACAACCCGTTTCAGAAGTCCGTTCGCGTTTTTCTACAAAAAACACAAACGGACTTTGGAAACGGCTTCAACACTTGCCCAAACCATCCATCATTGATAAGGGAAGCTTTAGCTAATGTCAAGACCTGTATGGCAAGCCGTAGGCAAAACCACAAGAAGAAACGTCAAACACACAAGCCGTTTCTTAAGTTCGTTCGCATTTTTTTACGAAAAAACACAAACAGACTTTGTAAACGGCTTGTGTGCTTGTTCAAACCATTTATAGGTGATTAGGTAAGCTTTAGGCAAATTCAATAGCGTGTATGGCAAGCCGTAGGCAAAATCGCAAGATGAAACGCTAAATACACAAGCCGTTTCTGAAGTCCGTTTGCGTTTTTCTGTGAAAAAAAGCGAATGGACTTCAAAAACGGCTTGTGCGCTTGCCCAAACCATCCACAGTTGATTAGGTAAGCTTTAGGCAATGTCAAGAGCGCGTTGGTCAAGCCGTAGGAAAAACCACAAGAAGCAACGCCAAACACACAAGCCGTTTCTAAAGTCCGTTTGCGTTTTTCTACGAAAAAACACAAACGGACTTAGAAAACGGCTTCAACACTTGCCCAAACCATCCATAGTTGATTAGGTAAGCTGTAGGCAAAGTGAGTAGCGCATATGGCAAGCCATAGGCAAAACTGCAAGAAGAAACGCCAAATACACAAGCCGTTTCTGAAACGGACTTCAAAAACGGCTTGTGCACTTGCCCAAACCATTCATACTTGATTAGGTAAGCTTTAGGCAATTTCAAGAGCGCATATGTCAAGCCGTAGGCAAAACAGTAAGAAGAAACACCAAACACAAGCCGTTTCTGAAGTCCGTTTGCGTTTTTCTACGAAAAAACGCAAACGGACTTAGGAAACGGCTTCAACACTTGCCCAAGCCATCCATAGTTAATTAGATAGGCTTTAGGTAAAGTCAATATCGCATATAGTAAGCCGTAGGCAAATTCGAAACAAGAAATGTCAAACACAAAAGCCGTTTCTTAAGTTCGCGTTTTTTTGCGAAAAAACGCAAACGGACTTCGGAAATGCTTGCGTGCTTGCCCAAACCATTCGTAGTTGATTAGGTAAGCTTTAAGCAAAGTCAAGAGTGTGTATGGCAAGCCGTAGATAAAATCGCAAGAAGAAACTTCAAATATACAAGGCGTTTTTTAAGTCCATTTGCGTTTTTTCGGCAAGCAGTAAACAAAACCAAGAAGAAATGCCAAATATACAAACCGTTTCTAAAGTCCGTTCGCGTTTTTCTACGAAAATATGCAAATGGACTTCGGAAATGACTTCAACACTTGTCCAAACCATCCATAGTTGATTAGGTAAGCTTTAAGCAATGCTAAGAGCGCGTATGTCAAACCGTAGGCAAAACTGCAAGAAGAAACACCAAATACAAACCGTTTCTAAAATCCGTTTACGTTTTTCTATGGGAAAATGCAAACGGACTTAGGAAACAGCTTCAACACTTGCCCAAACCATCCATAGTTGATTAGGTAAGATTTAGGCAAAGTCAATAGCGCATACGGAAAGCCATAGTAAAACCGTAAGAAGAAACGCCAAACACAGAAGCTGTTTCTTAAGTCCGTTCGTTTTTTTTTTGCAAAAAAATGCAAATGGACTTTGGAAATGGCTTGTGTGCTTACCCAAACCGTTTATAGTTGATTAGGTAAGCTTTAGGCAAAGTCAAGAGCGTGTATGGCAAGCCGTAGACAAAACCGCAAGAAGAAATGCCAGATATACAAGCCGTTTTTGAAGTCTGTTCGCGTTTTTCTATGGAAAAACGCAAACGGACTTCAGAAACAGCTTGTGCACTTGCCCAAACCATCCACAGTTGATTAGATAAGCTTTAGGCAAAGTCAAGAGCGCGTATGGCAAGCCGTAGACAAAACCGCAAGAAAAAACGCCAAATATACCAAAAAAAATTAAATCAAAATAAGCCCTTGATCTCATGCACCACTGTGTGTTTCAACAATAAAAATTCCCTTCTGTAGCCTGATGTCATCCTTTGGTACCCATGTTGCACGCAAGAGCTTTCTTGCAGTGGCAGTGGCACTAAAGAAGGACCCTGCCGCCCGCCAAGAAGCAGGAATCACAGCCCTTGAGGCTCATATTCAAGAACTCGCCGGGGAGAATTAGAGACTGAAAGAACGTTTACGAAAGCTTGAAGATGCGAAGGAAGAAGAGAGCCAAGCTCTGCTTGAAAAATAACACGCAGTCAAAGTGGCAATGGAGAAAGAATCACATGAAACAACACATAAGAAGATTGACACCAAGATATAGGCGGTCCTACAAGAATGCCGGCTACAAGAATCTCTTGGCCTCAAGGTCAGCATTGGGGGGCTACACTTATCAGGAAGAAATCACCAAGCTCAATGACATTCTTCAACATATCTACATCAAGACCGAAACTGTTGCTTGGATCAATGATACACATAGACATGTGCCACCCAAGCATTGCATACTCACTTTCAAGGACAAAGATGAGCGTATGAAGTTGCTACGTCAATCTCGACTTCTCAAGGGAAAAAAGCTTTGGAATGCAGAAGAATGGACCATGAATCAACTCAAGAGTAAAGCAAGCAAGCAAGAAAATGCACAAAGCATGCAAGCAAGGCAAATGGGCAGTCTACCAAGGTGGCAAAGCGATCATCCAAGAATTTCAAAAACCCAAACCGGCTCTCCTCTCAGCCGACCCTTAGGTTTTTGTTCTCTCTTTTTTCCTACTCTATCCTCTTGATGGACCCTCAGTCCTTGACTGATATGTATCAGCTCCCACTGAGAAGAAATTGTTGTAATGTTGTGTTTTTGTTCTCATGGGTCATATATGACCTCCGTGGACGATAAAAAAATCTCTCTCTCTCTCTCTCTCTCTCTCTCTCTCTCTCTCTCTCTCTCTCTCTCTCTCTCTTACTAAAGATATGTTAGTTGAAAGAGCCATTGAGCTCGGGAGAGCTAGACGTCCACGATATCAATCGAGGCTCCATCAGAGGATCAAGACTACTCTAGCACGATATGGGAGATACCCATTATGTCTATTTACAAAGGCGGACATTGACAAAACTCTTCACCGACCGATGCATTGCTTTCTCAGACAACGCCCAATGTTGGAAATTGATGAAGATGATGATGAATTTAGTCTTCCACTTTACTTCACTTTTATGTTTGTACCTAGACATTAGATTAGATCCACAAGGAGTTTATGGGATTGGTCTCATATGTCATTTTGGCATTTTGAAGATGTTAAATATATCATTTCATTTCATTTCTTTATCTCTCTCACTCTCTCTCTCTCTTTCTCTCTTTCTTTACTGTATGTATCTCTCTCTCTCTCTCTCTCTCTCTCTCTCTCTCTCTCTCTCTCTCTCTCTCAATGTGTATGTGTGTGTTCTTTGTTTACGCATGTGTGTGTACATTCTCTCTCTCTCTCTCTCTTTCTCTCTCTCTCTCTCTCTCTCTCTCTCTCTCTCTCTCACACACACACACACACACACAATGTAGAGAGAGAGAAAGAAAGAGGGGAAGGGAACATAAGAGAGAGGAGAGGGAGGGAGCGTACCTGGCTCTCCCTCCTCTCCTCGTGTGTGTGTGTGTGTGTGTGTGTGTGTGTGTGTGTGTGTGTGTGTGTGTGTGTGTGTGTGTGAGAGAGAGAGAGAGAGAGAGAGAGAGAGAGAGAGAGGAGGGGGGGGGGCGGGGGGGGGGGGGGGGGGGAGAGGACAGGTATACCTATTGTGCAGAGAGCACCGAAACTCAGACCCAAAGATCTGAGTTTTGGGTGCCCTCAAAATATTTTTACATGGTCGACATCGCTATGAGTGTCTCTATAAGCGTTGCTATAAGCGTCTGTATGAGCGTTGCTATAAGCGTCTCTATGAGCGTCGCTATAGACGTCTCTTTGAGCGTCTCTATAGTCTTTGTTATATAGCGACGTTGTACTTTTTCCCATTTGAGCGTCACACTACGAGCGTCGCTACATTGAGGGACCTCTTGTAGTGACTGCAAACTGAATATCCGACCTCGTGTTGCATACATAAATGAGGCATCCAACATTGGTTTGGTAAAGAGTGACATCTGCAGGATCACTAGAATCATGAAGACTCAATTTCAAACCTATTTCCATGGGCGTGGCAATAGGTTTTCAATCCTCAAGTCAAAACTTACATAGAAATGTTTTTATGTAACTTTTTCGACACAAGGCAATACCACCATCACACTGCTTAAATTGTATATCCAAGTAATGATGCAACCGCCCCAAATATTTCATCTTGAAAGCAGCATTCAAACCAACCTTAAATTCAACAATATGTCTCTCATTTGGTTCAGTCATAAGCAAATCATCCACATAAAGAAACACAATGAGAAGTACATTAGCATCACGCTTTACATACAACATACTTTCTGTTGGACTATTACGAAAGCCTCGTTTGACCAAATGAGTGTCAGAATTCTCATACTAAGCACGAGGAGATTGCTTAAACCCATACAAAGATTTTTTTACTTTTGCACACTTATCCGCTTGTCCTTTCTTGACAAAACCGTGAGGCTGCGTTACATAAACTTTCTCAAATATGTCACCATTCAAGAAAGCAGTAACAATGTCTGATTGATGTACATCCCAACCAAAAAGAGCTGCCAATGCACATAGAAAACGCACAGTAGTCATACGTGGAAAGTAGGAGAAAAAGTCTCTTCATAATCTATGCCTTTTTGTGGTGCATACCCCTTTGCAACAAGTCAAGCCTTATAGCGATCAATCTCACCATCCGTCTTGTGTTTCAACTTGTAAACCCACTTTGTACCAATGGCCTTTTTAACAGGAGGCAAATCACATAAAGTCCGTGTGTCATTTTTTAGAAGTGCATCATATTCTGATTGCATGGCAACCATCCAATTTTTTGAATTCTGCGCTTCATCAAAAGACAGAGGTTCCTCAACATCATGTAAGCTAGACACAGCCAAAGCATAACAATATGATGCATAAGATGCATGGCGAGAGCTTGAACGAATACGACTAGACAAAGGTGCATCCAATTTACTGTCACGCAATGTATGCACCAGCCATTTTGGCATACCTCTAGCCTGCTCATTTTCAGCCCTTTCCTCTTCAAGTACATTATGTACATCAACATCAGTAATAGGCTCATCTGTAACATTTTCAGAAACCCCCATAGGCTATACATTTGCCTCATTGGAATTTACATGCGTACTTCCACCACTGAAAAGAGGCAACAAAGTGTCATAAATGTCCTATGAGCTTACATTATTGTCTCTAGTACATGACAGCAAGGGCTGAACAGAATCTTCCACAAACACAATATCCCGTGAAACTAGAATACGGTTTATTTGTGGATGATACAACCTGTAACCTTTGCTTTCGACACTATGATTAACAAAATTACATTTGACGGCCTTATCATCCAATTTTTTGCGTTGTGTTTGTGGCACCAAAGCATATGCCAAACAACCAAAAACACGCATGTACTCAATAGAAGGCTTTCTATCATGCCATGCTTCATATGGAGTAATAGACTGCAAGGCTTTCGTAGGACACATGTTTTTTACATAAGTGGCACACATGATGGCCTCAAGCCAAAAAGAATGCGGCAAAGCTTGAATTTTGACTGTGCATTTTGCCATTTCCGTAAGTGACCTGTTTTTCCTCTCAGAAACACCATTTTGCTGAAGCGTATAAGGAACTGTATATTGATGTTTTATACCACGACTAGCCAAAAATACATTAAATTCATAAGACATAGACTCCCCTCCTTGATCCAAACGGAGGGACCCGCCCATAGTACATTTTGAGACATTTTCAGCCATAGCCAGAAATTGGTTGAAGCACATAAAAACTTTTGACTTCTCTTTAAGCGGAAATACCCATGCATGCCTGGAGTAATCATCAAGGAAAGTCATGAAGTAAAGGTAATTTTCCAAGGACGGAATTTGCATGGGCCTACAAACATCACTATGCACAAGCTGCAACCTGCATGTGGCCCTAAATGAACCATCCTTTGAAACTTAGAATGCTGCATTTTACCCAAAATACAGCCTTCACAAACATGTTTGGTAGGTGCTTCAAGAGGCAGCAAAGAAGCAGCCATATCAGATTTCTGCAAATGCAGTAAACTAACAAAATTCAAATGTCCAAAACGTGCATGCCAAAGTTTTGCATCTGAAATAGCCTTAGAATCCACAACTGCATTTGCAAAATTTTGCCCACACTTGTCATACAAAGTGAGCTTATATAGCCCATGACATAATATGCCAGATGCAACAATTTCATCACCAAAACTGAGATCATGGACTGTACATCTGTCATCCACAAACTTGACTACAAGTCCAAGTCTAGCAAGTGCAGATACAGACAAAAGATTCTTCTTGATCCCAGGTACATAAAGTGCATCAACAAGTATGAAAGAGCTGCCATTTGTAGTAGTAAGCACAATCTTTCCAACTCCCTGAATTGGATAAGAGGCATCGTTAGCACAAGTGACTCAATTCCCATGAGGGACAGACTTGAGAGAGGTGAACAATTCACGATGTGAGATAATGTGCTTTGTAGCACCACTGTCAAAATACCACACATGTGAATCTGCCGTAACTGACATGTATGCATCATGGACAGCTGGAATTATAGATACACTCTCCACTAAAATCCCATCCTACATCAACATCAGCATCACAATCTCCTTTCACAGAAAACTCAACAATAGCTGCATTTGTAGTGGAACCAACATTTGCAATGGAACCACCCTCTTTCTTTTTAGCCTCTTTTGTCTTCAACGTAAGACACTACTTGATCAAGTGGTCGGGGGTGGGGAAGGGGAGGGGGGATTGCGATATGATCAGTGGTGAGCCGTTTCTCTGTTTGCAGGGGTATGGTAGGTCCTTACTGAGGTGGCACTCTCTTCTTGAACAAACGTGATCTCCAACATCGCATGTGTGCAGCATCTCCATCTCTCTCTCTCTCTCTCTCTCTCTCTCTCTCTCTCTCTCTCTCTCTCTCTCTCTCTCTCTCTCTCTCTCTCTCTCTCTCTCTCTCTCTCTCTCTCTCTCTCTCTGTGTGTGTGTGTGTGTGCAAGGGCAAACTACCCCTTCAACTTCTCTTTGGCCTGCCAATCAACCATACCCCTTTCTCTTGGGCTGTGGGCATGCACCTAGGGCAACGGACCCTCAAGACTAAGTAACACACAAAATTAATGCTAGGTGGTGAGGGGATCCATGATTCACAAGTCCATACACAAAATCCTATGCAATTGCAGCTTATATGCTTGCACTTGGCATATAAGCTACAAGCACAAAAAGCACAAAAAAGGCTTCAAAAAAGTTATAGGCATATACCAAAGCACAAAAAAATTTAACCTTCAAAAAAGCTACAGGCATATACCAAAGCTACAGGCATACAAAAAAGAATTCAAAAAAGGCTGCTACGCTAACGAAGTAAAAAGCGGGCCAAAGACTTGGTCCTCAATAATTGCTTGTAGCTTATATGCCAAGTGCAAGCATATACCAAAGCACAAAAAGTTATTGATGGGTATTCTTTCCGAAATTATCTTTGCGGGGTGGATAAAATATCTTGTAAGCGTCATCGGTTATGAGTCCACATAGTAGCAGTTTTCATACTACTTCGCCGAATGCGAACGCAAGTCTCCAGATACTTCTTGCATCTTGAAGGCATATACCCTTTCACAAGACGTTGACATGGATGAGAGTATGTATGCTCGATATGTATGTCGAATGTGATGCCCTCACCAAAGCACGTAAGTTCTTGATGGGCATCCTTTCTGGGATGTCTCTTGTAGTGCTTTGATTGCAGGGTACTCAACATGGCTGTGGCAAGGAAGCTTTGGGTTCTTTTCACAAGATTCAAAGCAAAGTGCAAGCACTTTGAAAGCCTCCCCCTAGATGAGATAATTCATGATGAGAGTGCTATAGTTAGGGGTTGTTCAAAAAGTTCAAGATGCAATGCCTGGAATTGTCTTGGTCAATATGTATGCCAACTGTGATGTGCTTGAGAAAGCACCAAAAGTGCTTGAGGAGCTTCCTATCCGAATGTCATCTCTTAGAATGCACTGATTGCAGGAAAAACGCAACAAGAGCAGGGCCAATAAGCTCTTGGTTGTTTTCAACGGATGCAAAGTGAGGGCCTCTCTCCAGATACAACCACATAAGCGTGCATCTTGAAAGCATGTGGTATTACGCAAGATGCAGACATGGGCTTCTAAATTCACTATGATATTGTTAGTCAGGGGATGTTGCAAAAAAATTACCATGCTTGGCAATGCCTTGGTCGAAACGTACGCTAAACGTGGTGCACTTCAAAAAGCACAAAACGTGTTTGTAGAGCTTCCTGTCCTGAATTGTTAGTTAGCGACTGTTAAATTCACTCTGATATTGTTAGTCATGGGCTGTTGCAAAAAATTGACATGCTTGGCAATGACTTGGTCGAGAAGTATGCTAAATGTGGTGCACTTCAGAAAGCAAAAAGTGTGTCTGTGGAGCTTCCTGTCCCAAATGTTGTCCCTTGGAGTGCATTGATTACAGGATACTCGCAACAGGAGCAGGGTCGGAAAGCTCTCAGCTATTTTTAGCGGTTGCAGAGCGAGGGCCTCTCTCTAGATGCAATCACATACGCGTGCATCTTGAAAGCACACAAGACGATGTTTTGGACTTAAAAATTCACTATGATATTGTTAGTAAGGCGCTGTTGCAAAAAACTATCATGCTTGGCAATGCCTTGGTCGATATGTATGCCATATGTGGTGCTCCTGTGTGGGATGTCGTCTTTTAGAACGCACTGATTGCAGAATATGCCCAACAATAGCAGGGCCAGCAAGCTCAGAGTGACATGCTTGCAAGATGCACATGTAGGTGACAGCGTTTGGAGAAAGGCCTTTGCTTTGCACCTGCTGAAAATAGTCCAATGCAAATTGCTCTCAAAAAGAGATGGCGTGCTTGGCACTGCCTTGGTCAATATGTATGACAAATGTGGGACACTTCAGCAAGGGTCTTTTATAAAACTTGTCGTGTTTGGGAATGCCTTGGTCGATGCGTATGCTGAATGTGGTGCACTTTAGAAAGTACAAAACGAGCTTGAGGAGCTTCTTGCCCCAGTGCATTGATTGTAGGATAAGCACATCAGGAGCCAGTCCAGAAATCTCTCGGTTGGTTTCAAAGGATCCGAAGCGAGGGCCTCTCTTCAGAAGCAATCACATACGTGTGTATCTTGAAGCCATGTGTGAACGCAAGATGTCGATATGGGCTTTAAATTTTGCTCTAATACTAGTCAAGGGTTGTGGCAAAAACCTGTCGGGCTTGGCAATGCCTTGGTTGATATGTGTGGTGCTCGTGTGCGGGATGTCGTCTTTTGGAATGCATTGTGATTGCAAGATATGCTTGACAACGGCCGGGCCAGGAAGCTATGGGCTTTTTTGAACAGGTGCGAAGCAGGGCCTCTCTCTAGATGCTATCACTACATATGCATCTTGCAGGCATGTGGCTCGATGCAAGATGCTCTGTAAAAGAGATGGCGTGCTTGGCACCGCCTTCGTCGATACGTACACCAAATGTGGGACACTTCAGTTGGGGCTTTTTCAAAAAGTTGTCATGATTGGAAATGCCTTGATCGATATGTATGCTAAATGTACTGCACCTCAGAAAGCACAAAACGTGCTTGCGGAGCTTCTACTCCCAAATACCGTCTCCTACAATGCATTGATTGTGGGAATGTACGCCAACTGTGGGCCACTTTGGATATGGCTCTTTCAAAAAATTGTCGTACTTGGCTTCTGTTCTTACGCAAGACTCTCATATGGGTAAGAGAATTCACAATCAACTAGCGCTACATAGCAACGTGTTGGTCCATATGTATGTCAAATGTGGTGCCATCATGGAAACATGGAATGTATTTAGCGCATGCTCTTCGCTTGGAATGCATTTTCTGCAGAATACGCCCAAAACTTCCTGTCCCAAGTGTCGTCTCTTGGAGTGTATTGATTGTCGGATACACGCAATAGGAGCAAGGCCAGAAAGCTCTTGGCTGTTTGCAGCGGATGCAAAGGTAGGGCCTCTCTCCATATGCAATCACATAAGTGTGCATCTTGTAGGCATGTTGTTGTACGCAAGATGCCGACATGGGCTTATAAATTCACTCTTATATTGTCAGTCAGGGGCTGTTGCAAAAATTTTCCATGCTTGGTAATGCCTTGGTTCAGGCATATGCTAAATGTGGTGCACTTGAGAAAGCACAAAATGTGATTGTGGATCTTTCGGTCCTGAATGCCATCTCTTGGAGTGCATTGGTTGCTAGATACACACAACAAGAGCAAGGTCGGAAAGCTCTTAGCTATTTTCAATGGATGCAGAGCGAAGGCCTCTCTCTAGATGCATTCACATAAGAGTGCATCTTGAAGGCACACAAGACGTTGTTGTGGGCTTAAAAATTCACTCCAATATTGGTAGTAAGGGGCTGTTGAAAAAAATTGCCATGCTTGGCAATGCCTTGGTCGATATCTATGTCAGATGTGGTGCTTCTGTGTAGGATGCCGTCTTTTGGAACGTACAAACTACAGGATATGCCCAACAATAGCCGGGCCGACAAGCTCTGGGATTTTTTCAGCAGGTGCAAAGCGAGGGCATTTCTCTAGATGCTATCACCTATGTGTGCATCTTGCAAGCATGTGGCTCTATGAAAATTTCTCTCAAAAAGAGATGGCGCGCTTGGCAATGCCTCGGTCGATATGTATGTCAAATGTGGGACACTTTAGCAAGGGTTGTTCATAAAAGTTGTCGTGCTTGGCAATGCCTTGGTTGATACGTATGCTAAATGTGGTGCACTTCAAAAAGCACAAAACGAGCTTGAGGAGCTCCCTATTCCCAATGCCATCTCTTGGAGTGCATTGATTGCAGGATGCGTGCAATAGGAGCAGGGACAGAAAGCTCTTAGCTATTTTCATCGAATCCAAAGCGAGGGCCTCTCTCCAAACGCAATCACATACGCGTCCATCTACAAGGCATGTATTTGTACGCAAGATGCCGATATGAGCTTAAAAATTCACTTTGATGTTGTTACTCATGGGTTGCTGCAAAAAATTGTTGTGTCTGGCAATGCCTTGGTTGATTTGTACACCAAATGTGGTGCTCGTGTGCGGGATGTCGTCTTTTGAAATGCACTGATTGCAAGATATGCCCAACAATGGCCACGCCAGGAAGCTATTGGTTGTTTTCAACAGGTGCGAAGCGGGGGACCTTCTCCAGATGCTATCACCTACATGTGCATCTTGTAGGCATGTGGCTCTATGCAAGAGGCTCTCTAAAAGAGATGGCATGCTTGGCCCTGCCTTTGTTGATACGTATGCCAAACGTGGGACACTTTCACTAGGGATTTTCTATAAAATTGTCGTGCTTGGCAATGGCTTGGTCGATATGTATGCTGAATGTGGCGCACTTCAGAAAGCACAAAACGTACTTGAGGAGCTTCATGTCCCGAATGCCATCTCTTCGAGTGTATTGACTGCGGTAATGTACGCCAACTATGGGACACTTCAGCAAGAAATTGTTGTGGTTGGCAAACTCTGATATTGTTAGTAAGGGGTTGTTGCAAACAATTGCCATGCTTGGCAATGCCTTAATCGAAATGTATGCAAGATGTGGTGCTCCTGTGTGAGATGTGTTTTGGAACGCACTGATTGTTGGGTATGCTCAACAACGGGCAAGCAAGGTCTGGGCTGTTTTAGTAGATGCAAAGCGAGGTCCTTTCTCCAACCTTTCTCCAGATGCTGTCACCTACGTGTGCATCTTGTAGGCACATGGATCTATGCAAATCTCTCTCGAAAAGAGATGGCATGCTTGGCACAGTCTTGGTCGATATGCATGCAAAATGTGGAACACTTAAGCAAGGGTCATTTCAAAAAATTATCGTGCTGAGAAATGCCTTGGTCGATACGTATGATGAATGTGGTGCACTTCGAAAAGCAAATCGCAGGTCTACCAGCAGATTCATGTTCTCACTTGGGAGTTCTGCTATCACATGGAGTAGCAAGAAGCAACCCACAAACCATCATACGTATCGACCAAGGCATTTCTCAGCACGATAATTTGGACCCCTTTAACCTTGGCCCCGTGCTGAGATAGATCCATAACCACATGTCTATATTTTAACCCTTGTTTTCGTTTATTCTCCCACATTAAATGATCAGTTTAATATGAGAAAACCATTTAGATTGGTTAGATCCGTGCTGAGATAGATCCATAACCACATGTCTATATTTTAACCCTTGTTTTCGTTTATTCTCCCACATTAAATGATCAGTTTAATATGAGAAAACCATTTAGATTGGTTAGATATTAGGTTTTATGACACTTGGTGACGCAGCTTCAGGCTTTGCAATGTCCACTCCGTCTCAACTATCATGTTTGTTTAGAGTAGTGCGGTGATACGAAAGGTTAAATGCAATCTATGTGCATCGACGATAATCACAAGGTGAATAAGCGTTACCATTTGCTAATTTTTGACACTGAGAACGCAGTTAATGAACGCGTTGAAAATTGCACGCAGTCGTGGGAATGGCATGTTCCCTCGTATTATAAAAATTGGGGAGGACTGTGCAAACTCCCCCATGCAAGGAGACTTGCATGTTCTTTTTTTAAAAGCATAAAAATGGAACAACAAACAATTAATAACATTTATCTTCTATGATTACAAACATTGACCTTAACAAAACTCTAACTCTCTTTGTGGTTTTTGGCAAGGTACACCTCTGAAACACAATGATCGGTATCCCAAACACGCTCTAAGGTAAAAAAATCTAACACGTTTTGACTCTCTCTCTCTCTCTCTCTCTCTCTCTCTCTCTCTCTCTCTCTCTCTCTCTCTCTCTCTCTGTGCTTCATTTTAACGTCTCACCTCCCAATTAATAAATATCTTAGACATAATTAATAGCATCAAATAATAGAATTTGTCGATTTTTATTCATTTAAGAACGTTGAAGTGGCATATACAAATGATAAGAACTTAGAAAATAGATCATGAATCAAAGAATTGATACAATCTAAAATCTAAAAACATATTTAGACATAACAACATTGGGACATGAAGATCATCACGTTGTCAAAATAGGATTATGTCAACTTAAGGTAATAAGATTTGTGGAAAACAAAGCACAATCTCTCTCTCTCTCTCTCTCTCTCTCTCTCTCTCTCTCACACACACACACACACACACACACAACATTTTTCTTCTAGGTTCTTGTTTTCTCTTACCCTTGGACCCACTTTAATTCAATACAGGTATGGCTAATGAAGCACTCTAGTTAGCCGAGTATGTGCTAACGATTTTTTTTAAATGCCTATTGATACGAATCTTGCAAGATCCTTTGAGACTACAAGTTGCGATGCAATGGTAGGAGGGAAGAATGAATCCATGTGCAGCACGAGTAAGAGCGCTCGACTAATGGCGATGGCGGTAGAAGCAGGAGGGATTGGAGTTGAAACCAATCGCAACAGGAGTGAGCAAGGGATGGGGATGGCGGTAGGAGCAGGAGGAACTAGAGTGTTCTTTTTTTGTTTTATTAATACAACTTTGTTACCAGCATTACAAGAGGGTGTAGTGGCTAGGGAAGTTGCATTCAAGGTCCTCGATTGTCTTGCCCATGGTTGATCACTACTTTTGGGGGGTGGTGTTGGGGTTTTAGAGATCCTCTTCAAGCAATAGAATTTAGGTATCTGCAAAGATTCCACTAATAAAAATAAGAACCTACCAGTAGTATGTATCAAGTAGTCTATGATTTTTATTTTTATTTTTATCAAGAGCTGTGTTGTGAAAAAACCTAAGTGTAGTCTGTTAGTCATGTAATCACACCTACAGATTTTGAAATTTACCTCTCAATTTTAAAATTAAAGATGAGAAAACCTAGAAAACTAAGAGAAACTTAGTGTAAAAGCCTTTATATACACTCCATTTATCGCCAAAATGCTCCATATGTAGGTCTTTCAAGATTTTAGAAAAAAACTAAGTGAGGACAACATAGTACTACTATGGACTACTTCACAAGAAGTTTTGGACAAATTCTCACAATAATTCCCACATTGTGACTTACCTCAACATCATGAGCTTCTGTGAGGGAGGCACCACATACCCAGCTAGGTACGATTGGGGGCAGTGGACCAGCGGCCCGGTGGGGGGGCCGGAGGTCCCCTGCCCCCAATCGTACCTAGCTAGGTATGTGGTGTCTCTCGAGCATAAGCTCATGATGTTATTCATTGTATGAAAAACATTGGAAAAGACTCCGTTTTCCTACATGAGAAAATTTCTAAATTTTCTTGTGAGCTTGTGTCCCCTGTGATCATCTGCAAGAAAAGGAGAGGAGAGCTTCAACCCTCCAGTGAAGGAGGCTAGGGTGGTAGCCGATCATCACAGCAAGTCTTGGCACAAGGACACAAGTGATGAGAGGCGAGGGACCTATGACATGGCAAAAATGACTTGAACTTCTCCAAAGAAAAATTCCACACACTGCACTTGCCTCAGAGATTGGTAGCATCACCAAATGGATATTGCAACGTCGGATGGTGTTGTGGATGCAATAGCTGAAGGGATGCTGAGTCCCTTGCCGATGTTGAAAGGATACCTATGGAGGTAGCGTCAACTATCCAACGTGAGCTGGTACTTCTTGAGCTCCCCATCTGCATGTTTGTAGATGCTAACTATATTTTCCATGGCAGAAATGGCCGCCTTTGCAAGGGAAGCAGTTGAGGCAAGCATGCTCCCCAACGATGTGTATGGCAAGCTTTCATGGCCTGCCTCAGCTACATCACCATCTCTCCTTCCTCTTCTTTGCGGAGAGCACGCCCTGAAATGTCTGCCGCAAAAAGGGCCACCGCGCGTTCATAGCTTACTGCTATTATTATTAATTCATTTGCATCTACCTTTTGAATCTGTAGTAGTAGCAAAAGTTGGAATGAACTTTGTTGGCAGCAATACAGAGGAGACCGCCACCATATTGAGAATTTAGATTTTTGAGTAGAGAATTTTTTAGTGGCAAGACATAGAGGCCTACACCCCTTTAAAGGCGAGAACTCCATTGAGAATAATGGCAAAGACATGGAGCCTACACGAGCTCCAACATAATAAAATATTTGGTGCATGAGTAGGATGGTGTGCCATCATGCTGTATGGATATCACGATATGGATACCACGACAGTTTCATGTTTTTCTACGCATGTGAAGATACACTTGGTGCGGCAAAAGCTACGAAGGCATGATCCGTGCAAGTTGCACAAGTAAAACGTCATATGCAAGCCCGTCTTGTTTCTTTGTGAGCAAAAACCCTTCATACTAAAGCTATATATGGCAGGTCTGAATTTGGCATTGATGTAGTTATCTCCTCCTCCTCCTCCTCCTCCTCCTGTAAGCACTAGGGGAAACTAAACTGAAGATCTTCTTCCCAACCTCCCATTATATAGGCGGGCTCCTAGCCCCTTGTCCTAGACGGATCCCCTCTCCACACTATTTAGTCCGACCCTTGGTCGTAGTCCATGACCATCCTAGTTCTTAGGTTACAGGACTCTTGTCCTGACATTACTCCCCCCTTAAGAAGAGTTTTTGTCCTCGAAAACAAAAGTGGTGATATCTTCGTAAGGAGACTGATGTTTTGTGTGTTGGCATCCCATACGCGAGCCCACTGATATGTGATGCAATGAGTAGGTTCAATGAAACCAAGAGCAATACCTTGATTTTTGACATTGTTGTCCGTTTGCAAGCACTTGGGTCTAAATGGTAACTCCATTTATAACTCACTTGAGTACTATAAAAGAGTAACCATAACTAAGAGTTGTCCAAAGGCATAACCAGTTTTCAGATCTTCTGAAGGTACTGGAATAATGCAAGAAAACCTTAGCGCAACTGTCCATGAAGTCGAGCGTCAGATTTCCAATTCGCGTGAGTATCTTAAAAAACTTCATAGCTACGAAGAAGTAGAGTAGGGTGTGTCCTTATGTCAGACTTTGCACATATTGGAACACATAGAACTACATGTTCATCCCTAATGAAGGTTACTTGCCAACATACTTTGTTAGCACACCTGGTAAGTCCTTGACGTATGAAACTATTGAAAGAATCTTCAACCCCACCACAACAGGTGTTCAAAGTTGAAAATCGTACTTAAGCAAATTCTAAAATAGGGAGAAAATCATCTATTCATAAATGCATTGTGTTAATCTATGCTCTTAGCAGATCCTTTAGCAAAAGAAATGTTTGTAAGTTGCCCATCCAACACGAGATGAATAGCAGCAATAAGAGTAAGGTGTTGTTCCCCAACCACTTACAGACAGTCTCCCCTGACTGTCGATAAACTAGGACTCAATCATTGAGTAACCAACCATATATTTTATATGGAGTGAAGACAACCAACTAGGTTGAAAGCGGGTGGACTGGAGTAAGCTCCTAGAGTTTAGAGCATCCAACCATAGACACCCATCCTGAGCCACTGCCTTGTATAGCAGGGTGTAAACTCCTAATAAATCTGCAGGAGAGATTGCACAGGCAGTGCAAGAAGGTGCAGAGAGAATAAAGTCCATGAATTGGCATGCCGCTTCAAATAAATCAGTGTTAAACACTAGGACCCATAACACCTAGTGTGCATGCATTTAACACAAATTTATCCAAACCGCAATTCCATGACGAGACTTTCCACGGTACGTAAGTGAAAGTCTTTCAACAAGATTTGGACCATAACAGAATGTGAAAGATTAGTCACACCTAGGTACCAACCATGAGACATTCTCAGTAACTTAGCATACCTGGCTATATGTAGAAACGACCCTCCATTAAGGTGGTTTCACAGCACTTGTCATCGCAACAAATCTGTACTCAGTATCCGACAATTTCTGGCCACTGAAATTGTTCCTGATACGGTGTGCTCCAAATGGTCTATTAAACGGATGCGACCAACACGTAGGGACTTCGTCACGACACATCATTAAGAATTAGGCGCCAGTGTCAGTCCCAGAGACTCATATTCACCACATGTGGAATATGTCTCAAATAAGGATGGCTGAAAAAGCGACATCCATCAAGTACAAGATGTACTTGTGTGTGGAGGAACTGCAAAACACTCCGCAACAAGAGTGAGAGGGACCCTCATTATCTTGCTCCACACTGGCTAAACCGAACTCCTTGAGTTCCTAACCATGTTGTATCCCATGTGACAACATGTGCCAAATTGAACCCTACAAGTAGGTTCGTAACAGCGTAAGACAGAAAGATAGATTGGACACTTGGCCCAAAATACTTTGTGCCGACAAGCCCTTGGCATGGCTCTGTAACATTCAAGCGTACTTAGACGTCTTGAACCACAACTCGTCAGCAGTTCAATTTGATGTTACTGCATAGCCAATTTGCAGTGTTTTTGGACTCTCAAGGAGATTGCCACATCCTGCTGCTCGCCTTGATGTAGGGGGCAAGTTGCTCGGCATGGTCGACTTCTTCTCACTATTTCAAGAAGCTGTCAGCGAATGCTTGCCACACAGTATTGGTTCTTCCCAATTGAAATTTCTCGACAAGGTCGATTCTTTTTCTCATGCTATCTATATGTCAAAATCTATTAGACCTAATAGATTTTGGTGAAGCGAGGCTTCCATTTCGGGATCTTGCATTGCACCTTCTCCCGTTTGGTATATGCTATGCGCATACGAATTTGGGAGGGATTAGGCAATGGGCTTGCAAGTTATTTTATTTCGTGCCCGATGGGCACATATGGCGCAAGAGGGCGAGTTGCGTATACGACAACTTCCACTCATTGTGTATACGACCACTCCCACTCGCACAGCAGATATGGCTATGAGCCATCTGTCCGACAGCCAAATATGGCTATGAGACATCTATGAGCAAATTTCTCCTACGAACTCTCGGGATAACTGCTTACAGCAACGGCCAGTTTTACACGAAGCACGGCTTCTCCCTTGTGCCAAAGTACTGCCCAATGACTTGGAATCACGGCCAGTGGAAACCATGTTTAGGGCATCTACATTAATCAGAACCTCATTTCACCAACTCATTACCAGTCCCGTCGGTACAAGAAATTTATTTCATCGAATCACTACCAGTCCAATCGATGCAAGGGCCTTGCTTGTGGGAAAGGCCACCAACAATGGCCAAAGCCTAAACTTGGTTGCCCAATGGCCTTGCCATGTGAAAATAACACAAATTCTCAAAGGCCAACAACGCAAGCAGCGCGCAAGAAAAACGAGAGGAGGTCGAAGCTTGTGTGTGGCTTGCAGAGGCAGAGGTTGGCCATGAGATCTTGGACACACACAATCGCCAAACTTTTAATGCAGCAAGGCATGCATTAAACAAATGATGCAAAGGATAAGATTGCTTCAGATTTAGAAATCATGCAAATTTGTAAATGAATGATCAAGCACACTTGCCAAACTATGTCGAGAAATGGAAGTGACTAACTTGAACAAAAGCGTTGCCGTAAAATCATTCAAGCCTTGCTTAATAAATTCTACCTATCTCGTGGGTGACAACCTTTGCACAAGTCGGAATTCACGAAACCAAACAAAGTGCAGATGATTGCATCAAAAAAATTTCAAAAAGTAATGCCAAAGTACCTGGAACGTTAGCGGATGCACCTAGACCTTGTCGTGCATGGTGCTTGATCCGTCTCGTGAGAGCCGTAAATTCTCTAGTCTGGCGTCACCAAATCTGTATCATACTTGGTACTGTTTGAATCTGAAAAACTGTCGGATGCCTTTCCAAATCAATTGGCGTCCGCTAGTGATGCCTTGCATGTGAGTTCCAATCCATGTCGAAGTTAGAAACCTTGCCAATTTTCCTGGCAAATTGTTGGGGTATAAAGCCCAATGTGGTTGCCGAGGTAAGTGGGCGGGCCGCCAGGTATGTACACATATTCTTTTGTTAAAACCTAATAAGAACTCACTATGCTCTACACATTACAGTAGAGAGAGTTCACCATATCGTCGTGCTCTTCTTCTCACACTCTCTCGCGCGTCGCACTTCCGCTCGTACTCCTTCAACTGGTATCAGAGCTCAGATCGAGGCTTGGGGCAGCACTGCAGGAGGCTAGAGTCACCAGCTCAGATTGGAGTGAAATTCGACAGGCGAAGACACGGCCCCAAATCCTGTGGCAAAGCCGAAAGGGCTTGGTGTTCTCAGAATTTCATTCTAAGGTCATCTCGGCCACCGTTCGGCTTCGACAAAGGTCTGCGCAGGCCATTTTCGACTACGTGGTCTCGGCGGGTGCAGATCCGACTCTGCAAATTTGGGGTTTTCGGCCTACGACTGCAGGTGTTGAGGATATCGACACTCCCAGAGTGTTGATTTGTGGCTGTCTACACATCGAAGGACGGCTCACAGTTCTTGGAGGCGTGTCACATACGACACGGGCGCATCTACAGACAGACTGTAGGCGACATCCACTAGTTCATCAGGTAGCTTGTGTTTGCTGCTTGATATTCCAGATTTCATCCTGACATTGCAGGTACTTCCACATGGGATGTATTGTCAGAGATGATGTATGTTTGTTGAGGGTTTGCTGGCTGTGAGTCACGCAGCAAACAACCGCCGCAGCGGTTACAGCATACAGTGGGAAATTTGTGGATATATGACTTTGTGGGAAGTCTATGTACTTTCAGATTTACTGCAGCCTTTGTTGAGGGTCGAGTGAGGTTTTATTGAGCTGGGGGATTCTCGAATGTTGAGATCCTTTCGGTGATACAGGTCTTGGAGCGATCCCTCGACACCCTTAGATAGGCAGCTAGGATGTATTGACTGTGAGTTAGACAGTTGGGATTGCATCTTTGCTTTACTGCCGTTGAGGCATTGTCGCAGTCTATGCTTACAGGACAGTCAGAGATAGTATAGGTGCAGGACAGGTTTACCCACAGCTTACAGTGTTAGAGAGACAGTGGTTTTTTTTTTTGAACTGATTTTTGGTCTGTTTTTAGTACACCAGAGCCATTTTACAAAGGAGGCTCTGCCAAAATTTCTGCAGAATCTGAAGCTTTCTTGGTTCATTTAACAGGTTGATATTGGTTCAGAGGTCAGTTTACAGGGGAAACTCTGCAGAATTTTTCCCAGGAAAGTAAACTACTGTGAAGCGTAGCTATGGCTGGATCACAGGACACTGCTCTTTACAATATCAAGAAGCTAGATGGAACCAATTTCCCATTGTGGAAGAAGCAGATTTGGCACGTGTTGGTACAAAAGAAGCAAATAAAACCTATAAAGCTCAAGGGGATAAAACCAGAAGATATGGACGAAGATGAATGGAGCGAAATGGATGAATTGACACTTTCTACCATTATGCTGACTTTGGCAGAAAGCGTTTACTTCAATGTAGCAGACGAGATGTCGGCTTATCAAGCATGGTTAAAGCTGAGTGATCTTTATGAGAAGCAGAGTGCAGCTTCACAGGTATACTGGCTTAAGAAGCTTGTTGACTTGAAGATGAAAGAAGGGACACCTATGTCCAATAATCTGAATGAATTCAACACAATCTATAGTCAATTGTCAGCTCAAGGTGTCAAGTTTGATGAACCTGTTAGAGCTATGTTCCTATTGATCACATTGCCGGAAAGTTGGGACACTTTTTGCACAGCTTTGAGTAATTCTGCACCTCCAGATGGTTTGAACATAGCAGGTGTAGAAGGAAGTCTGCTTACTAAAGAAACCAATAGAAAGACAATGGACAAAGGCAAAGGAGCAGCCTTAGTTGTCAGAGGAAGGACCAAAGAAAAGTACAAAGGTGGAAAGAGGAATGAGTCTCGTAGCAAGTCCCGCAGTGCTAAAGGCAAGAGTCACATAGAATGCTACCATTGTGGCAAGAAGGGTCACATGAAAAGAGACTGCAGAGAATGGAAAGCAGAAAAAGGAAAAGAGAAAGCTGAAGACCACGGTGAGAAGAACAAGTCCTCAGTGAAGATTCAATAAATAAATGTGACAAACACTGTTGCAGAGGATGACAGTCTAGTGTCAGGAGACATCTACTTCTTGAAGAATACAATGGACTCAACTCTTCTTACAGCATCTGATGGAAATGCACTGAGTGACTGAATTATAGACTCAGGGGCATCACTTCATGTGTCTCCAAACAAGGAGTGGTTTACCTCTTATGTGACCACTAAAGATCATGTTCAGCTAGGCAATGAGCAGACATGTGAGATCTTAGGTGTTGGAGATGTTCAATTGAAGTTTCAGAATGGCTCTTCTTTCACGCTGAAGAATGTGAGACATGTTCCCGCAATTACAAAGAGCTTGATCAGCACAGGTTTACTTGATGATGCTGGCTACGTCACCACTTTTGGACAGAACATGTGGAAGATATCCAAGGGTTCTATGACAGTAGCACATGGAGTAATGTCTGGAAGACTTTACATGATTTATGTATCAAATGTCTCTAAAAATGTAATCAATGTAACCGAGCAGCCGAACGTTTCTTTGTGGCATAGCCGGTTAGGACATATGTCCAAGAAGGGAATGGAAATCTTGTCTCGTTCTGGTTATTTGCCTGGCTTTTCATTTAATGATTTTGAATTCTGTGAACATTGTCTGTATGGTAAGCAAACACAGCAGCCACATAAGCATAGAAGCAGTAGAAGAGATACACAGTTGGCACTTGTTCATAGTGATTTGTGTGGACCTATGCCTAACCTATCTCTAGGGGGAGCTTCTTACTTTATGACATTATAGATGATTACTCGAGGAAAGTATGGGTTTACTTTCTCAAGCACAAGGATGAAGCATTTAGTGTTTTCAAAACGTTTGTGACACTTGTGGAGAATCAGAGTGGCAAGAAGCTTAAATGCTTACACACTGACAATGGTGGAGAGTATGTTTCAAAGGCCTTTCAGGACTTTTGTGAGTCAAAAGGTATAAAACGTGAACTTACTGCTCCTTACAATCCTCCTCAAAATGGTGTTGCTGAGAGGATGAATAGGACCATACAAGAGAAGGTCAGAAGTATGTTGTCTAATGCACAGCTGCCAAATGGGTTTTGGGCTGAAGCTGTATGAACAGCTGTTCATCTTGTAAATAGATCTCCTAGCAAGGTTTTGCAGAAGGATTCAGTGCCAGAGATAGTATGGTTAGGCAAGGTGCCCTCATACAAGCATCTCAAAGTCTTTGGCTGTGAGGCATATACTCACGTTGCAAAGGAATTTAGGAACAAACTTGAGCCAAAGAGTAGAAAGTGCATCTTTCTAGGCTATGGTAATTCTGGTGAGATGGGGTACAGACTTTGGGATCCCGAATCCAGAAAGGTTATCCACAGCAATGATGTTCACTTTAATGAAGCCAAATATCATTCTAAACCAGAGAAAGTTGAGGAGATTAGAAGAGTTGTCTTCCAAGAAGATGGACCTGCACGTGCAAGACAAAATGTCAGGGCTCAAGAGGAGCAAGGACAGGATAGATTGGAACCACAGGTTGTGGCTGAGCGTGAGCCACCTATTGTGCGTAGATCTGGACGTGTCACGCGACCTCCTGATAGGTTTGTTCCATCTATGAACTATGTCATGTTGACTGATTGCAATGAGCCTTCATGTTACAAGGAAGCAGTGCAAATGAAGGACTCCGGGAATTGGCAATTGGCCATGCAGTCAGAGATGACAGCTCTGCATAAAAACCAGACATGGAAGCTAGTTAAATTACCACGGGGCAAAAAGGCTCTACCCTGTAAATGGGTTTACAGGTATAAGATCACCGCTCATGATAGTCAGCCAAAGTACAAAGCAAGGCTTGTTTCCAAGGGCTTTAAGCAAGAACAAGGCATTGACTTTGATGAAGTCTTCTCTCCGGTGGTCAAAATGACTACATTGAGATGCTTTCTTGCATTGGTTGCCATATTAGATTTGGTGTTGCACCAAATGGATGTCAAGACAGCGTTCTTGCATGGTGATTTAGACGTGGAAATTTACATGCAGCAGCCAGAAGGGTTTGTTGAGAAAGGCAAGGAAGATTTTGTGTGCCAGTTGTTAAAGAGTCTTTATGGCTTAAAACAATCACCGAGGGCATGGTACCATAAGTTCCACAAGTTTATGCTTTCTCAAGGCTACAAACGTAGTGAGTTCGATCACTGTCTATATACAAAGAAGGCTAAGGATGGCAGTTGGCTGATCCTTATTTTGTATGTGGATGACATGTTGATTGCTGGCAAGCACTTGGAAGAAATTTCAGCTTTGAAGTCAAAGATGGCAAAATCGTTTGACATGAAAGACATGGGTGAGGCAAGTCATATACTTGGTATGCGCATTGAGAGAGACAGATCAAAGAAGTTGATTTGGTTATCTCAAACAGAGTATATTGACAAGGTTTTGCAACGTTTCAATATGGAGAAGGGAAAGGCATTGAGTGTTCCATTGCCACCATATGTGAAACTTAGCAAACAAGATTGTCCTGTGTCTGAGGAAGAACAGGCTGAAATGGATAAGATTCCATATGCGTCTGCAGTGGGTAGTTTGATGTATGCAATGATTGCTACTCGCCCAGACATTGCATTTGCAGTGGGAGTAGTAAGTCGATACATGTCAAACCCAGGCAAGAAACATTGGGAGGCAGTGAAAGGAATATTGAGATACCTGAAAGCTACAAAGAGTATGCGTATATGCTATGGGAGTCAAGAGCTAAGTGTAAAGGGTTTTACAGACTCAGATTATGCAGGTGACTTAGACAACCGAAGGTCTACGTTAGGGTATGTCTTTACATTGGCTGGTGGAGCAGTATCATGGCGTTCTAGATTACAAGATTGTGTTACTCAGTCTACTACAGAGGCTGAATATGTTGCAGCATCAGAGGCATGCAAAGAATCAATTTGGCTTAATCGACTAGAAACAGATTTGGGAATCAAAGAAGAGATGCGTGTGTTATATTGTGATAGTCAAAGTGCTATACAATTGGCTCGCAATCCAGTTTATCACTCAAAGACAAAGCATGTGGATGTGAAGTATCATTTCATCAGGGAAATACTCGAGGATAAGCAACTTCAGCTTGTCAAAGTTCACACCACAGAAAATCCTGCTGATCTACTTACAAAAGGACTTCCCTCAGAGAGCTTTGCTCATTTTCGCAAGCAGTTAGGTGTAGGGTAGTACATCACTTCTCTACATCTCTTGTATATTAGCTTCTCTCACACTTAAAGTACCACATTGGACTTTAAGTGGGAGTTTGTTGGGGTATAAAGCCCAATGTGGTCGCCCAGATAAGTGGGCGGGCGGCCAGGTATGTACACATATTCTTTTGTTAAAACCTAATAAGAACTCACTATGGTCTACACATTACAGTAGAGCGAGTTCACCATATCGTCGTGCTCTTCTTCTCACACTCTCTCTCGCGTCGCACTTCCGCTCGTACTCCTTCACGAATTGGATCTCTTGATGTATCACGTTAATGCAAGCTTTGTCAATAGGATTACTCTTCATCAGAAACCGCTAAAATCGAGCCTTGTTAGATAGATGGCAAAGATTTCTTTAAGGTCCATACGCATGCTGAAAGCAATCTTCAAAAGCAACGCGGCCCTGGCAGAAATTTCTGCAGAAGCCGTGAAGGCATGTTCGTTGATGCAAATCGGTGTCGGAGATGCTACACATGCCACAAGTCGAGGTTTGTGGGAATTGCCTTACTTGTGGGAAGGGCCACCAACAATGACCAAAGCCTAAACTTGGTTGCCCAATGGCCTTGCCATGTGAAAATAACACAAATTCTCAAAGGCCAACAACGCAGGCAGCGCGCAGGAAAAACGAGAGGAGGTCGAAGCCTGTGTGTGGCTTGCAGAGGCAGAGGTTGGCCACGAGATCTTAGACACACACCCCCTTCCCCAGGGCGCCTCCGTCAAGCCCAAGCGCGTGGAATTTCCTGCACCGTAGCTTCTCGTCCAAAACGGGGAAGCATGCCCGATTTAGACAGTCCACTTACCAAATTTGGAAAAAGCCTTACAAAGGCCACGGTTCTCACCTAAAGGCCCTATTTTTAGGAGCCAAAAGTGGCCACGCCTAGAGAGAGAGTGGAAGAGAGACCTAAGCTCTCATACCAGTGTAAGAACTAGGGGAAACTAAACTGAATATCCTCCTCCCAACCTCCCATTATATAGGTGGGCTCCTAGCCCCTTGCCCTTTACAGATCCCCTGTCCACACTGTCTAGTCCGACCCTTGGCCGTAGTCCATGACCATCTTAGTTCTTAGGTTACATGACCCTTGTCTTGACACCTCCTCCTCTCTCTCCCTCTCAACATTTTATCAGATTCTCCACATATGTAATTGTTTGGGTCTCATAGGTTATTTTGGCCTTTTGAAGATGTTAAATATAACGTTTCATTAATTCATTTCTATTTCTCTCTCTCACACAAGTTCTGCAGGTTGGCTATGTTTGAGGTGGATGAGCACCTTTATTACCTTTACAAGGCGGTTTGCATTAGTTCTAACATCCCAAACCAAAGAGTCTTTATTATCTTTGACAGAGGTAGCTTCATGCAATGGTGGAAAAGCTCAAGATGTGTGGATATGGACTAGAACACATTTGAGACAAGCTACAAACTAGATGTTATGCCTAGGATATAGATCGAGGAGTCTTTGACAACCTACTCTTTCACGACAATATCCGTTGTGCTCCACCATGTGTTGCAAGTGATAAGGGAGGTATTGGAATGTGCTGGTAGGGTTCATCATGGATTTTGCAAAACAGGAAGTTCGTATAGTGGATGACAACACGTGAGGTGAACCTGGTTGTGCGATATTCTAATAACCTAGCACCATTGTGGAATTTATAAATGTAATATTGGATGTGATTTTCAATTTCAACTCGAATTAAATACTCCACACAAGTTATACTATGTATCAAGAGTTTGCACTAATACTTATTCAAGGAATGAAAGCACAAATGGACCTCCACCAATGGACTCTCAAAGAGAGAACGGAGTTATAATCTACAAATAGATTTCCGTTTTTACATTTGTTTTTAGGCCTTACTAGGTTTCCACTTGAGTATCTTATGCATTGTTATCCCATGTATAATATGAGTGCCCCTTTCAAAACTTCACTAAGATACCAATTTCTATTATATATCCTTTGATATTTTAAGGGCTAGAGTGCCCTTCAACCTTCTAAAGGTTTTCAAAAGATTAACTCGAAATCAAAAACATAGTGAGTGTATCTAAAGGTTTCTCTTTTCTTGCTGCCACCGCCCGCAGGCAGCGGGCGTCCAACTCCTGACTATTATCTACACACTTAGGGCATGGTCACGCGAGGCTTAGTTTTTGGTAATTCGCGACAGCATCTGACCGCGGCAGGTACGACAGCTCAGAGGGTGACGGGAAGCAGCTTGTAGTGAGAGGGAGTGTGAGGCGCAGACAAGGGGGAGAGAGAGAGAACTCATCGGCATGCAACGGGCTTAGTTTGAAAACTATGCCAAAAAAGGCATAGTTACAAATTCTATGCCGGTGGAAAGCTGCGTCCTGTCAGGCTTTGTCGGCGGGTGTCTGTGGAAACTAAGCCTCGCGTGACCATAGCCTTACACCCGAAGACGTAGGACAGCCTCGTCTATATGTGACACGGGCTTCTACTCAAGGGATCAATGGCCCAGGTGAAGCGTTACGAGATTTGCCGTCCAAAATTTTCGCTGGCCACTTTTAGCCTTGCTGGAAAATGACGAATTAACTGCGCGCTGCCTTTCGCCTGGCCAGTTTTAGCTTTGTTGGAAAATGACGGGCGCCGAATTAACTGCGCGCTGCCCAAAAAACTCTGCACCTCATTCTCTGCAAAAAGCGGGCAGGCAAAATCCGAAAGGTCGCGCAGGTTTCGGCTCTGCAGAAAACTGTGCCATTCTCTGCGCATAACACGTCACGCAGGCAGAGAAAAAACAGGTCTCCGCGCATAACAGGGCACGCATGTAATTCGGAAAAACAGGGGCTGAAACCTGTGCGCTGTTCAAATAAAAGGCCACACAAAGAATGGGGCACGCTGGTTTTGAACAGCTGCCTTCAAAATCTCGCTGTGCTGGTTGAAACCTGCGCATGGAAATCTGCCTTCAAAATCTGTGTGCCGGTTGTGGTCTGTGCCGAGATTACACCTGCGCATTCTGCCACCTACGAGTAGATTTTCCGCAGTGTGCATTTTCTAAAGGTCATTACATTGCCGGCACACTCCGTTCAGGGCTTGGTTTTTTCGGCTTTCCGAGTTTGCAGATAACCGCAGGAGCATAGACTGTGCCGAGATTACTGCACAGTTAGACGAGGCTTTACTTTGTGTGTATGAAAGCACCATCTGAAGGGTTTGTCGAGTTCGCAGATATTGCCAACAGGTTACTGCAGTGAGAATAAACTGTGCCGAGATTACTGCCCAGTGAGCCAGGCAAGGGAAGCATATGCGTCTTTGGTTGCAAGTGGAGAAGTAGCAAGTGGGACGAGCTTGTGGGTGTTTTTGAGAGTACAAATGACAAGCGTAGGCGAAGTGGACAGTGATATCAACATGAGGGAGAGTGAGGTATGTTCCGATCAATTGTGCTTTGTTTTTGGGTAATGATTCGGTTTATGAAAGTTTCATTGCTATTATGCTTTGGTATGTCTGATGGTGCAAAGTGTCTAAATTTGAACCCGTTGATGAGATATGTCACTTGTGTTGCTTGTGTATGTGTAGAAGTCATGATTTGTATGACGAATAAACTTCAATCTTTTTTCTGTATCTTGGTCAGGATGTGTCTCCATTTATTGAGGTTGTGGGGGCAAATGGAAAAGTGGTTCGCGAGTGTCATGCGTCGCAAATATGCATTGATAGAAAGGTTTCGTATGAGAGGCGATGTCTTCTTATTAGACATCTAAAGAATGTTCATAAAATCACTAATATCCATATTCCAGAGCATAAATCAAGGCGACCTAAAACTAGTGAGAGACCACCAAGAGCAGTGTCCCCTAGATCTAAACGCCAATGCATGACAAGATTTGGGAATGTTGCACATAGAGTAACAGTGGCACGGAAAAAGTTTCACAAAGATTTAGAGCAACGAGCAACTAAAGAGTGGGAAAGAGTCTACGATCGAGAAGGGAAATCACAAATAGAATGGGAACACGCTTGGATTAAATCTCAAAAGATTGCATGGGAAGCAGACATGCCGAGTAGAGTAGCAAAGATGGAGGCAAAAATAAAGCGCGGGTACAAAGCTCGCGCGAATGGGACCCCACATGATGCCGATGTCTCTCATGAGGAAAATTCTAGTGCCGACGAAGAAGAAATCAATGATTGTGAGGATGGGTCTTCCATTGTAAGTTTTGTGCAACTCTTTTTTCTTCAAGTGGTTATATTTTGATATTTGCTCTATTTACAATTTCTTTGTTATTATAGCATGTTTCGTCATCCACTTCTAGCTTTACGCATGCCGAAAGGATTACTTTCGTGGTGAGCCACGACCACCTTGTATGTGAGAGACACGACTTGAATATGGAGCAACTTTTGGAAAGGTTTGTTGCTAATATAGATTTGTATAAAATGTGTAAATCTTTCAAGCGTATTAAACATGTAAACAATGTAAGTGTGTTCATTTTAATATAGGTGCCATAAAGGAGTTACGTTTCTCTTGCGATCAAGTCGGGCTGGCCTTGAATCGGGTTTAGATGCCCAAGTTATCGATGATGTTTTAGATCATGAAGCTTCGACCAACGTTATCAATCTCTTTGCATTGTGAGAAAAATGTCCCTATGTTTAAGTAACATAGATTTTTATGCTCTTATAACTCATTAAACTACTATTTGATAGATGGATGGAAAATATATTACTGCCAGATGTTCTCTCGGCGGTATGGTGGGTGGATAGCATGTGGTACCCTTTTGTCTCGGAGCGTACTATAGGAGACCATACTCTCGACAATTTCTTTGGGACTCCCGATTTAGGAAGTCATATCTTTACATTCTTCCTTGTTTTGGATGGGTATGATTATTTTATTGTTACGTATTACACAATAGACAAGTAAATGCGAAGTCTAAACTTGACATGTTTATATAGATTTCATTGGGTTCTTTTGGCATTTTACAATGCCCATGTGGTACGCATACCTCCTCTTTCTTGACGACGGTCATCGATACTACTCTTTGACTCACTCTCCATTGTCACCATGGAGAGACTGTTACTGAGTGTGTTTAGGTATGCATTGCTTTTACTTCTTCATAATGATTGAGTTGTTTGATAAGTTTCAATTAAACACATGCATTTGGTTGAAGGGTACTAAAGCATTTAAGTACACATTGTACAAATCTACAAGTCAAAGAGGAGCTAGAAGATCCATGGGAATCATGCGAAATCATTACTTCAAAGGTTGATAGCTTTAGTGTAGTTTTTTTCAATCAAGTACTGACATTTTTATTGATAATTTAATAATATGTTATTATTTGCAGTGTCCTCAACAACCAAATGCAACCAATTGTGGATATTATGTAATGACTGCAATGAGATTGTTAATCAAGACCACGTTCAAAGACAAGAAGCCTCAACTCAATATGGTAATTGCATGTTTTGAATGAAACATTTATTGTCAAGGTTGTTTGAGATCTACATGGTTTTTTATGCATATATTTTTTGGCAGTTAAAAAAGGATTGGTTCGGACATGAAGAGGTTGATTTCACGAGAAAGAAGCTCAACAAGTGGTTGAACAAGCAATTGGGTGAAGTCACGGTTTAGGAGGACACAATTTTAGTGTTGAGCGGTATTTAGATTACATTGATATTGAGATCACCATTTTTGGTATTCGAAGCTAGCTTTTTGTGTCGATGCTACATTTGTAACTCCTTGCTTTAAATATAATCCGCTTGCTTCGTATCGATGTTGAAGTCTTTCATGTTTACATTCATTATTTCTTGCTTTTCATGCAATTTAAAGTTGATTGTTTACATTCGACCTCAAAGTTTGTTTGATCGGTTATATTCTTTATGCACAATTCTAGTGTTGAGCGGGTATTGAGATTATATCAAAATGTGTGGCTCCATTTCTTGTATTGGTAGCGGTATTGAGATTCAAATCCACTTTATTTTGAAGTCTTTCTTATTGCATACAATGTAAAGTTAAGTGTTTACATTCGTAACTCCTTGCTTTGGATATAAATTGTCGAAGCATTGAGAGTTGATCGGTGTTGAGCGGTGTTGACATTCGTAACTCCTTGCTTTGGTTATATTCTTAATGCACAATTGTAGTGTTGAGCGGTATTGAGATTACATCAAAATGTGATCACCATTTTTTGTATGCATTTCTTATTCAAATAGAGTAACATTTTGAAGCCTTTCTCTTATTGCATACAATGTAAAGTTGAGTGTTTACATTGATATTGAGAACTCCATGAGTAGAGGAATTTGTAGAGGAATCTGTATATGTAAATAGTTGGAAAGAGTCGAATTTGAATATGTAAAGAGATGGAAAGAGTTGAAGTCTTCGAATGTATACAAATGCATCCAACTAGTCTTGTTTTATGTATTCAAATTTGTATACAAATACGTCCAACTTGTCACATAACTTCGGAAACAACTTACACTCCACTGTGCCACAAAACTAACCTCACCACACCCTCTTGAAACAAATTAATCTCGACACATTGTGTAGAGATTACTTTTATGGTAAGGAGTTCTTAGTTTCTAAAATTGATGGAAAAAAGTTGTTGAAGTTTCTTTTATGGCAATTTCTAACTCTTTGGAAAAAAAGTAATCTCGACACAATGTGTTGAGATTACTTTTTTCACAGATTATGAATTTATCTCTGGGGAAAAAGTAATATCGGCACAATGTGCCGAGATTATATTTTTTCCAGAGAGTTAGAAATTTGAATCTGTTTACCACACTCCGTGTAAAAAGTAATCTCAACACAATGTGTCGAGATTACTTTTTTTCCAGAGAGTTGCTATTTGATACTCTCTGGAAAAAAGTAATCTCTGCACAGTGTGTTGAGATTACTTTTATGGCTAACTTTCTGGAAAAAATGTAATCTCGACACACTGTGCCGAGATTACTTTTTTTCTAGAGAGGAATTAGAAACTGTTTACCACACTCCCTGCAAAAAAAGTAATCTCGGCACACTGTGCCGAGATTACTTTTTTTCCAGAGAGTTGCTGACTGGTACTTTCTAGAGAAAAAGTAATCTCGACACATTATGCAGAGATAACTTTTATGGAAGAGATTTAGAAATTTAGATTTGTCTACCATTAACGTAATTCTAACACACAAATAATGTTTGGTTTAAACCATGCTTGAATAAAACTCGTCAAAATCTACCATTTGTATTAAAAAAGCTTGAAATAAAATTGTCATAAATACGTCATTACATGGCTTTGACTAGAGGAATACAACAACAGCATTCTGACAATGGAAGCTTTGATGCCTAGTAGTTGTTCTCCATTTTCTCGGGTAAGTGTAAAGCAATACTCCACATCTTCTGCACCACCAGATTGGTAAGAAGAGATTACCCCCCCCAAAACTCTCAGCTTCATTACAGACGCGAATCACTTGACCCACTAGAGATTGAATGACATTTTCCTTGATGTGCATAGGCTTTACTGGGAGGAGAGCATGACATGTGTGACACGTGGGTGTGATTTGAAATCCACTAGCAAGGTTTTGGTGCAACAATGTGGACACCAAATACGGGGCCGTTTATCAAAACGAACACAAGATCTACCTCTTTGGTGCTTGTGTCTGAGTTGACCTGTTTGACGCAATGGTTTGGAAGGTTGGCCCATTCCGTCAAGATCTATGCTTTGTTGTTCTTCATTTGTGCGAACTAGTGGCACACCATGACCAAGCCGAGTTGCTGTAACGTGGGCCTGTATTTGTCTAATACTTCCTCTCGCAGGGAGATCAATGTTTGTAGGAAGCACAAATGTTGAAAGTGTCCCTTTCATGTTTTGCAGCTGTTGCCTAATGACTTCAATCTCTTTGGGATCCTTGGAATACACCTCTTTTTGTATAGTTGACAGTGCATCCTTGAGGTGGTTGATGAGATCCACCACATCATCTTCCCTCTCTTGTATATTATTATCACTATCGTGCGCTTCAAAACCATGATGCGTGGCATCTTTGTAGATATTAGATGCGTCTTCATGTGCACCATGTAGAAATTCTTTCAAACGAGGAAAGTGAGTCAGTACTATCATTCGAATACCATTAAGATGCTTACATTGGCTACCCCAATCTGGGCAATCACAATATTTGCTTTGCAAGCTGACATGATACCATATACTCTCAGTTGTGGTACTTTGAATCTTGAAGAGAAGTGACCCTTCATTTAGAACCTGAACGGTAGATGGTGTGGTTTGAAACCTTTGCAAGATTCTCTCCCCTTCAAGCATTTTTGTTGTCTGCATCTTTGTTCCCCCCCGAACGCCATATCGCCCAGAGTCAGCTACCATGCAAACCATGAATTAGACATGAATCCAAACCTTCAACGTATAATTTGCGATAAACAGAAAAGAGAACAAATTACCTATTTCTTGTTTTTGTTGAAAGAACCTCAAGAGGGTACCACCGATGCGACTTCCAGACTTCGAATCACCCACAAGCGCATGCAAGAGCTCCAAGATAGATCGATTAATCTGAGCATCCAAAAGAGTATATTTAATATATTGCCATAAGCGCTCCACCAAGTTTGTGGTGTCAACATTGCCATGTCTAAACATTCGTCCAAACCTTGGCCATCAGGTTCTCCACATGCAATCCCTCCCACACCATCCATTAGTAACATAACGAACTATATTTGGGTATGGTGAATACCTCACCAAAAGCTCTTGAAATCTGCCTTCAAAATCCGATTCTGTCGCATAATGCATTAAGTTTGACAAATCATTATAAACATCGTCCCTTAACTCTTTTGGAACCTACATTTCAAAACAAACGTGCATATGTTGTGCATCAATTTTTTAATATAGATCAAATAGTTACAATTAAGTAACTTAGCAGTATAATACCTGAGGTAAGAGATTCTCCACCCATGCTTTCTTGGTATGGAACCAATAAAGTAGAACACGGCATGCAACCTGATACTTTTTCCCATTGGCGTCAACACTCCAACTATGTGGGTCTTCATCCACGACCTTCGATATAGCCTCTAGTTCTTGTTGTGACTTATCAATCACAATAGCTGATGGACGAATGTGGCCCATCCTCTCAAAGACTACAACAACTGTCAACTTTAAAGCAATGACGTCATGATGACAGCCAGGATCTGTCGTACACAACATGAACCAAATTGGTAGGCCAACACCTAGTTGGTTTGGCAACACTGCAGCATACAATGGTAAACCATATATGTTTGTTTTAAATGTGTTGTCAATAGCCCATGAGTTATTTGTAGAGAATCGCTTGGCCATTTGCAACATCTAGTCATCTTGAATAATCAAGATAAAAGGCTTATCTTTGTCATTAACTGCTTTTGGATTATATGGTTGGCAATAAACCATCTACATAAAAATGTGAATGTAAGAAGAAAATAAATTTGAATTATTCTATATGACTTATGACAAAACATTACCTTGTTGGTTTCACGTAATTTCATAGCCTCCGTATACATAGAAACCCAGTCATCATCTGATACGTGACCTGTATCAACTTGATCACTTAGAGGGTATCCTCTGTATAAAGCAATTTATTAAAGAAGCAAGTCAAAGTGCTACCTCGACAACGCATTTGATAAGACAAGATATTGATTTCATGCGGTATCATAAAGAACCTGTAGATAGTACAGTCAAGAAGGGAGGCTCGCTCCATGTGAAATCTTTCTTTTGACAAAGACATAGAAGCAACATATCGAGCATTTCCGACATCAAAGAGATCTTCCATGCAACACTCAATTACGGATGGATGGACGGGCAAGTGATACATATCACTTCTTGAACCTGGAACATGACCACTATGACTAGTGTTTAGATAAATATGAACATCATTACTCCCATTGGTAGTTATCACTTGTATTTTAAATGGACAACCACATTTCTTTGATGTCCTTGTTCTCTTTTTATCTCCCCTTCGTCGAGGCGCACCACCTCGATGACATATATAATCAATCACAGTTTTTGATGCGCCCGATTTTTTGGAAGAACGGACCATCACTAGCCTTGTCTTGTGCTCGATCATGATGGTCTTTAGGTGCCCCTCTACATCGGACGTGTTTGTAGTGATCACATTTGGAGGCTCTTTATTCAGGTCCATTCTTTGACGCCATGATCTTGAACTTGAAGCGTTAGTTGCATTGCTACATCCACAAGCATTTATGTACTCTTTGATGTATATGGTAGATATACCATGCTTCCTAACTTCAATGCACCATTTGGACTTGATGGAAATTAGGGTTTTATTAAACCCTTGGTGTTTTGATCCTTCAACAATGTGGGCAACTTTTACAATATCCTCCCAATCTTTAATACATGGAACTCTCACCGGCTGCGAATCTCCCAAATATAAACAAAGCCTTCTATCCTCATCAAGCCCAACATGAAGCTCATCCTTCATCTTGCGCCACTTCTTCAAATCCAACATGTCTCTAAAGTCATAGGTTTTAAGAGTCTCCAATGTTGTGGAGAGGTCACTTTGAAGCACTCTTATCATGTAATTATATGTCTCTCTGTGAAAGGAAAAATATGTTGTGGACACATAGAGATTTGGATCCGGAAATACCTTAACCATTTGATCTTCAAGAGGCCGGCTTTCTTCTATTGTATCACCTTTTTCATGGAGTATCTCGAAGTCGTCATCAATACTTTCACTACTCGCATCACTTGACGCCTCATCAAACAACTCTTCAAGCATATGATCACCTTCCACGTTTTCTTGATCCCAATCCATCACTTGGTTGTGATTGGATGAGAAAGCACACTTCTTTCCGTCCGTGAGTGTGAATGTTATTGTGTGTGTGTGTGCACGCACGTGTGCGTGTGCAATGGAGAGGGATAGGGAGAGGCCCAATTTTTTTGCCCTGTGCCGAGATTACACATAGTGTGCCGAGATTACATACAGTGTGGGTCTCTGCGTTACTTTGATCTGAGTAGAGAGTTAAAATCTTTAAAGTAGAATGAGTGAATGCTGAGCATACTTGCAAAAATCATAAATGAAAGAATCTATTTTAAGCTTGACTTCAATGCACAAATAAAAAGCGTCGTGTCTCGTCGTCGAAAATGATGACTGTGCCGAGATTATTTTTTGTGCCGAGATTACTAAAATCCGTGGTCCTCATTGAATCTTGATCCAACTTTTCACTGTCACCTTTGATCCCTTGAGTTGGACCCCTTGTTACATATAGACGAGGGTAGGACAGAGAGCAAGTGATCGAGACAAAGAGGCAAATGTCTATCAAGGTAACAGCCAGCGCCATTGGACCTCTTGAAGTAGCTGCGGCCAGAACTGGTAGCGTTGTCTCTGATGGACGTTTTGTAGGAACTGGGTCGGTGGCGAAAAACATTTTAGCAGATGTATAACAACTTACTCTCCACAAGATGGCGCCGTGTGTCACGGCGAATTCAGTTCGCATGGGAGCTGCTCGACATTCATCAAACCCTCCAACCATTCACCATCAAACTCTCAATTTCATTTCAACGTGGAATCCAAAGAAGAACTGGTAGCAGTTCGTGATTTTTTGAGTTTTGTGGGATTGCCGCAAACCTCAGGTCTAATGAGGGCCTAAGCTCAATCAAGCTTCTGCATATCGGGCTGGCCATCTTACTGTAGAACATGGTGGAATCATGTTGTGCGGTGCTGCGCAGTGTCATGGGCTTGAATCTCTGTGTACAGCGAGTGATATATACATTAAAAAAAACACCGCATGCTGGCCCGAGGAGAAGCTCAAATGTCATGAAGTACAGGCAGGACAAGACAAGGAGAATATAGAACTGTGTGTGGAGAACAAAATGAAGTCACATGAGTTGAACCCGTTTTCAGATGAGAGCCTGCTATCTTCTGAAGGAAAGGAGCCTCACGCCCAGGATGATGTCATTTGTGAAGTTTCCCTTGTTGGGTCCTTGAAAACCTGTGCCAAGAGGAAGGACTTGCTCAAAGGGAATGAAATACACAAACTCATTGTTGAAAAGGGTTTGCTTCAAAATAGTGCTTTTATTGGTAGTGCCCTGATCAGTATGTATGCAAAATGTGGTGCTCTTGACAAAGCGCAAGAGGTTTTTGATAGTCTTGCACTTCAAAATGCTGTCTTGTGGAATTCCCTTATCGCCGGGTATGTTCAACATGGCCATAGTGAAATAGCAATCAACTCTTATGAACAGATGCAGAGAAGGGGCCCTTTCCCAAACGCAGTCACATTTGTTTGTGCTTTGAAAGCTTGTGGAAATATTGGAGCACTTGACAAAGGACAGGAAATACATGGCCAGATTTTGCAAGACCAGTCCTTAGGAAACAATACACTGGTTGCTAATTCACTTATAGACATGTATGCCAAATGTGGAGCTCTTAACAAGGCAGAAGAAGTACTTGACAAGCTCATATTTCAGGATGTAATCTCATGGACTGCATTAATTGCAGGGTTTGTTCAACATGAATATTCTGAAAAAGCACTTGACTATTTTGATCAAATGCAATCCGCGGGGTTCACTCCTGATGCTATTACTTTCTCTTGTGCCTTGAAAGCTAGTGGCAGCTTAGGAGCTCTAGATAAAGGCCAAAGCATACATGCTCAAATTCTGAAAGAGCGCTTGCTGGAAACTAATGTTGTGGTTACCAACTCTGTCATAACTATGTATGCTAAATGTGGTGCGCTTGATAAAGCACGAGAAGTGTTCAATGGGCTTCTGAATCCGAACACAATATCGTGGAATGCATTGATTTCTGGCTATGCTCAACATGGACATGAAGAAGAAGCATTAAGCTGCTTCAAATCTATGAAAGGGGGAGGCTTCTTTCCTGATGCAGTTACCTTTACTTGCATTTTGAAAGTATGCGGCGCCTTAGGAGCGTTAGGATTGGGTGACAAAATACATACTCAGATTTTAAGAGAGCATCTAATTGATAAGGACATTGTGATTGGCAATGCCCTTGTAGACATGTATGCCAAATGTGGCAAGCTTGAAAAGGCACAAGAAGTCTTTGATCAGCTTCCAACTCGCAATGTAGCATCATGGAATGCACTGATTACAGGGTATGCCCAACATGGGCATTGCGAGCAGGCAGTGCAGTGTTTTCGAAAGATGCAAGTGGGAGGTCTCCACCCCAATGCAATCACCTTGACTTGCATCCTGAAAGGTTGTCTCAGTGAAGGAGACCTGAAGATGGGTGAAGAGATACATGCTCAAGTTTTGAAAGAGCATTTGCTTGTAAAAGACATGCTACTTGCTAATGGAATTATAGAAATGTATGGCAAATGCGGTTTTATTGAGAAAGCACGAGAAGTGTTTAATGAGCTTTCAGATCGAAATGCCGCCTCATGGACTGCCCTCATTGTGGGGTATTCTCAGCATGGACGCCATGAAGAAGCGCTAGATTGTTTCAAGCAGATGCAGGTTGGGGGCTTTCTGTTGGATGCAGTGACAGTCTCGTGTATCTTTCAAGCATGTGGCAGCCTAGGAGCATTGGATGAGGGTCGCAAAATGCATGCTCAGATTGTGAAAGAGGGTGTTTTGGAACAAGACATTGTGGTTGCGAATGCACTCATGGATATGTATGCTAAATGTGATTCAGTTGAAGAAGCACAAGTAGTTTTTGATAAGCTCCATGACTGGGACACTGTGTCTTGGAATGTACTAATGGCAGGATATGCCCAACAAGGAGATGCCATGGCAGCCTTAGAATGTTTCGAACAGATGCAAGCAGCGGGCGGATCTCCTGATGCTGTCACCTTTGCTTGCATCTTGAAAGCCTGTGGCACCATAGGAGCTTTACAACAGGGCCAAGAAGTACATCTGCAGGTTTTGAAACAGCATGAACTGGATAATGACATTGTGCTTGCTAGTGCACTTGTAACTATGTATGCCCAATGTGGTGCACTCCATGAAGCACAGAAGGTCTTTGATGAGCTTTCTTCTTGGAACATTGTCTCATGGACTGCTTTGATCAATGGATATGCTCAGCATGGACTCGTTCAAGAAGCTTTGAGTTGTTTTGAGCAGATGCATCAGCAGGGCCTCTCGCCAAACGCAGTTACCTTAGCTTGCCTCTTCAGAGCTTGTGGCAGTGTAGGAGCTGCAAACAAGGGCCAAAAACTCCACGCTCAACTTGTGGGACATGACTCTCTAGAAACGGACATTGATGTCAAAGTTGCCATTGTTGGCATGTACGCAAAATGTGGCATGCTTGCACAAGCTCATGAGGTCTTCAAGAGGTTACAGGTTCGTGATGTGGTCTCATGGACCACACTTCTTGGGGGCTACTCCCAGCTTGGAAAGGATGGAGAGGTTCTGCGCTTATTTGATGAGATGTTAGGGGAAGGTGTAGAGCCAGATTCTGTCACATTTACTGTTGTTTTAAATACTTGCAGTCATAGAGGGTTGCTCAATGAAGGTCAGATTTACTTTGAGATGATGAGCAAGCACCATGAAATCATTCCAACTGAACAACACCACACATGCGTGATAGATCTATTCAGTCGTGCAGGTCACCTAGACAATGCAGTGGCAATAATGGAGAAGATGTCTTGCTCCATTAGTCTCATAACACTGGAGAATTTCCTTGGTGCTTGTCAGAAGTGGGGGGACAAGAATCTTGGTAGATGGGCATTTGAGCATGCACTACAGCTGGATGGAATGGATTCTGGCACTTTTGTGTACATGCGCAATATATTTGCTGCTTCTGCCAAGCAAGGAGCGGGGAGGTTGGAAGCTATGGAATCAAGTAGGTCTTGTGTTGGAGGGTGAGGATAGATGTATTTGTAATCGAAAGATTTAGAACATACAAAGCTAAAGATCAGAAGACATTGATGATCACCGGATCTCGAAGCTGTTTCACTGGGTTTGCCATTATGATTTCAGGTATGTGATGTCAGTTGATGTACGTGATCTTTAGGAACAGGACCATGGAGCTCAGATGGCAGGCGCAGATAGGGTGTGTAGGGCACACACTGCAGGTGCCATGGTTCAGGGGCGGGGTCCACATGGAATGTGAGGAGGCCTTGATGGTCACAAGGGTTTGTAGCTGGCACATCATACTCTTGAGCATGCTCAGACAGTGTCCAGACAAGTGTGGATGGCCAGGTCTATATAAAGGGGACTCCTATGGTTGGGTGGCAAGTTTTATGTTAGTGCTTCTATGTTGGAGAGGAGCTCGATGGAGAGCTCACGACGAGAGGTCTGATGAGAGGCTGAGACTCCTACGTTTCAGTTGAGATAACAAGAGATGGCTGTTGGAGACTTGTTTGTACATACTTGTAAGTTAAGCTTCACACAATTGCTCGATTCAGAAATCCCTTGATTATTCAAGTAGTACTCCAGCTCTGAAACGTAGTAGTGGTTGGCCTTCTACTATGGAAGACTTTTCCTGTCTGTTTTTCTGTGGGGCTGTGGTAAAAATATGTCAAAGAGGGTACCCCTATGCATTGCTCCATTCCTGTTCTGTGGTAGCCCAACTTTTCAGCTGATGGCTATCGTCGAAGTAAGCGGCACAATGGTTTGCCGATGGCTATGTTTTGAGGCCCTCCATCACTTCTGTTTTCCCTGGTGGTGAGGCTTTCGTCGATGTCATTGCATTTGGCAGTATATGATGAGTTTTCCTGAAAATGTTGGGGTATAAAGCCCAATGTGGTCGCCCAGGTAAGTGGGCGAGCCGTCAGGTATATACACATATTCTTTTGTAAAAACCTAATAAGAATTCACTATGCTCTACACATTACAGTAGAGCGAGTTCACCATATCGTCGTGCTCTTCTTCTCGCACTCTCTCTCGCGTCACACTTCCGCTCGTACTCCTTCAATTGGTATCAGAGCTCAGATCGAGGCTCGGGGTAGCATTTGCAGGTAGCCAGAGTCACCTGCTCATATTGGAGTGAGATTCGACAGGCGAAAACACGGCCCAAAATCTTGTGGGCATGCCCAAAGGGCTTGGTGTTCTCAGAATTTCATTCTGACGTCATCTCGGTCACCGTTCGGCTTCGACAAAGTTCTGTGCAGGCATTTTCGACTACGTGGTCTCGACGGGTGCAGATCCGACTCTGCAAATTTGGGGTTTCGGTCTATGACTGCAGGTGCTGAGGATATCGGCACTCCCAGAGTGTTGATTTGTGGCTGTCTACACATCGAAGGGCGGCTCACAGTTCTTGGAGGCGTGTCACATACAACACAGGCGCATCTACACACAGACTGTAGGCGACATCCACTAGTTCATCAGGTAGCTTGTGTTTGTTGGCTGTGAGTCACGCAGCAAACAACCGCCGCAGCGGTTACATCATATAGTGGAAAATTTGTGGATGTATGACTTTGTGGGAAGTCTATGTATTGTCAGAGTTACGGCAGCCTTTGTTGAGGGTCGAGTGAGGTTTTATTGAGTTGGGAGATTCTCGAATGTTGAGATCTTTTCGGTGATACAGGTCTTTGAGCGATCCCTCGAGCACCCTTAGATAGGTAGCTAGGATGTATTGACTATGAGTTCGACAGTTGGGATTGCATCTTTGCTTTACTGTCTTTGAGGCATTGTCGCAGTCTATGCTTACAAGACAGTGACAGACAGTACAGGTGCAGGACAGGTTTACCCACAGCTTACAGTGTTAGAGAGACAGTGGTTTTTTGAGCTGTTTTTGGTCTGTTTTTGAGTATACTAGAGCCATTTTACAAAGGAGATTTTGTCGAAATTTCTATAGAATCTGAAGCTTTATTGGTTCATTTGACAGGTTGATATTGGTTCAGAGGTCAGTTTACAGGAGAGTTTGAATTTTTCCCAGGAAAGTAAACTACTGTGAAGCGTAGCTATGGCTGGATCACAGGACACTGCTCTTTACAATATCAAGAAGCTGGATGGAACCAATTTCCCATTGTGGAAGAAGCAGATTTGGCATGTGTTGGTACAAAAGAAGCAGATAAAACCTATAAAGCTCAAGGGGATAAAACCACAAGATATGGACGAAAATGAATGGAGCGAAATGGATGAATTGGCACTTTCTACCATTATGCTGACTTTGGCAGAAAGCGTTTACTTCAATGTAACAGACGAGATGTCGGCTTATCAAGCATGGACAAAGCTGATTGCTCTTTATGAGAAGCAGAGTGCAGCTTCACAGGTATACTGGCTTAAAAAGCTTGTTGACTTGAAGATGAAAGAAGGGACACCTATGTCCAATCATCTGAATGAATTTAACACCATCTACAGTCAATTGTCAGCTCAAGGTGTCAAGTTTGATGAACCTGTTAGAGCTATGTTCGTGTTGATCACATTGCCGGAAAGTTAGGACACTTTTCGCAGAGCTTGGAGTAATTCTGCACTTCCAGATGGTTTGACCATAGCAGGTGTAGAAGGCAGTCTGCTTACTGAAGAAACCAACAGAAAGACAATGGACAAAGGCAAAGGAACAGCCTTAGTTGTTAGGGGAAGGACCAAAGAAAAGTACAAAGGTGGAAAAAGGGATCAGTCTCGTAACAAGTCCCGCAGTGCTAAAGGCAAGAGTGACATAGAATGCTACCATTGTGGCAAGAAGGGTGACATGAAAAGAGACTACAGAGAATGGAAAGCAGAAAAAGGCAAAGAGAAAGCAGAAGACCATGGTGAGAAGAACAAGTCCTCAGTGAAGATTCAAGAAATAAATGTGACAAACACTGTTGCAGAGGATGACAGTCTAGTGTCAGGAGATATCTACTTCTTGAAAAATACAATGGAATCAGCTCTTCTTACAGCATCTGATGGAAATGCACTGAGTGACTGGATTATAGATTCAGGGGCATCACTTCATGTGTCTCCAAACAAGGAGTGGTTTACCTCTTATGTGACTACTGAAGATCTTGTTCGGCTAGGCAATGGGTAGACATGTGAGATCTTAGGCGTTGGAGATGTTCAATTGAAATTTCAGAATGGCTCTTCTTTCACGCTGAAGAATGTGAGACATGTTCCCGCAATTACAAAGAGCTTGATCAGCACAGGTTTACTTGATGATGTTGGCTATGTCACCACTTTTGGACATAACATGTGGAAGATATCCAAGGGTTCTATGACAGTAACACATGGAGTAAATTCTGGAGGACTTTACATGATTTATGTATCAAATGTCTCTAAAAATGTAATCAATGTAACCGAGTAGCCGAATGTTTCTTTGTGGCATAGCCGGTTAGGACATACGTCCAAGAAGGGAATGGAAATCTTGTCTCGTTCTGGTTATTTGCCTGGCTTGTCATTTAATGATTTTGAATTCTGTGAACATTGTCTGTATGGTAAGCAAACACAGCAGCCACATAAGCATAGAAGCAGTAGAAGAGATACATAGTTGGCACTTGTTCATAGTGATTTGTGTGGGCCTATACCTAACCTATCTCTAGGGGGAGCTTCTTACTTTATGACATTTATAGATGATTACTTGAGGAAAGTATGGGTTTACTTTCTCAAGCACAAGGATGAAACGTTTAGTGTTTTCAAAACGTTTGTGACACTTGTGGAGAATCAGAGTGGCAAGAAGCTTAAATGCTTACGCACTGACAATGGTGGAGAGTATGTTTCAAAGGCCTTTCAGGACTTTTGTGAGTCAAAAGATATAAAACGTGAACTTACTGCTCCTTATAATCCTCCTCAAAATGGTGTTGCTGAGAGGATGAATAGGACCATACAAGAGAAGGTCAGAAGTATGTTGTCTAATGCACAACTGCCAAATGGGTTTTGGGCTGAAGCTGTATGAACAGCTGTTCATCTTATAAATAGATCTCCTAGCAATGTTTTGCAGAAGGATTCAGTGCCAGAGATGGTATGGTCAGGCAAGGTGCCCTCATACAAGCATCTCAGAGTCTTTGGCTGTGAGGCATATACTCACGTTGCAAAGGAATTTAGGAACAAACTTGAGCCAAAGAGTAGAAAGTGCATCTTTCTAGGCTATGGTAATTCTGGTGAGATGGGGTACAGACTTTGGGATCCCGAATCCAGAAAGGTTATCCGCAGCAATGATGTTCACTTTAATGAAGCCAAATATCATTCTAAACCAGAGAGGGTTGAGGAGATTAGAAGAGTTGTCTTCCAAGAAGATGGACTTGCACGTGCAAGACAAATTGTCAGGGCTCAAGAGGAGCAAGGACAGGATAGATTGGAACCACAGGTTGTGGCTGAGCCTGAGCCACCTATTTTGCGTAGATCTGGACGTATCACGCGACCTCCTGATCGGTTTGTTCCATCTATGAACTATGTCATGTTGACTGATTGCAATGAGCCTTCATGTTACAAGGAAGCAGCGCAAATGAAGGACTCCGAGAATTGGCAATTGGCCATGCACTCAGAGATGACAGCTCTGCATAAAAACCAGACATGGAAGCTAGTTAAATTACCACATGGAAAAAAGGCTCTACCTTGTAAATGGGTTTACAGGTATAAGATCACCGCTCATGATAATCAGCCAAAGTACAAAGCAAGGCTTGTTGCCAAGGGCTTTAAGCAAGAACAAGGCATTGACTTTGATGAAGTCTTCTCTCCGATTGTCAAAATGACTACATTGAGATGCTTTCTTGCATTGGTTGCCATATTAGATTTGGTGTTGCACCAAATGGATGTCAAGACAACGTTCTTGCATGGTGATTTAGACGTGGAAATTTACATGCAGCAGCCAGAAGGGTTTGTTGAGAAAGGCAAGGAAGATTTTGTGTGCCAGTTGTTAAAGAGTCTTTATGGCTTAAAACAATCACCGAGGGCATGGTACCATAAGTTCCACAAGTTTATGCTTTCTCAAGGCTACAAACGTAGTGAGTTCGATCACTGTCTATATACAAAGAAGGCTAAGGATGGCAGTTGGCTGATCCTTATTTTGTATGTGGATGACATGTTGATTGCTGGCAAGCACTTGGAAGAAATTTCAGCTTTGAAGTCAAAGATGGCAAAATCGTTTGACATGAAAGACATGGGTGAGGCAAGTCATATACTTGGTATGCGCATTGAGAGAGACAGATCAAAGAAGTTGATTTGGTTATCTCAAACAGAGTATATTGACAAGGTTTTGCAACGTTTCAATATGGAGAAGGGAAAGGCATTGAGTGTTCCATTGCCACCATATGTGAAATGTAGCAAACAAGATTGTCCTATGTCTGAGGAAGAACAGGCTGAAATGGATAAGATTCCATATGCGTCTGCAGTGGGTAGTTTGATGTATGCAATGATTGCTACTCGCCCAGACATTGCATTTGCAGTGGGAGTAGTAAGTCGATACATGTCAAACCCAGGCAAGAAACATTGGGAGGCAGTGAAAGGAATATTGAGATACCTGAAAGCTACAAAGAGTATGCGCATATGCTATGGGAGTCAGGAGCTAAGTGTAAAGGGTTTTACAAACTCAGATTATGCAGGTGACTTAGAAAACCGAAGGTCTACGTCAGGGTATGTCTTTACATTGGTTGGTGGAGCAGTATCATGGCGTTCTAGATTACAAGATTGTGTTACTCATTCTACTACAGAGGCTGAATATGTTGCAGCATCAGAGGCATGCAAAGAATCAATTTGGCTTAATCGACTAGTAACAGATTTGGGAATCAAAGAAGAGATGCGTGTGTTATATTGTGATAGTCAAAGTGCTATACAATTGGCTCGCAATCCAGTTTATCACTCAAAGACAAAGCATGTGGATGTGAAGTATCATTTCATCAGGGAAATGCTTGAGGGTAAGAAACTTCAGCTTGTCAAAGTTCACACCACAGAAAATCCTGCTGATCTACTTACAAAAGGACTTCCCTCAGAGAGCTTTGTGCATTTTCGCAAGCAGTTAGGTTTAGGGTAGTACATCACTTCTCTATATCTCTTGTATATTAGCTTGTATAGTAGCTTCTCTCACACTTAAAGTACCACATTGGACTTTAAGTGGGAGGTTGTTGGGGTATAAAGCCCAATGTGGTCGCCCAGGTAAGTGGGCGGGCCGCCAGGTATGTACACATATTCTTTTGTAAAAACCTAATAAGAACTCACTATGCTCTACACATTACAGTAGAGCGAGTTCACCATATCGTCGTGCTCTTCTTCTCGCACCCTCTCTCGCGTCACACTTCCGCTCGTACTCCTTCAGAAAACTCATCATGCAATAGTGGATGAACGATTCTGCTACGCAGTGTGCGTGAGCAATTTGAATGCTACTTTGTGTAGCTCACTCTTATAAGGTTTTAACAGGCTTACACAAAAGGAATTATGAATGAGCCAAGAGCTATGTAACTTTAACTTATAAGGTGTTTCATTAATTATCTTTCTACTAATTTAGCATAATATTTCTGATGACCTGTTGGGCATTCTTGTTTCCCCTTGCCTCTTGTATGGCTTAGATGTTCTTTGGGAAACTTAAGAAATACCCAATCATTCTCTTTGACGATCAAAGCTCTTTTATGCTTATCAACAACAACCTTTTGCTTATGTTGCATGATAGATATAGTTTCCTTAATCTTGTTAAAGGATTCTTTAAGGTGGTCATCAATAGAAAAGATCTTCCCAAGTGTCTTGGCTCTATCAATGGGAGTTTGGGCCTTCCTTCAATAACTTAGAAGGGTTCCTTCCATGTGAAATTATGGACAATATTACTATACGTATACTCCACTATGGGTAAATACTTTTCCTATTGATCTCTTTGATCTACCGCTATAACATAGGCTTTGAGCAGATCAATAATGGTTGAGTTGCTATTTCACTTTGGCCTTCTGTTTGTGGGTGATAGGCCAAGGAGAAATTCAACTTAATACCCAAATTATCAAAGAGACATTTCCAAAAATTTGAAAGTGCACTCGTGTGCGTGGAATGCGTATAAAGCGTGCATACAGGGAAGGGGAGAAGCAAGAGACTGTGTGTGGGTGGAGCTTCTCCTAAAGGTGAAGAGGAAGAGCTCTTTATTATTTCAGGGTATATGAAGAATAAGGAATGTGGACCGGAACGATCGACTCCCCAGCCATGGATAAGCGATTGCGGGCCATGGGCAAAGGCGTAGTGACTTTATCCCAACATACTCCCACTTAAGGCGTTGTGTCAATTAGTGGGACTTACTAGCTAAACTACTAGTATGTACACGAAAAGAGGTGAGAGGCTCTTGGAGTGCACGGATGCGGTGCATGTGCGCGCACACGCGCACACACACACACACACACACACACACACACACACACACACACACACACACACACACACACACACACACACACACACACACATGGGTGGAGTCTCTCACCACAATGTGTGTAAGAGAGTCCCTTATTCTTCTATCTAGTAAAGAATAAGATGTGTACAAGTGATGGGCGGTCGAACACCTCTGGCCCATCTGACCAGGATAAAAGGCACACCATCTTTACCCCAAAAATCTTCCACTTAAAGGCGAATGTACCGATGAGTGATACTACTATAGGACCTAGTAGTACGTACAACAGGTATAGGGAGAAACCTCATCTCAACCTATATCCACTATCTCTCTTGAAGTCGATGCATGCCACCCTAGCAATGTACAAAAGCGATATCCTTGCTAGAATTAGCATGCATACCTTGCAGGTATCCTATAATGACATGCACTGCTTTCATGATACATCATGCTAGTGTCAGAAATTACATGACTGAATCCAACTGCAAACGCTCTCACTGTAGCTGATACGTTGGGTCTCAACAATAAGAGGTAGTACATGAGAGAGTCTCAAAGGATGATGACAAACGCATTGTCTCTGCCAACATATCCATACCTATTGCATCAACACCATGTGCAATGACATTTGCCAATCTATCCGCATTAGGTATCTCAACACTCACTACATCCCCACCCAAACTAGCCACACATGGACACACCAATCCTAACTCCAAGGTACTTGTCACTCCCTCATCATCCATATGTACTGTATCCACATGTCCTGACATCACCATAGCAGTCTCTATCATGAGCATGTTAAAAATTCCATATCCATAATCTCCATGGTAGGAGACATCTCTGTCCTAAGAGGATCAATCCACTATATCTCACTAGATCATGGCTGCTCTAACTCTGCATTTACAGACATGTTGTTCACAACACTCTAAAGCTCATCCCAGAAAGATATGTGTCTAGTATCTCGCTGACATGAGTGTAATGTAATCAAGGCTATGCCGTCTCACACCTCAGATACATGCATAGGGTAGATCAAGCCAATCTTGGCGCCTCTCGAAATGACTAGAGAACCGCAATGCATCTAGAAGGACTACTCTCTAAGCAGTACCTAACATCCGTCTTCTCTCAAGCATCTCACTAAGATCAAGCTCTGTGCAATCTCAAGACCATAACACACATGTCGTAGCATATAAGATGCACCATTGGGTAGTGGCAAGCATGCATCTCCTGCACTCTCTATGTCATATGCTGATTCATAAACTAGATGCACACGACCAAGGCTTCCACTAACAAAAATGCTAAACCACTCATGCCATGATGTGACGTGAAATCTTGCATACTCATCTAGCAGTCATTGAGAGCAAGTGTCATCTCTATCAAGCATAAAACCAAGAGAAACACTAGAGGTAAATGTGACATTACCGTCCCTAGCATATGAAACCACCTCTCTAGTCTGTGTCAAAACTGTCTCTATATCATGCATACATCTGTGTAGTTTTCTCATGCGTCTATTGAAAACAAAGTCATCTAATGTATCCTGTGTGACCATAATGCCAACATCTCAAGTGTCGATACGAACGAGACCACTGTCTCACATGAGTCATCATTGTGGACTCAGAACTATCACACATATCAACTGCCATAAGTGAAGCTATGACTCTACAACATGTTCAAAACAATGTGCATAAACCAATGCCAAAGAGAAGGGCACCAAAAGATGGAGTAAAAGGATCTCCTTGAGGGGATAAAGCACTCTCAAAAGAGCTCACCAACACTCATAATTCTCGAGCGCATCAATACATAAAATCTCCCACAGTAGTGTAACCACACTACGCTTTACAATTGTTACATTGATGTACAACTTAACTACCAACAGTACATGGAACCTGTAACCAATGACTACATGTAAGCTGTATGGAGTAGACTCATGATTATCAAAATATTCTTTGATAAAAAATAGTGTATACCATAAGAGTCTACCTATAGCCAACGTATGAGCATAGACAAATCTCACTCTTGTGAGAGTGGATACAAGAGCACCAATCCGTGTAAAAAAAAACCATATGCCCATCAATGTGGGAGCAAAGTTGAACACAAAAAGAGAGAATCACTGTCTCAATTCAACAACTACAAATGCATCAAAAGAGTGTATGGCAATCAAGCCAAAAGTATGGAGAGAAATCTAGGAAAATTGGACAGAGTCTCCCCTACAAAATGAGAAAAATCTGAATGCAAATCTCAACCATAAAGCATATCCAAGATGCCAAAGTGGGAGAAACTCTTGACCACTATGAAATGATCAGAATTTGTCAACAAAAGATATGGCAAAGTGGGAGTAAACCTCGACGACTATAGTTTTTGAAAGAGTATTGAAAAACCATGAATTATAACACTAGTCAATGCCAATGAGTAGAAACACCAAAATAGCTCCACAATGTACATACAATGGCAATCCGTACTCGACGTACATCAACGGAGTGTTCATGCATAAACAAGCACCAAAATAGGTGCAAATTAAAAAAAATGATCGATGCAAAAATAATGCGGAAATAATGCTCTCAAGAGAGCTCATAGGCACTCAAAAATGCTCGCCAAAATGCATGTACAATGGGCAATGACCATGCGCTATAATCGTATGAAAATCCATCCGCAAAGATCATAGCTTGAAGCACAAAATCACTGCCAACGTGTCCTCTGAAAACCTAAGAAAGAAGTTCCATTTCTGTGCTCGTAAAACCGTGTCTCTCAAGAGACTGTTTCAATGGTGTGTAAATGCCTCTGTGATTCTCTACCCAAATCTGCCAAAAAAAAAAAAGGCTCAAACCTCAAGCTTGGCACAAGCTGAAATTGCATCCTCAACACAAAATTTATGCACTAAACTTTCAGCACATGTCGTGTTTCCAAAAGTGCATCAAATTTGCATACTGCACAAAAACAAAAAATAGAAATTTCTTGCATATAGTCATTCTGAGCTGAATATCAATAAATCAGTGAGGAATTTGCAAAAACAAAAAACCCAGAAGCGTTGTAGACTACGTTAAAACGGAGCGGTATATCGGGAAAATGTTTTAGATCTACAATCTACAAGGAGAAAAACAAATTTGTAAACAGTGTGCTGCGCACATAGTTTTTAGGGAAGCACCTTCACACACACACACACACACACACACACACACACAAACACACACAATCTTCCACATTGTCTTTTGAGCTTCCACAAGAGCATATATTACTCTTAGTAGCTGAGCTCACAAGCTCCCATTGTGTTCTCACAAAGCTTCCAAGATTTTATGATCTCTCCATCGTTGAAAGCGAGCAAGCTATTGCCTCGAAGCTCTTGACACCACCGTTCTCTCCTCCATCGCCATGCACTTTGATACCAACTAAAAGTGCACTCGTGTGTGCGGAATGCATGCGGTGCATGTGGGTAGGGAAGGGGAGAAGCAAGAGACTCTGTGTGCGTGAAGCTTCTCCTCAAGGTTAAGAAACTTATTCCTTTTTGGTATATGAAGAATAATGAATGTGGATGGCCCCCGATTGCGGATAACGGACATGGGTAGAGACATAGCGCCTTTACTGCAACAAGACTATTGGTCATTCTTAAATCTCTATCAAATATTATGGATGTTGGTAAGCCATGATACTTAAAAGACATGTGATATGCAGAGGGTTTCCATATGGTGTTCTTTGATAGACTTTTTGACTGGTATAAAATAGGTTTGTTTACTAAACTGGTCTACTATTGTCCATATTCATGTATTCCCATGAATGGATATCAAAAATTCAAAGATTAAATCCATGGATATACTCTCCCATGGGTAATTAATTATGGGTAATGGCTGAAGCAAGCTAGGTTTCTTCCCTCTATCATACTTTGTCTTTTGACATACAATGCATTTGGAAACAAAGTCATGTATGTTTGCCTTGATTGTTGGCCTATAATAATACATCTATACTCGTTGAGAGTAGCTTGAATCCCTCTATGTCTAGAATAAAGGGGAGCATGAGACTCATACATTAAATTTTTACGCAAGCTATGTGTAACACATAACCTATTGCCATAGAGAAGATAACCATCTTGCACATTGTATGGTTCCACTTTCTATCCTAGTGTAATAGTTGACATTACAACTTTGAATTTTGGATTTGTACATACTCATCTATCATAGAGAATAGATCATTGTGAGTAGCTATTGAGAGAGCATTCAACTTTGGTCTATGTGAGAGGGTATTTTCCACTTGGTTGTGCTTACCAGCTATATGAATAATATGAAAATTAAATTGTAAAAGAGAAATTTTCCACCTTGTTTGCTTGTCACTCAATTTAGTTTGCGTCATAGAGTACTTCAGAATTTGGCAAAATGGAGTACCTAGGAGATAATATTTAAAGGCATGTAAGATAGCTAGTATCTTTTTTTTGTATATGCTCTGATTCTTTTCTTGGTCATTCAATATCCTTCTTTCATATGCTATGGCATGCCCTTCTTGAAGCAACATAGCTCCAAGGCATTGTCCACAAGCATCACATTGGACTTAAAAGATTTTGAGAGGTCCGACAATATTAATACGAGTTGAGAGATAATAGTTTCTTTTAGATTTTCAAAATATTTATTTTCTTTTGTAGTCCATAAAAATATAACATTCTTTTTGGTTAAATCATACAACAGTCCGGCCATGATTGAGAATTTTTCTATGAAGTGTCCATAGTATGCACAAATTCCTATAAATCCTCCTAAGTCATGAGGATTTGTTGGTATAGGCCATCCTTTTATTACCTCCAAAATTTTAGGGTCCATTTAGATCCCTGCTTGGGAGATAATGTGACCTATATATTAAATCTTTATTAAGAAAAAAACACTTTTCTTAAATCTTATTATCTCTCAAAACTTGAAATATTATGCGAAGATGATGATTGTATTCTTCAATAAAGAGCATATAAGGTAAAGTGGGAAGATCCCAATCTCCATGTTGGAAAACTTGCAATTATCATGTATTTGTCTATAACTTATTTTTCCAAGGTCTCATTCCAATTACTATACATAAATACCAAACTCAATACATTGCTAGTATCAGGCCTCCCTATGGTTTCAATCAAGTTCATTAGCAAGGGATTAATTTATTATACATCGTGACCATTTATGCTCTACTATCCTACCTCTTTTATCTTAACACGAGAGACTTGCATTTAAGGAACCGCCACTTTCACAAGCTAAGGTCTAAGCAAGTACTTGAAATTTTTTTTCAAGGTCCAAGCTAGGATCCATTGAGAATATCACCTTAGATGTCCACCACTCATTCACCACTCATGTTATTTTTGTTCAAGGCCCATCACTTGTCCAAGCTAGGATCCATTGAAAATATCACCTTAGATGAAACAATGGCATCCACCACTTCTCTACATTGCCTTACTTTAAGGCACATGGCATACAAGTAAATTCAACATCTAATTTATTGTACTTCTTACTTTGAGGCATGGGGCAATCATACAAAGTTTAGTTGATTATTTGTAGCATCACAAGAGGGTTGGTTTCATGGTGAATTTGTTGAGGCTAAGCTCCCTTTAATGTGGAAAGATGCAACTTTCACCACGTGTTTAAGATTCACTGAAGTGATTAACTAAAGTAAGTTAAAGTGAGTACTTATGGCAATGTTCAAGTGATGCCCTATTTCAACATAAAAGGTTTAATTTAAAGACTGATCACTTGTCAAAGCAGGTTAAAATGCATACATTGCTAAAAGTTCCACTTTCTCCAAGGAGACCCCACAAGAAATAAGATTGATTTTTGCTAGTTTATACTAAGTTTAAGAGGGTAATGTCCAAGAATTCTAGCTTCTCCCTTTTTCTAATCTTGATACTAATTGTTTCAAAGTCTTTATGTTCAATCAAACTCTTTCACTTTAAGGACATAGTGAAATAGTCCTTGACACAAACATCCAATCAAACCTAAAAAGAAAATCCTAATCTCCACATTGAAAAACCTCCATTTAAAATATAGAAAATATTATAAATTTGTCTAAATTTGCTTTTCCTAGGTCTCATTCCAGTTAGTATACATGGATGTTAAACTCAATATATTGTTGAACATTGAGTCCATCGGTTTCAATCTAGCAGAAAGGGATCAATTTTTCATACATTATTAGCGTTTATGTAAAGCTATGGTGGATAGACCAATTAGGCATTCATGGTTGCACCATAGCTAATAGATAATTAGAAGTAGAGTAGAGAGTGAGCTCAATACACAATATGTAATGAAAATAACTTACTTGATTGATTGATTATAATTGTAGAGAGATGTACAAGCTTTGGATATTGGCCATTTATAGGCTCAATGTGGAGAAGTGTATTCAATGATTGGATGGATATGCACCACAAGTGGAAATAGCAAGGGTCATGTGAGCTACCACGAGTGTCATGTGGCCATCAAGTGTATAGCATGTCTTTAGAGAATGAGTAGCATGTGTAGGCTTAATAGGTCCCATAGGGATAATATGACTATGCACTTAAATGATGCATTCTTGGCTTTTAGGGAGTGTTCTCAATGTGAGTGTAAGCTAAGGCTTACCCCAACATATGCCCCCATAAGTTGAATCTTACATGAAATGCATGGATTCTGATCAAGGAGTTTAACATGGTTTACATCAGGTAGCTTTATGGGGCTCATAAATATTGAATCTGATGCAAGAAATAGTGTAGGTCTTACCTCCAAACTATATGGTTTGGGGTAATGTCTAAACACTTACAATACAGGTCATCATTTTCTTTTTGGGAGCTTTGCTAGGGTCTCATCTTCTACACTTTATTTCCTTGCTTTGTGAATCTAGAGGATTTTGAGATGGTGCACGTATGGGGGGCACATGGTTTTGATAAGTGTTAGGTCAACATGGAAGCACATTTTGGGTATGCGTATGATGATTTTGGTGCTTCGGCCATGGGATGGTCTTACCAATAGATATTGGCAGTATCTATAACCCCTTGCAATCTTAAGATACGTGGAGTTGCTACATAGAATTAGTAAATCCTTGATTTAATGCAATTACTATATGGCAACTATGTGGAGTTGCTAGTTAAAAGTAGCAAATCCCAAACACAATTACTATATAGTAACTATGCTAACTTGCTAGTTAGAAGTAGAAAATCCTAAACCAAATTCAATTACTATTTAGTAATTATGTAGTCACTAGTTAGAAAATTCTAGGTCCAACACACTTACTATATAGCAATCATGCCTTTCCACATCGCACTATAGTGACTATTTGGTACTAAGCGCTGATCATTTTGTGTATTCTTCTAATATATATTGTGTTTGTGCTATAGAACCCTTTTGATATGCATGTACTATGGTCCTTATACTATTTTTACATAGAGCTATTTTGTGATGTTATCTCTACTCATAAGTCATTTTAGCAAATAAGAATCAAACTACGTTGAAACTCTCATATTCCATGGCCTTGACAAAATCAATACCCAAGTTTGACACTTGTCTATATCATTTTCTCATATCTTAGAGAATTTTTTTATTTTTTATTTTTGGTGGAAAAAATTCTACAAAAAATTGTGTCTACTTTCAAAGGAGAGAGTGCACCATCTCCTACTCTTTTTTGATATGATGATCAAAATCCTTATTAGTGCAACTTAAAGGTGCTATAAGGACTACAAATGGTGCTACACTCCTTGGCTCATTGTATATATATCTAGTTCAATGGAGAAGCATGTATTCCTCACTACAAGAGGCACAAGATTCATAACTTTTTAGATTTTTGAGCTAAGCTCCCTTGAAGCATAAATTTCCACAAGGTCCCACAATTTAAACAAGGTATGGACAATTAATCTCGGGGGGTTCACTATGTGTAAAACTACCATATCACGTGCGTTCAAGACATGTTTGTAAAACCCCTTATATGTGAATTTTGTTAAGAATATAATGTACCCTTTTTTTTAAAAATCTGTAAATTTTTCTCAAATTTGAAAAAGTAATGCCCTTCTGTACATATATCTGTGTAAGTTTCAAGAACTTTGAATACCCTTCTGTTGAACTCACATGATAGGTTACATTTTTATTAGGTGACCTCCCCGAGCAATTAACGCAAGGTCCACCACCAAGCTAAGGTCCATTGAAGCGTAGATAGCCACAAAGTCCACAATCTCAGCTAGGCATGGAGATTTGATACAAGATCCATGCTCTCCCCGTGATATGTTGTAACATGGGGGTTTTGGTTTCAAGGTCCACCACTTATCCAAGCTAAGATCCACAAAGTATTATCTTAGTGGAGGTAGACCCTATGCATTGTCACAATGGAGTTAAACACTAGTGAGTAATAATATGCAATCTTTGTATCTTTTTCCTTTCTCAAGTAATCAATAATGGCTTCAAGTGCCACCACTTGTCCTATCTAACTCCAATGTGACATGGAAACAATAAGACATGGGAGCATTTATTTAAAAATTCCTATTTGGAGAATCAATAAAATAATAAAACAAAAAGGACTTCAAGTCTTGGACTATATTTGCAAAGGAGAAAGAATTATCTAGTGTTGAAAAATAATCAAATACTGAGATAGATGCAGAGATGGATGGAGCCGTGGAGTTTGATGATAAAGATATAGAAGTTTAGATAGAGATAGATGTCTTTGGTGCATCATTTCTCATAGAATTTGAGAGATTGACTACTTATTTTTGTTAAAAACTCTCTTGTAATGTCTACTTTTGATTAAGGGATTTTAATTACTGTCTAACAGTGAATAAATAGTGATTTGTTTTGCTTAAGCTAGTTATTTATGCTTAAGTGAACTTAAGTATTATATATATGTTTTCAAATTATTTTTTGCAACCATGGTAGATAACAAGAAGCCATACTCTCTTAGCTTCAATTTTCCAGTTATTCTAGCCGGCATATCACCTAAGCACATGCGTGCTTTTGTCTCACAGTTTTTTCCAAAGCAGTGTGCATATGCACATCAATTTTGGAGAACTGCTTTGACTCTTCCATCTAGCGTTCCACTTACACCAACTGATGGTGCCACACATTCGATGAACATCCCAGTTACACAGACGGATTGAGCTACACCGGAGACTACACTCCCTCATTCTTCTTTGAGACGATGCAAGTCTCTTTGTTCATGTGATGGTGGTGGTTGTTGTGGTAGTGGTGCTACTGATGCGTCCACATCACCGAGAGAGTGTCCACCTCTCTCTTTAGTAGATAGTACACCGCTTAGCACACCATGTAAACCTTAGAGATCACATGATTTTGATCCTAGCAAGGTGTACAAGACCAGGGATGGGGCACCAGTTATGGATAGGGATTGGAAGGCTATACAACAGAGGGTTTGGTAGCTTTGTAAGGTGCAGTTTGGGCACTCTTTGATGGAGCATTGGGATGTTTAAGTACAAGAAAGAAAGAACTACCTCATTGATACCATTCATAGGAGATAAATACAAGAATAATAAACCACATCTGGCATGGTAGGATGCAAAGAAATGGACAGGGATCACGCGAGAGACGTAGGAGCATCTAGATAGGTTTCAACAATAGCGAGATGCAACCACAACACGCTTTGAGTGTGTAGGATCTTTTCATCTTGGGAATAGAGTTTACAAGACTCTTCAATGAGTTTGTAAGTTTCATATACTATATAAATATAGTATCTGCATATGTTTTTCTAATTTTTATCTTATGATTAAGTGTTTATATTACAAGAGCTTTCCATGAAGCGTCCTCCGACATATAGACATATAGAGAAGAGAAATATGGATTCAAGCATGGACTATCAACTCTTCTTTTCCAGCTTTAGGATGAGGGAGAGTCCGTCGACGGGGAGGTATTACCTTGATGAGTATGGTGTATGTATATGTTTTTATCGAGAATAGTTTATGTATAACTAGTTATGTTTATGCCATTGATTCATGTATACTTAGATGTCGGCCATGGTTCTAGATATATTCATGTATATTTAGTTTTGATTTTGGTTATGATTATGAACATTGTTATGGTTATGGTTATGGTTTTAATCGTGTTATGGTTTTGGTTAAGGTTGTGCATTTGGTTATAGTTATGGTTTTGAAATCATGTTATGATTATGGTTATGATTTGAGAATTATGTTATGGTTATGATTTTAAAAATCGCATGAGGTTATGCTTATGGTTCAAGAATTTGGTTATGGTTATAGTTTGAGAATTTGGTTATGGTAATGGTTTCAGAATTCGCTTAAAGTGATGGTTATGGTTTGAGAATTTGATTATGGTTATGGTTTGAGAATTTGATTATGGTTATGGTTTTAGAATTTGCCTAAAATTATGGTTATGGTTTTGGAATTCACTTAAGGTTATGTTTATGGTTATGATTTTGAAATCCGCGTAAGATTATGGTTATAGTTTTGGAATCCACTTAAGGTTATGGTTATGGTTTGCAAATCTTGTTATGGTTATGGTTTGTGATTTTTATGATTGTTATGGTTTGCGAGTCTTGTTGTGGTTATTGTTATGGTTTGCAATTTTTATGATGGTTATGGTTTGCGAGTCTTGTTATGGTTATGTTTTGTGAATTTCGTCATGGTTATAGTTCCAAAACCTTGTTATGGTAATGGTTACATTGTCAATATGTACTCACACATCTGCTCCATTTTTCGGCAAAATGAAGGTGGAGTGTGTAGCAGAATTGGACTTGTAACATAGAAAGTAGTGGATTTAAAATAACTATAGTGATCATTTTTAAGAGAATTCTTCAAGAGCATAAAGATAAGACTTGATGATAGATAGCAATACCTAATTATCTTGGCATGAACAATACTTTGCAAGAGAGAGAATTAGAGAAGTTGACAACAATGAGGAAGAATTTACTTGGAGTCAATCCCCCCTCCAAAAGACTTTTGTATTATAGATTCTCCCATGATGCAAGAATAATTGGTACAATACAAGCTTTGTGTTCCTTAAGACCTAATTGATGCAATGAAGATGGAAAGCTTCATGCATCAAAATTATACCCTTAATCAACTTAATGAAAGCATTAACTTGTCCCCGACCTCAGTTCCAAGACATCAAACACCTTCAAAGGTGGAGAGAGCTAGCAGGGAATGAGGGTAGGGAAGAGGAGGAAGAAGTAACATACAAGAAAGAAGTACCTTCCTCACCATAGGTTACTCTTGTAACTTAGCTTAGCATAATAATATAGATGGTAGAGAAGATGAGCATGCGATTTAAGCTTGGCTCTTGGTTGGATTTGCATTCCATAGCCAAGAGTTGTTCGTGTAGCTCTCAACTTCTCAAGCTTGGAGAACGAGATGGAGTTCTTTGCTTCAATACATCAATGTGTGTGTGTGTGTGTGTGTGTGTGTGTGAGAGAGAGAGAGAGAGAGAGAATGAGAGAGAATGAGAATAAGGATGCCCAAATCATCCCCCCTCTCATGCTTGGTCGACCTCTCTCTTTCTCTCTCTCTCTCTCTCTCTCTCTCTCTCGTATTATTTAGTTATATCATTTGGACAAGTGTTCTATTTTCCCTCTTTGAGAAAAAGCTTAATTATTTATTTAAATGCATCTAAATTTTTATTGGACCCCTTTAAAGCCTATCCAATAGGATTCAAGCACATCATGAGGGCAAAATGGGGAGGATCTTGACATGTTTCTTTTATGCTTCTTAAGAGATCATGTTTGAATTGAACACTTCAAGCACCTTAGTCATTTATGCATGACAATATTTTATGCCTCTGGAGAGATCATGTTTGAATTGAACACTTCAAGCACCTTAGTCATTTAAGCATGACAAGCACCTCAAGCTTGGGCAAGTTTCCCACAAACACCTTAAGCTCCTTAGGTAGCAAGCACCACAAGCACCTCAAGCTTGGGTAGGGTTCCCACATCAAGCTCCGCCACAACTTGCTTAAGGTCCTAGGTCTAAAGACTTTTAACACTAACCTTTGGAGGTCTTTGATGAAGCTAACACTAAGGTCTTCTAAGCTCCATTATATGCACATGTCTATATTATACCTCTTGCTCCCATTCATCTTCCCCATAGTAAATGATCAGTTCAATATGAGAAAGTCTTTTTGGAATAGTTAGATATTATATTTTATGACATTACCTCTCTCTTGAAACCTTAGTGTTCCTTGACTATGAGGTAGAAGAGATAAATTCTTAGTCATTAGTCTACATTTCTTAGCAGGTAAAGGATCCCTTTTGACCCATGATATCATTCCAGAACGGACGACTAGTCCATTTGGTGCTTGTGAGACTTAATTGCCGCACGCATGTCTACTCTTTAGTCTATATCATCCTCCCAAAGAGAGTGACAAATTCTACTTGGTGTTTGAGTGATGTCGTCGTCGCAAACATGATTGTAAGCATGCATAATATTTACATTTGTGCACAAAAGAGGATTAGTCTTATAAGACAAAAACTTTGTTGAACTAGAAAGTATTTACATTTGCTTACTCTAGTGTATCATTGTAAGCATTGAAAAGGTTCATACTATCCTTAAGCTATGTTCCTTGCATCCATCTAGCATCTTCAAACGGATAATTTTTAAATTTAATAAGATGCCGTCGGATAATCTTACCATGTCTTATTATTTTGTCTTTGTATCGAAGAATCGATTCGGGCTACAACACTTCTTCTTGATCTTTGATCTCTAGCCTGTCCTCAATTATTGGTTCTTTTGGTGGCTTGCCTTTGTAAGGCTTGAGTAGGCTCACATGAAAAGCATTGTGAATGAGCCATGGTTGGGCAACTTGAGTTGACACGCCATCTCGTTGATTGGTTTTAAGATTTGGAAAGAACCATAGTATCTGTTTGCTAACTTAGCATAATACTGTTGGTGGCCCATAGGATTTTTTCCCATAGTTTACCACAATCGAGCCTTGGGAAACTTGAGTAGGACTCAATCATTTTCCTTGAAGGCTAATGCCCTTTTGTGCTTGTCACTAGTAGCAGCCTTTCACATTTGTTTGGAGATGGATATAGTCTCCTTAACCTTTTGAAAATATTCTTGTGCTTCCATGTATCAAGGGCATGTAGGATAGCTAGTAGCTCCTTTTTGTAGATGCCCAAGACATGATTATCAGAATTCAATTTTCGACTCTTATATGCTATGGCATGGCCTTCTTGATGAAAGAATTCCCCAAGGACAGTTTGAGAGTTTAGCTTTTCTTTAAGCTTATCAAAAGCATTTTGCTCCTTGGCAGACCATACGTACTTAACATTCTTCTTGTCAAGTCATGTAATGGTCCCAATATTTGGGAGAACTTAGCTATGAAGAATCTATACTATGCACACATACCAATAAAGCTTTGTAGCTCATGTAGATTCCTTGGATTAGGCCATCCGTTTACTACCTCTAACTTTGTTGGATCCATACAGATACCATCTTGAGAGATAATGTGACCTAAGTATTGAATCTCTTGAAGGAAAAAATCACTCTTCTTTGGATTAATGAAACGTTTATTCTCCCTCAAAGCTTGAAAAATACCTGGAGGTGTTGCTTATGCTCCTCAATGAATTTGGAGTAGATGATGATATCATCAAAGAACACTCCAATAAACATACGGTAGGGTCAAAATGTTTTCTCCATCACGGCGGTTGAACGTCGCCGGAGCATTTGTCAAGCCAAAAGGCATGACAAGATATTCAGAAACACCAAAAATTATGCAAAACACGGTCTTTATGATATCTTCATTCACTATCCTTATTTGATGATAGCCAACTGAAGTAGGTTGAGCCTTGTAGCTTATTGAACAGATCTTCTACCCATGGTACAGGAAATCTGTTTTTAATAGTGATACGGCTTAGTGCTCTATAGTCTAGACACATGCGGTATGTACCATGTTTCTTTTGCACTAGAAGGATTGGCCAACAAAAGGGAGAGGAGCTAGGCCTCCCTATCCCTGTATCTACCAGTTCATGCACTTGTCTCATAATCTCCTCTTGATGAGCTTGAGAAACTCTATAAGGAGGCTTATTAGGTGGTGAGCTCCCAGGTAGAAGCTCTATGTTATGGTCATCATCCCCTCGTTTTGGAGGTAGCTCTCTAGGGATGTCTTCAATAAAAACATCTTGTTAAGAAATTAGACAACTCTAATTCCTCTTGATTCCTATCATCTTAACCTAAAACATTAGGGTCATTAGTGAATACTTTGACAAAAATCATGTACGCAGAAAGTTTTCATTGACTTATCAAAAGTAGGTGAATTTACAAGTGGTATAGTATGACCAGACTCATTAGCATCTATATACACACTCTTTTCCTTGTAGGTGAAGTAGATTCTTGTTTCAAGGAACTGTATGTTGGTAGCCATGTGGTTGAACCATGGTACCCCTAGGATAGCATCCTCATGTTGGAGAGGGTAGATGAAGAAATCTTCTTTGTCGACATAGCTTTGGACATGAAGCCTCAACTTCCCAATTAAGGGCGTGATGGAGGCTTGTTTTTCCTTGAAAGCTCCATCAGTAGAGTCACCGTATCTCCCATCTCAAAAGCTTGTATGCCAAGCTTGGTGGCTAACTCCTTTGATATAAAGTTGTGAGTAGAGACTCGGTCAAAGAGAATAAGGGCATTTTTCTCCCTCACCTTTCCCCAAGCATAGGAAAGGGATGAGCCTTTGCAATGAGTATCCTCTTTTGGAGCTTCAACCATGGAATCACTAGGAGTTTCATTGCATGTTTTTTTTGGGGGCAAGAACAATAACCATGTCCTTGCTCCCCACACTTAAATCATTTATGGTCTTTATGAAAGGCCTCTAATAATTTAAGAGACAGCTTATTTTTACCTTTGTAAGCTCCTTTCTGCTTGACCTTGTTGTTGGTGGTGATGGTGTTGCCTTGGGAAGAGTTTTGAGCATTACTCTTCCCTTTAGCTTTATTTTGATCCTTGTTTTCCATGGGCTTGAAATTTCTTCTTGCCCCTTGTTGGAAATTGACCCTTGAAGCAACCATAGTGTGGTGGATGACTTTGGTGATAGTGCTAGGCCGTTGTGAGTTGACATACTCGGCCATTTCTTCAAGTAATCCCCCACAAAATTTTTTCTTTTTCTCGATGAAGTCTATCCTTTGAAAGACTGTAGCTTTGAGATGTAAATCCCAAAATGTGTCTACATATGTGTGGATATACTGGTTGATGAGTAGCTTCAAACTTCACCATTTGGTGAGCACTTTGTCCTTGGCATCACTTGCAAGGAATCACTTCATAATGGAAACTCGTAGAGTTTTCCATGTTCTTAGGACTTTGCTATTCCCACGGAGACTAGACCACCATTGATGGGCAAACTTTTGGAAGTGCATAGCTACAAGGCCACATGGAAGTGTTTGATAAAGGTGAAAACTTTGTTTGTAGCACCAAAGGTGCCATCATAGGTGAGAAAAGAGATGCTCTTTCCTTCCTCCTTGAACTTCTTTAGCTTGTAAGACCTTTTCCAAGCAACATAGGACTTGCGATGTCCTCTCCTCTTGTATTCTTTAGGAGAATAGCCGCTACTTTCATGGGGAGAGGAGGAAGTTGATGAAGATGGAGAAGAGGGTGTCCTCTTTCTTGTCTTCTTCTTCGTTTGGTTTCTTGCTTCCTTGTCAAAATGACGAGGAGAAAGATTATGCGGTGATCGTTTCCTCTTAGGAGGAATTGGTAATCGTTGAGACCACCGTCTTCGTGGAGCCACATCCTCCGAATTACTTCTTTCTCTTTCAGTGGTTTCCTCTTCTTCTTCCCGCACCGAAGAGAGTATTTGTTTGGAAGTCTCATTAAGAGGCTTCCTAATAAGCTCTCTCTTGTCTTGGGGATTTTGAAGGAGGCCATAGATGCAAAGTTATTGGGTAACTTCGGCTTGTACGATAGGGTTGCCCATAGATTGTTGCAGGCTAGTGACAAGATAGTTCACAAGCATGGGCATCTTCAATAGCACCTTCATGTGCAAAATCAAAGTTATCAACATTCATTCTACTCTGTTTATAATTGTCAGCCATGCTAATAAAAATGATGTAAGTAGTACTTTGTGCTTTGGTACCCTCAAAACCAAAGTTGCTCCCCTTCTTGACTCTTGAAAATCGGCTCCCAAGCAACCACACTCGTGGTTTAGAGATTGTTGATTGCAAACAATAGTAGAGAGGTTCTAACAGTGCTCGATGGATTATGGTTCCTGCCGAGTTTGCTATTAGCTCAATAATGGTTAAGCCAAAGGCAAGTCCCAAAATACTCCATTATTAAGTCTATAGTTCTCAACGGTGTACCTCAAACTAAGTTCTTCCCACCGAGAAAAAAGATCCCTGTCCCACTTACCCTCTTGCAATTAACAAGTCCAACCTTTCGTGGACAACTTGAGGACCTCTCTTCTTAAGAAAGAAAAGAAAAACCAATATCTCTGATACCAATGTAACGGAACTATACTTGTAACATGAAAAGTAGTGAAATTAAAATAACTATAGTGATCATTTTTAAGAGAATTCTTCAAGAGCATAAAGATAAGACTTGATGATAGATAGCAACATATTCATTATACCTAATTAGCTTGGCATGAACAATACTTTGCAAGAGAGAGAATTAGGGAAGTTGACAACAATGAGGAAGAATTTACTTGGAGTCAATCCCCCCTCCAAAAGACTTTTGTATTATAGATTCTCCCATGATGCAAGAATAATTGGTACAATACAAGCTTTGTGTTCCTTAAGACCTAATCGATGCAATGAAGATGGAAAGCTTCATGCATCAAAATTATGGACTTAATCATTTTAATGAAAGCATTAACTTGTCCCCGACCTCAGTCCCAAGACCTCAAACACCTTCAAAGGTGGAGAGAGCTAGCAGGGAATGCGGGTAGGGAAGAGGAAGAAGAAGTAACATACGAGAAAGAAGTACCTTCCTCACCATAGGTTACTCTTGTAGATTAGCTTAGCATAATAATATAGATGGTAGAGAAGATGAGCATCCCATTGAATCTTGGCTCTTGGTTGGATTTGCATTCCATAGCCAAGAGTTGTTGGTGTAGGTTCTCAACTTCTCAAGCCTTGAGAAGGATATGGAGTTCCTCGCTTCATACTATCAAAGTTTGTGTGTGTGAGAATGAGAATAAGGATGCCTAAATCAGCCCCCCTCTGATGCTTGGTTGACCTCTCTCTCTCTCTCTCTCTCTCTCTCTCTCTCTCTCTCTCTCTCTCTCTTTTGTATTATTTAGTTATATCATTTGAACAAGCGTCCTCTTTTCCCTCTTTGAGAGAAAGATCTTAACTATTTATTTGAATGCATCTAAATTCTTATTGGACTCCTTTAAAGCCTATCCAATAGGATTCAAGCACATCATGAGGGCAAAATGAGGAGGATCTTGAGATGTGTCTTTTATGCTTCTTAAGAGATCATGTGTGAATTGAACACTTCAAGCACCTTAGTCATTTAAGCATGACAAGCACTTCAAGCTTGGGCAAGGTTCCCACAAACACCTTAAGCACCTTAGTCAGCAAGCACAACAAGCACCTCAAGCTTGGGTAGGGATCCCACCTCACGGTCAGCCCTAGCTTGCTTAAGGTCCTAGGTCTAAAGACTTTTAACACTAACCTTTGGAGGTCTTTGATGAAGCTAAACTTAGGTATTTTAAGCTCCATTATATGCATATGTCTATATTCTACCTCTTGTTCCCATTCCTCTCCCCTAAATTAAATGATCTGTTCAATATGAGAAAGTCTTTTTGGAATAGGTATATATTATATTTTATGACATTACCTCTCTCTTGAAATCTTAGTCGTCCTCGATTATGAGGTAGAAGAGATAAAGTTTTAGTCATTAGTCTTAGTGGGTAGAGGGTTCTTTTTAACCCTATGTTATCATTCCAGCAGGAATGACTAAGTCCATTTGGTGCTTAGAAGACTTAGCTACCGCAAGCATGTCGTACTCTTTAGTCCATATCATACTTCCAAAGTAGAGTGACAAATTCTACTTGGTGTTTGAGTGACATCATCATCACAAACATGATTCTAAGCATGCATACTATTTAAATCCATGCACATAAAACTTTGTTCATTTAGAAAGTATTTACATTTGCTTACTCTAGTGTAGCATTGTAAGCATCGAAAACATTCATACTATCCTTAAGCCGTGTTCCTTGCATCCATCTAGCATTTTCAAAAGGATAATTTTTAGATTTAATAAGATACCATCAATCTTACCATGTCTTAGTACCTTGTCTTCATGTAGAAGAATCGATTTGGGCTGCAACAGCTCTTCTTGATCTTCGATCTCTGGCGGGTCCTCAATTATTGGTTCTTTTGGTGGCTCACCTTTGTAAGGCTTGAGTAGGATCACATGAAAAGAATTGTGAAAATGAGCCAATAGTTGGGCAACTTGAGTTGCTAGGCCATCTTGTTGATTGGTTTTTAAGATCTGCAAAAGACCATAGTATCTTTTTGCTATCTTAGCATAATACTTTTGGTGGCACGTAGGATTTTTGCCCGTAGTTTGCCTCAATGGAACCTTGGGAAACTTGACTAGAATCCAATCATTTTCCTTGAAGTCTAAGTCCCTTCTGTGCTTGTCAGCAACAACCTTTTCCCTTTGTTGGGAGATGGATATAGCCTCCTTAATCTTTTGAAAAGATTCTTGTAGGTCTCGCCTATACTCATGAGCGGCGAATATCTTCCCATGTACCTTAGTGTAGCATTGTAAGCATTGACAAGGTTCATACTATTCTTAAGCTGTGTTCCTTGCATCCAACTAGCATCTTCAAAAGGATAGTTTTTAAATTTAATAAGTTACCGTCAGATAATCTTACCATGTCTTAGTACCTTGTCTTCATGTCAAAGAATCGATTCAGGCTGCAACACCTCTTCTTGATCTTCGATCTCTGGCGGGTCCTCAATTATTGGTTCTTTTGGTGGATCAACTTTGTAAGGCTTATGTAGGATCACATGAAAAGCATTGTGAAAATGAGCCAATATTTGGGCAACTTGAGTTGATAGGCCATCTTGTTGATTGGTTTTTAAGATTTAGAAAGGACCATAGTATCTTTTTGCTATCTTAGCATAATGCTTTTGGTGGCCGGTAGAATTTTTGTCCATAGTTTGACTCAGTTGAGCCTTGGGAAACTTGAGTAGGACTCAATTATTTTTCTTGAAGGCTAAGGCCCTTCTGTGCTTGTCAGTAGCAACCTTTTTCCTTTGTTGGGAGATAGATATAGACTCCTTAATCTTTTGAAAATATTCCTGTAGGTCTCGCCTATACTCATCAGCGGCGAATATCTTCCCATGTACCTTAAGTAGCAAGGGACTGTTAGGTCTTCCCTCAATGATTTCAAAAGGATCCTTCCCTGTAGTGGTATGGACAATGTTATTGTACGCATACTCTACAAGAGGTAGGTACTTCTCCCATTGGGCACATTGATCTACTTCTGTAGCATAAGTCTTGAGTAGATCAAGAATCGTAATGTTGGCTATTTCACTTTGGCCATCCGTTTGTGATTGATAGGCCGAAGAGAAATTTAGCCGTGTATCTAAAATACTCTTCCAAAAAGTATTGGTCATTCGAGGATCTCTATCCAACACTATTGATGTTGGCAAGCCATGGTGTTTATAAATTTGGGATATGAAGAGGGTTGCCATTTGGTGTGCCTTGATAGTCTTTTTGACAGGTATGATATGTGCTTGTTTGCTAAACCTGTCAACTATTGTCCATATTCCCGTATTTTCATGGATAGACTTGGGCACTCCAAATATAAAATCCATGGATATGATCTACCATGGTGAATTAGGAATTGGCAACAATGACTTGAGTAATCCAGGTTGCTTCCCCCTATCATACTTGGTCTTTTGAATACCACACATTTGGAAACATACTCCTTTCATGGTAGGCCAATAGAAATATGTCTCTACTCCTCAAAGAGTAGGTTTGGAGTCCCCAAAAGGTAGTGCTTCCATGCATCAAGGGCATGTAGGACAACAATAGCTCCCTTTCGTAGATGCCCAATAAATGCTCATCGAAATTGAGTCTTCGACTCTCATATGCTATGGCATGCCCTTCTTGAAGCAAGACTCCTCCAAGAAAATCTCCACAAGCATCACATTGGACCTCAAATGATTTTTAGAGGTCCAAAAGTGTAAGCACAGGTTGAGAGGCAAGCTTTTCTTTAAGCCTAACAAAAGCATTTTTCTCCTTGGTAGACCATACGTACTTAACATTCTTCTTTGTCAAGTCATGTAATGGTCCCAATATTTGGGAGAACTTAGCTGTGAAGCATCTATAGTATGCACACATACCAATAAAGCTTTGTAGCTCATGTAGATTCCTTAGGTTAGGCCATCCGTTTACTACCTCTAACTTTGTTGGATCCATACGGATACCATCTTGAGAGATAATGTGACCTAAGTATTGAATCTCTTGAAGGAGAAATTCACTCTTCTTTGGATTAATGAAAAGTTTATTCTCACTCAAAGCTTGAAAAATTACTTGGAGGTGTTGCTTATGCTCCTCACTGTATTTTGAGTAGATGATGGTATCATCGAAGAACACTCCAGTAAACATACAGTAGGGTCAAAATATTTTCTCCATCAGGCGGTTGAACGTGTCTTGAGCATTTATTAAGTTGTTAACTGAGTCAATGTCAGTTAACAAAAGCTGCTAAAGACCAAAGACGTATGAATGTACATCGAAGATCAACATGAAGAAGCAGTAAAGATTGGAGTTACACATTTTTCACATTTTCCCAAAATGGTCATGTATTGTAAATTCCCGATTGATTTCAAACCATTGTAATATTTTAATGTGTTACGGGCTTAATGGGAGTTCAATGCTGTAAAGAATAGGTCAGTTAGTGTCCCTAGGTAGTAGATTTTGTAAGTGGTGGAGCCCTAAAGGCCTTGGGTGCCCGGACATTGCATATTTTTACCCTAGGTATATAAGGCAGTGTGTAAAAGAGATTAGGGTTCTCAAGCTCATTTGTTGAGGGCACTCTTTGGTGAGAGCTCTTGAGTTGTGTGGATATGGAGTCCTTGAGCTTCTCCTTGCTCACATGACTTGATTAACACTAATTCATGCTTGATTCTATTTCACTATGCTTCTCTCATGCTTCTTGTGTTTGCCCATGATGCTTTGATTAGCTAGATCGTAACTAATTAGTGATTAATTTCGCCCTAATCTTGTGTGATTACCCTCTTTTGCTTGTGTGTGCATGTAGGTTTGATTGAGTGTGGTGCTCGATAGATCTATGTGTGTATGCTTGCAATTAGTGTGTTGCATGATAGGATTAGTGTTGTGTGCGTCTTGCAATCGTTAGTGTGTGTGATTAGATTGATTGGAGGTGAAGGGAAGTTGATGTGGGGATGGACAACCATTGTGGCTTAGCTCTTCCATCATAGCGCCAAGAAGCTCACCTCATAGAGTCACCATTCGTGTTGCCATGATTATCTCACTAATCATGTGAGTGTTTCCATGCCCTAGCCGGGTAGCTCATCCCTCCAGATTGATAATTTTGTTGTTCATTGGAGCTATGCAATGATGGAACCCCTAACATTTGGCGCCATTGCCGGGGAAGATGGCCTACACTAGAACAACCATTGTGTCTTAGCTCCTCCATCATAGCGCCAAAAAGCTCACCTAATAGAGTCACCATTGGTGTTGCCATGATTATCTCACTAATCATGTGAGTGTTTCCATGCCCTAGCTGGGTAGCTCATCCCTCCGGATTGATAATTTTGTTGGTCATTGGAGCTATGCAATGATGGAACCCCCAACATTTGGCGCCGTTGCCGGGGAAGATGGCCTACACTTGTGTAATTGTGGCAACATCGGATGTGTTTCCTCACTAATTTCACTTGTGTGTTTATGTTTTTGTGGATTTTGGTTGTCTGTGCATGAAGCAATGTGTTCATTATTCCCTAATTTGTCACTGTATCTTGCCAATTGTGTGTTTACACACTCTAATTTCACACTAACCCCTTGCTAATTTGATCAATTTTGTTAACTTACACTAATTTGCTACCAAGGATTGGAGCTTTCAACCGTTCAATCAATCTTCAATGGAAAGGTAATCAAGGTGGTATTCTCAACCTCCCTGGAATCAAAAGATGTGTAGAATTGTGTAGAGACTCCACCATGATGCAATGTAATGTTGATGCTATGTTATTGCAATGCAATGTTGATGCTATGATGCTATGAAATTTTTTGATTGTTCGTCCTCATGCCGTCGTAATGCCGAAATTTTCCAGATTTGGTGGCGTATGAAGTTGAGAAGTTCAATTGTTGATTTGTGATTGTAGGTTGCTAATTGGATGCCTAATTGAGTTAATTGCATGCTTGAATGGTCAATTGCAAGTGTGTGTGTACTAAAATAAAGTACGTGTGCATTCTAATTGATTGTGTGTATGCTTAATTTTAGGTGTGTGTACACTATTTTGCCCTTGATTGTGCACCTAAAAATCAATGTGTGCTTTATGATTTTTCAATTATGATAATTGATTTGTGTTATGGTCATGCTCAACTAGAGATTTGTGAAATCACATTGCAATTTCGACAAGATTAACCCTTTTGTGTGCACCTAAAGATTGGTAAAAATTGCGAATTATTAGTGTGTGTGTGTGTGTGTGCCTAAAAAGTACTTAATGTACATGACTGATTCAATTTTTGATCGCATATTTGATGTGTGTAATGGTTAATTACTGAATGTTTTAGATCAAAACAGGGATTTACACACTCCAAATGCGTCGAAGTTTGACCTAATTTTGCTGCTAATTTTGTCGATTTAATTGCTTACTTTGGATTTTATTGATCAAATTATTTGGCAATTGAATTGATGTTCTTTTTGTGATTTTATTTGACTGCACTAATCCCCTATGTGTGGAGAAGTTTCTAAAAACAATTGGGTATTTTTCGGATAATTTTATAATTTTTTGCTAATTTTTGCTTAATTCTGAAAAACATTGATACCATGTGATCTTTACGAGCTGTTTTGTGTGTGTATTTATGGCATCATTTTGAGTGCATTTGTGCCCTCCTTGATCAAGTTTTGAGTGTTTTGCTATTTTCGGGGGTCAGGTTGATGATTTTGTCGTAAAAATCGTATTTTCGATAAAAATTGCTATTTTTTGTTGTGCTTACGTATGTTGAAAGTGTTTGATTGTGATTGCCAATGATTTTTAGAGATTTATAGAATTTTTTGGGATTTTTTTTGGCAATTTTTGGTATTTTTGGATTATTTTCTGAGTTCTCGGGTGATTTTCAGACTAATTTTGGCATTTTCGAACGTTTAAAAATTTTAAAAAAACAATTTGGAGTTTTGATGCGGATCGGCGGGATTTTCCAAACCTTGGCGTGCGGTCCGATACTGCATCTACGTTCGTGGAAAGCTTGACAATGAATTTCGATTTTTGCGGACTCGCTGTGGGAACGACTCCTTGCGATGCTAAGGTTCAACTTTACCCAAAAATTTACAACATAAAAATAAAAAATCCCTCCTGCTCCCAAAAGCACGCTTATTAACACTCACTCTCCTCCTCACTCTCTCTCTTACTTTCTCTCCCTCTCTCCGATTATTTGCTCTCTCTCCCTTTCTCCGATTATTAACATACTCACTAACTTTCTCTTTCTTCTCTCTAAGTTTCTCTTTTTCTCTCCCTCTGTCCCGTACATCCTCCGTCTCTCTCTCTCTCTTCTCTAACTTACTCTACTCTCTCTCTTCAATATCTCCGTGCCTTTCTGTGCAACCCAACACACACACACACACACACTTACATTTATGTCATGTACCCGCTGCCCCGCCACGTCCGCACTCTCTCTCTCTCTCTCTCTCTCTCTCTCTCTCTCTCTCTCTCTCTCTCTCTCAGTGCAGCCGTTTTTTGACCTAGTAGACAGCAGTCCACTCTTTTGATCATAACTTCTTCATCCGAACTCCGATTTGGGTGATCTATAGCCTCAATCGAAGAGCACGAAGTCCTCTACGCATTGATGTAAAGACAGAAATTTTCAGAGTTATGGAAGGCGTTTCTGTAGCAGCATTTCCGAAGTGAACAGGTTCAACAAAATTGATTCTCATCTCCTATTTTACATACAATGTCTTCCGGCACTCGCAAGGGTTCTTCTTCTTCAACAAGGTCCACAACCATTGTGGAAAATGATCCAAAATCTCCTAAGTGTGGAGATAGCAACACAACCACCCAACCAACGACATCGGAAACCATGATCATGGCGTACTTGGTATCATTGCAAGAGACCGTAAACAAACAAGGCGAAGACTTACGAGCACTTGCAATGGAGAATGGCACACTAAGGGTACTTGTGGTTGAGAATGAGAATCTCAAGAGGACACTTGAGATGCAAACAACACGTTTGATGCAACTTGAAGAGGAAGTCAAGGAATGTAAACGCTCTCTTGTGGACTTGAATGATTTGAAGGAGCGGATGAGCAAAGTAGAGCATGACCATGTATTGAAAGAGGAGAAATTTGACGCTATGAGCCGGGATGTATGCGACATGAAAAATGTATGCACAAACAAGTCTTGGGCTGATGTATGTGGTAGCAATGTGGTTTCTAATTCCTCACTCATGCAAGCTATGGTTCAAACAAAGAATGTTGAGAATGTAGATGTGGAGGAGTTGGAGGAACGGGAGCGACGTTCCAAGAACATTGTTATTCGTGGAATTCCCGAAGAGAAGTTAGAGACACCTCCTTCTCTTGCCATTGTTATTGAAGATTTCTTCAAAACCCACTTTGGCATGTCTGGAGTTATGGTCTATGGAGCACATAGAGTGGGGAAGCAAGGAGCTCCTCGCTCGGGAGAACGGCCAATTGTATGCACCATGCCGGATGAGACCAAGCGAAAGATTATCCTTGATAATAGTTGGATCTATTTGAGGAATACAAAATGTTTTGTATGTGAAGATCGCACTATTAAGCAACAAAATATGCGTCGCAAGGCATATGAGGAAAAGAATAATAAAAACAAGGAAATCTCTCATGAAGAAAATGTGTCCAAGGAGGAGGCAAGTCTCTCAAGCAAATAGGGATGCGTGACCTATGAGACCGAGTTACAATTGAAAATATGCTTTTGGAATTGTAATGGATACCCATGGAATGCGGGGGTTGGCATTGATGAACTAACAAGCAAAGCCGATGTTGTACTTCTTGTTGAAACTTGGGAGCATGATACACAAAGGATTAACGGCTTGGAGGATTACAATGTACATTCATTGATGTGGTCAAAGAATCTCAAGCAACGAAGAGGACAAGGAGGGTTAGCATGTATGGTTAAGAAAGGATTGGAAGATTTTGTATCAATTGTGAAAGATGACAAGTACAAACGTTATGTATGGCTGAAAATTATGACACCAAAAAGAGCACCCATTTTTGTAGCCGGTTGCTACATTCCTCATCATGATTCTCCCTTTTATGCTTGCATGGATAGAGATCAACCATTTTCTGATTTGGAAGAGGACATTGCTCATTTCAAAGGTGAAGGTGATGTTATTGTATTTGGGGATATGAATGCTCGCACAAAAACATTGCAACATGATTCTCAACAATTTGATATGCCATACATTTCAAGGGAGTTGGAGGAAGTTCACTTGTATGATCGTACTTCAATGGATGAGAAAGAGCCGGATCACTATGGAAAGTTACTTTTACACATGTGTAATAGCACGGGTATGCTCATTGCCAACGGTGTATCTTTGTGGAGTGGAACCAATGGATTTACATGTAGAAGACATAATGGGGATAGTGTGATTGACTATATGCTACTCTCTGAAGCCATCATGTATCGCATAAAGAGTTTTATGTTTGGTCAATGGACCCCGGAATCCGACCATCGCACCTTATGTATTGACCTTTCATGTGGAGAAGCAACTAAGCATGATAATCTCAGCCAAAGGAAAGAGAAGTTATCACTATGTATGGATTTCAAACCGGCACCAATGTACATTGAAATGGTTGAGCAAAAACTATGGATGACAAAGCTTCAATGTGACGCACCATTGGAAACTAAATGGGAAGCTTTCAAGAAAGCTATTTGTTCTTGTGCGGAAGAATGCTTTGCCATAAAGCATCTCCATGGTATCAACAAAGATAGATCACGCAAAAGGTGGTTTGATAAAGAATGTCAAGATGCTCGAAAGTCCTTGATAAAGCTTGATGCAACTATGGACAAAGACAACTATCAAAGTCATTTGCATACATACAAGGCATTGATTCAAAAGAAGAGAAGAAGATGGGAAGTAAAGCAACAAGAATTTCAAGTCCAAGAAAAGGCACATGCATGTGGAAGATTTTGGAGAAACTTGAGAGGCAAGCGGGTTGAGAATTTTGGTAACTTGAGTCTAGTGGATATGTACACACATTGTAGGCAATTATATAAGCAAGAAAATACTGAAAAAATGCCATTTTATGGTTCACTCCCATGTATGCCGTCTTTTTTTACTATTGAGGATGTATGCGGTGGGCTTGAAAAGTTGGCCACTCGCAAAGCGGGAGATCTTCAAGGTATCAAGCCGGAGATGATCAAATGGACGGGAGATTTTACCCATGAGTGGATGTGTGATATGTTTAACCTTGCACTTCAACATGGTATGCCTTATGATTGGAGTACTAATTGGGTTAAGCCTTTGCATAAAGGAGGGGATGTAAAGAATGTAAGCAACTACCGGACTATAATGATTGGGTCTCTTATGGCAAAGTTATTTGGGTGCATAATGGAGATGAAATTGAGTGATTGGGCTGAAGAGAATGACAAGCGTGCAAAGGGACAAGCGGGTTTTCGTCGATGCCATAGCACCATTGATCATCTTGTCACTCTTCGTGTTCTCATGGAGGAAAGTCGGTTGAAAGGCAAGCGATTGTATTGTTGTTTTGTGGACTTTAAGAAAGCCTTTGATATGATTCCACGTAACAATTTGTGGAGAAGGATGGAAGAACTCCAAGTGCCAAGTGAGTTTATGCTTGCGGTTTCTCGAATCTATGAGAAGGTGATTTGTCAATTGCGCATGGGAAGAGAAATTTCAGAAATTTTTGTAAGCACTATTGGGGTTAAACAAGGATGTCCATTGTCACCAACTCTCTTTGGTCTATGCATCGATCAATTGGAACAAATGGTACTTGACTTTATGCAAGAAGAAGGCATTGAAGAGGTCACTATTTGCAATGCGGTAATCATGCTTTTGTTGTATGCGGATGATGTAGTGCTTCTAGCACACACTTTAGAAGATGCACAAAAGCTTATGGTTGTCCTTGAGAACTTTTGCTTGCATAGTGGGCTGATTGTAAATGAATCCAAAACAAAGGTTATGCTTGTGAAAACCAACCATAAGGAGAAGCCATGCATTGTGTACAAAAACGAGACACTTGAAGTTGTTGAGAGCTTTAAGTACCTTGGCCTTGAGGTTCCATCCAATCACAAGTGGCATGAATGTGCTATGCGTCGTTTGGAAGCGGGAAAGAGAGCATTTTATGCATTTGAGAACATGTGTAATGCGGGAAACATCAAGTGTTGGGTTCTCAAGAAGTATCTTTTTGATGCATTGGTGACACCGGTTCTTCTTTATGGAGTTGAAGTGTGGGGTGGAAGCATCACAAAGTCTACTTGGAAAGAGTTTGAGAATGTCCAAAAGCGTTTTCTTACAAACTTTCTCCAAGTTAAGACACAAACACCATATATGCTCCTACTTCTTGAGTCGGGATCTCTTCCAATTGAGGTTATGGGCATGGAAAGGGTTGTGGAGTACATGATAAAGATGCGTCAAAACCCCTCACATCGACTTCCTACAATTGCATGGGAAGCAAGCAAAAAAGTTCAAAAGACGCATAAAAGCAAGATCTTGAGCACGGGATGGATGCAAGACATAAAGAAGTGGTTTGGGAGATGGGATGCATTACACTTGCTACATGATGCTTCAATTGACTCTCAAGTGAATGAAGCTTTTCTACAACGCCAATGTATTACGGCTTGGGAGAAATCCGGTGGGTCACGCTTCATACATTACACCACCTATATTGCCCCCAACTACAAAACCATGTTCTTCGCTGAGAGAGGAAACCGTACTCACACTTACATGCTTGAGCCTATTCCCTTGTCCGCGATACGCACTATCGCAGCAATTCGGCTTAGCTCCCATTTCCTTCGATGCGAGATAGGGCGTTGGGGCAATGGAGAAGAATCAAATCGATTGTGCACATTATGCTCACTGCAAGTTCGAGAGTCTGTGTACCACACACTACTAGAGTGCTCAGCTTTTGATCACATCCGAACTTGCTTCTCTCACATTTTCAGCCATAACTTAGACCTACACACTTTCCTCTCCCAGCCAAAGTGTGGGCTCTCCATTGCGACTCTCATCACTACAATTTTGGAGCATCGAGAGTCACTCATCAGCCATACACATACTACATCACATGTAACTTTGGTCCCATAGGTCATATTTGACCTCCGAGGACGATAATAAAATCTATCTATCTATCTATCTATCTCTCTCTCTCTCTCTCTCTCTCTCTCTCTCTCTCTCTCTCTCTCTCTCTCTCTCTCTTCTCATCTGCCTGGTAGTGCCTGCGCGCCACTGCTCCCGACGGTTGTCGTTTTCTCTGCTCACTGAAGTTGTCTGCCATGTCACTGACACCCTCCCCTGCCAGTGCTGACAGCCCACACATCGCCGCCTTCATCCCGCTGGTCGAGACCCTGCCCCACGCGCACGCACACACACACACACACACACACACTCTGTCTCAGCCTCCACATTAGCCCACCAGTGCATACCCTCTCTCTCTCTCTACTCTGCTGCACGCCAGCCTCGTACTCTCTCTTTTGCCCCTGCCCGCCAAGCTAGCGCACATACTCTCTCTCTCTTCCACTGCCCACGTGGGCCGTACAGCGAGCTGACAATCAAGTCCCACAGGTCACAGTAGCCTTCATTTGTGCTGTTGCCCGCCAGTCACAAGTCAACTCGTTGTGAACGCCACGCGCCAGGTAAGTCAAGGTAAGATGTTTTTTAATTATTCAATTTAGATAAACTACAAAAACAATAAAAAAAAGTCAAAAAAAATTATTAATTTTTTTAGAAAAAACAAAAAGGCTTTGAAAAAAAAAAAAATTTCAAAAAATCTTTGAAAAGCATAAAAACAATTTAAAAAATCAAAATTCCAATAAAAAATAAAAAAACGTCTAGAAAATTACAAAAAAAAAAACTCATTAAAAAACTCACAAAAAATTAAAAATCCATTGAAAAAATTTCAAAAATTGATATGATAATTCACAAAAATATAGAAAATTCAAAAAAATCATAAATTGCTAAAAAAATCCCAATAAATAAGGACTTTCATAAAACCTTTAAAAAATTCACATAAAAATTACAAAATTCCGTGAAAATTAGAAAATTATCGAAATATTCATTAAAAATCAAAACTTTCCCAAAAAAAAATCATAAAAAGACCAAAATATAGAAAATTCAAAATTTTACAAAAAAATTTAATAAAAACAAAAAGAAAGTCGTTGAAAGAGCCAAAAAAGCAAAGCCAGAAGAGTCGCACACATAGCAAACACCACAACCCGAGCAAACCACAAAAAAGTCAGAAACAACAAAAAAACGGCCGAAAAAAGCGAGCAAAATGACCAACTCAAAGCCGTTTGAGGGACAAGCAAATTTCAAAATTTTGCACGGTAGAAATTGGCTAGTGCAATAATTGCACTGCAAATTGAGCTTCCAGTTGGACAGACACTTGCACAAATCACATTGGATTGCAGATTAGGTTGTTCAGAGCCCATGTTTTCATCATTTCAAAGACCAAGATCAATTCTGACACGGTCGAGCTAGAGTTAATCAACTCTTGTGAGTCTGAAGAGCAGTCAACTATAAAAGTGCTTTGGCTAAGCCGTTTAATCAAAATCGAGCAGCATAAATTCTGCTCATCGATACCAAAATTTGCTAGGAAAGAGTTTTTATAGAACTAATGAACATGGACTCAAAGGGAGCCGAGAGTTCAAGTACAGAAGAGCAAGTTAGTAGTGGTGGCAACATCAGTACAACTGCAATAGAGCAGATGTTACAGCTATATGGCTACAATGGAGATAAAGTTTTATATGCAGATGTAGAAGGCCATAGATACTTGATGAGCAGCAAAAGCAGCACAGGAGCCAAGATCCTATTGATCAGAGTAAAGCTAGATTTAGAGAACTCCCAGATGTTCAAAGACTTCAGTGGAGCCAGGTATTGCAAGCTCAAAGATGAAGTGGAGATAGAAGTTCAGAAAATTAACCCAAGTGTTTATCCAGAAATCTGTACAAGCCAGCAAAACATACAGTTGGTGCATATGCAATCAGGGTCATTGTACATGGATTACAGTGGTCAGATCTATAATCGAGAACCAAAAATGGAAGACCCAATAGATCAACCAATAGAGGCCAATCTAATTGGAGAACCAAGCCAAAGATGGTACAAAGGTAAAGATGGAGCAATCTACAACTTGATGCTTAGTGTTCTGAAAGAAGATGCTGACAACTTGGAAAGCATAGAAATAGAAGCTTCTCAGCTAGAGCTTGACATGACAGAACCAAATAAAATACCACCAATCATGACATATTGCTCAAATTGTGGACAAAAAGGTGGACATTTTCCTAAAGATTGTCCAAGAAATCCAGACAACAAGGACATATCAACTGTCAAGCAAGGTACATAGAAAATTGGAAATGTGAATCTCGATCTAAGTGCATCTAGCCCATTGCTCTTAACGCAATCGAATGATTTTGCATTACCATTAATAGCACCAACAAAAGCACTGCAAGTTCAAAATCAGCATAAAGACGCACAGGCACCTAAAAAGCTTAAAATTGATTCTTTGAACAACAAATTCTTGCATGAATTTGGTCAAGGTGTTCAAATATCACCAAAGGTTGAAAAGATTGCTTTGTTTGCAAATGATTCTACATCCACTGCCACAAGAGTGCAATCATTGACGAGTCTAAGGGACATATCAAACATAATGATGTTAGCATTGTATGGCACCCATATTCATATGCACATTATGTAGACCAACAAGGGAAACTGTACAAAAAGGATCAACCACTGTTTGAACGGCCCGCATACCAGCTCATAGAAGTGCGTCCAGTAATAGATCAGAAAGGATGGTTCATTTCAGAGGAAAGAATCTTTTATAGCCCATCCTCTCTAGAGCTAAAGGATATTACACGAGTGAACCCAGAAATCTGTTCAGAGCCAAACTCTCCTCCACTGAAAATCAAGCTTCGACATTGTAACCAAACGAGCATATACTTTGATCAAAACAATCGTAGATATAGATGAGAGTCTAGCATCTATGATGCCTTGGGTCCTGAAACCACAGAAGATCACATCATAGGAGACCCATGGGATAGACAATATCAAGGAAAAAGATAATGCTATCTATAGCTTGACTTGGGGAATAATTTGTCATGTTTCACGGAGATATATAGGAAACTATGCTATAAGTTCACAGGTACCAAACATCAACAATGCTACCCAAAGTGTGCCTTCACAGTCCCAAAAGGTGAGACTAAACCAGAGCGAAACAATTTTGAACTCTTACAATGAAGCAAGCTATAGTGATCACCCTAGGAAGGGGGAGCTGTAAATCCATTAAGCTAAGCTTATGTACCAGGAAATGCTACACCAGTTAGAAGCCCTAGGACTTCTAGCCAACAAACCCCTTCAAAGCAAAAACCATTGAAAGATCATATGGTTGTTGGAAGTTTCCAATTGATCCAAGTTGCCTCAGAATCTGCAGACAAGTGCTTATATGAAGATCATCAAGGATAGAAGTTTCAGATGATCTCCATAAATCAAAGTCAAAAGCTGACAAATCCAATAATGTTCAAATAGTTACATGTGATCAAGTTCACATATGCATATCAAGATGTACATGGTAACGAATACCAGCAAGATCATGACCTTGTACAAACCCATCGGATGGCCCGAATGAAGTCAAAGACTATCTGAAGATGATGCAAAGCCTCAAGCTGCCAGTACAAGTGACAGAAAAGTCAAAATCACAAGAAGCTAAATTTCAAAAGACTACACAAAGGTCACCACCAAAATCTCCTTCGAAGAGACAGATTTTGCTGAAAAGTACAATGGATCTATTAAGATCAAGAGTTACTCAGATTCAAGTAGACAATGCTCAACAATTGCAAAAAGGTGCAATATTACAACCAATGGAGTCAACATCAATTGAAGCAGGTGATCAAAGCAAAGAAAATGCAGATCAAGCTCAACTAAAGGACACTGCCACAATAAAAGCACTCAATACAAGAAAAGATCTTGAGACGATCAAGTGCAACATTGTTGGTGAGAATGAAGAAAAACTCTCTAGCGAAGTAAAGCTAGATTTCCAATTAAACAAGAACCTCATGTCTTTTCGCACTTGGAAAAGATTTCTCTAACCATAGCTGGAAGATGCTCCTGAATACATTGACATATCAAAAGACAAACGAGCAGAATGCTGGGGAATCATCTCCACCACCATTGAAGTAAGTTCACAGATCATTGTAGCTCGATTTCATGTGATCAGAGCAAAAGATATGCTAGACAAAATTATAATGGGAATGCCAATGGCCCAGAAGATGTTAGAGATACATAACGCAAACATGATGGAGTTATCACAAACAACAAAGAATGAAGACCAAGACTGGTCACTCAAGGATGACAGCACAATGTTCTCAAGCACAGTTAAAATGGAGACTTATATCAAAGCAGACCTTATTGAAGATGATTCATCTCCATCAAAGAGAACTTCAAAAGAGCTTAAAGAAAATCAAACAAAATCAAGTTCAGATCAAACAGAACAAAGAGCAACCACAAAAGCTATTGAGCAGAGAATGCCACCAAAGCTAGAAGTAAAGAATAACGGGGTTGCACAAAGTCGGGAAGCAATAGGAAGTCCAAAGATCCAGACATTGCCAGTTGAATCAGCCGATGTAAGTCAGATTGGAAAATAGAGTCTCAAGTCACCCTCCATCGAGACACATTTAGAACAATATAAGACCATGGCAAAAGCAGGAAAAAAATATTTAATAGAACCAACAATGAGAATAGTTGTAGTTCTCAGTAATACAAATGGAGCGAGTGTCAAATATAATGCTCTATTGGATAAATAAGCAAAGTGCAATATGGTTGCAGACAACATACAAGGCATTCTAGAGATTACTCAAGGCAAGCCAGATAATAGAGAAATCATGGGTAAGGCTACAAGGAGATACAAAAGTCATCAAGAGATTTGGATTCCTAAGTCGTCCAATGCTCCTAGTCAAAAGCCAAATGCCAACGGTAAACAGAGGCACGCAACAACAGCAAAGACTTCTTACAACAGGTCTAAGTGGAGAATCAAACAGATAATGGAGTCTTCACAGTCAAAGAAGGACCATCCAACCAACGTAAATGAAAATTCAAAGAAGATAAAACAGGTATGGCACAAGAAACCTTCAATGCCTAAGACCTCAAACACCTTCAAAGGTGGAGAGAGCTAGTAGGGAATGAGGGTAGGAAAGTGGAAGAAGAAATAACATACCAGAAAGAAGTACCTTCTTCACCATAGATTACTCTTGTAGCTTAGATTAGCATAGTAATATAGATGGTAGAGAAGATGAGCATGCAATTGAAGCTTCACTCTTGGTTGGATTTGCATTCCATATCCAAGAGTTGTTGGTGTAGGATCTCAACTTCTCAAGCCTAGAGAAGGAGATGGAGTTCTTTGCTTCACACCATCAAAGTGTGTGTGTGTGTGTGTGTGTGTGTGTGTGTGTGTGTGTGTGTGAGAGAGAGAGAGAGAGAGAGAGAGAGAGAGAGAATGAGAATAAGGATGCCCAAATCAGTATCCCCTCTCATGCTTGGTCGATCCCTCTCTCCCTCTCTCTCTCTCTCTCTCTCTCTCTCTTTTGTATTATTTACTTATATCATTTGGACAAGTGTTCTCTTTTCCCTCTTTGAGAGAAAGAGCTTAATAAATTATTTAGGTGCATCTAAATTCTCATTGGACCCCTTTAAAGCCTATCAAATAGAATTCAAGCACATCATGAGGGAAAAATGAGGAGGATCTTGACATGTGTCTTTTATGCTTCTTAAGAGATCATGTTTGAATTGAACACTTCAAGCACCTTAATCATTTAAGCATGACAATCTTTTTTGTCTCTTGAGAGATCATGTTTGAATTGAATACTTCAAGAACCTTAGTCATTTAATCATGAAAAGCACCTCAAGCTTCGGCAAGGTTTGCATAAACTCCTTAAGCATCTTAGCCAGAAAGCACGACAAGCACCTCAAGCTTGGGTAGGGTTCCCACCTCAAGGTCAAGCCCAACTTTCTTAAGGTTTTAGGTGTAAAGACTTTTAACACTAACTTTTGGAGGTCTTTGATGAAGCTAACCCTAAGGTCTTTTAAGCTCCATTATATACACATGTCCATTTTCTTCCTCTTGTTCACATTCATCTCCCCCATATTAAAGGATCAGTTCAATATGAGAAAGTATTTTTGGAATAGGTAGATATTATACTTTATGACATTACCTCTCTCTTGAAACCTTAGTCGTCCTCGACTATGAGGTAGAAGAGATAAAGTCTTAGTCATTAGTCTACGTTTCTTAGTAGGTAGAGGATTCCTTTTAACCCTACAATATCATTCTAGAAGGGATCACTAGTCCATTTGGTGCTTGTGAGACTTAGCTGCCGCAAGCATGTCTATTATTTAGTCCATATCATACTCCCAAGGTAGAGTGATAAATTCTACTTGGTGTTTGAGTAAAGTCAGATAATCACAAAGATGATTCTAAGCATGCATACTATTTAAATTTGTGCACAAAAGAGGATTAGTCTTATAAGACAAAACTTTGTTCATTTAGAAAGTATTTACATTTTCTTACTCTAGTGTAGCATTGTAAGCATTGACAAGGTTCATACTATCCTTAAGCTGTGTTCCTTGCATCCATCTAGTATCTTCAAAAGGATAGTTTTTAAATTTAATAAGATACCATCGGCGGATAATCTTACCATGTCTTAGTACCTTGTCTTCATGTCAAATATTAGTAGCAAGCTAACTCGGATAACATTTTTTGAAGCTTTAGGAAATGTTGTAATTCCTACTTTCCAGATAAACAGTGTAATTGATGAGCCAGGGCTACAAGCTTCCAAATTGTATCAACCTATTTTTAGTTAGAGCTCCCAAATTATTAGATTTGAAGTTTTGTAACGTTTGGATGTCGTTTGATGCTGTAACGATTGTGATTTGTTTGCTGATTAACGACTAGCTTTTGGTGATTTCTGTCATTTGAGTGTAGCTTGAGTTAGATGTGAGTTGTTTGTTGTTTTCCAAGAGATTGACAACCTCTTGTAGCCTCTATGCACTAGTCATTCAGCTTCGTCCCATGGATTGACAATTATATTCATGGTTCTTGCTATGTCTGCAATAAGATAGAAGTAACGTTAGACACCCATCCCACATTTGGCGCCACTGTCGGGGATCGAAGAGACGGGAAAAACACGAGCATCTTGTGAAGTCATCCTTTAACTTTCTCTAGGATCACCTAGACTCAAAACTTTCTTTTCAAAATCGCATAGCTTAAGATTGTCGTCTTTTGATGTGTAGAGGTAGCTTAGAAGTAGGTTGTACTTGCTAAGTACCTTTTAGGATTGTAGGACTGTAGGATTAGATTAGGATTTTGAGAATGATTGACGGACGAAACAAGTCTTAAGATCAAGGCTCAAAAAAATCATAAAATACAAGAAAACGAGTGTTTGTGGACACTTTCCACAACCCCATTGCAATAGAACCTAGGAATAGGGTAAGTAGAATCCGAGGTTGGATATCAGAACATTTCTCTATCCAAAAGAATCAATTGTGAGTTGTTTGTGTGAAGTTGCAAAATTTTAGGTCTACGACTATAAATAGCACTAGAAGAATGTCCACCATTGAATCCGACTGGAGAGTATGCATGAAAAGTTGTATGAACCAGTGGGGACGCATTTGAGGTAGATTTTCAAGAGTTTGCAAAAACTCAGATTATTTACTTTTTCTTCACATTTTAGGCCAAATTAAGTTTTGACTTGATTCAGAGGCTTAAAATAGATCATAAAAAGACTGTCCACTGAAAAAGTTTAAAAAGTGCTCATTTTAGGCCAAAAGTAAATAATCGCGATTATTTACTTTCAGCTCAAAAGTGACCAAGGTTGATATCGGAGACTCTAAGTGTAAATTGGGAAAATCTTGTTCAAACTCAGTGAAACTTCACTCGTAGGCTTATATTGAAGTGTTAAATAAGTGTACACGCTCAGATGACCAAAAAGATGCAAAAATTTACCAAAAGTAAATAATCATGATTATTTACTTTAGTCCCATTTTTAAACTCTTTTTACCGACCCAGTATACCACTAGTTTTAGCATGTTATATTAAGCCCACAAATCAAATTTGGTAAGATTTGGATCATTGAAGTGAAAATTGTGGCCAAATTTGCAAAGTCAGTCTACAGAAACAAAATTGTTAACCATTTGAACATGGATTATCTAAACTTGATGAAACTTAGCTAGGGAGCTTAAGTTGAGTTGCTTAACCATTATGTGTCAACATTGTGGCAAAATTTGCATAAAAATACCAAGAGTAAATAATCGCGATTATTTATATCTGCTACAAAATTGGATATTTTTGCACATTTGAGTATACCACAAGGTCAAGCATCAAATAGACCACACAAGTCAAATTTGGTGAAATTGGATCACAAAAGTGAGACTTACGCCAGATTCTTGAAAACTGAGTCTGCGGACGTGAAACAATTGATAACTTGGACAAATTTGTTCAAACTCAGTGAAACTTGTGTAGAGACCTTAACAAGTTGATTACTTGGTAAAACCAACCAAAAAGTGCAAAAAATTGAGAAAATTAAATAATCGCACGATTATTTACTTCTGATACACAGAGACAAAATTTTGGACTTTTGAACTTGTACAGTGTTAGACCAACATAATACAAGGCCACCGGTCAATTTTGGTTTCAATTGGATCCAAATTAGTACATGTTCACACAGTTTCCAGGTTGTAGATTAGTCCTTTGGCTTTTTGCAAAAGCAAAATCTGAAAGTCCCAATTGCTGACTCACTTAGCTCAAGTTGAAGTGATACACATAGACTAGTCACAATAGTGAGCAAAAATTGTACAGTCTTTGTGAAAGAATAAGGTAACTTGATTAAAATTGACACAGGAATCAGGTTGCAGACAAGGAATGAAAGATTGACAGGACTTGCAATCAAGTCAAGTGGAAGAAACTGGATAACAAATCAATTCGACAGTAAATACTCTATCCAAGGCTTCAAAAGTCTATATGAACCTTAGATTTGGTCGTATTCTAGCAAACCAAGGCATATTTGGAGAGATCTCTAGTAGAGTATCCATAGAAGAGAGTGTGAATCAAGGCAATCAATTGGAAACTATCTCTGAAGAAGTCTTACAATTTTTCAGAATCAACATCTGAAATGTCTTCCTATTCAACTCATTTAGGAACTGGAACGATAGTGCAGTATAAGCACGTAGTCACCTTTTAGAAGACTAATGGCCATGGACCTCAGGTTTACTTCGATCCTAATGAAGAGTATGTGTTGGGGGTTTCATCATTTCATAGCTCCAATTACCTGAAAAATTATCAATCCGGAGGGATGAGCTACCCGGCTAGGGCATGGAAACACTCGCACAATTAGTGAGCTAATCATGGCAGCACGAATGGTTGACTCTACGAGGTGAGTTTCTCAGCATATAGAGGAGCTAAGACACAATGAAGGGAAATCTTCACATCCACTTCTCTTCACCTCCAATCAACCCAATCACACACACTAACGATTGCAAGACGCACACAACACTAGTCCTATCATGCAACACACCAATCACGAGCACACACACACATAGATCTATTGAGCACCACACTCCAATCAACCTACATACACACACAAGAAAAAGAGGGAAATCACACAAGATTAGAGAGGGATTAACCACTAATTAGTTAAGATCTAGCTAATCAAAACATCATAGGCAGTCACAAGAAGCATGAGAGAGGCATAGTGAAAGAGAATTAAGCATTGATTAGTGTTAACCAAGTCACATAAGCAAGGAGAAGCTCAAGGACTTCATAGCCACACATCTCAAGAGCTCTCACCAAAGAGTTCTCTCAACAAATGAGCTTGAGAACCCTAATTTCCTTTACACAGTGCCTTATGTTCCTAGGGTAAAAATATGCAATGTTCGGGTGCCCAAGCCCTTTAGGGCTCCACCACTTACTGAATCTGCTACCTAGGCACACTAACTGACCTGTTCTTTACATCTTGGAACTCCCATTGAGCCCGTAACACATTAAAATATTACAATGACTTGAAATAAATCGAAAATTTATAATACATGACCATTTTGGGAAAATGTGTAACTCCAATCTTTAATGCTTCTTTGTATGCATCCTCGATGTGCATCCGTACGTCTTCGATCTTTAGCAGCTTCTGTTAACTGACGTTGATTCAATTAACATTTCCCCTTCCAATTTTAGTGCCCATCCTTAGGCACTGTTGAAAAGTGTATGTGGAAGGTTTTGATTGGTTGTTGATGGGTTGATCGTCTTCATTTGTCGTTGAATTTGTTGATGAAGTTCAATTCGTTGCAGAATCTTCATTGGTTGGATTATATCTGTTGTGAGAGATGATGTTGCATTTGTCCGTTGTAATAGCATAATGATGAGGCTACTGTTTATTTATGAAAAGTATGTACAAGGAAAGTAGAATGATGAGGTTCTAAATTAGGGTCTAATACATGAATGACCAAAGGGAAAAAACCTAGTGGAAAAAAAGTGCCTTTGGGATACGCACATTATTGGAGTACGTATTAGCGTTGGAAATATTAATAAAGTACTCAAGGGATTATCTGCTGATAGATATGGAATTAAAAAGACAGCAAATATGAGAGGATAGCATGATGGAACATTGGTTTGTCTGCTGTAGTCCACTCAAGGTGCATAGGTGGAAGCAAAAAAGAGTGTCTAATGCATATGTCCAATAGTGGGACCTCGTATACATGCATACACAGAAATGCATAGAAAGATATATGCTATGCAAGAAGGATTTTGAGGGGTTCTTTAGAAAGATAGTGTAGCTATAAAAGCATATGATATGGCTTTGCAAGCTGGCACCCCTTTAAGAATGGTTTTCGTTGTCGACGATATGTGCTCTCATCTTACTGTGCATTGTGCGCGAGTGTTGGACTCTATGAAACTCCACCAATTGTAAGTTAATAGACTTCGAGTCTTATCCTCATCTCATCCAGCATGAGTGACATGACTTAGATATGCTCAACTCTTCCAGCTTGAGCGTAAGCCTACTAACTACGACTCTTAGCACAGAGTTTAATATGACTTGAAGCTTTGGGACTAATGCTCATTTTGTGGCTCAGTAGCCCGACTCTGACTATGCCGAAGAGTGTTTTTTGCACCTTGGCGACTTGAATTGTTACATTCTTGTGCTTACTACAAACATTTCTTCAGGTAAAAGTAAGCTTGAATACTCAAAAAGAGTATTAGTGAAGGACCAAGTTGGCATTGAAGGTTTCTTTTGCCATACCTGTTTTATCATCTTCGAATGTGCATTCTCGTTGGTTGGGTTTTCCTTCTTTGACTATAGAGACTCCATTATCTGTTTGATTCTTCAATTGGGCCTGTTGTAAGAAGTCTTTGATGTTGTTGTAGGCCTTTGTTCACTGTCGACATCTGGCTTTTGACTAGGAGCATTGGAAGACTTAGGAATCTATATTTCTTGATGAACTTTGTATCTCCTTTGTTGACTTTGCTTAGCTCTAGGTCTTGTAGCTCTTGAGATATTCATGCAGGTTTGTTGTAGTTGCAATTGGCTTGTGTTTGACTGCTAGCCAAATGTTTGTATAACCTGTGTAGAATCCTTGTCTAAGAGAGTTGTGGTAGACTTTTGCATCTTTCAATTTTGTTTTGTTGTATACCTGCTTCTTAGGTATCCTAGGATATTGTCGAAGTTGATACCTTGTGGGCCTTTTTTCTTGGGAGGGACTTGAATCTACTTTATATGCTATAACCTGCAGTTTTGGCACCTTTATCTGTTTGTTACCTCTATAGTACTCATGTTCCTTTAAGCTCCATTGTGACGCTATCCATCCCATGTGTTTGTTTTTTTGTGTTGATTTCATGTCTTTAGTCCAAACCGGATCATTGACTTTGACTAAACTGCTTGGAACAAACACTTGCTTTACTTGTCTTTGCTTTCTTGAGTACTTTGGCTGATATACCTTTGCTTTTTTGGGTGTCTCCTTAGAGGTTTTTAGTTGGGTCAGTAATTGACTTGAAATTTTGAAACCTTGACTTGCTTGAAGAAGTTGATCCATGAGGGTTTTTTGATGTAGAGGCATATGCTGTCACACCTTCTTTGCCAGTCGGTGGAGGGTCCGCTTTAGCTTTACCTTTGTCTGCAAGATTTGTCTTTGATTCTTGTGACTTTTGCAACTCTGAATCTAGCATTAACGGTACCTATAAATGTTGCTGGCTACCTCTTGGAGAAGAGAGCCTTAGCATTGTATCTTCTGTGTAGGCCTTGTGTTGGTCTATCCGTTGATGTCCAATGATGAAATCTGCAAGCATTTCCTTTGAAGACTTCACCTGAAACTTTACCTATTCTTCATGATTTTGGATGTTAAGGGTAGCAACCATTTCTTTTTGACTTGTAGCCTTACCCATGATTTCTCTATTATCTGGCTTGCCTTGAGTAATCTCTAGAATGCTTTGAATGTTTTCTACAACCATATTGCAATTTGCTTCTTTATCTAGTAGAGCATTGCATCTAACACTTGCTCCTTTTGTACTGTTGAGAACTACAGCTATTCTCATTGCTGGTTCTATTGAAGATCTTTGTCCTGCTCTTGCCATGGTCTCATCTTGATCTAACTGTGTCTCTATGGAGGGTGGTTTGAGACTCTGTTGTCCAATCTGATAGACATCCATTGATTTGACTGGCATTGAGTGATCGATCTTTGGACTTCCTATTGCTTCGTGACTTTTTTCAACCTCATTCTTCTTAACTTCTAGCTTTGTTTGCATTCTCTGCTCAATAGCTATCATGGTTTCTCTTTGCACTATTTGATCTGCACTTTCTATTACCTAATTTTCTTTAAGCTCTTTTGAAGTTCTATTCAATGGAGATGAATCATCTTCAATAAGATTTGCTTTGGCATCCGTCTCCATTTTAATTGTGCTTGAGGAGTTTGTGATGTCATCCATGGGTGACCAATCTTGGTCTTCATTGTTTGTTGTCTCTGAAGACTACATCTTCATTGAATTCTTCATCTCTAACATCTTCTACGCCATTGGCATCCCCATTATGATGTTGTCTAGCATATCTTTTGTTGTGATCACATGAAATTGAGCTATGATGATCTGTGAACTTATTTCAATGGTGGTGGAGATATTCCCCAGCATTCTGCTCGTTTGTCTTTTGATATACTCACAAATCCAGGAGCATCTTCCAGTTGTGGTTTGGCCACATCTTTTCCAAGTGCGGAAGGACACGAGGTTCTTATCTAATTGAAAATCTAGCTTTACTTATCTTGACAGCTTTTCTTTGTTTTCACCAATAATGTTGCACTTGATCCTCTTAGGATTCGTGTCTGAATTGACTGCTTTTGGTATGGTAGCATCCTTTGGTTGAGCTTTATCTGCAATTTATTTGCTTTGATCATCTGCTTCCATTGATGTCAACTCCATTGGTTGTAATATTGCACCTTTTGGTTGCAATTGATGAGCATTATCCACCTACATCTAAGTAACCTTTGACCTTAAAAGATCCATTGTACTTTCTGGCAAAATCTGTCTCTTTGGAGGAGATTTTGGTGGTGACCTTTGTGTAGCTTTTTGGACTTTAGCTCCCATTGATTTTGAAGTTTCTATCACCTATTCTGGCAGCTTGAGGCTTTACATCATCTTCAGATAGTCTTTGACTTCAGTCTTACCATCCATAGGGGTTTGTACAAGACCATGAACTTGCTGGTATTCATTACCATGTGCATCTTGATATCCATATGTGAGCTTGATCACATGTAACTGTTTGAACACTATTGGATTTGTTGGGTTTTGGCTTTGACTTGTGGAGATAAGCTAAAACTTTTGTCCTTGGTGATCTTCATAGAGACATTTATTTGTAGAGTCTGATGAGATCTGGGTCACTTGGAAACTTCCAACAACCATATGATATTTCAATGGTTTATGCTTTGAAGAGGTCTGTTGGCTAGAAGCCCTATGGCTTCTAACCAATGTAGCATTTACTGGTACATAAGCTGAGCTTGATGGATTTATAGCTCCCCCCTTCAAAGGGTGATCACTATAGCCTGCTTCATTATAAGAGTTCAAAATTGTTTGGCTCTGATTTAGTCTCACCCTTTGGGACTGTGAAGGTACACTTTGGGTAGCACTGTTGACATTTGGCATATGTAAACCTTCTACATAGTCTCCTATGTATCTCCTTGAAACATGACAAATTATTTCCCAAGTCTAGCTATAAATAGCATTATATTTTCCCTGATATTGTCTATCCCATGGGTCTCCTATGATATGAGCTTCTGTGGTTTCAGGACCCAATGCATCATAGATGCTAGACTCTCGTCTATATCTACGACTGTTTTGGTCAAAGTATATGCTCTTTGGGTTACAACATTGAAGCTTGATTTTTGATGGAGGAGAGTTTGGCTCTGGACAGATTTCTGGGTTCACTCGGGTAATATCCTTCAGCTCTAGAGAGGATGGGCTATAATAGATTCTTTCCTTTGAAATGAACCATCCTTTTTGATCTATCACTGGACTTACTTCTATGAACTGGTATATGGGCCGTTCAAACACAGGTTGATCTTTTTTGTACAGTTTCCCTTTTTGGTCTACATCGTGTGCATATGAATTATGGGTGCCATACCAAGCTACCATCATTCTATTTGATGTATCCCATAGACTCGTGAATGATTGCACGCTTGTGGCAGTGGATGCAGAATCATTTGACAACCTAACAGCCTTTTCAACCTTCGGTGATATCTGGACACCTTGACCAAATTAATGCAAGAATTCGTTGTTCAAAGAATCAATTTTAAGCTTTCAGGTGCCTGTGCATCTTTAGGTCAATTTTGAACTTGCAGTTCTTTTACTGGTGGTTCTATTGGTAATGCAGAATCATCTGATTGCATTAAAAGTGACGAGTTAAATACACTTACATCGAGATTCGCATTTCCAATTTTCTATGTACCTTGCTTGGCAGTTGATGTGTCTCTATTGTTTGGATTTCTTTTGGACAATCTTCAAAAAAATGTCCACCTTTTCATCCACAATCTGAGCAATAAGACATGACTGGTGGTATTTCAATTGGCTCTGTCATGTCAAGCTCTAGCTGAGAAGTTTCAGCTTCTGTACTGGCAAAGTTGTCAGCATCATCTTTTAAAACACTACGCATCACGCTATAGATTTCTCCATCTTGACCTTTGTACCGTCTTTGGCTTGGTTATCCAATTAAACTGGCTCCTATTGGTTGATCCATTGGATCTTACAATTCCGGTTCTCGATTATAGATTTGACCACTGTAATCAATGTACAATGACCCTGATTGCATATGCACCAACTGTATGTTTTGCTGGTTGTGCATATTTCTAGATAAACACTTGGGTTGATTTTTTTCACTTCATCTTTGAGCTTGCAAAACCTGGCTCCACTAAAGTCTGTGAACATCTAAGAGTTTTTTGAATCTGAATTTACTCTGATCAATAGGATCTTGGCTCCTGTGTTGGTGTTGCTGCTCATCGTATCTATGGCCTTTTGAATCTGTGTACACAAATTTATCCCCATTGTAGCCATATAGCTGTAAAATCTGGTGTATTGCAGTTGTACATGTGTCGCCATTGCTACTAGCTTGCTCGATTGTACTTGAACTCTTGGATCGATTTGAGCCCATGTTGGGTTGTTTGTATAAACTATCTCCTAACAGATTTTGGTATTGATTAGCAGAATTTATCCTGCTCAGATTTGATTAAACTGCTTTAGCCAAAGCACTTTTGCAGTTGACTGCTCTTCAGACTCGCAAAAGTTCATTAACTCTAGCTTGAAAGGTTCAGAATTGATCTAGGCCCCGAATAGCCTAATCTGCTATCCATCGTGATTTGTGCTCCGTATTCGTCCGATTAGAAGCTAAGTTTCAATGCAATTACTGCACTAGCCCGTTTCTAGCATGCAAAATTTTGAAATTTGATTGTCCCTCAAACGACTTTGAGTTGATCGTTTTTAGTTTTTCTTTTGCTGATCTGCTTTGCTTTACAGTGTGTAATTTTCCGGCTTTGCTTTTTTTGACTAGCTCATTTTTGCGTGGTTTGCTCGGTGTGCGACCTCTTCTGGCTTTTTTGACAACTTTCTTTTTATTTTTATTAATTTTTTGTGAAATTTTGATTTTTTTAATTTTTTTGGAAGATTTTGGATTTATTTTTTCAAATTCTTGGTAATTTTATTTTTTTTTTGTGATTTTTTGATTTGCTGTGATTTTTCTAGGTCAATTTTTTATTTTTTAATGAAATTTTTGTGAATTTCTATGAATTTTTTACAATTTTTAGGGATTTATTTGTGTCAATTTCTTTTTTTTATGAGGTTTTTATTTTTTTTGTGAATTTTTTGAGTTTCTCTACAATTTTTTTGTGATTTTTGTAATTTTCTTTTTGTTTTTTTATTTTTGACTAATATACAAATGAATGAATGAAAGTGAGAGAAAAGAAAATGAAAATAAAATTGAATTAAAATAAAATGAAACGTAAAGGGAATGAAAACAAAATGAAATGAAATGAAATTAAAATAAAATTAAAAAGAAACAAATTGAAATGAATAAAAAGGTCAATGACACAAAAAAAGGAAAAAGACAAGACTCCAATAGGCAGCCGAGCCGTTGAGGAAAAAGAGAAAGAGAGGTCCCCCCTTTTTTTTGTCTTCTTGTAGCTTAATGAATTGTGTGTGTAGGGATGCATTCACGCATGTGTGTTGTTACCATATACATGTGGTAGTGATGTGTGTGAACACACTAGGACTGTCGAGGCATTTTTTCCCTCTTTAGGAGGTTTTTTCCCCCATGCGTTGTATATACGCCCATCACTCTAGGGCTATCTATCTTTCCATTGCACACTAAGTAACACACTCTCTATTGTGTGCCTTGAGCTTCCTTCGTCTTCTCCAAGCTGTGTGGGTTTCTCTGCAACCCTAATTCCAACAATTGGTATCAGAGCAGGTCACATCCTCCCGGGCTTAGTCGCCAGCTGCTCCAGCACACGCCTGCTCACTTTCTCCGATTTTAGTTTGCTTTGGCGAGCGTTCGCAGGTCGACAAATATTTTGGGCGAGCTCAAAGAGCTCGATCTGCTTAGAATTTTGATTTGGGCTCATTTTGGCCTCCGTTTCCACTACAGGCAGTATACTCTGCACAGGCTATTTCGTCATTTTGTGCAGAATTTCTGTCAGTGCCGTTTTCTGCATAACAGGTGCCTTATAGTCTTCTACGGTTTGTGCTATATAGCACAGGTTGTTCCCGCTCCATTTCTCCTATTTTCGGGCAGTTTTCACATCAGGTGCAGCATTTACCATGGCTGACAACAACAACACAGATGTGTTCAAGATGTTTGCTGCTGAGGACAGGTTGGATGGGGACAACTACCCTATGTGGGCTTATATGATGCAACATGTTCTTGTGTCAAAGGGTGTCTGGAATATTGTGCAGGGCATTGATGTATGTCCTGGTTCTGAGGATGTAGGCGATGTTGAGGATGTTGCAGGTCTTGCTGCAAGGATTGCAGCTGTTAGAGTTGTTTTGCCTACAACAGAACAAGCTCGTTGTGATATTAAGGATGCACAGGCTCATGCATTGATTGCGTTGTCTGTGAAGCGCACCATTGTTCCTCACATCCGTTTAGCAAAATCTACAAAACAGGCTTGGGATATTCTAGCAGGTCTTTATGCAAGCCGCAATGAGGAAGATGATATGGACACTTTCCTTGCTAGTGTCAAGGATATCAATGAGCAGCTTATTTCTGCAGGTGAAGTCATCTCAGACAGTTCCCTTGTGCAGACTGTTCTTGATGCCTTACCAGATTCCTACCAAACTTTTGATAGTACTTGGAGACTTATGACCCAAGGAAATCCAGAAGTTGTCAAGTTTGATGCATTATGCACATTGTTGTTGCAAGAGTCACTGTCCAGAAAAAACAGGACTAGACAGCGTGCAGTTGAACAGGCTTTTATTGCTTCTCAAAGAAAGGGTGGTAACAACAATGCAGCCACTTCTTATGGTTCTGCTGCGAGTAGCAAAAATTATGTTCCTAATGCTTCTACTGGCAACGAAATGCTTCTACTGGCAACAATTCGTCTGGAAATTCTGGTGATAAGGGCAAAAAGAAGATGCGTTGCCATTATTGTAAAGCCAATGATCACTTGATCAAGTCGTGTCCTAAGTTGAAGGCCAAAGAGGCTAAGAAGAAAGAGGGTGGTTCCACTGCAAATGTTGGTTCCACTACAAATGCAGCCATTGTTGAGTCTTCTGTGAAAGGAGACTGTGTTGCTGATGTTGATGCAGAATGGGCTTTTAGCGCAGAGTGCACTTACAATCCTGTTGTCCATGATGCATGCTTGTCAGTTGCTGCAGATTCACAGGTGTGGTATTTCGACAGTGGTGCTACAAAGCACATTACCTCACATCGTGAATTGTTTACCTCTCTTGAGTCTGTCCCTCATGGAAATTCGGTCACTTGTGCCAACAACGCCTCTTATCCAGTTCAGGGAGTTGGAAAGATTGTGCTCACTGTTGCTAATGGCAGTTCCTTCACACTTGTTGATGCACTTTATGTACCTGGGATCAAGAAGAATCTCTTGTCTGTATCCGCACTTGCTAGACTTGGACTTGTAGTCAAATTTGTGGATGACAGATGTACAGTTCATGATCTCAATTTTGGTGATGAATTGTTGCATCTGGGCTTTTGTGCCGTGGGCTATATAAGCTCACTTTGTATGACAAGTGTGGACAAAATTTTGCAAATGCTGTTGCAGATTCAAGGGCTATTTCAGATGCAAAACTTTGGCATGCATGTTTTGGTCATCTGAATTTTGCCAGTTTGCTGCGTTTGCAGAAATCTGATATGGTTGCTTCTTTGCCGCCTCTTGAAGCACCTGTCAAACATGTTTGTGAAGGCTGTATTTTGGGTAATATGCAGCGTTCTAAATTTCCAAAGGATGGTTCAGTCCGGGCCACATGCATGTTGCAGCTTGTGCATAGTGATGTTTGTGGGCCCATGCAAACTCCGTCCTTGAGCAATTACCTGTACTTCATGACTTTCATTGATGATTACTCTAGGCATGCATGGGTATTTCCGCTTAAAGCGAAGTCCGAAGTCTTTATGTGCTTCAAACAATTTCTGGCTATGGCTGAAAATGTCTCGAAATGTACTATGGGCACCCTCCGTTCTGATCGAGGGGGGGAGTATATGTCTCATGAATTTAATGCATTTCTGGCTAGTCGTGGGATAAAACACCAATGTACAATGCCTTATACACCTCAACAAAATGGTGTTGCTGAGAGGAAAAATAGGTCACTGACGGAAATGGCACGATGTATGGTCAAAAGTCAAGCTTTGCCGCATTCTTTTTGGCTTGAGGCCATTATGTGTGCCACTTATGTACTTAACATGTGTCCTACAAAAGCTTTACAGTCTATTACTCCATATGAAGCATGGCATGATAGAAAACCTTCTATTGAGCACATGCGTGTTTTTGGCTGTTTAGCATATGCTTTGGTCCCACAAGTGCAGCGCAGAAAATTGGATGATAAGGCTGTCAAATGTATTTTTGTTGGTTATAGTGCTAAAAGCAAAGGTTACAGGTTGTATCATCCGCAAACAAAACATATTCTGGTTTCTCGGGATGTAGTGTTTGTGGAAGATTCTGTTCAGCCCTTGCTGTCATGTACTAGAGACAGTAATGTAAGCTCACATGACATTTATGACACTTTGTTGCCTCTTTTCAGTGTTGGAAATACGAATGTAAGTTCCAATGAGGCAAATGTACAGCCTATGGGGGTTTCTGAAAATGTTTTAGATCAGCCTATTACTGATGCAGATGTACATGATGTACTTGATGAGGAAAGGGCTGAAAATGGTTGGTGCACACTTTGCGTGACAGTAAATTGGATGCACCTGTGTCTAGTCGTACTCGTTCATGCTCTCGCCATGCATCTTATGCATCAGAATGTTATGCTTTGGTTATGTCTAGTTTACATGATGTTGAGGAGCCTCTATCTTTTGATGAAGCACAGAATTCAGAAAATTGGATGGCTGCCATGCAATCAGAATATGATGCACTTATAGAGAATGACACATGGACTTTATGTGATTTGCCTCCTGGAAAAAAGGCCATTGGTACGAAGTGGGTTTACAAGTTGAAACGCAAGCCAGATGGTGAGATCGATCGCCATAAGGCTCGACTTGTTGCAAAGGGTTATGCACAGCAAAAAGGCATAGATTATGAAGAGACTTTTGCTCCCACTTGTCGTATGACTACTGTGCGTTTTCTATGTGCATTGGCAGCTCATTTTGGTTGGGATGTACATCAATCAGACATTGTTACTGCTTTCTTGAATGGTGACATATTTGAGGAAGTTTATGTAACGCAGCCTCGCGGTTTTGTCATAAAGGGACAAGAGGACAAAGTGTGCAAATGTAACAAGGCTTTGTATGGGTTGAAGGAATCTCCTCGTGCTTGGTATGAGAAAGCTGACACTCATTTGGTCAAACAAGGCTTTCGTAACAGTCCAACAGAAAGCACATTGTATGTAAAGCGCGAGGGTGATGTATTTCTCATCGTGGTTCTTTATGTTGATGATTTGCTGATCAGTGGACCAAATGAGATACATATTGCTGAATTTAAGGCTGATTTGAATGCTACTTTCAAGATGAAAGATTTGGGGTCGCTGCATCATTATTTGGGCATACAGTTTAAGCAGTGTGATGGTGGTATTGCCTTGTGTCAGAAAAGTTACATAGAGACATTGCTATGTAAGTTTGGACTTGAGGATTGCAAACCTATTGCCACTCCCATGGAAACAAGTTTGAAGTTGAGTCTACATGATGCTGGCGATCCTGCTGATGTCACTCTTTACCAAACTGCTGTTGGCTGCCTCATTTATGTATGCAACACGAGGCCGGATATTCAGTTTGCAGTCTCACAGGTCAGCAGATTTATGCATAGCCCAGGGTCTAAGCATTGGCAGGCTGTCAAGAGGATTTTCCGCTACCTTAGTGGCACTTTACATCTTGGCTTGTTTTATCCAAGGGGGGATCATTGCCGCCAGACTTACATGCTTTTTCGGACTCAGATTGGGCTGGTTGTTTTGACACGCGAGTGTCCACAAGTGGTTTGTGTTTCATGCTTGGCAGTTCATGTATATCATGGTTGAGCAAGAAGCAACCTACTGTGGCCACTACGAGTTGTGAGGCTGAGTACAGGGTAGTCTTTACAGCTACGGTTGAGTGTGTATGGCTCAGACGCCTTATGGCTGATTTGGGTGTTGGACAGGACACTGCCAACACTATCTACACTGACAGTCAGAGCGCATTGGCAGTTGCGAGGAACCCAGTTTTTCATGCTCGCACAAAGCACATTGAGGTGCATTATCACTATGTCAGGGAGAGGCTCTCAGCAGGAGAGATCACAGCTTGGCTTATGTGCCAACACAGGACAACCTTGCAGATCTTTTCACAAAGGCATTGTCTCGTGAGAAGCTTGAACCTTTCCGCAAAGCTTTGGGCTTACTCCCCTTTGTGGACTGATCCTATCCTCAGGGCATGGCACTTCCCTTTACTCATGTGCAAGCTCTCGTTCACCGCATCACTCCAGGGGGGATTTGTTACCATATACATGTGGTAGTGATGTGTGTGAACACATTAGGACCGCCGGGGCATTTTTTCCCTCTTTAGGAGGTTTTTTCCCCCGAGCATTGTATATACGCCCATCACTCTAGGGCTATCTATCTTTCCATTGCACACTAAGTAACACACTCTCTATTGTGTGCCTTGAGCTTCCTTCGTCTTCTCCAAGCTGTGTGTGTTTCTCTGCAACCCTAATTCCAACATGTGTGTGTATGTGGTGGTTGACGGCGTTCACGCATACAGAGGAGGGAGACGAAAGAGACAAAGTTAGAGAGAGAGAGAATGACAGTGACCTGGCGCGCAGTATGAGACGAGAGAGAGAGAGAGAGAGAGAGAGAGAGAGAGAGAGAGAGAGAGAGAGACAGAGAGATACTTGTCGCCGCTGACATGGCGTGTTCCAGTTGATGCGTAGGAGGAAGTGACAAGGGTGCGAGAGTGAGAGTCAACACTTTTCGGCGCAGCAATGCGAGCCCGCAAAAAAGTCAAAAATCACGGTGAGTTTGCCACGAGCATCGCCGCCGTATCGGACCGCACGCCAAGGTTCAAAAAATCCTATCGATCCACACCGAAGCTCAATAATCGGTTTTTTTAATTTTTGAACGTCCAAAAGTGCCAAAATTAGGCCGAAAATCACTCGAGAACACAAGTAATCATTCGGAAATCCCAAAAATTGCCAAAAAATCCAAAAAATTTCTAAAAATCTCTAAAAATCATCGGCAATCACAATCGAACAATTTTGACATGCATAAGCACACCAAAAATAGCAATTTTTACCGAAAATGCTAGATTCAAAAAAATCATCAACCTGATCCTTGAAAATGGTAAAACGCTCAGAATTTGACGAACAAAATTCCAAATGCGCTCAAAATCAAGCCATAAATACACACACAAAACAACTCATAAAGATTGCAAGATATCAAAATTTTTACGGAAAAGAAAAAATTAATACAAAAATTAGCAAAAAATACCAAAAAATTATCTTAAAAATACCCAATTTTTTTAAAAAAATTCTCCACACATAGGGGATTAGTGCAACAAAATAAATCACAAAAATCACATCAATTCAATTGCCAAATAATTTGATCAATAAAATCCAAACTAGGCAATTAAATCGGCAAAATTAGGTCAAAATTTGACGCATTTGGAGTGTGTAAATCCCTGTTTTGAGCTAAAAACGCAGCAATTAACCATTACACACATCAAATATGCAATCAAAAATTGAATTAAGCATGGCATTAAACGCTTCTTAGACACACACACACACACACACTAATAATTGGTAGTTTTTACTAATCTTTAGGTGCACACACAAAAGGGTAAATCTCTAGTTGTGCATGATCACAACACAAATCAATCATCACAATTGAAGAATCATTAAGCACACATTGATTTTTAGGTGCACGAACAAGGGCAAAATAGTGTACACACCTAAAATTAAGCATACACACACTTGCAATTGACCATTCAAGCATGCAATTAGCAACACACATTCACCAATGAGCAATTGAACTTATCAATTTCATATGCCACCAAATTTGGAAAATTTCGGCATTATGACGGCATGAAAATGAACAATCCAAAAATTTCCAAAGCAACATAGCATCAACATTGCATTGCAACAACATGGCATTGCCATTACATTGCATCATGGTGGAGTCTCTACACAATTCTACACATCTTTAGATTCTAGGGAGGTTGATTACCTTTCCATTGGAGCTCGATTGAACGATTGAAAGCTCTAATCCTTCGTAGAAAATTAGTGTGTAAATTAACAGAATTAGTGAAATTAGCAAGGGTTAGTGTGAAATTAGAGTGTGTAAACACACAATTGACAAGATACGGTGACAAATTTGGAAGTAATGAACACATTGCTTCATGCACACACATACAAAATCCATAAACACACAAGTGAAATTAGTGAAGAAACAAATCCGAGTATGCCACAATTATACTAGCTTAGGCCATTGTCTCCGGCAATGGTGCCAAATGTTGGAGGTTCTATCGTTGCATAGCTCCAATGACCAACAAAATTATCAATCCGGAGGGATGAGCTACCCGGCTAGGGCATGGAAACACTCGCACAATTAGTGAGCTAATCATGGCAGCACGAATGGTTGACTCTACGAGGTGAGTTTCTCAGCATATAGAGGAGCTAAGACACAATGAAGGGAAATCTCCACATCCACTTCTCTTCACCTCCAATCAACCCAATCACACACACTAACGATTGCAAGACGCACACAACACTAGTCCTATCATGCAACACACCAATCACGAGCACACACACATAGATCTATTGAGCACCACACTCCAATCAAGCCTACATGCACACACAAGCAAAAGAGTGCAATCACACAATATTAGAGAGGGATTAATTACTAATTAGTTAAGATCTAGCTAATCAAAGCATCATAGGAAATCACAAGAAGCATGAGAGAAGCATAGTGAAAGAGAATTAAGCATTGATTAGTGTTAACCAAGTCACATGAGCAGGGAGAAGCTCAAGGACTCCATAGCCACACACCTCAAGAGCTCTCACCAAAGAGTGCTCTCAACAAATGAGCTTGAGAACCCTAATTTCCTTTACACAGTGCCTTATGTTCCTAGGGTGAAAATATGCAATGTCGGGGCATCCAAGGCCTTTAGGGATCCACTACTTACTGAATCTGCTACCTAGGCACACTAACTGACCTGTTCTTTACATCTTGGAACTCCCATTGAGCCCGTAACACATGAAAATATTACAATGGCTTGAAATAAATTGAGAATTTACAATACATGACCATTTTGGAAAAATGTGAAAAATGTGTAACTTCAATCTTTACTGCTTCTTTGTATTCATCCTCGATGTCCATCCGTACCCTTCGGTCTTTAGCAGCTTCTATTAACTGAAGTTGACTCAATTAACAATATTCTATTCGCATTGATGACCATGACATAGAGTTTGAAGAGGAAATCAAGGCAAACAAATAAGGAAAAATGTAAATGGATAAAAATGGAACTCAGTATTTATCAATTGAAAACCCTGATGTGATAGACAAATGGGGGTTAGAAGTAAATACCATAATTCTAGATATGGCAGCAAAAGAAGGACCACCAAATTTAGAATCCGAGGGATACGATCAAGTTGATTTGAAGTCGTTGAAACGGCTTGGCTTAGCACGGATAATCCTAAGATCGGAGTCTATTGTTGGGAGGATAGAAATGTTAAAGATCTTCTATGGACTTCACATGCCAAATGAGGACAATTAACACCCATGAAGATCATCTATATCTTCAAAATCAAGGACAAGGGTTGAGTAGATCTACCAACCTACCTATTTAGGGATTGTTATAACACTAATTTTGTTCTGATGAGTGAGAAAGTGGAACAAACCAAATACCAGGGGTACTCCATAAGGGATTGGATATTGGGCCAAGAACCAAAAACTATTCCAAGAGAAGAACTCCGCGAGAGATCTTTTGAGAGCAATGTTAAAAAAACTCAAAACTACCTCATCAGGAAGAGAATTGGGTGACACTAAAGCCAGTCCAGGCCTACCTGAGTCACTATTTTCAACATATGGATTGAAGGACTCGGAACAGGACCAAGTGGCGGGAGACCGAGAGTTGAACCAAACAGACGTATCAGACCAGCTGATTTTTAAAAATGGGTCAGAAAATACAGTGGATCTGGGGATCCATATGACCACTTAGCAAGCTTTAAACAAGTGCTACGAGCAGAACGCATATTTGATTTCCATACTCAGCTCGAGGGATTTGGAATGACATTAGAAGGAAAAGCACTAACATGGTTCCAAAACATTCCACCAAGGTCAATCATGGACCTAAATACATCATCTCAAAGATTTATAGCTGCATGTTCCAAGACAGGGATCAAACATAATACTATAGCTCAAATCTATAGAACAAGGTGAGTATGTTATGGATTGTGCTACTAGAATGAAGCAATACATTGCAAGATGCCCAAAACTAGAAATACCTACAGAAGAAAGGTTAGTATCATTGTTTCTAGAGGGACTGTTAAACAAAGAACTTCATGCTATATTGTATAGCAAGAAACATATGATCCTAGAAGAGTGTGTGTCAGATGCTATTGACTTAGGAAACAATTGTGATATTTTCAATGAAGAAGATGTCCCTAAGGATAATCTAAGTGAGAAAATAGCATCCACCAAACCAGCATAAGTGGGAACTGCTACTGCAACACCGCTTACATCCATAGAAGACATGCTCAAAAGGATGAATGAAATGATGAATAACATGCAAAAAGCACCTATGAGGGGACCAAGGCAAGGGATACCTCAACAGGGACAGCCAATTAGGCTACAAAAATGGTGTGCAATTGAGGATAAATCGACGAACCATGAGACCAATGACTGCTATTACTGAACAAACTATGATGGGAATGTTCAGTATGTGCTTATGAGGCCACAAGGACAACCCATGTACAGATATCAGCCTAATATGACACCAGCTCAAAGACCACCGATGGGTATGGAAAGACCTCAACCCGTGTTGGGTTAAAAACCTCCATATCTTGGACATAATGCAGTGCTTGTAAAGTACATGTATTCAGAGGGAGTCATAGATGAACAAGCACTAGTGCCTGTTACACCCTATGTTGAGCTTAGTCTGTATACAGTAATGGTAGAAGGATATTGGTATAATTCACATCCACCACCAATCAAAGAACCTGTGACTTATACTACACTAGAGCTTGCATCGATGTACTATGTAGCTAATCAAGGTGTTAGACCTTTGATGGTAAGACCCATGATTAAGCCAAGAACTTGGAACTGTCATAATTGTGGTGTAGATGATCACTAGAAAATTGAATACCCAAAGCCTGACAAGAACATTTAGCCAGTTGAAGATTTTTGTATACAATGTTGCAAAAAGGGAGGAAATTTTCTTGAAGATTGTCCAAAAAATCCTTTCAACAAGGGTAAATCAGTAGTGAATATAGTCTAAGTGATACCTAGTAGCTCACCTGAGAGTGAACTTATTGTTCCAATCAAGGTAATCACCAAAGTCTAGGCTAAGAAAAAGAAACATAACTCCTTTGATGATTCGGAGAATACTAAAAATTTCCTCTCAAAAGACCAAGAGAAGCAGAAGAAAAAGGTATGAGATGAGAAAACAGAAACAAAGGGCTGAAATTGAGGAGAAAGCAAAGAAAATATTCTAGAAAAAAGTGAAAGAAACTGGAAGTGAAATCAAGGAAACCACAGTGAAATCTGGAGGATCAATTTTGGTAGACAAAATTTTTAGGCCAATCAATGCAACCTTGGAAGCGTATCAAGTGGGACTTAAAGCAGGCCAAAACATGGAAAACAAATGAAAAAACTATCCTTCTCCAGATATGGAAGCAGCTAAGCTTAAAGCTTATCAAAATCTGGTAAGAATTACTAAAGAGATGCTGGAAAAACAAAAACCCAAGCTCGAGAATATAGCAAAACATGAGGAGCTTGTGGTAGAAACGAGTAAAGAGAAATCCAAAGTGGTGGTAGAACCCCACCTTGAAACTAAAGAGCCATAACTCATAGTACCTTAGAGTAAAGATGCCTTAGATGGAATTCCATTCGTAGAAGAAGACTGGCCAGGACACTTATGGGAAAAAGTTAGAGAGATTAATGATGGGAGCCTAACTTTGAAGTCAGCTCCTATAGAGGTATTTTGGTTAGACAATCTATCTCCTGATATGGACATGGATGTACAATCCTTGTATGGAGATTGTGGCTCTGAAGCTTCAGGAATATCTAAACCAATGACTCTAAGAAAATTACCCTCTTACTTGGGAGATAACAAAGATGAATCCATAGTGTGTAAAACCACTCAAATAAAAAGAGCAGAACAGACCCTAGAGGTAGACAACCTCCATTCAATCCCATTCAATGCACTCTTACTTTAGGAGAACTGTTAAAAATCAGACCATATTTATGAAATGATCTAAAGAAAACTCTAGAGAAGTTGGGGATAACAGGGCTAATTGCAAAAAAATTAGAAAATTGAAACACGAAATGGATAACAAAGAGATTAGATCCATCCCAATGAGCAAGGTTGGAGAATACTACGAAGGAGAAGAAGGAAACACAACCCTTCTAGTGAGATATAATGATATAGAGACCATGGAAATACTGGATAATGGGGCAAGCATAGCCATAGCCATGAAAGCAGTATAGGAATCATGGGGAAAACCAGCCATTAGACAAACTCGAATGAAATTGCAATTGGTTGATGGACACATCGAAAGACCCTTAAGACTTCTTGAAAAACTGATACTAGTTAGTTCCTGTGGGATTGATTATCAACACACTTTGCAATAGTGGACTTTGGAGAGAAACTCAATTATGAAATCATCTTGGGAAGACCTTTCATGCAACACGTACAACTCATCTAGGATTGGACAAACAATTATTTGTATTTGAAGCAAGTGGGATCAATAACAAGGTTTAATCTAAAAGATCATACTTATAGAGATGTCATGAAAACGCCCATACCACTCAGTCTCTTCGGCTAAAACTAATATTTCATCTTGGTTGAACAAAGACACACCTATTTGGATGTGTGGAGCCTCAGAAAATGGGAGCCTAAAACGAGAAGAATGTATCTTAGAAAGGAATTGCACAGATGAAGCCTATGTACCTGAACCTTTTCGGAGCATTTGTTTGAGCCATTTGAGTGGACTCAAATTTTGGAAACAATGGATATATGTGTAAATACGTCTATGCCTACTCAATTTTGCAATGAGGACAGCTATGATATAATTCCCATACAAATGATCTCAACCCTTCACATTGAAGACAAAATTCAAAAATCCAAGGACTTAATGAAATCTCAGCAAGTCTTTTCAGACCTCTACTATGATGCAACAGACAAGTTGGAAGAACATTCAACTACTTCAGACCATTCGGGGCCGGAAAAAGAAAATGTGGGAGCTAAACTACTCATGAAAGGAGGGGAGAAAAAGTTTTTTTGACTTTCCAAACCAGAAACCGAGAAGACAGAAATGGTATAAGAGGAAAAGAGACATGCGAAACTTCAAATCTAGGCCTATGCCATCAGTCTCCAGCAGAACACATTTTTTGATGCAAATAGATGCACATGATTGTGTCAAAGACAAAATCACTGGTAGATATCCTTTAAACAAAAAGCAGGAAATATCAAAAACATTGAGAAAAACAAGAAAGGAAACTCAAGAAAAACCTAAATACTAGGACAAAGATTCAACCATGACACGAGTTGAACAAAGAAAGAAGTATCAAGAGTTGAAGAAAGCTCTAAAGGAGATATATACAACTGAAATAGAAACCACTGAGGAGAAAGGTAAAGTTTTAATGAGTGTTCCATCCCATTACAAGAAATATACTCTCCAAAGCCAAAAGATCATAGTCGAACAACCTGTCAGGGAACTAAGAAAACAGGGTGAGTCCTATGAAGGACCTAAAAACGCAAAAAAGATAGATCTTGCCAAACCAGGAGAAGAGCCTAGACTTGCCTACATTGCAAACGACCTGACAGAAGAAGAAGAAGAGATTTTGTTAAGCTTACTAAAAGAATACCGAGATATCTTTTCTTGGTCTTATAAGGATCTCAAGGGTATTGATCCAGAAATCTATCAATATACCATGCCGATAATGCAAAACCAAGCAGACAAAGGCCATACACTTATAATGAGACATTTGCCAGAAAGATCAAAGAAGAGATAGAAAAACTAAAGGAAGCCAAATTCATTTATGAAATTGAACACACATATGGGTGTCTCCAATTGTGGTAGTACCCAAGAAAAATGGAAAATTACGGGTGTGTGTCAATCTCAAGAAAAAGAATGCAGCTACCATTAGAGACAACTTTCCTCTTCCAACCACTAAGCATGTTTTAGAACCAGTTGCAAGAAAAGAATCTTACAACTTTTTAGATGGCTTTTTGAGATACAATCAACTTTTGATTGACCCCAAAGATCGACATAAAACTGCCTTTGCAACTGAATGGGGTATTTTTGTCTATTGGATTATGCCTATATCGGCAATTAAAAGATGCAACAAGAACCCAACACTGACACTAAGACTAGTCAATTTAAATGTGATAATACATGATGTTCATGCCCTCATTAGTTTGTATGCTTATAGATGAACACATGAATGAAATGATGATTCTTGGAATCTCATGGATGCGGACGTACAAAGCAATACAAAATTGGGATACCAATCAACTCAAGTTATCACCTAAAGGTGGGCAACTCATTGTTCCAATTGCACCAAGCACAGAGGAATGGAAAGGAGATTCCCAGTAGAACAAACCACAAAGCAATCAATATTCTCCATCCTATCGACAAGCAAATTCTATAAGTAGCATACAAGGAGTCTGGCATATATGGGTACCGAAAGCACAACTCAAAGACAAGCCATGTCAAATTTGGGTGCCCAAAACATCATCGATCGTACCAAAGATGGTTCCAAGATTCAAAACACAAAGAAGAGCGTCTCCAAGCAGGGAACCTGGATCAAAATGGATCTGGAGGAAAAAGGAGCACTTATCTTCTCCGCAAACTATAAAACCGATGAAGCAATGGAGAGTTAAGTCTCAAAACACTCAACCACAACATTTCATCAAAGAAGAACCAAGATATAAATGGCGAATTAAAGCTCAACAATCGTCACCATTGGTACCGATAGCTGAGGAAATCAGTGTGCCAAAGCATCCTAACGGTACAATAAAGCAAAAGGCACACAAGCTACAAGATTTTCTCTTTGGGAAACAGTAAAAGAAAACCTCGACCTCATAAACCCATGAGTTAATTACTCAAGACCCAACTCTTGCACAACATAATGGTCATTGAACTTCGAAGCATAATAGAGCCAACCAACGCTATGCATAGACACAATTGTTTTCAACCCATGCACACAATCGTCCCGAAGTACGTCATCTAGGAGGGGTGGAAGGGAACTAAGTAATTAAGGGCAATGTTTGAAGAGGGAGGAAAAAGTTTGATGTTAACGTGTGATTTTTTGCAAAACTACCTAATAAGGCCTTTAACAAGTTATCAACAAGGGAAATTTAACTGATAACATCTCCCCGATGAGTGTAAATAGTGTATATACTATAAGAAAATCATCGAAAAATGGTCTTTTTTGGTTATTTTCATTATAGTTTCTTGATATTGGGACTTAAAAATAGAGAAATCCACCAAAAAACACTAAAGCAGTGTTGTTCAATGGATTTTTCTAATTATTGATTTTTCACTTTGCTGTTTTAGCACATTTTATTATTTTCTTTAATTTTTTTAATAAACAGGTCAAAAATTAATAATAAATAGCAAATGAGCTCAGATGGAGAAACTGAAGATATGCTGATGATCAGAAGGAAAAGGTGGATAGGCACAAAAAATTTCAATCAAATCAACAAATGGAAGCGTGAAGCCTAAATTAGGTTGCCAAGGCCTACTTTCGCAAATTCTTGTAGAATGAGCTAACGGAATCCGATTGAAGAAATTTTTGAGTCTAACATAGATTTCACGGCCTAGTAGGACTAACAGGGGAAGTTGGGGAAAAATAGTTTTGGAACTCCGAGTATAAATATCCAAGGTAGCCCAAAATCACCTCATTTCCACTAGTCGCTCTTGGAGGAGAGAGCTCTCGGCCTTCTTCACGCACAATTTTTGGAGTCACAGTCATCCATTTATAGCGCCGTCTCACACAAGGCATGAGGGGTAAGTTCTAACCTTATCAATGAACAATTCTATATGGCCGGGTAGCAAGTCTAGGCTCAGGAAAAACCCCTAGAAACCCTGCAGTGCACGAAGTCCTACGACACAAAATTGACCATAGTGGCATGTCAACTCAACCGAATTGGAGGAGACTTGAATTGTAGCATGCCCCTATATATAGAACACTTCTATACCACCAGATGACTATTCGACAGGGGTCGGGAGGGGTCCCAAGTAGATAATCTAGGTTTTTGCCATATGTCAGAATTGGATTCTGACTCCACAGGCAGCTCATAGACTGGAGGCTATACACAATGTACCTAGAAGGTTTCATGAAAATAGTCAAGATGAGCTCTCAAACATCAGAAAACAAATCGAAGGCTACAAAGCGTCAAATTTGACATATGAAGTCAAACTGACTCCAAATGGGCCAAACTTGGATGGGTAGCATGAGGACTATGTAGCGAACAAGCCCATAGCTTCAAAAGTGACTAACCAACTCCACAGGCCATCTCGCCACAAAAATTGGTGATTTCAGAGTCGGCAAGAGCACGAAGTGATGCCGACACGACAAAACTTTACCAAATTCATTTTAGGACTTGTTTTAGATGTATCGAATATGTCTAGGTCATCAAATTGTCAAGTTTTGCAAAAAAATGACTGTTGTAAATAATCACGATTATTTACTTTTGTGCTTGTTTGGCTTGAAAATGATATCTTCACTTCACCTATCACTTGTACACATTTATTACATGCCACATTTCAAGTATGAGCCAAATGATCAAGAAAAACTGAGAAATTCTCAAAAAAAAAGCACCAAAGTCTTTCTAATCTAATTTTTAAGTTATCTGTCACATTTTTTGATCCAAATCACCCCATATCTCATACACAGAGTCTACATCATGCCTAGAACCAACTTGCAACAAAAAATGTACATTTTGATGAAAAAGTTAATAATCGCAATTATTTACTTTCTTCCCAAAATGGGTGAAATATACAACTTTGACCTTATGGGACCAAAGAACATAATGTCCCAAGACCACTGATCAAGTTTGAGCAAATTTGGATCTCAAAAACTCAGAATCTCTTTATATCTACTGTTTCACAGTCTGAAATCCTAAAGTTGGCACCATTTCCACCCAGTGCATGCAAATGAGCCCACACATCACTCAGAGTACCTAAATGTCATATGTTTCAAGCCTATGATGTCAAAAATGCAAAAAGTTGGAAAAAATCCCCACCTGTAAATAATCGTGATTATTTACTTTTGTTGCAATTTTTGCTTAGATTGCATGATTTTAATCTCTCCATGTTTCTATGCCATCTATGCATGCTCCAAAATTGATTTGAAGCAAAATGGACATCATTGGTCAGCATTCAGACTCAGGGCATTTCAAAGCGGCATTCATAGAAATTTCTAACTTTGACACTGTATTCACTTAAGAGGAGCAATGCAAGCTTCTGAGAAGGCAAAGAAAAGGGTGTCCTAGAAAGAAAAGTTGCAAGAGTTTCCACCCTACCAATTAGATCCAAGTTCAGTAAAGACGGACAAGGCAACTTACTTGTCTAAGGAACAGCTTGAATAAAACAATACAATTGTTTTCACTAGCAGATTCAAGAGCGAAGAAGGACACCAAGTAGAGTTTCAAATGCTACCAAAGGAGACATATGATGTAGCTGAAAAGCCAGACACCGAAGAAGCAAACATAAGGCTAGGCCTAAGAGACTTCTACGACCAGGAACCATGCGGCGTGGATTTCCAGAAGGCATATGAATTATTGTCCACAATCAAAGAAGATGGGTCAGCCCAAATCACTGACCAACAAGGGCAAAGAGTAGAAGTTGTGATCACTAAAGAGATAGTGGCCAAGGCATTGAAGCTGTCAACTGAGAAATGATGATGCAGACCAAAGATAGAAAGACAACAGTCACATTTATCAAAGATGTTGCTGCTTCCATATTTTCCAATGTCATCCAAAAGCAAGTGGAAGAACCAGCTCGCCTCTACCATCAACACTTCCACTTCTTATCAAATAGACCACCATGGTACACAACTCCAAACGGTTGCAGCAACCTTCACTCAAGTATTGAAGTTGACAACCAGGCAGGCAATCGATCATGCGCAATATGTGTAGCGGAATTAGGAAATTAGATGAAGCACTTTTGTGAAATTACTTTGTGAGAATAGCGAGTGAACTTAACTGATGGTAGCAACATAAACATGGTACTTAGTTAACTTGGTATGAACAATACTTTTGCAAGAGAGAGAGTTTAGAGAACATGACAATAGTTGAGGACCGGATTCATACGGAGCTGGTCCCCCCTCCAATGGACATTTGTATTATAGTTTCTCCCATCAAGAGAGACTTGGTACAATACAATCTTTGTGTTCCTTGTGACCTAGGTGATGCAATGAAGATGGAAAGCTTCATGCACCACAAGCATAACATAAACTTTGTAGAAAGCATTAACTATCCCACACCTCAGTCCCAAGGCCTCAAACACCTTCAAAGGTGGAGAGAGCTAGCAGGGAATGAGGATAGGGAAGAGTAAGAAGAAACATTCCATAGGAGAAAGAAATAGTTCCTCACTTATCATTACTCTTCTTGCTAACATACATAATAGCATAGTTATGAAGATGGAGAGGATGGCAAGCTTAATCATTAAAGCATGGCTCTTGGTTGGATTTGCATTCCATAGCCAAGATTGTTGATGTAAGCTCTCACTTCTCACAAGCTTGGAGAAGGAGGTGGAATTCCTCAACTTGCACCAAGTGAGAATCAGCCACCAAATGAGTGTTTGTGTGGTGTATATCCCCCTAGCTCCCCCCTTGCTTTCTTTGGGCGAGTTGTGGCTTTTCCACATGCAAGCTCATTAAACCCCTCTCCCCCTAGCCAATCACATGCAACATGCAGTCAAGTACATGGGTAGTCTTTTGACAAGTGTCCTCCTTACCCCTTAGAGAGAGAGAGAGAGCTTGAAAATATCTAGATATTTGCTGGATGGAACTACAAGCTCATTGGACCCCTCTTTAGCCCAAACAATAGCATTCAAGCACACCATGTGGTTAAGCTTAGGGAGAGTCTGACATGTGTCCCATGTGACCTTTGTGAAAAAGGGTGCCCTTTGCGTGAGTGGAAGGAGGTCAAAGATTCCCCTAACTTTGGGACCTTTATGCATAGGAAGCTTCTCAAGCATCTTCCTCATTAAGTTTGTACAGTCTCTTTTTGACTCAAGCACCTTACCCCCCATGCATGGGAAGCTTCTCAAGAACCTTCCTCATTAAGTATGACAAGTACCTCAAGTACCTTAGTCATCAGGCATGACAAGCACTTTAGGTGGAGTTCCCACCTCAATCTCAGCCCTGCCTAAGGTCAAGGGAAAGTTAAGGTTGGGTTCCCACCTCAAGCTCAGTCCTAGCTTGCCTAAGGTCAAAGGCAAGTTTAGGTCGGGTTCCCACCTCAAGCTCAGTCCTAGCTTGCTAAGGTCAAAGGCAAGTTTAGGTTGGGTTCCCACCTCAAGCTCAGCCCTAGCTTGCCTAAGGTCAAAGTACTTTTAACACTAACCATTGGAGGTCTTTAATGAAGCTAACCCTAAGGTCTTTTAATCTCCATTAGTTAACCTAGCTCTTTGACAAACCATCTCTCATTTGGGCCCCTTTACCATTGCCCACGTGTTGAGATAGATTCGTAAGCACAAGTCTATATTCTAACCCTTGTTCCCGTTTATTATCCCACATTAAATGATCAGTTTAATATGAGAAAATCATTTGGGTTGGTTAGATATTAGATTTGATGACATTACCTCTCTCTTGAAATCATAGTCGTCTTCGACTATGAGGTAAAAGAGATAAATCCATAGTCATTAGTCAATTTGTCTTAGCGGGTAGAGGATCCCTTTTTACCCTATGACATCATTCCAAGATGGATGACTAATCCATTTGGTGCTTGGGAGACATAGCTGTCGCAAGCATGTCTGCTCTTTAGTCCATTTCATCCTCCCAAGTAGAGTGATAAATTCTACATGGTGTTTGAGAGACGTCGTCATCCCAAACATGATTCTTAGTATGCATACTACTTAAATTTGTGCACAATAAAGAGAGAATTAGTCTTATAAGACAAAAACATTGATCATTTAAAAGAAACATGTACATTTTCTTACTCTAATGAATCATTGTAAGCATTGACAAGGTTCATACTATCCTTAAGTTGGATTCCTTGCATCCATCTAGCATCTTCAAAAGGATAATTTTTAACTTAATGAGATACCGTCAGATAATCTTACCATGTCATAGTACCTTGTCTTCATGCCAAAGGATAGATTTGGGTTGTAGTACCTCTTCTTGATCTTCAATTTCGGGAGGGTCTTCAATAATTGGTTCATTTGGAGGCTCTCCTTTATAGGGCTTGAGTAGGCTCACATGAAAATCATTGTGTATGAGCCAATGGTTAGGCAACTTGAGTTGATAATCCACCTCATTGATTGGCTTCAAAATTTGAAAAGGACCATAGTATCTTTTTGATAGTTTAGCATAATACTTTTGATGGCCCGTAGGATTTTTGTACGTCGTTTTCCTCAACCAAGCCTTAGGAGACTTAAGTAAGACCCAATCATTTTCTTTGAACGTTAAGGCCCTTCTGTGCTTGTCCGCAGTAGCTTTTTGCCTTAGTTGGGAGATGGATATAGCCTCTTTAATCTTTTGAAAAGATGCTTGCACGGCTATACTCATCGGTAGCGAAGATCTTCCCATGTACTTTAAGTAGCAAGGGACTTTTAGGTCTTCCCTCTATGATTTCAAAAGGTGCTTTTTCCGTAGAAATATGGATAGTATTATTATAGACATACTCTACAAGAGGTAGGTATTTTTTCCATTGTGAGCGTTGATCTACTTCTGTAACATAGGTCTTTAGTAGATCAAGAATCGTAAGATTGGCTATCTCACTTTGGCCATCCATTTGTGGGTGATAGGCCGAAGAAAAATTCAATCTTGTACCTAGATTTTTGAAGAGACCTTTCTCGAAATTAATGGTCATTCTAGAATCTCTATCTGACATGATGGATGTTGGCAATCCATGGTGTTTGAAAATCTGGGATATGAAGAGAGTTGCCATTTGGTATGCCTTCATAGTCTTCTTGACAGGGATAAAGTGTGCTTGCTTGCTAAACCTGTTGCCTATTGTCCATATTCCCGTATTCCCATGGATAGACTTGGGTAATCCAAATATAAAATCCATGGATATACTCTCCCATGGTGAATTAGGAATTGGCAATGGCTGGAGTAATCTAGGTTGCTTCCCTCTATCATACTTAGTCTTTTGGCATGGCACACATTTTGAAACATACTCTTGTATGTCCACTTTCATGGTAGGCCAATAAAAGTACGTCTCTACTCCTTGAAGAGTAGGCTGAATGCCTCTATGCCCCGCATAGGGAGGAGCATGGGATTCATGCATGACTTTCTCATGATAGACTATTGCCATGGATAAAATAACCATCCTGCAAGGCGAATGGTTCCTCTTTCTTCCCCAAAGCAAGGGCTGACATTATGTCTTTAAAGTCAGGGTCAGTAGCATACTCATCTATCATAGAAGATAGATCATTATGAGTTGCTATAGACACAGCATTAACTTTTGGTCGTCGTGAAAGTGCATTAGCCACTTGATTACCAGCAATGTGGAAATTAAATTGCGAAAGAAAATTTTCCCACCTCATTTGTTTGTTGAAAAGCTTTGTTTGCATCATGAAGTACTTGAGACTTTGATGGTATGTTCGTAAAATGAATGGAGTCCCCAATAGATAGTGCTTCCATGTGTCTAGGACCTGTAGAACGACTAACAGCTCTTTCTCATAAATGCCTAAGACATGTTCATCCGTGTTGAGCCTTTGGCTCTCATATGTTATGGCATGCCCTTCTTGAAGCAAAATTGCTCCAAGGCAATCACTACAAGCATCACATTGGACCTCGAATGACTTTGAGAGAGATCCAGAAGCATAAAGACTGGTGGGGAGGTAAGCTTCTCTTTGAGATTGTCAAAAGCACTTTGCTCCTTAACAGTCCATGAATACTTAACGTTTTTCTTTGTTAAGTCATAGTAGCATACTCATCTATCATAGAAGATAGATCATTATGAGTTTCTATGGACACAGCATTAACTTTTGGTCCTCGTGAAATTGCATCATCTACTTGATTGTGCTTACCAGCAATGTGAGCAATGTGGAAATTAAATTGCGAAAGAAAATTTTCCCACCTCATTTGTTTGTTGAAAAGATTTGTTTGCGTCGTGAAGTACTTGAGACTTTGATGGTATGTTCGTAAAATGAATGGAGTCCCCAATAGATAGTGCTTCCATGTGTCTAGGACATGTAGAATGACTAACAGCTCTTTCTCATAAATGCCTAAGACATGTTCATCCGTGTTGAGCCTTTGGCTCCCATATGATATGGCATGCCCTTCTTGAAGCAACTGCTCCAAGGAAATCAATACAAGCATCACATTGGACCTCAAATGGCTTTGAGAGAGATCCGAAAGCATAAGGACTAGTGGGGAGGTAAGCTTCTCTTTGAGCTTGTCAAAATCACTTTTCTCCTTAGCAATCCATGAATACTTAACGTTTTTCTTTGTTAAGTCATGTAATGGTCCTGCTATTTGAGAGGATTTTTCTATGAAGTGTCTATAGTATGCACACATACCAATAAAGCTCCGTAGCTCATGTAGATTCCTTGGATTAGGCCATGCTTTTATTACCTCCAACTTTGATGAATCCATACGGATACCATTTCGTGAGATAATATGACCTAAGTATTGAATCTCTTGAAGGAAAAATTTGCTTTTCTTTTGATTGAGAAAAAGCTTATTCTCCCTTAATGCTTGAAAAATCACTTAGAGATGTTGCTTGTGTTCCTCCAAGGAATTGGAGTAGATGATGATATCATTAAAGAACACTCCAGTGAATTTGTGGTAGGGTCTAAAAATTTTCTCCATCAATTGATTGAATGTAGCTAGTGCATTAGTCAAGACAAAAGGCATGACTAGATATTCATAAAGGCCAAACGTTGTATGAAACGCAGTCTTTAGGATGTCTTCATTCACTATCTTTATTTGATGGTAGCCACTTTTAACACTAGGTTGGTAATGGGACACTTTTATCTCCTGGGACACTTTTATGTCCTATGATGTGGCCATTTTCCTTGAATTATGTCAAGAGTTTCAAAATGGATTTTGAGGTTCTATCTATCTAGAAAGTTGTCTCATGAGCTGAAAAAAACTCGACATTTTTTTGGAATATCAATTCCATCTTTAACATTGTCCTTGCACAACATTCCACAACCTAAACTGTGTGAAAAATGTTAAGTATGGAGCCTGATTTACCCTTGTAATTTTCTGTGGTAAAAGCGCACATTTGTAAGGCCCCCATTATGAGGAGAAGCCATAGTGCGTGAAGGAAAATCACTCACCAGAAACCAAAATTTTCACGGACAAGAATCAAGGGCAACTTTAAAGGCCGGAATATTCTTTTTCGCCGGAATATTATGGCCGGACGGCGGCCGAAAAGTGGTCGGAAAACAACCGGTCGGTTGGCCCGTGGCCGGTAGTCAATGGCCGATGGCCAGTGGTCGGAAGTCAATGGCCGGTGGCCGGTGGCCGAATTCAAAAGCGGACTTGTCTTCTCAAGGGCGGCCACACATGGGCAGATTGGAGGGTCCGATTTGGACTTATTCGCACAAGGGCGGCTACACATGGCTGTCTCTCATAAGAGAGGGCAGCCCTTTTGGCCTATAAAAGGAGGCCATTTCTACACACATTTCATAGTGTGAAGTTGATGCAACAAGGTGAGTGTGAGGTGGTGAGAGTGAAGCAAGGCGGGAGCTCCATTAAGGGTATAATCCCTTTGTAAACTACTTCTTGTTTTGAATTACTAAAGCCATTGAGTGGCTGCTTTCCCGTGGACGTAGCCCACATTGGGTGAACCACGTATATCGTGTGTACTCTCTCTCTCTCTCTCTCTCTCTCTCTCTCTCTCTCTCTCTCTACTCTATAATCTCGTGTATATAAATCTGTCTCTCTCTCCATTAAGTAATCTACTCAATTATCTATTTAGCTACGTCTTATTTCCTAACAAAAAAACGGGTCCTGTTTTTGGCTTTTTTCAACTTTTTGCAACTATACCACTCGAGAATTCATGTTTGTGAGGTCTATAATGCTAGAGAACTATCTTTAGTAGTCCTCAACATGTCCTGATGCTTCTAGGGAGAAATAAATATTAAAGTTGTAAGTTATAACCAAATTACAAAAATTGTCAAATCCTGTTTTTTAGCCAATTTTAGCTCTTCTATGATTTTTTTGGTGGATTTCATGATATCCAAATTCATTTTTTATTTTCTATGTCACATATTGTAACATAAAGCTAACATTCCTTGAGTTTTGGGGTACCTAATACCCTATTTTGCATAGTACACAACGATGGTTGATTTTTTCAATTATGGAAGAAAACGAAAAATTCTAGTATATCAAGTATAGCTTTTTCAATATTGTTAGTTTCTTGTGACAATTACATGCATTTTGTAGGTAGTAACCATATCTAGTCATAAGGATCAAATTTGGCTAGATATTGAATAGTTTCTATGGGATTCTACAACTCATAATGTTCAACCCAGTTTTTTCATGTTTGCTGTATTTAACACTTCATCTTTGTCCCCAAGATTCCCCTTGGTAAGAGATGTATTATTCTTTTGACATGCTCCATGGCTCCTTATGAACATAAAGGACAATAGGGAACTAAGAAAACATGCATATATTATTTGTATTGAGCGTGGCTATAGAAACTTTGATGATAGGTTTGCAGAATGGTAAAAATTCAACTTTTTGTACCTATTTATTTTGGCAAAACAAAAAATAGTGAGTGAGAAGCAATCATATGTTCTGATCAGCAACCCATTGAAGTTAACTAGGGAATTTATCTCAAGTCCTACAAAAATCCCTAATCTTATTTTTATGCAACAAAACGTAAGAAATGACTGTTTTGATGAAAATTCACTGGTCCATCAACTTTGGAGGCTTGGTGTGACCAAAAGATGAGAAATTTTATAAGTTTCTTATTTTTTCCATGTTTAGTAGGCCTTGAACTATAACCTCATGAAAGGATTTTACAAAATGAGTGGATCTACTATGGTTTTGGAGGTTTTTTTCAAAACCCTGAAAGGACACTTTTATGTCCTGTTAGGTTACCAACCTAGTGTTAAGGTCAATTCTATTGAAGTAGGTAGAGCCTTGTATCTTATCAAAGAGATATTCTACCCAAGGTACGAGAAATCAGTTTTTGATAGTGATATGGTTTAGTGCGCGATAGTCCACACACATGCGATATGTACCATCTTTCTTTTGCACTAAAAGGACTGGAGAACAAAAGGGAGAGGAGCTAGGCCTCACCATCGCTTTGTCTACCAATTCTTGTACTTTCCTCATGATCTCCTCCTGTTGAGCTTGTGAAACTCGATAGGGAGGTTTGTTAGGGGGCGAGCTTCCTGATAGGAGCTCAATTCGATGGTCATCATCCCCTTGTTTTGGAGGTAAGTCCATAGGGATATCATCGATGAACGCATCTTGGAATCCTTTTAGAAAGTTAGACAAGTCTAACTCTTCTTGATTCACCTTTGATGAAACATTAGGACCTTTTGGGGACTCTTTGACAAAAATCATGTACGCAGAAACTGAGATTTTCATTGATTTATCAAGGGCGAGAGGATTTACAAGTGGTATAGTACAACCAGACTCATTAGCATCTATATACATAATCTTTTCCCTGTAGGTGAAGTAGATTCTCCTTTCAGGGAACTTCATGTTGGCAGCCATGCGGTTGAGGGTACCCCTAGGATAGCATTCTCATGTTGGAGAGGAGAGATAAAGAAGTCTTCTTTGTCGACATAGCTTTGGACGTGAAGCCTCAACTTCCCAATCAAGGGAGTAATGGAGGCTTGTTGTCCCTTGAAAGCAACATGGGTAGTTACAGCATCTCCCATCTCAAAAGCTTGAATGCCCAGCTTGGTGGCCAACTCCATTGATATGAAGTTGTGAGTAGAACCAGGGCCAAACAAGATGAAGGCATCATGCTCCCTTACCTTTCCCCAAGCACAGGAGAGAGATGATCCTTTTCAATGAGCATCCTATTTTGGAGCTTCGATAGTGGAAGCTCTATGAGTCTCATTGCGAGTATTTCTTTTGGGGCAAGAACGATAACCATTTCCTTTCTCCCCACACTTAAAACATTTGTGATCCTTGCAAAAAGTTTTAAGCTCTTCAGGAGAGAGTTTATTTTTACCTTTGTAAACTCCTTTCTCCTTGGATCGATTGTTGTTGTTGTTGTGGGCCTTGGGAAAATTTTTGGGCATTAATTTTTCCCTTTGCATCACTTTTGTCTTTATTTTCCATGGGCTTGACATTCCATCTAACCCCTTGTTATAAATTGATGTGCGAAGCAACCATGGTATGGTGGATTACTTTGCTGATAGAACCAGGCCGTTGAGAGTTGACATACTCGGCCATCTCTTCAAGTAATCCCACACAAAATTGTTGCTTTTGCTCAGCAAAGTCTATCTTTTGAAAGACAGTAACCTTGAGATGTAAATCCCAAAACTTGTCCACATATTTGTGGATAGACTCATGAGAGAGAAGCCTTAAACTTCGCCATTTGGTGAGCACTTTCTCCTTTGCATCCCTTGCAAGGAATTGCTTCATGATGGAAACTCGTAGAGTTTTCCATGTCTTTGGGGCTTTGCCATTGCCACGAAGGCTAGCCCACCATTGACAAGCCAATTTTTGGAGTGCATAGCTACATGGCATAGCTTGGAGGACTTCGTGAAGCCCTCGTCTCCAAAGGCCGCATTAAATTGTTGGATGAAGGCCAATACTTTGTCGGTAGCACCAAAGTTGCCATCATAGGTGAGAAAAGAGATACTCTTTCCTCCCTCTTTGAACTTCTTGAGCTTTTGTGACCTTCACCATGCAGGGTAAGATTTGCAATGTCCTCCCCTTATATTCTCTAGGAGAATAGCCATAGCTTTCATCGGTAGAGGAGCAAGGTGAAGAAGAAATGGAAGAGACTGACCTCTTTCTTGCCCTTTTCTTCCTTGGTTTCCTCTCCTCCCTTTTGGAGTGATAAGGAGAAGGACTATGGTTTAACCGTTTCCTCTTGGGAGGATTTGGCGATCGTTTAGTCCGCCTTCATCGTGGAGCCACATCTTCGAAGGAATTTAGGGATTCATTGCTTTCTTGGCCTTTGGATTCCTCCTCTCATATGGGAGAGAGTCTTCTTTTGGGGGTCTCATCAAGAGGCCTCGTAAGCTCTCTCTCCTCTTGGAGAGGAAAGGAAATCCCATAAGCACGAAGTTGTTGAGTAACTTCGGCTTGCAAAGTGGGGTTGCTCATAGCTTGTTGCAACCTAGTGACAATATAATTAACAAACATGGGGCCATCATCATTGACACCTTCATGTGCAAAGGAAATCCCATAAGCACGAAGTTGTTGAGTAACTTCGGCTTGCAAAGTGGGGTTGCTCATAGCTTGTTGCAACCTAGTGACAATATAATTAACAAACATGGGGCCATCATCATTGACACCTTCATGTGCAAAATCAAAGTTATCAATGTTTATTCTACTCTCTTGGTTATTTTCAACCATGCTAATTAAACTTATGTGTTTACTTAGTGTATGCTTTGGCAATTTAAAACCTTAGTTGCTACTCCTCTTAGCCTTTGAAAATAGGCACTCAAGTATCTACACCCACGGCTCGAATTGGTTAATTATAGAGAGTAGTGGAGTGAGTCTTCCAAGGGATAGCTCCTTTAGGAATTCTTATGGCTCAATAATGGTAATTATAGAGAGTAGTGGAGTGAGTCTTCCAAGGGATAGCTCCTTTAGGAATTCTTATGGCTCAATAATGGTAAATCCGTAAGCAAGCCTAAAAAGAATACATTATTAAGACCAAAGCTCCCAAAGTGTGCACCATATCCCACATAGTGAGCTCAACAAAACCAATAGTAGATCCCAGTCCCACTTACCCTAATATAATTACCAAAACAACCATTAACAGGCTACTTAAGGACCTCTCTTCTTAAGCAAGAAAAGAGAAACCAAATACTCTGATATCAATGTAATGGAAATGGCCTATGAATTATGAGAGAAGCGGAATTAGGAAATCAAATGAAGCACTTTTTTGAGTACTTTGTGAGAAAAGTGGGTGAACTTAATTGATGGTAGCAACACAAACATGGTACTTAGTTCACTTGGCATGAACAATACTTTTGCAAGAGAGAGTCTAGAGAACATGACAATAGTTGAGGACCGGATTCATACGGAGCCGGTCCCCCCTCCAATAGGTATTTGTATTATAGTTTCTCCCATCAAGAGAGACTTGGTACAATACAATCTTTGTGTTCCTTGTGACTTAGGTGATGCAATGAAGATGGAAAGCTTCATGCATCACAAGCATAACATAAAATTTGTAGAAAGCATTAACCATCCCAAGCCTCAGTCCCAAGGCCTCAAACACCTTCGAAGGTGGAGAGAGCTAGCGGGGAATGAGGATAGGGAAGAGGAAGAAGAAACATTCCATAGGAGAAAGAAATAGTTCCTCACTTATCATTACTCTTCTTGCTAGCATACATAATAGCATAGTAATGAAGATGAAGAAGATGGAAAGCTTAACCATTGAAGCATGGCTCTTGGTTGGATTTGCACTCCATAACCAAGAGTGTTGGTGTAGGCTCTCACTTCTCACAAGCTTGGAGAAGTAGGTGGAGTTCCTCAACTTTCACCAAGTGAGAATCATCCACCAAATGAGTGTGTGTGTGTGGTGTATATCCCCCTAGCACCCCCCTTGCTTGCTTGGGGCGAGTTGTGGATTTTCCACATGCTTCAAGCTCATTGGACCCCTCTCCCCCTAGCCAATCACTTGCAGCATGCAGTCAAGTACATGGGTAGTCTTTTGACAAGTGTCCTCCTTACCCCTTAGAGGGAGAGAGAGAGCTTGAAAATATCTATATATGTGTTGGATGGAACTAGAAGCTCATTAGACCCCTCTTTAGCCCAACCAATATCATTCAAGTACACCACGTGGTTAAGCTTAGGGAGAGTCTGACATGTGTCCCATGTGCCCTAAGAAAAGGGGTGCCCTTTGGGTGAGTGGAAGGTTAGGTCAAAGATTCCCCTAACTTTGGGACCTTTATGCATAGGAAGCTTCTCAAGCACCTCCCTCATTAGGTTTGTACAGTCTCTTTTTTTTATTCAAGCACCTTACCCCCCATGCATGGGAAGCTTCTCAAGCACCTTACTCATTAAGTATGACAAGTACCTCAAGTACCTTAGTCATCAAGCGTGAGAAGCACTTTAGGTGGAGTTCCCACCTCAAGCTCAGCCCTAGCTTGCCTAAGGTCAAAGTCAAGTTTAGGTCGGGTTCCCACATCAAGCTCAGCCCAGCTTGCCTAAGGTCAAAGGACTTTTAACACTAACCATTGGAGGTCTTTAATGAAGCTAACCCTAAGGTCTTTTAAGCTCCATTAGTTAACCTAGCTCTTTGACAAACCATCTCTCATTTGGGCATCTTTACCATTGGCCCCGTGTTGAGATAGATCCGTAAGCACAAGTCTATATTCTAACCCTTGTTCCCGTTTATTATTCCACTAAATGATCACTTTAATATGAGAGAATCATTTGGGTTGGTTAGATATTAAATTTAATGACAATATGTGCTTACGACACTGAAATGCACAAAGAAAGAAGGAAAAATCACATATCTGGGCGCTCCAAAAATGCTAACCAGAATAGCATATCATGTTATTGAAATGGCCGAAAATTTTCCACCATCCTCAGATCAGAACACCTACATTGTTTCTGCTCAATCTTCTCCAAGAACCACTTGTTCAACAAAGAGAGTGTACAAGTCAGATGAAGAATTTGCAAAAAGCTCCCATGTGGCTCATAGCAGTGAAAGCTCGGACAATGAGGAAAGAAGAGCAAGAATTTAAGAAATGAAAAAGAAAGCAGTAGCAACACACCAAGAGGAACCTCAACAAAAGAAGGAGAGATTTGAAAGAGAAAAGCAAACATATGAAAGGATCCGCCAAGGTACAGGTGAGGACCCTAAAAGATGAATTTCAAGAGATATAAGGGGACCAAGAACCAAGAACCCTACAAGGAAAGGGACAGAGGATCCCTAGGATTTTCTTGAGCACATGTATGTGGAAGCTTAAGCTCTAAAGCTAAAGGAAGCTAAAGAAGCTAAAAGGAAAGCAAATGAAGAAGCAGTCGAGCAACAAAGACAAGCAGAGGCTACTGAACAAAGTGAGTCACATCACAACCAGGGGAAGATGTCTCCAAAACCCACTTCACCCAGTACGAAGCAAGGAGACCATCCAATGCCAAGCCCAAATCCTTCACCAACTGCTAAACCCAATGAAGGTGAGGAAGCAAAGAGAAAAGAGAAACAACAGGAAGACCTCAGTTTTGAACAGCCAAAGGGAATAGAAAGCACTAAAGCTAGACCTTCTACAACAACGCAATAAGAATCAGCTGAGGCATCCACAAAGCCTCAAGAAGCAGAAGCCACAGCACAACCCAAAGAGCCACAAACTGAAATGGTTGAAACCTTTAAACAACCTCAGGGAGAGCCTAAAGATTGGGAAACAAACAACGAAGTCATCATGCAAGTCAATGAATATGCCAAACAAATGTAGCTGATGACGGAGAAGATGCGAACAGCAGCACTTATCCGTAGTGCTAAAGCTAAGGAACTTGAACTCATCATTGATGCTCTACAAGGAGAGCTGGATGACCGAATTAACATTATTGCAGATCTCTAAAGAGAGATCAAAGATGCGAACAGCAACACTTTTCTATAGTGCTAAGGCTAAGGAACTTGAACTCGTCATTGATGCAAATTTCCAAAGACAGATCAAAGAGCTGAAAGATGAAGCAGAACAACACCAGCTTGCAAAAGAGAAACAAGAAAAAGAGATGGGAAAGCTTCTAGTTAGATTGACGGATGTATGCAAAAGCAAAGTTCAACAGCTGAGAGAAGTAACCAATGAACTTCTCACCACTACTCTGTCAGTAGAAAAGATCCAAGTGCAGCTTGATGTAGCTAATGCTTCTTTGCAGTACTCCAAAGCAACGGATCAATGATCAAGCAACATTTTTGAGACAGATAAGAGAAAACCTTGCTGTCACCTCAATCAAGGGAACAGATGAAGTCTACAAGACTTTAGAAAAGAGGAACAAGGACCTTTAGTTAGAGCTGAAGCTGGAATAATTGCAAAGATGAGACCTTGCATTGATGCGGGTCCAAAGAGAAGAAGAACTGATCAAAGAGATAGCAGAATTAAAGAGAGTCAATCAGCTGTTGAGAGAGGGACAACCAAAAACTCAGGATGAAGTAGGACCCTCTAAACAACCAACTGCCAACATACCCTCAGTCTCATTTGCTGAGATAAACACATAGCCATCAGAAGGGCTAGCAGGAGAGTCGGACTTTCAAGTACCACTCCTGAAGCTGAGCAAGTGCCCATGGTCCAGCTTTCTAAAGCTGAGGAAGATGCACTAAAGAGCGGATTGTCCAAGAAACAGATGCCGAATGGAAAGAAGAAATGGATTGGGACTTGAGAGTTCTCCACTCAGTCAATGTAACTCAACTCACTCCCAACCAAATCAATGCTTAGTGGCATCAATAATCACTGCCATACCCATTGATCAAAGTGGAGCTACTACAGGTAAAAGAAAGACTATACAAGGATATGCAAGCAGAAGGATCAGAGGATATCAACCCCAAGTGGAGAAGGAACTAGTTGAACAAGAATTCAAGATATAAAATTCTGTTCACAAGAGCACCTGCAGCCCTACAGAAAGACCCAACATTTTGTCTTGTACCAAGAGTAAGGACATGGCAGGCATACGAAGAACTGAAAAAGAAGAGACCAGCATGGCTGAATTACCCACGTCTACCAGCTCCAGAGCGGGGTCCAGCAACGGAAGAATACATGGTGAAACCCTAACGGGTGCCATGACCTTCTTCAAGAGCCTCCTTGACCTCTCATGTGCAATGTTGCATAAGATTTGCAGAATGCTGCTCACCTGCATTCAAGCTTTTGATGAGCCTGAGCAAGCCAGAGTACCATGGATATCTTTTCTCAAAGGCAATAAAGGTCTCTGTTATAACTTAAGTGGACAACCTTCAGAAGAAGTCCTTTACGGCTTCTATGCAAGATGCATGTTTCTGCCCTCTAGCAATATGTTGGCGTTTGAAGAAGCATTCTACATGGGTTTCTTCACTTGGCGAACGAAGATATTTGGGCAAGTGATAAGTAACCTTACATCAAGATTTGTTGGCTATTCAGCCATTCAACTTAAAAACAGAGTCACCATGCAGTTCTTGCAAGTCCCAAAAAAGAACGAAGAATAAGATATGAGAAAGCACTACATGGGCTTAAAGATCGCCTTACCAGCCGTCAACCCAAAGATTACTTCAGTCCATGAAGTTGTGTCGAGGGACGACACAGTCAAGGAGGGGGGGAATGCTAGCAGCAAGCTAACTCAGATAACATTTTTTGGAGCTTTTATTGTAAAAACACTTATTATTTTGATGAATCGGGAATGTTGTATTCCAGATTGTATCAACCTATCTTTAGTTAGAGCTCCCAGATTATTAGTTTTGACCACAAAACCTTGGCTTAAGGTATAAAAGCCAATTTTTGTAAGTATTTTATAAGTTTTTGGATAATAGAAACACGACGTGATCTAACGGTGCTTACTTCTCTCTTTCTCACACTTCCTACTCCCTTCTCGGTTGTCACACTGCAGTGCCGTCTGTTGGGTTCCAATCGCAGGTAAGAGCTCCACGCATTGACGTAAGCATTTCATGGTAATCTATAGCTTTTGGCGTCGTCGACCTGCGGTCTAATTTCATCATAAGTAGGAATTTAAGCTTCAAAATCATTAAAAAAAAGTATAGGCGGGGTATTGGGGAATCATTGCTAAGAATTTAGATGCATTCTGGGTCGAAAACGACTAGGTCAAAAACTCATCATTGTTAATAATCGCGATTTCTGCACTTGACCTAAAGTGAGATTTGAGACCATAAGCATGTATGCTTAGGTCTTATAAACATCTTCTAAAAGTTTCATAACATTTGGATGTCGTTTGATGCTGTAATGATTGTGATTTGTTTGCCGATTAGCGACTAGCTTTTGGTGATTTCTGTTGTTTGAGTGTAGCTTGAATTAGATGCGAGTTGTTTGTTATTTTCCAAGAGACTGACAACCTCTTGTAGCCTCTATGCACTATTCAAGTCAGCTTCATCCCATGGATTGACAATTATATTTTTGGTTCTTCCTATGTCTGGAGTGAGGTTAGACACCCGTCCCACATCGAAGAATCTATTTGGACTGCAACACCTCTTCTTGATCTTTGATCTCTGGCGGGTCCTCAATTATTGGTTCTTTTGGTGGCTCACCTTTGTAAGGCTTGACTAGGTTCACATGAAAAGCATTGTGAAAATGAGCCAATGATTGGGCAACTTGAGTTGATAGGCCATCTCGTTGATTGGTTTTAAGATTTGGAATGGACCATAGTATCTTTTTTCTATCTTAGCATAATACTTTTGGTGGCCCGTAGGATTTTTGCCCGTAATTTGCCTCAATCAAGCCTTTTTTCTATCTTAGCATAATACTTTTGGTGGCCCGTAGGATTTTTGCCCGTAATTTGCCTCAATCAAGCCTTGGGAAAATTGAGTAGGACCCAATCATTTTCCTTGAAGGCTAAGGCCCTTATGTGCTTGTCTCAGTAGCAACCACCTTTTGCCTTTGTTGGGAGATGGATATAGCCTCCTTCATCTTTTGAAAAGATTCTGGTAGGTCTCGTCTATACTCATCAGCGGGCAAATATCTTTCCATGTACCTTAGGTAGCAAGGGATTGTTAGGTCTTCCCTCAATGATTTCAAAAGGAGCCTTCCCTGTAGTGGTATGGACAATGTTATTGTACGCATACACTACAAGAGGTAAGTACTTCTCCCATTGGGCACATTGATCTACTTCTGTAACATAAGTCTTGAGTAGGTCGAGAATCATAAGGTTGACTATTTCACTTTGGCCACCATTTGTGGGTGATAGGCCGACGAGAATTTTAGCCGTGTATCTAAAAGACCCTTCACAAAATTACTGGTCATTCATGGATCGCTATCCGACACTATTGATGCTGGCAATCCATGGTGTTTAAAAATTTCGGATATGAAGAGGGTTTCCATTTGGTGTGCCTTGATAGACTTTTTGACTGGTATGAAATGTGCTTGTTTGCTAAACCTATCAACTATCCTCCACATTTTGGTATTTTCATGGATAGACTTGGGCAATCCAAAGATAAAATCCATGGATATGCTCTCCCATGGTGAATTAGGAATTGGCAATGACTAAAGTAATCCAGGTTGCTTCCCCCTATCATACTTGGTCTTTTGGCATACCACACATTTGGAAACATACTTCTTTCATGGTAGGCCAATAGAAATATCTCTCTACTCCTCAAAGAGTAGGTTGAATCCCTCGATGCTACGCATAGAGAGGAGCATGGGACTCATACTTTACTTTCTCGCCAAGAGAGTGAGTGACACATAGCCAATTTCCATGGAGAAGATAACCATCCCACAAACTGAATGGTACTTCTTTCTTCACTAAGGGAAGGGCTGATATTACATCTTTGTTGGCGGATATGCCGCGACGGACGTCAGCATAGCGAGAACTCACCTAACATATAATGTCAACTGAGGATGGAGCTCGACCCGTAGGTGCGTGGAAGCAAGCAAAGGGTGTCAACCTCTACTCGACCGACTAATGACTACTTCCTTTAGAGATATCAAATCTACATGCCATCAGTTCTGTGAATGTGAGTGTCTCCTATGATGCTACCGCAAGCCAAAAGCCCATTAGACGTTCTCAAAATGTTACGAAACTTGAGGGATATCCTATCAACACCATTAGGCCACTCTCCCTAAGGTCCATGACCCAAAACCCTACCCCAAAACACCCGGTGCAGAATCACGTAGGATGTCTGATAGGTTTTTGCAGGTCGACTTCTCCAAAAACTAAGATGCCTAATGTGTAGCTCTACTCGCTCTGATCGCGTGGATATGCTGAAATGCAAAAACGGACAACGTTTACTCACTGAAACTCCAAAAGTAGCTCGTAGGTAAATCTGCCAAAACACGAACGAACACGCGTGATGTAAGCATCAACGCATAGCTCTCCTTGTGGGCAACATGTTGCTGCTCTCCGTTTGCGATTCCGACCACCGTAGCTCTTATAGCACACATACACTCTCTCGTAGTCTCCCAGTCGACACAGAAGATAAGATTATTAGAAGTCCCCTTACAAAGCTTTAGGTTTTTGTTTATATACTAAGCCTTAGAAAACCTAATTTCCGGCCAAAATGACATGATTTGTCCCTAGGATTCTATAGAGCTTAATTACAACACCGTGAGCTGGCTTTGCTCATCCAACAAGCATCTGCGGCCAAAATACAATTGTCGACTTAAAATATGAAGTTCATGTAAACATTACAAAAGTGGCCGTAATGGCTCAAAATAATAATAATGGGATGTTCGATGATGTCCATGAGCTTGTATCTTCACATTACAGCATCCATCTTCATCTTCATCACTTCATCAGCATCTTCATATGGAATCTTTATAGAATCTTTGAGGAATCTTCATGGAATCTTTGTGGAAGCGTTGTTGAAAGGTTGGCATGTCAACAATCTTTAAATTTGGGGTCAATAGCATACTTATATATGATGGAAGATAGATCATTGTGAGTTGCTATTGAGACCGCATTGGCCCTTGGCCATCGTGATAGTGCATCAGCTACTTCATTGTGCTTGCCAGCAATGTGAGCAATGAAAATTGAATTTTGAAAGAAAATTTTCCCACCTCATTTGTTTGTCAGAGAGCTTGGTTTGCGTCTTCAAGTACTTAAGACTTTGGTGATCCATTTGTAGGATGAATGGAGTCCCCAAAAGGTAGTGCTTCCATGTATAAAGGGCATGTAGGACAGCTAGTAGCTCCTTTTCGTAGATGCCCAAGAAATGCTCATCGAAATTGAGTCTTCGACTCTCATATTCTATGGCATGTCCTTCTTGAAGCAAGACTGCTACAAGGAAATCTCCACAAGCATCACATTGGACCTCAAATGGATTTGAGAGATCCAAACTTGTAAGCAAAGGTTGAGAGGCAAGATTTTCTTTAAGCTTATCAAAAGAATTTTGCTCCTTGGTAGACCATACGTACTTAACATTCTTCTTTGTCAAGTCATGTAATGGTCACGGTATTTGGTAGAACTTAGCTATGAAGCATCTATAGTATGCACACATACCAATAAAGCTTCGTAGCTCATGTAGATTCCTTGGGTTGTTAGGCCATCCATTTACTACCTCTAACTTTGTTGGATCCATACAGATACCATCTTGAGAGATAATGTGACCTAAGTATTGAATCTTTTGAATGCAAAATTCACTCTTCTTTGGATTAATGAAAAGTTTATTCTCCCTCAAAGCTTGAAAAATTACCTGGAGGTGTTGCTTATGCTCCTCAATGGATTTGGAGTAGATGATCATATCATCGAAGAACACTCTAGTAAACATACGATACGATCAAAATATTTTCTCCATCAGACGGTTGAACATGGCTGGAGCATTTGTCAAGTCAAAAGGCATGACAAGATATTCATAAAGACCAAATTTTGTGTGAAACACGATCTTTATGATATCTTCATTCACTATCCTTATTTGATGATAGCCACTTTTATGCTCAATACAATTGAAGTAGGTTGAACCTTGTAGCTTATTGAAAATATCTTCTAACTGTGGTACAGGAAATTTATTTTTGATAGTGATACGGTTTAGTGATGGATAGTCCACACACATGCAGTATGTGCCATCTTTCTTTTTCACTAGAAGGGCTGATCAATAAAAGGGAGAGGAGGTAGGCCTCACCATCCCTTTACCTACCAGTTCATGCACTTGCCTCATAATCTCCTTCTGTTAAGCTTGAGAAACTCTATAAGGAGGCTTATTAGGTGGTGAGCTCCCAAGTAGAAGCTTTGTGTTATGTTCATCATCCCCTCATTTTGGAGGTATCTCTCTAGGGATGTCTTCAACAAAAACATCTTGGAATCCATTTAAGAAATTAGACAACTCTAATTCCTCTTGATTCCTATCATCTTAACCTAAAAAATTAGGGTCATTAGTGGATACTTTGACAAATATCATGTAGGCAGAAACGAGGTTTTCATTGACTTATCAAAAGCAGGTGAATTTACAAGTGGTATAGTACGGCCAGACTGAGTAGCATCTATATACATGCTCTTTTCCCTATAGGTGAATTAGATAGCATGGAGGCATCTTTGATACCACCTTCATGTGCAAAATCAAAGCTATCAACATTCATTCTACTCTCTTTATTATTGTCCATGCCAATTAAAATTATGTAAGTAGTACTTTGTGCTTTGATACCCTCAAAACCGTAGTCGCTACCCTTCGAGACTCTTGAAAATTGGCTCCCAAGCAACCACACCCGTTTGTTAGGGATTGTTGATTGCAAAGAGTAGTAGAGAGGGTCTAACAGTGCGTGATGGATTATGGTTCCTGCCGAGCTTGCTATTAGCTCAAGAATGGTTAAGCCAAAGGCAAGTCCCAAAAGACTCTGTTATTTAGTCTATAATTCTCAATGGTGTACCTCGAACTAAGTTCTTCCCACAGAGAAAATAGATCCCTGTCCCATTTACCCTCTTGCAATTAACAAGTCCATGTCAGGCCAAGGGCCACCCTGGAGGTCAAGGACCTTGGTCAAGGGCCGGCTGCCTAGTGGAGAAGGGATCCTAGGGCCAAGAGGCTATAAAAGGGAGGTTGGGTGGATGATTCGGACACGGTAGTTCCCAGGGCCTTTCACTGGTATCAGAGCACTTGTAATCGGAACAAGTATGTACATGTGTTTTCAAGGACGAAACCGCTTCTCCAAGCATCTGTAGTATGCACACATACCAATAAAGCTTTGTAGCTCATGTAGATTCCTTGGGGTAGGCCATCCGTTTACTACCTCTAACTTTGTTGGATCCATACAGATACCATCTTGAGAGATAATGTGACCTAAGTATTGAATCTCTTGAAGGAAAAATTCACTCTTCTTTGGATTAAAGAAAAGTTTATTCTCCCTCAAAGCTTGAAAAATTACTTGGGAAGTGTTGCTTATGTTCCTCAATAAATTTGGATTAGATGATGATATAATCGAAGAAAGATTCAAAAGATTTTCTCCATCAGGCGATTGAACGTGGTTGGAGCATTTGTCAAGCCAAAAGGCATGACAAGATATTCATAAAGACCAAACGTTGTGCGAAAGGCGGTCTTTATGATATCTTCATTCACTATCCTTATTTGATGATAGCCACTTTTAAGGTCAATACGATTGAACTAGGTTAAGCCTTGTAGCTTATCGAAAAGATTTTCTAACCCTGGTATAGGAAATATGTTTTTGATAGTGATACGATTTAGTGCTTGATAGTCCACACACATGCGGTATGTGCATTCTTTCTTTTGCACTAGAAGGATTGGTGAACAAAAGGGAGAGGAGCTAGGCCTCACCATCCTTTATCTATCAATTCATGCACTTGCCTCATAATCCCCTCTTGTTGAGCTTGAGAAACTCTATAAGGAGGCTTATTAGGTGGTGAGCTCCCAGGTAGAAGCTCTATGTTATGGTCATCATCCCCTCATTTTGGAGGTAGCTCTCTAGGGATGTCTTCAATAAAAATTATATTGGAATCCATTTAAGAAATTAGACAATTCTAATTCCTCTTGATTCCTATCATCTTTACATAAAACATTAGGGTCATTAGTGGATTCTTTGACAAAAATCATGTACGCATAAACCAAGCTTTTCATTGACTTATCAAAAGGAGGTGAATTTACAAGTGGTTTAGTATGGCCAGACTCAGTAGCATCTATATACATGCTTTTTTCTCTGTAAGTGAAGTAGATTCTCCTTTTAGGAAACTTTATGTTGGCATCCATGAGGTTGAACCATGGTACCCCTAGGATAGCATCCTCATGTTGGAGAGGGGAGATGAAGAAATATTCTTTGTCGACATAGCTTTGGACAAGAAGCCTCAACTTCACGTGACGGAGGCTTGTTGGCCCTTGAAAGCTCCATTAGCAGCAGTGATCGTATCTCCCATCTCAAAAGCTTGTATGCCCAACTTGGTGGCTTTGATATAAAGTTGTGAGTAGAGCCAGGGTCAAAGAGAATAAGGGCATTATGCTCCCTCACCTTTCCCCAAGCATAGGAAAGGGATAAGTCTTTGCAATGAGTATCCTTTTTTGGAACTTCAACCATGGAAGCTCTAGGAGTGTCATTGCGTACATTTCTTTTGGGGCAAGAACAATAACCATGTCCTTGCTCCCCATACTTAAAACATTTATGGTCTTTACAAAAGGCCTCTAATTATTCGGGAGAGCTTATTGTTACCTTTGTAAGCTCCTTTCTCCTTGACCTTGTTGTTGTTGGTGTTGGTGTTGCCTTGGGAAGAGTTTTGAGCATTGTTCTTCCCTTTAGCACTATTTCAATCCTTGTTTTCCATGGGCTTGAAGTTTCTTTTGGGTCCTTGATGGAAATTGATCCTGAAGAAGAAGTAACATACGAAAAAGAAGTATCTTTCTCACCATATATATATATACCTTCATAAGTTCAGAATAGTTTGAACTCACGAATTATAAGAGGGAATAAAGCACTCATAAAACTATAAAAGCAAGGGACACACGAAAAGAAAAGAAAAACAAAAACAAACTAACTAACTAACTAAATCACTTTGATTGCTTCGAAACAAAACTAGATAAAACAAAACATTATTAACTTAAAAATGTTTTCAAAAAAAGTATGTGTAAAATAAGTTGACGCAACTTACTTGGCTTAAAACAAGTACTCAACTTTAAGCAAAAAAAAGGGAAAAAAAAAGGATAAGACATCTTAAAAACTTAATCCTCGAAATCAAACTTCACACAACAACCTATAACGGAACACATTCTTAAGTCCTCAAGTAAGCTAAATATGAAATCGAAAAATGAATACTACTACAAACCTACGAAGAGCAAAGAACCATAGATTACTCTTGTAGCTTAGCTTAGCAAAGTAATACAGATGGTAGAGAAGATGAGCATGACATTGAAGCTTGGCTCTTGGTTGGATTTGCATTCCATAGCCAAGGGTTGTTGGTGTAGGCTCTCGACTTCTCAAGCTTGGAGAAGGAGATGTAGTTCTTTGCTTCAGGCCATCAAAGCGCGCGTGTGTGTGTGTGTGTGTGTGTGTGAGAGAGAGAGAGAGAGAGAGAGTGAGTGAATGAGAATAAGGATGCTTAAATGAATCCCCCTTCTCATTTTCTCTCTCTCTCTCTCTCTCTCTCTCTCTCTCTCTCTCTCTCTCGTATTATTTAATTATATCATTTGGACAAGTGCCCTTTTTTCCCTCTTTGAGAGAAAGAGCTTAATTCTTTGTTTAAATGCATCTAAATTCTCATTGGACCCTTGAAAGCCTATCCAATAGGATTCAAGCATATCATGAGGGCAAAATGGAAAGGATCTTGACTTAAAAGATCATGTTTGAACTGAACACTTTAAGCACCTTAGTCATTAAAGCATAACAATCTTTTATGCCTCTTGAGAGATCATGTTTGAATTGAACACTTCAAGCACCTTAGTCATTTAAGCATGACAAGCACCTTAAGCTTGGGCAAGGTTCCCACAAACACCTTAAGCACCTTAGTTAGCAAAGCATGACAAGCACCTCAAGCTTGGGTAGGGTTCCCACCTCAAGGTCAACCCTAGTTTGTTTAAGGTCTTAAGTGTAAGGACTTTTAACACTAACCTTTGGAGGTCTTTGATGAAGCTAACCTTAAAGTCTTCTAAGCTCCATTATATGCACACGTCTATGTACTACCTATTGTTCCCATTCATCTCCCCCATATTAAATGATCAATTCAATATGAGAAAATCTTTTTGGAATAGGTAGATATTGGATTTTATGACATAGTCTGGTTGCTTTTGCACTCTTTCCTTTGAGCAGAGGGGGTTGGTTTTGGTGTTGCAGTACATGCAGCACCAGTTGTCAACCCTCTTTGCTCAAATTTTTTTGCAAGTTTTGGCATTGGTATACGTGTCTAAATAGGCGTCGAAATAAGCATTGTATATTTCAAAGTATATACGAACATCGATGTATACACCGGTGCATATATCGACGGTACGGTACCGAAGCCTATATAGACATGCATACCGACACCTTGGGAACTTTGTAAGTCGTTTATTTCTATCGGTATAGTCATCTACAACCACACAACGTGTTGTAGTGTTCGCTTGCGAGCTTCAAGCCCCGCGGGGGGGGGGGGGGGGGGGGGGGGGGGGGCACACTCCCTTAGAAGAAATTTTCCAATTGACCTTGCCATATTGGGCACCTTAATAAGGAAATGCCTCAATTTGCTGCAACTCAGTGGTGGTCGGTAGAGTGCGAGAGCCTGCGAGCAAGAAATGAGTTATGTTGCTCCCCCCTTGCGCTCCAAACGAGCCCGACAATGTGTGATTCGACGCACGTCAACCTGTGGCCTTTCGACCTGCTAAGTGACTATGCACACCATCGTCTTCTTCGCCGAGAGCCCGAATGAGGGAGCCTTCATGCACGTTTTTTCCCAACTAGCTCCACGTAAGTGTCTTCCAAATTAAGCTCTGATACCACCACTGTGAGACCAGAGGAGTACTGAATCCTTCTCTCCATCCAACCTCCACCCCTTATATAGACACCCTAGAGCTTGGTTCAGACTGATCCTCCTAGCCTCTGACTGTTGGCCTGACACCCGTCACATTTCCACCAGTGGCTGACCCTAGTGCTGGAGGAGGTGGAGGGGATTGATCATCGTCATCATCCTTCTTATTAGCTAGTGTCCTTGTCTTGCTGTGGTTAAATATCATCTTCATCCTACGTCATGGCTAAGGTGTTCCTTCACTGGTGTAGCTATGTCCTTCCAAATCAGTCTTGATGGTGCTGACGAGGTTCTAGAGGTCTTCATAGTTGAGCATTAGATTACCATCTTGATCATATATATTGACTAGAGACTTAGTAGAAATACTTTTGCACTATTTTAGTACACTCTGCACCTCCTTCAAACTGCTCAGCGTGGCTCTCTTCTAATCCAATTGTGCACGCTAGGCATTGCCATTGCTTATCAGTCTATTTTTATCCACACTAAGGGTTGAGTTTTGTTGCTTCACACTCTCCACTTGTTGCTGCATTGTCTTTACAGCCTTTTCAGTCTCTTCCTGTTTGCATTGCAAATTAATTAGCATCTCCTTGACACAAATATTTTCCCTTCAGTATTCTTCCGCCTGAATTCTCTCCCTTTTTAATTCAACTTCTAGCCAGGTCACATCAGACTGTTGGATGGAGCTTTGAGCGTCCATCATCTAGCCAATTGCATGCACGATGATGTTCCTCCCCGTTTAAATGGTGGCACACATCCATCTGTTATTGCATCCGTGTCTGTTTGATTGTTTCATATGTAATGACAGGTGTCTGGTAGGAACTGATAAATATTACAGATGTGTTTACCACTAAATTGCCCACCATAGGTTCCTTTTGTAAAGCTTGTAACTTGTCAAGTGATCTCTCCCTGATGGAAGAACTCACTACAATAGGCTTTTCAGATGTGGTAGCTTGATCATGCTTCTTTGGGATTTCAATTGTGAAATCTGGTGGGGGTCCTGGCAGTACAATCACTTTATCTACCGACAATCCCTGAGTCTTGCCAGCAGCTAACTTTGCAGTGGGTCTAGGCAAGTTATTGATGGAACTCTCTTTCTCCGAGCTTTGATCTAGTCCCAAAATTCTTGTGAGAACTTTTATCTTTTCGATGCGGCTTCTGATGTCGTAGCTTTCGATTGTATCAAGATCCCACTTTGTCCCCACAGTAACCAGAGTTGTCTGTTCTGTAGTGCTGATTTTCCAAATCCGCCGTTTGCCCCACTAATCTTGGCTAAAGCATTTGTAACATTGACATGCGCCGGGATGGACATTGCCCAATAGAGAAACTACCAAACGTACCATGCTTTGAACAAGTTCTGGTTCCTCTGATGTGTGTGTGTCTGTGTTAGACTTTTTTCTCTCTCCCCCTTACACATGTATGTATGAACCTTCGATAATTGTGATGAAAAGAATCTTTTTAAGGATTAGAGTCAAAGTATGTGCATGCCTTTACCAGTAAATAAGAGAGGTGTTGAGAAACACTTTGACAGCTTCCAATTCTGGTTGTGTGTGGAGGATGTGGAGGGGATTAATGAGTGCAATCCGAAATATGTTGCTTGGGCGGCACATAGATTACCAGCTAAGTTAGTTGACCCTGACCAGCTGGGCTTGTTGTGAGGCCCTTGTACTTATACTGATGGGACACTATGAGGAAGAGTAGGATATTTGCAGTCTGAAGGACAGCAAGAAGGAAGAAAAAGTAGTCAAGATGGCCGTGATTCATGTCATCAACAAGCCAGTCGGAGCCCGCAGCAGCAGTGAACTGGTGCACAAGCTGCAACATGGCAGTGCCGATGTAGTGCCCCGCGCCTGCGCTACACCAGAAAACAGCCCCTGCTACTGTCCGCATATTGGCTGGCAGCTGATCATATAAGAACTCTAGTTGCCCCACTCCATAAAGTGACTCCCCCAACCCGTACAAACAGTATTGTGGTACTAACCACATCGCTGACACCCTCTCATTGTGCTGCCCCAGCCGGCGACGCCTCATCTCCACCAGCCCTGACACCATCAAAGCAGCAACTGACAACCCAAACCCTATACCGATCCTCTGTAATGTAGTTATGCCGCCTGGATGCCCTGTTATCTTGCGCGCCCTTGGCACTACCACTCTATCATATAATGGCATCCATATCACAATGGTTAAGGAAGAAAAAACCAACATTGAGGCCGGAGGTATGCTAAACCCTGAGGATCCAATGCGTCTATCCATACGCCTTGCTTGCGGAACATTGAATGCACCATGTATGGATAACACAGTGGTTGATAACATGAAAACAAACCAGATGGGTGCCAACACTACCACCGCCTTCAGTTGCTCCACTTCGTGGACGGTGCACAGCTGAAATGTGCGTGTAGATTTCACGCTTCCATCCGGGTTGACATCAGACTGTGTCACAGTAGCTGCACGGTCTAGCCACCTTAAATAGTAGAACAAATTAGTCAAGTGAAACTTTCTGTTATGATTTTGTCTGCCCTCTCGAGTGATTGACTTGGGACGCCTAAAAAATCACCTGTTGGTGTGGTTTAGCATCATCATGTCACCAAGCATCCAAAGTCAATCACTCGAGAGGGCAAACAAAATCATAACACTTTCTATGCCTTACATAGACTGTTAAGATTTATAAATTTTAGTTACTTGAGATGCTTTGTGTGACAAAGAGGATCATCCATCTCCCCATGTTCTGTGAATGGGGTACTCTTTCCATTATAAAGTTCCAATGGTAGAGGATGCTTCGTCTTGCAGATGGCCGCAACAATCACCCTTGCGTACACTGTAAAAGGGCTTCCAGATGGAGGTACAAAGCGAAACCTTGGGACACCGAGTACGAGGATTGCTATTCCAATTACAATGCATGCTGCCGGTATGGAGAAGCCCCAGACCCAGCCCAACCTATCCTGTATGTATACAAGAATGGTGGCTCCTGCCAAGAAGGAACAATAGAGGAAGAAGAAGTACCAGTTGAAGAAGCTTTGCATTTGTTGCTTATCATACCCAGGGGTTTCTTGCTGGACCAGCTGGTCTGCACCAAAGGCATAACTGCAAGGCCGTAGAGCCCCTGCCGCAACCGTCGTCAAACCCAGCGACACCAAAAGGAAGGCAAGATCCCCTTGTGATGCATTTCCGCTGCCAGAAGGTGGTCGTAGTGACTTGCAAGCTGCCGTTGCAACAAGGAGCAATAAAGCCTACATGTCCACAACATGTGATCATCCTCACCAATACATTATATGTGTGACAGACATATACCTACATGTAAGCATGTTTGCTATGCTTGCGCTTATGATTTTCATTTCAGCATATTAGTGAGAACGACATTTGAACTATCTACGACTCGAACAGCATTACGTACACAACAGTCAAAGCAGATCAACGTCAAAGACTGTGGTCATCTTGACTTGTTGAGCACCCATTTCCTGCAAAATGCACTCACAATCAAGTGAGAAATCGATCCCAAAAGAATGGTCCAGAAGCGGCCCAAGTACGCATCCGAAACAAATGCCCCAAGCAAGGGTGTAAAACTTGCGGTGCCACCCACAATGTTGATGATGGAGGCTGCCATAACTTGATTCATGTGGTAGGACCCCATTAGATAGGAAATGAGGTTGAGGGAAAGTCCAACCGAGGCAAGCCTCTCTACAAGCTCATTGACTGCAAGATCCATAAAAGGTGTGCTGTCATGATCCATGTTTCTGCCGATTTCCTGTAGTCCATATAACATGAAGAGTTACATAGCCACTAAATGCTTGCTTACATAATACAAAGGGGATGCTTCTCCATCCACCACGTTGACGCTCGGGAGTTTCAAAATCAGGTTTTAATGATGCTGGGTCGCTGATACTAACTGAAGTGCTGCAGCAGAAATACGAAAGAGTGGAATTGGAATTGGGACAGAATAAGCAGCAGTAATTACTGCTAGTGACAGGATTGTCGTCGGTTGCCATGTAAATTCTCAGCGCCAATGCCGGTTGCTTGTGCTTCCTTTGCTCAATATTTGTTCTTCTACAAAGGCTGCATCCTTGAGGGCAACTTAATGCCTGCTTCTTTCTGACAAGGTCAGAAAAGCCAAAATTCACATGTAACACACAGATGAAAAGCTAAATATGCATATATTGTGATCAGATTCTTTTACATGCGAATGGGCATGTGCTTCCGCTATAAAACCCTAAAGTTAGGTTGTTAGGTAGTTCGGTCTCAACAGGTTCTCCTTGTGGAAAGCTGGGGCCCTCGTATTAGGGAAAGCATGCACACACTGAGGATGCATGAAACACAATATCCGCCCATTTGGGCAGCTCTTCACCTCTAGTCTCTGCCTAGACGCAATTGGCGCGCTTGACAATCGCTAATGTACAACCACCACATACCTACAATACAATATTTCTGATGAATTACAGGAATCTACTCTCCTATACCAACCCGCCAAGCTCGCCATCGACATTGCTGAGGTACCCCTACGCGGCCCCGCCTCCGCCGGCAGGCCTTAAATTCGACGCCCAACTTTTTGGACTAAATAAGGTTTAGGGAAAATTACCAAAATACCCCTCTAATTTGTGGAAATTCCCAAAATACCCCTTAAATTTAAAAAATTCCCAAAACAACCTTGTATCTAATTTTGGTTGGATTGTTTAAAATTTTCTAATCTTTACTCCTTTTTGACAATTGAGATCCATTTTCGAGTGCTTAGCATGTGATTTGTCACAAATTACCTCGCAAAAAAAGGCAATTATGTTTAAAAATAATGAAGCAATTCATGTACAAAAGCCTACATGACCAACTCACATTCTAGTTTTAGCATCTTGTATTGATCAGTCTTCTTATTAAAAGCTAGAAAATTTTTTATCTTTGGAGAAATTTAAACTCACAATCAGGAGTATTTTGGAAAATTTGAAGAGCATTTTGGGAATTTATGACAAACTATTGGGGGTATTTTGGGAATTTTTGAAATTTAAGGGGTATTTTGGGAATTTCAACAAATTAGAGGGGTATTTTGGTAATTTTCCCTAAGGTTTAAGGGTGCAAATCCACATGTGTGTTTGAGTGTGAAACCTAAGAAACCCTAGTCGCCGACTAAGCTGTCACTTCACGGCCACCACTCGAGGGGAGGCACTTCCCCCCCTCTCTCCTCGCGCCCCCTCTCATGACTCTGTCTGGCGCCTGTCTAATCCCAATTCTTCACCCTCTAAATGGAGGCCAACCCCTTCTCCTCGCCACCCTTTACAAGGAGGTTGTGGACGCACTGCCAGTGGAGATCGTCCAAAAGCTCCAGCGACCCTTCCATTCGACCTGGACAACTTCTATGGCTGGCAAACGCGGTCGCAGTATCCCGAAGGCTCTACAGGTGCAGATAAAGCTGATCGTTCACAAGCGCCCTATAGAGAGGAGGATATGCTGCCCAAAAACCTTTTCAGCTGAGAAAGCAAATTTCGAAAGCACCTTTGGAAAGTCGCTCTACAAAAATGGAAGAGGTAAGCCCTCTGTTACCTTCCATTCCGCTCAAGTTGGAAAAGTACAACATGACCTTGGGGCCCGGGCCCTCATCGGCCTCTTAGCATGCCCACACCCTCCTGGAGAGATCCTACGGTCCTGGATAAGGACACAGTGGGACGAGGCGCCATCAAAGCCAAGGTCAAAACCATCCAGGACCTTCCCAAAAGCCACTACCGCTTTGTCTTCAAGAACCCACAAATGGCACTCAACGTCCTTAGCTATGGATAGTGGATAATAAAATCTTGAAAAAATTACCAAAATACCCCTCTAATTTGTGGAAATTCCCAAAATACCGCTCAAATTTAAAAAATCCCTTAAATACCCTTGTATCTATTTTGGTTGGATTGTTTAAAATTTTCTAATCTTTATTCCTTTTTGACAATTGAGATCTGTTAGCATGTGATTCGTCACAAATTACCTCAAGGCAAGTATGTTTAAGAGTAATGAAGCAATTCATGTCCAAAAGTCTACATAACAAAATCACATTCTAGTTTTAGCATCTTGTATTGATACACAATCGGTCTTCTATAAAAAGCTAGAAATTGTTTTATCTTTGGAGAAATTTAATCTCACAATCAGGGGTATTTTGGGAATTTCAACAAATTAGAGGGGTATTTTGGTAATTTTCCTTAAAATTCTTCCCCCTCAACCTGTTCAGGTGGAGCAAAGACTTCAATCCCAAGCGCTCTGCCCTCATCAACTACACATCTGGGCATCAAAGGCTCAAAGCTAGGAAAAGTCCTTGGCACCAAGCCAACGTTGGATTACATTCCCTCGTGGCACCTCTAAGTCCTTAGCGAAATGGACATCTCAATCGACCTGCCAGCTACCATCGGCATTCAAACAGATGATGGAGAGTGCTTTGAACAGCCTCTTCTATACAAGTACCTCCCCATCGCTTGTTTCCACTGTGGAGCAAAAGGACACTTCGTCAAAAAATGCCCTATCAAATTCCCTCTCACCCCCCCCCCCCCCCCCCCCCCCCCCCCCGCGCCCCGCCCTGCACCAGAAACCCCTCTCCTCCGTCCGATAAGAGAAAGGACAACCCCAATCCCAGGAATCGCCAACCTAATCGATTTGCAGTCTTGGCATCCCTCCCCCTTTACAAGGAAAGTGAAGTCTCTGAGTCCAAAGCTTCAATCCGAGGACAAAGAATCTCTCCCTCCCTCACTTGAAACCCAAGTCAATAATGACAACATGATGATTGATATGAATCAGGTCCCCCCCCCCCCCCCCCCCCCCCCCAACCCCACCCCCAGAAGGAGCTAACAAAGAAAACTCCCTCCTCCCCCCCCCAATGGAGGTCCAAAAAGATAATAAATGCTTTCACGCCGCGATCTCCAACACCCTTTCCAAAGCCACCCACAACAAGGATAGGAAAGACAAGAAAACCCATAAATGAAGCTCCTCTTATGGAACATTAAGGGGCTTTACGAATCCTCTTCTTCTATAGGCCATACTCAAACACAAGAAAATTAGAAAACGAGGAAGATCTAGCCGCCAAACAAGCTTCCATGTTCTTCAAGGAATGGTGGGCGGGTTAGATCGATAGGCCCGCCAAGAAAATGTTCAAATTCCTAAGGAAAAAACAAAAGAGAGATTCTATCCATCTCTTGATCACCCCCCAGGGCAGGACTTCCTCAGAAAAAGAAAACCTAGAGTATGTAAAAAGCCACTTCTAGGCTCTCGCCCCCACCCCAAAAACGTGACTCACGAAGTCCAGCAAGCCAGGAACCTTGTTTGGACCCACATGACCTTAGTAGTTTCTCCCAAGCTCCAAGCTCTGGTGGATCAACCATTGTCGCTCTAGGATATTCATATCACTATGAAGAGCATCCAACCAAAGAAGACCTCAGGCATCGACATACTACCTACTGAATTTTTCTCAACCTTCAAGGAGACCCTATTCCCAATGCTCCTTCTGGTCTGGAATGAAATCCTCAAATTTTAGGCTCTCCTCGTTTCATTGAACACATGCTTGATCAAGTTTCTTCACAAACGAGGTAGCAAGGATCAACTGAGCAATTGGAGACCCCCCACCATGCTCACCACCGGGTACAAAATTTTTTTCAAAGCCATCGCCAATAGAATTACCCCAGTACTTATGAAGTGGTTGTCCTCTTTTCATCAAGGGCAAGAGGATCCTAGAAGTAGTTATTTCTCTATGTGAAGGAATAGAGCATGCGAAAGAGAAAGGCTTAGACTATGTGTTCATCAAGGTTAACTTTGATAAGGCATATGATCAGTTGGAGTGGTCTTTCATCCTTCAAAGTCTCGAAAGGATGGGTTTTGTCCAATCTCATCAGATATGTAGCCACCCTTTTTGGAAATGCCAGAGCCAAAGTCTCCCTCAATGGCGCTCTATCTCAGTACTTCGACGTCAACAGATCTGTGAGACAAGGATGTCCTTTAGCTCCTCTTATTTTTGTCGTTGGCACCGACGGCCTCAACTACCTGATAAAGGGTAAACTAGAACAAGGGATCATCAAAGGAATTCATCTCGCTAATAACAACAGCCAGATGTGCCTCTCGCGCTCTCCTTTCCAACAATGAGTCCTCCCTCAGGTAATTTTGGGCATCCATGCAAAGCTTCTGTCTAGGTTCGGGCTCCAAAGTGAATCACAACAAATTAGGCATCAGGGCTTCCAAGTCCTCCCTTCCCAAGTGGCTTGTCCAACAAGGTTACAACATCATCGATGAAGGTGAGATCTTAAGACTAATGAGGATCCCATTCGGATTCCATGTCTCCTTGAAGCAACGACGGGAATGGGTTTTTTCCAGTTCAAAGATAAACTCCATATATTTCTAGCCTCCAACTCTCACTGGCAGGTAGAGTCATGGTCATCAATCGTTTCCTTTCAGCTTGTATCCTATTCTTCCTCTCCTCCTAGAGACCTCTTGGCTCCCACCTCCAACATGCTAGCTCCTTTTGCACGAACTTTCTTTGGGCAGGAGACCCTTTAGCACTAGGTTGGTAATGGGACACTTTTATGTCCTGTTAAGTGACCATTTTCCTTGAATTATGTCAAGAGTTTCAAAATGGATTTTGAGGTGCTATCTATCTAGAAAGTTGTCTCATGAGCTGAAAAAAACTCGACATTTTTTTGGAATATCAATTCCATCTTTAACCTTGTCCTTGCACAACATTTCACAACCTAAACTGTGTGAAAAAACGGGTCCTGTTTTTGCCTTTTTTCAAATCTTTGCAACTATACCACTCTAGAATTCGTGTTTGTGAGTTCTATAATGCTAGAGAACTATCTTTAGTAGTCCTCAACATGTCCTGATGCTTCTAGGGAGAAATAAATATTAAAGTTGTAAGTTATGACCAAATTACAAAAATTGTCAAATCCTTTTTTTAGCCAATTTTAGCTCTTCTATGATTTTTTTGGTGGATTTCATGATATCCAAATGCATTTTTGATTTTCTATGTCACATATTGTAACATAAAGCTAATATTCCTTGAGTTTTGGGGCACCTAATACCCTATTTTGCATAGTACACAATGATGGTTGATTTTTTCAATTATAGAAGAAAACGAAACATTCTAGTATATCAAGTATAGCTTTTTCAATATTGTTAGTTTTTTGTGACAACTACATGCATTTTGTAGGTAGTAACCATATCTAGTCATAAGGATCAAATTTGGCTAGATATTGAATATTTTCTATGGGATTCTACAACTCATAATGTTGAACCCAGTTTTTTCATGTTTGCTGTATTTAACACTTCATCTTTGTCCCCAAGATTCCCCTTGGTAAGAGATGTATTATTCTTTTGACATGCTCCATGGCTCCTTATGAACATAAAGGACAATAGGGAACTAAGAAAACGTGCATATATTATTTGTATTGAGCGTGGCTATAGAAACTTTGATGATAGGTTTGCAGAATGGTAAAAATTCAACTTTTTTGTACCTATTTATTTTGGCAAAACAAAAAATAGTGAGTGAGAAGCAATCATATGTTCTGATCACCAACCCATAGAAGTTAACTAGGGAATTTATATCAAGTCCTACAAAAATCCCTAATCTTATTTTTATGCAACAAAACGTAAGAAATGACTATTTTGATGAAAATGCACTGGTCCATCAACTTTGGAGGCTTGGTGTGACCAAAAGATGCGAAGTTTTACAAGTTTCTTATTTTTTCCATGTGTAGTAGGCCTTGAACTATAACCTCATGAAAGGATTTTACAAAATGAGTGGATCTACTATGGTTTAGGAGGTTTTTTTCAAAACCCTGAAAGGACACTTTTATGTCATGTTAGGTTACCAACCTAGTGTTAATTAGGGAAGGTAGTAGATAAGGTCAGATGGGCCACTTGCTGCCTCCCCAAAGAAAAAAGAAGGGTTAGAGATATGGGACGTCTCAGCCTGGGCTGACAAGCTCGCAGTCATTAGATCACCAAAGCTCTCAAAAACACAGACCGGGAGTGGTCAATCCTCCTCTTCTGCCACCTACAAGAGTTCTTCCTGATGTCTTACAAAGGCTGGAAGAACTTCTCTTCGGTCTTCATCTTCTTTATCTTGCTTAAATTTAAGGCCAAAGGATCGAATCTCCTGAAATCCCTCTGGTCATCATGGAACACGTTCAGAATCAACGTCAGGGTAAATGGGATTCTCATCACTCTCAGAAATTCCGGCTCTAGGATTCACTTTGGTGGCCCATCCTCCCATCTTCCCGGCCCAAGAAAGATTTGCACTTAGAAATCATAACAAAGGCCTGAAGCATTGGGGTGACCTCTAGAACTTCCTTGAGGACAGGTGGAAAACAACTGATGAGCTTCTCCTCTCAACCCCTCTCCAACCGTGGGATATCACCTTAATTCATGCAAGAACTACCCAGTTCCCTCCACGTGAGTCGTGACAACTCTTAGTCATAGCCTAGGTCCCCATCAAGGTGTTTGGGTGGGTTGATGTGTTCATTCTAGCCCACCCCTAGCCACCACCCTACCCTGTCTCCCCTTCCCTCCACATTGTCCTCAATCAAAGATGGAGTGTCTCCCTAGATACGAGATAGTGGGCCTTCACATTTGCCAAAATTTGGGACACCACCATCCATCCCAAAAATTTCATTCTTCTGTGGCTAATCCTCCACAGAGCAGTGTGGACAAGAGAAAAAATCCTACAAGTAGGCCTTTTAGACGTCCTTTCCACAAGATGCCATCTCAAAGTTGAAACCCTTTCCCATCTCTTCCTCAAACAACTGCCCTCAATCAAAAACCATCACTCGCCCTCTAGTCTTGGAGCATAAGTCACCCCCACATGGAAACAATTTCTTCTTGGGGACTCCATCAGAATCCTCTCCTCATGCTAGAACAGAATAAGAGCAAAATTCTTATGGATTGTTTGGAAATAAATAAAGCTCTATTTGATTACTCTTATCATTTTCAAGACCTGAAATGCCTATTCTCTGATTTTAACCTACAAGTGGTTCAAACAAAACATGCTGAAGTGACAACCCACAATGTACGAAATTTGATCCTGAGCAACACTTTTGAGCAAGCCAACTCAGCGGAGCTCAAACCATCCACACTTATCAACATGCCAACTGAGAATATGGACAAAATTAGGGAGGCCATACAACTGGTCATTCAATCCATCACGCGCATGGAGGACATTTAGGAGGCCATCATTAGCCTCCCTTAACTCACCCGCCTTCCTCATGCCCAAGGACCCTTCTACTAACCACTCTACTTCTTTATATCAATCTCCCATGCACCCCCCATTGTAATACATGCTTCATCCCAATCACCACCCCTAGATCCCCCCCCCCCCCCCCCCCCCCCCCCCCCCCCCCCCCACCCCACAATATGCTCTAATCCAAGGCCCCTATTCCCCCTATATCCCTTGTGGTCTTTGTACTCTTTTTTCTCTCTCTGATATATTTACCAATGTTTTGATGGAAAAAAAAGTTTTCAGTGTGAAATCCAATATTTTGTAGCAAGGTTCCCCTGATGAGTTCTTTTTCATGATTTTAAACATTTTTTGATACCCTATATGCTTAGAGTTTGGAATGAGGCCTTGAGACTAGGAGCTCTTCCTACTACAATGAACACTAGAGTGATCAGATCAATTCACAAAAGGGGAGGAAAGGAGGACCTAGTGAACAAGAGACCCATAACCTATCTAAATTCTTTATATAACTTGTTTTCCCTCCCCCTAGCTAGAAGAATCAACCCCATCATGCATAGCATTATTTTTTTTCCCTCTCCCTAGCTAGAAGAATCAGCCCCATCATGCATAGCATTATTTTGCCTGAACAGAAAGGATTCATTAAAGGCATATTTATCTTTGACACATTTGTCACTTTATGGGAAGCAATAGAGTATGCACAGGACAAGAGTTTATGTTTTTAAAAATATACCTCGACAATGCCTATGATAGAATCGTCTGGGATTTCATATTTCAATCCCTTTTTGACATTGGATTTAACAAAATGTTTCTTAAGTTTTTGCAGACATTATTTGGTAATGCCTTTGCAAGGATTGATATAAAGGGTGAACTTATTGATGTTATCCCTTTGAGAAAATTTGTCAGGCAAGGATGTCCCATATCCCCCTTCACTATGATATTTGCTCTAAGACATTGTGCTATCTTGTTCACGATGCAATGATTCAAGACAGAATTCAAGGTATTGAAATACCAGGTGCTAATAAAGACCTATGCCTACATTAGTTTGCAGATGATACAAATGCTATGATGTGCAATGGTGGCAAACAATTAGTTGAATTTGGAAATGTCTTAACATCTTCTTCTATCTGGCAAGCGGCTACATTATCAACCATTCTAAAACTGGCTACAAGATTTCTACAAGTCTTGTCCCATAGATAGTTCTTGATGCAGGATGTAAGATCATTAAGGATGGGAAAGTTTTCAGGCTGCTATGAATTCCTATGCGCTTTAAGATTACCTTTGCTTAGATGGGATTAGGGAAAAATTTTCTATCAAACTTCCCTCTCAGCCAGGTCTTTTGCTTTGAACCACTACATTTTACCTTCTCTAATTTATTTTCTCTCTTGTTGGCAATTAGCCAAGTACCAAATTAACAAGATTTACACTTTGATAAGATTGTGTTCTATGGGAAGGAGATCTTGATCATCCCAAGATATCCAAATTTTCTTGGGATACCTGCTATCTTCCTAAAAGCAAAGGAGGATTAGGGATTCTCAATCTAGATAGAATATCCACTAAGTTGGCCAGGAAATGGATATGGAGAGTTGTGTAAATGGATTATTGGTCCCTCATACTCAAAAAATACCCATAGGTTCAAGCTGAAAGAGTACAAGTCTTAGACTAATATGACCTGTAGAGAAATACTCCTCAATCTTATGTGCAAGTTTTGGCATGCCTCGAAGATTAGCAAAATTAACTAGAGCCCCTCCAAAGACTTCAAAACTAACTTGACTCACCTTGGATTGAATTTTTTGTTGCAAATCAAAAAACTGGTGCTCAAAAGAAATGCCCACACATTCTTTAAAGCAAGAATAAAAATGGTGGGTGATCAGATGCATAATCATAGCTTGAAGTAAAAAATGATGCTTCAAAGAGATTTCAATATCAGCAACATTAAAGCAGCTTAGTGTGTGGACAGAGCTCTAAATATATCTTAAGATCTAATGTTGAACTAACCCAAATGATTTTCTCATATTAAATTGATCATTTAATGTGGGAGAGTAAACGAGAACAAGAGTTAGAATATAGACATGTGCTTATGGATCTATCCCAACACGGGGCCAAACTCAATGGGTCCAAATGAGAGATGGTATGTCAAAGAGAAATGCTAGCTAATGGAGCTTAAAGACCTTGAAGTTAGATTCATTAAAGACCTCCAAATATTAGCATAAAAAGTCCTTAGACCTAGGACCTTAGACAAGCTAGGGTTGTACTTGAGTTGGGAACCCGAACCAAGCTTGAGATGCTTGTCGTACTTGCTGACTAAGGTGCTTGAGATGCTTGTCGTGCTTGATGACTAAGGTGCTTGAGGGGATTAAGCTGTTCCAAAATTCAACAAGGATCCCTACATATGGGGGGGTGAGCCCTACAAGTAGGGCATGAGAGAGAACACACACACCCTCACTAAAGGCAAGCCTAGTCTAAAGAGGCAACAAGGACACATGTCAAGCTCCTCTCCATGTTTCCCTCATAAGGTTCCTAAAGACTATTGGTTGGCCTCTAAAGGGTTCCAATAATCTTTTAGCTATTAATTAAATAAATTGTTTAAGCATTTATCAAGCTCTCTCTCTCAAAGGGGTAAGGAGGACACTTTTCCTAAGGCTAGCATTTTTGTTTGATATGACTAAAGTATGTGATTGGCTAGGCTTGTAGGGATCCAATCAATTTCATTCTTGAGCTACAAGGAGGGTTCAACCAAGGCAAGTTGGGGCTGTGCTTGGGGGTATCCTCTCTCTCTCACACACTCACATGTGCTCATTCTCATTTGGTAAAAGTGCAAGATCTCCATATCCTTCTCCAATCTTGTTGAGAAGTTGAGATCCTACACCAACACTCTTGGCTATGGAATGAAAATCAAACCAAGAGCCATTCTTTAATGCTAAAGCTTGCCATCTTCTCCATCTTCATTACTATTCTATTATGCTATGCTAAGCAAGAAGAGTGATGATAAGTAAGGAACTATTTCTTTCTCATAAGAATGTTTCTTCTTCCTCTTCCCTACCCTCATTCCCTGCTAGCTCTCTCCACCTTTGAAGGTGTTTGAGGTCCTGGGACTGAGGCCAAGGACAAGTTGACGCTTTCATTTAGATAAGTTACGGGCATAATTGTGGTGCATGAATCTCTCTATCTTCATTGCACCATCAAGGTCTCAAGGAACACAAAGCTTGTATTGTACCAAGTCTCTCTTTATGGGAGAAACGCCTTTTGGAGTGGGGACCACCTCCACATAAATCCGGTCCTCCTCTGTTGTCAAGTTCTTCAATTCTCTCTCTTGCAAAGTATTGTTCATGCCAAGTTAATTAAGTATAATGTCTATGTTTCTACCGCTAATTAAGTTCACCCTCTATTTTCTTAAAGTAGTCTCATGAAAATGCTCACTACAGCTCTCTTAATTTTGTTATTCTCAATGTTCAAAGGCCATTTCCATTACATTGGTATCAAAGCTATTGGTTTCTCTTTTCTTGTTTAAGAATAGAGGTCCTTAAGTTGTCCATTAAATGTTGGACTTGTTTATTGCAATAGGGATAGGGATCTATTACCTTGATTGAAAAGGACTTAGTTCAAGGTACAACGTTGGAAACTATAGTCTCAATAATGGAGTCTCTCGGAGCTTTCCTTTGGATTAACCATTATTGAGCTACTAGCAAGGTCAACAGGAACTGTAATCAACCGAGCAATGTTAGACCGTCTCCACTATTCTTTGCAATCAACAGTCTCTAAACTACAAGTGTGGCTGCTTGAGAACTAATTTTCAAAGATAAACAAGAGTAGCAACTAAGGTTTTTGTGGGTACCAAAGCACAAAGTATCTTATACATAAGTTTAATTAGCATGGCTGACAATAATCAAGAGAGTAGAATGAATATTGACAACTTTGATTTTGCACATGAAGGTGCTACTGATGATGTCCCAATGTTTGTTAACTATCTTGTTACTAGGTTGCAACAAGCTATGGGCGACCATGCTTTGCAAGCTGAAGTTACCCAAGAACTTTGTGCTTATGAGATTTCCCTACCTCTCCAAGAAGAGATAGAGCTTAGGAAGCCTCTTGTAGAGACTTCCAAAATAAGACTCTCTCCGATAAGAGATGAGTAGGAATCCAATGAATGGGAAAGAAGTGAATTTCCGAATTCCTCTGAAGATGTGGCTCCACAAAGACGGCGGTCTCGATGATTCCCAACTCCTTCCAAGAGGAAAAGATCATCCTATAGTCCTTCTCATCGTCACTTCAAAAGGGAAGAGAGGAAACAAAGTAAAAAAAAGTCAAGAAAAAGGTCACCCTCGTCTCCCTCTTATTCACCTTCCTCCTCTTCCAACGAAAGCAGCGGTTATTCTCCTAAAGAATACAAGAGGAGAGGAAATTGCAAATCCTACCCTACTTGGAAAAGGCACCAAAAGCTTAAGAAAATCAAAGAGGGAGGAAAGAGTATCTCTTTTCTCACCTATGATGGGACGTTTGGTGCTACCAACAAAGTCTTGGCCTTTATCCAGCAATTTGATGTGGCCTATGGAGACGAGGGCTTCACGGAGTCCTTCAAGCTACGGAATGTATCTATGCACTTCCAAAAATTTTCTCGTCAATGATGGGCTAGCCTTCGTGGCAAAGGCTAGGCCCCGAACACATGGAAGACTCTACGCATTTCCATCATGAAGCAATTCTTAGCGAGCGATGTCATGGATAAAGTGCTCACCAAATGGCCGAGTTTAAAGCTGCTCTCCAACAAGTCTATCCATAAATGTGTAGACAAGTTTTGGGATTTACATCTCAAAGATACAGTCTTTTAAAAGATAGACTTTGTTGAGCAAAAGAAACAATTTTGTGTGGGATTACCTGAAGAAATGGCCGAGTATGTTGTTAGGAGACAGATCGAACGGGCATCCACTTGGTCGGACAAGTAACCGGACACCACATTTGTACTCTATTATTTTGTCGAGCTAATGTAGTGATACTCTGTATAAATCTTGATTTCAGAGTAGCAGTCGATTCCCTGAGTTGTAATGATGTCATGATAATTGTAACGGTCCGTGTCAGCCGGCCACTGGCCATTTAGAATGCCCTAGGTATAAATGTCAATAACCTTAATATGAAAAGAAGGCTTATCTTTAGAGAAGAAAGAGCTCTGCTAAATGTACACCCGATCTACAAAGCTGCTTCAACTTGTAATCAGCTTTTCTAACATTTAGGTAATCAATTTTCAATTCCAAAATGTGTCTTGTGTTCCTTTCTCTTTGCTCTTTCATTAAGTGTACGCATTATCAGTTTTGCTATGGTTTGCGACTACGCTTTTGTGAGCCTTAATTGCAGGTCTGAGTGCTTAAATCACTGTTTTTAGTTGTTTTGACCATGGGAGAGTGTTCCTAGACCATAGGGCGACCTTTTTGGATAGTTCTGTGCAGTTTTCAAAACCTTTTTCATGATGGATTGTGATTTTGGTACCTTGTTGGATTGCACCCAGACTTGGCAGGATAGTGTCCCTAGGTGTCTTAGACCTCATCCTAAAGTTTCATTGCAGTTCGAGTAGTTCAAGTGCAAAAATGGCGTGATGACCTAGAGCATTGGCGTCGCTATCGGAGAAGATTTGTTATTTTTTGAAGATTTGTCTCTCCTTTCTGTTTACATCTTAGCAGTGAAGCAGTTAGACATGGGGTTTAGTGATTGATAGAGTCTAGAAGTTGAGGACTTGCTAGATCTATTCTTGAGTAGTAAAGAGGGTTGTGAGTGAGATAGCCAAAAGCATTTCATTCTTCGATTTTCTCTATGCTTTCAGAGTGCTGTTCCGTTTTTCGTTTCAACTTTATTTTGTACCATTCTGTTTGTTTTTGTTTCATGTTTCATTTCAGTACTTAGGAGTAGGGTAAGTAGAAACTATCACCATAAAATTTGGGCTAAAAAATTAAGGGGAAAAAGGGTGAGAACCATATTTTGGCCAAAATTACCATAACTCTGAAATTCCAAAAATTTGACGGTAGAGACCTCAAAAGTGGTCCAAATTCAAAAATTTGTGGATCAAGGGCATTAGGAGACTCTCTAGAAGCAGTCTAGAAAGTTTGGATAGATTATGTGGAGAAACATGGATCGCGATCCATGTACCCCAGAGACCATTTTTGGTGAAAAGTGATCAGTGACATTAAGCATCAGTGGGACAGTGCTCACATCAAGTTTTCTTGAAAGAAAAACTCAAAAATCACATCAAAATTGGCTATTGGGGCAAAAACAGCAAAAAAAGGCATTTCAGACACAAAATTTAGGGTTTTTTTGGGATCCAAATTCAAAAAGGGGTGAGATTTGGCTTCTACAGGGCATAGAGAACCTCCAGAACAAAATTCATAAAAAAATACTGCCAAACATGGATCGCGATCCATGTACCTTTTGACATTTGGGATTGATATTTGACAAGTACATCCCTGATACCTAGTGGAACAACTTTCCCAAAAGGCACAATGTCAAAAAACTGAAAAAAGTTGTTCAAAACAGCCAAATACAGAAACTAGTCAAAAATCGCAGCATAGACAGAAAGCCTTGCTTTTGAATGACAAAAATTAGTCCAAATCCAAAACTTCTGATACCATAGCATCTAGTAAACATGCTGATCCTGACGGTACCAAGAAAAGCCAATTTGGGCTCCAAACATGGGCTGAGATTTGAGCAGTAGGCAGCTGGTATCATTTGGAACAACTTTCCCAAAAGGACTATATGCAAAAAAGTTGGAAAAAGTGGTCAAAAGAGCCAAAAACAGAACATTGTCAAAATTGTCACAGCAGACTGTAGAAGTCAGTTTTGGTTGGGCAAAACTTATCCAAATTCAAAAATTTCTTGATGAGCAGGCTATAAACATCATAAGCTATCAACACACCAAAATTCAGATCCAAAAGTGGTGGAACATGGATCGAGATCCATGTAACCTTGATAGATTTTTGGACAAAAATTTTTCTAGCCTGTAGCAGAGACCATTGTGAACAAAAGTCCCCAAAGAAATTTTGTCAGAAAAGTTCAAAAGTTAGATCAAAAGTGTCATAAACTGTTCAAGGTGAAAAACCTAAAACAAACCTTTGAATTGATTTTTGCATGACCTAAACAATTCCAAATCACACAAAAACTATATAGCAGGGATCAGTGGACCAAGGGCAAGTTGTGAGTCAAGTTTCATTACCATCTAACACATAGGTACATGGATCGCTATCCATGTTCCTATGTCACAGACTCATACCAAACTTGTACCATAGCTAGAGGACATCAGAAGGAGTCTAGTGGTCTTTTTGAAACTGGATTTGGATATCAAAAACCAAACCAAAAGCCGGGAACTACCAAGTACTCTAACAAAGTGCCAGAATTGACCTAACTTTCAATCTAGAGGTTCATTTTTTTTAAAAATGATACCATAGGATCTACTAATCATGTTGAATTTGATAATACCAAGAAAAGTCAATTTGGGCTTCAAACATGGATCGCGATCCATGTACCCATAGTGACAGCTTGACCTGAAATTTTCCATATCAGTAGTGCATACACAAGGAAACATATCCCCAAACCTAGTTGTGAAAAAATTTGAGTAATTTGGCTCAAAAGGGAGCAAAACAAGTGACAGACTGAAAACCACAGTGCATACCTAGTATTGGCCATTTGACTTCTCAAAACAAGTCCAAATCCAAAAATATTTGAGATTTAGCTTGTGGACATAGTCATGAACAAGTTGCCAAGAGATCAAGTCTAGATGTGGTTGAGCATGGATCGCGATCCATGTACCTGAACCTCAAAATTTGATGAAAATTGGTATAGAGCCTGCATATGACCTTGTCTACACACAATCAAAATTTGGGAAAATTTGGAGAATTTTTTTATGACAAGGGAACATGGATTGCAATCCATGTACCTCAACATAGTTGGGGTATCTGACTTGATAATCTTGTAGACATACTTGAGGAAATCCCAAATCTCAAGTTTGAGCTAAAAATTGGAGACCAAGATACAAGCCAAAGTTCTTGTGTTCTGGTCCTGAAATTGTTTTGAGTACTGTTTCAAGTCCAGTTCAGTAAAAGTGCTCTAACTTTTGATAGACAACTCCAAATTGAGTCAGGTATAGCCAGGAAGAAAGCTTTTGGGCTCTAGGACCCAAACTTTTAGGATACCCCAAGACTAGTTTCCAGAGAGAAAAACAACCACAAATTCCTAACTTTTGAGAGGTCTGATCAAAGGCAAAAAGGGATAAATTACGGGCTTGTCAAGTACTATCTTGAGAGTTTTGAGTGAGCCTTTGTTATGACAAATCATCCACCACTAGGGTTTCCTACTCCACTCAGAGACATGAAAAATGTTGCAATGCCGACAACAGGGGGATCGGGAGAATACATAGAGGAGAGGGATCCTTTGATCAACAAACCGAATGTGAGATTCATCAAAACCAACAAAGCCATGGGAGTTCTAACGGATTATACTCATGAGGGCTTATATAGGTTCACAAACAGAGAGCAATACATCTTCTACAGGTGTGTAGAACCCAATGTTGGAGAGTTGACATTCCATAAAAACCTCTATGCATAGATGCCCATGAAGTTCAAGTTTTGATGGTAGATAAGTATGGGAGGAGTACAAAATTGTCAATCCAATTGACTTAGAACGATAGACATACAAGGGTACTCCGATCTCTACTTACTTTCAGCCTAACAATGCTTGAGCACATATCTGAGAGGATCCCACCAGGATTTTCTCCAAGACTAGAGGAGAGGACGAGCGACGTCTTTCCAAGAGACCACATATTGGTAAGATTGGTGACTGAACCACAACAATTAAGACCGTATCAAGTGACTCAATGTGTCAAGGTAGAATATGATGGGTCAGGGGATCCATATGCTCATGTCTCACTCTCCAAACAACTTTTGAGAGCTGAACAGATTTCGGATTTCCATACACAATATGAGGGATTTTGGTTGACATTGGAAGGAACCTTGAGTTGGTTCCAACCACTAAATAGAGATGATTTTCCCAACATAAATCAACTCTTGCAAGAATTCATAGAGGAGTTCTCAAAAAGGGGAATCAAACACAACACAGTGTCCTAGATCTATGCTTTCAAACAAAAAAAGGATGAAAAGTGAAGGAAGCTCTGCTTCGCTTCAAGTACATAGACAAATGTCTTGTGAGAGAGCTATCGCAAGATGAGAGATTATCAATTATCTTCATAGAGGTCTTGAGGGATGAAAATCTAAAAAAGGACCTACATTTGAAAGGATGCATGACATTTGAGCAAGTCAGTAGAGAAGCTCTATATCTAGTTGACAATTGCAGGGCCTACATAGAGGTAGCGTACAACATAGAAAGCGTGACTAGTAGTACCTCTTCTCCAAAGAGTGAACCTACAAAAAAGCAAGATGTTCAAACTTCTACGATGCAAAGCTTTGACCAAGTGGTCAAAGAGGTGATTAGAAGAATAAATGAAGGCTACAAACAAAACCTAAATGTGCGACAACCTCAACCTCAATTGACCACCCCACTCCATGGGTAGCACTCAACCAAGACCGCAACGTATGCTAGGGCAACAAGAACCACTTCTAAACAATGGTAGAGTGAAAGTCAACTATGCTCAACCAGCACATGTACCACAATCCGTGGAATCCAGTACTCCATGGATGCGAATACGCTCATGTTCATAATAGCAAATCAAGAATATGGTTCGAAGAACATTCTTACCAGGCCAGAACAACCATTGGCTGGATCACCAGCTATGAAACAAGAAGGTCCATGTTATGAGTGTGGAGGTGATCATTGGGCACAGAGTTTTCCAAACAAGGGTCCACAAATATAATTATTTGTATTCTGTGACGGTTGTGTGAGAGACCATCTACGCCAACATTGTGCTAAAAATCCAAACTACAAAGGGAGCAACAATGAATGCTATACGCGTGATGCCTTTTTCAAGCGGATCCAAGGTAGAGCCTGTCATTCCTTTAAATGTGATGACTCGAGCTCAACCTCAAGCTCAAGAAGCTGCTAAAAATGCAATCATTTGAGGAGGAAGCCACATTTCCTGTTCAAACAGCAATCCAAAACTTATCGGTGAGAACAAAAAGAAAATCATGGAAAGCCAAACGAGACAAGATGAAAGCAAAAAGGCTACAAGAGAAATTTTCTTTGGAAACTAAATTGAATCAAAGAAGAGAACAGCTTAGACACAAGCAAGAAAGGAACAAAAACGCCAAGGGACCTAAAGAGTCAAAGACTAACTCGGGAGGTTCAGTCTTGGTGGACAAAGTCTTTGAATCTTTAGATGCAATTTTGAAGGCCTATGAAGCTAAGCTAAAACCCAACCAAACCCAGGAGGATAGGTGGCTAAGTACCCTCTCCCTGGCTATGGAAAAGAGAGGTTAAAGATGTGCAAGGAGCTCATCCAGGCCGCTCAAGCTCTTATGGAACCACCAGTTCTGACTGATCCAAGGACTGAGGTGTTAATCTGTTAAAAAAATCAAGAGTTAAAGGAGCGAGGGACAACAAACCTCAATCGTTGAAGATGTTACCTTCATTCATTGGCAACCATGAAACCAGATTAGAAGTAAAAAAAATACCATCCTAATGGAAGGCTAATCCTAAGATGATGGATACCAAAACTCTTCATGAGCTGATGTTGTCCCCTATCCGTTGTATGATAACTCTATCAGAGTTACTCCATATTAGACCTCATATTTGGGAAGAGGTGGAAAAAAACTTGGAGAAAATAGGGCTAGTGATTCTGTCACCAGATATTTCTCCAAAAACACTGAATAACCAAACCCCGGAAAAAACCAAACATGAGCCGATACCAATGAACAAGGTAGGATACTATTGTGAAGGGGAAGAAGGAAACACGACCTTGCCTATGGAGTACAAAGAAGTAAAATCAGTAGCAATGTTGGATAGTGGAGGCAGAATTGCCATAGCCACCAAAGCAATGTGGGAAAAATGGGGAAAGCTTGCTGTAAGGAAAACTAGAATGAAACTTCAATTAGCGGATGGGTACCTGGAAAGACCTATTGGCATTTTGGAGCAAATCATAGTAATCTCTTGCGGAATCGCATATGAACACACATTCTCTATTATGAATTTCAATGAGAGCATAATTTTCGATATCATATTGGACAGAGCGTTTATGTGTTAGCTCAAAAAGGTACAAGATTGGGGTTATGACTATATCTACTAAGAAACAAGGATTTCACTACAAAGATCGGTGTCACGGACCATAGTTATAGGGATGTGGAATGAGCCCCTGGAGAGTAAATAAACTCCACAACTGACCAAGAAGAAGAAATACTTGCGTGGCTGCAAAACAAAGCTCACCATTGGACATGTGGAGCTTTTGAGGGTGGTAGTTTGAAAAAAGAAGATTGCATTCATGATAGGTCAATACAAGACAAGGCATATGTACCAAAGCCATTTCTAGAGGAGCTATTTGAACCCTTTGGATGGGATCAAATCTTGGAGACTCTTGATGTTTGCGTAAATGAGGTGACCAACACCATATTTTGCAATGAAGATGGCTATGATATAATTCCCTTATTTACGATAAAGGTGTTGAAGAAAGCTAACGAGGTTTGTGAGTGTGAAAGCAAAAAATGTGAAACAGATGGCTTTGTCATGGAGCATGATGCCAAAGTGCACATGAAGGAAGCATAGCAACAACCAGAATATGTCGTCATTGACATACCTGAAGAATCGACAAAAGTTGTTTCAAAAAAGTTGACTCCAAAAAAAGTGCAAATGAAAGCAGATGGAGGAGAAAAGTTTCCAAGTTCAATGGCAAAACTTCAACAAATGCAAGATCAAGACAAGAACATGAATAAGAAAGAAGATTATTTGTCTACTATGACAATCAAATTTAGCATATGCGGAGAAACAGGACTCAACATCACATGTTCAGTTCTGATAGATCCAGAAGCGATAAAGAATTTAATGAGTTATGGAACGTGGATCATGATGAGAAAGCCACCAATCAAAGAGCTAGAGGACATCATGTACACAAGCTCAAAAAAGCCGATTCCTAGCTTCAAAGTGGAAGAAGTTGTACTCAAGTTGAGTACCGGGAAGTATAAGGATACTTTCCACATAATCGACTCCCATCACATCAAAGAGAGTCTGATCTTGTCAGAAAACTGGAGGAACATCTTCTTTCGAAAACAATCAAAAGCTTCAACAAAGAAAATGGTAAGACTCCATGAAGCTTGTCAAATCCATGTAGAGAAGAGATCACCAACCATCGCGAAAAAAGGTAAATAAAAGGTAAACACTGAAGTATATCAATCTTGCAAGATGACTTTACCCTCAACGAGCTTCCATCAAACTTCCCGTGAAGCCTCTACATCAAGAGGCAAACCGTCGACAATGCAATGGAAACCAAAAGAAAAAAAACTATCAACCAAAGTTTCCTCACAAAAAAGAATCAAAACAAAGCCAAAGAGAATCAACCAAGTGTTGGTATCCAAAGAGCACATCAAAGTCAAAGACCCAATTTGGATACATGAAGCACAATTTCAACCTCAACAACAAAAGATGACATGGTGGGCAGTATCAAATGAGTCAATCACTACTCAAGGCTACTTCAAGGAAACGCTCATGTTTGGGCCAAAAGCCTAAAGTAACAGCTAGGATCTACTCACCTCAAGAAAGAAGTTATACAAGAAGCAAGTCAAGCTATCAATGGAACTAAAACAACTCAAGCAGGAGAAAGAACAACAACAATAGGCAAAAGAAAAGACCTTCCAAGCAAGCAACACAAAAAGTATGGGTGCCGAAGTCAAAACTCAGCCAAGCTACCCAAGCTACACAATGCAAACAAGTGAAGCATCCAATGATCCCAGTCAAGCTACTCAAAGCACAAAGATTTTACGAAGATAACACTCAAATATGGTTACCAAAATTTGTAGCTCAATCTGGAACAACTAAGAGAAATCATGCAGCACAAGCTTACGCCTAAAAGAAAGCAAAGATAACCAACAGCCAACAGAAGCCAATTGCAACGAAGGCTGCTACAATCTCTAGATGGATACCTTGTCATCAACTCCAAAAACAAGGCTTCTACAAAAAAAATCATTAGATATGGATATCAAAGCCTAGTGTCCATCAAGCCAAAGAAGAAGAGAAAATGCCAAAGACAGTCACACAAGGACCAAAGACAAGGTGGGTTCCAAAATCCCTAGTGACAACTCAATCACAAAGAACCCGCACACATCAAAAACCGCTTCTCATCGAAAATAACAAAAATGCTACATCAATCCCTACAAGAGTTGAAGGACTTGTTTCACAAAGCAGTGTCAACATATGCCAAGCAAGTCAAGAGGAGCCAAAGTATGCCAGCCTAATTGACAAAACGGTGGCATCCAAAGACCAACACAATGGAAGAGGCCTAAATTTCCATAACTTGTGGAATTGGGTTTTTGGCCTTGAACATGGAAGTCCAAGTCGCCATTAAAAATACATGGCATAAATTTCACAGTCAGACATCTAAGCCACTAAATGAGCAAGGTGTTAGTCCCAAAACTTCATGTAATATTCTTTGTGGTCTAAGCGTCTTAGTTATTCTAGGTACTGTTCAAGCTGGAAGAGTTGAGCATAATTACATTGTGTCGCTCATGCTGGTATAGGTGAGCATAAGAGTCACACTCGTTGTAGAATAGTCGTGAAGTGAAGGAGGAAGTCCAAAAGACACTCACGCACTCAACACAGTGAGGTATCTCCAAGGTTGACACCAACGCTCTACCAAACAATAACAAGCCAAAGAATGGCCTACAATGATAAGCAATGAAAAATTCAACAAGCGAGCTATCCACAACAACCATACGTATGTCACATAGTGCTTCAACATTGGTGACCTATTGCAGCAGACGACTCAAATTGTAGTGGACCTTGAAAGAAAATCCATCATAAAGTCCATGCCACAAAGAGGACATCCATCTTTACGGCGGCTAAAATTGGAAACAAAGAGGTGAATGCACAACAAGAAGAAAAGTTGCCTCGACAATCAAAGCTCAACACTTATCAACAACATGTCAGCTATGCATCACTCAAGGAAGGGGGGAGCTTCATCAATGACAACGCACTTCCCAAGATGAAGATTAACCTTGAAGACAAAGCTGAAGACAACCCTATGACAAGACTGCACAAGGTCGTGTCAAGAGACGACACGATTAAGGAAGGCAAGAATGTTAGGAGACAAATCGAACGGGTGCCCACCCAGCTGGACAAGTAGCCAGACACCACATTTGTACTCTATTATTTCGTCGAGCTAGAGTAGTGATACTCTGTATAAATCCTAATTCCAAAGTAGCAATCGATTCCCTGAGTTGTAATGATGTCATGATAATTGTAAAGGTTCGAGTAGACCACTGGCCATTTAGAATGCCCTAGGTATAAATTTCAATAACATTAATATGAAAAGAAGGCTTATCTTTAGAGAAGAAAGAGCTTTGTTGTATGTACACCCAAGCTACGAAGCTGCTTCAACTTGTAATCAGCTTTTCTAACAATTGGATAATCAGTTTTCAATTCTGAAACGTGCATTGTGTTCCTTTCTCTTTGTATTTCATTTAAGTGTAAGCATTGCCAGTTTTGTTGTGGTTTGCGACTACACTTTTGTGAGCCTTAATTGCAGATTTGAGTGCTTAAATCACTGTTTTTAGTTGTTTTGACCATAGGAGAGTGTTCCTAGACCATAGGGTGACCTTTTTGGATAGTTTTGTTGCAGTTTTCAGGACCTTTTTCATGATGGATCGGGATTTTGGTACCTTGTCAGACTGCAACCAAACTTGGTAGAATAGTGTCCCTAGGTGTCTTAGACCTCATCCTAAAGTTTCATTGCATTTCGAGTCCGTTCGAGTGCCAAAATGGCGTGATGACCTAGAGCTATGAGAAAGGACATAGGCAGATTTCCCTGATCATTTAGTGTTGGTTTGCTTGTCGAGTTGATGCATTAGCTTGTTAAGGTTCACTTCTTGAGATTGACGAGTTAATGCGTTAGCTAAGGTTCACTTCTTGAGATTGACGATCTAAAAGCCCCATTCAAGTCAGTTCCCTCAGTATTGACATTATGTTAGTACCCGATAGCTATGCTACAGACGTCCGTCGCGGCGACCTACTAACATATGTCACCTCCCAATGGCTTGGTTCTATCATCGAAGTCATCCACCACACTATGGTTGCATCTTGTATCAATTTCCAACAAGGGGCTAAAAGGAATGCCAATCCCATGGAAAACAAAGATCAAAATGATGCCAAGGGGAAGAGCAATACTCAAAATTATTCCCAAGGCAATTCCAACAACAACAACAACATCACTGACAAGACCAACGAGAAAGGAGTTTACAAAGGTTTTAAAAAACTCTCTCCTAAAGATCTAGAGGCTTTTCGCAAGGATCACAAATGCTTTAAGTGTGGGGATCAAGGATATGGCTATCATTCTTGCCCCAAAAGAAATGCTTGCAATGAGACTCCTAGAGCTTCCACGATCGAAGCTCCAAAAGAGGATGCTCATTGCAAAGGATCATCCCTTTTATATGCTTGGGGGAAGGTGAGGGAGCATGATGCCTTCGCCCTATTTGATCGTGGCTCTACTCACAACTTCATATCAACAGAGTTGGCCACTAAGTTGGGCATTCAAGCTTTCAAGATGGGAGATATTGTAACTACCGATGGAAATTTCAAGGGACACAAGCCTCCGTTACTCCCTTGATTGGGAAGTTGAGGCTTCATGTCCAAAGCTACGCCGACAAAGAAGACTTTTTTATCTCTCCTCTCCAATATGATGATGTTATCCTAGGGACACCATTGTTCAACCGCATGGCTACCAGCATGAATTTTCCTGAAAGGAGAATCTACTTCACCTACAGGGAAAAGATCAGTCCGGTCATACTATACCACTTGTAAATTCATCTGCTTTTGATAAGTCAATGAAAACCTCAGTCTCCTCGTACATTATTTTTATCAAAGAGTCTCTAATGATGCTAAGGTTTTAACAAAACAAAGTGGTAGGAATCAAGAATAATTATACTTGTCTAATTTTATAAATAGATTCCAAGACGTTTTAATCGATGACATCCTTATGGAGCTACCTCAAAAACGAGGGGATGATGACCATATCATAGAGTCTCTACTTGGGAGTAAACCTTCCTATAGAGTTGCTCAAGCTCAACAAGAGGAGACTATGAGGCAAGTGCATGAGCTGGTAGACAAGGGGATGGTGAGGCCTAGTTCCTCTCCCTTTTGCTCTTCAGTCCTTTTAGTGCAAAAGAAAGATGGCAAATACCACATGTGTGTGGACTATCAACCTTCCTATAGAGTTGCTCAAGCTCAACAAGAGGAGACTATGAGGCAAGTGCATGAGCTAGTAGACAAGGGGATGGTGAGGCCTAGCTCCTCTCCCTTTTGCTCTCCAGTCCTTTTAGTGCAAAAGAAAGATGGCAAATACCACATGTGTGTGGACTATCAAGCACTAACTCGTATCATTATCAAAAACAAATTTCTTGTACCGTAGGTAGAAGATCTGTTTGATAAGCTACAAGGTTTAACCTACTACAATAGGATTGAACTTAAAAGTGGCTATCATCAAATAAGGATAGTGAATGAAGATCGCGTTTCATACAGTGTTTGGTCTTTATGAATATCTAGTCATGCCTTTTGGCTTGACTAATTCCTCGGCCACATTCAATCGTTTATTCGAGAAAAATTTTAGATCCCACCGCAAGTTTACTGGAGTGTTCTTTGATGATATCATCATCTACTCCAACTTCTTGGAGGATCACAAGCAACATCTCCAGGAAGTTTTTCAAGGTTTGAGGGAGAACAAGCTTTTTATCAATCAAAAGAAGAGTGAAATTTTCCATCAAGAGATTCAACACTTAGTTCATATTATTTCTCAAGATGGTGTCCATATGGATCCATCGAAGTTGGACGTAATAAAAGCATGGCCTAATCCAAGGAATCTACATGAGCTACGAAGCTTTATTGGTATGTGTGCATACTATAGACTCTTCATAGAAAATTTCTCTCAAATAGCAAGACCATTACATGACTTAAAAAAGAAGAACATTAAGTACTCATGGACTGCTAAAGAGAAAAATTATTTTGACAAGCTCAAAGAGAAGCTTACCTCCCAACCAATGCTTACGCTTTTGGATATCACAAACCATTTGAGGTCCAATGTGATGCTTGTGGTGATTGCATTGGAGCTGTTTTTCTTCAAGAAGGGCATGCCATAGCATATGAGAGCCAAAGGCTCAATGCCGATGAATGGATCTTGGGCATATATGAAAAAGAGCTTTTAGTTGTTCTACATGCCCTAGACACATGGAAGCACTATCTATGGGGGACTCCATTTATTTTGCAGACGGACCACCAAAGTCTCAAGTACTTCATGACGCAAACCAAGCTTTCTGACAAGCAAATGAGGTGGAAAATTTTTCTTTCGCAACTTAATGCTCATATTGCTCACATTGCTAGTAAACATAATCAAGTGACTGATGCACTATCACAATGACCAAGGGTTAATGCGGTGTCTATAGCAACTCACAATGATCCATCTTCCATGATAGATGAGTATGCTATCGACCCTGCTTTTAAAGACATAATGTCAGCCCTCGCATTAGGGAAGAAAGAGGAACCATTCACCTTACAGGATGGTTATCTTATCCATGGCAACAAGCTATGTGTTACTCACTCCCTTTGTGAGAAAGTTATGCATGAATCCCATGCTCCTCCCTGTGCGGGGCATCAAGGGATTCAACCTATACTTCGATGAGTAGAAACGTACTTCTATTGGCCTACCATAAAAGTGGACATACAAGAGTATGTATCCAAATGTGTGATATGCCAAAAGACAAAGTATGATAAAAGGAAACAACTTAGATTACTCCAACCATTGCCAATCCCTAATTCGCCATGGGAAAGTATATCCATGGATTTTATCTTTGGATTACCCAAGTCTATCCACCAAAATACGGAAATATGGACAGTAATCGACAGGTCTAGCAAGCAAGCACACTTTATTCTTGCCAAAAAGACTATTAAGGCACACCAAATGGAAACCCTCTTCATATCTCAGATTTTCAAACACCATGGATTGCCAACATCCATTGTGTCAAATAGAGATTCTAGAAAGACCATTAATTTTTGGGAAGGTCTCTTTGAAAATCTAGGTACAAGATTGATTTTCTCTTGGTCTATCACCCACAAATGGATGGACAAAGTGAGATAGCCAATCTTATGATTCTCGATCTACTAAAGACTTATGTTACAGAAGTAGATCACCACTCACAATGAGAGAAGTACTTAACCCTTGTAGAGTATGCATACAATAATAATGTCCATATTACTATGGGGAAGGCACCTTTTGAAATTATAGAGGGAAGACCTAAAATTCCCTTGCTACTTAAAGTACATGGGAAGATCTTCGTTGCCGATGAGTATAGCCGTGGCCTACAAGAATCTTTCCAAAAGATTAAGGAGGCTATATCCCCGGCTATATCCATCTCTCAACAAAGGCAAAAGGTTGCTGGTGAGCATAGAAGGGCCTTAACGTTCAAGGAAAATGATTGGGTCTTACTTAAGTTTCCCAAGGCTTGATTGAGGCAAACAACAGGCAAAAATCTTACGGGCCATCAAACGGATTATGTTGAAGTAGCAAAAAGATATTATGGTCCTTTTCAAATCTTGAAGCCAATCAATGAAATGGATTATCAACTCAAGTTTTCCAATCATTGTCTCATACAAAATGCTTTTCATGTGAGCCTACTCAAGCCCTACAAAGGAGAGCCACCCAATTATTGAAGACCCCCCAAAAATTGAAGACAAGAAGAGGTGCTACATGCCAAAGCTATCCTTCAAAATGAAGAGAAGGTACTACGGCATGGTAATATTGTCCGATGGTATCTTATTAAAGCTCAAAAATTATCCTTTTGACAATGCTAGATGGATGCAAGGAATACAACTTAAGGATAGTATGAACCTTGTCAATGCTTACAATGCTACATTAGAGTAAGCAAATGCAAATGTTTCTTTTAAATGATCAATGTTTTTGTCTTATAAGACTAGTTCTCTTTTTATTCTGCACAACTTTAAGTGGTATGCATACTTAGCATCATGTTTGTGATGACGACGTCTCTCAAACACTAAGTAGAATTTGTCACTCTATTTAGAGAGAATGAAATGGACTCAGTAGCAGACTTGCTTGTGGCAGCTAAGTCTCCCAAGCCCCAAATGGATTAGTCATTCATCTTAGAATGATGTCGTAGGGTAAAAAGGAATCCTCTACCAGCTAAGAAACATAGACTAATGACTAAGGCTTTATCTCTTCTACCTCATAGTCGAGGACGACTATGATTTCAAGAGAGAGCTAATGTCATAAAATTTAATATCTTACTAACCCAAATAATTTTCTCATATTAAAATGATCATTTAATATGGGACATAAACAGGAACAAGAGTTAGAATATAGACATGTGCTTATGGATCTATCTCAACACGGGGCCAAAGTCAATGGGTCCAAATGAGAGATGGTCCGTCAAAGAGAAATGCTAGCTAATGGAGCTTAAATATCTTAGGGTTAGCTTCATCAAAGACCTCCAAAGGTTAGCATTAAAAGTCCTTAGACCTAAGACCTTAGGCAAGCTAGGGTTGTACTTGAGGTAGGAACCTGGCCCAAGCTTGAGGTGCTTGTCATGCTTACTGACTAGGGTGCTTGAGGTGCTTTTCATGCTTGCTGACTAAGGTTCTTGAGGTGTTTGTTGTGCTTGATGACTAAGGTGCTTGAGGTGCTTCATGACTAAGGTGCTTAAGGTGCTTCATGACTAAGGTTCTTGAGGGGCTTAAGGTGTTCCAAAAGTCAACAAGGATCCCTACATATGGGGGGCGAGCCCTACAAGTGGGGACATGAGAGAGAACACACACACCCTCACTCAAGGCAAGCCTTAGTCTAAAGAGGCGACAAGGACACATGTCAAACTCCTCTCCATGTTGCCCTCATAAGGTGCCTAAAGCCTATTGGTTGGCCTCTAAACGGGGGTGCAATAAGCTTTTAGCTAATTAAATTAATGTTTAAGCATTTATCAAGTCCTCTCTCTCAAAGGAGTAAGAAGGGCACTTGTTCTAATGCTAGCATTGTTGCTTGATATGACTAAAGCATGTGATTGGCTAGGCTTATAGGGATCCAACCAATTTCATCTTGAGCTACAAGGAGGGGTCGACCAAGGCAAGTTGGGGGTATACTCTCTCTGTCTTTCTCACTCTCACACACACATAGACACACACACACTCACATGTGCTCATTCTCACTTGGTGAAAGTGCAAGAACTCCATCTCCTTCTCCAAGCTTGTTGAGAAATTGAGAGCCTATACCAACACTCTTGGCTATGGAATGCAAATCCAATTAATAGCCATGCTTCAATGCTAAAGCTTGCCATCTTCTCCATCTTCATTACTATGCTATTATGCTATGCTAAGCAAGAAGAGTGATGATAAGTAAGGAACTATTTCGTTCTCATAAGCATTTTTCTTCTTTCTCTTCCCTACCCTCATTCCCTACTAGCTCTCTCCACCTTCAAAGTCGTTTGAGGTCTTGGGACTGAGGCTGGGGACAAGTTGATGCTTTCATTTAGCTAAGTTACAAGCATAATTGTGGTGCATGAATCTCTCTATGTTCATTGCACCATCAAGGCCTCAAGCTTGTATTATACCAAGTCTCTCTTTATGGAAGAAATTATAATACAAAAGCCTTTTGGAGGGGGGACCGGATCCACATAAATCCGGTTCTCAAATATTATCAAGTTCTCTAATTCTCTGTCTTGCAAAGTATTGTTAATGCCAAGTTAATTAAGTATAATGGTTATGTTGCTACCGCTAATTAAGTTCACCCTCTATTTTCTCAAAGTATTCTCATAAAAATTCTCACTACAATTCTCTTAATTCCGTTATTCTCAATGCTCATAGGCTATTTCCATTACAAATATATTGTCTAAAATAGTTCTTCCCTCAAGAGGATGCAAGATTAAAAGCTCTACAGATAAAGTTTCCTTGGAGATATTCAACGAGTTCAAATTCAAAGGGGGGGGGGGGTAGAGACCCTATAAACCAAATTACATTCCAAGTGCTAGGATGTCATACATCTCATACTACAAAAACACCAACATTCCATGTCAATGTCATATGGAATTCATGTACATAAAACACATAAATCAAAACATCAAAATGTATTGTTAGAATAGAGTTTCCTAAACCAAATGTGCATCTGCAATCAACATTTCACAGGTCCACATGCAATGTCAAACAAACATCTTTTATAGAGTACATCATCTAGCTCTAGACACATGTAATGCCTCAAAGCCTCCACACAAGCTTGGCCCAACCTGCAACACCCTGCAAACAAGTCCAAAACATAGTTGTGAGGCTCGGTAAATGTTGCCAACAACCACCTGACCATATAAAAAGTCAATTAGAAACCTACTGCACACACACATACACTACAACATTGAACAGTGTTTAACATTGGACTAGTCTTACAGAAAGAACAAAGAAGACCGCTCTACCCTGCCTCTAAGCATAACACCATCAGTCTCCATGGGGAAGATTAAATCATCTATCATGTAGCTACAATCTAGTGGAAACAATCTCTCGGCAATTTTCTCAAACAATTGGTATCAGAGCTACGGTGGCAAACGACGTGCACAGTGGCTTCCTAACGAGACGGAAGCGATGGAGCTCGGCTATGGCAGCTTGAGCTTGGTGGCGGTGGAGAGATCAAGCAAGCTTGGAAGCTTTGTGAGAATGAAATGGGAGCTTGTGAGCTCAGTTGAGAGTGATGTATGCTCTTGTGGAAGCTCCAAAAGGAGTGTGGAAGATTGTGTGTAAGTGAAGGTGATGTCCTAAAAACTATGTGCACAGCAGCACTGTTTTCAGATTTGTTTTGCTCCCTATAGAGTCCAGACTTTAGAATTCCGCCCAGATGGCCTATCCGTTTTGATGTGGTCTACAATTTTGTAGAATAATTTTTTTGTGAATTCCTCATGGTTTTGCTAATATTCAACTCATACTAACTCTATACAAAAATTACAGGTCTTTTGTTTTTGCATAGTGTGCGAGTTTGATGCACTTTTGGAAGCACGGCAGGTGCTCGAAGTTAGGTGCATAAATTTTGATATGAAGATGCACTTTCAACTTGTGAAAGCTTGTGGTTTGAGAGTTTTTTGTTAGATTTGGGCTAAGAGTCACTGAGAAGTTTACACACCATCGAAGCGGTCTCTTGAGAGACACGGTTTTTGGAGCACACAGGTGGAGCTTCTTTCACAGGTTTTCAAAGGATACTTTGGTAGTGATTTGTTCTTGGATTCATGGTCTTTGCGGATCAATTTGCATATGGTTATGATGCATGGTTGATGCCCATTGTACATGCATTTTGGCGAGCACTTTTAAGTGCCGGTGAGCTCTCTTGACAACATTGTTTTCGCATTGATCAAGTTTCCGGATTGCAACTCTTTGGTGCTTGCTTATGCACAGTCACTCCATTGATGAACGTTGAGTGTGGATTGCCATTATATGTGAAAGTGTGGAGCCATTTTGGCATTTCTACTCATTGGCATTCAGTAGTGTTATGGTTTTTGGTAGAGATTGCACTTGAGTTTTTGCTCATTTTTCAGGGAAAACTCTGTCGGATCCCAAATTCTTGCCATGGTTTATGTGTATCCATAGTTTTCTCTCTGATGGTTTAGTGGTTGAGTTTTGACTCCCACTTTTACACAGGTTGTGTATGCTATGGTTTTCTGGCACATTGTTCAATCATTGACACATTTAGACAACAATTTTTCACTCACATATGTATGTCATTTGTGGCGTCGTTGAGTGATACTCCGGCTAGAGTGGTTTGGCTCTCTGTATGACTTTGTGAGGTGATTCTGGACGAGTACATTCTTGGATTGGCCATGTCTCCATTGTGATTTACTGTTGAGTTTTTTGCTCTAGTTACAGAGGAGACTCTGCCAAAATATTGCCAGATATGTATGCCTATTACAAAAGCTAGTGAGCTTCACCATTTGCTCATCTTCTTTGCTTGAGACAATGGTTTGCTCTCAGATGGGAGAGTCTTGTGATCTCGATCATTTTTTGCCGTAGGTTTGGCATGGATATGGAGACGCTTCAGGTTAGAGGCAATTCTTGCTCACGATTGCGGACTGACATGTTGGCACTGCGACCACGATGGGCATATTAGGTGCCGTTGCTTCAGGCGTATGAGGCAACGGAAGAGGTAGATGCATGGTGCTACTATGAGGAAAGATGCTAGAGAGTATGCATGTGACGAGCATGTCACTTTTGAGTCTAGCTTGCCTTTAAGCTACTTTGTGTCTTAGGATAGCACATTGTCTACGCATTTTCTACTAGACGAGCATGTAGTTTTTGACGTGACGCCACGTAGTGACTTGTTTTGCTCTTTTTCTAGTGGGAGACTTGGTTATGTGCAGTTTTCTGATGGTTTAGCATATGACATAGAGGGTACTAGAGATGTATGCATGTCTTTACCTAGCAATGCATTGCTTATGCTATAAGATATACGTTATGTACCAGGACTTAGCTAGAGTCTCATTTCAATGCTTCAGTTGTAGAGTAGTGGACATTGTGTACTGCTTGCAGAGTGGTCATTTCAAATGCATAGGGGATCACTGGTGATAGCCAGAGGTTCTAGGAGTGGTCTTGTATACCCTTTGCATATTTTTTGACACACAAGACGGTGTAGTCTCTGTGTATTTGCAACCATGTTTTGAGCGAGAGACGAGGCGTGTCTCTTTTGCGGATGTGTTGCATAGAGAGTAGGTTGTTCATTTGTCTTGTGTTTATGTTCATGCAGATAGTGGTACCTCTGGGGATGCACAACTTGGGCAGTCATCAGTTGAGGTGACATGAGTTGAGCTAGAGACCGATGCATTGTTCTATGATGCATCTGATATGTTTGAGGGTGGCAATGTCCTTCAGACAGCTATGTGTGATTGCAATGGTGTTGATCTTTTGGTTTTGTCGTCATTCTCAATAGATATGCCCTTGTCGGATGATGTTGACATGGTAATGCATAGTCAGGTGATTTCTGATGAGGATGCATATGGCATTGAGGTTGCTGACAGGGATAGGTTGGCACACATAGTGCATGTTTTATTGACTTTTGGGTCTCTCATGTCTGACCTTTTGGTCTTGAGAGCTAATCTTGCTTATGCGGTTGGCACATTTGCAGTGGGAGTTGTCAATTGTGCGATGGCTGACATTGGCATTGTGCATTGTGGAGCCATGCAGGTCGTCACTTGATACCTGCATCAGGAGTGTCATCGTGGCTCTAGCCCTAGTGGTATGCATGTTACATCTACACTAGAGCGATTACAAATGCACTCACGTTTTTGGAGTGGGACAGTGGGAATTGGTTGAGAGCCATCTTCTCTCACCTCTTGTATATACTGGTTGTAGGCTAGTCTTCTCGCGACTTATCGGCACACAACCTTTAGTGGGAGAATGTTAGGTAAAGGTGGTGTGCCTCATCGTGCTTTGCCCGTGTCCGCCAGCCAGTGTTTGGCCACCCACATTTATCTCCGTATTCTTTATACATACAAAGAATAAGGAGCTCTCACTTATTCTCACATTGTGCTCACACAGTGAGATTTGGGAGCTCCACCCTACATCTTGTGTTCTCTCTCTCCCCCCCCTTCTCACTCTCCGGACACGCACCGCATTTGTGCACTCACACTTGGAGGCTCCATTTTCCTTTTACCCTTCTTGAGTACATTGCTTGCTTGTGGACTACCTTGAGAGCCACTCCGAACGGTGTTTTGAGTAACTCCATGAGGGACGGGAGGAAGCGACTCTTCTTGTGTTTCATCTAAGTACTCATCACTCTCATTCTGAAACCTTTCACTTAACAACCATATAGCACAATGTCACATATATTAGCACTAAAGTAATATGATCACTCTCAAGAAAACAAGAGCCACAAGTGTTAAGGTACTTAGTCTTCCATATATCTATCTCTTGCTTTGGAATAACTCCTACTAGATAATCCAACCACAAAGGAGAAACATTGGCCTCCCATGTTGTCACATTCCTCTCAAGCAAAGAGGGAGATTACATTGTATTCTCATCATGCACATTAATCCACTCTCTAGTGAATAATGGGGCTGCATCCAATTCGTGTGCCTCTACGCATTGCACAATCCATCTATACATTTCTTAGAGTATCATTTTCTTTGAGAAACACATACAAGCAATGGTATAAGTAATGACATGTATCTTTAAAAGAAATTCCTAGAGTCTTTTTTGTATGGAAAACACTTTTCAAAATAAACCATACACCCTATCTTGGGCTCCCACGAGGGATTTAAGGATTTTTAGCATAGACATTAATCACAACCGTCTTGTCAAAAAAACCATCCACCCCATATAGGGCTCCCACAAGGGATTTAAGGACTTTTTGTAAAACCAAAATGATTTTCCATCACACTCAGAATGACCAACATCACAAAACCATGGCAAACAATTTAAATGTTATTTTCTTGCAAAGAGTACAAGGCAAAGATGCAAACCTATAAATAACTCTCTTAGCCAATAGCACAAGTTTCGGCATCTTCTCACTAGTATCGAAATACTTCACTGCATCCATTAAATAAATAAAATCCTACATACGTAGTAGCCTTTAAAAAAACACACTCGAGTTGATCTTGCGTAAAATAAAACATGTCTATATTCTATAAAAAATAATGGTCAAATGTCTCCTGCAAAATATGATTCTTCATGCTCATCTTGTAGAGTAGGTCAAAAGAATTTGGAGGTTTTAGACCTTCTACTTGAAGCCTTTCAATCATAAGTGTACCCTCCCCATTCAAGTGAGCCCAATAAGTTTCCTTTTTCGTGTAACTTCTAAAAAGTTTGTAGTCACCGAAATGAAGATATTGTGGATCTTTAGACTTAGTGAGACTCATGAGGTGCAAAATTATCTTCTGTATATAATAAATAAGATTATCATATCAATTTATCATATGGAAAAATGAAATAGAAAGAACATAATTATCAAATGAGAAACAAATAGCTTGATTACCTCTCAGGAGTCATTTTTGAGCTTGTTAGGAGTGATTACCTCTCAAGAGTAATTTTTAAGCTCTATTGTCAAGCAATAGAGCTTATCTCCAGTGATCTTTAGCATGCCAGGTTCATCTCATTTAATGATAAAGCAACTTGAAGAAATCATCACCATTGAGAGGATTGGCGATTGATAGGTACCTATGTCCCCTATCTTTCAATTGTTCCTCTTCTACCTTTGTGGCCTTGTCTCTAGTCTCTTCTTCTTCTCAACATCATTTAGTCCAAGTGCATCAAGCTTTGCTCTTTCATTGGAAATAAATGCGTTGAACTCATCCTAATGCACAACACTTTATTGAAACCATAAAAAAGTTTGACATTAATCTAAAAACATGTATTGTAAGTATCACCTTCCACCCAAGTTGAGATATCAATCTACATGGAGTGTTGTATCATGGTGCAGCACCATGGTAGTACCTTGCCTCCACATTCATCTCCACCCTGGCCCATTCTCTCATATCGGGTGTCAATTTCTAAAGAATTGACTCTTTATTTGCAATACCGAATTTTTGAAACATATAAACTTCATGAGTGATGTTTGGCATGACATGTGCCCTTGAAAGTATGTAAACAAACAGAAAAGAAAGAGATGAACACACGCATCGTTTGTAAAAATATGAGAGTTAGTATACGATTAGAAAACTTACACATTGGAGGTGTCAAGTGCAAGAAGAAACTCCGCTTCTTCATGTATTACAATTTTTAAAACATTATGTTTTAATACACTACTATACTTAGATTAATTGATAAATGTAATCTATTTTTCTATAATTTTGATATACATATTATATAAATATAAGTACTATAATATATTTTATATGTGTTAGTTTAGGTGGTATGTCCATATACTAGCTACTATATATACTATATTAAAGAACCACTACGTAATATATTTACTATATACTATGTATTCTATGTAGTAGTTATATATATACTATGTAGTACTTATACTATAATGTATATTATATATACTATGTAGTACTTATACTATAATGTATATTATATATACTATGTAATAGCTACACTATATACTATATGTAGTAGTTATATTGTATACTATATACTATATTTATTATATAATATATATATATTAATATTATAGACACAATATAAAGTAGTTTTTGCACATTTGTAATCAAAAATAATTACGCATTAGTGATTACAAATGTTTTGCGCATCAATATTCATGGAGTTTTGCAAATTTGTTAAAAAAAAGGGAGTGACAGAGCTCCCCCATCATCCGCGCCGGGCAAATGATGAGGGAGATCTGTTCCCCTTTTTCTTCAATGAATAATGTCAAATTTTCAGTAAAATAAGTGCAAATTTTTGAGAATTTGTTGCTCTGCCTTTCGCTTTTTTTTAATGCAAAACGGCGGATCTGCGAAACGGAAAAATCAGCAGGAAGAGTGCTCAAGAGGAGAAGAAAATGCAGTCAAGGAGAGATCCCATACCTTTACTTTCTTCCTTTGTTCCAAAAAGATGACCAATGTTTTTTTTTCCTTCCTTATATGATAAAACCCTAAATCTATGCATTCATATTATGTTCGCCCAAAAAAACACAAATAACAACACATAGTATATAACCATATATTATATAGATTATATAATACATTATATAATATATACATTTATATAATTTGAAGTACGTTATATATTTATGTCATACATTGTATAATATCAACGTTATATATGCTATATACATTTTATATAATATATACTACGTTAATATATAATATATTATAACATAGTATATATATTATAATATAACATAATATATAAAGTATAGACTACATACTATTATATATATATATATATATATATATATATATATATACATACTATAGCTATATACTATATAGAGTTGTAAGTATGAAGTATTTAGAGTAGTTAGTATATATGTACATATATTATATATTGTATATACTACTATAGAGTATAGATTATATAATATATATAACGTCTCTATAGTATATAGTATGATATATAATAGAGTATTTAATATTTATTATAGTATATATATATATATATAATATAATATAATACAACCACATAGTTGTATTTAAATTCATTATATAGTATATATTCTATAATACATGTAGTATATAGAATTATCTATAGTGTACAGTATATATTATAACGTATATATTATGTTATCATATAATAATGATATAAATTATTCTAGCTATATAATACATATAGAATTCATGTATAGTATATGATACATGGTATAACTTGTATATATTAGTATAACTTGTCTATATAACACTATAATATATTTGCTATTAACGTAATATTGTGCATATTCTTAATTATAGTAAAATAAATTAATACAATGATGAATGTATTAAATGCATATCTTTGAGAGATTTCAAAAGATTTGAAGTGTTGTTGATTCTTTTATATCTTAATGATTATGACTGTGCGTATTTTAAAGAATGAATATATGAAATTCATGTGGGACGGGTGTCTAACCTCATTCCTATCTTATTGCAGACATAGCGAGAACCAAGAATATAATTGTCAATCCATGGGACGAAGCTAATTCGACTAGTGCACAGAGGCTACAAGAGGTTGTCAATCTCTTGGAAAACAACAAACAACTCGCATCTAACTCAAGCTAGACTCAAATGACAGAAATCACCAAAAGCTAGTCGCTAATTGGCAAACAAATCATAACTGTTACATCATCAAACGACATCCAAACGTTACGTAACTTCTAGGACATGTTTATTAGACCTAAGCACAGATGCTTATGGTCTCAAATCTCACTTTAGGTCAAGTGCAAAAATCACGATTATTAATAGCAGTGAGTTTTTGACCCAGTCGTTTTCGACCCAGAATGCATCTAAATGCTTAGCAATGATGTCCCAATACCCCGCCTATACTTATTTTATGATTTTGAAGCTTAAACTCCTACTTATGAGATGAAATTAGGCCACGGGTTGGCGGCACCAAAAGCTACGGATTACCATGAAATGCTTATGTCAATGCGTAGAGCTTTTACTTGTGGTTGCAACGCAATAGACGGCACTGCAATGTGACAACCGAGAAGGGAGTAGGAAGCGCGAGAAGGACAGAAGTGATCATCGTTAGCAAGCAGGAGCACCATGGATGTCTTTCCTCAAAGGCAATAAAGGTCTATGTTATGACTTAAGTGGACAGCCTTCAGAAGAAGTCCTCTACGACTTCTATGCCAGATGCATAATTCTGTCCTTTAGCAATATGTTGGCGCTTGAGGAATCATTCTATACAGGTTTCTTCACTTGGTGAACGAAGATATTTGGGCCAGTGATAAGTAACCTTATCAAGATTTTTTGGCTATATTAGCCATTGAACTTAAAAACAGAGTCACCATGCAGTTCTTGCAAGTGCTTGACAAAGAAAGACGACTCAGATATGAGAAAGCATCACATGCGCTTAAAGACCGTCGCCAACCGTCAATCCGAAGACTACTTCAGTCCATGAAGCTGTGTCAAGGGACGACACAATGCTCCTAGATTATTAGTTTTGACCATAAAAACCTTAGCTAAGGTATAAAAGCCAATTTTTGAAAGTATTTAAAAAAAAGTTTTGGATAATAGAAACACAGCGTGAGCTCAAGTTCGTAAAAAGTTTGAATGTAGGTGAGAAGCATTCTAAAAATCTTACACAGCATTGCACATGAGAGATCAGGGAGGTTCTTGAAGAAGGTCATGGCGCCCGTTAGGGTTTTCACCATATATTCTTCTGTTGTTCTTGCTCTGAAGATGGTAGTCATGGGTAATTCAGCCATGTTGGCCTCTTCTTTTTTAGTGCTTCGTATGCCTTCCATGTCCTTACCCTTGGTACAGGACATAATTTAGGATCTTTCTGGATGGCTACAGGTGCTCTTGTGAACAAAATTAGATATCTTGAATCTTGCTCAACCAATTCTTTCTCCACTTGGGGTGGATATCCTCTGAGCCTTTTGCCTGTATATCCTTGTATAGTCTTTCTTTAACCTGTAGTAGTTCTACTTTGATCAATGGGTATGGCAGTGATTGCTGATGCCACTAAGAATTGATTTGGTTGGGAGTGAGTTGAGTTAAATTTACTGAGTGGAGGACTCTCAACTCCCAATCCATTGTTGCTTTCCATTTAGCATCTTCTCTTGGACAATTTGCTCTTTTAGTGCAACTTCCTCAGCTTTAGAAAGTTGGACCATGGGCACCTGCTCGGCTTCAATGTGAGTGGTACTTGAAAGTCCGACTCTCCTACTAGTCCTTCTGACGGTTGTGTTTCCATCTCAGCAAAAGAGACTGAGGGTATGTCGCTGGTTGGTTGTTCAGATGTTTCTGCTTCTTCTTGAGTTTGTGGTTGTCCCTCTCTTAGCAGCTGATTGACTCTCTTTAATTCTGCTATCTCTTTGAGCAATTGCTCTTCTCTTTGGACCCACATCAATGCAAGGTCTCGTCTTTGCAATTGCTCCAGCTTCAGCTCTAACTCAAGGTCCTTGTTCCTCTTTTCTAAAGTCTTATAAACTTCATTTGTTCCCTTGATTGAGGTGATAGCAGGGTTTTCTCTTATTTGTCTTAAGGATGTTGCTTGATCATTGATCCGTTGCTCTGAGTACTGCAAAGAAGCATTTGCTACATCGAGCTGCACTTGGATCTTTTGTACTGACAAGTAGTGGTTAGAAGTTCCTTGGTTAATTCTGTGTGTTGTTGATCTTTGCTTTTGCATGCATCGAACAATTTAGTTAGAAGCTCTCCCAGCTCTTCCATCTCTTTTTTTTGTTTCTCTTTTGCAAGCTAGTGTTGTTCTGCTTCATCTTTCAGCTCTTTGATCTGTCTTTGAAGATATGAAATGATGTTCATACTGTCATCCAGCTCTCCTTGTAGAGCATCAATGACTAGCTCAAGCTCCTTATCCTTAGAACTACGGCTAAGTGCTACTGTTCGCATCTTATCTATCATCAGTTGCATCTGCTTAGCGTATTCATTTACTTGCATGATGACTTCGTCATTTGTTTCCCAATCTTTAGGCTCTACCTAGGTTGTTTAGAGGTTTTGGCCGTTTCAGTTTGTGGCTCTTTGGGTTGTGTTGTGGCTTCTTTGGTGTCTAGCTTTGTAGCCACATCATATATCTCCTTTGCTAGCTTTGTAGTTCTATTCGGTGTCCTTCTTCGGTCTTGAATCTACCAGTGAAAACAGTTGTGTTGTTTTCTTCAAGCTGTTCTTTTGCCACGTAAGTTGTTTTTGTTGTCTTCACTGAAACTGGATCTAATTGGTAGGGTGGCAACTCTTGCAGCTTTTCTTTCTAGGACACCCTTTTCTTTGCCTTCTCCGTCACTTGCATTGCTTCTGTTAAGGAAATACAGTGTCAAAAATTCACTTTGAAATGCCTTAAGTCTGAATTGCTGACAATTGATGTCTATTTTACTTCAAATCAGTTTGGGAGCATGCATAGATGCATAAAAACATGTAGAGATCAAAATCATACAGTTTAGGCAAAAATTGCAACAAAAGTAAATGATCTAGATTATTTACAGTTGAGATTTTTTCCAAGTTTTTGCACTTTTAACATCATAGGCTTGAAACATATAGATTTAGGTGCTCTGAGTGAAGTGTGGGCTCATTTGAGTACCCTGGGTGGAAATGGTGTCATTTTTAGGCTTTCAGACTCTGAAATAGTAGATATAAAGAGATTTTGAGTTTTGAGATCTAAATTTTCTCAAACTTGATCAATGGACTTGGGACATTATGTTCTTTAGTCCCATAAGGTCAAAATTGCCATTTGCACCCATCTTGGCAAAAAAGTAAATAATTGCGATTATTAACTTTTTCATCAAAATGTGTATTTTTTGTTGCAACTTGGTTCTAAGAATGACATAGACTCTGTGTATGAGATATGGGGTGATTTGGATCAACAAATGTGACAAATAACTCAAAAATTGGATTGGAAAGACTTTGGTGCATTTTTTTTGACAATTTTCAAGTTTTTCTTGATCATTTTGGCTCATACTTGAAATGTGGCATGAAATAGATGTGTACAAGTGATAGGTGAAGTGAGGAGATCATTTTCAAGCCAAACAAACACAAAAGTAAATAATTGTAATTATTTATAGCAGTCAATTTTTTTTGCAAGACTTGACAATTTGATGACCTAGACATAATCAATACATCTAAAACAAGTCCTAAAATGAATTTGGTAAAGTTCTGTCATGTCGACATCACTTTCTACTCTTGTTGACTTTGAAATCACCGAATTTTGTGACTAGATGGCCTGTAGAGCTGGTTAGTCACTTTTGAAGCTATGGACTTGTCCTCTACATAGTCTTGATGTTAACTATCCAGTTTTGGCTCATTTGGAGTCAACTTGACTTCATATGTCAAATTTGACGCTTTGTAGCATTCGAGCTATTTTCTGTTGTCTGAGAGCTTGTCTTGATTGTATTCGTGAAACCATCCATGTACATTGTGTATAGACCCAGTCTATAAGCTGTCCTTGGAGTCAGAATCCAATTCTGACGTATGGCAAAAACCTAGATTATCTACTTGGGACCCCCCCCCCCCCCCGCAACCTTTGCCAAATGGTCATCTGGTGATATAGAAGTGCTCTATTATATAGGGGCATGCTACAGTTCAAGTCTCGTCCAATTTGGTTGAGCTGACATGCCACTATGGTCAATTTGTGTCGTAGGACAGACTTCTTAAACTATTTTTCCCCAAATTCCCCTGTAAGTCCTACTAGGCCGTGAAATCTAAGACTCGAAAATTTCTTCAATCAGATTCCGTTAGCTCATTCTGCAAGAATTTGCGAAAGTAGGCCTTGGCAGCTTAATCTAAGCTTCCCGCTTCCATCTGTCGATTCGATTGAAATTTTTTGTGCATGTCCGTCTTGTCCTTTTGATCATCAACGTATCTTCAGTTTCTCCATCTGGGTCATTTTCTATTTATTATTAATTTTTGACCTGTTTTTTGAAAAAATCAAAGAAAATAATAAAATACGCTAGTAAAAGTGAAAAATCAATAATAAAAAAAATCCATTGAGAAACATTGCTTTATTGTTTTTTGGTAGATTTGTCTATTTTTAAGTCCCAATATCAAGAAATAATGATGAAAATAACAAAAAAAGATCATTTTGATGATTTTTTGATAGTATATACACTATTTACACTCATTGAGGAGATGTTATCAGTTAAATTTTCCCTACTGATGACTTGTTAAGGGAATTGTTAGGTAATTTTACAAAAAATAACACGTTAACATCCGACTTTTTTCTCCCTCTTCAAACATTGCCCTTAATTACTTAGTTTCCTTCCACCCCTCATAGATGGCGTACTCCGGGACGACTGTGTGCATGGGTTGAACAATCGTTTCTATGCATATCCTTGGTTGGATCTACCATGCTTCGAAGATCAATGCAATTCAATCCATTAAGAGTTGGGTCTTGAGTAATTAACTCAAGGGTTTCTGAGGTCGAGGGTTTCTTTTGCTGTCTCCCAAAGAGCAAATCTTGTAGCTTGTGTGCTCTTTGCTTTATTGTACCGTCAGGATGCTTTGGCACGCTGATTTTTTGAGATTTCGGTATCAAGAATGATGGTTGTTGAGCTTTAACTCGCCATTGGTATCTTGGTTTTCCTTGGATAAAATGTTGTGGTCGAGTGTTTTGAGACTTAACTCTCCACTACTTAAATGCTCTTTTTCCCTCCAAACCCATCTTGTTTTAGATTCCCTACTTGAAGATGCTCTTCTTTGTGTTATGAACCTTGGAACTGTCTTTGGTATATTAGATGATGTTTTGGTCACCCAGATTTGAAGCGGCTTGTCCTTAAGTTGTGCTTTTGGTATCCAGATCTGCCTGACTCCTTGCATGCTACTTGTAGCAGTTGCTTGTCTATAGGATGGAGAAGATTGATTGCTTCTTTGTGGTTTGTTCTGCTCGTAATGTCTTTTCCATTCTTCTTTGCTTGGTGCAATTGTAATAATGAGTTGTCCGCCTTTAGGTGATAGATTGAGCTAATTGGTATCCCAATCTGGTACTGCCTTGTACGTTCGCATCCATGAGATTCCAAGAATCATGGTTTCATTCATGTGTTCATCTGGTAAGCATACAAATTGACAAGGGCATGAACGTCCATGTACTATCACATTTAAGTTGACTACTCCCAATGTCGGTGTTGGGTTCTTATTGCATCCTTTGATAGTCGATATTCCTGATGTCAAAGATTGATTCGTTGCTTTCTTGTACGTGGAATACCTGACTGCATTTACTCAAGCTCATGTATCAACCAACGCATTTGTGCTATGATTGTTCAGCCATACTTTGATGCGAAGGTCCATTCCATCTAACCATTCATCATCTGTTGATATTGCATCCTTTTGCCAGATTCCCATAGTCCTTCATTCAGTTCCATAGTGTTGATGGGAATAGGTATTTGTTGTTTTTGAGAACAGCTTTCCTTTTGAGTACTCGAATCCTAGATTCCTCTTGGGATTCATCAATAACCTCCTGTCATTCTATCTTTCTTTGCTTTGCTGCATGCATCTTTTCTAGCAATTCATTGGTTAGTGGCAAATTGTACTTCTTTAAACGGCATCCACTAATCCAATTAGCCATGGGTTCACCATCTAGGGTGGACAACTTAACTGCTCCACTTGGAGATACGCATTCAATGATAAACGATTTGTTTCTCTTTTTCTTAAATTTGGGAATGTGATGCTTAAGGCAATAGACTAAAACTAAGTCCCACTTTTTTGAAGATTATAGTAACTAGATGGGAATCAAAAAACTGTTTTTGTTTTTGCTTTTGTGCATAGATGTGAGCTACATTTGTTAGCCTTTGCCCATCAAAATTTTCTAAATCTTCAAGCCTCTCTGACAATTCATGTCCAGTACACTCAAGATCCCTAGCTACCCTTAGTGTCGGCAATAGAAATTCTATCGACAGTATGGCATCAAGAACAAGGTTAAAGGGTGTAGCATTTAAAGCTGTCTTGAATGGAACTCTATAAGCCCATAGAGCGGCATGGAGATTCATTTCCCAATTTGTCCATCTTGAACTAACAACTTTAGTCAATACAAAGCTAAGAATTTTATTTGTATGCTCAGCTTGTCCATTTGCTTGTGGGTGATAGGGAGCCAATTTGTTATGGATGACCATAAATTCATTAAGCAGATACTCAATTACCTCATTGAGGAAATGAGTTCCCCTATCACTGACAATTTCTATTGGCAGTCCATATCTTGTGAACACATTCTCTTACAAGAATGCAGTTATGGTTCTGGCATCATTCTTTAGGGTTACTATAGCCTCTGCCCACTTGGTCAAATAGTCTGTAGCTACAATGATATGTTGATCTTGGGTTCTATAAGCAGGTGGCTATATTGGACCAACAAAGTCTATACCCCATTTCGCAAAAGCTCTAGCCCCCATCATTGGTCTTAAAGGCATTCTATCTACAAGGGTTGGCATTTTCTCTCGTTGACATGCATCACACCTTCGAACATATTCCTTGGCATCTGCAAAAAGTTTTGGCCACCATATGCCTTCCATTAAGATTTTTCTTGCGGTGGTTTCACTAGAAAAGTGACCTCCAGCTAATCCAGCATGTACTTGTTCTATAATGGGAATATATTCGTCTTCATTTGCACAAAGACGCAGATGATGATATTTTCCTCTTTGATATAAGTGGTTTCCAATAAGAGCATAGTCTTTTGCTTCAGTTTCAATTTCTCTTTGGCGGCGTTTGCTTATATCCTCAGGAAATATTCGGCTTGATAATAAGTAAGTAACTAGATAGTTACTTCACTTAGGAACAAGTGATATTTGGAACAATGTCACATGAGGTATGGGTGCGTGTTTCTGGCATTGAGGATTTTTTTTTTGCAAATGAGTGAACGTCACTCCTCATAGTTGGCCAATACTCCAAGTCTCAAGATCCATTGCATAGTTTGATCTTCTGCAAAGTGAAGCCCCACTATGGTAATATGTGCTTGACTTAGGTATTGGGTTTTCTCTTTAGGATTAATACACAAAAATAGTATTCCATCTCGATTTCTTTTGTATAGCCTTCCATCTAGTAATTGATATGTAGCCAATTGCTCAATTAATCCAGTTGTAATAGGAAGTGGTATTTCCAAATCCACTTGAGCTATGGTCATCAATGATACCATATTTTTCGACCATCGAGGTATCATTTCCACGGAGAACAGATGTGCATCTGGTAGATCATCGTCTACTCCCTTGGATGGTTCTCCTGAAATAATTCTTGATAATGGATCTACTCTTTGATGAGTGGTGCCCTTTTTCACAACTACAGTGAAATCAAATTCCAAAAGAATGATGAACCATCTCACTATTCTTCCTGTGTCATGGCTTGTTGACCAATTACAATAAGGCTTGGTGGTCCACAAAGAACACAAATTTGTTAGCTAATAGGTAATATCTATACTTCTTTACGACATAGATCATTCATAATCCTTCCCTTTCGGTGGTTGTATAGTTTTTCTCTGCCATTATCAAATGTCTACTAGCATAAGAAATAGGAAAATCAATTTTCTCATCTCCTAGTTGAGCTAGTATACACCCAATGGCAAAATTGCACGCATCTACATATATGTGGAATATCTTATTCCAATTTGGTGCTTTCAATATTGGAGCTAAAGTGAGAGCTTGCTAAAGCTTCATGAAGGATTCTTCACACTCATCAGTCCATTCAAAGAGTGTAATCAAGCTGTACATAGGTTTTGCAATTGATGCGTATATGTAAATGAATTGTCTGTAATATCCACAATGTCTCATGAAATCTTGAACCCCTTCGACTGTTGTCAGTCTAGGTAATTCAGCAATAACACGAGTTTTATCCATATCAGTAGCTATGCCATTTTTAGACACTATATGTCCAAGAAATTTTCCTTGTCTACCCATAAATGTGCACTTTTCAGGATTTAAGAAAATCCTAAAAATACCTTTTTGAGGTGTTCAAAATTATCAGCCCGGATTGATGAATGTACACATAGATCATCCATATATACTTCCAAGAAATTCCGAAGGTATTCAAAAGCATGGCTCATTAATCTTTGAAAGGTCGCAAGAGCATTAATTAACCCAAAAGGCATAACCCGATAGGAAAAAATACCCCATTCAGTTGCAAAGGCGGTTTAATGCTAATCTTTGGGGTCAACCAAAAGTTGATTGTATCCCAAAAAGCCATCAAAAAAGATGTAAGCTTCTTTTCCTGCAACTCGTTCTAAAGCATGCTCAGTGATTGGAAGAGGAAAGTTGTCACTAATGGTAGCTGCATTCACTTTCTTGAGATTGACACACACCCTTAATTTTCCATTTTTCTTGGGTACTACCACAATTGGAGACACCCAATCTGTGTGCTCAATTTCATAAATGAATTCGGCTTCCTTTAGCTTTTCTATCTCTTCTTTGATCTTTATGGAAAATGTCTCATTATAAGTGTATGGCCTTTGTCTGCTTGGTTTTGCATCATCTCTCATAGGTATGGTATGTTGATAGATTTTCGGATCAACACCCTTGAGATTCTTATAAGACCAAGCAAAGATATCTCGGTATTCTTTCAGTAAACTTAACAAAAGCTCTTCGTCTTCTTCCGTCAGGTTATTTGCAATATAGGCAGGTCTAGGCTCTTCTCTTGGTTTGGCCCGATCTATTTTTTTTGCGTTTTCAGGTCCTTCGTAGGACTTGCCCTGTTTTCTTAGTTCCCTGACAGGTTGTTCGACTATGATTTTTCGGTCTTGTAGAGTATATTTCTTATAATGGGATGGAACACTCATTACATATTTACCTTCCTCCTGGGTGGTTTCCATTTCAGTTGTATATATCTCCTTTAGACCCTTCTTCAACTCTTGATACTTGTTTCTCCGTTCAACTCGTGTCATGGTTGAATCCTTGTCCTGGTATTTAGGTTTTGTTTGAGTTTATAAATTTGATAGTTTTCTTTGTATCGCATTTTATCAAGGACTTTTGAGCATCTTGACATTATTTATAAAACCACCTATTGCATTATCTAACGTTGTTGATACCATGGACATGCTTTATGGCATTTGAAGCATTCTTTGGCACAAGAACAAACAATTTTTTTGAAAGCTTTCCATTTAGTTTCCAATGGTACATCATATTGAAGCTTTGTTATCCACAACTTTTGATCAACCGGCTCATTTGAAATCCATACACAGAGATAACTTCTCTTCCCTTTTGGTTGGGATTATCATGCTTGTAAGGTCAATAAATAAGTTATGATGGTCTTGTTATGGGGTCCATGGTCCAAGCGTAAAACTCTTTATGTGATACATGATGGCTTCGGAGAGTAGCATATAGTCAATCACACTTTACCCATTGTGTTTTACAGGTAAATCCATCAGTTTCACTCCATAAAGCTACACCATTGGCAATGAGCATACTTGTGCTATTTCCTATGTGTAAAAGTAGCTTTTCAAAGTGATTTGGCTCTTTCTCATCTATTGAAGTACGATCATACAAGTGAAATTCCTCAACTCCCTTGAAATGTATGGCATATCAAATTGTTGAGTATCATGTTGTAATGTTTTTTTGTGAGGGTGTGCTTGCGAATACACACAAACACCTCTCCTTCTAGGTTTTTGCCATCACAAGTATTACTTTGGCTTTTGGCATTGGCAAACTCAGTTTTTGGCTTGTGGCATTGACAGTGGACTTTGACATCCGGCCTTTTGGCATCCGCATCCCATTGCATCTTTGCCATTGACGGTCTAGCACGGCTTACCTCCGACATCCCCTTCGTAGCAGCACCACACACACATAGGTAGATAGAAAGACAGGTTATATCTGGCCATTTCCTTGATATAGCAAGGTTCTCCTCTTGCGCTTCAATTTCGTCTCCATCACGCATACCCAATGACATACGCGGCTCTAACGGCCTTTTTGAGAAGTAGGTTTTCTCAGCGAGTAACATCTTCATAGGAAGTTTGCGATATAGATCATACTTTTCCTGGGTGTAAATCCCACAGGACATGTATGCTATATGCAAACACGTGGTTGCTTATCCATGTGTATGATTTTCGACCAAATTTACGATTGACAAGCTTTACAATCGATCAGATAGTGTGTCTCACTCTCAATCACGTCTCAATCTCAGTCCCAATCCCAATCTCACACACACTCGCAATCACAATCACAATCAAAACTCAAACCTTATCTTGAGAGATGAGACTGCTTCCTCATTTGGTGAGAAAATAGCTAAGATCATCCCAATCTAGTTTTTTCTTCATGATTTGCAAGTGTAATTCCTTGGCCACAATATTGTACTCCTCAAGCAACTTCACGACTACCAAATCAAGTAATCCAGTACTCATCAAAACTCGTTTGTGTCACCAAAATTTCATTTTGATATAATTTAGACATTGCCATGGTCTTTCCCTCTCTAAAAATGACTATACTAGAGAGAGAAAGCACATGTCAAAGGGCAATGAGGTATGTAAGGAAGTGTATTCATGGTTAAGGAAGTGGCAGAAGATGAGTCCCACTTTATAAGGAAGTGTACTCATGGTTAAGGAAGTGGCAGAAGATGAGTCCCACTTTATAAGTGCATCTAAGAATTGAAAACGAAAAAATTTGGCTTATTGTGGGTGGAAACGGGAGGCAAGGTAGGCATGTGGATTGGCATGAAGGCTTAGAACATTAATTTGCCTCCAAAAGAGTCTAAATCTCCATATTCATACTCCTATACTTTGGATGACTCCACATCCGCTTGGAAGTTCCAAATTTCTATTTTTGAAAAGGGGAAAATAGTCTTCAATAAGTCGGTCAGACTTGCACTGTCGTGTCGTGGAATGTACATAATGTGAAATAAAAACATCCACCTCACTTTTGACACTTCTCAATGCATGGAAAGAAAATGAGTAATGTACATATTGTTATATGCTAAAGCGGCTATTGCGGTCGCTATCATGTATATACCTATCGAGGAATTGTGGCCTTGGATGTGGTGCCTTTGCGTGCTTTTCCAATTGATAAGATGCTTAATTTAGTTTGAAAATGTACATATTCCAAGGGTTTCATGGTGGCACACTCATCTCAGCTATAAAGACTGATGCGGGCAAAAATTGTCGAAAATAGCAGCTAACAGGCGTTGTTGCAAAATTGCATGAAAAGTGACCCAAAATGATATATTGATGAAAAATGATGCATATCTATGGGTTTTATGCTTATGCGAGTGATCCCATAAATTTAGGGAGTTCTATGACTTTGTTTGGGATTTTTCGCATCAAAAATGGCATTTTGGGGTCAAAAATGAGCTAAAAATGACTGAGTTTGGGTCTAAAGTGGCAAAATGGCCCAAAAATTGACACATTGGCTCATATTTCCATGGGGAAGAGATAGAGAGGGCTGCTTTTTACTGAAAAACCTGCAATTGTCTTCTACTGGGCAATATCTTCCATGGTTGCCCAATCTATATGTGTTGCAGTCCTGCCTCTTCGCAATCTTCTATATCAGCTCGTGAGGGTCGTGAATTAGGGTTTTCCCATATCAAAATGGTGTGTGGGCTTCAATTTAGAAGCTCAGGACAAAACATTGTTATATGAAAAAGATGAGGATATACTCAAAGTTGTTTATGCAAAACTTGGTGTCTCAGTTTTGGCACATGAGCATTGTGCTTCCTTCTGTGATGCTATGGAGTTTGCACATAGACCTATAGTCAAAGATACTATGGATGGCACTCAATCTTCAAAAGATGCTTATGTGAGCTCAATTTCTATTGGGGGTTCATTGGAATGGATTTCTTTTTGTGATGCTTACACTGCTTTTGGTGAATTAGTTATGCAAAAATTGTCTTGTTATGAAGAAAAGGATGACAAATATGTTGCAAAGCATGTGGTAGAGCATGGATGTAGCCAAGGAGATGTAAACATGCAAAACGTAATGACCCAGGATAACATAGAGTATTGTGATTTGGAAGTTGGTTCATGCTTCAAAGAGGTTCAAAAATCTCCAAATGAAAATAATACTTTTTGTGATGCCAATGCTCTTCCATGTGATACATGCATATGCTTGTGGATTCGTGGATGAGATGTATTTCAAAGTCGCAGGCTCTTTTTTGGAGGGGATACAAGTTGATATGCAACCACCCACTCCTACTAATGAGTGGAAGGGTTACGATGATGAAATGGAAAAAGAGTTGACTTCCATCTTTGTGAAGCATGCTGATATTTGTGAGATTGAAGTACAAAGGTACTTGAAACAAGGTGTGATGGTAGAGAAAAATTGTGAAGGAAATATGGCCTATATGCATATCACATGTGATGAGGATCCATTGCAGCATGGCATATGCTCTCAAGAGGGTCCCATTGAAGAGGATCTTATGTATCTTTTGGCTGACGCTTTGGATGGTTTCCATGCCACATACAACAAGGGTTTTGGAAGATATCAATCATGTCATGAATTGGGAGAACAAGAACAAGAGGACATGGAGCTTATGGCTCTTTTAGATGATGCTCTAGAGGAATTTCAAGCTTCTTATGATAGGGGTTTCCAAAAGTACAATGAGATATGTGACCTACAGAAAGAAGAAGATGAGCATGAGGTAGATCTTATGATATTCTTGGATGAGGTTTTACATGATTTCATGCGTGTAAGAGAAGTTATGCATGTAGCTTATGACGCACCAAATGAGGTAATGGATAATATGGAGCTTGATGATTTAGAGATGCATGATCAAATTTTGGATACTAGAGGGGGTCATACAAATTCACTAGAAATTCATGCTATGTGGCATATGTGGGAATCTGATGTTACCACATGACCTAGGAGGACATTATGATGCTTATGGACTTTGTTTAAGTATTTTTACGCCCTTAGATAGAGGGAAATTCTTTGATGTTCTTGATGGATATTCCTCTAATCTTATGCCTATCTATCTCTCCCCAGTAAAGTGTCTATATATATGTGTACCTCAAGTAGATATAGCCCAAGACATCTTTGATCCTCATAACTCATAACCCTAGAGAAAGGATTGAAACCCTCTCTATATAAGCAGTAGAAACGGCCCTGTATCTCATAGTACATTGTGCAATGACATATGTAATGTAGCTATGTCTTTGTCAATGGTTTGTCCATTTTCTCTCAATTTCGCACCACTTAAGCTCCCCTGGATCAGACTGTACAAGAGGAGTTAACCTCTTGACCATTTTGTTGATAAACTTTTCTTGATTGATAGATGCCGCTGGTTTTGCAATGGACTCAGTCATCTGTGAATCACTGTGCTGAAGTTGGAACTATGTTCTTGTTGTGTCTCTTATTAGATGTTTACAATCGAGGTGTATGCAAACAAAGAAGCAATCAAGTTGGCACATACCGGAGAATGTGCAGGTTCGAAGGGGGTGGATGTCGTGTCGTGGCATGTATTCACTTCACTTTTGACACTTCTCAATGCATGGAAAGAAAAGCAATAATGTACATATTGTGATATATGCTAAAGCAGCTATTGCTGTCGTTATCATGTACATACCTATCCAACGAATCGTGGCCTTGGATGTGGTGTCATTGCGTGCTTTTTCACTTGATAAGATGCTTAATTTGGTTTGACAATGTATGTATTACAAGTGTTTCGTGGTGGCACACTCATCTCGCCTATAAAAACTGATGCAAGCAAAAACTGACGAAAATAGTAGCTAACAGACGACGTTGTAAAATTGCATGGAAAGTGATTCAAAATGATATATTGATGAAAATTGAATGCATATCTGTGCATTTTATGCTTATGCGAGTGATCCCACAAATTTAGGATTTTTTTGACTTCGTTTAGAATTTTTCGCATCAAAAATAACATTTTTGGGTCAAAAATGACCTGAGAATGATCTAGTTTCGGTCTAAAAGTAACAAAATGGTCCAAATATTGACACATCAACTCATATTGCCACGGGGAAGAGAGAGAGGGTTGCTTTTTACTGAAAAAACCAGCAATTTTTCTTCTACTGGGCGATAGCTTCCATGGTTGCCATCCCGCCTCTTGGCAATCTTGTATTTGAGATTGTGAGGAGTGAATTAGGGTTTCCTCTTATCAAAATGGTGTGCGGGCTTCAATTTAGAAGCTCATAAATCTCTCAAAATCAAAAAATCGTCACCGTGAAGGTGAAAGCTTGTGTATTCCTTTCAACTGGTTGATGCTACGACTATGTAATTGGGGACGAGGCTACATGATACCATGAAAGAGGTTTGGGTTTTAATTGAGATTGTGCTTGTATGAGCATTGAGGTTTCATGGCTGAAACTGTAGTGTTTTTAGTCGGTCTTTTTAAGTGAAGTTGAGTGTGATGGTAATCCTCTCATCATAATCTTAACTACAACAACAAACAAATTCCAAGCACGATAAGAAAGAGGGTTTGTGACTTTGTTGTCACGAACAGTTACATTTTAAATCACCCTTAGAAAGAAGGTTGATGATTTTACATAAACGTTTTTTCTTAAAGTGTCTGTGACTCTCATCACGAACTCTCACAACCAAAGGTCCTGCACCTTGCCAGCTAGACCGCACACATCCCGACAACGCTTAGATATCTAAAGCCCTCTTTGTTGAAATAGATATCTATACCCTCTTTGTATAAACAAACAAATTCCAAGCACGATAAAAAAGAGGGTTTGTATAATCTGTATAGATATCTGAAGCCATCTTTGTCGAAGCCCTCTGCATGCTTAGCTCTTGTTGAAATAACTTTCTTATGTATCTTTTATTTATGTTGAGAAATTGAATGCATGTGCATGAGAAGAGTTCCTTTGACAAGAGCTACATAAGCATCCACAAACCCACAATTGGAATCTTTTCAAAAGAGGTACACAAGGTTTATCCACTAGGGATTCTTCAAATACAGAAATTTCAATTATATCTACAAAAGTTAATACAAGGTTTTGTAAATATGAGTATAAGTTTCATAGTTTTCTCTTGATTTAGTAAGCGGAGCAGTCTTATTCAATGTCAATCAAAATGTGAAAAATAAATTGAAATATATAAAAGATTTGAACAGGATGATGCTACCTATACATTATCTAAAATGTGATCAAAACATTTTCTGTATAATGGGTATTGTACATGGTCTTTCTATATGTCAAGCCCAGTTCTCATAGTGGAAGGTTGCCACTTGCTTGTGATAGACAGAACCGATCCATAGAGTGTTGTCTTTTTGTTGCACCTCACTCACGAGCTTGACTGCCCGTCCTTCGTAATCCTCCAATGAGTCGATGATGTTCCCTTGATGATCAAAAAGTGTGATAACCGTATACATTCGCATGCCTACAATCTTGTAGAGCCAACGGATGGGTACCGGTAACTTGAAAAACGCATGTCGAAGCCACAACCTACATGAAGAGACGATTGTGAGGATGCATTGCAAGCATATCAAGTAGGGTTACAAGCTGACAGAATTTAGAGAACAAATGAAAACATTACCTGAACCCTAGGCTAGAAACAGCTAAATTAAAAGCATACAAAGATCATTACAAAGCTTAATTGTAACTTTCCACACTTTTAACTAATGCAATTCTCATCTTTACCCAAAAAGAAATTAAAATTGTATAGATATCTGAAGCCCACAAATACACACACAAACATGCAAGCTCACAAAGATAGTGAGATTGCCTGGTACTGAAGATCTCTTGAAGGCGGGTTCGACAACAGTCGATTGCAACCCAATACTGTCCCTTTGCATTCATTCTCACATTGTCAGGGAATCCGGGCAAATTTGCAAAGACCTCCAAGCTCCCCTTCTTTGGCCCCTCAAGCCAATACTTGAGCACTCTGGGCAAAACAAGAATCCCCTGAAGATCATCAGCAAGGCGTTGCTAGAAATCAGAATCATGAAAAAAAAGGGGCAAATATATATGCCTGCAATTTGTTGTTTCGGTGAGGAGAAGAAAAGACTCGTCCTCCGAGAGCTGGACTCCATTGGGGAAGTTTAAACCGGTGAGGATCACTGATGTCTCACTGGTGCTTGGATCATATCTCAGCAGCTTTCCAGTGTTTTCGGTTTCAAGCAAGATTCTTTGATGATCTCTGCATCACAGACATTGTCAAAATTTATATGCTTGCGTTGATCGAACATGTGAGAGATGTTAAGAGTAGCTAGTAGCCATATGTGCTCATACAATCGATTGTGGCGGGTGCTGCTATCTGTGAAAAATATGGATCCATTAGAGTGGATGTCCAAGTCGTTCGCAAACTTGATTGGTTGTGTCGGTGTCCCAGCTTGCTGAGTAAGGACCGTTGCAACTCCACCTTCTGGACCAACTACCAAAAGGCCATAATAGGCATCAGCAAAGTAGAGATTGTCATTGGCCTTGTTGAATCGCAGCCCCAATGGGCGGCCACACCGCTCCTCATATTCTGTGCGTTCGGCTCTCGTCGATGAGTTGCTTGGGCTAGTGAGGCAGCTTGTATTCCTGCACCATCCGTATGAGGCAAAGAGCTCAACATCGGTATCCAACAGGATTGACAAGCAACTGCCAATCCAGAACGAGTTTGCAAAAGCACATATGCATCAAACTGGGCAATTTGTCGCTTTGTACAATGAGACAGTCAAAAGCAAGATGGGGTGCTATCATTCTTCAGCCAAATAGTTTACTTATGTGAGTGCATATAGGGTGCTAACACTGCTGTGGCAAAGAGCTCAATTGTGTGTGTGCATATAAGCACATGCTACCTCATCATCAATGCATAAATAGTGGCGTTTGCTCTGTCTAACACAAGGAACTAACATGCATTGCAGATAGGTAGGAATACATACATGAATAGTTAAAGCTCATCATCCACACACAGCTCTACATGCTACCGAGCGTTGGACATGCTTACCATCGAGGAGAAGGTACGGCGAACAGGTCCCAGGACGAGTTTGAGGAGGAGTAGCGGACAACCCGGCCATCGGCAAGGCCAGCATAAGGTCCAAAACCATGGGTGTCGAAGATGAGGGATTCAGGACCATGGATATGGGGGCCTTGCGAGTGGATGATGGCGGTCTGGAGGCGACTGGCGGGGTCACGAGGCCAGGAGGACATGACTTCGTGGTAGGAGGCAAGAGGGTGGGTCATGGGGCGGTAGTGGTGAGCGAAATCGCCCAAGGGGCCCATGCCCAGTGGGTCTGCGGCCACCCACATAGCCAGAGCAGCGATGAAGGCCAAGAGCCATCGCTGCCTGCTGCTGCTGCTCTCCATCATCATCACACCGCCCTGCTTCAAAGTAGCCAACTCAATCACACTCATGGCATTGAACCTGGTAGGTTCCCTCCCTCCCTTTTTAATATAGCACGCTGCTTTTTTGTTGACAGACTTACGTGCGTCCCCTTCAAGCTCGTGTCTCGCTCTATTTATAAAATTTCATAGCTCGCCATTCTTGCATGATCCTCTTTCAAAAGCACGCTTATATGCTTTCTGCGTATGCTCATTATCTTTGTGCATCCTTCAATGACTTTTGAATTGGGTACATATATCTTTCAAGCTCTTTGACTTGGAAAAGTGTGAGTGTGAGTGTGAGTGTGAGTGTGAGAGTGTGTGTGTGTGTGTGTGTGTGTGAGAGAGAGAGAGAGCAACCTCTCACAAGTTGGATATACATGCAAAATTTAATTGAATTCAATGCTTTAAGTATTTTAACATGGAAAGATAGTTATCGTTTCACCAATGACGATGAAAGCTTGCCAAGCCTTGTCTACCATGGACATTAAAGGGCACAGGGTCTTCAATGACCTTGATGATGGAATCAACGACTGGCAAATGAGCGTGTAGTTCACAAGGGAAAAAAAGAGTGCTTAAAAATTCACTCCACATCATTAAAGATCTCGTGGGAGCTAGTCATGTAGTCTCAGAGCTAGTGAAAAATTTCCTATTGAAACCATTAAAACAATCGCTTAATTAACCCAAATGATGTTCCCGAAAATTCCCCCTATATTAGAATGGGCCCAAATAGACGTTCAACATAAAAGCCAATTAAAATTGTAGCACAAGCACAAGAGAGACATGATAGTGCCTAAAAGAAACTAATCTGATGCTTTGTGATTAGTGAGGATGTGCAAAAAACTATCATCCCACTTTTGGTTGAAGAGTGGTTTAGCCTTCTGTTGCACATTTTGTTACATACGGAATTCAATAAATGTCAAAAATATATACAAATACTGAAGAAAATGCCACTTTTGTCACTAAACCCCTTCTCTAAAGAAGCTTTTGCAGCCTACTCACTTTTAAAGATTGAATCTACTTTTTTTATTGCAAAATCTTCAAACATGTCTAGAAGAGAAATAATTGAAGTTTAGCCAAGATTTATATTGCATTTTGTACAAGATAAGTTTGTAGCACATGTCATGAGATTGTATGGAGTTGCACTGTAGCTTATTGATCCAATTAAAGTATGGTCTACTAATCGCTTTTTGATGGCACAAAAGGAGTTGGCATGACACAAGTTGGTGATCTTTATTCCTTTGTGCAATAGCATCATACTCATAATAGGTGCAAATTCATCTTTGTTTTAATTTGCAATTCACTCTTTTCCTAGAGCTGTCAAAGCACGAGGAACAATGATCCTACTTATGCGATGAATTAGCACTTCAACTTTTGTATTTTGTCCATTGTTTTCATAATTAAGCTGTAAGATTCTTTGACATTGCAAGCAACTTGACACAACATAAACATCCACGTGCACGCATGCGCACACACACACACATCATTATCATCCTCATTTATAGGCTCTCTAACTATGCTTAGAAGAATCATATACTTTTTTCATAGAGGTATATAAAATATGCAATACACAAGAGTGGTTAAATTGGACAATTCACTACTCTGTGTAGGTGGTAAGTCACCTTGAAGAATATTGCAACATTTATATCTTGAGTGGTCCATGTTGCAACATTCATAGCTCTATCTCTATATGGCCATGTATTGTAACCACATATTCATGATTGGTAGTTGTAAGAGGTCCATCCTTTCAAAATATCTCTTAGAAATCTTAGTCATAAAAACATAGCACTACATGGCAAAAGGTGAAGAGTACAACGTCTTTTATATCTAGGCTCCATGTTCGTAACAAAATAAGGCAAAAATAATGTAAATGGTAGATAATATGTGATAAAATGAAAGAAATGTTCAAGGATCTGTTACAACAGCTGTTGTGCATTTGTTGAAATTGCATTAGTCAAGACCATTTGCAAACCATCAAAGAACGTATTGGATACATGATGAGGGCCGCGTTTAGAGAGGTCATCCCCCCCCTAAGGGAAATTTGAGAACTATTGTAGAAGTTGGCATGTAACTTTATGTGTGCACTTATGTGAAATTTGTCTAAGGAGGCTATTATTTTGCACGAGTTTATTATAGACACTTAAAACATAGAATAGTTGTTATTTCCACTCTTAATGATTAATAGTTGTGGGAGCCTTAAAAATATGTGGAGCATGTGTGTAATAGCCACACACTGACACAACACAAATCTCTCTCTCTCTCTCTCTCTCTCTCTCTCTCTCTCTCTCTCTCTCTCTCTCACACACACACACACACACACACAATTGAGCATCTCAAAATCATTGCCTAGAATATAGGAAAATGTAGAAACTTTTCTTATGGGATCTGCATCAATTTACTGAGGTCGACTCTAGTAGTCAAACCAACTAAGAAGTTGTGCACTAGGCCAAGGTGCATCTACCAACATGTATCAATTGGGTTATGATTGCTTGTTGGAAGCCCAATATTTCTCCATTTACTAGAGACAACTACATTTTGATAGAGGACTACTTGGAAGTCATAATTTTCCAAAGAGGAATCAAATTTTTTAGCCTAGACTTGTGCCCCTACAGCCCCAACATGCCTCCTGAAACATTAGGGAAATTTTGGACTCTTAAATGGGCCCTATAAGGACTTTGACTTTCTCCCTCTTGTTCAAAATGGGCACACTATAAAAAAATTTACAAAAGAAATCAAAACTTGTCGAACCTTTTGGATTTTGAATGTACTCATCGAAATCTATCCATTGATATATAACATGCCATCAGATTCCTTATATTTTAGAAGATTCTATTTTTTATGTGACAACTCCGTCTTATAAATGGAATCTCTCTCCACATTTTAGCTTCAGTGGGGAGGACATCACTTCTACAAATTAACTCCAAATTTTTTAAGTTTGGGGATTAGAACCTACTTTCTAAGATCTTTCCAATGATATGTTGATTGATAGGGTTTCGACAAAGCGTTTATGTATTTCACCGAGTTGCCCACTTTGGACAAGAGAGGCAAAGTCAAACCTCTTTACAGGGCCCCTTTGAGAGTCCAAATTTTCCCTAATGCTCTGTTTTATTGGTGCTCTATGCTACTCACTATATAGATGGACTTCACATTTTTTCTCGATAAAATCTATTGCAAATTGGTTGATTTCAAGTGTTTGATATCTTTAATTATCTCACTATGTAGTCATTATTCAATGCCTACAAAGCTTCAAATATGTATAGTAGACTAATTTCTAATGTGTATGTACCGACTTAAAATCCTTGTGAGGGCATGCTTGAGATATTTTCTAGAATGGATAGACCTTTGGAGCAATTGATAAAGTGTTGGCTTTTATCCAACAATTTGATGCGGCTTTTGGAGATGAAAATTTCTCGGAATCTTCAAAGCTACGTAATCTCTCCATGAATTTCCAAAATCACCCTATCAATGGGGGGCAAGTCTTCGTGCCCAAGGTAAAGCTACAAAGACATGGATGGCCTTGAGGATTGCTATCATGAAGCAGTTCCTCTCAATCGATGCCAGAGACAAAGTCTTTGGAGGCGCTTGAAGATGGCACCCTATGAGTCTATATAAAAGTATGTAGAAAACGTTTGGGAGTTACATCTCAAAGCCACTGTCTACAAGACGATAGACTTTGCGAAACAAAAGCAAAAGTTTTGTGTTGGACTATCTGAGGAGATGAGTGAGTATGTCAACTAACAAAGGCCCAAAACTATTCTGAGTCATACATCACATGATGGTCACCTTGAGGATCCACTTCCAACAAGGGAGTAAGAAGGGCTCCAAGATTATGGAAAGGCTAAGGAACAAACAGAGCAAAAGGGGGAGAACAACATGATGCAAATTTCTTCCAAGGCTAATAAACAACAACAACAAATCAAAGGTGAAGGGAAAAGGCTACACAGGTGAAAACAAAATTTCACGTAAAGAGGTCGAGCTTTATCTAAGGATAACAAGTGCTTCAAGTGTAGTTTCTTCATATTCTAGCTCCTTGACAATGATGAGGAAATGGTATAAAGTGCCCAAGTCATTGAAAATGTGGATGGAATATGAATAAACTTTGCTTTGTTGTTGTTTATTAGCCTTGGAAGAATTTTGCATCATGTTGTCCTTGCCCTTTTGCTCAATTTGTTCCTTAGCCTTTCTATAGTCTTGGAGCCCTTCTTGCTCCGTTGTTGGAAGTGAATCCCCGAAGTGACCATCATGTGATATATGATTGCCGGAATAGTTTTGGGCCTTTGTGAGCTGACATACTCACTTATCTCCATAAATAGGCCAGCACAAAGGTAGAAACTTTGCTTATGGGGGTCTACATCAATTTGCAGAGGTCCACTCTAGTAGTCAAACCAACTAAGAAATTGTGCACTAGATCAAGGTGCATCTACCAACATGTATTAATTGGGTTGTGATTGCTTGTTGCAAACCCAATATTTCTCCATTTACTAGAGACAACTACATTTTGATAGAGGACTAATTTGAAGTCCTAATTTTCCAAAGAGGAATCAATTTGTTCAACCTAGTAGACCAAATTCGTGCCCCTACGGCCCCAACATGCCTCGTGAAACTCTATTTTACTAGCGCTCTATGTTACTCACTATACAAATTTTTTCTCGACAAAATCTATTGCAAATTAGTTGGTTTCAATTGTTTGATATCTTTAATCATCTCACTATGTAGTCATTTTTCAATGCCTATAAAGCTTCAATTATGTATACTAAACTAATTTCTAATGTGTATGCACCAACATAAAATCATTATGAGGGCATGCATGCTTTGAATTATTTTCTAGAATGGATAGACCTTCGGAGAAATTGATAAAGCGCTGGCTTTAATCCAACAATCTGATGCGGCTTTTGGAAATGAAGATTTCGCGGAATCTTCAAAGCTACGTAACGTCTCCATGAATTTCCAAAAAACATCTTATCAATGGTGGGCAAGTCTTTGTGCCCAAGGTGAAGCTCCAAATACATGGAAGGCCTTGAGGATTTCTATCATGGAGCAATTACTCTCAAGCAATGCCAAAGACAAAGTCCTTGGAGAACCTTGAAGATGGCACCCCATGAGTCTATGTAGATACGTTTTGGGAGTTACATCTCAAAGCCACTGTCTAGAGGAAGATAGACTTTGCAAAACAAAAGTAACAATTTTTTGACGGATTTTATGAGGAGATGAGTGAGTATGTCAACTCACAAAGGCCCAAAACTATTTCGGTAGTCATACATCACATGATGGTCACCTCAAGGATTCACTTCCAACAAGAGAGTAAAAGGGGCTCCAAGACTATGGATAGGCTAAGGAATTAATTGAACAAAAGGGGGAGAACAACGTGATGCACAATTCTTCCAAGGCTAATAAACAACAACAACAAAGCAAAGGTGAAGGGAAAAGACTACAAAGTTTAAAAAAAACTTTCACCTGAAGAGGTTGGACATTGTTGTATATTCCCACTCAAACATGAAGGTGTTATCCTAGGGGCACCATGGTTTGATCGCATGGCTACCACTATGAAGTTTTTTGAAAGAAAAATTTTATTTTCCTATAGAAGCAAGGATGTTACACTTGATGGAATTAGCTCAGGTAGCGCTATACCACTTGTCCAAACTCCAACTTTTGACAAAGTAATGAAAAGTTCTCTTTCTTGTTACATGGTTTTGTCAAATAGTCTAAGGAGGATGCACGTTTTTTTTAAGAGGTAAGAAGTGAAACTAAAGAGGATTAGAATTGTTTGATTTCCTAAACAAGTTTCAAGATGTGTTTATAGATGACAATCCTAGAGATCTACATCCCAAAAGAGGACAATATGATCGTACCATAGAACTTCTACTAGTAGTTCACCTCCTAATAAGCCTCCTTATTGAGTCTCACAGGTTTGATAAGAGGAGATTATGAGGCAAGTGAACGAGCTTGTGGAAAATGGGATGGTAAGGCCCATGTCATTTTCATTTTTGCACTAGCTTTATTAACTTACAAAAGAATGATAGTACTTTTAGAATGTGCATGGACTATTGTGCACTTAATAGAATAACCATAAAAAATAGATTTCCTGTATCTAGGATAGAGGATCTATTTGACAAGTTACAAGGGTCTAACTACTTTAGTAGAATAGATCTCAAAAGTGGTTATTATCAGATAAGTATTTTGCATGAGGATATTTTTAAGATGGCCTTTCGTACAAGAGTTGGCCTATATGAATACCTGGTACTCCCTTTTGGACTTACTAACACGCCAACCACCTTTAATAGAATGATGGAGAGGCTTTTAGATATCATCAAAGCTTCATGGGAGTTTTCCTTGATGACATTATCAATCCTATTAAGACTACTTTTCTAAGCTAACACATTGTAGTGGCAGCATAACAATTGTCTGAGGATGGTTTAGAGCAGAGTATTGGTGTAGACAATGTGCAAGTGTAAAGTCTCCAAACCCGCCGACACCCAAAAGCGGGATGGAACCTTTGACAGGTCTCTAGGTCTCTAGGCCTACTAAGGTCAAAGTCTTTAAACAAGAAAAGTTCCAGGGAATTCACCCTTACCATTGACAATGGTTTAGGTTTATAGCCCTAGAAGAGACCTAGTCCTGTCTCGCAGTGGAAACGGGACCCTAAAAAAAAATCCGGCCCTAAATCTTCATCCTTTAGATTAAGGTTTCCTTAGCCAACTCTTTTTTCCCTCTAGCATATGTGAGTGCACAACTGCTGGTGGATTCCTTGTCCAAGTGAAGAAGTTTTTAATCGTTTTAGTGCGCGGAAATGGATAGTTACCTGACTAATCAGGTCCACCCATCCATGATTAACAACCTTAGTCAATCCCCACTTACCACCCCGCACTCACACATGATTCTATTGTTGTTTAATTACTACCACACTCTTTTCACAATTAAAATAATGATTCCTTTTTAACTTTTCAAACTGCATTTCCTTAAGACAACCTTTGAAAACAGTATTGAAAGCATTCTTTCAGAAAACACACATCTTTAAACTTAAGACAAGCTACTGTCATTTCTAAGTATCACTAACAGTACTAACTTGTCTCAAGACCACCTATACAAGGGTGAAAAACAGCACCCATTCCTTATTTATATAACCAGGGTGGAAAGTCTTCACCCAAAGTCCGGGCGCCCATACGCCAAAACCAATTGCCCATACAACCGGGTGGTTCCTCTAGGATAAACTTAAAAGTACTATCCATAAACATAAACGAGCACGGGGTAAAGACTCCACACGTGCCAAGGTAACCGACTCCTCCATGATGGTATCTCCATCATTACTCATTACCTGGAGTAAAATATTTCCAAGGAATCAGAGGTGTCTTGAGACAAGCTGTCTTAAGGATGGCCAAACATTTCTTTCCTATTTCAACCAGTCATAACCCAATCAGTCCTTTCCTAATTACAATCATTGCTCGCGGGTTTCGTGGAAGTTACCTTCCATTTACAACCAGTTTTTTTCCTTCCTAACCTTACGTATGCAATGCTTAACTTAAAATGAACTCTAAAAGCTATTAATGGCATAATTGAAATCCACCTAGGATTGGTTGTCCATCTGCTGTGAAGCAGGTGCCCGTAAAATCTCCTCTGTTGACCTATGGCTAGGCCCTGCTTCATGGTCGTTAGTTGCTTTATTGCGTTTGTTACTAACATCTTCATCTTCAGTCAAAGGGTTCCCCCTGGTTCTCTTGGGAGCCATTTCGATAGCCTTATAAAAAGACTTAATCCATTAGAGGATTAATTGAATAACATTTATTTTTCCTTGTTTACCCAAAAATAAGGATTTTGGACCTCGGTTAATTCTTTGGCACTTAGATAATTTTATTTCTAAATTTTTCTTATCCATTATATACAAAAATTGGTTACTTTTGACCAAAATACGTACCTAAACTATTTATCTAAGGTTAGGATAATTATAATAGATTTCCCAAGGTATACTCCTTCTCTGGTATTGATATCAAAGGGTTTCTATTTACTTTACTATATTTCCCTTTTTATTTTTCCCAAAAATTGGAGTAATTTTACTGGGATATATAGTTAAACTAATTTTCTAATGAATCAGGGCCTATGGCTAGGCCCTGCTTTCATGGTCGTTAGTTGCTTTATTGCGTTTGTTACTAACATCTTCATCTTCAGTCAAAGGGTTCCCCCTCGTTCTCTTGGGAGCCATTTCGGCAGCCTTATAAAAAGACTTAATCCATTAGAGGATTAATTGAATAACATTTATTTTTCCTTGTTTACCCAAAAATAAGGATTTTGGACCTCGGTTAATTCTTTGGCACTTAGATAATTTTATTTCTTAATTTTTCTTATCCATTATATACAAAAATTGGTTACTTTTGACCAAAATACGTTCCTAAACTATTTATCTAAAGTTCGGATAATTATAATAGATTTCCCAAGGTATACTCCTTCTCTGGTATTGATATCAAAGGGTTTCTATTTACTTTACTATATTTCCCTTTTTATTTTTTCCCAAAAATTGGAGTAATTTTACTGGGATATATAGTTAAACTAATTTTCTAATGGTAGAATAATTTCCACAGGTTCCTTGAGGTCTAATAAACCTTTGATAAACATCTCAATTCAATTTAAATCTATTTACTAATTTCTCCTATTTAAATTTCTCAAAAAATAGGATATTTTAGCTAAAGTAATTAGCTAGATTAATTTTTTGACTTTCTCCTAATTATCACGGGTTCTTGAACACCTAACTAACCACTGATAATTATATGGAAGAATTTGAATTCCATTTACTAATTTCCCCTATTAAAATTGTTCAAAAAACAGAGTAATTAGGCCTAATTAATTATGAAAACTTCTCAGAAAACTATAGGATAACTTTTCTAGATTAATAATTGTCTATTGTATCTCTGATAAATAATTCAACTTAATCTAATCCTAATTAATATTTTTACCATTAATTCATGGTTAAATTGGCTAATTTCAGTCCTAATATAAGAATAGATTTCCCAAGGTATACTCTTTCTCTGGTATTGATATCAAAGGGTTTCTATTTACTTTACTATATTTCCCATAGGCTCCGAGTCTGACAAAATATGAAGAGAAAGGTCCTATTTATAACTTTTTCTGGGCATCTGGCAGCTTTTGGCAGCTTTCCCCTAGTCCAAGCAGCCCCCCAGCTTGAACTTTGTGCCATTTTCAGCCATCACTGCTCCTGGCAAGTTTCCCCAGCTTCCACACTCACCCCATACCTTCCAGAGTTTGCCTGGTTGGTTTTTGCAGATCTTTAATGATGAAATTTGGACTTTCCTATCTAACTCTAGAACCTTAGTGTAAAGAAGTCTTTGCTAATGATTAATAATGAAACCATTCAATTTTTGTTATTAATTAAATTTCTATGGTAATTTTCCAGGACCCGTAACTATTCCCGTTTTTATCGGAATCAGATCCTGAAAATTTCTAAACATAGTAAAGCTCTGCTTATGATTCCAATAATACCAAAATTAATAGTGTTTGGAGTCCTGCAATAGTGTTTTCCATTAATTTTTGCAAACTTAGTACAATCTTTAAGGTTTCGAAAGCTGGAAACCTTACAGCAAGATGCCTTGCACGATGTGATGCACACAACCAATGAAGTCCAATCTTCCATAATGGGTGAGTGCGACAACACCAATGGAGGAAGGTGAGAGGCAAGAGAGTTTTCCTGATCCAAAGACACATGCAATGTCCACAAAAGGTGGAGAAGGATCCATTTACCCTATAGGAGCCTCCCCAAGGAGTACAAGAAAATGAAGTGCAAGTCCTAAGTAGACTCCAACCAGATCCAAACTACCAACTTGACGTCAACGAACTAAAGATTTGGGCATGGACGTGCAATTGGGAGAGACACTTGCAGTGATCAAGGAAATAATTGGGAGAGACACTTGCAGTGATCAAGGAAATAATTGCTCAAACAAAGACCTCTCCATCTCCAAAGAAGGCTACACCAAAATCAAAGCATACACAATAGTCAACAAGTGATAACTTTGGCTATAATCTCCCACCTTTTGTTTTAAGAAAAAAAGGTCAGCCACAAATTTTGAATGTGTAGCACAATAGACATCTCTAGGATGTACCCGCCTCCTTTCTACACAAGGAGGCGTGCCAAGGTAGACCACCTTTTTTTGTTCAAGTCATTTATAGATATGATATGATTGCAAGAATTTTCAAGACTCCATTGTTGCCTCTTCTTACTATGGTGCATCTAGTGTCAACATGTTTCATGTCTTCATGCATCTTTAAGTTTGTTGCATCTTGGCTTGCATTTAACTATCAATATGGTGTAGGTCAATTTAACTTTTTCTCTTAAGTCCTTACTGTCCTACTACGAATGGCAGGTTCTTATAATACACCATTGTATTGTTATAGGAAAGCCCACATTGCCCAAAAGTGGATACATTATTCGGTGAAGCAAAGTGGATGGTATTAACAAGGTGGTTCATGATGTCACTACAGTGACTCGTACTTTAAAATGAGTGCACAAAGGCTCTTGTAACATTTAATGCACTAGTAACTTGTGTGTAGCGGAAAATGATAACATAGTGAGCATTTCATTAAGAACAAGTTCCTAATGAGCATAGAGAGAGTACTTAATTTGAGAAAGCAACATAGCAATTTACACCTAGCTAGTTTGGCATAGACAACACTTGAAAAGAAAGAGAAATAGAACAACTGACAACATTTGAGGACCAGATTTACATGGAGCCGATCCCCCTTCATAAAGGCTTTGTATTATAGCTTCTCCCAAAGGAGACTAGTGTACAACACAATTCTTCTGTTCCTTACTCGTTGCTGCAATGAAGATGGAAGCTTCAAGCACCAAAATATGCTTGAAAAACACACCTAGTGTCCCTAGCCTCAGTCCCAAGACCTCACACACCTTCAAAAATGGTGAGAGCTAGTAGGAAATGAGGAAAGATTGAGAGGAAGAAGGTGTATCTTACAAGAAACAAGTATTCTCCTCACATAATAACTCTAATAGCATAGCTTACCTTAGTAATTAGCATGGTAGAGGAGATGAGCATGCCATTGAAGCTTGGCTCTTGGTTGGATTTGCATTCCATAGCCAAGAGTTGTTGGTGTAGGCCTCTACTTCTCAATGCTTGGAGTAGGAGATAGAGTTCTTGCTCAACACATAAGTTGTGTGTGTGTGTGTGTGTGTGTGTGTGTGTGTGTGTGTGTGTGTGTGTGCGTGTGTAGCAAGGTTGGTTAGACTAAAAATGCCAACTCTCTCTCTCTCTCTCTCTACTTGGTCGACCCCTCTTTCTTTTTGCTCTTGATGGCTTCCCATTGGTTCCTGCAAAGCTTAGTCAATCACAAATTAGAAGCATAATTGATAGCCTTATGACATGTGTCCCCCTTTCCCCTTTTGTGAGAGCTTTAGTTAATTAAATAATTCATTTAAACTCTCATTGGACCTTTTAGTCTTCTGGCTAATAGGAATCAAGCAAGCCGTTGGGCTGTTGGATGCTCATTGGACCCCTTGATAGACTGTCCAATAGTCTTCTAGGAAGATTAATTCCTATTGGTTCTTTTATCAAGCATTTTTAAATTGATTAGACTAATTATACTCTAGCCTAATTGTCGTTGGTCCACCTCTATGGCCATCCAATATGATTCAAGGGGAGATTGGGGGCAACTGGCCTTGGAGCCTGCCATGTGTCCATTCTTCCCTTTAGGGAGAGCTTGGGAGCATGTGTGTGTGTGTGTGTGTGTGTGTGTGTGTGTGTGTGTGTGTGTTCTCTCTCATCCCCTATCATTAGGGCTTGCCCCCTCCTTCCTAGGGATGTGGGAAGACTTTTTAGTCTTCCCATAACGATCCAATTTTTCCACCTTTGGCCATTGATCTTTTCAGTTAATTTTTGTTACCTTAGCCTATGGAAGTCTTAATGGAGGTGAACCTTAGGTCCTTTAAGCTCCATTGATGCACATTGGTCTTTTGCAAACTGCCCCCTTTGGATCCCTATTTTCCCTCCTTTGGATCCCTATAGAGGCTAGTCTGGCAACCTTACCAATATTCTAGCTTTTACTCCCCTAGTACTTCCCCATATTAAATGATCATTTTAACATGAGAAAATCATTTGGGAGAATTAGATATTAGTTTTTATGACATTACCTCTCCCTTTAAATCATAGTCATCCTTGACTATGAGATACAGAAGATAAATCCTAGTTATTAGTCCGTTTGCTAGCGGGTAGAGGATCCCTATTTTACCCTACGTCACCGTTCCAGAGTGGATGACTAGTCCATTTGGTACTTGAGAGCCTTAGCTTCCGCAAGCATGTCTGCAAATTAGTTTGTATCAATATTCCATAGTAGAATGACAAACTCTACTTGGTGTTCGGGAGACATCGTCTCCACAAACATGATCCTAAGCATGCATACTTCTTAACATTTCTGCACAATAAAGAAAAAGAGTCTTATAAGACAAAAACTTTGTTCATTTATACATATTTACATTTGCTTACTCTAGGGAATCATTGTAAGCATTGACAATGTTTAGGTTATCCTTTAATTGAATGCCTTGCATCCATCTAGCATCTTCAAAAGAATAATTTTTAAACTTGATAATATATCGTCGGATAGTCTTACCACTTTGTAATACCTTGTCTTCGTGTCGGAGAATGGACTCGGGCTGCAACAGTTCTTCTTGGTCCTCGATCTCCGGTGGGTCTTCAATGGTTGCTTCTTGAGGTGGCTCTCCTTTGTAAGGCTTTAGTAGGCTCATGTGGAAAGCATTGTGTATGAGCCAATGGTTGGGCAACTTGAGTTGATAGGTCATCTCATTGATTGGCCTAAGAATCTGAAAGGGACCATAGTACCTTTCTGCTAACTTAGCATAGTACTTTTGGTGCCCCATAGGATTCTTGCCCATTGTAAGCCATAATCAAGCCTTGGGAAACTTAAGCAAGACCCAATCAATTGGTTTAAAGGCTAGAGTCCTTCTGTGCTTATCAGCGGTAGCCTTTTGCCTTTGCTGAGAGATAGATATAGCATCCTTAATCTTTTGGAAAGATTCTTGCAGGCATCAGCTATATTCATCTTCCCATGTACCTTAAGTAGCAAGGGACTTTTTGATCTTCCCTCTATCACCTCAAAAGGTGCTTTTCCCGTGGAAGTATGTACAGTGTTATTGTAAGCATACTCCACTAAAGTTAAGTACTTCTCCCATTGGGACTTTTGATCTACTTCTCTGACATAATCTTTTAGTAGATCAAGAATTGTTAGGTTAGCTATTTCACTTTGGCCATCCGTTTGCGGGTGTGATAGGCCGAAGAGAAGTTTACCCTTGTACCTAATTTCTCAAAGAGACCCTTCCAAAAATTATTCGTCATTCTAGGATCTCTATTTGACACTATGGACATTGGCAACCCGTGGTACTTGAAGATTTGTGATATAAAGAGGTTGCCATTTGATGGGCTTTGATAGTCTTTTTGTTGATTGATAAAGTGTTGGCTTTAATCCAACAATTTGATGCGGCTTTTGGAAATGAAGATTTTGCAGAATCTTCAAAGCTATGTAACCTCTCCATGTATTTCCAAAAATCATCCTATCAATGGTGGGCAAGTCTTTGTGCCCAAGGTGAAGCTCTATATACATGGAAGGCCTTGAGGATTGCTATCGTGAAGCAATTCCTCTCAAGCAATGCCAAAGACAAAGTCCTTGGAGAAGCTTGAAGATGGCACCCTATGAGTCTATGTAGATACATTTGGGGAGTTACATCTCAAAGCCACTGTCTAGAAGAAGATAGACTTTGCAAAACAAAAGCAACAATTTTTTGACGGCCTTTATGAGGAGATGAGTATATCAACTCACAAAGGCCCAAAACTATTTCGATAGTCATACATCACATGATGGTAACCTCAAGGATTCACTTCCAACAAGAGAGTAAAAAGGGCTCCAAGACTATGGATACGCTAAGGAATTGATTGAACAAAAGGGGCAGAACAACGTGATGTACAATTCTTTCATGGCTAATAAACAACAAGAACAACAACAACAAAGAAACGGTGAAGGTAAAAGACTACAAAGTTTTAAAAAAACTTTCACCTGAAGAGGTTGAGCATTGTTGTATATTCCCACTCAAACATGAAGGTGTTATCCTATGGGCACCATGGTTTGATCGCATGGCTACCACTACGAAGTTTCTTGAAAGAAATTTTTTTATTTTCCTATAGAAGCAAGGATGTTACACTTGATGGAATTAGCTCAGGTAGCACTATACCACTTGTTCAAACTCCAACTTTTTGACAAAGTAATGAAAGTTCTCTTCTTGTAATGGTTTTGTCAACAGTCTAAGGAGGATGCATTTTTTTTAAAGAGGTAAGCTAGTGCAAACTAAAGAAATTGAATTGGTTGTTTCTCCCAGTTTCAAGATGTGTTTATAGATGACAATCCTAGAGATCTACATCCAAAAGAGGACAATAGGATCTTATTAGAACTTCTACTAGTAGTTCACCTCCTAATAAGCCTCCTTATTGAGTCTCACAGGTTTGATAAGAGGAGATTATGAGGCAAGTGAACGAGCTTGTGGAAAATGGGATGGTAAGGCCCATGTCATTTTCATTTTTGCACTAGCTTTATCAACTTACAAAATAATGATAGTACTTTTAGAATGTGCATGGACTATTGTGCACTTAATAGAATAACCATAAAAAATAGATTTCTTGTATCTAGGATAGAGGATCTATTTGACAAGTTACAAGGGTCTAACTACTTTAGTAGAATAGATCTCAAAAGTGGTTATTATCAGATAAGGATTTTGCATGAGGATATTTTTAAGATGGCGTTTCATACAACAGTTGGCTTATATGAATACCTGGTACTCCCTTTTGGGCTTACTAACACACCAAGCACCTTGAATAGATGATGGAGAGGCCTTTAGATATCATCAAAGCTTCTTGGGAGATTTCTTTGATGACATTGTCATCTACTCCAATCCTATTAAGATTGATTTTCTAAACTAACACATTGTAATGGCAGCATAACAATTGTCTGAGGATGGTTTAGAGCAGAGTATTGGTGTAGACAATGTGCAAGATGCCTTGGACGATGTGATGCACACAACTAGTGAAGTCCAATCTTCAAAACGGGGTGAGTTTGCCAACACCAATGGAGGAAGGTGAGAGACAAGAGAGTTTTCTTAGATCCAAATACACATGCAATGTCCACAAAAGGTGGAGATGGGTCCATTGTGCCTATAGGAGCCTCCCCAAGGAGTACAATAAAATGAAGTGCAAGTCCTAAGAAGACTCCAACCAGATCCAAACTACCAACTTGACGTCAACGAACTAAAGATTTGGGCATGGACATGCAATTGGCAAAGACAAATGCAGTGATCAAGGAAATAATTGTTCAAACAAAGACCTCTCCATCTCCAAAGAAGGCTACACCAAAATCAAAGCATACACAATAGTCAACAAGTGATGACTTTGGCTATGATCTCCCACCTTTTTGTGTAAAGAAAAAACGATCGGCCACAAATTTTGAATGTGTATCCCAATAGACATCTCTAGGATGTACCCGCCTCCTTTCTACACAAGGGGGCGTGCCAAGGTAGACCACCTTTTTTTGTTCAAGTCATTTATAGATATGATATGATTGCAAGAATTTTCCAGACTCCATTGTTGCCTCTTCCTACTATGGTGCATCTAGTGTCAACATGTTTCATGTCTTCATGCATCTTTAAGTTTGTTGCATCTTGGCTTGCATTTAACTATCAATATGGTGTAGGTCAATTTAACTTTTTCTCTTAAGTCCTTACTGTCCTACTACGAATGGCAGGTTCTTATAATACACCATTGTATTGTTATAGGAAAGCCCACATTGCCCAAAAGTGGATACATTACTCGATGAAGCAAAGTGGATGGTATTAACAAGGTGGTTCATGATGTCACAAGAGTAAATCCTACTTTAAAGTGAGTGCCCAAAGGCTCTTCTAACATTTAATGCACTAGTAACTTGTGTGTAACGGAAAATGATAACACAGTGAGCATTTCATTAAGAACAAGTTCCTAATGAGCATAGAGAGAGTACTTTATTTGAGAAATCAACATAGCAATTTACACCTAGGTAGTTTGGCATAGACAATACTAGAAAAGAGAGAGAAATGGAACAATTGACAACATTTGAGGACCGGATTTACATGGAGCCGGTCCCCCTCCATAAAGGCTTTGTATTATAGCTTCTCCCAAAGGAGACTAGTGTACCATACAATCCTTGTGTTCCTTGACAAAACTCGTTGGTGCAATGAAAATGGAAGCTTTATGCACCAAATTATGCTTGAAAAACACACCTAGTGTTCCTAGCCTCAGTCCCAAGACCTCACACACCTTCAAAAATGGTGAGAGCTAGCAGGGAATGAGGAAAGATTGAGAGGAAGAATGTGTCTCTTACAAGAAAGAAGTATTCTCCTCACATAATCACTTTAATAGCATAGCTTAGCTTACTAATTAGCATGATAGAGGAGATGAGCAGGGCATTGAAGCTTGGCTCTTGGTTGGATTTGCATTCCATAGCCAAGAGTTGTTGGTGTAGGCTTCTACTTCTCAATGCTTGGAGTACGAGATGGAGTTATTGCTCAACACATAAGTTGTGTGTGTGTGTGTGTGTGTGTGTGTGTGTGTGTGTGTGTGTGTGTGTGTGTGTGTGTGTGTGTGTGTGTGTGTGTGTGTGTGTGTGTGGAGCAAGGTTGGTTAGACTAAAATGTCAACTCTCTCTCTACTTGGTCGACCCCTCTTCCTTTTTGCTCTTGATGGCTACCCATTTGCTCCTACAAAGCTTCGTCAATCACAAATTAGAAGCATAATGAATAGACTTGTCACATGTGTCCCCCTTTCCCCTTTTGTGAGATCTTTAGGTAATTAAATAATTCATTTAAACTCTCATTGGATCTTATAGTCTTCTGGCCAATAGGAATCAAGCAAGCCACTAGGATGTTGGATGCTCATTGGACCCCTTGATAGACTGTCCAATAGTCTTCTAGGGAACTTAATTTCTATTGGTTCTTTTATCAAGAATTTTTAAATTGATTAGACTAGTTTTACTCTAGCCTAATTCTCATTGATCCACCTCTATGGCCATCTAATAGGATTTGAGGGGAGATTGGGGGCAACTGGCCTTGAAGCCTGCCATGTGTCCATTCTTCCCTTTGGGGAGAGCTTGGGAGCATGTGTGTGTGTGAGTTTCTCTCTCATCCCCTATCATTAGGGCTTGCCCCCTCCTTCCTAGGGATGTGGGAAGACTTTTTAGTCTTCCTATAACCATCCAATTTTTCCACCTTTGGCCATTGATCTTTTTAGTTAATTTTTGGAACCTTAGCCTATGGAAGTCTTAATGGAGCTAAACCTTAGGTCTTTTAAGCTCCATTGATGCACATTTCTCTGTTGCAGACTGCCCCCCTTTGGATGCTTATTTTTCCTCCTTTGGATTCCTACAGAGACCGGTCTGGCAACCTTACCAATATTCTAGCTTTTACTCCCCTAGTACTTCCCCATATTAAATGATCAGTTTAACTTGAGAAAATCAGCTGGGAGAATTAGATTTTAGTTTTTATGACATTCCCTCTCTTTTGAAATCATAGTCGTCCTTGACTATGAGGTAGAGAAGATAAAGCCTAGTCATTAGTTCGTTTGCTAGTGGGTAGAGGATCCCTATTTTACCCTACGACAGTGTTCCAGAATGGATGACTAGTCCATTTGGTAATTGAGAGCCTTAGATGCCGCAAGCATGTCTGCACATTAGTTCGTATCAATCTTCCATAGTAGAGTGACAAACTCTACTTGGTGCTCGGGAGACGTCCTCTCCACAAACATGATCCTAAGCATGCACACTTATTAACATTTGTGCACAATAAAGAAAAAGAGAGTCTTATAAGACAAAAACTTTGTTCATTTATACATATTTACATTTGATTACTCTAGGGAATCATTGTAAGCATTGACAATGTTTAGGTTATCCTTTAATTGAATGCCTTGCATCCATCTAGCATCTTCAAAAGAATAATTTTTAAACTTGATAATATATCGTCGGATAGTCTTACCACTTTGTAATACCTTGTCTTCGTGTCAGAGAATGGACTCGGGCTGCAATAGTTCTTCTTGGTCCTCGATCTCCGGTGGGTCTTCAATGGTTGCTTCTTGAGGTGGCTCTCCTTTGTAAGGCTGTAGTAGGCTCATGTGGAAAGCATTGTGTATATGAGCCAATGGTTGGGAAACTTGAGTTGATAGGTCATGTCATTGATTGGCCTCAGAATCTGAAAGGGACCATAGTACCTTTCTGCTAACTTAGCATAGTACTTTTGGTGCCCCATAGGATTCTTGCATGTTGTGTGCCGTAATCAAGCCTCGAGAAACTTAAGCAAGACCCAATCATTTTGTTTAAAGGCTAGAGTCCTTCTGTGCTTATCAGCAGCAGCAACCTTTTGCCTTTGCTGAGACATAGATATGGAATCCTTAATCTTTTGGAAAGATTCTTGCAGGTCTCAGCTATATTCATCTGCAACGAAGATCTTCCCATGTACCTTAAGTAGCAGGGGACTTTTTGATCTTCCCTCTATCACCTCAATAGGCGCTTTTCCCGTGGAAGTATGTGCAGTGTTATTGTAAGCATACTCCACTAAAGGGGAAGTATGTACAATGTTATTGTAAGCATACTCCACTAAAGGTAAGTAATTCTCCCATCATTAGGGCCAAAAGGGCCTCAAAAAGGGCTCTGTAAGGAATTGGTTAGCTTGCTAATTAGCGGAGCATTTGACGGTCAAAACGGCTCCAAATTTGATCGTTTTGGGTATTCAAAGCATATCTAGAGCATTTAAAGAGTATCCCAGTACAGATCTTTCAATTTAAAGATGTCATTTTCACAGTACTTTCTCCCCTACTGGATCTATTTTGTTGGCTTGGCGTCAAATACAAAATTTTCACTTTTGAATGATGGTTTTCCTTACTACTCTTTCTCTCAAGCCATTTCATTAGGCTCTCTTCACCCTCACAAGCTTTCCAAGCTCTCTCTACCTTTGCAAGAGGACCGCCATTTATGGTCTAGCTAGAAGGACCACTGTGGTTTTGCTCTCTTCACCATTGCAAGAGAACCACCATTTTGTTCTCTTCACCCTCACAAGCTTTCCAATTTTTGTCACTAGTTTTGCTTAGTTACAAGCTCGCTTGAACCTCGCAAGTTTTCCCATCATTTCTACTCTGCATGGAAACCATTTTTCTCTCCTCACCCTCACAAGATTTCCAAATTTTCTCACTAGTTTTGCTCTTCCTAGAAGCTCACTTCAACCTCACAAGTTTTCCAAACTCACTAGTTTTGCTCTGGTTAGAAGCTCCCTTCAGCCTCACAAGCTTTTTCACCATTTGCACTCTGCCTAGAAACTCATTGAGTTGTTCTATATGAAAATCAATCTCAACCAAGTGTAAGAAACCGTGAGGGTTGTGTATCAAAGGTTGCAGGTGTTTGGGCTCAAGCATTACAAAGCCAAGGGATCAAGCAAATGGATATTGACACAAGTCATCTTGTATCCTGTTGATCCACGAACTGGAAGGTAAATAGAAAAATTTGAAGCCTTACTCTCATAAATAGATTTCCATGGTGGCCATCCGCATTTGGAGAAGGATCCAACTATTTCTAAAAGTACAGGAAATGTTTTGCAAGATTCTTCAACAGGAGGTTTAAAAGCTAAAAGATTCACTTAGTTTTCTCAAAAGTCACATTATCAAGCACAAACTTCATTTTTCATATCAACAAGAAAGGGAGGACGACAAAGAAGAAGCAATGCACTAAAATAACTAAATCGGTACCAAGGGAGGCAATTATAGAGGATGAGATCGAAGAACTAACAACAACCACCTCGCTGTGAACATCACAATCATTCCAAGGAGGAGACTATTTAGATGTAAAGTTACAATATCATTCCTTGCAAAAGACTATCTTTTTAACAATATAATTACTTGTAAATTTACTTTAAATCTCCTTGTAAATTTACTTTCAATCTCCTTGCAAAACATTCATTTTCACAATATAATGCCTTGTAAAGTTACAACATATGTTCCTCTAAACATTGCAACATCAGGATTAACATTTGTCTCCCCTTTGCCACTGAATCATTTTACTCATCTATAACTCCTAAGACAAGTTTCCCTTTAACTATTCTAACATTTGTGTGAGATCAAACTTGAGCTTGAAATTTTTTCACTCTTCTATGTAGACTTCCATGTGACCATGATCCTATAACATGACATCTAGAAACCATTGGCATGGACCATCTTCATCACCCTCGAGTCCCTTTGCCTTTAAGCCATGTTAATAAAACTTTGTTGCTTCAGCTCTTTTGACTCAACTTAAAATTATAACTTTCAAAAAGAGAAAATGGACAAAATTTTAATATCATAGATGAGTCCGAAATGCCCAAAAACCCCGAAAATGACTGGCTATATGCCTCGTTCTAACACCCGGAGAGGTCGATATGGCCAAAAAAGGCATCGGGAGGCACTATCCCGTACGATGCGAGGAGAGGGGTAGCCAGAGTCTACCTAGCCCTCTCCTCGCACCGTAAGGGATAGGACTCTTCCTATCCCTCTCCTCGCACCATACGAGATAGTGCCTCCGGAGGCCCTTTTTGGCCATACCGACCTCTCCGGGTGTCAGAACGAGGCATATAGCGAATCGTTTTTGGGGTTTTTGGGCATTTCGGACTCATTTGTGATTTCAAAAGTTTCAAATAATATAGCTTGTAAAAGTTACAAGCATTCTATTTTGTAAAGTAAAATTGAGTAATTTTGTGACTATGCGTGGGTCCAATATGCTTAATAAATCTATATATAAAAAGACATCTATAGTAGGCAGGAAAGGTAAATCTATGAATGCAAATAACCCACATGTCACGATTGGGGTAATGAGATTCTAAAACTAACCCCCTATCCTGTTGTGCAAGTAAGGCACAGTGCGGCACCAAATTGGCGTTCCAAAAATGACCCACACAACATGAGGGGGTAGTGAGATTCTAAAAATATCCCCTATCCCGTTGTGCAAGCAAGGCATAGTGTGGCACCAAATAGGCCTTTTGCTAATATCTTGTATGCATGAGAAAAACCAATGGAATCCAAATAATAAGGTCACTCAATATTTTTTTTCATGGTGTGTGCATGCAGCCAGAACACGCGATGAGGGGGGGAGTGACAAGCTATATGCCCTCTTTGCGCGGTCTAGGTAGGAGCAAAAATGACGCAACATGGGGAGTGTCAAAGTCTCTGAGCACTTTTGCTCATTGTTTAGAAAAATAAGTGTTTGCATGGAACCAAAACGACGCGATAAGGGGAGGAGTGACAAGCTGTATGATGCCCTCTTTGCGTGGTGTGGGCAGGAGCTAAAATGATGCAACATGGGGAGTGTCAAAGTCTCTGAGCGCTTTTGCACATGATTTAGAAAAATAGTCCAAATAATAAGGTCACTCAAGATTTTTGTACATGGTGTGTGCATGGACCCTGAACGACGCGATGAGGGGGGGGAGTGACAAGTTGTATGATGCCCTCTTCGCGCGGTGTGGGTAGGAGCTAAAATGATGGAACATGGGGAGTGTCAAAGTCTCTAAGCGTTTTTGTACATGATTTATAAAAACCTTAGGAATCCAAATAAAAAATTGATTCAAGGTTCTTATGCGGTGTGGCCGCAGAGCTAGAACAAAGCGATAGGAGGGTGACAAGCTAACACATGACAAGAGCACTGTGGGCAAGAGCTGCACCATTGTGATAGGGGGAGGAGTAAAAAATTCATTGAGTCCTTTTGCGCACAATGTGGGTACACTATCGAAACGGGGTGAGTGGGGGTAGAGTGACTAGATCAATCAAGTCACAATTGCATAGTGTGGTCATTGATCCAAAACAATGTGAGAAAGGATGGCTTCAGGTGTGGTATCATGTTGATGTAGATATTATGTACACACGTGTTGAGTGTAAGCTCTTGATGTGGTGCTTAGAAGTAGAGGCTAAGTGAAAAGTAGACATTAAAAAAAATAGTCATTAATAGGTGTCATTATCACTGTTTGAAAAGAGAGATTTTGTATCTTCTAGATTAATATTGTACAATATTAAAAAGAAAAGAGCACTTGTACATCAGGCCCAGAATATGATGTTATCAAGTATAGGCAATTTAGCCAAATGAAAGTGACATTTAGACGTTTTCCGCTAAAGTGGATGCACAAAAGCTCAAGCTAGAGGAGACAGGAATGGCATACTTTTGTATACATGTCAAGTGAGTATTGGCCTATTTCTTAATGCGTGGATTACCAAACAACCCTTCTTTAGACGTTTTTGGCCCTAATGTTGGGACTTTTGATCTACTTCTATGACATAAACTTTTAGTACATCAAGAATTTTTAGGCTATTTCACTTTGGCCATCCATTTGCGGGTGATATGCTGAAGAGAAGTTTAGCCTTGTACCTAAATTCGCAAAGAGACCCTTCCAAAAATTATTGGTCATTCTAGGATCTCTATCCGACACTATGGACATTGGCAAGCCATGGTACTTGAAGATTTGTGATATAAAGAGGGTTGCCATTTGATGGGCTTTGATAGTCTTTTTGACAGGTATAAAATGTGCTTGTTTTCTAAACTTGTCCACTATCATTCATGTTCTTGTGTTCCCATGGGTAGACTTGGGCAATCCAAATATGAAATCCATGGATATGCTCTCCCATGGTGAACTGGGAATTGGCTAAGGATGAAGCAATCCAGGTTGCTTCCCTCTATCAAACTTCATACATAAAGCAATCCAGGTTGACAAGATCCCCGTTAACTACATAAAGCAGGCGTGCTTCAAGGATGAAAAATCCCTATTCTACTTACTCTTTTTCAATTAATAACATCAACCATTTGTAGCAAGCTTGAGGACCTCTCTTCTTGAGCAAGAAAAGAGAAACCAATAGCTTTGATACCAATGTAACATTTAATGCACTAGTAACTTGTGTGTAGCAGAAAATGATAACATAGTGAGCATTCCATTAAGAACAAGTTCCTAATGAGCATAGAGAGAGTACTTAATGTTAGGAAATATGACGTAGCTAAATAGATAATTGAGTACATTACTTAATGGAGAGAGACAGGTTTACATACACGAGATTATAGAGTAGAGAGAGAGAGAGAGAGTACACACGATATACGTGGTTCACCCAATGTGGGCTACGTCCACGGGAAAGCAGCCACTCAATGGCTTTAGTACTTCAAAACAAGAAGTAATTTACAAAAGGATTATACCCTTAATAGAGCTCCCGCCTTGCTTCACTCTCACCACCTCACACTCACCTTGTTGCATCAACTTCACACTATGAAATGTGTAGAAATGGCCTTCTTTTATAGGCCAAAAGGGCTGCCCTCTCTCATGAGAGGCAGCCATGTGTAGCCGCCCTTGTTTAGATAAGTCCAAATCGAACCCTTCAATCCACCCATGTGTGGCCGCCCTTGAGAAGACAAGTCCGCTTTTGAATTCGGCCACCGGCCATTAACTTCCGACCACCGGCCACCGGCCAACCAACCGGTCGATTTCCGACCACTTTTTGACCGCCGTCCGGCCATAATATTCCAGCGAACAGGAATATTCCGGCGAGGAAAAAAAATTCTCGGGGGCTTTCGCCCCCAAGGCCCCTGAATTTTAACTGTGATAATTTTGGTTTCCGGTAAGTGATTTTCCTTCACGCATGATGGCTTCTCCTCATAATGGGGACCTTACAAATGTGCGCTTTCACCACATAAAATTACAAGGGGTAAATCAGGCTCCATACTTAACAATCTCCCACTTGGAGACTGATCTCCAAACCAAACCTGTGACTGCTTTCCATCCTGGATTCTTATCCTTGAATGCGGATTGAAGATGAGCAAAAGCTCAACTTCTCCTTGTTGACCACCTTTGTAAACATGTCTGCAGGAATTTCACTTGTATGCACCTTTCCTAGCTTTAGCTGTCCCTCTTCCAAAAGAGTGCGTATGAAGTGATATCTCACCTCAATGTGCTTTGTCCTTGAATGAAAGGCTGATTTCTTCGCAAGATGAATAGCTCTTTGGATATCACTGTACAAGACACAATTGTCTTGTTTGAATGCAAGCTATTCTAAGAATCTGTGAAGCCACAGAATTTCTTTGCTTGCCTCCGTCATTGCTACATACTCTGCTTCCGTGGTAGAAAGTGAAACCACTTTCTGCATCTTTGAAGCCCAGCTTACTGTTGTGCCTCCAACCGTGAACACATAGCGAGTAGTGATCCTTCGAGTATCTTTGTCACCTGCCATATCTGCATCAGCATACCCTTCTAGAAAAATATCAGTTCCTCCAAAATACAAAGCATTTGTTGTTGTCCCTTATAGATACCTAAGTATCCACTTCACAGCTTGCCAATGCTCTTACCTGGGTTGTCCATGAACCTACTCACAACTCCCACTGCATGTGCAATGTCTGGCCTTGTCCAAACCATAGCATACATTAGAGAACCTACCGCCGCAGCATATGGAACTTTAGACATATAGGCTATCTCCTCTTGTGTCTTTGGACACATATCCTTCGTTAGTTTAAAGTGAACAGCCAAAGGTGTAGAAATTGGTTTTGCATTTTGCATTGCAAACCTTTCTAGTACCTTCTTGATGTAATCCTCTTGAGATAGCTTTATTGTCTTCTTCGTCCTGTCCCTTGATATTTTCATACCAAGTATCCTCTTTACAGCACCTAAATCTAGACAGCTCCTCTATTAGGTCTTTGATTTCCTGCATGTTAGAACTTGCAATCAACATGTCATCGACATACAACATTAGGATGATGAATTTCCCATCTCCTAAATTCTTCGTGTAGACGCAGTGATCCGAGTTGCATCTTGTGAATCCATGATCCAACATCCATCGATCCAACTTCAAGTACCATTGTCTTGATGCTTGCTTTAAACCATACAAGCTCTTCTTTAATCTGCAAACCATTTTCTCCTTACCTTTTACTTCATACCCCTTTGGTTGAAGCATGTAGATTTCCTCCTCTAAGTCACCGTGAGGGAATGCCGTATTTACATCCATTTGCTCGAGATTTAAATCATGAGCAGCCACAAGGCTTAAGACAAGCCTGATTGAGTTCATTTTACAATAGGAGAAAATATTTCATTGAAGTCAATACCTTTCTTTTGAGAAAACCCTTTTACCACAAGCCTAGACTTGTACCTTTTCTTCCCACCTTCTTCTTCCTTCAGCTTGTACACCCATTTGTTTTGAAGTGCCCGCTTACCTTTAGGCAACTCAACCAACTCCCATGTTTGGTTGCGATGTAGCGAGTCCATCTCCACTTGCATGCTCTTTGTCCATTCTTCTTTGGATTCATGTTGCATAGCTTCTTCGTATGATTCCGGCTCTCCAGAATCTGAGAACAAGAGATGGTTGAAGGAAGGTACAAACCTTTCTGGAGGTCTACTTGCTCTTGTAGATCTTTGGGGAATAGGTTGAGGCTCCTCAATTGGTTACGTTGTTGCACATTGTCACCGTTTGCAACACTTGAGTCTTCACCGTCCTCAAGCTCCATGTACTCATCACCTGTTTCTTTTGTTTGTTTTCTTTCCAAGTAATCTTTGTACATATTTTGTTCGTTAAAAATTACATCCCTACTCCTTAAGATTTTACCATCTTCAGGATTCCATAGGCGATACCCAAAGTCACCTTCTCCATAGCGAATGAAGAAACACTTTTTGGACTTTGCATCTAGCTTTGATCTTAGGCTTCTATCTATGTGCATGAAAGCGTAACACCCAAACACTTTGAGAAATGCATAATTCTTCGGTTTACCTGTCCATGCCTCTTCTGGAACTCCCCTATCCAATGCCGTTGAGGGTGACCGATTGATTAAGTACACAGACGTACTTACAGCTTCCGCCCAAAGCTCAAGCGGTAGGACTGCATGTAGCCGCATGCTTCGTGCTCGCTCCATGATTATCCTGTTCATCCTTTCTGAAATCCCATTTTGTTGAGGTGTCCTTGGGGTTGTCCTTTGTCTCCGAATGCCATTGCTAGCACAAAAGCTTTCAAAAGCTTGGCTGCAATTTTCGCCTCCATTGTCGGATTTGAGGCATTTAACCTTGGTACCTATTTCATTCTCCACAAAGGCTTTCCACCTTTGATATATGGAAAATACATCGGATTTATTCTTCATGACATAAACCCATGTGTTTCTAGTCTCATCGTCTATGAATGTTACATAGTACAATGAGCCACCAAGTGATGGTGTACTTGCAAGACCCCAAACATCAGAATGAACCAACTCAAGTTTTTTATTTTTTCTTTCATTTCCTGATTTTTGAAATTTCACCCTCTTTTGTTTACCATAAACACAATCTTCACAGAACTCTAATTCCACTTCTTTCAAACCTAGTAGAAGCTTCTTTGTTTGAAGGATTTGCATTCCTTTGGCACTCATACGCCCAAGTCGGTAGTGCCACACCGCATTGTCAACTTCTATAGTTGTTGCACAAGCAAAAGATTGCGTGCTAAAAGTACACAAGTAAAGTGTACCGACCTTTTCTCCCTTGGCAACCACCAAAGATCCCTTTGAGATCTTTCACCGTTTGTTTCCGAATGCAATGTTGTGACCTTCATCGTCCAATTGTCCTGTAGAGATCAAATTTTTGCGAAGAGAAGGAACATGCCTAACATCTTTAAGCTTCCATTCATTTCTGTTAGCAGTTTTGACAAAAACTGTACCTTTGCCGACAATCTCACAAGCTTCATCATCTCCCAAGTATACATACCCAAAATTACCTTTGGTGTAATCTTGGAAATGTTGCTTGTGTGGTGTCGCATGGAATGAAGCCCCAGAATCTACTATCTAGGAATTTAACACATTGTCTAATGAGAGAATTAGAGCATCTTGCTCTACTTTACCTGCCACATTGGCCTCCGATGTTGGCTTGTTGTCTTGAGACTCAGTCTCCTCCTTCTTCTTGGACCAGCAATCCTTCTTGACGTGGCCCTTCTTGCTGCAGTTCCAACATTCAAGAACTGACTTTGTGCGTGACTTGCTCCGTCTTGAGCGATCACGACCCTTTTGGTTTTTGAACCTCTCCTTAGGCCTTCCTCTTGTTTCCATTGACAATGCAGCACTTGATGATTCTCCTGTGCTTCTCCTTCGTATTTCCTCGCTTAGGAGAACACCCACAACATCATCAAACTTAAGAGTATTTGTACCAAAGATAGAATTACTTACAGCCATCACAAGGCTGTCCCAACTATCCGGTAGAGATGATAGTATAAGGAGAGCTCGCACTTCTTCATCGAAATTGATTTTCACCGATCGAATTTCACTTATGTTTGTGTGAAAGTCATTTAGGTGTTCTGCAACTGAACCATTCTCTGCCATCTTTAGATTGAACAAGCGCTTCATAAGAAATACCTTATTGGATGCCGATGGTTTATTGTAGAAGTCGTCAAGTGACTTCATCAAGTCCTCCGTGGTCTTCATCTCCGAAACATTGAAGGCCACTGTTGACGCCAAGCTTAACCGGATTATTCCCAGTGCCTTTCGATCAAGGACAATCCATGCTTCATCTGCCATTATTGCGGGCTTCTTCGCAAGACCGCCTAGTGGCAAATAGAGGTCCTTCTAGTAGAGATATTCTTTAATCTGCATCTTCCAATGTTGGTAGTTTTTGTCGTTGAACTTCTCAATCTTGAGCTTCCCTTCCTCCACCATAACTCCCACTCAATTCAAGGAATCCTTTCCTTGAGATAATTTAGCTACGAGAAAACCTTGCTCTGATACCAGTTGTTAGGAAATATGACGTAGCTAAATAGATAATTGAGTAGATTACTTAATGGAGAGAGACAAGTTTACATACACGAGATTATAGAGTAGAGAGAGAGAGAGAGAGTACACATGATATACGTGGTTCACCCAATGTGGGCTACGTCCACGGGAAAGCAGCCACTCAATGGCTTTAGTACTTCAAAACAAGAAGTAATTTACAAAAGGATTATACCCTTAATAGAGCTTCCGCCTTGCTTCACTCTCACCACCTCACACTCACCTTGTTGCATCAACTTCACACTATGAAATGTGTAGAAATGGCCTCCTTTTATAGGCCAAAAGGGCTGCCCTCTCTCATGAGAGGCAGCCATGTGTAGCCGCCCTTGTGTAGATAAGTCCAAATCGGACCCTTCAATCCACCCATGTGTGGCCATCCTTGAGAAGACAAGTCCGCTTTTGAAATCGGCGAGCGGCCACCGGCCATTGACTTCCGACCACCGGCCACCGTCCATTGACTACCGGCCACCGGCCAACCAACCGGTCGATTTCCGACCACTTTCCAGCCTCCGGCCGGCCATAATATTCCGGCGAAAAGGAATATTCCAGCGAGGAAAAAAATTTCTCGGGGCCTTCCGTCCCCAAGGCCCCTAAAGTTGCCCCTGAATTTTGACTGTGATAATTTTTGTTTCCGGTGAGTGATTTTCCTTCACGCACGATGGCTTCTCCTCATAATGGGGGCCTTACAAATGTGCGCTTTCACCACAAAAAATTACAAGGGGTAAATCAGGCTCTATACTTAACACTTAATTTGAGAAATCAACATAGCAATTTACACCTAGCTAGTTCGGCATAGATAATACTTGAAATGCGAGAGAAATAGAACAGCTGACAACATTTGACGACCGGATTTACATGGAGTCGGTCCCCCCTCCATAAAGGCTTTGTATTATAGCTTCTCCCATCAAAGGAGACTTTTGTGCAATACAATTCTTGTGTTCCTTGACAAAACTCATGAAGATGTAAGCTTCATGCACCAAATTATGCTTGGAAAACACGCCTAGTGTCCCTAGCCTCAATCGCAAGACCTCACACACTTGTGAGAGATAGCAAGGGGAATAAGGAAAAATTGAGAGGAAGAATGTGTATTATCCTTGGAAGGATTGTTTATTAGCCTTGGAAGAATTGTGCATCATGTTGTCCTTGCTCTTTTGCTCAATTTGTTCCTTAGCCTTTCCACAGTCTTCGATCCCTTCTTGCTCCCTTGTTGGAAGTGAATCCTTGAAGTGACCATCATGTGATGTATGATTATTGGAATAGTTTTGGGCCTTTGTGAGTTGACATACTCACTCATCTCCTTAAATAGGCCGGCACAAAGGTAGAAAATTTTCTTACGGGGTCTACATCAATTTGTAAAGGTCCACTCTAGTGGTCAAACCAACTAAGAAGTTGTGCACTAGATCAAGGTTTGGGGATTTAGAACCTACTTTCTAAGATATTTCCAATGATATGTTGGTTGATAGGGTTTCGACAAAGAGTTTATGTACTTCACCGGGGTGCCCACTTTGAACAAGAGAGGCAAAGTCAAACCTCTTTATAGGGCCCCTTTGAGAGTTCAAATTTTTCCTAATGCTCTATTTTATTGGTGCTCTATGCTACTCACTATACACATGGACTTCATATTTTCTCTCAATAAAATCTATTGCAAATTGTTTAATTTCAAGTGTTTGTCATCTTTAATTATCTCACTATGTAGTCATTATTCAATGCCTACAAAGCTTCAATTATGTATACTAGACTAATTTCTAATGTGTATGTACCAACTTAAAATCATTGTGATGGCATGTTTTGAGATATTTTCTAGAATGGATAGACCTTTGGAGCAATTGATAAAGTGTTGGCTTTTATCCAACAATTTGATGCGGATTTTGGAGATGAAGATTTCTTGAAATCTTCAAAGCTACGTAATCTCTCCATGAATTTCCAAAATCACTTGTGGGACGCATGTCTAACCTCACCACTCTATCTTATTGCAGTATTAGCGAGAACCACGATTAATTTGTCAAACAATGGGACGAAGCTGACTTGACTAGTGCATAGAGGCTACAAGAGGTTGTCAATCTCTCGGAAAACAACTAACAACTCGCATCTAACTCAAGTTACACTAAAGTGACTGAAATCACCAAAAGCCAATCGCTCATCGGCAAGCAAATCACATCCGTTACAGCATCAAATGACATCCAAACGTAATAAAATTCTAGGACAAGTTTATAAGACCTAAGCACACATGCCTATGGCCTCAAACCCCACTTTAGGTCCAGTTCCAAAATCGCGATTATTAACAGCAGTGGATTTTTGACCTAGTTGTTTTCGACCCAGAATGCATCTAAATGCTTAGCAATGATGCCCCAATACCCTGCCTATGCTTAGTTTTTGATTTAAAAGTGTAAATTCCTAGTTATGATGAAATTAGGTCGTGGGTCGGCGACGCCAAAAGCTACGAAATACGGTGAATGGCATACGTCAATGCGTAGAGCTCTTACTGCAGTTGCAATGCAACAAACGCAATCGCAATGTGACAACCGGACAGGGAGTAGGAAGCGCGAGAAGGAGAGAAGTGAGCACCGTTGGCTAACGCTGTGTACTTCTTATCCAAAACTTATAAAGAACTTACAAAAATTGGCTTTTATACCTTAGCCAAGGTTCTTGAGTGGTCAAAACTAGTAATTTGGAGTTCTACCGAAGCTGGGAAATGACTGGCTGATACAATCTAGAAGCTTATAGCCCCGGCTCATTAATTACAAAGTTTATCCAAGAAAATAGGAGTTACAATATTCCCAATTTATCAAAATAATTATTGTTTTACAAGGAGAACTCCGAAAAATGTTGTCCGTGTTAGCTTGCTGCTAACATTCCCTCTCTCCTCGCCTGTGGCGTCCCTTGACACGGCTTTATGGACTGAAGTAGTCTTCGGGTTGACGGCGGGCGAGGCGGTCTTTAAGTGCTTCCAGTGCCTTCCGGTATCTGATTCTTCGTTCTTTGTCAGGCACTTGCAGAAATTGAATGGTGACTTGATTCTCAGTTCCACCACTGAGTAGCCTACAAACCTGGATGTTAGGTTGCTTATCACCAGCGCAAATATCTTCGTTCTCCAGGTGAAGAATCTAGTGTAGAATGCTTCTTCAAAAGCTAGCATATTATGCGAGGGCATGAACATGCATCTGGCATAGAATCCGTAAGGGATTTCTTCTGAAGGTTGCCCACTCAGATCGTAGCATAAGCCTTTGTTTCCTTCCAAGAATGAGAGACATGGGGCTTTTGTCTACTCAGGCTCATTGAAAACTTATATGCATGTGAGTAGCATCCTGCAGATCTTATATAACATTTCACAGGAGAGATCTGGCAGACTCTTGAAGAATGACATGGCGCCCGTTAGGGTTTTCACCATGTATTCCTCTGTCGCTTGGCCTCTCTCTGGAGCTGGCAACCTGGGGAAGTTGAGCCAAGTTGGCCTCTTCTTCTACAGTGCTTCATGCGCTTGCCATGTCCTTACTCTGGGTATAGGACAGAATGCTGGATCTCTTTGTAAGGCTGCATGTGCTCTTGTGAACAGAATCAGGTATCTCGAATTCTTGTTCATCCAGCTTAACCTCCACTTTGGGTGGTCTTTATTTGCGCCATCTTCTTGCATATCCTTGTGCAGCCTTTCTTTTACCTATAAAAATTCTACTTTGATGAGAGGGTACGGTAGGGATAGTTGGTGCCATTGAGTGTTGATTTGATTGGGAGTGAGTTGAGTGACATTGACATAGTGTAAAACTCTCAACTCCCAATCCATAGCGGCCTTCCACTGCTCATCCACCTCTAAGGTGATCTTCTCCTTCAGTGTGTCTTCTTCAGCTTTTGATAGCTAGATCATTGGCACTGTATCTACATCTATGATGTGAATCTGAAAATCTTCATCACCACTCGGCTCTGCTGTGGACTGTGTCTCAAACTCAGCAAACAAGACCGAGGGTATGTCTATTTGTGGCAGCTCTAAAGTGCCTGCCTCTTCCTACATGACTGGCTTTCCATCTCTAAGGATTTGATTTATCCGCTTGAGTTTTGCTATCTCCTTTAGGAGCTTCTCCTCTCTTTGAACCCTCATCAGTGCCAGGTCTCTGCGTTGTGATTGTTCAAGCTTTAATTCCAATTCTAAGTCCTTGTTTTTCTTTTCAAGTGCCTTGTACACTTCATCAGTTCCCTTGATCGAGGCCACGGCTGGGTTTTCTCGTAAGAAAATGGCTTGATCATTGATTCTCTGTTCAGAATATTGCAGGGAAGCATTGGCAACATCTAACTGCTCTTGAATTTTCTGAGCTGACAGAGAGGTTGTAAGAAGTTCATTCGTGACTTCTGTCAAATGCTCATATTTTACCTTGCAGGCATCAGATAATTTGGTGAGGAGATCACCTAGCTCCTCCATTTCTTTTTGTTATTTATCTCTGGCCAACTGATGTTGATCCGCTTCTACCTTCAGTTGTTGCACTTGCCTTTGGAGATCGGTGATGATAATCATCCTGTCTTCTAGCTCTCCTTGAAGAGCATCGATCACCATTTCCAGTTCCTTGGCCTTTGTGCTGTAGTTCAAATCTGCTGAATAGAGCCTCTCCGTCATTTCTTGCATCTGACGTGCATATTCATTGACCTGTATTATCACTTCATCATTTGACTGCCAATTCTCCTGTCTTGCCAGCTGGGATGTGTGTGTAGCCTTGTGTGTTGCTTCTTGCTGCGTCCTAATTGCTGGTGGTTCTTGTGTGGAGATAGATGGTCGGTCTTCTTCTTGGCCATCCTGAGGCTTTGATGCCTTGGCAGTTTCTTGCTGATTAGAAGTGGATGGTGTGGTCTCAACCCTTGCTGTCTCTTCAGGTGATGGCCTTTCTGCCTTCTCTAGCTCGAGCTCCATCTCATGTGTAGTGGTAAGCTCTTTTTCTGTATCTGCTTCCTTATCAGTTTCTTCCTCTAGCTTTTGAGTCTCTTCTATTGCCTGCTCCGGTTCTGGCTCAGCTTCCTTTTCCTTATGTCCGTCAGTGTGGTCAGCTTTTTGTGTAGATTCTATTCGTTGGGTGGACTCATAATCTTTCTCTTTTTCAGTCTCTGCTTCTTCATTGGCACCTTTGCCTGTTGGTGATGGTGGTGGGCTAGGCATGGGATGGTCTTGTTGTTCCGGAGGCGGTGAGGTGGGTCGGGGAGATCCATGGCTTTGCTCATGTGTAGCCATTTCCTCAGTTTTCTTTGCAGCTTCTTCTGCCTCTTTCAGCTTTAGGGCTTCGACTTCTTGGTAATTCTTTCTAAATATTCTGTGGGATCACCTGCCTATTTTCTGGTATGATGCTTTGTTCGAGGTCCTTTCAGTCCTGTGGGTACCCACTTTTCTGGGTCCTTCCCTTGTGCTTGCCTGCGCTGGTAAGCCTGTTTTTCTCTTTCATAACGCGCTTGTTTTTTAGCTGACTCCTCTTGGTGTGCAGCCACAGCTTTCCTCTTCATCTCTTCTCTCCGAGCTCTCTTTTCTTCATTGTCAGAGCTCTCGCTATTGTGCCGCTCTGGTGAGCTGGCAGCTGACTCATCATCTGATTTTTGTGACCTTTTACCTAACCTTGTAGCTCGTGGAGAGGGTTCTGCTGCCAAACTCCATGTATTCTGATTAGGGGTAGGCGGTAGGTTGTCGGCAATGCCGATGGCATGATAGGCTATTCTAGTCAACACCTCTGGCGCGCCCAGTATGTGATTTTGCCTTCCTTCTTGGTTCCCTTTAAGGTTGTCAAGACATACTGCACGTGGTCCACAGGCTCCATTGTTGTTAACTTAAGAACCTGAGTGAAGGTGGTGGCCACGGCGTGATTTTGGTGTAGTGTACCTTGGTGGCCTTTTTGCCAGAAAATGAAAGTGTTGATGGTACAAATGGGCTGGCTCTTCCACCTGTTTGTGGATAAGATCGGCGAATGTAGCCACGACTGTCTCCTTGGTAAATGTGTTTGCGGTTTTCCTGTCTCTTACCCGCATGGTCATTCCTGGGCAATCTGTACGATATTTGTACGGTTTCTTCCTCTTTGATGGTGGATAGACGCTCGTAAGATTTCTGAAAGTCCACTCCACAAGGCTCTTGTTCGTAGAAATGCCTGAGCCCCAACCTGCGGTTAGCTTCTTTGGTTTCTGGCTTGGCAACTACATCATAGACCTCTTTAGGCAGGAGTTGCAACTCCACCTAATGCCCTTCTTCACTCTTGAACCTGCCAGTGAAGATCATAGTGTGGTTCTCTTCCAGCTATTCTTTAGAAAGGTAGGATGCCTTTGCCGCTTTGACTGACTCGGGGTCCAGTTGATATGCAGGCAGTTCTTGTAGTTTCTCTTTCTGGTTTAGCTTCTTCTTGGTCCTCTCTGCTGCTTGCATTGCTCCTATTCAGTGAATAGAGTGCAAAGTTAGCAGATTTTGTCAGATTTTTCTCTGGAATGTCCTTTTAGACTGAAATGCCGACAATCGGGTTCAAATTGCTTCAAATCCATTTTGAACAAGCAAAGATGCATAAAATCATGCAAGGAACAAAACTATATGGTCAAAACAAAAATTTGCAACCAAAGTAAATGCTCGCGATTATTCACAGCTGAGGAAAATTTCCAACTTTTTGAAAACTTGGCTTTATAGGCTTGAAGTATATACCCAATACATGCTCTGAGTGAATTATGGGCTCATTTGGATGCACGGGTTGAAAATGGTACCAGATTTTGGCTTTAGGTCTCTGAAACAGTAGATATAAAGAAAATTGAGATTTTGAACTCCAATTTGATTCAAAGTTGGTTAGTGCGCTTATCACAACATGTACTTTGGATGTATGATGGCCAAATATCAAAATTCCCCAATTTTGACCAAAAAGTAAATAATCGCGATTATGAACTTTTCTTCCAAAATTGACATTTTTGGGTACAAATTGGTTTTAGGCATGGTATAGACCTTGGGTATGAGATATGTGGTGAATTGAATCAAGAAAACTTGTTCATAACCCAAATTTTGGCTTGCAAAGACTCTTTGCGTTTTTTGGCAATTTTACAAGTAATGGGTGGTCATTTTGGCTCATACTTGACTTTTGGCATGCAATAGGTGTGTAAACATGATAAGTGAGATGATTTGACGATTTCCAAGAAAAACTGATGCAAAAGTAAATAATCGCGATTATTAACTTCAGTGACACAAACTTTGCAAAACCCACAAATTTTGACCTAGACATGTTTCATACACCTAATACAAGTCAAAAATTGAATTTGGTCAAGTTTGGTCATGCCGGCATCACTTTGTGCTCTGTCGACTCTGAAATCACCGTTTTTTGTGACTAGTCTGTCTGTTGGGTTGGTCAGTCGACTTTGAGGCTTTGGACTTGTCCGTAACATATTCATGAAGCAACCTGTCCAATTCTCGCTCATTTGGAGTCACTTTGGCTTCGTATATCGAATTTGACGCTTTGTAACCTTCGAGCTGTTTTCTGCTTTTCGAGGGTGTTGCTTGATGGATTTCACTAAACCAATCATATACATTGTATATGGACCTCATTAGCAAGCCATCTGTGGAGTCAGGTCGGAATTCTGGCATTTGCCAAAAACCTAACTTTTCTACTGGGGACCCTCTTGACCCCAGTCAAATGGCCATATGATGGTATAGAAAGGTTCTATTATGTTAGGGCATGCTATGGTTCAAATCCCATCCGATTTGGTCAAGCTGGCAGGCAATTTTAGGTTGTAGGTCTTCGTGCACTGCTCGATTTCTAGGGTTTTTTCTAAGGCTTTAGACTAGCTACCGGCCATACAAAATGGATCATTATCGAGTAACGAACTTACCCCTCATGTCTCGTGTGAGACGGCACTGAAAATGGTCAACTGTGGACTCCGGAAATGTCGCGCGAAAGAGGCCGAAATCTCTCTCTGCAAAGGCTCCAAGTGGAAATGAGGTGGTTTTAGCCTACCATGGATATCTATACTTGGACTTTCCGAACCAAATTTCCCCAGATTCCTCCGTTAGTCCTACCAGGCCGTGAAATCTGTGTTAGACTCAAAAATTTCCTTAATCGGATTCCTGTAGCTCATTCTGCAAGAATTTTGCAAAAGTAGGCTTGGCCGCCTAATTTAGGCTTCCTGCTTCCATCTTCTAATTTCATTGAAAATTATCGTGCTTGTCCGCCTTGTCTTTCTGATCACCATCGTGTCTTTCATTTTTCCATCTGAGCTTCCCTGCTATTTATTATTAATTTTGACATGTTTATTTGAAAAAATCAAAGAAAATAGCAAAATGCTCTAAAAAAGCAAAGTAAAAATCCAATAATTAAGAAAATCCCTTGAAAAACACAGCTTTATTGTTTTTTGTTGAATTTCTCTATTTTTAAGCCTCCTTACAACAAAAATAATGAAAAATATTCAAAAAAGGACTATTTTTTATTATTTTCTGATAGAATATACACTATTTACACTCATCGGGAAGATATTATTAGTGAATTTTCCCTTGATGATGAATTATAAGGGCATTATTAGGTAATTTTGCAAAAATCACACGTTAACATAGAACTTTTTTCTCCCTCTTCAAACATTGCCCTTAATTACTTAGTACTTAGTGCCCTTCCACCCCTCCTAGGTGGCGTACTCCGAGACGACTGCGTGCATGGGTTGAACAATTGTGTCTATGCATAGCCGTGATTGGCTCTACCATGATATGAAGATCAATGCAAATCAAACCCATATGCTGTGCAAGAGCTGGGTTTTGAGTAATTGACTCAAGGGTTTCCGATGTCGAGGTTTGCTGCTAATGTCTTCCAAAGAGAAAATCTTGTAGCTTTTGTGCTCTCTGCTTGATTGTACCATCAGGGTGATTTAGCACTCTGATTGCTTGAATTGTTGGTAGCACTTTCAACTGTTTGTCGAGCTTTTTCTCTCCATTGGTAGCTCGATCGGATTGGTGTTGCATGGTGTGGTGGAGTCTCTTGAGACTTAACTCGCCACTGCTTGATTGGTTTCGCGGTTAGTGGAGAAGATAAGTGTTCCTTTTTCTTCCAAACCCTTTTCATGTTAGGTTCCTTGCTTGGAGATGCTCGATTCTGTGTTCTAATCCTTGGAAACTTCTTTTGTTTCTTTGGTGAAGTTTTAGGCACCCAGATCTGAATCGGTTTATCCTTAAGCTGTGCTTTTGGTACCCAAATCTTCCTGACTCCTTGCATGCTACCTGTAGCATTTGATTGTCAAGGGGATGGAGAAGATTGGCTGCGTGGATTGGTCTGTTGATTGCTTCTTTTCCATTCCTCCTTGCTTGGTGCAATTGGAACAATGAGTTGCCCTCCTTTAGGTGATAGCTTTAGTTGATTCGTATCCCAATCTGGTACTGCTTTGTATGTACGCATCCAGGGAATTCCAAGAATCATCGCCTCATTCATGTGTTCAATTGGCAAGCATACAAACTGATGAGGACATGAACATCCATGTACTACCACGTTCAAGTTGACTACTCCCAATGTTAAAGTTGGATTCTTGTTGCATCCTTTGATTGTTTCTATTCCTACAGTCAATGCTTGACTTGTTTCCTTTTTGTATGTGGAATAAGTGACTGCATTCACTCTAGCTCATGTGTCTACCAAAGCATTGGTGCTATGATTATTGAGCTGTACTTTGATACGCAAATCCATTCCATCTAACCAGTCATCATCTGTTGAAATTGTGTCTTTAAGTAATTCCCATTGTCGATCATCTATTTCCAAAGTGTTGATGGGAATCGATATCTATTGATTCTTAAGGGTAGCTTTACACTTGAGGACCCGAAGCCTAGCTTCACCTTGGGCTTCATCAATAACCTGCTATTGTTTGATCTTTCTTTGTTTGGCTGCATGCATTCTCTCTAGCAATTCATTGGTTAGTGGGAAATTGTATTTCTTTAAACGACATTCACTAATCCAATTAGCCATTGGTTCACCATCTAGGGTGGACAATTTTACTGCTCCACTTGGACATACATCTTCAATGATAAATGGTCCGTTTCCCTTTTTCTTAAACTTGGGAATGTGTTGCTTAAGGGAATAGACTAGAACTAAGTCCCCTTTCTTGAAGTTTTTTGTGATTAAGTGGGAATCAAAAAATTGTTTTTGTTTCCGCTTTTGTACATATATATGAGCTACAACAGTTAGCCTCTGCTCGTCTAGCTTTTCCAAATCTTCAAGTCTTTCTGACAATTCACGTCCAGTCCACTCAAGATTCTGTGCTACCCTTAATGCCAGCAATAGAAATTCTATTGGCAGTATGGCATCAAGACCATAAACAAGGTTAAAGGGTGTAGCATTTAGAGCTGTTTTGAATGAAACTCGATAAGCCCATAGAGTAGCATGGAGATTCATTTCCCAATCTGTCCTTCCTGAACTAACCACTTTGGTCAGTACCGAGCTAAGAATTTTATTCGTATGCTCAGCTTGTCTGTTTGCTTGTGGGTGTTAGGGAGTTGATTTGTTATGGATGACCATAAACTCATTAAGCAAATACTCTATTACCTCATTGAGGAAATGAGTTCCCCGATCACTGACAATCTCTATTGGCATTCCATATCTCATGAATACATACCCATATAAGAATGTAGTAGTGGTTCTGGCATCATTCTTTTGGGTTGCTTTAGCCTCGGCCCACTTGGTCAAATAGTCCGTAGCTACAATGATATATTGAGCTTGGGTTCTATAAGCAGGTGGCTGTATCGGTCCAACAAAATCTATACCTCATTTTGCGAAGGCTCTAGCCCCCATCATTGGTCTTAAGAGCATGTTGTCTACTCATGTTGGCATTTTTGCTCGTTGACAAGCATCACACCTTTGAACATATTCTTTAGCATCTGCAAAAAGTGTTGGCCACCATATGCCTGCCATCAAGATTGCTCTTGCAGTGGTATCACTAGAAAAGTAACCTCCAGCTAATCCAGCATGTGCTTGTTCTATAATCAGAATATACTCGTTTTCATTTGCACAAAGACGCAAATGTTGATCCTTACCTCTCCGATACAATTGGTTCCCAATAAGAGCATAGTCTCTTGCTTCAGTTTCAATTGCTCTTTGACGATGTTTACTCATATCCTCAAGAAATGTTTGGCTCGATAAGTAAGTAACCAGATAATTACTCCACTTAGGAACAGGTGACATTTGAAACAATGCTACATGAGAAATGGGTGTTTGTTTTTTATATTGAGGGCAATATTTTACAAAAGATCTGACATCTCTCCTCATAGTTGGCCAAAATAATCCAAGTCTCAAGATTCGTTGCATAGTTTTGGTCTTCCGCAAAGTGAAATCCTACTATGGCAACATGTGCTTGACTTAGGTATTGTTCTTTTTCTTCAGGGTTCATGCATAAAAGCAATACCCTGTCCCGATTCTTTTATATAGCTTTCCAGCTAGTAATTGATACACAACCGATTGCTTGATTAAATCGATTGTGATAGGAAGTGGTATTTGTGAATCCACTTGAGCTATTGTCATCAATGACACAATGTTTTCCGACCATCTAGGTATCATTTCCATGGAGAACAAATAGGCATCTGGTAAATCATCGTCTACCCCTTTAGGTAATTCCCCTGAAATAATCCTTGACAAATGATCTTCTCATTGATGTGTAGTGCCTTTTTTTACAATCACAGTGAAATCAAATTCGAGAAGAATGATGAACCATCTAACTATTCTCCCTGTTCTACATGGCTTGTTGACCAAATACAACAAATCTTTGTGGTCCACAAAGAACACAAACTTGTTGGCTAATAGGTAATGTCTATACTTTTTAACGGTATAGATCATTTCTAGTCCTTCTCTTTCGGTGTGGTGTTATTATTTTCTGCCATGTTCAATTGTCGGCTAGTATAAGAAATAGGAAAGTCAATTTTCCCATCTCATGGTTGAGCTAGCATACAACCAATAGCAAAATTTGAAGCATCTACATGTACGTGGAATACCTTATCCCAATCTGGTTCTTTCAATATTGGAGCTGAGGTGAGAGCTTGCTTAAGCTTCATGAAGGATTCTTCACATGCCTTGGTCCATTCAAAGTGCGTAATCAAGCTATACATGGGTTTTGCAATTATAGCATACATGTAGATGAACCGTCGGTAATATCCACAATGTCCGATGAAGGCTTGTACCCCCTTGACTGTTGTTGGTCTAGGCAAATCAGCAATGACATGAATCTTCTCAATATCAGTAGCTATGCCATTTTTAGACACTATATGTCCAAAAATTTTCCCTTGTCTTCCCATGAATGTGCACTTTTCAGAATTTAAGAAAATCCTATAAAATCTACATTTCTCGAATACCTTTTTGAGGTGTTCAAAATGATCAGCCCGGATTGATGAATGTATGCACACATCATCCATATATACTTCTAAGAATTTACGAAGATACTCATTGAAATCATGGCTCATCAACCTCTGAAACATGTTTGGAGCATTCGTTAACCCAAACGGCATAACCCGATAGGCAAATATACCCCATTCTGTTGCAAAAGCAGTTTTATGTTAATCTTTTGGGTCAACCAAAAGTTGATTGTATCCCAAAAATCCATTTAAGAAGCTGTAAGCTTCTTTTCCTGCAACTCGTTCTAAAACATGCTCACTTATCGGAAGAGGAAAGTTGTCTCTAATGGTAGCTGCATTCACCTTTTTGAGATAACACACACTCGTAATTTCCCATTCTTCTTACCACGATTGGAGACACCCAATCTGTGTGTTCAATTTAGTAAATGAATTCACCTTCCTTTATTTTTTCAATCTCTTCTTTGATCTTCCTGGCAAATGTTTCGTTATAAGTGTACAGTCTCTGTCTACTTGGTTTCGCGTCATCTCTCATGGGTATAGTATGCTGACAGATTTCTGGATCAACACCCTTGAGATCCTTGTAAGACCAAGCAAAGATATCTCGGTATTCCTTTAACAAGCTCAGCAAAAGCTTTTCTTCTTCTTCTGTTAGGTCATTTGCCATGTAAGCAGGTCTAGGCTCTTCTCCTGGTTCAGCCAAGTCTACCCTTTTAGCATTTCCAGGCCCTTCGTAAGATTCGCCTTGTTTCCGTAGGTCCCTAACAGGTTGTTCAATTATATTTTTTGATCTTGGAGAGTATAATTTTTGTAATGGGATGGAACATGCATTACATCCTTACCATCCTCTTCCGTGGTTTCCATTTCGGTTCTGTATATCTCCTTTAGAGCTTTTTTCAACTCTTGATATTTCTTTTTCTGCTCGACTCTGGTCATGAGTGTTTTTTTATCCTGAGATTTTTCTTGAGTACCCTTTCTTGCTTTTCTCGATGTCTGAGACATTTCTGAGTTTGAATTTGAAGGATATCGACCAGTTATTTTGTCCTTGACACAATCATTAGCATCTATCTTCATCAAGAATTGTATTTTACTGGAGACTGATTGCATAGGTCGTGTTTTCACGATATTGGTGTCTCTCTTTTGTCTATACCATTTTTATCTTCTTGATTTCTGGTTTGGAAAGTCAATAAACTTTTCCTCCCCTCCCTTTAAGAGTAACTGAGCTCTTGTATGCTCTTTTTCTGACCCTGAATCTTCTGAGGTAGCTGAGTTTTCATCTAACGCATCAGTTGCATCGTAGAGGTCTGAAAAGACTTGTTCAGCTTTCATCAAGTCCTTGGGTTCTTCATCTTCATTTTCAATGATGAGGACTGACATCATTGTTAAGTATGGAGCCTGATTTACCTTGTAATCTTCTGTGGTAAAAGCGCACATTTGTAAGGCCCCCATTATGAGGAGAAGCCATCGTGCGTGAAGGAAAATCACTCACCGGAAACCAAAATTTTCACGGACAAGAATCAGGGGCAACTTTAGGGGCCTCGGGGGCGGAGGCCCCTGAGACTTTTTTTTCCCCTCGCCGGAATATTATGGCCGGACGGTGGCTGGAAAGTGGTCGGAAAACAACCGGTCAATTGGCCGGTGGTCGGAAGTCAAAGGCCGCTGGCCGAATTCAAAAGCGGACTTGTCTTCTCAAGGGCGGCCACACATGGGCGGATTGGAGGGTCCGATTTGGACTTATTGGCACAAGGGTGGCTACACATGGCTGCCTCTCATAAAAGAGGGAAGCCCTTTTGACCTATAAAAGGAGGCCATTTCTACACACAGTTCATAGTGTGAAGTTGATGCAACAAGGTGAGTGTGAGGTGGTGAGAGTGAAGCAAGGTGGGAGGTCTATTAAGGGTTTAATCCCTTTGTAAACTACTTCTTCTTTTGAAGTGCTAAAGCCATTGAGTGGCTGCTTTCCCGTGGACCTAGCCCACATTGGGTGAACCACGTATATCGTGTGTACTCTCTCTCTCTCTCTCTCTCTCTCTCTCTCTCTCTCTCTCTCTCTCTCTCTCTCTCTCTATAATCTCTTGTGTGTGAAATCTATCTCTCTCCATTAAGTAATCTACTCAATTATCTATTTAGCTACGTCTTATTTCCTAACAAGTGGTATCAGAGCAAGGTTTGCTCGTAGCTAAATTATCTCAAGGAAAGGATTCCTTGAATTGAGTGGGAGTTATGGTGGAGGAAGGGAAGCTCAAGATTGAGAAGTTCAACGGAAAAAACTACCAACATTGGAAGATGCAGATTGAAGACTATCTCTACCAGAAGGACCTCTATTTGCCACTAGGCAGTCTTGCGAAGAAGCCCGCAACAATGGCAAATGAAGCATGGATTGTCCTTGATTGAAAGGCACTGGGAACAATCCGGTTAAGCTTGGCGTCAACGGTGGCCTTCAATGTTTCGGAGATGAAGACCACGGAGGACTTGATGAAGTCACTTGACGACTTCTACGAGAAACCATCCGCATCCAATAAGGTATTTCTTATGAAGCGCTTGTTCAATCTAAAGATGGCAGAGAATGGTTCAGTTGCAGAACACCTAAATGACTTTAACACAAACATAAGTCAACTTCGATCGGTGAAAATCAATTTCGATGACGAAGTGCGAGCTCTCCTTATACTATCATCTCTACCGGATAGTTGGGACATCCTTGTGATGGCTGTAAGTAATTCTATCTCTGGTACAAATACTCTTAAGTTTGATGATGTTGTGGGTGTTCTCCTAAGCGAGGAAATACGAAGGAGAAGCACAGGAGAATCATCAAGTGCTGCATTGTCAGTGGAAACAAGAGGAAGGCCTAAGGAGAGGTTCAAAATCCAAAAGGGTCGTGATCGCTCAAGACGGAGCAAGTCACGCACAAAGTCAGTACTTGAATGTTGGAACTGCGGCAAGAAGGGCCACGCCAAGAAAGATTGCTGGTCCAAGAAGAAGAAGGAGACTGAGTCTCAAGACAACAAGCCAACATCGGAGGCCAATGTGGCAGGTAAAGTAGAGCAAGATGCTCTAATTCTCTCATTAGACAATGTGTCTAATTCCTGGATAGTAGATTCCGGGGCTTCATTCCATGCGACACCACACAAGCAACATTTCCAAGATTACACCAAAGGTAATTTTGGGTATGTATACTTAGGAGATGATGAATCTTGTGAGATTGTCAGCAAAGGTACAGTTTCTGTCAAAACTGCTAACGGAAATGAATGGAATCTTAAAGATGTTAGGCATGTTACTTCTCTTCGCAAAAATTTGATCTCTACAGGACAATTGGACGATGAAGGTCACAACATTGCATTCGGAAACAAACGGTGGAAGATCTCAAAGGGATCTTTCGTGGTTTCCAAGAAATAAAAGGTCAGTAAACTTTACTTGTGTACTGTTAGCACGCAACCTTCAGCTTGTGCAGCAACTACAGAAGTTGATAGTGCGGTGTGGCACTATCGACTTGGGCATATGAGTGCCAATAGAATGCAAATCCTTCAAACAAAGAAGCTTCTACCAAGTTTGAAAGAAGTGGACTTACAGTTCTGTGAAGATTGTGTTTATGGTAAACAAAAGAGGGTAAAATTACAAAAATCAGGAAATAAAAGAAAAAATAAAAAACTTGAGTTGGTTCATTTTGATGTTTGGGGTCCTGCAAGTACACCATCACTTGGTGGCTCATTGTACTATGTAACATTCATAGACGATGCGACTAGAAAAACATGGGTTTATGTCATGAAGAATAAATCCGATGTATTTTCCATATTTCAAAGGTGAAAAGCCTTTGTGGAGAATGAAACAAGTACCAAGGTTAAATGCCTCAGATCCGACAATGGAGGTGAATATTGCAGCCAAGCTTTTGAAAGCTTTTGTGCTAGCAATGGCATTCGGAGGCAAAGGACAACCCCAAGGACACCTCAACAAAATGGGATTTTGGAAAGGATGAACAGGACAATCATGGAGCGAGCACGAAGCATGTGGCTACATGCAGGCCTACAGCTTGAGCTTTGGGCGGAAGCTGTAAGTACGTCTGTGTACTTAATCAACCGGTCACCCTCAACGGCATTGGATAGGGGAGTTCCAGAAGAGGCATGGACAAGTAAACCGAAGAATTATGCATTTCTCAAAGTGTTTGGGTGTGATGCTTTCATGCACATAGATCGAAGCCTAAGATCAAAGCTAGATGCAAAGTCCAAAAAGTGTTTCTTCATTGGCTATGGAGAAGGTGACTTTGGGTATCGCCTATGGAATCCTGAAGATGGTAAAATCTTAAGGAGTACGGATGTAATTTTTAACGAACAAAATATGTACAAAGATTACTTGGAAAGAAAACAAACAAAAGAAACAGGTGATGAGTACATGGAGCTTGAGGACGGTGAAGACTCAAGGACTGCAAACGGTGACAATGTGCAACAACGTCAACCAAATGAGGAGCCTCAACCTATTCCCCGAAGATCTACAAGAGCAAGTAGACCTCCAGAAAGGTTTGTTCCTTCCTTCAACCATCTCTTGATCTCAGATTCTGGAGAGCCGGAATCATACGAAGAAGCTATGCAACATGAATCCAAAGAAGAATGGATGAAGAGCATGCAAGTGGACATGGACTCACTACATCGCAACCAAACATGGGAGTTGGTTGAGTTACCTAAAGGTAAGCGGGCACTTCAAAACAAATGGGTGTACAAGCTGAAGGAAGAAGAAGGTGGGAAGAAAAGGTACAAGTATAGGCTTGTGGTAAAAGCGTTTTCTCAAAAGAAAGGTATTGACTTCAATGAAATATTTTCTCCTGTTGTAAAAATGAACTCAATTAGGCTTGTCTTCAGCCTTGTGGATGCTCATGATTTAAATCTCAAGCAAATGGATGTAAATACGGCATTCCCTCACGGTGACTTAGAGGAGGAAATATACATGCTTCAACCAAAGGGGTATGAAGTAAAAGGTAAGGAGAAAATGGTTTGCAGATTAAAGAAGAACTTGTATGGTTTAAAGCAAGCATCAATACAATGGTACTTGAAGTTTGATCGATGGATGTTGGATCATGGATTCACAAGATGCAAAACGGATCACTGCATCTACACGAAGAATTTGGGAGATGGGAAGTTCATCATCCTAATGTTGTATGTTGATAACATGTTGATTGCAAGTGCTAACATGCAGGACATCAAAGACCTAAAAGAGGAGCTGTCTAAATCTTTTTCAATGAAAGATTTAGGTGCTGCAAAGAGGATACTTGGTATGAAAATATCAAGGGACGGGACGAAGAAGACAATAAAGCTATCTCAAGAGGATTACATCAAGAAGGTACTAGAAAGGTTTGCAATGCAAAATGCAAAACTAGTTTCTACACCTTTGGCTGGTCATTTTAAACTAATGAAGGATATGTGTCCAAAGACACAAGAGGAGATAGGCTATATGTCTAAAGTTCCATATGCTACAGCGGTAGGTTCTCTAATGTATGCTATGGTCTAGACAAGGCCAGACATTGCACATGCAGTGGGAGTTGTGAGTAGGTTCATGGACAACCCAGGTAAAGAGCATTGGCAAGTTGTGAAGTGGATACTTAGGTATCTAAAACGGACAACAACAAATGCTTTGTATTTTGGAGGAACTGATATTTTTATAGAAGGGTATGTTGATGCAGATATGGTAGGTGATAAAGATACTCGAAGGGGCACTACTGGCTATGTGTTCACGGCTGGAGGCACAGCAGTAAGCTGGGCTTCAAAGCTGCAGAAAGTGGTTTCACTCTCTACCACGAAAGCAGAGTATGTAGCAATGACGGAGGCAAGCAAAGAAATTATGTGGCTTCACAGATTCTTAGAAGAGCTTGGATTCAAACAAGACAATTGTGTCTTGTACAGTGATAGCCAAAGTGCTATCCATTTTGTGAAGAACTCAGCCTTTCATTCAAGGACAAAGCACATTGAGGTGAGATATCACTTCATACGCACTCTTTTGGAAGAGGGACAGCTAAAGCTAGGAAAGGTGCATACAAGTGAAAATCCTGCAAACATGTTTACAAAGGTGGTCAACAAGGAGAAGTTGAGCTTTTGCTCATCTTCAATCGGCATTCAAAGATAAGAAGCCAAGATGGAAAGCAGTTCACAGGTTTGGTTTTGAGATCAGTCTCCAAGTGGGAGATTGTTAAGTATGGAGCCTGATTTACCTTGTAATCTTCTGTGGTAAAAGCGCACATTTGTAAGGCCCCCATTATGAGGAGAAGCCATCGTGCGAAGGAAAATCACTCACCGGAAACCAAAATTTTCACGGACAAGATTCAGGGGCAACTTTAGGGGCCTCGGGGGCGGAGGCCCCCGAGACTTTTTTTTCCCCTCGCCGGAATATTATGGCCGGACGGCAGCCGGAAAGTGGTCGGAAAACAACCGTTCAGTTGGCCGGTGGTCAAAAGTCAATGGCCGGTGGCCGAATTCAAAAGCGGACTTGTCTTCTCAAGGGCGGCCACATATGGGCAGATTGGAGGGTTCGATTTGGACTTATTCGCACAAGGGCGGCTACACATGGCTGCCTCTCATAAGAGAGGGCAGCCCTTTTGGCCTATAAAAGGAGGCCATTTCTACACACATTTCATAGTGTGAAGTTGATGCAACAAGGTGAGTGTGAGGTGGTGAGAGTGAAGCAAGGCGGGAGGTCTATTAAGGGTTTAATCCCTTTGTAAACTACTTCTTCTTTTGAAGTGCTAAAGCCATTGAGTGGCTGCTTTCCAGTGGACGTAGCCCACATTGGGTGAACCACGTATATCGTGTGTACTCTCTCTCTCTCTCTCTCTCTCTCTCTCTCTCTCTCTCTCTCTCTCTCTCTACTCTATAATCTCTTGTGTGTGAAATCTATCTCTCTCCATTAAGTAATCTACTCAAAAATCTATTTAGCTACTTCTTATTTCCTAACAATCATTTGGATGGGAATTATGTCGTAGCCATCCTCATTGAAAAATTGAGTAGGCATAGAGGTATTCACACATAAATTCATTGTCGCTAAAATTTGAGCCCACTCAAATGGCTCAAATAAATACTCTGGAAAGGGTTCCGGTATGTAGGCTTCGTCTGTGCAGTCCCTTTCTAGGATACGTTCTTCTCGTCTTAAGCTTCGATTTTCTGAAGCTCCGCACATCCAAATAGGAGCGTCTTTGTTTAACCAGGATGGGAGTTTAGTTTCAGCCGAAGAGACTGAATCAAACTCTCGGATGGGTGTTTTCAAGACATCTCTATAAGTGTGATCTTTGAGATTGACTCTTGTTATAGATCCCACCTGCTTCAAGTACAGATAGTTGTTTCCCCAATCTTGGATAAGCTATACCTGTCGCATGAAAGGTCTTCCCAATATTATTTCATAGTTGAGTTTTTTCCCAAAGTCTACTATGGCAAAAGTGTGTTGATATTCAATTCCACAGGAATTGACTATCACTTTTTCAAGTAGCCCTAGTGGTCTCTCAATGTGTCCGTCAGCCAACTGCAATTTCATTCGAGTTTGTCTAATGGCAGGCTGTCCCCAAGATTCCCATAGCACTTTAGTGTCTATGGCTATGCCAGCACCACTATCCAGTATTGCCATGGTTTCAATGTCATTATATTTCACTGGGAGGGTGGTGTTTTCTTCTTCCCCTTCATAATATTCTTCGACCTTGTTCATAGGAACTGATCGAATCTCTTTGTTTTCCATTTCATTTTTCAATTTCTCCAAATCCTTAGAGATTAATCCCATTATCCCCACCTTCTCTAGGGTTTTCTGTAAATCGTTCCACAAGTATGGTCTGAGTTTCAACAGTTCTCCCAAAGTAAGAGTGCATTGGATGGGTGTAGACATGATTGAATGAATGTTGTCTACTTCTAGGGTCTGTTCGGTTCTTTTTACTTGAGTGGTCTTGCAAACGATGGATTCATCTTCGTTATCTCCCAAGTAAGAAGGATATGTTTTTAATGTCAATGGTTTAGATATTCCTGAAGCTTCCAATCCACAATCCCCGTACAAGGATTGTAAATCCATGTTCATATCAGAAGGTAGGTTATCCAACCAGACTTCCTCTATAGGAGCTGACTTTAAAGTTAGGCTCCCATCATTGATTTCTCACCTTTCCCAATAAGGGTCCTGGCCAGTCTTCCTCTATGAATGGAATTTCGTCTAAGGCATCTTCGCTGTTTGGCACTATAAGCTTTGGTTCATTTGTTTCAAAGTGGGGTTCTGCCACCACATTGGATTTTGCTTTTGTTCCTTCTACCGTAAGCTCTTCAGGTTTTGCAACACTTTCAAGCTTGGGTTTTTGTTTATCCAACATTTCTTGCGTGATTCTTACCAAATTTTGATAAGCCTCCAGCTTCGCTGCTTCCATGTCTGGAGATGGATATTTTTTCCACTTGTTTTCTATGTTTTGGCCTACTTTAAGTCCTGCTTGGTAGGCTTCCAAGGCAGCATTAATAGGCTCAAAAATTTTATCAACCAGAATGGATCCTTCAGAGTTCACGGTTGTTTCCTTGAATTCACGGGTAGTTTCTTTCAACTTGTCCTGGGCTAGAATTTTTGCTTTCTCTTCGATTTCAACCCGTTGTTTTTGTTTTCTCATCTCATATCTTTTGCTTCTGCTCCTTTGATTCTTTGAGAATAAATTTTTGTGTTCTCCGAATCATCAAAGGAGTTGTGTTTCTTTTTTTTTGCCTGGGCTCTAGTGATTACCTTGATTGGAACAATGGGTTCACTCTCTGATGAGCTACTAGGCATCACTTGGACTACATTTACGACAGTATTTCCCTTGTTCAAAGGATTCCTAGGAAAATCTTTCGAAATGTGTCCTCCCTTTTTGCAACATTGTATGCAATAGGCCTCAATTGGTTTGAGGATTTTGTCAGGCTCTGGATATTCGTTTTCCAATGGTCATCAGCACCACAGTTATGACAGTTTCCTGTTCTAAGCTTCATCATGGGTCTTCCCATGGGAGGTCTGACACCTTGATTAGTTACATACGTTGGTGCGAGCTCTAGTGGAGCATAAGTCATGGTTTCTTGCATTGGTGGTGGATGTGGACTATACCAATATCCTTCTACCATTACTGTAGATGAACTATGCTCTGCATAGGGTGTAACAGGCACTAAGGCCTGTTCATCTATGACTCCTTCAAAGTGCATGTACTTTATAGGCACTGCATTATGTCCTGGATACGGAGGTTGTTGTCCCCACACAGGTTGAGGTCTTTCCATACCCATTGGTGGGCTTTGAGCTTGGGCCATATTAGGCTGATATATGTACATGGGTTGTCCTTGTGGCCTCATGGGCACGTACTGAACCTTCCCATCATACTTTGGTCTGAAGTAGCACTCATGGGTCTCATGGTGGGTCCATTTACCCTCTATTGCACACCATTTTTGTGGCCTAATTGGTTGTCCATGTGGAGGTATCCCTTGTCCTGGTCCTCTCATAGGTGCTTTTTGCATATTGTTCATCATGTCATTCATCCTTTTTAGCATATCTTCTATGGCTAAGAGTGGTGCCGTAGCAACCGTTCCCACTTGTGTTGGTTTAATGGATGTTTTCTTCTCGCTTTGGTTATCCTTAGGGACATCTTCTTCGTTGAAGATCTTGCAATTGTCTCCTAGGTCAAACACACATGCTTCTAGGGTTGTATGCTTTTTACTATAGAGTATAGCATGAAGTTCTTTATTTAGCAGTCCCTCCAGAAACAAAGATACAAGTCATTCTTCTGCAGGTATCTCCATCTCTGGGCATCTAGCAATGTATTGTTTCATTCGAGTTGCACAATCCCTAATTGACTCACCATGTTTCTGTTTAAAGCTGTAGATTTGAGCTACCATATTATGTTTTGGAACAAGCAGCTACAAATCCTTGAGCTAATGTGTTCATGTCTATGATGGACCTTGGTGGAATGTTTTGGAACCATGTCAAAGCTTTTCCTTCTAATGTCATTCCAAACCCCTCGAATTGAGTATGGAAATTGAATATACGCTCTGCTCTTAGCACTTGCTTAAACCTTGCTAAGTGGTCATATGGATCCCCTGATCCACTTTATTTTCTGATCCATTTTTGGAAATCAGCTGGTCTGACACGTCTATTTGGTTCAACTCCCGGTCTTCTGGGAGTTGGTCCTGTTCCAAGTCCTTCAAATGTGTCTGTTGGAAATAGTGACTCATGTAGCCCTGGACTGGCCTTAGTGTCACCCGGTTTTCTACGTGATGAGGTGGTTTCTGGTTTCTTCACATTACTCTCAGATGATCTCTCACGGCGTTCATCCCTTGGAATCGTGTCTGGTCCTTGCCCCAATATACAATCCCGTATAGAACATCCTTGGTATTTGGTTTGTTCTACCTCCTCAGGAGTCATCATAACAAAGTTGTTGTTATAACAATCCCTAAACAGGTAGGTTGGTAGGTCTACTGATCCCTTATCTTTGATCTTGAAGATATAGATGATCTTCATGGCCGTTAATTGTCCTGGTTTGGCATGAGAAGTCCACAAAAGATCTTTTATGTTTCTATCTTCCCAACAATAGACTCCTATCCTAGGATTATCCGTACTAAGCCGTTTCAAAGGCTTCAAGTCTACTTGATCGTATCCCTCGAATTCCAAAGTTGGTGGTCCTTCTTTTGCTGACATGTCTTGGATTATAGTGTTTACTTCTAACCCCCATTTGTCTATCACGTTAGGGTTTTCGATCTGTAAATACTGAGTTTCGTTTCAATCCATGTATATTTTTCCTTGTTTGTTTTCCCTAACCTCTTCTTTGAACTCAATACCATGGTCATCAATGAGAATAGCATACTCCTCGTTAGGGTCCAAGTAAACCTGGGCTCCATGACGGTTAGTCTTCTAAAAAGATAGTATATGCCTTTAACGCACTGTCGTTCGGTTTTCGAGAGGGTTGAGTAAGAAGACATTTCGGATGTTGAATCTGAAAAAGTGTCTGAGACTTCTTCGGGAATTGTGTTCAAGGAACTGCCTTGATTCATGCTTTCTTCGGTAGATACTCTACTGAAGGTTTCTCCGAGTATGCCCTGATTTCCTAGTACACGACCATATCTAAGGTTCATAGAGACTTATGAAGCCTTGGATAGAGTACTCACCTTTGGACTGACTTGTTGTCAATTTCCACTCAATTCAATTGCAACTTTCATGTACAAATTTAATCAAGTTAGCTATTCTTCTATAAAGACAGTGGAGCTCTTGAGAACTCTTGTGATTGGCCTCTGTGTATCACTTCAAATCGAGCTATGGGAGTCAAAATTTGACTTTCAGATTTGACTTTAGCAAAAATCAAAGGTCTAATCTACAACCTATAAACTGAGTGTATCTGTACCAATTTTGAACCCAAAATTGCTATGTGGCCTTATATTATGTTGGTCTATCACTGTATGAGTTCAAAAGTCCAAAATGATGTCTCTGGATAGCAGAAGTAAATAATCGTGATTATTTACTTTTGTGAATTTTTTACACTTTTTTTATAGGTTTGGCAAGTATACAACTTAATAGAGTCTTTGGACAAATTTCAACAAGTTTGGACCAATTCTGATCAAGTTTATCAACTGTTTGGTGTCCGCAGACTCTGATTTCGAGAATTTGGCTTAAGTCTCACTTTTGGGATCCAAATTTCACCAAAATTGATTTGTGAGGTCTACTTGATGTGCTTGACCTTATGGTATACTCAAATTTGCAAAATCATCAAGTTTTGAAGCAGATGTAAATAATCGCGATTATTTACTCCAGCTATATTTTTGCAAGATTTTGCCCCAACTTTGACATAGATCTGTTAAGCACCTTAAGTTAAGGTCACTAGCCAATTTCCATCAAGTTTGGACAATTTTTTGTCAAATGGTCATCGATTATCTGTCTGTAGACTAACTTTGCAATTTTAGTCACAAATTTCACTCTAGTGGTCCAAATCTTATCAAATTCGGTTTGTGGGCTTATTACAACATGGTGAAGCTAGTGGTATGCAGAGTTGGTCAAAAAAGTTGAAAAATAGGATAGATGTAAATAATCGCGATTATTTACTTCTGACAAATTTTTTCAAATTTTTGGTCAACTGAGCATATACACATGTTTATCACATCAGCATAAGCCTATGAACCAAATTTCAACAAGTTTAGACAAATTTTTCCCAAATTTATACTAAAGATTCAAAAAGTCAGTACAAACTTTAGTCTTTACCCAGTTTTTTGCCAGTTTAGTGATCCAAATCTTTTGGGCCTTTACAAAAGTTGTTTGTACACATGCAATGAGTCAATTGTATGAACCTTGGCCAATTTAGAGCAGAAAGTTAATAATCACGATTATTAACTTTAGGCTTGAAATGAGCACTTTTTTGCAATTTTCTCAAAGACAGTCTTTACATGATGTATTTTAAGCCTATGAATCAAGTCAAAACTTAATTTGGCCTAAAATGTCAAGAAAAAGTAAATATTTTGAGTTTTGGCCAACTCTTGAAATTTTTACCTCGAACTGTCTTTCAGCCCCACTGGTTCGGACCACTTTTAGGCTTACTCTCCAGTCGGATTGAGTGGATTTGAGTCTTTTCAAGCTATTTCTAGCCGTAGACCTGACATTCTGCAACTTCCAACAACAACTCACACTTGATTCTTTAGAGAGAGCAATGTTTTGAAATCCACCTCGGATCCTACTTACCCTACTCCTAGATTCTCATGCAATGAGGTTGTGGAAAGTGTCCACAACCTCATTGCATGTCCACAACGAGTGTCCACAAACACTCGTTTTCTTGTGTTTTTTATGTTTTTTAGAGTCTTGATCTTAAGACTTGTCTCCTCTACCAATCATTCTCCAAATCCTAATCTAAATCTACAATCCTACAGTCCTAAAGGTACTCAGCAACAAGTACAATTACTTCCAAGCTACCTCTACACAACAAAAGACGACAATCTTAAGCTATGCGGTTCTAAAAGAAAGTTTTGAATTCTAGGCAAACCTAGAGGAATTTAAAGGACAACTACACAAGACGCTCGTGTTTTTCCCTAATTTAGGTCACTTTGATCCCCGACAACCGTACTAAATGTGGGACGCATGTCTAACCTCACCATCCTATCTTATTGCAGTATTAGCGAGAACCACGATTAATTTGTCAAACCATGGGACGAAGCTGACTCGACTAGTGCATAGAGGCTACAAGAGGTTGTCAATCTCTTGGAAAACAACTAACAACTCGCATCTAACTCAAGCTACACTCAAGTGACTGAAATCACCCAAAGCCAATCGCTCATCGGCAAGCAAATCACATCCGTTACAGCATCAAATGGCATCCAAACGTAACAAAACTTCTAGGACAAGTTTATAAGACCTAAGCACACATGCCTATGGCCTCAAACCCCACTTTAGGTCAAGCTCCAAAATCACGATTATTAACAATAGTGGATTTTTGACCTAGTCGTTTTCGACCCAGAATGCATCTAAATGCTTATCAATGATGCCCCAATACCCCGCCTATGCTTAGTTTTTTATTTAAAATTGCAAATTCCTAGTTATGATGAAATTAGGCCGCATTTCGGCGATGCCAAAAGCTACGAATACGGTGAATGGCTTACGTCAATGCGTAGAGCTCTTACCTGCGGTTGCAATGCAACAAACGCAATGGCAATGTGACAACCGGACAAGGAGTAGGAAGCGCGAGAAGGAGAGAAGTGAGCGCCGTTAGCTCATGCTGTGTATTTTTTATCCAAAACTTATAAAAAACTTACAAAAATTGGCTTTTATACCTTAGCCAAGGTTTTTGAGTGGTCAAAACTAATAATCTGGAGTTCTACCAAAGTTGGGAAATGAATGGCTGATACAATCTGGAACCTTGTAGCCCCGGCTCATTAATTACAAAGTTTATCCAAGAAAATAGGAGTTACAATATTCCCGATTTATCAAAATAAGAATTGTTTTACAAGGAGAACTCCGAAAAATGGTGTCCGTGTTAGCTTGTTGCTAACATCACCATATCAATGGAGGGCAAGTCTTCAGTCCCAAGGTAAAGCTCCAAAGACATGGATGGCCTTGAGGATTGATATCAGGAAGCAGTTTCTCTCAAGTGATGCCAAAGACAAAGTCCTTGGAGGCGCTTGAAGATGACAACCTATGAGTCTATATGAAAGTATGTAGAAAAATTTTGGGAGTTACATCTCAAAGCCACTGTCTACAAGACAATAGACTTTGTGAAACAAAAGAAAAAATTTGTGTTCGCATATTTGAGGAAATGAGTGAGTAATTCAACTCACAAATGCCCATAACTATTCCAAGTCACACATCAGATGATGGTAACCTTGAAAATTCACTTCCAACAAGGGAGTAAGAAGGGCTCCAAGACTATGGAAAGGCTAAGGAACAAACTGAGCAAAAGGGGGAGAACAACGTGATGCGAAATTCTTCCAAGGGTAATAAGCAACAACAACAAATCAAAGGTGAAGGGAAAAGGCTACACAGGTGAAAACAAAATTTCACGTAAAGAGGTTGATAATTATCGTAAGGATAACAAGTGCTTCAAGTGTAGTTATTTCATATTATAGTCCTCTGACAATGATGAGGAAATTGTATAAAGTGCCCAAGTCATTGAAAATGTGGATAGAATATGAAGAATCTTTGCTTTGTTCTTGTTTATTATCCTTGGAAGAATTTTGCATCATGTTGTCCTTGCCCTTTTGCTCAATTTGTTCCTTAGCCTTTCTATAGTCTTGGAGCCCTTCTTGCTCTCTTGCTGGAAGTGAATCCTCGAAGTGACCATCATGTATTGTATGATTGCAGGAATAGTTTTGGGACTTTGTGAATTGACATACTCACTTATCTCCTCAAATAGGCCGGCACAAAGGTAGAAAATTTGCTTATGGGGTCTACATCAATTTGAACAGGTCCACTCTAGTAGTCAAACCAACTAAGAAGTTGTGCTCTAGATCAAGCTGCATCTACCAACATGTATTAATTGGCTTGTGATTGCTTGTTGGAAGCCCAATATTTCTCCATTTTCTAGAGACAACTACATTTTGATAGAGGACTAATTTGAAGTCCTAATTTTCCAAAGAGGAATCAATTTGTTCAACCTGGTAGACCAAACTTGTGCCCCTCCGGCCCCAACATGCCTCATGAAACTCTATTTTATTGGTGCTCTATGTAATTCATCACTATACAAATTTTTTCTCGACAAAATCTATTGCAAATTAGTTGATTTCAACTGTTTTTTATCTTTAATCATCTCACTATGTAGTCATTATTCAATGCCTGTAAAGCTTCAATTATGTATACTATACTAATTTCTAATGTGTATGAACCAACTTAAAATCATTGTGAGGGCATGCTTTGAATTATTTTCTAGAATGGATAGACCTTTGGATAAATTGATAAAGTGTTGGCTTTAATCCAACAATTTGATGCGGCTTTTGGAAATGAAGATTTTGCGGAATCTTCAAAGCTACGTAACCTCTCCATGAATTTCCAAAAATCATACTATCAATGATGGGCAAGTCTTTGTGCCCAAGATGAAGCTCCAAATACATGGAAGGCCTTGAGGATTGCTATCATGAAGCAATTCCTCTCAAGCAATGCCAAAGACAAAGTCCTTGGAGAAGCTTGAAGATGGCACCCTATGAGTCTATGTAGATACGTTTTGGGAGTTACATCTCAAAGCACTGTCTAGAAGAAGATAGACTTTGCAAAACAAAAGCAACAATTTTTTGACGGCCTTTATGAGGAGATGAGTGAGTATGTCAACTGAAAGGCCCAAAACTATTTTGGCAGTCATACATCACATGATGGTCACCTCGAGGATTCACTTCCAACAAGGGAGTAAAAAGGGCTCCAAGACTATGGAAAGGCTAAGGAATTAATTGAACAAAAGGGGGAGAACAGCTGAAGGAGTACGAGCGGAAGTGCGACGCGAGAGAGAGTGCGAGAAGAAGAGCACGATGATATGGTGAACTCGCTCTACTGTAACGTGTAGAGCATAGTGAGTTCTTATTAGGTTTTAACAAAAGAATATGTGTACATGCCTGGCGGCCCGCCCACTTACCTGGGCGACCACATTGGTCTTTATACCCCAACAACCTCCCACTTAAAGTCCAATGTGGTACTTTAAGTGTGAGAGAAGCTACTATACAAGCTAATATACAAGAGATGTAGAGAAGTGATGTACTACCCTACACCTAACTGCTTGCGAAAATGCGCAAAGCTCTCTGAGGGAAGTTCTTTTGTAAATAGATCAGCAGGATTTTCTGTGGTGTGAACTTTGACAAGCTGAAGTTGCTTACCCTCGAGCATTTCCCTAATGAAATGATACTTCACAGCCACATGCTTTGTCTTTGAGTGATAAGCTGGATTGCGAGCCAATTGTATAGCACTTTGACTATCACAATATAACACAGGCATCTCTTCTTTGATTCCCAAATCTATTACTAGTCGATTAAGCCAAATTGATTCTTTGCATGCCTCTGATGCTACAACATATTCAGCCTCTGTAGTAGACTGAGTAACACAATCTTGTAATCTAGAACGCCATGATACTGCTCCACCAGCCAATGTAAAGACATACCCTGACGTAGACCTTCGGGTGTCTAAGTCACCTGCATAATCTGAGTCTGTAAAACCCTTTACACTTAGCTCCTGACTCCCATAGCATATACGCATACTTTTTTAGCTTTCAGGTATCTCAATATTCCTTTCACTGCCTCCCAATGTTTCTTGCCTGGGTTTGACATGTATCGACTTACTACTCCCACTGCAAATGCAATGTCTGGCGAGTAGCAATCATTGCATACATCAAACTACCCACTGCAGACGCATATGAAATCTTATCCATTTCATCCTGTTCTTCCTCAGACACAGGACAATCTTGTTTGCTAAGTTTCACATATGGTGGCAATGGAGCACTCAATGCCTTTCCCTTCTCCATATTGAAACGTTGCAAAACCTTGTCAATATACTTTGTTTGAGATAACCAAATCAACTTCTTTGATCTGTCTCTCTCAATGCGCATACCAAGTATATGACTTGCCTCACCCATGTCTTTCATGTCAAACGATTTTTCCATCTTTGACTTCAAAGCTGAAATTTCTTCCAAGTGCTTGCCAGCAATCAACATGTCATCCACATACAAAATAAGGATCAGTCAACTGCCATCCTTAGCCTTCTTTGTATATAGACAGTGATCGAACTCACTACGTTTGTAGCCTTGAGAAAGCATAAACTTGTGGAACTTATGGTACCATGCCCTCGGTGATTGTTTTAAGCCATAAAGGCTCTTTAACAACTGGCATACCAAATCTTTCTTGCCTTTCTCAACAAACCCTTCTGGCTGCTGCATGTAAATTTCCACATCTAAATCACCATGCAAGAACGTTGTATACATCCATTTGGTGCAGCACCAAATCTAATATGGCAACCAATGCAAGAAAGCATCTCAATGTAGTCATCTTGACCACTGGAGAGAAGACTTCATCAAAGTCAATGCCTTCTTCTTGCTTAAAGCCCTCGGCAACAAGCCTTGCTTTGTACTTTGGCTGACTTTCATGAGCGGTGATCTTATACCTGTAAACCCATTTACAAGGTAGAGCCTTTTTTCCTTGTGGTAATTTAACTAGCTTCCATGTCTGGTTTTCATGTAGAGTTGTCATCTCTGACTGCATGTCCAATTGCCAATTCCCGGAGTCCTTCATTTGCACCGCTTCCTTGTAACATGAAGGCTCATTGCAATCAGTCAACATGACATAGTTCATAGATGGAACAAACCGATCAGGAGGTCATGAAATCCGTCCCGATTTACACAAAATAGGTGGTTGAGGCTCAGCCACAACCTGTGGTTCCACTCTATCCTGTCCTTGCTCCTCTTGAGCCCTAACATTTTGTCTTGCACGTGCAGGTCCATCTTCTTGGAATAAAACTCTTCTAATCTCCTCAACCCTCTCTGGTTTAGAATGATATTTGGCTTCATTAAAGTGAACATCATTGCTGCGGATAAACTTTCTGGATTCAGGATCCCAAAGTCTGTACCCCATCTCACCAGAATTACCATAGCCTAGAAAGACGCACTTTCACTCTTTGGCTCAAGTTTGTTCCTAAATTCCTTTGGAACATGAGTATATGCCTCACAGCCAAAGACTCTAACATGCTTGTATGAGGGCATTTTGCCTCACCATACCATCTCTGTCTCACTGAATCCTTCTGCAAAACCTTGCTAGGAGATCTATTTATAAGATGAACAGCTGTTGATACAGCTTCAACCCCAAACCCATTTGGCAGTTGTGCATTAGACAACATACTTCTAACCTTCTCTTGTATGGTCCTATTCATCCTCTCAGCAACACCATTTTGATGAGGATTGTAAGGAGCAATAAGTTCTTGTTTTATACCTTTTGACTCACAAAAGTCCTGAAAGGCCTTTGAAACATACTCTCCACCATTGTCAGTGCGTAAGCATTTAGGCTTCTTGCCACTCTGATTCTCCACAAGTGTCACAAACGTTTTGAAAACACTAAACGTTTCATCCTTGTGCTTGAGAAAGTAAACCCATACTTTCCTCGATTAATCATCTATAAAGTAAGAAGCTCCCCCTAGAGATAGGTTAGGCATAGGTCCACACAAATCACTATGAACAAGTGCCAACTGTGTATCTCTTCTACTGCTTCTATGCCTACGTGGCTGCTGTGTTTGCTTACCATACAGACAATGTTCACAGAATTCAAAATCATTAAATGACAAGCCAGGCAAATAACCAGAACGAGACAAGATTTTCATTCCCTTCTTGGACATATGTCCTAACCGGTTATGCCACAAAGAAACGTTCGGCTGCTCGGTTACATTGATTACATTTTTAGAGACATTTGATACATAAATCATGTAAAGTCCTCCAGACTTTACTCCATGTGCTACTGTCATAGAACCCTTGGATATCTTCCACATGTTCTGTCCAAAAGTGGTGACGTAGCCAGCATCATCAAGTAAACTTGTGCTGATCAAGCTCTTTGTAATTGTGGGAACATGTCTCACATTCTTCAGCGTGAAAGAAGTTCCATTCTGAAACTTCAATTGAACATCTCCAACACCTAAGATCTCACATGTCTCCCCATTGCCTAGCCGAACATGATCTTTAGTGGTCACATAAGAGGTAAACCACTCCTTCTTTGGAGACGCATGAAGTGATGCCCCTGAGTCTATAATCCAGTCACTCAGTGCATTTCCATCAGATGTTGTAAGAAGAGCTGAGTCCATTGTATTCTTCAAGAAGTAGATGTCTCCTGACACTAGACTGTCATCCTTTGCAACAGTGTTTGTCACATTTATTTCTTGAATCTTCACTGAGGACTTGTTCTTCTCACCATGGTCTTCAGCTTTCTCTTCGCCTTTTTCTGCTTTCCATTCTCTGCAGTCTCTTTTCATGTGACCCTTCTTGCCACAATGGTAGCATTCTATGTCACTCTTTCCTTTAGCACTGCGGGACTTGCTACGAGACTGATCCCTCTTTCCACCTTTGTACTTTTCTTTGGTCCTTCCCCTGACAACTAAGGCTGTTCCTTTGCCTTTGTCCATTGTCTTTCTGTTGGTTTCTTCAGTAAGCAGACTGCCTTCTACACCTGCTATGGTCAAACCATCCGGAGGTGCAGAATTACTCAAATCTGTGCGAAAAGTGTCCCAACTTTCCGGCAATGTGATCAATAGGAACATAGCTCTAACAGGTTCATCAAACTTGACACCTTGAGCTGACAATTGACGGTAGATGGTGTTGAATTCATTCAGATGATTGGACATAGGTGTCCCTTCTTTCATCTTCAAGTCAACAAGCTTCTTAAGCCAGTATACCTGTGAAGCTGCACTCTGCTTCTCATAAAGATCACTTAGCTTTGTCCATGCTTCATAAGCCGACATCTCGTCTGCTACATTGAAGTAAACGCTTTCTGCCAAAGTCATCATAATGGTAGAAAGTGCCAATTCATCCATTTCGCTCCATTCATCTTTGTCCATATCTTCTGGTTTTATCCCCTTGAGCTTTATAGGTTTTATCTGCTTCTTTTGTACCAACACGTGCCAAATCTACTTCTTCCACAATGGGAAATTGGTTCCATCCAGCTTCTTGATATTGTAAAGAGCAGTGTCCTGTGATCTAGCCATAACTACGCTTCACAGTAGTTTACTTTCCTGGGAAAAAATTCGGCAGAGTTTCCCCTGTAAACTGACCTCTGATTCAATATCAACTTGTCAAATGAACCAAGAAAGCTTCAGATTCTGCAAAAATTTCGGCAGAGTCTCCTTTGTAAAATGGCTCTGGTGTACTCAAAAAAACTGACCAAAAACAGCTCAAAAAACCATTGTCTCTCTAACACTGTAAGTTGTGGGTAAACCTGTCCTGCACATGTACTGTCTCTCACTGTCCTGTCACTGTCCTGTAAGCATAGACTGCGACAATGCCTCAACGGCAGTAAAGCAAATATGCAATCCCAATTGTCTAACTCACAGTCAATACATCCTAGCTGCCTATCTAAGGGTGCTCGAGGGATCGCTCCAAGACCTGTATCACCGAAAGGATCTCAACATTCGAGAATCCCCCAGCTCAATAAAACCTCACTCGGCCCTCAACAAAGGCTACAGTAAATCTGACAGTACATAGACTTCCCACAAAGTCATACATCCACAAATTTCCCACTGTATGTTGTAACCGTTGCGGCGGTTGTTTGCTGTGTGACTCACAGCCAGCAAACCCTCAACAGACATACATCATCTCTGACAATACATCTCATGTGGAAGTACCTGCAATGTCAGAATGAAATCTGGAATATCAAGCAGAAAACACAAGGTACCTGATGAACTAGTTGATGTCGCCTACAGTCTGTGTGTAGGTGCGCCCGTGTCGTATGTGACACGCCTCCAAGAAATGTGAGCCGTCCTTCGTTGTGTAGACAGCCACAAATCAGCACTCTGGAAGTGCATATATCCTCAGCACTTGCAGTCGTAGGCCGAAACCCCAAATTTGCAGAGTCGGATCTGCACCCACCGAGACCACGTAGTCAAAAATGGCATGCGTAGAGCTTTGTCGAAGCCGAACGGTGGCCGAGATGACCTCATAATGAAATTCTAAGAACACTATGCCCTTTGGGCTCAGCCACAGGATTTGGGGCCATGTCTTCACCTGTCGAATCTCACTCCAATCTGAGCAGGTGACTATGGCTACCCGCAAATGCTGCCCCGAGCCTCGATCTGAGCTCTGATACGAGTTGAAGGAGTACGAGCGGAAGTGGGACGCGAGAGAGAGTGCGAGAAGAAGAGCATGACGATATGGTGAAGTCGCTCTACTGTAATGTGTAGAGCATAGTGAGTTCTTATTAGGTTTTAACAAAAGAATATGTGTACATACCTGGCAGCTCGCCCACTTACCTGGGCGACCACATTGGGCTTTATACCCCAACAACAACATGATGCACAATTCTTCCAAGGCTAATAAACAACAACAACAACAAAGCAAAGGTGAAGGGAAAAGGCTACAAAGTTTAAGAAAAACTTTCACCTAAAGAGGTTGAGCATTCTTGTATATTCCCACTCAAACATGAAGGTGTTGTCCTAGGGGCACCATGGTTTGATCGCATGGCTACCACTTTGAAGTTTCTTGAAAGAAAATTTTTATTTTCCTATAGAAGCAAGGATGTTACACTTGATGGAATTAGCTCAGGTAGCACTATACTACTTGTTCAAACTCCAACTTTTGACAAAGTAATGAAAAGTTCTCTTTCTTGCTACATGGTTTTGTCAAAGAGTCTAAGGAGGATGCACATTTGTTTTAAGAGGTAATAAGTGAAACTAAAGAGGATTTAAAATTGTTTGATCTCCTAAACAAGTTTCAAGATGCGTTTACAGATGACAATCCTAGGGAGCTACCTCCCAAAAGGGGACAATATGATCATACCATAGAGCTTCTACTAGTAGTTTACCTCCTAATAAGCCTCCTTATTGAGTCTCACAGGTTCAATAAGAGGAGATTAACCTAATTTTCAATTCAAAAATCAGTTTTAGAAATTTTAGTTCCAAATGACCTACTAATCATGTTGATTCTGTTGGTATCAAGAAAAGTCAGTTTGGCCTCCCAACATGGATCGTGATCCATGTCCCTCTAAGTCATAATAAGAGCAAAATTTCACCACAGATAGAGATAGTCTCTGAAACCTTGGTGGTCTTTTCAAAATTGAATTGGACTTGAATTGTGGATGTTGTGAGCAAAATTGTGAAGCTATTGAAAGTATCTGATAAAATTTTGTCGATTGAAAGCTTGAACTAACAAGAGCGGTTGTAAACTGATAGCCATCAAGCATTTTTTGATAGGTTGAAAGTGCTAGAGAGTATGACCCAACAAGTAAGACCAAATAGGGGAATTCAAGTTAGCCAATGAGGTAACAAGGTTTGGATTTTGTAAGATCAATTCTTCATGTATTTGCAATTAGGATGATTGTACCAAAATAGGAATCCCAATCTCAGAGACCAAGTGAGCAACCACTCAACTCAAGGTAGTGTAAATCAGAATCCATTGTATCCTCTAGAAGCCATTATAGAGGAAAGTTTCTTTGATACCTCATTAGAAAGATCATACACCATAATGACTGAGGAATTCAACAAAGTGAATCTTAAGGAAGGAACTTCCACGGGGGCAAGTCCTTCTCGACCTGCATCTGATGTCATATTGTTGTATCTAAAATTTCAATTCGAGAATGAGCTTAAAGCCAAAATCTATAAGGATGGAATGGACCGCTATTGTGTTAAGTTGGAAAATAGTCCAAGCGAGTTCAAGGACCTTGTAGATGTGGACTATAACAGAGACAGATACTTTGACCGGGAGGAAATGTTGTACCTAGTTGTTCACAACCCCTTTACTGTGGATAAATGGGGATTCATTAGCACCAAGGACAAGGTAGATGAAGAGTTTGTAGATGAACCACCCAAGATGGACAAGCAAAACGTGGTGATCAGACGCACTAATAAGACGGAGTGACTTAATACAAACAACACTTATGTGGGGTTATATAAATTCAATAATGGAGAACAGACACTCTATTATAGATACAATGGACCCCACATCAAGGAGTTGACTGGTCGCAAGAGACCATATGTTTTTACATACACATAGGGAAGAAGTATCCAAGTGGTCATGGTGGAGAGGACACCGATTGTAGTGCCAAGGGGAGAATACAAAACTAGAGAGACCATGTCAAGTGGACCGGGGATGTTCAAGTGGTTGCAAAGACTAGACGCATGCGACCATCTCAAGTGGTCAAGTGTGTACCCAAAAAGTATAAATGATTGGGGGATCCGTACACTCATGTTTCAATCTTCAAACAATTGTTGAGGGCTGAACAGGTAGCCGAGTTCCATACTCAACACGAAGTATTTGGATTGACCCTAGAAGGAACGGCCTTGACCTGGTTCCAACCATTAAATAGCCAGGAATTCCCAAGCGTAGAGCAACTTCTTTGAGAATTTGTAAAGGAATTCACAAAGAGAGAAAGTAAGCATAATATGGTCTCCCAAATCTATGTTTAGATAAAAGGAGAAAGAAAAGGTGAAGGAAGCCTCGCTTTGATTTAAGCAATACATAGAAAGATGTCTTGCTAGTGAGCTACCTCAAGATGAGAGGCTCAGTCATTTTCATAGAGGGATTGCGAAATGATACTCTCAAAAATATTTGCTCTTAAAGACATGTGTTACTTTTGAGCAAGTCACGAAAGAGGCACTGTATTTGGTAGACAATTGTAAGGCATATGGGGAGGTGATTGAGGACACGGACCAAGGGACGAGTAGCACCTCTTCAACCACTAGTGAATCCACAATGAAACTGGGTGGGCGAAACCCAAATGTGCCGGATGTTGATCAAATGATCGAGGAAGTGATCAGAGGGATGAACCAAGGAAATTGGACAAACCCAAACACACAACAACAGCCCACACAAACATGTAACACTTGTGGACGAGATCATCCAACTCGGTGGTGCAACATGCATCCGAGGCTAGGAGCAAATGTACAGTGTGTATTGAAGTGGTGTGCTATCGAGCAAAAATGCACAAACCATGAGACCCACGAATGTTTCTACAATAGAAACTATGTTAGAGAAAGACCACATGGGCCACCTGGAGGGCAACAGTTGCCACCACCTCCAAGATAGCAAGTAGGAAAAAATAAAGTAGTCCAGGGGTAAGAAAAACCTCAACCTGTGTTGAGACATCAGCCTCCTTTACCCCAGGAAAACAAAGCCATGGTAACAATTTCACAACCCATAGAGGCACCTATAGATCAAAGTATGATAGAGGTAGTTTCATACCAAGAAGATTCAGACAGCTCCTATGAGAGAGGGTTAGACAGTAGTGCCTGGGCTTCTAAAGGAAACATTCCATGGATAGTTTCTAAAGGGATGTCAGAATCATCATACATAGCACAACCAAAAAAAAACCATTACTTGGTCGATGAAAATATGCTTATCTTCATGGAAAATCGGAACAAATCTAGGGGACACCCTCCTAGAACTGGACAAACATTGATGGGGGCTACACAAGCTTCTCCACCACCAGTAGGACCATGCTATGAATGTGGCAGTGATCATTGGGCAAGAAGTTGTCTACACAAAGGAGAGCGTATCAAACTCTTTGGGTACTGTGAGGGATGTACAAATGACCATCTCATTCCACACTATCCAATAAAACCCTGATAACAAAGGGAAGGCTACCATGAACAAAATTAGAATTGTATCAAGCTCAAGTGGATCAGATCCGGAACCATCAATTCCAATGAATGCTGTTACGAGAGCACAAGCACAAGAGGTTGCAAGGAACATCTCATCCAGCCAACCGAGATAGATAATTTGTCGATTAGAACCCCTAGGAAATCCTGGAAGGCAAAAAGGGACAAGATGAAAACCAAAAGGATAAACAAAAAATCAGCTTTAGAAACCAAATTGTAGCAAACAGAAGAACAGTTGAGAATGGAAAGGGACCATAAAGAAAATATTGATGTAGCCAAACCATCAATAATATCTTCGGGATGATCAGTCTTGGTGGATAAGGTCTTTGAGCCATTTAGACCTGATCTTGAAAGCTTATGAAGCTAGGTCAAAGCCCAAGCAAACCCAAGAGCATAGATGGTTAACATATCCTCATCCAGGGTATGAAAAAGAGAGGTTGTAGATGTGCAAGGAGCTCATATAGGCGGCTCAAGCTCTTATGGAACCACCTGTTCCTATTGCTCCAAGGACTGACATATTGATCTGCAAAAAAATCCAAGGGTTGAAGGTTCAAGGTATCGAAGACAGAGACCAAAAAGAATCGGTAGTTGAAACACCTTTAGATACAAGGATGGCAGCCAATACCACAGATGGGGTGTATTCACAGGCAGTTATGCCAATTCCAGAAGTGGAAGAACCATGGCCTCAGGACCTGTGGGAGGATATCAGAAACAAAAAATATGGAAGCGCAACACTTTAGTCAGCTCCGATCACTTTAGTCAGCTCCAATCACTGAGATCCATTTAGAACATGAGTTCTACCCGGGTGATATTCGATCACTATATGGTGATGCATGTACAAAAATTTCGGAAGACACCAACCTTAGGCTTTGAAAACCTTACCCTCTTTCATTGGCAACCATGAAACAAGATCAGAAATTAGGAAAGTACCATCTCAATGGAAATCTGGTCCTAAGATGATGGACACCAAAACTCTTCATGAGCTGATATCGTCCCCTATCCATTGTACGCTAACTCTATCTGAGTTACTGCATGTAAGACCTCATCTTTGGGAAGAGGTGGGAAAAAATTTGGAGAAAATAGGGCTGGTAATTCCACCAATCGTTTCTCCAAAAACATGAATTAACCAGACCTCAAAACAAACTAAACCCAAGCCAGTACCAGTGAATAAGGTGGGAGACTATTGTGAAGGAGAATATGGGAACACTATCTTGCCTGTAGAATACAAAGCAGTAAAAACGATTTCTATATTAGATAGTGGAGCCGAAATTTCCATAGCAACGAAGATAATGTGGAAAAAATGGGAAAAGCTTGCTCTAAGGAAACCCCGAATGAAACTACAATTAGCGGATGGGTACCTAGAGAGACCTATTAGTATTCTGGAGCAAATTGTAGTATCCTCTTGTAGAATTTCATATGAACACACCTTCGCTACTATGAATTTTGATGAGAGCAGCAACTTTGATATCATAATGGACAAACCATTCATTGGTCAGCTCAAAATGGTACAAGACTGGGGCTATGACTATATCTATTTAAGACACAAGGATGTCACTACAAAGATCAGTGTCACAGACCATAGTTATAGAGATGTGGAATGAACCCAGGAGAAGAGTTAAACTCCACAACTAAGCAGGAAGGAGAAATACCCACTTGGCTGCAAAACAAAGCGCACATTTGGATGTATGTGAGAGTGGAAAATAATTGTATTCACGACAGACCAATACAAGACGACGCGTTTGTACTAGAGCCTTTTTTGGAAGAGATGTTCAAACCTTTTGGATGGAAGCAGATACTGGCTACCCTTGATGTGTGTGTGAATGAGGTAACACTGACTAAATTATATGATGAGGAAGGATATGATATCATTCCATTCCCAATGATGAGTGTCATCTTAAATCCAAAATCAGGATCAGAAGTCTCTGACATGGAGGGAGTTACAAATTGCCGACACGTAGTGGATGAGATCTCCATAAGGGACCTTGATCAAACTAGATGAAGAAGCATTCCAAGACTCCATTGACAAGCCTTTAGAAGACAACACGGATGACGGGCTTTCTAGTAGATCAGACAAGGACATCAAACAGAGGGATCGACAAGCGTTCTATTGTGATTTTCCAAACCAAAATCCACAAAGAGAACTCAGATATCTGAATAGACTCATGAACAAACAAAATAAAAGAAAAGAAAATTATGTACCTCTTTTAAACAACAAAACGTAGTATTTGAGGCTGATCAAAGCAATTGAGTGCCTTAAAGATGAGATATTGAAGAGGTTTATGAAACCCAACGCAACAAAAAAAAACTTGAAAAAAAAATGTAGACAAAAAATCACAAGCGGAAAATATCTATGAAAAGTCAACAAAATAATCAAAAACAGAGCGCAAACACAAATACAACAAATTAAAACGAACTTTGAAAGAAGATTGGACAGCGGAGTTGGAAACTGACAATGAATCAGCCTTTGATAAGTTTGATGCACCTTCCCACTACAAAAGGTATACTATTCAAGACAAAAAAATTGTAGTTCAGAAGGCCAAACGAGACCCAAACGAGCCTGGAACCTCATATGATGGGCATGAAAAATCCAAATGTATAAACCTAGCAAAACCAGGTGTGGAACCTAAGCTGGCATACGTTTCCATGAACCTCATGGAAGAAGAAGAATAGATATTGATAGCAACACTCCGACGATATAAAGATGTGTTTGCATGGTCATACAATGACTTAAAGGGAATAGATCTAGAGATCTGTCAACAAACGATACCCCTTAAAAGTGATGCCAAACCACGTAGACAACACGCTTACACGTACAACGAGACTTTTGCCAAAAATATTAAGGAAGAGATAGACAAACTTAAGGATACAGAGTTTATCTACGAGATTGAACACACCAATTGGGTGTCCCCAATTGTGGGAGTGCCCAAAAAAATGGAAATTTACGGGTATGTGTGAACCTCAAACAAGTAAATGCTACTACCATCAGGGACAACTATCCACTATGAACAACATATCACATTATTGAGAGAGTTGTAGGGAAGGAGGCTTATAGTTTTTTAGATGGGTTCTCAGGCTACAACCAGTTGACCATAAAACCAGAAGGTCAACATAAGACAACTTTTGCAACAAAGTGAGGCATATTTGCATACACGGTAATGCCTTTTGGTCTGACCAATGCCCCTAACACTTTTCAAAGACTAATGAATCATGCATTCAAGGAGTATCTTGGGCAATTTCTAGAGATATACATGGATGATCTATGTGTGCATTCTTAATTGAGAAGTGAGCACATAACACACTTAGAAAAAGTCTTTGAAAAGTGAAGATCTTATCGTATTTTCTTAAATCCTAAAAAATGTGTCTTCATGGTAAGACAAGGTAAAATCTTGGGCCACATTGTGTCCAAAAATGGGATTTTCTCTGATCAAGATAAGATACAAGTAATCGCTGCACTGCCAATACCAACAAGGATAAAGGAAGTACAGGCATTTACAAGTCATTCTGGGTATTATAGGTGCTTCATATACATGTATGCTATAATAGGTAAGTCCCTGTATGCTCTCATTACTAAATTTGAGTGGATGGAAGAATGTGAGAAGGCTTTTCACAAATTGAAGCAAAGTTTAATTTCTGCTCCAATTTTGCAAGCCCTTGATTGGAACAAGATCTTCCATGTACATGTAGATGCATCAGCCTATGCCATAGGGTGCATATTAGCCCAACTAGGAGATCTAAAAATGGATTTCCCCATTTGCTACTCTAGTAGGCAGCTAAACAATGTAGAGAAAAATTATACCATTACGGAGAGAGAAGGTCTTGGGATGATATATGCTGTCAAAAAATTTAGACACTACCTTCTTGTGAACAAGTTTGGTTTCTTTGTAGATCACCAAGCACTGTTGTATCTGGTAAACAAACCTTGCAACACTAGAAGGATTGTTCGCTAGTTTATAATATTGCTTAAGTTTGATATCACCGTAGTCATAAAAAAAGGAACTAGGCACAAGAGAGCGGATCATCTTTTGAGATTGTTCCATGGAGAAGCACCTGATGGTGTTAATGATGATCTTCCATATTTGTATTTGTTTAACATTGAAATGTTTCCAAGGTGGAGTGACGAGGTCATCCCTCTACTTACCATAGGATCATTACAGGTAGAAAGACAACCATCAATCATTCATCAAACAAGAAGTCTCCAGCTTTTAGCTGGATAAATTTACAAGAAAGATAAGGACAAAATTCTGAGACTATGTGTACAGCCGGACAAGAACAAATGCTACTTCAAACTGGCTCATATACAGCACACAGGGTTTCATAATGGGAAAACACAACATACCAAAGACTAATGAGACCTAGGGTCTATTGGTAAAACATAGAGAGAAGTGTCCACAATTACGTAAAATCATGTGAAGCCTGTAAAAAGCAGCCTCCAGTGGAACATGCCACCCTCTTTAGAGTAATGGCAACGCCCAAATGCAGTATTTACATAATCAAGTACTTAAAAGCCAAGACTTTCCTAGAGGGATGGAGTAAGGCACGAATGAGAACTATAGAGAAAGAAGCAAATCACTATTTGTTGATTTCAAACCAACTATACATGCGGGGAAAGGACAATCAATTAAGATTGTGTGCTACTGAAAGCGAATATTTATCCATCCTAGAACAAGTACACTCAAGCCAGTCAGGTGAACATTTTTCTGCTGATAAAACTGCAACGCTAGTACTTCATGCAGGAATATGGTGGCCAACACTATTCAGAGATGCGGAGGCATATGTAAAATGGTGTGATGAATGTCAATGCACAAAAGCACCTTTGTAGAGAGATGTCACTCACTATTTTGGTGAGCACCATGCATAAGATTTTATTGGTACTCTCGGCTTGTCCGTTAGCTTGGGGGTGGTAGGGTGTTGATTTGGGATGAATCACCATGAATTCGTCGAGTAATCTTTCAATGACATTGTTTACAAAGTGTGTTCCTCTATCGCTCACAATTTCAATGGGTAGACCTTATCTGGTAAAGATATTTTTGAAGAGGAATTGTGTTGTAGTTTGTGCATCATTTTTTTGTGTTGCTTTCGCTTTCACCCATTTGGTCAAATAATCTATGGCTACTATGATATATTGTGTGTGCGTTCGATATGCAGGAGGTATGATGGGGTCTATAAAATCTATGCCCCATTTGGCAAAGGCTCATACTCCCATCATTGACCATAATGGCATTCTCAAGAAGTGATTGGAACCAAAAGCTACACTCAGCATTATGGGCTTACAGGGTAGCATTTAAAACTTCCATAGGAACCACTTGATTTAACCTTGTGTTTGGGATTAAGATGATTCTACCCATGGAATTCTTAATTAAAACTCTTGGAGTTGCAACACAGCTAGGATGGATGGGACACGAACTATCTGAAAGACTAGACATCTTGGAGCAACTAGATGAAACTAGAATGAGGGCGGTAGCAGGAATATATGCTCAGAAACGACAAATGAAAGTTTTCCATGATCAACATGTAATTAGCAAGGAGTTCAAAAAAGGGGATTACGTTTTGGTGTATACCCTAAAGCAACACTCCAAAAAACTCAAAAAGCGAGGGATGGGGCCTTTTTGTAATACACGATATATCGCAAAGTGGCACCATCAATCTTGCAACATTGGCATGTGAGGAGATGCCTAATTGGATAAGTGGGTGCAAGTTAAAAAATATATCTTCTCCCATTGACACTAGGAGAGGTCCAAACAATTCATGCAGCAAATCAATAGAGAGATCAAGCCCATGCTATTCAGGAACATGCTAAAGAAGAAGCCAGGATCAAAATATTAAAGCGGAAGGAACAAGCAAACCTTCAAGAAAATTGGAGGTAGAACAGAGGCATCATCCTCCTCCAATAGCTTCAATTAAACAGAACCTACATGATTAGGTGGCATAGATCTACGAATTTTACTCCAACTTCATGATGGTTCCGCCGAGCGTGCATTAGTGGACACTAGGGCATGAGCAAATGTCGTCAACTACTCAACATTTTTAAAATTGACAAGGAAACCTATAACGCCAAATACTTTCGGATTCAAGGTGGCCAACCAAGGAACAATGAACAGCCTCGGACATGTCAATTTTTCAATAACTATTGATGGAAATGCTTATCCTCATCAATTTCATGTAGTTGCGGATATAGACCTTAATGAGGCAGTAATTCTAGGAGTGCCATGATGGATGCACACTTATAAAGCAACACCAAATTGGCAAAATGATACAACTCATGTTAGATGACACGTCTTTTGCCACACCATTCGCATAGTCATATTACCTATGGGAACCTCTTCTACCAGCCCTTGATCCGATACCACAATGTTCTACAAAGGTGATCAGGAAAATATGGTTAAAAATACATTATGCAAACCCATCCGAAGAAAATATGGATACCCAAAATACATTGTACTAAAATTCAACCTACGCCACAGCAACCAATACCAAACCCAAACAAAAAAAAGCTACAACTTTTGTCAAGACAACAAATCCAATACAATCAAACCATCAACAACCAAAAGAAGTCATTTGGAAATGGAGACCAAAACCAGCTCGCGAACAGGATGACTCGAAGTCAAAATCCACATCAAAGCAATTTCAGTGGCATCCAAAAAAGAGCCATCATTCTAAAGACGATGCAGTTGCAAAACTACAAGGTTTCACTGTCAAAGATAGAGTGCGTCTTCTTCAACTTCTTTTGTTTAGACCATGAAGCTTCAAACTAACCTCATCATCAACAGCCCCTCAATATATGGTTCATAACCCACATCTTACCGCATTTTTTTATCCCATTCATATCTTCCATTTGCATCCTAGAGCCACAATATACGGCTATGCATAGACACTTACTTCATACCCATGCACTTTGACACATATTCATCTGGGACGACTCATTATGGGAAGAAGGGAAAACTAGCAGCAAGATAATCATCATTCTGTATATATTATTCTCTTGTCATTTTCTTTTATCAGGTTTTTAGAGCTTTTTAGTTCTTAGCAGGCATAATAATGAGACATATTGACACCATTCATGAAAAATAAGATGCCAGGCTGAGAATATGTATATATGAGTGATTACAATAATTTTGGCAAAATTTTGACCAATTAATAATAATTGTGGGTAATCTTCTTTTATTTTTAAACACTAAAAAACTAAAAAGGGTGAATAATCAATAAAAATTAATAAGTCGAGCCAAAAAAATTCAGAATTGACTTTTCAGAGCAAACGTCGAATCTTCGAAGCAAGGGCTTCAAACATGGCAAATATGAAAAGGTTTGGCACACGACGAAATTTGAGCCAACTTCTGAAGTATCAAAACTACATATTAAAGGCCATTGGTTGATCAAATACCCGCATGAGGAATGGTTTGAACCGCATGTTATATGAATAGGAAGATATGAGCAATGGAGATAAGTATGAATGGGGCATTCCGAGTAGGTAGGGAACATATAATCAAAATGGGGCAAGTTAATCTCATTTGCATTCACTGAGAGAGAGAGAGAGAGAGAGAGAGAGAGAGAGAGAGAGAGAGAGAGAGAGAGAGAGAGAGAGAGAGAGCCAAAAAAGCTTTAAAAATTATGTTGTTTTTCCGCATGCTGCTATGACAACTACAGTAGCCCGTACTCCACCAGATCTGACAGGTATGATCATTAACCCTACAAGAACATTTGTATATGCTCCACACTACACCAGCAACACCAAACCAACAAATCAGATCAGAATCAAGATAAAAGTTTTGCATGTTGTTAGAGCCAATTGGGGAGTCCAAAACTTTCCCAAAACCAAAACCCTCTCATTAGTAGACCCCTAGCACTTGGCAAAATTACCCCATGCAAAAACAGTTGCAAAAAGAGTTGGAACATAAATCATGATCCATGGTCCCAAAACCCTAAAACTAATAAAATTTGGGCAATGAGTTCCCCATAAGCCCAGGAGAAAACTCCACTAATTAGAATTGCAAAACATGTTCCAACATGCATCGCGATCCATGTACCTTGATGACAAAAACAGGGTAGAAGTAGACCATTTTGGCTGGAGGAGGCAAAGAGATAACTGACCATGCAAGTTAGGCACAAAATGGATCTTAAAATCATGAAAACCAATTGATTTGGTACTTTCAATCTGCAAAGGGTCATTTTTTATTTAATCAAGGCTAAAATGGTCTTACTTCCAAAAAGCACTATGGAATAGCGTTGGGAAGGGAACATAAAGCTAACCCACCAACCAGAGCAGCATTGGAACTTCTAGTGGCTTCATTCAAAATCAGTACAAAGCAAAAGAGAATCCGAGAGTGTGTAAAACCCAAAGATCAAGAGAAGCAACACTAAAGGTCTAAATAGGGGTAAAACAAAGCAAAGGGATACCTATAAAGTTGTGAAAATTGCCTACATCAATTTCCCATTTCAGATGAATCCAGAAAATAATGAAATTTGGTGGGGAGTTGGGCAACACAATGGTTCTCAAGCATAAATCATTAGGAGTCAATGAACTATCATATCTCATTCAAGAGAAGTGTTCAAAATTGGATCCAAAAATAAGATATGGTCAAGATGAGACAAACATGACCATAAACTGAAAAATTGAGTAAACACAGGAAAAAAAAGTCCAAACTTGAAAAAATTTCACTAGTTTGCTAGGAAGACCTATAGGAACATGTGTGCAAAAGGGTGCTCCAATATCCTTCCCAACATGGATCGCCATCCATGTACCCTTTTGTCCAAACAGAGAAAAGATCACATCAATTGATTATGAACATCATACCAAGTCTAGCCATGAAGTATAAATTCATTTGGATCCCAAAATCCCAACCAAAAGGTCCAAATTCTTTAAGTCTAAAGAAAATTGCCAAGAATTGGCCTAAGTTCTTAACGAGTGATCCAAATCTCAAAAAAATTGGACCAAGGCATCACCTTGATGAGCCCTACCAGATGGTATCATCAGATCTTCAAAATGTTTCCCAACATGGATCGCGGTCCATGAACCACAAAGCCGGATTTCATATGTCATCTCATGCCTTTGTGACTATAGTAATCATAGATGCACTTGTGAAATTTAGTCAAATTTGGGGTAGTTTTGTTATGCTCATTTTTTATTTTATGGTCAAAGTTGTGTGTTTTTTTCAGCTTCCCAACAGCTTTTTGGGTCGTTGCTTAACCCTAATTTCAACTTGAAACTGGTCTCACGATGCCTCACAGGAAAGCACAAAAACAGTGGGAGGTGGCTCCTTACAAGATCACTGATATCTCCTCAATCGAGAAAGCTCACATCACAGAACATGAACTAGAAACAATACCCACAAACATTTTCATCGAGAAAATCCAGGCAGCAGATGGAGTGATAGTGAAGGCCACCCTATTTCCAAAGGAATTGTGTGGACATTACACCAAAGATCCAAAGTGCTAGAAGGGGCGAGATGTGTACAGTCGGACAGCTTCTTTAGTCTACTGCCATGGGGAACAGATTTCAAAAGAGCCCATGAACTTATTAGCTCCATTCAATACAGTGGGGAAGCAACTCTAACTGACAAGGATGGAGCTACAGTCAAGGTACAAATCATTGCAAAAATAATCAACAAAGCTCCTCACCTACAGCACAAAACACACAATCTATTGCACAAAACCAAAGCAATAGACAATGACAAGACATTTTTGAAGCAGCGAGGACACAAACTCACCTATCAGGATCTGATCTACTTTGAGACAGAGCTGCCACACTGCGGTTGATATCGCAACAATTTAAAGTGAAAAAGCCACTACGCTACATGGAACCAATGTTTCATATGGCAGTGGTCATGGCAATGGGGTTGGCAGAAAGAAGAGTGGTCAGCTGTGACTTTGGCAACTATATCCTTGAGAATATAGTGGAATCAAACATCAAAGGAAGTCACAAAAGCAAGTCATATATGAATGTTGGAACAATGATGACCAGAATTTCCTACCAGGCTTTAGGCATGATTGATGAATACCACTTGCTGAAGCACAGCTGGATCTAATCCACAAATCCACAAGAGCGGTGAAGCCAATGGAAAGACCATCTACAATACCACAACCAGAGATAAAGAAAACAAGGCAAAGCTCAAGAAAACACGACAATGATAGCAAGGAAACAAAATCAGATATGCCAAACATCGATGAATCTAAATCAAAGGATAGAGAAACTCCCTCAGAGTATCAGTCTTCAAAGAAGGGTTAGAAAGGTGAGTTTACAATTAGACACACAAGACTAAAGAGGAGGTCAAGCAAGGCAGCAGAGGCAATTCCCATTACATAAGCATGAAGGACGATGGAAGAAAGCTCAAGCACAAAGGGAAAGACTTCACCAACAAAAGAATGACGAAAAAAGAAGTCTTGCAATGGAGGCAGACAATGAAAGAGAGGACATTGAGGAGGACATGCCTTTGCAACATAGAAAGCTGAAGCTCTAGAAAGAATCAAACAGCGAAAAAGAAGAGAGGCAACCGAAATCTAAATATTGCCAGAAAGATGCGGCATTGGATTCAGAGTGAGCTTAAACGCAAGATGGAACAAAGAGGAAGAGAAGAAGAAAAACGCCCACGTGTCGATGATCTTGAATCATCTGACGAGTCTACCAAGGCAGAGGAGAAGGACAACACTAACAACGTAGAAATCCAGTAAGAGGAAGGTAATTTAGTCAACATTGAAGGTCAAATAGAAAACATGCCATCACCAATTGAGGAAAAATTACCTTCCCCTACTTAAGCGTCAGCTAATCCAGAGGTTGAAAAGGAGAGAAAGGAATGCACCATGGACCTTCTTGAACAAAAAACAGACAAAGTGATGTCACCAAAGAGAAAAATTTAAGAAGATGACACAGCAGTACCAAAGATGACCACAACTCCGGCGGCTCATGAAGCACAGATAATAGAAGAAACAATGACAATTGAGGCTAGCACTTGTGATCAAGGTCAAAAAGATCAACAGCAAAAGCCAAGGTCGCCTCATTTGCAGGTTGTGGTAGATGAAGGGGTATAGTTGATGAGGTCTTTTGAGATCCACGCACATTTGGACCAGATCAAGCTCCAATTTCAATGCCAAAGATCGCTCTACAACCTGCACATATTAGAGCTGGAAAACACAAAGAAAGAGGCCGCCAAAGCAGCCAAATACAATCGAGAACTACAAAACAGGATTGAGGAGTTACAAAAAGTTCAATAACAACTCCAGATAGAATTACAGATAGAACAAGATAATACTGCCTATTATTACAAGGAAGTTCAGGCATTCAATGAATCAAACATAACTCTGCAAGTAGAGCAGCAGCGACTAGAGGAAAAGTTAACCAAAGAGAGGCATTAGAGAATGAAAAGTGTGGAGATTCATATGCAGTGTTGAGCAAGACTCTTACACAGCTCTTAGCATTGCAAGAGAGATGCCAAGCTCAACAAGTACGTCAGCTAAACCAACCTCGCTAACAAAAGAGGTACAAGATCTAAAGACTACCCTTGCCCAAGGACAGTACGAAAAGCAAATCCTAACAGCAGGGCATAGAGCTTTACAAAAAGCTAAAGATGAAGAGATTGAAGAGCTACAAAAACAACTAGCCAAGGCAAAGGAAGACTTGGTTGCTCAAAGTGCAACGCAGTCGAAGCAAGCCCAGCCAACCCCTGTAGAAGTCACTCAAATAGAAGGACACGGACAGTTCACGTTGGAAACTCACCATGCAAATATGCCAAGTACAAGCATAGAAACAACAATGCACAAGTTTGAAGATCCAACCACTACATCAATGCCTGACACTATAAAAGATGAAATTCAACGGTGGATATCAGAATTCCTCCAAACCTTGTAAGTGGCCAATGGTCGTGGGAAAGGGTCCCAAGTTTTTAAGTCAAAAACCTTAGTTTTGAAAGACACATTATCATTATCTTTGGGATTTGTTGGACGTTGTGACTGAGAGTTGTACTTCTGCTACAATTGTTGTTGTAATCAACCTTTCTCCTTGTCTGGTAATTAGACTCCAATTATAAATAGCACATTGTGTTCCTTGTCTCCTTGCTCTTTAATCTAAGTGTAATCATTCTTAATTCTAATGTGGTTAGCAACGTCTTGTTTGTGAGCTAAATATGTTGATTTGAGGTCTTAAATGGTTATTTTTTGATGTTTTGACCTTGGAAGAGTGTTTCTAAGCTTGAAGGGAATCTTTTCGTGTAGTTTTGTTTTATTTTTCTATACAATTTTTGGGATGGATCGTGATTTATGTACCTTCCCTGGTGACTGCAAAACTTGGTAGGATTACGCCCTTAGGTGTTGTAACACCTCTCCTTAAGTTTCGTGGCATTCCGAATTCGTTTGGATGCCGAAAAGGCGTGATGACCTAGAGCAGTGAGATTGGACATAGGCTGATTTTCTGACTAAGAAGTGGTTGATTTGCTATTGTAGATGTATGAACAGTTCTTTAGGTTCACTTCTTTGAAATTGACAATCTCATTGAGTCGCCATGCCCCATCTCGAGTTGCTTACTTGCATATTGACATTATGTTAGTACCAGATAGCGATGCTGCAGACGTTCATCGCGATGACCTGCTAGCACACGCCTCTATATCTCTACCCTTTCCACCTAATCTCTCTATCTACTCTCTCTATACCTAATCTCTACCTAATCTACACACCTCTATATCTCTACCCTCTCTATATCTAATCTCTACCTAATCTTGACATCTCTATCTCTCTATCTAAGGTAGATACAGAGGACGTAGAGAGGGAGGTAGATTTAAGTAGATAGAGAGGGGGTAGCGAGAGAGGTAATTTCTACCCTCTACGCCTAATCTACACCAATCCAAGGTTACCTCTCTATCTACCTTAAGTAGAGAGATAGAGATGTGTATATTGAGTAGAGATTAGGTGTAGAGACAATAGGTATATAGATCGATAATGATCTATCTCTCTCTCTACATCCTCTCTATTTACCTCTCTCTCTATGTCCTCTCAATCTATCTCTAGTTACCCCATAGATATGGAGGTAGATCAAGGTAGATAGATAGGGCGTAGAGAGAGGTAGATTAGGTAGAGATAATTATGCATAGAGAAATTAATCTCTATCCTCTACACCTGATCTATACCTAATCCAAAGCTAGAATAGACATAGAGAGAGAGAGAGGTAAGTATAGGTAGATAAAGAGGACCTAGAGAGAGAGATAGGTAGATTATTATTTATCTATCTAACTCTCTCTCTCTAAACCTAATCTCTATCTAATCTACACACCTCTATCTCTCTACCTAAGGTAGACAGAGATGGCATAGGGAGAGAGAGAGAGGTAGATTGTTAAGTGAACCGACGTCATCTAATAGAAGAAGCTGATAAAAGGCCCAAGACGTATGAATCCACATTAAAGATGAATATAAAGAAGCACTAAAGATTCGAGTTACACGTTTTCAACGTTTTCCCAAAATGGCCATGTATTATAATTTCTCGATTTATTTCAAGCCATTGTAATATTTGTAATGTATTACAAGCTCAATGAGAGTTCCAAGATGTAAAGAATAGGTTAGCTAATGTACCTAGGTTGCAGATTCAGTAAGTTGTGGAGTCCTAAAGGCCTTGGGAACCCGGACATTGCATATTTTTATCCTAGGTATATAAGACAGTGTGTGAATGCAATTAACTCTTAGTGAGAGCTCATGAGGTGTGTGGCTATGGAGTCCTTGAGCTTCTCCTTGCTTCTATGGCTTGATTAACACTAATCAAGGCTTAATTCTCTTTCACTATGCCTCTCTCATACTCGCTATGATTGTCTATGATGCTTTAATTAATCTTGCTCTAATCTTGTATGCTTGCCCTCTATTCTTTGTGTGTGCATGTAGGTTTGATTGGAGTGTGGATGCTCAATAGATCTATGTGTGTGCGCTTGTGATTAATGTGTTTCATGATGAAATTAGTGATGTGTGCATCATTACAATCATTAGTGTGATTGGGTTGATTTGAGGTGAAGAGAAGTGGATGTGGAGATTGCCAATCATTATGGCTTAGCTCCTCCATAGGCTGAGTGTTGGGGTATAGGCGTCTGTGCCTTGCCCGGCCGCCCAGAGTCTGGGCGCCCACTGACTTGTATACCTAATACATAGCATAAGTGTATAGGGGGCTGCTCACTCTTTGGAGTCTCCCCACTCATATCTGTGTCGGCATCTCTTTCTCTCTCTCTCACTCTCTGTCTGTGGTGTTCCCCGATCCCCTTCAATTGGTATCAAAGCTATGATGACCGCGGAGAGCACGACGGCTTTGAGAGCTTCGAGGCGATAGCTCGCTCTCTCTCGACGGTAGAGAGATTAAGAAAGCAGAAGACTTGCTGTGAGAATGCAATGGGAGCTTGTGAGCTCAGTTGAGCGTGATGTATGCTCTTGTGGAAGCTCAGAAAGGAGTGTGGAAGACTGTGTGTAAGTGAAGGTGCTGCCCTAAAACTGTGTGCGCACCAGCACTATTTTCAGATTCGTTTTTCTCCTTGTACAATGCAGATCTGAGAATTCTATCCGCCATGCCCATCCGTTTTGACGTGGTCTACAACTTTGCAGAAGAAACTTTTTGCAAATTCTTCACCGTTTTGCTGATATTCAGCTCAGATTGACTGTATACAGAAATTCCAGATTTTCTGTTGTCGCATTGTGTGCGAGTTTGATGCACTTTTGGAAGCACGGGAGATGCTTGAAGTTGAGTGCATAAATTCTGAGCTGAAGATGCAATTGCAGCTTGTGTTAAGCTTGTGGTTTGAGGGTTTTTTGGTAGACTTGGGCAACAAAGTACGGAGGCGTTTACACACCATCGAGGCGGTCTCTTGAGAGACGCAGTTTTTTGGAGCACACAGGTGGAGCTTCTTTCACTGGTTTTCACAGGATACTTTTGCAGTGATTTTGTGCTTGGATTCATGGTCTTTGTGGATGGTTTGCATATAGTTATGGCGCATGGTTGATGCCCATTATACATGCATTTTGACGAGCACTTTCAAGTGCCGGTGAGCTCTCTTGAGAGCATTGTTTTCACATTGAATAAGTTTCCGGATTGCAAATCTTTTGGCACTTGCTTATGCGCGGTCACTCCGTTGATGTACGTTAAGTGCGGATTGCCATTGTATGTGAAAATGTGGAGCCATTTTGGCATTTCTACTCATTGGCATTGAGTAGTGTTATGGTTTATGGTAGAGATTGTACTTGAGTTTTTTGCTCAGTTTTCAGGGGAAATTCTGTCGGATTTTTCCCAGATTCTCGCCATAGTTTGTGATCGAGTGTTTACTCTCACTTTGACAGTTCAGGGGAAATTCAGTCCGATTTTTCCCAGATTCTCGCCATAGTTTGTGATCGAGTGTTTACTCTCACTTTGACAGGTTTTGTCAGTTTAGACACAGTTTTGTGTTTTTTGTATCCACTCTCGCAAGAGTGAGGAGTCGTGTATCTTTCTTTGCTTGAGACAGTGGTTTGATCTCGGGTGAGAGAGTCTTGTGATCTCGAGCATTGTTTTCCATAGTTTTGCAGAGCTTATGCATGTATGTTGAGTGTAGTTTGATGCGCATTGATTGCTCATTGTATTGATCTTGCAGGACAATGGTTATTTTGTGTTGATAGCCATTGTGCGTCGAAACTCTGGCGAACTTTTTCCATGAGTTTTATGCGTATCATTTATGCGATCTAGGTAGAGATTGCAGGTTGCACTCAGCATTTGTGTGCGGTGTTCTCTGCAGGTGGGAGATTTGTGTGTGTGTATGCATCGATACCGCACAGTGTGGGCTTGGTGATTAGCTCACAGATTGCAGTGTGATACTAGAGCAGGCGAGGCTTGTATTGACATTACGGGAGCTCTATTTTGGAGTGTGTCTCACAGGTTTTACATTGTGTTTCTTGCCATATTTGTAGACAGTTTCCAGGTGTTGTTGGTGAGGTGGTTTTTCTTTCTAGTTTGCTACATTGTGCTCATGGCAGAGACAGGTGATCGATCAAATTGTGACCTCTCACAGATGCGCATGTTTGATGGGTCAGACTTTGCGGCATGGAGAGAGTGTATGCTTGACGCATTGACACAGCGAGGGTTGCATCGACCATTGAGTGGTGATGCAGGTAGACCTTCAAACATGTCTGACGATCAATGGCAGGAGCTAGATGAGATGGCACTATCTACGCTCTCTTTGCACCTTGCGGAATCTGTATATGCTCTTGTTATGTATGAGACTACTTCGAGAGCACTTTGGCGCAGATTACATGACATGTATGATAGATATGAGTCATCACGGACTCGTGTGAGACATGTACATTCACGAGCACGCCGACAGGTGACATGTTGGTATTGTGGTCATTCTGGACACGTTAGACGGCGCTGTTTTCGTCGTATGCGACATCGTAGGAGACATGGCAGTCTCAGAGATGTATGTAGTGATGCCATGGGCTCAGTTGCTTTGACAGTTGAGGCAGATGTAGTGTCGGAGTATACTAGTGACGGGGATGTCACTTTTACCTCGAGCTATGCACGAGATGCTATACATGTGGATAGTGCACTCCCTTCGCAGTGGTTGCTAGACGCAGATGCTATGTTTCATGTCACGCCGCATCGTGCATGGTTTTGTAGCTATTCTAGCGGGATGCTTGGCAGTGTACGTTTGACCGATGGATCGGTGCATGCGATAGCAGGTGCCGGAGATGTGAGACTGTCATTACCGAGTGGTGCATCTTACTTGTTACGACATGTGCGCTATGTACCAGATTTGACAGTGAGTTTGATCTCGATTGGTCAGCTTAGAGATTGTGGATGTCAGATTTTGCTACGAGAGCGAGATTTTGTGATGCATTTGGGTTCGCTAGTGATTGCGAGAGGTGCCAGGAGTGGTACAGGTTACCCATTGCATGTGGATCACGCGAGAGACGGTGCTGTCTCTGTGATCATGCAGCCAGGTAGAGAGCGAGAGAGTAGGCGAGTCTCTTTTGCTTGTGGGTTGTAGGATGCTTTGCATGGAGTGCAGAGCTGCGACCATGTTGTGCAGGTTGCGTCTACGGATGCACAGGTAGAGCGGGACAGCTCTAGTGAGTCACAGCAGGATGAGTCATCAGAGGTGATGACAGAGATGACTCACATCGATGCTGAGATGTTGGCTATTCTGGAGTCATTTCTTGATATGCTTATGCCAGAGCTTGATGCAGATTCAGGACAGATGGATACTCTTGGTACACATGTGATATGTGGTGGGCACGAGGAGTCACTCCAGAGCTCGGATTCAGAGTGTCATGGTCTCTATGATATGGACAGGATTACCATGAGTTGAGTTCTGAGTTGGAGGTGGCAGAGGTTGCCAGGGTTGCATCAACGTTCGGTGTCCTCATGTACGAGATGCTGATCTCGAGGCCCGACATAGCAGCTGCAGTGGGAGCATTTGCAGCAGGGTTGATTAGTTGTTCGATGACTGATCTCGGCATAGAGCATAGGGGAGGTTTGCAGGTATTGGACCGATACTTGCAGGAGTGCATGAGCTCTTGTAGACTCTTTGCAGAGCTTGGAGCTAGCTCTGTGTGGCTTCCGCAGCGGGATGTTTGTCTATCAGTAGAGCCGGATGCACACGATCAAAGCCAGCCAGTGGGCATCAGTTGAGAGCGGTTTTCTCTCACCTTTTGTAGTCTTTAGACTAGGTTCCCTTGCTTAAAGGCACAGTCGCCTTTAAGTGGGAGGTTGTTGGGGTATAGGCGTCTGTGCCTTGCCCAGTTGCCCAGAGTCTGGGCGCCCACTGACTTGTATACCTTATACATAGCATAAGTGTATAGGGGGCTGCTCACTCTTTGGAGTCTCCCCACCCATATCTGTGTCGTGTGTCTCTTTCTCTCTCTCTCACTCTCTGTCTGTGGTGCTCCCCGATCCCCTTCACTGAGAAGCTTGCCTCGTAGAGATTAGCTCACTAATTGTATGAGTGTTTTCATGCCCTAGTCAGGTAGCTCTTCACTCCGGATTGACATTTATTGTTGGTATTTGGAGCTATGCTATGATGGTACCCCCAACATTTGGCATCATTCCAGGGATCGATGATAATTTTGTGTTTTTTTTTTTTGTGTTTGTTGTTTGTTTTCGGGGTCAATTGGAATTGTGCGCACTAAAATCTTGTGTGTGTGTGTGTGTGTGTGTGTGTGTGTGTGTGTGTGTGTGTGTGTGTGTGTGTGTGTGTGTGTGTGTGTGTGTGTGTGTGTGCACAATTAATTTTAGGCATGTGTGCACTAATTTTCTCCCTAAGAGATTTACTATTAGTAATGGGGGGATGTCACCTATGTGCATCCAAATTAGAGAAACCACCCTATGTACAGTATCTTACATGCTAACCTACCCCCTACTACATACGGACAAGATATGGACGTTCTCGCAATGAGCGAGCCCCCCTCATACGGATTTCGTATGAAATGTAATGGCCCATTATTTTATGTATACTAGTAACATGACAACTTTAGAAGCACGTGCTTTTGCAAAAATACATGTTAAATTGCAAATGAATAGAAGTGTAGATTGTAGTGTGTTTTCATTTGAGAGAACAAGCCACCATGAAAAGCAAACAATATAATGAATACTATATTAAAATAAAGCAATTTTTTCAATGTAATTTGTTAAAAAATGGACAACATTTCCCTTGTAAACTAATACAAATCTCAATCTCAAAACAAATGAGACTAGCCAGCTACTCATTAGGGTTCCCACATGGGATTTAAGGCAAACATATGGATGGATTTTTCTCTAAACAAATAATGGCATGCTCATAAACAACGATGGAAAACTTCACTTATCAAATCAAAACACATTACAAAACAACCCATTAAAAGATTAAACTTTTTGAACAAAAACATTGTTGAAGCAAGGAGCCCAATCACGTCAATCCGGACAAGCCTGCAAAACCTTTTTCCCATACTCCTTTGTTTTTTGCCTAAGCCGGCGTTGTAAATCCTGAACTCAAAAGAGTCTGATTATTTTCAAACCATTTTGTACTTAATGAGGAGTCTAGATTCCATAGCCCATCACAATTTTGAAGTAACTATCCCTTTTTAGAAAAATACACAAATTTCTACCTTGGGTATATAAGCCAAAATTTGTTATTATTAAGGATCTGTTTTTACTTTGGAGCTCACGTAGTGAAGAGTACGCCTATGCTTGCATGCTCACTACTCTTTGTATGCATAAGCATTGCTAATGAAACTTTATATGTTGATTCCTCGTGCTCCTGGCATCATGTACATGTTCAATGTGCTATGTTTGAGAGAGAGAGAGAGAGAGAGAGAGAGAGAGAGAGAGAGAGAGAGAGAGAGAGTGTGTGTGTGTGTGTGCAATGAGTTGTTTTAGCTCTATGTTGCCTAGTGTGTTTTATTTCTTGTTTTTAGTCGTTGATGGTGTTTTAAGTGAATCTAAGCATGGATAGAGGTAAGTAGGCCTCAGGAGGAGCCAAACGACCCCTCATTTGTCATTTTTGGTGAAGTTGAGAGGTGGTAACAATTGCGGTTGCTCACTTACCCGACTATGACTTTTGCATATTTTGGCTTGGAAACCTATTGCATATAGTCTAGAGACCCCCAATCTCACGTTTCATTTCATTTGGAGTTCATTTGACCTCTCTATGACCATTTGAGTGTTAGTTAGACCGCACTAGAGACTTAGGCATTTTCCACTTAGTTACTTTCTTGCTTGAGAGTGACACCTGTCTCCTCAGTGCCTTGCCTTTTGGGCATTGCGTTCGACATTTCCATGTACTAGTCGAGTTGGCTATGTGCTCGGATTGACACATTTATGTAGGTTTGAGTTCTCGCTTGGCTGCATCGTCCAATCGCGATGATCCACCAACATTGGCGTCGTTGCCGAGGACGTAGGACTTACACTAGCAAAGGAGATCGCGGTGAGGTTCTCCTTTATCGAGTTCCCAAGTGTTATAGTTCATCACATTTAGCTTTAGGTAGGAGAGTCAGTGAGGCTTGCTGATTTCTCAGGTTGTAAATTGAGTCCTTGCTTTGGGTATGGTTGTAAATTGTGTTTGGTAGGCGGTTGTGGTAAGTAGGGACTAGATTCAAAGATTCTGCTATCGTCAACCCGCTATCACTTATTTTTACTTCATTTTGTTTGATATTTTGTTGTTTAGATTAGTTGTAGGAGTAGTAGTTAAGTTAACATTACATTTTGGTGTTGCTTGAACAAGCCAAAGTTGCTTTTGGATACCATATTGCGACTTTTGACGGTAAAAGTGACTGAATAGGCAAGAAGTGAGCATAACATGAGAACGGAGTGTGTGAATTGAGGAATTCTTGCTTGCACACTTGCATACACTCTAGTAGAGCATATCTATAAATTTTAATTTTAAGTCATCATTTGTGAGAGAACATTTTGCAATAATTGGCCAAGTTGGACTTAAAATTTTGAAAAAGTGATCATTTTAAGTCATACACGGTGTCATTGGGAAGCCCTAGAGGTAAGAAACAACAAAAAGTGACTGGGCCAGAAATGGACCTCAGTGGAAGCTATTGAGATTGCTGCCACCCTATCATGTTTTCACAATTAGAACATACCAGTAGGACGTACAAACTCCATACTTGCCAAATACAATTTCCACCAGTCAAAAAAGTTGAAAAATTGGGTAAAACCAACCATAATTGCTTAAGTGACCAGCATCGGGGAGTTAACTTGACTTTTAATAGGTCAAAATTCAAAATTACAAGTGACCCATAGGTGCAAAAGACTATACAGGTGATTGGGAAGCCACTGGAAGTGTCAAAAGTCCAAAAGTCCACAAAAGCCAATTACCGTGGTAGTTTCCGTCTGTGCCCGATTGGGTTCAAGTTGGTATCATTTGATTCCTAGCAGTGTAAGGATCCCAAATATACCATCCTTGACTCATTTGGACCAATAAAACCCCCTTTAATCACCCAAAAACTGAATGCACAGGACCAAAACTTGACATTTGACCCAACATGCATCAAAAAGTTTCAAAACACTTCATACATGGTGTTATAAGACTCACCAAGTAAAGACCAACTAGTAGGAATTGACTAGGCTCAAAAATCCCACAAAAGCCAGTCGTGGTAGCTAGCATCTTAACCAACTTGGAAATTTGACGTGGGCCAGCCTATAGGCCATCTTGCTAGGGTTCCAAAAATACCTTGATTGAACCAAACAAGCTCCATAATCACTCTCAAAGACCTTGTTAAAGATTAGGCTTTGATTTGTCAAATTCTTGACCTAGGTTCAAAATTTTTGCAAATTTTGAATTTCAATGAAGATTTTGGAGAGAAATTTGGACTAATCACTCAAAAAAGCCAAGAGGCAAAGTGCATGATCTTGTGTAAACAAGTAGCTAGGTTACCAAGAGCAAAAGCTGCACAAGGAGCTAGTTGACCTCACAGGTAAGAGGTTCAAATTTTGCAAGAGAGTGTCTGTCTTTTTATGTATTTGAGATTGGGTAGTATCTTCTGAGAGATGGTATAGCAACGGACCAAGGGAGTCTAGTATCAACAGAAGAGAGTGTAAACCAAGCCAAGATAGATCCCTTAGCTCCGATCATATAGGAGGGCAGTGATACTGACACCTCTTTCAACAAATCATATCATTGAATGGCTAACTAGCAACTAGGAGGCTCCCAACAGCAAGGGAGCATAGGGGGTAGGACCTCCCAAACCCTTTTGAACACATCAAAATACACAACAATCTTCCTAATGGGAACAAACACCCATGGAGTCTTGGTGTATGCAGATGCTCAAGGATGGCAATGTATTGTATTGTAGAACGGACGGCTAGAGGATTAGAAATAATCCTAGTAAACAACGATGGTGATAGATTTCATGATGAAGAGGGGAACCACTACCTCATTGTCAGAGGCCCAAAAAATTACAATCAAAATGAAGATAATGTAGCAAAAGGGAAGGTGGTTATGGAGACCCAAGAACTACGTCCTAAACTTAATCTTCCTAGAACCTTTTATATTCACGACATGAGAGTGGCAAGAGTGGCTACAATTCATGAAAATATTGGGATTAACAAGCACCGGGATAAGAGAGTCATCTCTGACAACCGTTGCATGGAACCCCGTGTGAATGAATTGAGCAAAGACAAAGTCATGAACTTGTTTTCATATGACTCTGCACAACAGGAACCCATATCATTTTTGTCAATAAGTACGGACGTAAATACGAGCCAATCCACCCAGTGGATGCAAGAAGAGTGATAATGCCATAACTATTAGCACAGGCTTCTGAAGAGAATCAAAAGCCCATAAAAAGAAAATCCACAAATCCCTTCTCAGATGATTACAACACCATGTTGCATACAAATAGACAGCCATTTCCCAATCCTCAAAACTCACAAACCACACCGCTATCATTTCAAGCATGGATCAAACAGTATGCAAGACCAGAACCAAACCCATACAGAGGTGGTTATCAAGCCATGTTAGGGCTAGGAGCACCACCAATACCAGCACTCTATCATTAGTACCAAGATGAGAGTAGAACAAGAACGTCAAATCCAACCAAGACGGAAGCACCACATTGAGAATGAGAACAAGAACAAGAAGAAAGGGTCCAAGTATAGTAACAACCACCTACTAGACCAACCAGGAATTATGGATTAGTAGCACCCCTAGGAGAAGAACGCCTACCATACCCTATGCCAGAAAGAGCTCATAGAGGAGGATTGGGAGACCCTATGCTTAGATTGATGAATCAACATACGATCATGCCATCTCAAGTTTAAAAATGGGTTAACAAGAAATATTCCAAGAATAGAGATCCAAGGGATCACGTGGAAACATGTGTATGCATCATTGGAGCTAAAGAAGTCTTAGAATTTCCAATGCAATTCATAGGATTTGGACTAACTCTTGAAGAGGATGCTGCCACCTGGTTTGATTTCGTAGAACGTAGATATTTTGAGTCAATGGAGGAGGTGTTTGACAAATTTATTGAGGAATTCTCTCAAAGAGGGATAGCTCACAAGATCGTCTCGCAAATCCATAAATTCAAGCATAAAGAAGGAGAATCCGTACGAAAAGTGGCCTTATGGCTAAAAAGATATGTGAAGTTCTGCCCAGTAGAAGAACTGCCAACCCAGTCAAGGTTAATACTCAATTGAATCCAAGGACTGAGGCAAAAAATCCTATCAGTTGTTATCCATGTCCATCTTACAAACTTTTTAAACTTAAACCTATTATCCAAAATAATTGTGAATATCCATTTGTTTCTCTAAAGTTGTTTACTTGTCTATTCTATAATCATAAAGCCAGTGCTCTATTGATTAAGTGTAAGGAGTGTTTCCTTTAGTTCATTTTAGATTCATTTTTAACTTGAAATCAAAAAGATCATCACTCCTTAAAGATTCAAGTGAGTTCTATAGGTTATAAATAAGGTTACTAATTATCCCAATTTTGTAAGGACTTTTATATTTATTAAATTAGATTAAGTTGTGATCAGAAGGCCACTACCCCTTCTTATCCAAGTGTCTTATCCTTATTTTTGTTCCATAGGGTTTTATGTTTATGTGTTTATTTGTTAAATCCACTTCCAAAAAGTATATGCTTACAAACTATATCTCATTATATGCTTTGTTACCAACCCATTTAGTATTTAGCAAGGTATCTTGTGATCTTGAGTGCTTAATGCCAACCAAAGTCACCTAGCCGATAAAAACCTAAACAATAGACAACTTAATTGTGGTTGTTTATAGAGTTTGTATGAGCCTTGTAATTGGTTTTCTGGAAAAAAAAAATCCTTCTTGATAACCAGAACTGACTCATGCTTGAAAAGAACCTATTTTATAGCGTTATTATTACACATCTAAGCCAATATAGCAACATAATCATTTGATAATCAATACCAAAGCTATGGTCATTATCCCAACCCAAGGGAAGTTGCATCAAACACCAATCGGCCTTAGCAGTACCATTAGTCGTCACCCCCCCCCCCCCCTTTTTTTATATAAAGAAATGAGTTTAAATCAACAGAGTATGGTCTCTTTGAGCCCAAGCCTGCAATAGAACATAAAATTCTCCTTTAACCATGCCATGAGAAGGAGCTACACACATTTCTCGATCACTCTTATGGCTTCAAAAAAACTAGAACCAGATGAAGTGCTTGCCTGGTTTCCATAAATCATCAAATATTAGTAGACCATAGCCTAGTTACGTTGAAACCAATGTTTAAAGTCAAGAAAATAACCTTTTTGAAAGCAATATGCAATCTTTAGACCAGGATGCAATTTATTTACAATGGACAGAGCCTCATAATTGCACAATCCAGGCGGCAAAGATCACATTCTAAAGCAGAATGAACCAGTTCAATCAACAGCCAGTTGGGCATTTTTAGAAAAACACAATAAATGATAATGGTGGCAGTAAACCAGTAGAACCGTAAACCAAAGATAATGGCGTACATGCAGGAAAAACCCAAGCACCACTAGGCACCAACCTAAGAGGCCGTGTCTTGCTCGACCATCTCCATGGATGCAAGTATTCACACACTCTAACCCCACATTATGCTTGACAACAAAATTCTCCCAACCTCTCTTTCTCAGACACACACATTCAAAGCAAAGTGAGGGGTAAGAGCTTCCCTCACCTTTAAATAGGGGAGCCACCACGTGCCGTCGGACAAAGACCCCCGTGAAGTATGCTAACGAGATCCACATAGCACCCAAGAAGGCAAGCCCTAGTGAGCTTCAGTAGTGCTCATAAGCAAGTGTATGGTGATGGTGAAAGGGTGAGGATAAGAGAGATTGTGTGAGAGAGAGCGTAAAGGCAACAAAAGATGTCGTAGAGCATCGGGGGTAGGGATAGGTTGATGACCATCGCTTTTGGGAGAAGCGTTGTCATAAAAGACCATGTTCAATTATGTACACGGGTAATAAAAAATATCCTAGGGTTTGTTCCCCTACATATACTCTAATAGGAGTTCATTAGGGTGGGTAAGCCCGAGGGTAATATCTAATCTAAGTAGGTTAAAAAGTGTTTGTAGGTTTATTTAACCACATTATGGGTTTCCTATTTAATCTAGGCTAGGGTTAGGTCAATGCTAAAGTTCAAAGCCAAATATAGAAAACCATTTCAGCAAGGTAAGGTTAATAATTTGAGTCACTTGTATAGAGGAGTGAAATAAGCAGTAGTTGTATCATGGGTGACGTGTGTGTGTGTGTGTGTGTGTGTGTGTGTGTGTGTGTGTGTGTGTGTGTGTGTGTGTGTGTGTGTGTACTTGCCCTATCCCAGGCACTATATTCAATGATTTGGCAGTAGGCCCATTAAGTATGGGCCTACTTCCTGGTTAATGTGATGAGATTATTATGATTAACTCTCAAGTCAGGTCAATTGTTACGTGAGATAGCGTTAGTGATAGTGTTAATTAGGTTATTCTTTTGAAAACCATTGAGGCAATATTTGTCTGAGACATGATTGATATCTTCCCATGTCATGAAGCAATTAGAAGAGGAATACAAAATCATGTAGAGTAAACTTATACATGTATTCAGTACAACTTTACGTGGTCAATTACTTTTCTTTTTAATTAAACTCTATAGTAGAGATATTTAGGTTATCCTTTTTCCAAATAAAACGGAGATCAAAGTTACCATTGCAGGGGTTGTGTAACAAAATTGAGAAGTTTAAGAATTGTACAAAGGTGGAAAAGAATCCTGAAGGAGTATCAAAATTGCTACCTAGAGTTGGTTCAATTCTAAGGCAGTTTGGATATATTGATGTGATTTCATCGTGAAAGGATCTATTATTACGGCTAAGAATACCATCCATGTATCTATAAGTATGAGAAAAAAGGGAAATAATGTGGTTTGATAGTTTTGTTTTAATTGTTTTAAGAATCCATTTATAGTCAAAGTAAGCTAGGTATAGGTTGCACATAAGGGGTGAGCAGGAAAAGCCCATTGGAATGCCAAGGCTCTGGTTATAGCAATTGCCACAAAAATGTAAAGAAGAATTATCAAGAAGCCATGAAATAAAGTCATATAGCTTATTTTCACCAAAGTGAGCGATATGTGTTATGTTAGTTTTTTTAATCCATCTGGGTTTATTTGCAAGAGAAATGTGAGAAATACCTCTCAGTTTAGCATTGTTAAATGCGATCTTGATCATTTTTTTCAAAATGGTTTTTAACCCAATATCACCATTGAGGCGAAATATTCCAGATGCCCTTTGACACAAGAACGTGTTGCATCATATAAGCCCACATAGGGTAATTGTCCCCATCCAACCTGTCCTCAGCAGCAACTTGAACACATCTGTGTTGTTGTTGTCAGCTATGGTAAATGTTGCATTTGATGTAAAAACTGCCCGAAAATAGGAGAAACGAAGTGGGAACAACACGTGCTATATAGCACTAACCGTAGAAGACTCTAAGGCACCTGTTATGAAAAAAATGGCACTGATAGAAATTCTGCACAAAATGACAAAATAGCATGTGCAGTACTGCCTGTAGTGGAAACGGAGCCCAAAATAAACCCGAATTAGAAATCTCAGCAGACTAAGCTCTTCGAGCTTATCCGAAATATTTGTCGACCTGTGAACGCTCGCCAAACGTCATTGTAATCGGAGAAAGTGAGTAGGCGTGTGCTGAAGTAGCTGGCGACTAAGCCAGGGAGGACGTAACCTGCTATGATACCAATTGTTGGAATTAGGGTTGTAGAGAAACGCACACAGCTTGGAGAAGACGAAGGAAGTTCAAGGCACACAATAGTGAGTTTGTTACTTAGTGTGCAATGGAAAGATAGATAGCCCTAGAGTGATGGGCATATATACAATGCACGGGGGAAAAAACCTCCTAAAGAGGGAAAATATGCCCCGGCGGTCCTAGTGTGTTCACACACATCACTACCACATGTATATGGTAACAAAGTCAATACTCAAGATTGTGTTTATGATTCCAAGCTAATTCTATCTTGAAACCTAATTCACTTGAGTGATAACCTTGCTTACACACACACACTCACACATTGACGCTATGTTTCCCTTTCATCCACCCTAGCTAGCATGATCCAATTCCTAACAATTGGTATCAGAGCTATGGTGTGCTAGCTAGGATTGTTGTTATGCATTTGTGTGTTAGTACAATTAGCATTACTTTATTATCATTAGATAGATCCATTAGATTTGCTCTTCTATTGCATGCCGCATGCCTGATTAGTGTTCCATTGGCTAGCATGAGCATGTTCTTGAGCTAAAGACTCTTGGGCCACTAGCTAATTGGAAGATTAATTAGCATAAGATTTCATTAATTTTCCATTAGAAACTTGCATTTTGCATTCAATAGTTGCTCCCTATTTTAGCAAAATTAGCACTTACAACTAATGTGTGTGCATAGCCTGTCGCAAGAGCTCTCTACCGACTATCTCCTTGCTCAAATCAGGCTCCGTTAGAGCACTTAATCATTTAATCAATTTTTCACTCAAAGTGCATTCTGAGTCTCTCTAATCCCTACAGCAGCTCAAAATTTTATGTATGTATGAATTCTATGTATGTATGTGTGTATGCCTAACGGCAGTTAATGCCATGTGCCAAAACTTCTCAAAGTCAATGATAAAAGACAATGGGTAGTCCTAATTTGGTGGGCACCCTTCCCCAAGTAGGAGCTCAAGGCCCCACACTTAAAGGGACTCTATCGGTAGACCTCACATGCCGTCTTAGGCCGAACTGAAAAGAAGTTTCGGGTCCAAACAGACCCCAGCCGGCCGCACCAAAGCTAGGAAGCCTCCGAGCATCCGGTCTTGCCTGTGCCTACTCGAAAAAGGTTCCCACTGCCCCACGCCTACCCACGCTTGCCCGGGAGTGCTGCCCGCCGCCCAACCTGCCCGGTTACCCTATCTGCCCGGACCACAAAGAACCTCTTCCTGCGGCCAACCTTTTGGCTCACATGCTTGTCCAAGGGGAGTGTCCCAGCGGCACTTCAAAAGAGTCCTTCAAAGGAGTCCTTCAAAGCTAGCTTCAAAGAGGGAACACACCAAAGCATTCAAAAGGCTTCACCAAGCTTCCAAGAAATTTGTGGGAGGGTGAAGCTTCATTAAGGACACTCAAAACCTTCATCGAGCACTCCAAGGGATACCAAAGAGGCTGTTATCATCGACCGCGGCATTGCAACAATTCAAAGAAGTTTATTACCAAGCTTCAAGGAGGGTTTCTTTCGAGCATCAAAAGCAAAACCAAAGAGTCATTTCCCCTATCTGTGAAGAGGGGCTTCACCGACGGTGAAGAGGAGCTTCACAAAAGGGAGTAAAGCTTTACTAAAGAAATTTTCCTCTCATTCTCTGTGTCTCTTAACTTGTAATAAAATGAACCCAACCAAGCACAAAATTTTGCAAATAAATTTTCTATCATCAATTATGCTCGTGTAAAGAGGTAGACACTAGCTAGGAGAGTCTCCTAAGCTAAGACCCCTCTATTAGCACAAATGGGGGACAAGGGAATAGAAAAATTCAACGGGGAAGGGTTTCACACCTGGCAACAAACAAAGTTAAGAGGTTACCTTATGAAAAAATGTTTGTGGTTTGTCATCAACACTACATTAGAGCAACAAGCCGAACCCGATGGAGTGCACGCTAGGGCATCTACACTCATAGCAAGTGCACAGAATTTGACCAAAGACGAACAAGCGTTAGGAATCATCGTCTCCTCCTTGCATGACAATGATGTGCATTTCATAGATGAATGTACGCATGCACATGATGCCTGGCATGTTTTAGAAAGCAATTTTGGAGCGAGGGCCAAAAGAAGTAAAGTTAGCCTCAAAAGACAACTTTACAAGATCACCATGATTGAAGGGGAGGACATTGCTAGCCTAGTAAATAGGCTTAAGAGCATTGTCACGCAGCTCACTTACATCCACGTCGAAGTACTAGAAGACGACAAAGTGGCCATACTATTAAGTGCACTTACACCTTCTTATGACCACTTAGTCACAATTCTTGAAGAAAAAGAACCGGCTCCACCTTTTCAAGATGTCATCAACTCAGTCCAAGCAGAAGAAAGAAAGCAAAGAGGTTCATTAACTCCATCAGGAGGGGCCTTTATCACAACATCCTCAAGGGGAAGATATTCGCCATCGACATCATCAAACAGGAAGAAAGTGTTATGAATGTGGAAGAATGGGACATGTAGCGAAAGACTGCAACACAAACAATCCTTGCAACAAATGCGGTAAAAAGGGACACCCACCTTCTTGATGCTACTCAAATGGAGACAGTAGCAGTGGAGAAAGTAGCAGTAGCAGAAGCTACGAAGGCAAGAGACCTAACAAAGGATCAGCTCACATGGTAGAAGACGAAGAAGACAAAGGAGAGACCAACCTTGTCTTTTATAAAGACGTACTTTGAAGATGCAGCCTCTCTACTTGTAGGAGAGGAATTTTATTTTCCTGTGTGGATATTATCATCCTGTGTCGATTCTGTCAACCTGTGTGGATACCAGCTTATCATCTTGTGTGGATCATGCATCTTCAGTATTTTGTCATAGTCCAAACCTCAAGGGGAGGATTGTACAGTGTGAGCTTTGTCCTAAAGTGTGAGTCAAAGAGAGAAGAGTGGAATTATCCCACATGCTGTGGAGCAAGGCTGTAGAGCTACTTAAAGCTCATTTCATGAATGAATAAACACAACTCTATTTTGCACTACATGCTTGTCTATCGTGAGCTTGTGCTAATCTAAGTCAATACTCAAGATTGTGTTTATGAGTCCAAGCTAATTCTATCTTGGAACCTAATTCACTTGAGTGATAACCTTGCTTACACACACACTCACACATTGACGCTATGATTCCCTTTCATCCACCCTAGCTAGCATGATCCAATTCCTAACAAAATCCACCAAAATTTGTGGTGTTTGTAAGTTGGGAATAACCCAGGTAATTTGATCCAAATTTTCAATCCAATGATCCAAATCTTACCAAATTTGGTTTGTGGGCTTATTACAACATGGTAAAACTAGTGGTATGCTAACTTAGTCAAAAAAGTTGAAAAATGGGGCAGATGTAAATAATCACGATTATTTACTTCTGGCTACTTTTTGCATCTTTTTGGTCAAGTGAGCATATACACATGTCTATCACATCAATATAAGCCTATGAATCAAATTTCATTGAGTTTGATCAAAAAATTTCCCAATTCACACTCAAGTTCCCAAAAGTCAATACAAACTTTAGTTTTTACCCAGTTTTTGGTCAATTTGGTCAACCAAATTCTATGTGCCTTTACCAAAGTTGTTTATACACATGCAATGAGTCATTGGTATCAAGCTTGGTCAATTTTGAGCTGAAAGTAAATAATTGTGATTATTTACTTTATGCCCAAATGAACATTTTTTTGCACTTTTTCAATGGACAGTCTTTTCATGAGCTATTTTAAGCCTATGAATCAAGTCAAAACTTAATTTGGCCTAAAATATCAAAAAAAAGTAAATAATTTAAGCTTTTGCAAACTCTTGAAATTTTTACCTCAATGTGTATTTGAGCTTATCCACTGGTTCATACAACTTTTAAGCATACTCTCCAGTCGGATTGAGTGATTTGCAGTCTTTTCGTGCTATTTCTAGCCATAGACCTAAAATTCTACAACTTCAAATAACAACTCACAATGATTCTTTTGGAGAGAGCAATGTTACAATATCCGAAAAATAGGAGTTACAATATTCCCAATTTTTAAGTGTTTTTACAATGAGAGCTCCGAAAAATGGTATCCGAGTTAGCTTGCTGCTAACATTCCCCCCTCCTCGCCTGTGTCATCTCTTAACACAGCTTTATGGGTTGAAATATTCTTCTGGTTCACGGCAGCTGGCAAGGTGGTCTTTAAGTGCATGCAGAGCATTTTCATATCTGATCTTTCTCTCTTTGTGTGGCACCTGTAAAAACTACATAGTGACTCTGTTTTTAAGCTCGACTGCGGAGTAACCTACAAATCTTGAAGTCGGGTTGCTGATCACTGACACAAAAATCTTTGTTTGCCAAGTGAAGAACCCTGTGTAGAATGCTTCCTCAAACGCCAACATATTATGAGAAGGTAAGAGCATGCAACGGACGTAGAAGCCATAGAGGACTTCTTCGGAAGGTTGACCACTGAGATCATAGCATAAACCCTTATTGCCCTCGAGGAATGACATCCACGGGGCTTCTGCTTGCTCTAGCTCATGAAATACTTCAATGCAGGTCAGTAGCATTCGGAAAATTTTATAAAGCATAGCACATGATAGATCAGGTAGACTTTTGAAGAATGACATGGCGCCCGTTAGGGTTTTCACCATGTATTCTTCTGTCAGCGATCCCTTTTTTGGAGCTGGCAATCTTGGATAATTTAGCCAAGTTGGTTGCTTCTTTGTTATTGCCTCATGTGCTTTCCATGTCCTTACTCCTGGTACAGGACAAAAAGTTGCATCCTTTTGAAGTGTCGCAGGTGCTCTTGTGAACAAAATCAGGTATCTTGGATTCTTGTTCAGCCAACTCTTCCTCCACTTAGGGTGGTCTTCATCTGTGCCTTCTACTTACATGTCTTTATAAAGTCTTTCTTTGACCTGGAGCAACTCCACCTTTATCAAGGGATATGGCAGAGATTGCTGATGCCATTGTGCATTGATTTGATTGGAAGTGAGTTGAGTAACATTGACAAAGTGAAGAACTCTCAACTCCCAATCCATCGCTACTTTCCATTGCTCATCCGTCTCTTGTGTAACCTTTTCTTTGAGTGCATCTTCCTCAGCTTTTGACAGCTGGACCATTGGCACTTCATCAGCTTCTGTTAATTATACTTCGAAATCTTCTTTGCCACCTAGCCCTTCTACCAGGTGTGTTTCCATCTCAACGAAAGAGACAGAGGGAATATCTATATGTGGCTGCTCTGACGTGCCTACTTCTTCCAGTGTATCTTGCCGTCCATCTCTCAACAGCTGATTGACTCTCTTTAGCTCGGCTATTTCTTTGAGTAGCTCTTCTTCTCGTTGCACCCGCATTAATGCCAGGTCTCTGTGTTGAGACTGCTCCAGCTTTAGCTCTAGCTCGAGATCTTTGTTCTTTTTTTCCAGTGCTTTGTACTCTTCGTCTGTTCCTTTGATCAAGGCAACTGCGGGATTTTCTCGTATCTGTCACAAAAAAAGTGCCTGATCGTTGATCCTCTGCTCTGAATATTGCAATGAGGCATTTGCTACATCTAGTTGCACTTGAATCTTCTGAACTGACAGAGTTGTAGTTAAAAGTTCGTTAGTAACCTCTGGTCACCTGTTCGTCTTTGGTTTTGCAAGCATCTGTCAACTTCATGAGAAGTTCACCTAACTCCTCCATTTCCTTTTTTTGTTTTTCTCTTGCTACCTTGTGCTGTTCAGCTTTAGCTTTCAATTCCTGGACTTGCCCTTGCAGATCTGTGATGACATTTAGTCTCTCTTCTAACTATCCTTGGAGAGCATCAATCACCATCTCCAATTCTTTTGCCTTTGTGTTGCGGCTAAGTGCTGCTGATAGGAGTTTTTCTGTCATATCTTGCATTTGTTTTGCATATTCATTGATTCGCAAAATCACATCATCATTGGTCTGCCAGTCTTCACTTCTTGATAGTTGCCTAGATGTTTTGGCAGTCTCTTGTGATTCTCTTGGTGGGGTTGTGGCGGCTGTTTGTTCATTCCCTTGAGGCTGTGCTTGGCCCTCTTCTACTTTGTCATCTTGAGGCTTCATGGATGCCTCGGCCATTTCTTGTTGTGTGGAGCTAGAAGGGGTTTCCTCTATTTCCTGTTCCTTTGTTTGTTCAAACCTTGCTGACTCCTCTTGTGCAAGACTTGCTTCTATTTCCGGCTCTAGTTCTTTTGCTTTGGCTTGGTCTTGAGTAGTGGCTACCTGTTGTGCAGATTCTACTGCTTCTTTCTGTTCAGGCTCTTTCTCTTTACTGGACTCAGCTTGTGTGGTCCTATCTGCAGGTGATGGTGGAGGGCTTGGCATGGGGTGGTCATGTTGTTCCATAGCAAGTGAAGAAGGTCGGGGAGACATGTCGCCTTGTTCATGTTGAGTCTCTCCTTACGGTTGCTTCATATGCTTGTTTTTCTTGTTTGGTCGCATCTTCTCTAGCTCTTCTTTCTACTTCTTGAGCTTCTTTCAGCTTCAATGCCTCTACCTCCTGATATATTCTTTCCAATAGATCCTTTGGATCTTCTGCTTTGTCATCTTGAGGCTTCGTGTTGGGTGCTTTGTTCTTGGTCCTTTGACTTCTACAGGTACCCACTTTGCAGGGTCCTTGCCTTGAGCTTGGCGGCTTTGTTCATAAGAGTGCTTCTCTCTCTCAAATCTTGCGTGCTTCTGTTGTGGTTCCTCTTGATGTGCTGCCACTAATTTTCTTTTCATTTCTTCAATGCGTGCTCTTCTTTCCTCATTATCAGAGCTTTCACTGCTATGCCGTTCTGCAAAGCTCTCGAAAAATTCTTCATTGGATTTGTAAGTTCTTTTGGTAGATCTTGTGGCTCGAGGGGATGGTTGTGCAGACACAATCCAGGTGTTCTGATCCGGGGCAGGTGGCAAATTATATGCCATGCCGATAGCATGGTAGGCAATTCATGTGAGTACCTTAGGTGCTCCCAGATATGTTATCTTACCCTCTTTCTTTGTCCCCTTCAATGTGGACAACACGTACTACATGTGGTCAATGGGTAGCCTCGTTGTGGACTTTAAAACTTCTGTAAATGTGGTCGCAACCGCATGATTGGGTGTTGTGTACCTTGGCGGTCTCTTTGCAAGGAAGTGGAAGTGTTGCTGATATAATCTTCCAGGTTCTTCCACCTGTTTCTGGATGAGATCAGCAAATGTTGCAGCAGCGGTGTCCTTGGTAAAAGTGCCTCCTGTTTTTCTGTCTCTTGCTCTCATCGTCATCCCTTCTGTCGGCAGTTTGAGTGCTTTGGCCACTATTTCTTTTGTAATGATCACTTCTACCTTGTTCCCTTGCTGGTCAGAGATCTGGGCTGTCCCATCTTCCTTGATTGTGGATAGGAGCTCATAAGCTTTCTAGAAATCCACTCCACATGGATCTTGTTTGTAGAACTCTCTGATCCTTTGAGACGTTTTTTGCTTTTCAAAGGCTTGGCTTGATTGATTTTATGACACCAAACATATACATTGTGTATAGACCTCGTATATAAGCCGTATGTGGAGTCAGAATCCAATTCTGGCATCTGCCAAAAACCTAGCTTTTCTACTTGGGACCCCCTCGACCCTTGCCAAATGGTCAACTGCTGATATAGAAGTGTTCTATTATGTTGGGGCATGCTACAGTTCAAGTCTCATCTGATTTGGTTGAGCTGACAGGCCGCTATGGTCGATTTTTGGTCGTAGGTCTTCGTGCACTGCTCGGATTCTAGGGTTTTTTCCAGGGGTTTAAACTAGCTACCGGCCGTACAAAATGGATCATTGATAAGTATAGAACTTACTCCTCATGTCTCATGTGAGATAGCACTGAAAACAGGCAATTATGGACTCCAAAAAATGCGTGCGAAGAAGGCCGAAAAGCTCTCTCTCTCTCCAAAGGCAACAAGTGGAAATGAGGTGATTTTAGTCTACCTTGGGTATCTATACTCGGACTTCCTGAACCATTTTTTCCCAAATTCCTATGTTAGTCCTACTAGGCTGTGAAATCTATGTAAGACTCAAAAATTTCCCCAATCGGATTCCTGTAGCTCATTCTGCAAGAATTCTGCAAAAGTAGGTTTGGCCGCCTAATTTAAGCTTTCCACTTCCATCTATCGATTTGATTGAAGTTTTTTGTGCCTGTTCACCTTGCTTTCGAATCATCAGCGTATCTTCAATTTTTCCATTTGAGCTCATTTGCTATTTATTATTAATTTTTTACTTGTTTATTGAAAAAATCAAAGAAAATAACAAAATGAGCCAAAAAAGCAAAGTGAAAATCCAATAATTAAGGAAATCCATTGAAAAACACAGCTTTATTGTTTTTTGTTGGATCTCTCCATTTTTAAGTCTCAATATCAAGAAAAATGATGAAAAATAACCAAAATGACTATTTTTTATGATTTTCTGATAGTATGTATACTATTTACACTCATCGCGGAGATATTATCAATTAAATTCCCCTTTTGATGATTTCTAAGGGCATTTTTCGGTAATTTTGCAAAAAATCACACGTTAACATCAAACTTTTTCCTCCCTCTTCAAACATTGCCCTTAATTACTTAGTGCCCTTCCACCCCTCTTAGATGGTGTACTTCGGGACGACTGTCTACATGGGTTGAACAATCGTGTCTATGCATAGCCTTGGTTGGCTCTACCATGTTTTGAAGATCAATGCGGTTCAAACCAATATGATGTGCAAGAGTTGGGTCTTGAGTAATTAACTCAAGGGTTTCTAACGTCGAGGCTTTCTGATGTTGTCTTCCAAAGAGCAAATCTTGTAGCTTGTGTGCTCTTTCCTTCATTGTACCATCAGGATGCTTTAGCACGCTGATTGTCTAGCTGTTGGTATCAATAATGGTTCTCGTCAAGATTTTACTTGTCATTGATATCTTGGTTTAGAATGGTGTGGTTAAGTGTTCTGAGACTTAGCTCTCCATTGCTTGATCGGTTTTCCAGTTTGCAGAGAAGATAAGTGCTCCTTTTTCTTCCAAATCCATTTCATGTTAGGTTTCTTGCTCGGAGATATTCGTTTTTGTGTTGTGATCTTTGGAACCATCCTTGCTATTTCGATGATGTTTTGGGTACCCAGATTTGAATTGGCTTGTCCTTAAGCTGTGCTTTAGGTACCCAAATTTGCCTGACTCCTTGCATGATTCTACTTGTAGCATTTACTTGTCGGTAGGATGGAGAAGATTGATTGCTTCATGGTTTGCTCTGTCGGTAACTTTCTTTCCATTCCTTCTTGCTTGGTGCAATTGGACAATGAGTTGCCCGCCTTTAGGTGATAGCTTGAGCTGATTTGTATCCCAATTTGGTACTGCCTTGTACGTCCACATCCATGAGATTCCAAGAATCATTGTCTCATTCATGTATTCATGTGGTAAGCATACAAACTGATGAGGACATGAACATCCATGTACTATCACATTTAAGTTGACTACTCTCAATGTTGGTGTTGGGTTCTTGTTGCATCCTTTGATAGTCGCTATTCCTGCCGTCAATGACTAACTTGTTGCTTTCTTGTACGTTGAGTAATTGACTGCATTTACTCAAGCTCCTGTGTTGATCACTGCATTTGTGTTATGATTGTTTAGCCGTACTTTGATGCGAAGGTCCATTCCATCTAGCCATTCATCATCTGTTGACAATGCATCTTTCGGCAATTCCCATTGTCGGTCATCTATTTCCAGGGTGTTGATGGGAATAGGTATTTGTTGATTCTTGAGAGTAGCTTTTCTTTTGAGTACTCGAAGCCGAGCTTCTTCTTGGGCTTCATCAATAACGTGCTGTCGTTTTATCTTCCTTTGCTTAGCTGCATGCATCCTTTCTAGCAATTCATTGGTTAGTGGAAAATTATACTTCTTTAACGACATCCACTAATCTAATTAGCCATTGGTTCACCATCTAGGGTGGACAACTTAACTGCTCCACTTGGAGATACATCTTCAATGATAAACGGTCTGTTTCTCTTTTTCTTAAACTTGGGAATGTGTTGCTTAAGGGAATAGACTAAAACTAAGTCCCCTTCTTTAAAGATTTTTGTAATTAGATGGGAATCAAAAAACTATTTTTGTTTTCGCTTTTATGCATAGATGTGAGCTACAGCAGTTAGCCTTTGCTCATCTAGCTTCTCTAAATCTTCAAGTCTCTATGACAATTCATGTACAGTCCACTCAAGATCCTTAGCTACCCTTAGTGTAGGCAATAGAAACTCTATTGGCAGTATGGCATCAAAACCATAAATAAGGTTAAAGGGTTGTAGCATTTAAAGCTGTTTTGAATGAAGGAAACTCGACAAGCCCATAGAGCAGCATGGAGATTCATTTACCAGTCTGTCCTTCCTAAACTAACCACTTTAGTCAATACCGAGCTAAGAATTTTATTTGTATGCTCAGCTTGTTCGTTTGCTTGCGGGTGATAGGGAGCTGATTTATTATGGATGACCATAAATTCATTAAGCAGATACTCGATTACCTCATAGAGGAAATGAGTTCTTCTATCACTGACAATTTCTATTGGTAGTCCATATCTTGTAAATACATACACATATAAGAATGCGGCAGTGGTTCTAGCATCATTCTTTTGAGTTGCTTTAGCCTCGGCCCACTTGGTCAAATAATCCATAGCTACATTGATATATTGAGCTTGGGTTCTATAAGCAGGTGGCTGTATTGGCCCAACAAAGTCTATACCCCATTTTGCAAAAGCTCTAGCCCCCATCATTGGTCTTAAGGGCATGTTATCTACACGTGTTGGCATTTTTGCTCGTTGACAAGCATCACATCTCCGAACATATTCTTTGGCATCTGCAAAAAGTGTTGGCCACCATATGCCTGCCATTAAGATTGCTCTTGCGGTGGTCTCACTAGAAAAGTGACCTCCAGCTAATCCAGCATGTGCTTGTTCTATAATTAAAATATATTCGTCTTCATTTGCACAAAGACGCAAATGTTGATCCTTACCTCTCTGATACAATTGGTTTCCAATAAGAGCATAATCTCTTGCTTCACTTTCAATTTCTCTTTGACGGCGTTTACTCATATCCTCAGGAAATGTTCGACTTGACAAGTAACTAACTAGATAGTTACTCCACTTAGGAACATGTGACATTTGGAACAATGTTACATCAGGTATGGGTGTTTGTTTTTGACATTGAGGACAATCTTTCACATAAGAATGAACATCACTCCTCATAGTTGGCCAAAATACTCCAAGTCTTAAGATTCATCGCATAGTTTGATCTTCCACAAAGTGAAGTCCTACTATGGTAATATGTGCTTGACTTAGGTATTGGCTTTTCTCCTCAGATTGATGCATAAGAGCAATATTCCATCCCAATTTCCTTTGTCTAGTCTTCCAGCTAGTAATTGATACATAGCTCATGCTCAATTAATCTTATTGTAATAGAAGTGGTATTTGCGAATCCACTTGAGCTATGGTCATCAATGATACCATTTTTTTTTACCATCGAGGTATCATTTCCACGAAGACCAGATATGCATCTGGTAGATCATCGTCTACTCCTTTAGGTGGTTCCCCTGAAACAATCCTAGATAAATGATCTGCTATTTGATGTCTAGTGCCCTTTTTTACAACCACAGTGAAATCAAATTCGAGAAGAATGATGAACCATCTCACTATTCTTCCTGTGCTGCATGGCTTGTTGACCAAGTACAATAAGGCTTGGTGGTCCACAAAGAACACAAATTTGTTTGCTAATAGGTAATTTCTATACTTTTTACGGCATAGATCATTCATAATCCTTCCCTTTCGGTGGTGGTATAATTATTTTCTGCCATATTCACGTGTTGGCTAGCATAAGAAATAGGAAAATCAATTTTCCCATCTCCTGGTTGAGCTAGTATACACCCAATGGCAAAACTGGAAGTATCTCCAACCAACTGAGCTAAACCGGCCGTTGGACTTGTACCTGCCATCTATGGGATACGCCTTAAAAGTACAAATAAATTGGTATCTGGAATATTTTATTCCAATCCGGTGCTTTGAATATTGGAGCTGAGGTGAGAGCTTGCTTAAGCTTCATGAAGGATTCTTCACACGCCTCATTCCATTTAAAGTGTGTAATCAATCTATACATGGGTTTTGCAATTATAGCATACAGGTAAATGAACCGTTTGTAATATCCACAATGTCCCATGAAGGCTTGAACCCCCTTGACTGTTGTCGGTCTAGGCAAATTAGCAATAATATGAATTTTATCCATAATAGTAGCTATGCCATTTTTGGACACTTCATGTCCAAGAATTTTTCCTTGTCTACCTATGAATGTGCACTTTTCAGGATTTAAGCAAATCCTATAAAGTCTACACTTTTCGGATACCTTGTTGAGGTGTTTAAAATGATCAGCTCGGATTGATGAATGTACGCATAGATCATCCATATATACTTCCAAGAATTTCCTAAGATATTCTTTAAAAGCATGGCTCATCAATCTTTGAAAGGTGGCAGGAGCATTAGTTAACCCAAAAGGCATAACCCGATAGGCAAAAATACCCCATTCCGTTGCAAAAGCGGTTTTATGCTGATCTTTTAGGTCAACCAAAAGTTAATTGTATCCCGAAAAGCCATCTAAAAAGGTGTAAACTTCTTTTCCTGCGAATCGTTCTAAAACATGCTCAGTGATTGGAAGAGGAAAGTTGTCTCTAATGGTAGCTGCATTCACTTTCTTGAGGTTGACACACACTTGTAATTTTCCATTTTTCTTGGGTACTACCACAATTGGAGACACCCAATCTGTGTGTTAAATTTCATAAATGAATTCAGACTCTTTTAGCTTTTCAATATCTTCTTTGATCTTCCTGGAAAATGTTTCATTGTATGTGTATGGCTTTTGTCTACTTGGTTTTGCATCATCTCTCATGGGTATGGTATGTTGACAAATTTCTAGGTCAACACCCTTGAGATCCTTATAAGACCAAGCAAAGATATCTCGGCATTCTTTCAGTAAGCTTAACAAAAACCCTTCTTCTTCTTTAGTAAAGTCATTTGCAATGTAGGCTGGTCTAGGCTCTTCTCCTGGTTCGGCTAGATCTATCTTTTTTGCATTTTCAGGCCCTTCATAGGACTCGCCCTGTTTTCCTAGTTCCCTAACAGCTTGTTCGAGTATGATTCTTCAATCTTGGAGAGTATATTTCTTGTAATGGGATGGAACACTCATTACATCTTTACCATGCTCTTCAGTGGTTTCTGTTTCTGTTTCAGTTGTATATATCTCCTCTAGAGCTTTTTTAACTCTTGATACTTCTTTTTCCACTCAACTCGTGTCATGGTTGAATCTTTGTCCTAGTTTTTAAGTTTTGCTTGAGTTTCCTATCTCATTTTTCTCGACGTTTTTGTCGTTTCATGTTCTTCATTTAACGGATATCTACCAATGATTTTGTCATTGACACAATCATGTGCATCTATCTGCATCAGGAACTCTGTTCTATTGGAGATTGATGGCATAGGTCTAGCCTTCAAATTTCTAGAGTCTCTTTTTCGTCTATACCATTTTTGTCTGCTCGATTTCTGGTTAGAAAAGTAAAAAAAACTTTTCCTCCCCTCCTTTCATGAGTAGCTTAGCTCTCACATGTTCTTTTTCCGACCCCAAATCTTCTGAGGTAGCTGAGTGTTCTTCTAACTCATCTGTTGCATCATAGTAGAGGTCTAAAAAGACTTGTTGATCTTTCATCAAGTCCTTGGGTTCGTGAATTCCATCTTCAATGTGGAGGTTTGAGATCATTTGTATGGGAATTATGTCATAGCCGTCCTCAAGTAGGCATAGACGTATTCACACATACATCCATTATCGCTAAAATTTGAGTCTACTCAAATGGCTCAAACAAATGCTCTGGAAAGGGTTCAGGTACATATGCTTTGTCTGTGCAATCCCTTTCTAAGATACATTCTTCTCGTTTTAAGCTCCCATTTTTTGAAGCTCCACACATCCAAATAGGAGTGTCTTTGTTCAACCAAGATGGAAGCTTAGTTTTAGTCGAAGAGACTGGGTCGAACTCTTGTATGGACATTTTCATGAAATCTCTATAAGTGTGATCTTTTAGATTAACCCTTGTTATTGATCCCACTTGCTTCAAGTACAGATAATTGTTTCCCCAATCTTGGATGAGTTGTACTTGTCGCATGAAAGGTCTTCCCAATATGATTACGTAATTGAGTTTCTTCCCAAAGTCTACTCTGACAAAAGTGTGTTGATACTCAATCCCACAAGAATTAACTATCACTTTTTCAAGCATCCCTAATGGTCTTTCAATGTGTCCATTAGCCAATTACAATTTCATTTGAGTTTGGTTGTCCCCAGGATTCTCGTATTGCTTTCGTGGCTATGGCTATGTCTGCCCCACTATCCAGTATTGCCATGGTTTCTATGTCATTATATTTCACTAGAAGGGTTGTGTTTCCTTCTTCCCCTTCGTAGTATTCTCCGACTTTGTTTATTGGAACAGATCGAATCTCTTTGTTGTCCATTTCGTGTTTCAATTTTCCCAAATTTTTTGCGATTAGCCCCGTTATTCCCACCTTTTCTGGAGATCATTCCATTGATATGGCCTGATTTTCAATAGTTCTCCCAAACTAAGAGTGCATTGGATGGGTGTAGACATGATTGAATGAATGTTGTCTACTTCTAGGGTCTGTTCAACTCTTTTTACTTGAGTGGTCTTACACACTATGGATTCATCTTCCTTATCTCCCAAGTTAGAGGGTAATGTTTTCAAAGTCAATGGTTTAGACATTCCTGAAGCTTCATATCCACAATCCCCATACAAGGATTGTACACATGTCATTGATCTCTCTAACTTTTTTCCACAAGTGTCTTGTCCAGTTTTCTTCTACGAATGGAATTCCATCTAAGGCATCTTAGTTCTCCGGCACTATAAGTTCTGGCTCTTTTGTTTCAAGGTGGGGTTCTACCACCACCTCGCATTTTTCTTTATTATCTCTTACCAGAAGCTCCTCGGGTTTTACCATACTTTCGAGCTTGGATTTTTGTTTTTCCAACATTTCTTGCAAGATTCTTACCAAATTTTGATAAGCTTCAAGCTTAGCTGCTTCCATGTCCGAAGAAGGATAGTTTTTCCATTTGTTTTCCAATTTTTGGCCTGCTTTCAGATCTGCTTGGTAAGCTTCCAAAGCTACATTAATAGGCTCAAAAATTTTATCAACCAAAATTGATCCTCCAGATTTCATGGTGGTTTCTTTGATTTCACTTCCAGTTTCTTTCACCTTTTTCTGGAATTGCTTTTTTGCTTTCTCCTCGATTTCAGCCCATTGTCTCTATTTTCTCATCTCATACCTTTTCTTTCTACTTCATTTGGTCTTTTGAGAGGAAATTTTTTTATTTTAAGAATCATCAGAGGAGTTATGTTTCTTTTTCTTAGCTTGGGCTCTGGTGATTACCTTGATTGGAACAATCGGTTCACTCTCAAATGAGCTACTAGGTATCACTTGGACTACATTCACTACTATTTTACCCTTGTTTAAAGGATTTTTAGGACAATATTCTAAAAAGTGTCCTCCCTTTTTGCAACATTGTATGCAATAAGCTTCAACTGGCTTGAGGTTCTTGTCAGGCTCTGGGCATTCATTTTTTCAATGATCATATGCACCACAGTTACAATTTCTCGTTCTTGTTTTAATCATGGGTCTTACCATAGGAGGTCTAACACCTTAATTAGCTACATAATACATTGGTGCAAGCTCTGGTGGAGCATAAGTCACAGGTTCTTCCGTTGGTGGTGGATGTGAATTATACCAATCTCCTTCTACCATTATTGTAGATGGACTAGGCTCAGCATAGTGTGTAAGAGGCACTAGTGGTTGTTCATCTATGACTCCTTCTGGGTGCATCTACTTTACAGGCACTACATTATCTCCTGGATATGGAGGTTGTTGACCCAACACGGGTTGAGGTCTTTCCATACCCATCGGTGGTCTTTGAGCTGGGGCCATATTAGGCTGATATCTGTACATGGGTTGTCCTTGTGGCCTCATAGGCACGTATTGAACATTCCCATCATACTTTGGTCGGTAGTAGCACTCATTGGTCTCATGGTTGGTCCATTTACCCTCACTTGCACACCATTTTTGCGGCCTAATTGGTTGTCCCTGTTGAGGTATCCGTTGTCTTGGTCCTCTCATAGGTGCTTTTTGCATGTTATTCATCATGGCATGCATCCTTTTGAGCATGTCTTCTATGGCTGAAAGTGGTGCTGTAATAGTAGTACCGACTTGTGTTGGTTTAGTGGATGTTGTTTTCTCACTTTGGCTATCCTTAGGGACATCTTCTTCGTTGAAAATATCACAATTGTCTCCTAAGTGAATAACATCTGACACACACTCTTCTAGGGTTGTTTGCTTCTTGCTATACAGTATAGCATGAAGTTCTTTGTTTAGCACTCTCTCTAGAAACAATGATACTAGTCACTCTTCTTGTGGAATCTCTAGCTCTGGGCATCTGGCAATGTATTGTTTCATTCAAGTTGCACAATCCCTAATAGCCTCACCTTGTTTCTGTTTAAAGCTGTAGATTTGAGCTACCGTATTGTGTTTGATCCCCATTTTGGAACAAGCAGCTACAAGTCCTTGAGCTAATGTATTTAAGTCCATGATTGACCTTGGTGGAATGTTTTAGAGCCATGTCAATGCTTTTCCTTCTAATGTCATTCCAAACCCCTCGAATTGAGTATGAAAATCAAATATGCGTTCTGCTCTTAGCACTTGCTAAGCGGTCGTAAAGATCCTTCGATCCACTGTATTTTCTAAATCATTTTTAAAAATTAGTTGGTCTGACATGTCTATTTGGTTCAACTCCCGGTTTCCTGGCAGTTGGTCCTGTTCCGAGTCCTTCAAACCAGTCTGTTGGAAATAGTGACTCATGTAGCCCGGTATTCTTCGTGTCACCCGGTATTCTTCGTGATGAGGTGGTTTCTGGTTTTTTAACATTACTCTCAAAAGATCTCTCACGGTGTTCATCTCTAATAGTTTTTGGTCATTGGCCCAATATCCAATCCCTTATAGAGTATCCTTGGTATTTGGTTTGTTCCACCTCCTCAGAAGTCATCATAACAAAGTTGTTGATCTAACAATCCCTAAACAGGTAGGTTGGTAGATCTACTGATCCCTTATCTTTGATCTTGAAGATATAAATGATCTTCATGGGTGTTAATTGTCCTGATTTGGCATGCAAAGTCCACAGAAGATCTTTGACGTTTCTATCCTCTTAACAATAGACTCCGATCCTAGGATTGTATGTACTAAGCCGTTTTAAAGGCTTCAAATCAACTTGATCGTATCCCTTGAATTCTAAAGTTGGTGGTCCTTCTTTTGCTGCTATATCTGGAATTATGGTGTTTACTTCTAATCCCCATTTGTCTATCACGTTAGGGTTTTCAACTTGTAAATACTGAGTTCCGTTTCTATCCATGTACACCTTTCCTTGTTTGTTTGCCCTGGTCTCCTCTTCGAACTCAATACCATGGTCATCAATGTGAATAGCATACTCTTCGTTAGGATCTAGGTAAACTTGAGCTCCATGGCGATTAGTCTTATAAAATGAGAGTATATGCTTGTAGCGCACTGTCGTGTCGGTTTCTGAGTGAGTCGAATAGGACAACATTCAAATGTTGAATCTGAAAAAGTATATGAGACTTCTTCAAGGATAGTCTGCAAGGGATTTCCTTGATTCACACTCTCTTCGGTGGATACTCTATTGGAGGTTTCTCCAAATATTCCTTGATTTCCTAGTACACGGCTAGATCTAAGGTTCATAAAGACTTATGAAGCCTTGGGTAGAGTACTTACCTTTGGATTGACTTGATTGCAATTTCCATCAAGCTGCCAATTCCTTATCTACAACCTGATTCCTGTATCAATTTTGATCGAGTTAGCTATGCTTTCACAAAAAGGGTATAGATTTTGCTAACTATTGTGATTGGTCTATGTGGATCACTTCAAATTGAGCTATGGAAGTCAGCAATTGAGACTTTCATATTTGACTTTGGCAAAAAATCAAATGACTAATCTGCAACCTGAAAACTGAGTGAACATGTTCCAAATTGGATCCGATTGAACCCAAAATTTCCTAGTGGCCTTGTATTATGTTGGTCTAACACTGTACAAGTTCAAAAGTCAAAATTGGTGTCTCTGTGTAGCAGTAGTAAATAATTGCAATTATTTACTTTTCTCAATTTTTTGCATTTTTTGGCTTGATTTGTCAAGTGTACAACCTGTTAATGTCCCTGGACAAGTTTCACTAAGTTTGGACAAAATTTGTTCAAGTTTATTAACTGTTTCGTGTCCGCAGACTCTGATTTCAAGAATCTGGCTTAAGTCTCACTTTTTGTGATCCAAATTTCACCAAAATTGATTTGTGTGCTCTACTTGATCTGCTTGACCTTGTGTTATACTCAAATGTTCAAGGTTATCAATTTTTAAAGCAGAGTAAATAATCACGATTATTTACTCTATCTAATTTTTTGCAAGTTTTTGTCCCAATCTTGGACATAGACTTGTTAAGCACTTCAACTTAAGGTCTCTAGCCAAGTTTCATCAAGTTTGGACAATTTTTGTTCAAATGGTCATCACTTTTGTATCCGCAGACTGACTTTGCAAATTTGGTCAAAATTTTCAGTCCAATGATCCAAGTCTTATCAAATTTGGTTTGTGGGCTTATTACAACATGGTAAAACTAGTGGTATGTTAACTTAGTCAAAAAAGTTAAAAAATGGGGCAGATGTAAATAATCATGATTATTTACTTCTGGAAACTTTTTGCATCTTTTTGGTCAAGTGAGCATATACACATATCTATCACATCAATATAAGCCTACGAATCAAATTTCATTGAATTTGATCAAAATTTTTCCCAATTCACACTCAAGTTCCCAAAAGTCAGTACAGACTTTAGTTTTTACCCAGTTTTTTGTCAGTTTGGTGATCCAAATTCTATGTGCCTTTACAAAAGTTGTTTGTACACATGCAATGAGTCATTGGTATCAAGCTTGGTCAGTTTTGAGATAAAAGTAAATAATGGCGATTATTTACTTTATGCCCAAAATAAACTTTTTTTTTTTCACTTTTTCAATGGACAGTCTTTTCATGAGCTATTTTAAGCCTATGAATCAAGTCAAAACTTAATTTGACCTAAAATGTCAAGAAAAAGTAAATAATTTGAGCTTTTGCAAACTCTTAAAATGTTTACCTCAATGTGTCCTTGAGCTTACCCACTAATTCATACAACTTTTAAGCATACTCTCTAGTCGGATTGAGTGATTTGCAGTCTTTTCGTGCTATTTCTATTCGTAGACCTGAAATTCTGCAACTTCAAATAACAACTCATAATGATTCTTTCGGAGAGAGCAATCTTCTGAAATCCACCTCGGATCCTACTTACCTTACTCCTAGGTTCTCATGCACTGGGGTTGTGGAAAGTGTCCACAAACACTCGTTTTCTTGTTTTTATTATGGTTTTCAAAGCATTGATCTTAAGACTTGTCTCGTCTATCAATCATTCTCCAAACCTTAATCTAGTTCTACAATCCTATAATCCTAAAGGCACTCAGCAAGTACGATTACTTCCAAGCTACCTCTACACAGTAAAAGACGACAACCTTAAGTTATGCGATTTTTAAAAAGAAGGTTTTTACTCTAGGAGATTATAGAGAAGTTAAAGGATAACTTCACAAGACGCTCGTGTTTTTTCCTAGTTTAGGTCTCTTCAATCTCCGGCAGCGGCGCCAAATGTGGGATGGGTGTCTGACCTCACTCCTATCTTATTGTAGATTTAGCGAGAACCACGATTAAATTGTCAATCCATGGGACGAAGCTGACTCGACTAGTGCATAGAGGCTACAAGAGGTTGTCAATCTCTTGAAAAACAACAAACAACTCGCATCTAACTCAAGTTACACTCAAGTGACTGAAATCACTAAAAGCCAATCGCTCATCGGCAAACAAATTACATCCGTTACAGTATCAAATGACATCCAAACATAACGAAACTTCTAGGACATGTTTATAAGACCTAAGCAGATATGCTTATGGTTTCAAATCCCACTTTATTTCAAGTGCAAAAATCACGATTATTAACAGCAGTGGATTTTTGACCTAGTGGTTTTCGACCCAGAATGCATCTAAATGCTTAGCAATGATGCCCCAATGCCCCGCCTATACTCAGTTTTTTATTTTGAAGTGTAAATTCCTACTTATGATGAAATTAGACCACGGGTCGGCGACGCCAAAAGCTACGAAATACCGTGAAATGCTTACATCAATGCGTAGAGCTCTTACCTGCGGTTGCAGTGCAACAAACGCGACTACAATGTGACAATCGAAAAGGAAGTAGGAAGCGCGAGAAGGAGAGAAGTGAGCGCCGTTAGCTCACGCTGTGTATTTCATTATCCAAAACTTGAAAATAACTTACAAAAATTGGCTTTTATACCTTAGCCAAGGTTTTTGGTGGTCAAAACTAATAATCTGGGAGCTCTAATTAAAGATGGGTAAAGACAGGTTGATACAATCTGGAAGCTTGTAGCCCCGGCTCATCAATTACAAGGATTTATCCAAAAAATAGGAGTTACAATATTCCCGATTTATCAAAATAATAACTGTTTTTACAATGAGAGCTCCGAAAAATGGTATCCGAGTTATCTTGCTGCTAACAAGGATGATCCCCAAACCCAAGCTAGAGGCTAAAGTCCCAAGTACAATGAGTGTATTTTCCCAGCTAGCAACACTCTATACAAGATGATTTAATGCTTCACAATGTCTCTCAGATCTCTATTTGTGCTCTCTACAATCTCCCTCGCACTCTCCGCAAAACTAGTGTCTTGGCACATCTGTATATAGTTGTAGCTCTCAAGTTTGAGCATAAGTCATCGTTTCCTTTGATAGGTAGATGCATCATAATGTGGAGAACATTTCTTCTTTACACTTCATGAAGAGATTATGGTTGTACTCCTCGTGGGTAGCTCCCAAGTTGTAAAATACTTTTATCTATCATCCTAGATGTTGCCAAGGTGCTTTTCATTTTGCCTCAAGTTTCGTTCAATCTTTAGGATGTAACCATTGACTATCAATTTGTTTTTGGGTCGTCCTAGGTTGTGCTGGGCCAAAGTAAAGCAGAATGGGGAAGCCCTCACTTAGACTATCCACCGTGGTCATCATAAATTTAACACTCCCTTGGACATAGAAAATGTTGTGGAGTCTTTGTGCTCTATAATAGCCAAATTTGAACATACAATTCTTGTGTTTGATAGATGTTTGGTCCAGTGAGAAGCAATATCCAAGAAAGCCTTGGTGGTCCGTTGTAGGTGAGTTAAATGAACTCAAACAAGGCACTATGATCTTCTTGTTTTGCCACTGGGTTAACTAATGCACTTGCCACTTTCACTCACATGATGAATCATATTTTCATTGATCACCAAGATTGTGTAATTGTATTTTTGAGTGACAATCTTGTCTTTAGTAGGTCTATGAATGAAATTAAAAAGCACCTTTCTCATGTTTGACTTGCTAAGAAATAAGTCAAAACACATTAGCACCTTGCTCATGTGTTTGACTTGCTGAGAAATAAGTTGTATTTGAATCCTGAAAAAAACACTTCCTTGCTCAAGACTGTGGGGATGGTAGAGATTTGTAGGTGCATCCTTCAATTGTAATCTTTGTTAAACATTCCATTGGTCCACACCTTGCTTAGCAAAAAATACCACAACATGCATTGCATACTCTAGTTGATTTGACAGCACATTGTGACAAGGCAAAAATTTCTTACCCATGTGAATAGCTAGAATTTATAATTATTAGGAGAGGATGAAATGGAAGTGATTTTCACAAATTTGAATGATCTCAAGGAACAGGTAATTGCTATTGGTGAGGCAATTCAGGCATGTTCGCTTGAACAAATTGTCCTTTATGTGCTACCAAATTTCTATGACATTCTTGCTTGCACTTGGACACTTGTGATAGAAAGTAGACCCAATGCTCTCAAGTTTGATGGTCTCCTCTCTATTCTAATATAGGAGGCTTAGTCTAGGAACAATCAATCTAAGACATAGGATAACTCTGTTGATCCTTTCATAAAGGCTTTGCCTCTTGAGAATTTTGAAGCTCTCCACAAAGCTTTGGGTTTAGTCTACATTAGGAAATATTTGGATCTTTGATTAAGGTGGGATTAGATATTGGCCAATGGGAAGAGGATTGATATATCACCTAATACCTAAGGGAATGTAGGTGTGTCATATTTTGTCCCTTCACTTCCATGGTTTCCCTTGGTCAAAACAACTATTTGGAGGAGGGACAGAGGCTCAAGTTTGAAATCCACCCTTGGATTGGGATCTATCTAAGGAAAATTTTGAATGGAAAAGGGGATTTTACCTTTAAGAAAGGAGTTCTACAAAGAGAGCCCTTTCTCTTGGATATGTCTAAGGGATAGGAGTGGGAACCAATGAGGTAATCATCCTAGCCATTGTATGGAAATGCATCCAAGGACCTCATTAAAAGGCACCTTCCATCAATAAATGGCACCTTTGAATGTGAGATCCTAGGGCTAGAAATGGTCCTTTCAAGGTGGAAAAAAGCCCTAGTCCATAGCCTTGATATTGGGAATGATCCAAGGGTCAAGAATATGCCCCCTTTTTTATCCATGGATACAGAGCCCGCTCCCCATCCACAACCCCATTCCTCCATCCTTTTTGTACTGGTTTAGGATATTAAATGTGGGCCAACACCCCCCCCCCCCCCCCCCAAGCCACTTTCATTTTGAAATGGACATTAGTCTCCTCAAACCCACCTGGAAAGGTTTTGTGTGTCCCCATTACATTCTACCAATTATCAAGTTAATCCCAAACTGTACAAGGCCCATATGAGTTCCATACATTTTCCAATGATGTTGTGGATTGATCACACTTCATAGGGCATGGCACTCCCTACACATGAGTGCCCATTCATGCTCATCGCATCACTCTCAAGAGTAGATTTGCTACCATGACATGGTAGTGATGTGTTTTAACACATCAATACCATACTTAATTGAACACACTTAGGATTGTTGCGCCAATCCTCACTAGAAATGTAAGATCCGCAATTTTCGGGTCTTTTTTAAAATAAGGAAAATAGATTCCAATATCTACTTTGTGAAATTTTGCTTTAAAATGCTGGTAGTGTTGTGAGGTTTTAAAATGAAAAGCAAGGTTGTTTTCATGTTTCGGTAGGTCAGACGAAAGTTTGGTCCAGTTTTGAAAAAGTTCTTTCTTTTGTCTTTTCATGCTTTTTAGTGCTTTTTTCCAACAAGCAGGGCCGAATCCTTATCTATGAGTCTCGGGAATACTATGGTTCAATTTTGTAAAATTTTTCTTTTTGGGCGCTTTTCATAATATTTTTAGTGCTTTTTAGTAAAAAGTGAGTCCGCTTTCTTGTTCTAGTGGACAAGGGGAACCCGTGGTTCAATTTTAGATTTATTTTTTCTTTTTATGCTATTTTTAGCTTTTTGTGATTTTCAGAGTTTTTGAAAGGCAACATGCTTTTTAGGATGACCTAAATATAAAAATAATATTGTTAGTCACCGTCGAGTATAAAAACCACTATCTGGTGAAGAAATGGGACTAAACGAGATCTTTACGAGAATTATTTTTATAAAAAGTGGCATCATAAATACATTGAGATAGTATGTAAAAGTCTTATTATGTTGGGGCATCATGGTGCAGCACAGTTTAGTCACAGTCACATTAGTTGCTTGGATCGGATAATGTCCACTTAGTCAATTTTTACTATAAAAATTAAGGGAGATAGGGGGTGTTGACCACCAAAAGCAAAATCCTTGTTTTTAGCAAAGTCCCAAAAGCTGGGGAGCTATTGCAAGCAAAGACGGGGCGCTAGCTACTAGCTTGGGGCACACTCCAGCCTCACCCACTACTTATAAATTGACCTAAAGTGCTCAGTGTTCAGTGTGTCGACAGTTGCGTCTACTGCCACATGGCTATACATACATATCATACGGAGTGGTGCAAGCTCTCCATCACCATCTCCATAAGATCTTCTCTCTCGTTTGCGGAAAGAAGAACAAGAACACACTCTCTCTCTACTTATTATCTTCTCCTCTTTTCACGATGTGCACGCTCTTCAACGACTTCGGGGGAAAAACCTCTATGTAGCTCTCATCAACACTCTCTTGCGGCAAAGCAAGAAGTAATCACTTCTAAAGCACGGTAAGAAGTTATAAACTCCATAGCCATCATCTCTTTCTCTCTCTACTCCGTTTTTTGAGTAACTATCCTCTCGCTGGTTGCTTTTTTGTATACGAGAGCATGTAGGACTTGCCAAATGGGTACAAGGATGCTTCAAGCTTGTTTCATCATGTTTAGCAAGCTTATTTATGCACATGGTGTGTTTATGATCACATGTGTACATAAAAAGCGCTTTTCATTTCACGTCATGTAGGCTGTAGGAACACTATTTTGGTCATATCTCTTAAATCGCTATGAATCAGGTCAAAACCTTCAAATCAAAGATTAAAAACATTATTTAGAACATTTTCTCTCTCCGGTGTTATGTGAAAATTTTTCACAAGCAAAGAGTTATGGTCAAAATATAGGTTGTTGCCCATTGCACACTCAAAATTTTGGACCCCAGGTTCCTTGGAGAACCACCATATAGATTCATCGAATGAACGAACCCACTTAACCAAATGAAAACCTTGATTAAACTTGCTAAAAAATGTATTTAGATCACTGATATCACTTCATGGGTGCGATTTATTAACCGTTCCTTGTACGGTGTGACCTACGTGTATATGAGTGCTCCTAGGGGGAGTACCATATGATGTCATGAGTTTGATGAGTGGTTCACATAGTTTAATGGTTTGTTTTGGTGAGTTGATTTCAAGTGTTTGATGTCCATAAACTTATATGGGGGTCTATGCTTAGTCATCTGGAACTGTACGGGCAAATATGAATAAGGTGGCTTTCTTTTTGTGTTACTGTTGCTTGTATAAGTCTCATATGGGCAAGATGATGTGATAAGGTGTTATTCTATATTATGTGTCTGAGCTTGATGCATTGGTTTGTTGAGGTCAAATACTTCCATTTTCATGTTATGTATGCACCCAAAAATAGCAAAAAGTTGTTTTTCGCATATGCGTGAAGTTATGGCATATGCTTCATCAAAGTGGTGGGACTTCTTTGCATCATGGTTAAGTTTGTGGGATGATTTCATATGATGTATGGAAACTCATGGATGGATATGGATACCTCATGTGCATGTGTATATTGCTTTCCACCCTTCTAGGTCAAAACTAGCTCTATGTGTTACGGGGGTGAGGTGCGGTCATAGTGCATCACTTATGTATGGATAAAAATTGTCAAAATGGGATTTTGAGTTCATGTTTAGTCGCTAGTCGAACTTCTTTTATACATAAAGGTCCATGTCTCAAGGGTCGTGTGTGTGGGCCCATTTTGATTACAATGGATATGTCAAACTCCAAGTGTGAGAATCGGTTCAATAAAGAATAAGGTTTATGGTCAAGGGCTGAGATCCTCATGGATTATGGTTATGATTTTGATTGTGAAAGCCGTTGTGGCCCTTGGATCTTTTTTTGGTATATGGTTGTGTTGCCGAAATTTTTTCAGCCATGTTTTGTGTGAAAGTGATTTTGCATGATTGGATGTGCATCACCCTGAGTTGGGTGGAGTGCTTACTCATGTGATGAGATTGGGTTATGGTTTATGGCTTTGGATTGGATCATGAAGTGGTTTTGATGGTTTATAGTGGACGTGTAAGGGTAGAGACCCTGTATAGTCGAACGGCTTGGAAAAGATTGTTTGTGCATATGGAAAATGCTATTGTGATTGGACTCATGCGTTCTGTTTCTCAAGGTAATGTTGTTACAAGATTAGGATCACCTACATCGCTTAGTCTTTGATGAAGGTTCGTTGACCTGGGGCTTTGTTGGATCGAAGGTGTTTCCTAGATCTTCTTTTTTTTTTTGGCTCATCTACACAGTTAGGGCGTCGAGGATTGAATGACCTACACGGCTAACGTGTTGAGGATCTTGCCTTGGATTTGACTAAACACCCGATGCTAGGCATCAAAGAGGCGTGGCACCTAAACTCGCATGGTTGGTGTTGATACTCTATCACCTACTGGTATTTGGTTGGTGTTGACACCCGATGTTGGACATCAAAGAGGCGTGGCACATAAATTGGTATGGTTGGTATTGTACCCTACCACCTATAGTAACCTCTTCATTTGCATTGTTGAGTGGCGCTTACTAATTGTGGTGGTGAATTTGAGTGGAACAATAAATTAGATCTCAAGCATAACAAGAAAGAATTGAGCTATATTCATTATGAAATTTTATTTCTCTTTTCATAATCATTATACAGATGATCATGCATCACACTAAGTATAGCACTTGGCTGATATTTTTTATGATGTGTTTATCAAGTTCCTATGGTGAATTTTCCTATGTATCATTAATGGTATATGCTATGAGAATTGGAATGAGCTGGATGTGTTTAGACAGCTATTCCAAGTTGGTGATCTTCTTTTTCTTTAGGCTCATCTACACAGTTAGGGCGTCGAGGGTTGAATGACCTACACGGCTAACGCGTCGAGGATCTTGCCTTGGCTTTGACTAAACACCCGATGCTAGGCATCAAAGAGGCTTGGCACCTAAACTGGCATGGTTGGTGTTGATACTCTACCGCCTACTGGTATTTGGTTGGTGTTGACACCCGATGATGGACATCAAAGAGGCGTGGTGCATAAATTGGTATGTTTGGTATTGTACCCTACGACCTATAGTAACCTCTTTGTTTGCATTGTTGAGTGGCGCTTACTAAGTGTGGTGGTGAATCTGAGTGCAACAATAAATTAGATCTCAAGCATAACAAGAAAGAATTGAGCTATATTCATTATGAAATTTTATTTCTCTTTTCATAATCATTATACAGATGATCATGTATCTCACTGAGTATAGCACTTGGCTGAATATTTTTTCTGATGTGTTTATCAAGTTCATATGGTGAATTTTCTTATGTATCATTAATGGTATATGCTATGAGAGTTGGAATGAGTTGGATGTGTTTAGACAGTTATTCTAGGTTGGTGATCTTCTTTATTTTAAGGATCATCTACACAATTAGGGCGTCGAGGGTTGAATGACCTACACAGCTCACGCGTCGAAGATCTTACCTTGGCTTTGACTAAACACTTGACGCTAGGCATCAAAGAGGCGTGGCACCTAAACTGGCATGGTTGGTGTTGATACTCTACCACCTATTGGTATTTGGTTGGTGTTGACACCCGATGCTGGACATCAAAGAGGCGTGGCGCATAAACTGGTATGGTTGGTATTGTACCCTACCACATATAGTAACCTCTTTGTTTGCATTGTTGAGTGGCGCTTACTAATTGTGGTGGTGAATCTGAGTGCAACAATAAATTAGATCTCAAGCATAACGAGAAAGAAATGAGCTATATTCATTATGAAATTTTATTTCTCTTTTCATAACATTATACAGATGATCATGCATCTCACTGAGTATAGCACTCGGCTGAATATTTTTTCTGATGTGTTTATCAAGTTCCTATGGTGATTTTTCTTATGTATCAATTAATGGTATATGCTATGAGAATTGGAATGAATTGGATGTGTTTAGATAGCTATTCCAGGTTGGTACTTAGAGTTAGAGATGTCAGATTCAGAGAATTCAAATAGCAGTTCAGACTACTAGAAGACAGAACTGGAAAATGATATTACAAGACACTGTGACTGAAACTGGAACTAGAATTGTATTTATAATAGTCAGTGTACAACTAGTGAGCATTAAGTATGCAAGTAAATGGACTTGGAATTATAGAGAGAGAGAGAGAGAGAGAGAGAGAGAGTGCAACAATACAAGATGTTGTTACAAGATGATTACAAAGTGATACACGTCACAAGACTTCCAAAAGCCCAAGACTCAAAAGTCCCCAAAAATGAATAGTGGGTCCTATTTATAGGCTGTCGAACTGGTGTCTAACTGACTGTACACTATCATTTATTGTGGTAACTCACTGGTTACTACTTCTGGAAGCTTTTGATATCCGCCAATCCTACAAGAGGTGGTTCCCGCCTTCTACGTTCCTGAGTCTCCTTTCTTGAATTTTAATATATACTAAAATTTCTAGATAACCATTCCCAGGTTGTTTTCCAATTGCCCAATAATGGTTCCCATTTGCTTGTTGTATCTCTTGTATTTGGGCATCAAGCCCTCCTATGTCAGCATAGGAATCCAAAGGTGCATGCTTTTGAAACCATCGGATCTACTTCATCTTGCAAAAGGCTAGTAGTAGAACACCAATTAACTCACATAGTGTCTGTCCAGCAAAACCACTTCTTGTCAGGTGTCTTCTTCCTCCTGGATGGTGCCTACGATGCCTCCAGATAGTGATTCCATCATTTTCCTTTTGAATCAGTTTGAACAATGCCTCTTGCTCCAGCTAGTCCTTCCTGGCAGTCTTCATTTCCACTTCATAGAGCATCATAGCATCCCAAGTCTTGCTCTCAGCATCATACAAAGTGCGTTTGCCTCTTGTCAAGCGTATCCTGGCTAGTTTTGTGACAATAGGAAGTAGTGTCCATCCATCCCTGAGGTAATGGCTAGTTGCATTTAATGCGAGCTTTGAAAAGGATCTCAACCATTTCTCTAAATTGAGGTTCAAAGCTTGCCTCGCTAGCCAGTTCCTTTTTTGGAATCTTACAAGCCTCAATTGTCAGCTACAATAGCTAGTTTGTGATCCGAATGAGCCTTTTGATTTGAACTTTCCATTGGCCCATTAAAAGTTGAAACCTGGAGGTCACCCAATAGTTCATTGACCACAGTCTTCTAAAGTGCATCCTACAGTACACTATTCCATGCTATCCATTCCATAATCGCCTCTTCATACTAGGTTCTAAGCCCATCGGATATCTAAAGGCATGTCTGCTGATTTGTTGGCTCGGTGTGTGGTGGATAGAGAGCTGGAAAGAAGCGAATTTAGTCAACTTCTTTGGTCGGGATGTCATATATCAATACTGGAGAATCATGAACAAATTCTAGAAAATTCAAGACCATCTGATTCTCCTGTTGCATCATTTTCCTTGTAACTCTTACTAGGTGGAAAAGAGTCTTTAATTGCATTTCCTGTTCCCATAGAGTCATTTTGGTTTTGGGTCCTCTACTAATGGCTTCAATGTTTCTAATAAGGCTTTCACCCTCAAATCCAGAACACCCCTGGCACTTTGCATATACATGAGCATCTCTTTCAGTTACTACCGAATATATGTCATGCATTTGTATGTTGGTTTATTACCTAACAACATCTCCACTTGAAGCCCTAGTGACTTAAGATATGTTGTGGTCAAGTCTTTAGCAGTTGGGTTAAATATTTTGTCACCATTGGTGAGGTCCCATTCTGGAATTCTTTCCAGTACTTGGACACATGCCGGATGTACAAGTAATTGACAAACTGCTTGATTGTGGTAACTAGTTGGCTTCCAGTCTGCAACCATCCGTCTTGTTCCGACATAAAGCATCTAGAATCTCTCCAAATCCAAGTAGACTGAGTCATCATCGAAAAATTGTTGGATCTGAAGATTTTTATCTCTCTACAATATTTTGCTCAATGCTGGTAGCTCAGTAGAGTGATTATGGTTAGATTCATAGTCAGTGTTTCATAAGATAGCTTTCCCTTTGTTCTAACTATGATATGCCTGGCCTTCATGCCTCTAGCATATTGAGGTGGATTCAGAGTTTCTCCAGGCAATGGGTGTGGTCTTTAGTTGGCTTTCCTGAGGCCTGATTTGGAGGTGTTCTCCCAGTTGTTGAACCACCAACGACTGAACCAGTATTGTGACCACCTGGTCTATCCTCATCATCGTCATTGTCATCAGGTTTCTTCTCGGTTTGATGGTCCTGATCCCGAGTCTTATCATCATCATCTTCCTCATAATCCTCATCTTGATTTTGCTGATTGTCTATATATTCCATGATGGCTTCATTGACTAGTGTTGTAGTGTGCTGACCTGCTTTCTCGTGGAGCTCATATTGAATTGTCTCAATAAAATTCTCAAGGTCAGTCACATTGAGAGTCAAATCCCTATTCTTGTCCATAATCTCTACCAGACCATGATAAATGTATTTTTGGAGAATAGCCTCTTTCAATCAATGTGTCTGGAATGGGTCCTTGTAGTCTGCTCTTTTAGCCTCCACAAGTGTCTGGAAGTGATCAACACCTCATTGGTTGTCTCTTTTGATTCCATCATTACTTGATTTTCCTAAGTAATCTTATGGATCTTCTTTTCCAGTCTCTCCATCTCTCTTCATTGCTATCATTCTTGTATCCGTAGAGTCAAATTCTTAGATGACTAGCCAGCATTCTCCTCCCGTAGCTTCTTCAACTCAGCCTAGGTCTGCTAAATTTCATTCGAAAGTCGTTTCATATCAACACTGGAGGTAGATGCCTAGGCTTCCATCATTTGACCAATGGAATTCACAATTTTATTCCAACCGAATTGGATGACGTATGCACAGCCTTGGGTGATGACCTTTGGGTCAGTCTGATTTGTCTCGTAGATTGTCATTGGAAAGGGATATGGTAAAGTAGCCCGATCAGGTTCCTTCATGATCGACTTTCCCTTAAGGGGTGTTGTTGTAGCCTTTGCAACCAGTCCAACTTTACAATTGGTAAATTGCTGAAATCTGGTGTTGAGCTACTGCCAGATGCCTGGTTGCCCTCTTCAGTTTTGGTGGTTGCTTATTGCTATGTTGTGATGATTGGCTGATCAACAGGTTTCTCTTTTTCAGGTGTACTCTATTCAATAGTGGTATGAATGTCAGCTGGGTTTTGACTTCTAGCCTTAAACCCTTTGATTAATTCAAGTGCCCTTGGCCTCTTGGTAGCAGATCCAGTGGCAGTGTCAGTGATATACCATTTCTCCCCAACTAGCTCCTTTCCTTTGCCTTTGTCATCATATGGCTTTATTGGACACTTCTTTGCCTGTGAACAAGTCCTATCATCCATGTCCTCATTAGATGATTCCAGATTAATATTGTTTGCTCTTGAAGCAGAGACTTTGTCCTAGATTGTCTGAACAACCCTAGGCACAGTAGGCATGTCTGCCCAATAGACAAACTGCCAGACATACCAAGCCATGAATAGATTCCTGGATTTGGCCACCTCTGGGTTCAAAACTTTGGCCAGCATCCTCACAAACAACTTCTTTTGACAAATAAGTTGGGTTATTTTTCAAACTGATGGTCTCAGCAATGAATCTATATACTGCAGTGTGTTCCAATGCTGCTACTGGAATTCCTTGAGCACCATCTCTTGCACTTCTTCTTGGCTTGGTTGTCTTCTTGCAAAAAATAGTTGACTTCATCGGCCGTTGTTGGTGTGGCTTTCTGAGCATTTGGAAGTCTAAAAACATGCTCCAAGTCTCCAGGTGTCAGATCTATCTCTCTTCCGTTGACAACAGCAGTACTTTTATTCGCCTAGTGGGAGGCTAGTACCTGTTGTGTGATCTGTCCATCAAAGGGAAGTGCTGCAGCCTCCACAATGACTTCTAAACACTATAAATTGAGCAGAAATTGCTCCTTCTCTTGAAACACATACTTAGCAATTTTGTTGTGTTGAACCATTCCCAAAGATTCTACAAACGATGCATTAAGGCTCTCTATTTTCGATGTCATCTTGTCAATGGTTTCCAACATTGGCCAAGTTTGCTCTGACTTGCCTTGTTTCATCTACCAAACTCTATGTACTACAGCAATTATAGACTCCTCAAGACTATATGCTACCTTCTCCTTTCTTGGTTCCAAAGACTAATGTGATAATTTTTGAATGGTTCGATCTTCTAATTATTCTGGTTGTTCTAGCAGCTTCCTTGAAAAATTCTCAGTAATTTTTTCTGCAAGCTCCCTTTGTTTGTGCCATTCATCTACAATCTTCTCTTTACCCTTAGCCTTCCATACCTTTCTCTGTTGTGCCCACTTTTTGTCTTCAGTAGTCTAATTCTCTGCTTCAATAGGAATCTCTTCAATCACTACTCCCTTGCTTCTGGTGACCACTCTCACTGGTACTGGCTCTGGTGGTTTCTAGTCCAGCTATCTCTAGCTTCGGCGAGTCTGGACATTGAGCTACAAAGGGGCCATACTTTCCAGACCCATAACAGTTCATGTTCCTCTTGGAGAAGTCTCGTCTGCCCCTACCCCTGTCAGCTCCATTCTGGTAGCATCCCTCACCCACTCCAGTGCTCATGCTGGCTTCGTTTTCTTAGACCCACTGTTTCCATCATCCTTGGGTACTTCCAAATTGGTGAGTGCGATCATCGATATGTCTCGACATGTAATCTATTGATCGACATTTGGAACACCATATTTCTACTTTCCTCACTGATGGTATTTTCTTTGCTATCTCGATGATCTGTCTGGACATTTCTTCAATCTTCCTGGTCCAGAACCCCTTCTTTCTCATCTGATTTTTTGTCAGAAGAACTAGCACTAGAAGTGAACCCAGAACTCTCCTCAGTCGAAGACTCACTATCAATGGTTTGTCTTCTTTTATGGCCCTTTTCCTTCTTGGCTTGTTGTTCCAATTTTAATGCGCGTTGTACCATATCATTGAATTTCTTAGTTGGTGCTGGTACTTCCTGCTCTCTTGGTTTCTTGCTACAAAAAACATTTAGAAAGCAAGCTCTCATTCACTTCTCAAAGGGAAGCTCTTGAAGTTATCAAGTCAATTCCTTGATCTTTCTACATAACTCCTGACAATTTTCCTTGCCTAATTTTGTCCAGTTCACACAATGTCTTCATCCCCTCTGTTGTCAAAATTTTCCAGCTTGAAGGCCTTGATCAGCTTGCTGTAAGATTTTAGTCAATATGTTGGGTAATGATAATACCATTTACGAGTTGCCTCCTTCAAAATCTGAGGAAAGTATTCTCCCCGTTCATCATCATCAATGTGTTTCAAATCAGCATATTGCTCAAATATTTGTATATGGACATCAAGATCATCTCTTTTCCTGCCCTTGAATATGGGGAAAGAAATCTTCAGGTTGTTGGAATAATCAATGCTTTTACTGGCGCTGGTTCTATGAACTGGCTTCCTATCTCTAGTCTTCTTTTTGTAATGATTTGTGTCCACCTCCCAATCTTTTGTTTCTGTTTCAAAAATGTGTCTTTTGGTGTCTTCTTAGGCTGCTTGGGAAAAGATCGGTGACTTGTTCTACTTCCATCACTTCCCTCATTGCGCTTACGACCTTACTGAGACCCATGAGACCTACTTCTTTGTTCAGTCCATTCGACTTTCCTCCGCATGGCATGACTGGAATGCTGAGAGTCCCTTGATTCTTCAGCATTGCCCTTCCTGGGGTCGACATCAATTTCTTTACGAGGGTGGTGATCAATATCAGATCCTGGCTCTAATTATTCTAGAATCGGACTGGCCCTATTTGTGTTCTCCATGAATCTAGTTGTTGGTTGTCGACCTCTTGTGCTCATCATGGGTGTCATGGTTGACATGCAGTAGCTCTAATACCTTGAGAGGTAGTTCACTTGTCCTAGAGCGATTTAGCTCAAACCACCGTGATCGCCAAAATGGAATGAGCTGAATGTGTTCAAAAAACTATTCCAGGTTGGTACTTAGAATTAGAGATGTTAGATTCAAAGAATTCAGATAGCACTTTAGACTACTAGAAGATAGAACTGGAAAATGAAATTAGAAGACAATGTGACTCAAACAAGAATTGGAATTGTTATGTTCAAAGTCTGGGATAGGACCATTAAAAGCAATGTATATTATTCTTTTCATTGTGTTTCCCACTGCATTTGAAAAAATCTTGCGTAATAACCCCCACCACAACATCATTATGTTTGACAAGTATCATGAACCGTGAATGTCCTCTAACTTTTGGGACATGTTCATCAGGGATCAATGGGATTAGCACTCTCCGTACCTCTTTGACCACCTCACAAAACCAAGGAAAAAAATCCATGACCGCGAATACATACCATCCACAAACCTCACCTTACTCCACCAGTAGTACGACGCCTAGAAACCTTACTTCTCTTGTATAGCACATGGATGTCTCAAGAACCGCAAAACACTCGCCCTGAATGGAAGGACGTGACCCCAATCTCTGTAGATTACACCTGGGAAGCGGGCATTCATCATATCCACGGTGGACAAAAACCCATGTAGATATTTTTTCAACAATTTTGATAGATTTCGTAGTGTCTAGAATACCACATGAATAAATTTTCATTTTGTCTATCTCTCTTAAAATTCCAACTGCAAAACACTTGCCCTGAATGGAAGGCCGTGACCCCAATCTTTGCAAGCTACACCTAGGAAGCAGGTGTTCATCGTATCCACAGTGGACAAAAACCCATGTAGATATTTTTTCAACAATTTTGATAGATTTCTTAGTGTCTATAATACCACATAAATAAAGTTCCATTTCTTCTCTCTCTCTCTCTCTCTCTCTCTCTCTCTCTCTCTCTCTCTCTCTCTCTCTCTCTCTCTCTCTCTCTCTCTCTCTCTCTCTCTCTCTCTCTCTCTCTCTCTCTCTCTCTCTCTCTTACATAGAACATCTTTTGCATAGTGTATACATCAGCAAATGTGTAATCATCTATTTCTCTTACAATAAGTTATTTTAAATTCTGTCTACCAATTGTTTAATTTCCATAAATCCATCTACTGTTGTACATTTAATCACTTCTAAGCTGAATTTTATTTGTGTCTCCAATCTCTCTAGTAGACTTACCTCCTTTTCCTCGTCCCAAAAGCACAACATAACCTCCAGCTGTCAACTTTCACGACACCCTCCTCACAAGGGTTATTCTTTATCTCCACCGTCAACAGCTAGGTATATTTATTTTACCAATCCACTACCGATCTAACTTCAAACACAAATTCATTAATCACTCACTAACGACCAACTCTTCAAAACAAAAAGTCAATAAGGTAGCACTATCCTAACCATTTATTTTAAAGATGATCTTGCGATGAATTTATAGACCACCTCACTCAATTTTCTTATTTCTATTCAAATATTTGGTAAGCTATTCTCTTTGCATTTATACTTCATAGGCTACACTCAACATTCCGCAAAAATATAGAATACTACCAAACATCATTTCAAAAGCCATGGCTCCTTTACTTATTTCCACTATCTATATGAGATGTAAAATCAATCGATTCCTTGGTCATCATTGTACATGCAACTACTATTGGAATCATTAAGTCATGCAACCATTTACATCAGCTCAGGTGAACTGGAATGGTCAACATTCGTTTATGCTTACTTTGCTATTCAAGCTTATTTCACTTTGGCATCAAGCAGGTAATATATGTGTTGTTTTTTATGCCTTACCTGATCCATTGGTCACGTGGACACATATTTGTCAATTTAGGCAGTGTGTTAATGCTCATCCTAGCATAGATTCCCCGATTTAGGCAATACCAATTATCCATGCAGATACATTGGTTTAGGCAACACGAGTGCAGATTCGCCAATTTAGACAACACACCAACAAAAAACAGACTCGCTATTTTAAACAATATTAAGTGCACATTTGCTAGTTTAAGCAGCACAATTGCAGATTGTCGATTAAGGCAGCACATCCGATTGGTATCTATTCACCAATTTATGCAACATTGATTACAAAATCATGCTGCATTGGCTAGCCACCATTGACCCTAGTATGATTTTGTTATCCGGATATATACATAATGGAAGTGATTTTGGATTTGCAATTGGACTTAGATTTGAATTTGGTTTATGATGATTGATCGTCAACGCTGTGTATGAAATTGGACTTGAAATTTATGAGAATTAATTATTGAACATTAAGTGTGACCAATGATATCTGATACATCACGACATGATATTTACCATTTGTTCTAGTGGTATGGGACACTAGAATATGCAGTATGTGGATGACGACAGGCATTGGCAAATGTGTTTGTTTAAGTTTATGAATTCTTATTTTGATACATCATATTTCTAACACATAATTTTGACCTTTGTTTTTTTACAAATATGGGTTGTAGATTTTTAATTTAGCAACTGAGGACAATTGCTTTCTAATGGAGAGGTATGTAATGAAAATTGAAATATATTTATTTATTGCATGTGACAGGTAGCAAAAAGCATGAGCGGTCAATGGACTATGCGAAAGGATAACACATTTATCAATATTTTATTATTAAAGTGTTCTTTATGAGCTATGGTCATGTTATGCATGGGCGGACAATTTGTATTCCTTTTGGGCATTCAAGAAATCTATAAATAAATATGTGAAAGAGGAAAATGCTCACTCTTGCACAGTGGGGAGATTGCACCCAATGTCTATGTTATTTTTCTCTCCTCACCTCTCGTCTCTCGTTGTGCCTGCGTAGCACTCCACTATGGGAGGTGCACTTGCATGCTCTCTCATGCTCTGTCTTATTTTGCTCTCTCAAATTGTGTACGATTCTTGATTGTGTTTATGCACGACTTGCTAGGTATGCAATTCTATTGATTTAATTGTTGTGTTATGTAGTTTTGAGTATTTTGTATGGCCTCTGCGCTCTCAAATGTTGCAGTTAGTAAATGGACCTCAAACATACTGGCGTGGCATTTCGAAGATGCCAACAAGAGTAAGGGTCATCACCTCAATAGATAGTAGAGTAGAGAGAGGTCCTCTATGTGTGATGGGGTCCCCCCTAAGCTCTCCCTACACACATGCTCGAGGGTGCCCTTGGCGTTGCTGATCATTTATATATATATATATATATATAGAGAGAGAGAGAGAGAGAGAGAGAGAGAGAGGTTGACGCCATGGATATAATGCAAGAGTAGAGGTGCAATTGAGCAAGTTGGGCGATGGCGTCATGAAAGTTTCGCACGTTTGGCCTTGAAGGGGCATGTGGACAGTCACCTAGGATTGTGAAGTTTTAATGGTGAATTGGAATGTGGTGACAAAGGACCTCATCCAACACATACTGGCAATAGAGAGATCATGGTCCTCAAACTACCATCGTACAGATTTTGGCATGCGAACAAGATTCTATTTTTGGGGACGATGATTACCATGATCATGATCATGGTAATGCGAACAAGATTCTATTTTTGGGGACGATGATTGCCATGATCATGATCATGAGACCGACCTCCTCCACATTCCACACAAGAAATGCGGCTGGTCGCTAATGATGTTGTTTTTGATGGGCCCCCACCAACCTCGGAGACTGACCCAAAAAAAACAAACTTTTCCTTGCGTAGCTTTTTAGCTCTAGAGTCTGCATTTCTATAAAAAAATTTCAAAACTGTTTGCTTTTTTGCACCGAACTCTATTCGCAGGCCATAGTAAATACAGTCACAGATCAACATCAATGCACATTAAGTTGGTTGCAAGCCAAAAGCACCACATCCCACACCTTCTAGCTAGTCGCCGTCGCTGATACTGCCTCAGGATTAAGTGGCACGGGCATGAGAGGGTGGGATCTACGGCCGGGGGATTGTGGGCCGTAGATCCCAGCGGCGGCGCCGAAAGTAATATAGGGTACCCTAGTTTACTTTTTATAATTAAAAAGTAAACTAGGGTACCCTTGCTTACTTTCGGCTGCCGCCCTTGTGCATACATGTTATAAGTAAATTAGGGTCCCCACGTTTCACAACGCGCGCATGGCGTAGTAGTTAGGGTGTGCGCCTCTCATGGGTGAGGTCACGTGTTCAAAACCCACGTGGGTACCCTAGTTTACTTTCAAAACTCAGATACCCTAGTTTACTTTTTACAAAAGTAATCTAAAGTACCCGCATTCCAAATCTACGACCCATAATCCCCCGATCGTAGATCTCACCCTCCCATGCCCGTGCCACTTAGTCCTGAGGCTGATACTGGCTTGGGAGTCGGTGTTTCATTGGCCTTCTTTATTAATAACAACATCCGTAGCCCATAGTAATGCTTTTGGGAGCTCATGCTTTGATTGCCGCTTTTCTTCTTGTCTACGGTTTGGCCCAAGAGAACATCATAACAAAGTACTCTAGAAGCTCAGTCTGCAATTGTTTTTCTCCTATTCTCGTATGAAACTAACGTTCTGCATCATCACTCCTCTCTACAATCGACGTTCTACATCTTGACTCTCATCACCGCTTCTCAAGTGTCCAATAAGAGGTCTCTCTCTCTCTCTCTCTCTCTCAGCCTGGTCCGTTTGCCCTAGCTCTGCGTTTATCCGAACTCCCCACCAGGCTACAAAGCAGCGCCTGGCTGTGGGGGGGGGGGGGGGTGTTAATCTACAAGCTCTACCTCCCTCTGCCAAGCACACTAGGGTCTCTGCGCCACTTGCGGCCCTGCGCCCTGCTGTCGACTTGCACCATCTGCGGCCTTGCGCACTGCTTAAGCCTGTTGAATCTACGCCCTGCTGACCCTGCCGAATCCGTGACCACGCTGCAGGCGACCACGTTGCAGCAGGCGACCGTCCAACGTCCCACAGTCGAACCAAAGTCTAGCATTTCTCTTTTTTGTCATTGAAAATCTTGAACTGAGTCCCACAGTCGAAGGTTCCGAAGGTTTCGATGCCTTGCAAGGGACGGTCCCACAGTAAAAAATCTGACTGTCCCACAGAGAGTGCCATAATGCCCAAGGTCTCAACCCAACCTCAACGAGCCTCAGCCACACAACTCGCAGATGATATGTTCACCTTTGGCACGCCGATACCTCGCCCACGGAGTTTCCTTGTTGCGGTTGTTGCCCCACGGAAGGATCCCTCCGCCCACCAAGAATCAAGAATCTCCACCCTCGAGGCTTAGGTCCAAGCCCTCATAGAGGAGAATGCAACTCTCAAACAATGGGTACACAAGCTCAAGAGCTTGCAAGAAACAGGGAGTCAAGCCATTCTCGCAAAGGCACGCGAGGTTGAAGCCTCCCTCACCAAAGTCACACTTGCTCAAGAGAGAGTCCACGAGGTAATGCATGAAATCACAAAGAAGATCGACACCAAAATACATGCCGCCTTTCAAGAACACAAACTACGAGAATCTCTCAGTTTCAAAGTGAGAATTGGGGGACTTCCATCACCTTGGTGCACGAACGAGGACACACTAGAGGATGCGATCGCCAAGCTCAACGACACCCTCCAATCAATCACCATCGAACCCAACACAGTCTCTTGGATCAACGACACAAATAGACGCATGCCACTTGAGCACTGCGTCATCTCCTTCAAGACAAAGGAGGAGCGAATGAAGCTTTTGTGCCAATCCCGCCTCCTCAAAGGAACCAAGTTCTGGATAGCAGAGGAATTGACTACCAACCCATTGAAACTCAAAGCAAATGAGCTCAAGAAGATACATGAAGGCCGCAAACAAGGCAAATGGGCGGTCTACCAAGATGGTAAAGCGGTCATCCAAGAGTTTTGGACTCTCAAACCGACACCTCCATCCCTTAACTTTCCTTAGTTTTAGTTCTAGTTGTGTTTTTCTTTTTTCATCTTCATTTACTCTATCGATGGTTCCTCAGACCTTAACTGATATGTATTCCATACCTTCACTCGAGAGGTATCGTTGTACTATTTTTGCTTTGGTCCCATAGGTCATATCTGACCTACGTGGACAATAAATCAATCTCTCTCTCTCTCTCTCTCTCTCTCTCTCTCTCTCTCTCTATCTATCTATCATATGCTTTAGTAAATAGTTGAATGCGATTGGAAAAAGGGATTGAACTGCAGATTGCGAGTAGGAAAAGGGATTGGGATATATGAGTTAATGTTGAATTGAAGCATAAATGAATAGAGTTCACAAGGAAGATGTATACATTTGCGAAACCCCAAACACATAATCGTGAATTGCAGATTGCGAGTTGGGAAAGGGGTTGGGAAACCATGAAGGAGAGAGTAAGGGATACTTGCGTGCAATGCAAGAAGAGACAAAGTGTGGTGCACCTTCTCCTCATGGTGCCTGAGATCGAACATGCCTCCCTGCTCCAAGGAATACAAATAGACGAGGAAAAAAATGATCTTTACCTACACACTAAACTCAAAATCTTGTGGTAATGTCTGCCTCAATGCTCACATGAATATATACAAAGAAATAAAAATAAATAAACCAAGCCTATTGTGTGTACTGTACATGCGCAAGACATTTGAATTAAATTCATTAAACGATATACAAAAAAAAAACCAAGCCTACAATGTGTACTACACATGTGCGAGGCCTTTGAGTTCAATTCAATGCACAACCTCGTGCGAGTCTATGTGCCTAGTACATACACATGAGACAGCTAGAGATTGAAAGAGGGCTATATTTTGACATGGAAGCAAAGTACGAACTGCGAAAACTACACATATGGATCAGTAGTTCTAGAAATCAAGTGTTTACTTGGTGAGCCAAAGCTCCTTTTTTCAAATAAGGCCAGTGTATTGAGCTAGTTGGCTCAATCTTGACCATAGAATGGGGATCTTAATCAACAGCCTGGTATCAATGAAAAAAATGTGCTTGGAAAATCTTTGTTCGATATGCATGCCAACTTTAATGGTGCCATTAGAAAAGCACAAAAGTGTGTATCTTGGCACATGCCCCACAGATGAGAACTTCATGGATGCATCGGAGAGAAACTTTAATGGTGCCCTTAGGATACAAAGTTAATATTGACTGAGTTGTTCTACTGTAGTGATTGCACTAGAGCTAATGAACTGAGAACTCATCACTACAATAAACTCTACACCGTCTATGACATGCTTATTTTTAAGTTAAATCTATCTCTTGCATCTTTGTCTTAAAGCGTGTTTTATGTCTGACAGAGAGAACATATATTCACAATAGTGGACGTTTTGATTGCATAAGCACAGCTTCAGCTCGCCAACATTGCAAGGTCCATTATCTGCATCCACTTTCCCATGCCTATGTGTTTGCTTGGCACAACACATAAATGCTACACGGCGCACGACTTTCGTTTCTTATAATTTTTGGAGAGACCACAATGCCAACTCTCCCATACTTTTGTATGGCACTTTTGCATGACATGCACTGTATATTTAACATTTTTACTCTGTGATGCTTCATTGCAAGACGAAATGTTTAACTATTCGCATTGCTTTTATGTAGCTTGACTCAAACATTGTCCTTCGGCTTGCACAAGTTGATGACACCCGCACATGATTATCAAGTTGATAGTGCAGTTTAATTTTTATAGTCTGTTGATGCTTCCTTAAGTTTAGTTTAGCTACATGTTTTCGTAGTACATGTTGATCAATCTCGATCGTCATATCTATATATCAAATAGACCGTTGTTGTGCCGCTTTGTGGGCACAAATTGAAAACAAAGTTTTGCTTCTATTTTTGAATTGACAAATCTATGATCTATGTTAGAACTATTTATGGCATCAAATTGGCAGGAATGTATGCTTTATGTGGTTTTAAGACCAAAAGTGCTTCAAAGTGGGCCGATTGGGTTCACAAGTGAAGATTGCATGAAGGGATGTTTTTTTCTTGAAAAGGTAGAGCTTGAAGTGCTGAGTGAGCTGGTCCAAACGGCTCATCAAACGGAGATGTAGAGTGCAAGATATTGAAGTTTGAAGATAGAGTGCTTTGCAGATGCGAGACAAATAGGGCAGATGAGGACACGTGGTCAAAGGCAGTTTGAAGTGACAGATGTGTAGAGCTTGAATTATGGAGCCCGTCAGTCTTTTTAGATCGTCGATCAGAGCCGGGGATGGGAGAAATATTAGCATATGAAGTTTCATCGGGGGACCAGTTCCGTGCCGGATTGGTCGCCTTGGACGATGTGCTTGTAGATGCTTTTTGGCACTCGGAGGGATTTACAAAGATAGTGGACACTATGTGGAGCTAACAGGAAGTGACGGCATGCCAAACAAAGTCTGGATGGGCAAGTTATACCAGTTGGAAGTTGACAACGGTGGTCAACCGAGAGAAATCTGGTGTTTTTTTGCCAAGTTGTGGCCCGCGGTTCGGAGGTCGAAATGCAGGGAGGACCGGTGAAGTCGAAGTCGGATGCACCAGGTTTGGGGTGGTTTTGATGGCTCGAGAATTGGACCACTGAGCACCAACTAGCAAGAGAAGGAAGTGGGGCAGTGAAAGTGAATTTTTTTGATGTTTCTTTGTGAAGTTAAGAAGCTTTGGAGGGGTTTTCCCCTTTTGGTGCATGTGGCATGCAAGGTAAACCCACATAGGGTTTTCATTCTTGGGGCATCATGCTATAAGGCCGGGAACGTGGACTCGTTGGGAGTGGGTGAAGGGAGAGAGGAGCTCAAGGCTATGGCAAGCTTCGTGGGTGGCGCCTTTGGCACTGCTTGCAATCGCGAAACGGCATCTGGTGGTGGTTTTGGGCCGAAGGCCGGTGCGCGCTGTTGCGTGGTCAGCTAGCGGTGGTTGTTGACGGGCCCGCGTGAGGCACTTGCATGTTGATGTGGCAGGACCTGCCCGGGCTGGTTTCCCTGGCCCATAAGGACAACAAGCTTTTGAAGGAGACCTTGGGGAGCAATGATGGCGCCGTTGCTGCCCCTAGGGTGCTATATCATGTGATAGAAGGGGAAACAACATCCCAAGAGCGAACAAGGGGCGGTTCTCACACAGGTGGAATTGGAAGGTTGATTGGGGTGTGGGCCACATGCAAAGCCTGCTAAATTGGGAGTGCCAAGTGGTGGGAGTGCATGGAAAGCTCTAAAAAAAAAGGCTTAGTTGTCTGCACGAGCAAGAAAATCACATTTTTTCTTTTTTGGGCTTTGGTAAAATTCCTTTTAGGGGGGTTTTTCATGAAGTTGGGAGGCTTCTTTTCTTTGCGTTTTGTTCTTGAGAGCAGGGGGGGAGAGTATCAAAGCACCAGGAGCACAAAAGGACTCTACAGTGGGTATGAAAGCGCCAAGAGCACGAAAGGACTCTAGGGGGGCTCAATTTTTGGGAGCTTTTTGATCCGAGGGTTGCAATTCAAAGGGCATCCCAAAGCGGGCGTATGCAACCGGATTGTAAAAAGAGAGATCAAGAATCTAAAGTTGTATCATCTGTCAGTTGACAACATCTCTTGAGTCTTGATTCTATGCTTCTTACTGCTTTAACAATTAATAGTGTCCTTATTTACAGTCTTTTCTCTTAAACTCTCTCTAATCACCAATATTACCTGTATCAAACTTTAATTAAGTCTATTTGCCCTCCTCTATCCTAGTTTGAACATTAGCTAAGATCTTGTCTACAGCCAAAGGCTCGGTGCTTTCCCGGTCAACCCTGGAGAACCGTGCTCTCCGACATCGTACATACTTCTTTTCTCATAGTTAGACAATTCAACTTATGTACTGCAATACTCGATGCACTCTGTACATGTTTATTGCATTCCTAGGTGGTTGATGTCAATCTACATATTTCCTTCTTTGGCAATGCATCTAGGCCATTGTTCTCCTCTGCATAACCGTTCTGTATCACGAAGACAATTCTTTATCCCAACGTTTTTCTCCTCATATATGTTTTGCACCAGGTTCTGTGATCGACAGCCAAGACCCTCCCACTATGACAACATGTAACTCTCTCTCTCTCTCTCTCTCTCTCTCTCTCTCTCTCTCACTCAGGTTCTACAAGAAATAAGGAAAAAATGACTACACTTGATTCATAGTAAGTTGGGTACCTCAAAGATTGGTCCCTCGTCTAGAGACTAAATGGCCAACAATATACCAGGCTGAATGGAAATCTACAAATAAACTACCAAAGTAGGTTAAAGAGTAGAGTTTAAGCATGCTGATTAAGCTGGAACCCTTTGCTCGATTTAATTATCCCCTATATTAGCCTTTTGTCGTATAGTGAGCCCTGTGGGACACAACTTGCTTCTTCCCAATGGTCATCAAGTCCCAATCTAAGCCATTGCTGTTGCCTTCAACTCATCTGCGCGTGTTTTAGAACAAAAGCTGAGGCGATAGAAATCACAACCAACCAAGTAACCAACTGCGCTCCAAAATCTATCAGGACATGTACGGTAGAGAGCAGTGCCTTAGTCTCACTACTCAAACAACTGTAGATAAAGCCGTGAAGTTGGACCATTTTAGAGACAATCATAGAGGTAATCAATCATCATATATGTTTAATAAATAAACATGCAATTCTTTTTTAAAAATTCGCCAATGCACTTTGTACTTGTTTACTTCAGTCTTAAATGCTTGATGTCAATCTGCATATGTCGTTCTATAGCAACGCCCACTAAGCAAGACTAGTTATTTCGTACAGAAATTGAAGCTACTTAAGTCGCTTAGGTAGCTTCAATTTCCACTTAGTACCACGCCACACCTAAATCTTTTTCCCTAGGCTGGCCGGGGGCGCTCCTACAGGACATAAATCTTGATTAAACCCCAGCGCTTGCTTGCATAATAGCAGCAATGCTGGCCGTGGTAGCAAGGCTGCGGAGAGCGCATGCTACTCTCCGACGGTTCTCCTCCTATGCAAGCAACGGTTCCCAGCTGGAGGTACGCGAGAGAGAGAGAGAGAGAGAGAGAGAGAGAGAGAGAGGATTGCTGTTGCGCTTAGTTGTGATTACGCTTTTTTTCGGAGTTATCTAAATCCTCGACAAGGATTCTCTCTGTAATAATTCACTCAAAAGGCACTGAGAGAGATAGCTTGCATCAGGATAAGTAACGCGTAGTTTTGAAAGATGCAAATCCGGCGACTCCATATGTTTGCCTGCTGCCCTGACAAGGACTCTCCAACAGCTTTTTATAATTTCCATTGTTACAGCTTGGGGCCTTCAAAAGGCTCGTTGCATGCATATGATGAGGGGCAATCTGGTTGGAGCCCCTCCATGCTTTGTCGCTCCTTTGAGACACATCTATTGATTCTTCTAGGACACTCGGTAGTGACATTCAACTTCTCAGTTCATTGGGGCAGACATCGATATTGTTTTTTTTTTTGGTATCATTGCAAGGTGTTTAGAGAAGTCCTCTCCTCTTTGTAGAGTGGTATATTTTGAGTTGGACATGTCTCACTTTACCACAATGTGGCTACATATGGAATTTATGCTAAAAAATACAGCCCTCTCGTTTTTCAGTCGAGAAATAGATAGATCGATTTTATTATCATCCTTGGAGGTCAAATGTGACCTATGGGACCAAAGAGGCATGTGATGTACTATGGGTGGGGCTAATAAGGGACTCTCGATGCTCAAGGATCGTGGTGGTGAGAATTGCAATGGAGAGCAAAGTATGTAGCTTTAGGTCATGGATGAAATGTGAGGGAAGCAAGTTTGGATGTGAGCAAAAGCTGAGCTTTCGTGTTGTGTGGTACTCAAGACTTTCGAACTTGTAGTGAGCGTAATGTGCATAGTCAATGGCCATTGCCCCAATGCGTGTCTCGCATTGAAGGTCGTGGGAGCTAACCAAATGATTGCGTTAGTGCATATGACCAACAAGGGGATAGGCTCAAGCATACAAGAGAATTACGTCTTTCGGTGAAAAACATGGTGTTGTAGTTGGTGTGTAATGTCTGAGGAACCGTTGGCACCATCTCAGTTTTGGACAGACCCATTGCTGCTTTAACAGCCATCGTAGCCGGCTTGCTGCTCAGCGTCTGCACCGTACCTTGTGTGTTGCCAGTATGGCACTGTGCCCAACTGTTAACCTGGCCGTCAGCTCTCTTGCTGCTTTGGCAGCCCAGCCCAGCAGCCCCCCAGCCCCCCTCTCACTCCTTCTATTTCCCATCACCCCCCCCTCCCCCCTCTCCCCCTTCAAGGAAACGATCCTTCCATTAGTTAATAAAAGTGCCCAGAGAACAAAACCACCTGTGCGAGAGAGGGCTACATCAGAAACATGGGGAGACTCTCCCAGTGAGAAAATAAAGTATGTACAATGAGGGCTAGATCACGAGATGCGAGGAGGAAAGAGCCACACTGGTGGCCGGTAGTGCCATCTAGACACGCCCTAAACCATGGTGAAGAAAGGCCCTGGGTGCGACAGTCGCAAGAAAACCTCTGGGTGCTCCTGCATACGGTCGTGAAGTCTCTCGAATTGACCTCTGAATGTATAGCTCCAGCCAAATGTGATGAACAATCCCTGCTGGTGGGATAGAGCGAGCCTCGAAGATGCAAAAGCAGCTGACCCGCTAGATGAACTAGAGTGTCAGGCTCCCAACCCCACTCTCTATCGTTGCACCACTCTTGGGGGATGAGCTCTGTAGCAAGCCAAAGTGTAGGTCGCCCCCCCTGAATCACTATCTTCTTGCTGGTGGAAGCCAACTCAAAATGGAGCGCAGGGCCTGTGAGAGTGGACCAAGTGGACCAGGATGCAACACCCCAAGTGTACTGTCTGGTTGTGGAGAGGGCTCGCATCAGCTGAAGAACCCGAAGCCAAACCTGGTGTGCAATGGGGCAGTCCCACAAACAGTGACGCTGACTCTCCAAAGGATGGCCTAAGGCTGCACATGTTGCCGAGAAGCGGTTGTGTACCAACCAACTCCCAACTGCTGTAGCTCTGTGTGCAACTAGCCAATGAAACGTAGTTACTTGCCTTGGCTGCATGCTATCCCACAACCGCTCCCAAAAGCCTGACAAGAACTCGGCTGTGAGACCCTTCTTTTGCCAGTGGAGTGTTGCAGCTAGGTGAGCCTCGCTCCGTGTTGCCAGTATGTGTCGCCCCAAGCAAGCTGTGTACTGGAAAAAAGGAGTCCTTGGGTGATCTACTGAAGAGAAAGGATCTCGCCAGAACCACTCTCCCGGGTCCCACTGCACTCGTACCAGAGGGCAACTGTCCAAAGCTCAAAGCCTCCAATGTCCTAACTCTAGATCTACTGGGTCGAGCCTCGAAGATGCAAAAGCAGTTGGCCCGCCAGATGAACGAGAGTGTCAAGCTCCCAACACCACTCTCTATCATTGCACCACTCTTGGGGGATGAGCTCTGTAGCAAGCTAAAGTGAAGGTCGCCCCCCCTGAATCACTATCTTCTTGCTGGTGGAAGCCAACTCAAAATGGAGCGCAGGGCCCGAGAGTGGACCAGGCTGCAACACCCCAAGTGTACTGTCTGGCTATGGAGGGCTCGCATCATCTGAAGAACCCGAAGCCAAACCTGGTGTGCAATGGGGCAGTCCCACAAACAGTGACATTGACTCTCCAAAGGATGGCCTAAGGCTGCACATGTTGCCGAGAAGCCGTTGTGTACCAACCAACCCCCAACAATTGTAGCTCTGTGTGCAACTAGCAAGTGAAACATAGTAACTGTTGCTAATTGGACCATTTTCTTATTTTTAATGATTAATCTCTTTTTTAGGATATTTTATTGTGTGCACTAGGAACTGTCAAAAGATTGTAGTTACAAGAACTGCCATCAAGAACGGACAACTCTGATGTGTCATTTGATGGGTGACGGTAAACATCGCGAAGGAGTTTCCGTAAGTTTGGTGGAAAGGGCCGGGTTACGAGTGCCCCTGATGCGTCACATGATGGGTGACGGGTGCATCAGTAAGGGGGCATCCCGTAGGCTAAGGAGGAAATCCGAACTGAGTAAGAAAATACGCGTAAGAACGCAAGCACAAGAATAAAGATGGGTTCAATGAAGCTTTTTACGAAAAGCAGGAACCGTCGGGAGAGGACAGATGTTTTCCCGCGAGGAGTCTGTGTCTGCATTGCATCTGTGTCGTGTCCTGCACCCGAGGACGCCTGGAATGTGTTTGTGTAGCATTGTTTTCATTAACTAAGTGAGTTTTTAAAGTTTGAACAGGTTCACACTTTATTTTATTAAGTGGCCGGTCACTATTAAGTGACCAGCCCTTTATTAATAAAATAAAGCAAGGCTCTAAAAATCCAGCGCTAAAAACCTACGCATGGGCTGAAATTTGCGATCTCTCTCTCTCTCTCTCTCTCTCTCCTCTCTCTAGAAAGTGCCAGAATCAGCGATTCTTCTCTCTCCTCTCTCTCTAGGAGCGCCAGGTTCTGCTTTTTCGGCCCCTATTCCCGCCAGGTGCAAGGGCCTATAAAAGGGTAGCCAGCGTTCCAGTTTCCACATGCCGGGAGCAGCAGAAAGTGCTAGCGCTGGGATTCTGGAGTAGAGGCTGGCGACAGAAATTGCAAGTGTTCGTGTGACGACTGAGTACGGAGGTCGATTCTCTGAGCAAGGAGCGACAGGTATAAGGTGTTGATACGCATTGAGAATTGTTGCTTTGTGTGGGTTGTTTTGCAGGAATCTCCATTCTTACGGGAAAGCCCTTCACGGGAAGTACGGCTTTACGCCTAAGTCCCTTGTGGGAAAGTATGGCTTCGCGCCTAAGTCCGTTACGGGAAGGAACGGCCTTGTGCCCAAGCCCTTTTACGGGAAAGCACGACCTTCGGGTCTAAGGTTATAGAACAGAGGGTTTTCCTCGGGTTCTCGTCCTTGTATAAGAATTCTCCCTGAATAAAGAATACTCTTAACGGGGGGGGACCAGCCCATCTTCTGGTCCCCAATACTGTGTCGATCTTCTCCCTTCTCTCCCTTTTGCAAAGTATTTTATTTTTCAGATTTCTAAGTGCTTGTGTACTCTTCCGTCTTGTGATAGTGGTATCAGAGCTCGGACTCCTCTCTTTCTGTGCAAATAAGGACGATTCCGGGAAGAACGGGAAGAACCATGTCGGGCCAAGGGAGAAGCGTTGAAGAGGAGCTTCAACAAGTGCAAGCTCAGCTTGCGGATTTGCAAAAAATCTTACTGTTGCCAGACGTCCAAAAGCTCTTGGGCGGAATGAAGAAAACGAATGGAACTGATGCAGCCAAGCATCCAGACAACACTGTTGGCGTGAGACCACAGGAGGAAAGAGAAGAAGAACGTGCCGAGGTGCACAAAGGATCTTCGGATCGGAATGAACGGCATACTCCAAGGAAAGGCCAGGAAAAAGCGCTCTCTTTGTTAGACGAGAGCAAGGACATCTCTATCTCATCTCCATCCTACTCTCCTGATTATACTTCTACTTCTCGATCATCTCGTCAGAAGAAGGAAGCCGCTACTGCTACTGCTACTACCCTACATCAACCTAAAGATAAGCCTCGATTCAAGAAGCATGGTCGCAAGTCTCAACATCGCATGAGAGTCTTCAAATTGGGCGACAAGGACATCAAGTTCGAAACCTACAACGGACGGAGAGACATCTCCAAAGCATTGTCCTTCATCAGACAGTTTGAAGTCGCCTTTACCAATGGGCACTTCATAGAAAAATCCAAATTACGCCATGTGGGGATGCACCTCAAGGAAACGGCAAGTAATTGGTGGTTAGCCAAGATTCTGGAAGGTTCTCAGGCCAGAACTTGGGAGAGCTTCAAATCTGAATTTTATAAACAATTTCTTCCGCCTGCCTTCGAGCAGGACATACGGAAGGAATGGGATTGGCTTGCCCAGAAGGAACATAAAAGAGTAACGACTTATGTGGACAAGTATTGGTCGGTTCTTCTGAAGGTCACTCCCTTCATGAAGATTGCCGACGAGGAAAAGAAAAGAAAGTTCGAAGCGGGTCTCCAACCGCAGCTTCGAAAGAGTATGAAGGTGTATTTGCATGATACTCTTCAGAGGATGATGGAGTCAGCAATCATTGCTGAGGATTTGCACTCAACTGGGAAGCCCAGAAAGATGGAGCATAGCACTTACCGTGCAAGACAAAGAGGGGTCTACGATGACCAAGGGGGCCAAGGAAGAAAACGTCCTCCAACTAGGGACGATGATCATTCTAAGAATCCAGAGGGCACTGGCAAGCGAACTAAGTATCTTTCTCCTACTCAACTTCAAACTTTCAGAGAGGAAGGAAGATGCTTCTACTGTGGCGAGAAAGGACATATGAAACCGGATTGCCCGCTAAAGCAGCAACGGCAAGAACAAGCCTCTACGAGGCAAGAGAAAGCAAGGAAGGAACCCGCACCACCAAGCTCGAACTCAATTCCAGATGTTCAAGGAAACACAGAAACAGAGAAAGGGAAGCGTCAACTTCTGAAGGGCTGGGGGTCTTTGCAACCAGCGAGTACTGATTCTTTATGATCCAGGATCCACGGATAACTTCATCTCCCTGGATACTGCAGAACGTTTGCGCCTTACACCGGCTCAGCTTGGCACACGAGTTACATCCGGATCGGCATTCGAGGGGTTGACAACCAATGCAACTCCCGTGCAAGGACAACTCAATCTTCGGATTGGCGAGTACAAGGACCGCGAATCATTTTTGATGGCACCCATCGAGGGATGTGATATCATCTTGGGTATGCCATGGCACTTCCACATGACACCTATTCCCGATTATGTGGAAAAGACCCTCACTTTTGAACATGGGGGTAAGAAAATAAAGATTCATGCTGATGTAGGAGATTGGCAGTTCCCAATTGTAAGCCATATCTCCATTAAGAAAGAAATGAAGAAGTGTGTTTCTGCTTACTTGATTTTTGCACGTGAGAAGGATAAAACTAGTAGGGACTCTCTCTCTAGTCTGGAAATTAAGCGTCTTCAATTTATTGAAAAGTACAAAGATTGTTTCACGGAAACACTTCCTGATGAACTCCCTTCGGTACGCCCGGAAGATCACCACATAGATCTCATACCGTGTAGCTCGCCTCCCAATCAACCCCCTTATCGGGTAAGTCTTGCTCAGCAAGAGGAAATTCTGAAGCAAGTCAACGAGCTTCTAGAGAAAGGGTTAGTACGGCCCAGTGCTTCACCCTACTGCTCTCCAGTTCTACTGGTGCAGAAGAAAGATGGCACGTTTCGAATGTGCATAGACTATCGGTCTTTAAACAAGATCACAATCAAGAATCGCTTTCCGATCCCTCGGATTGATGATATACTTGATAAGTTGCAGGGTGCAAGTGTCTTTAGTCGCATAGACTTAAAGAGTGGGTATCATTAGATATGGATCGCCCCTGAGGATGTCCATAAGACTGCTTTCCGCACAACCTTTGGACTATATGAATTCTTGGTAATGCCTTTCGGCTTGACCAATGCTCTTGCGACGTTCAATCGCATGATGGACCGCATTTTTAGCCCGTATCGAGCTTTTACGGGAGTATTCTTTGACGACATACTCATCTTCTCTAAGTCAGAAGAGGAACATTGGAAGCACTTGGACTTAGTGTTTCAAGAATTGCGAAAGCATGAGTTGCATGTGAATGCAAAGAAGAGCGAGTTCTTTCTCTCAGAGATACACTATCTCGGCCATATAGTCTCTCACAATCAAGTGAGTATGGATCTTGCGAAGATCAGAGTGGTAGAAGATTGGCCAATTCCCACTACGGTACATGATGTACGTAGCTTTCTAGGATTATGTTCATATTATCGAAGGTTTGTTCGAGGATTTGCTCATGTAGCAGGACCACTTCATGACTTGACAAAGAAGAAGATTCCTTTTAGATGGGGATCGAGACAACAAGGAGCTTTTGATCGGCTGAAGTACTTGCTAAGCCATGGACCTATTTTGATAGTGCCTGACTTAAGGAAACCATTTGAGGTTCACTGCGATGCTTCAGGTGATTGCATCGGATCAGTGTTAAACCAAGAAGGCCATGCAATGGCTTATGAAAGCAGACGACTTAAGGATGCAGAGTTGCATGCATCAATCTACGAAAAGGAACTCACGGCTGTGATTCACGCCTTATCCAACTGGAAACACTATCTTCTAGGAGCGGATTTTGTGATCAAGACTGATCACTAGAGTTTGCAGTATTTTCTTACGCAAAGGAAACTATCTGAGAAGCAGATGAGGTGGGCACACTTTTTGTCTATGTTTCACTTCCAGATCCTTCACACGGCTGGGAGTAAGAATGTGGTCGCGGACGCATTGTCTAGGCGGCCAAGGGTGAACGCTATCACTTCGGTGTATCACCAAGAATTAGAAGCACTACCGGATTCGTATCCGAATGATCCAGATTTCTACACCATTTGGGGAAAGCTACATCGTGGAGAGAATGAGTTTCCCTATTCCATTCGGGATGGTTATCTCTACCACCATCAGGCCATATGTGTGGCGGAACCATTAAGAAAGAAGATCATGGACGAAGCACACGCTTCGCCTTATGCGGGTCATCGGGGTATTCTCCCTACCACCTTAGCAATGGAAAGATATTTCTTTTGGCCTAGCCTTAAAGCAGACATTGATAAGTATGTCAGGGAATGCTTGGTTTGCCAAAAAGTGAAGTATGATCGGCATAAGACGCCTGTGTTGCTACAACCTTTGCCTGTGCCTAACGAACCTTGGGAAAGTATTACCATGGACTTCATCATGGACCTCCCTACAACTCAGACCGGAAATGACTCGATCTGGACCATTGTGGACAGGTTTAGCAAGCAAGCACACTTTATACCAGTCAAGAAAACGATCAAAGCAGACCATATGGCTAGGGTCTTCCTGGCACATATCTTTAAGCATCATGGAATGCCTAAGTCAATTGTGAGTGATCGAGATCCTCGCATGATAGGAAATTTTTGGCGTGCCTTGATGGATAATCTTGGTACGAAGCTGAATTTTTCATCTGCCTACCATCCTCAAACGGACGGGCAAAGTGAGATAGCCAATTCCACAGCATTGGATATGTTAAAAGCTTATGTGTCAGACCGGCAACTGGGAGAAATATTTGCCTCTTGTCGAGTATGCGTATAACCATACCATACACTCATCGACGGGGAAAGCACCTTTTGAGATTCTTTATGGTAAGCCTTTGCTTCCACCCATCCTTTTAACTAAGGATAAGATCTTTGCAGTAGATGAATTTGTTCGGGATTTGGACACCGCCTACGGGCAAGTTAGGAGAGCTATTCTACGCTCTCAGGAAAAGCATAAGAAAGCTGCAGACAAGCACAGGAGGAATCTCGACTTAACAGTCGGACAGCTAGTCTTACTCAAGTTTGAGAAGGCAAGACTTAAGAAACAAGCGTCTCATAAGGGGAAAGTGGTAAAACTTTCTACCCGTTATTATGGGCCGTTTAAGATCACTGAGCGAGTGAATGAGGTCACTTTCCGATTAGAGTTACCGCCTAATTGGAAGATCCATAATGCTTTCCATGTCAGTTTACTCCGACCGTATGTGGGACCGCCTCCAAGCCAGCCTAGTGCTGAGGAACCTCCTGAGGTTGAGGAAACAAAAGAAATACTCCAACCGGAGCAGATAGTAAGTCATCAGGAGCGGCCTCTCATATCCGGAAAGATAACACGGAAGTATTTGGTTAAGTTTAAGAACTATTCGAATCTAGATGCTCAGTGGATGACGCAGGAGGAATTAGCAGCTTATCCCGAGATACTGGAGGTATATGTCCAAGCACTACAGTTGAGGTCAACTGTTTAGAAGCTAGAGGGATGTTGCTAATTGGACTATTTTCTTATTTTTAATGATTAATCTCTTTTTTAGGATATTTTATTGTGTGCACTAGGAATTGTTAAAAGATTGTAGCTACAAGAACTGCCATCAAGAACGGACAACTCTGATGTGTCATTTGATGGGTGACGGTAAACATCACGAAGGAGTTTTCGTAAGTTCGAAGGTGGAATTGGAAGGTCGATTGAGGTGTGGGCCACATGCAAAGCCTGCTAAATTGGGAGTGCCAAGTGGTGGGAGTGCATGGAAAGCTCTAATAAAAAAGGCTTAGTTGTCCACACGAGCAAGAAAACCACATTTTTTCTTTTTTGGGCTTTGGTAAAATTCCTTTTAGGGGGGTTTTTCATGAAGTTGAGGGGCTTCTTTTCTTTGCGTTTTGTTCTTGAGAGCAGGGGGGGAGAGTATCAAAGCGCCAAGAGCACAAAAGGACTCTTCAGTGGGTATGAAAGCGCCAAAAGCACGAAAGGACTCTAGGGTGGCTCAATTTTTGGGAGCTTTTTGATCGGAGGGTTGCAATTCAAAGGGCATCCCAAAGTGGGCGTATGCAACCGGATTGTAAAAAGAGAGATCAAGAATCTAAAGTTGTATCATCTGTCAGTTGACAACATCTCTTGAGTCTTGATTCTATGGTTCTTACTGCTTTAACAATTAATAGTGTCCTTATTTACAGTCTTTTCTCTTAAACTCTCTCTAATCACCAATATTACCTGTATCAAACTTTAATTAAGTCTATTTGCCCTCCTCTATCCTAGTTTGAACATTAGCTAAGATCTTGTCTACAGCCAAAGGCTCGGTGCTTTCCCGGTCAACCCTGGAGAACCGTGCTCTCCGACATCGTACATACTTCTTTTCTCATAGTTAGACAATTCAACTTATGTACTGCAATACTCGATGCACTCTGTACATGTTTATTGCATTCCTAGGTGGTTGATGTCAATCTACATATTTCCTTCTTTGGCAATGCATCTAGGCCATTGTTCTCCTCTGCATAACCGTTCTGTATCACGAAGACAATTCTTTATCCCAACGTTTTTCTCCTCATATATGTTTTGCACCAGGTTCTGTGATCGACAGCCAAGACCCTCCCACTATGACAACATGTAACTCTCTCTCTCTCTCTCTCTCTCTCTCTCTCTCTCTCTCTCTCTCTCAGGTTCTACAAGAAATAAGGAAAAATGACTACACTTGATTCATAGTAAGTTGGGTACCTCAAAGATTGGTCCCTCGTCTAGAGACTAAATGGCCAACAATATACCAGGCTGAATGGAAATCTACAAATAAACTACCAAAGTAGGTTAAAGAGTAGAGTTTAAGCATGCTGATTAAGCTGGAACCCTTTGCTCGATTTAATTATCCCCTATATTAGCCTTTTGTCGTATAGTGAGCCCTGTGGGACACAACTTGCTTCTTCCCAATGGTCATCAAGTCCCAATCTAAGCCATTGCTGTTGCCTTCAACTCATCTGCGCGTGTTTTAGAACAAAAGCTGAGGCGATAGAAATCACAACCAACCAAGTAACCAACTGCGCTCCAAAATCTATCAGGACATGTACGGTAGAGAGCAGTGCCTTAGTCTCACTACTCAAACAACTGTAGATAAAGCCGTGAAGTTGGACCATTTTAGAGACAATCATAGAGGTAATCAATCATCATATATGTTTAATAAATAAACATGCAATTCTTTTTTAAAAATTCGCCAATGCACTTTGTACTTGTTTACTTCAGTCTTAAATGCTTGATGTCAATCTGCGTATGTCGTTCTATAGCAACGCCCACCAAGCAAGACTAGTTATTTCGTACAAAAATTGAAGCTACTTAAGTAGCTTAGGTAGCTTCAATTTCCACTTAGTACCATGCCACACCTAAATCTTTCTGCCTAGGCTGGCCGGGGGCGCTCCTACAGGACATAAATCTTGATTAAACCCCAGCGCTTGCTTGCATAATAGCAGCAATGCTGGCCGTGGTAGCAAGGCTGCGGAGAGCGCATGCTACTCTCCGACAGTTCTCCTCCTATGCAAGCAACGGTTCCCAGCTGGAGGTACGCGCGCGCGCGAGAGAGAGAGAGAGAGAGAGAGAGAGAGAGAGAGAGAGAGAGAGAGAGAGAGAGAGAGAGAGAGAGAGAGAGAGAGAGAGAGAGGATTGCTGTTGCGCTTAGTTGTGATTATGCATTTTTTCGGAGTTATCTAAATCCTCAACAAGGATTCTCTCTGTAATAGTTCACTCAAAAGGCACTGAGAGAGATAGCTTGCATCAGGATAAGTAACGCGTAGTTTTGAAAGATGCAAATCCGGCGACTCCATATGTTTTTGCCTGCTGCCCTGACAAGGACTCTCCAACAGCTTTTTATAATTTCCATTGTTACAGCTTGGGGCCTTCAAAAGGCTCGTTGCATGCATATGATGAGGGGCAATCTGGTTGGAGCCCCTCCATGCTTTGTCGCTCCTTTGAGACACATCTATTGATTCTTCTAGGACACTCGGTAGTGACATTCAACTTCTCAGTTCATTGGGGCAGACATCGATATTGTTTTTTTTTTTTGGTATCATTGCAAGGTGTTTGGAGAAGTGCTCTCCTCTTTGTAGAGTGGTATATTTTGAGTTGGACATGTCTCACTTTACCACAATGTGGCTACATATGGAATTTATGCTAAAAAATACAGCCCTCTCGTTTTTCAGTCGAGAAATAGATAGATCGATTTTATTATCATCCTTGGAGGTCAAATGTGACCTATGGGACCAAAGAGGCATGTGATGTACTATGGGTGGGGCTAATAAGGGACTCTCGATGCTCAAGGATCGTGGTGGTGAGAATTGCAATGGAGAGCAAAGTATGTAGCTTTAGGTCATGGATGAAATGTGAGGGAAGCAAGTTTGGATGTGAGCAAAAGCTGAGCTTTCGTGTTGTGTGGTACTCAAGACTTTCGAACTTGTAGTGAGCGTAATGTGCATAGTCAATGGCCATTGCCCCAATGCGTGTCTCGCATTGAAGGTCGTGGGAGCTAACCAAATGATTGCGTTAGTGCATATGACCAACAAGGGGATAGGCTCAAGCATACAAGAGAATTACGTCTTTCGGTGAAAAACATGGTGTTGTAGTTGGTGTGTAATGTCTGAGGAACCGTTGGCACCATCTCAGTTTTGGACAGACCCATTGCTGCTTTAACAGCCATCGTAGCCGGCTTGCTGCTCAGCGTCTGCACCGTACCTTGTGTGTTGCCAGTATGGCACTGTGCCCAACTGTTAACCTGGCCGTCAGCTCTCTTGCTGCTTTGGCAGCCCAGCCCAGCAGCCCCCCAGCCCCCCTCTCACTCCTTCTATTTCCCATCACCCCCCCTCCCCCCTCTCCCCCTTCAAGGAAACGATCCTTCCATTAGTTAATAAAAGTGCCCAGAGAACAAAACCACCTGTGCGAGAGAGGGCTACATCAGAAACATGGGGAGACTCTCCCAGTGAGAAAATAAAGTATGTACAATGAGGGCTAGATCACGAGATGCGAGGAGGAAAGAGCCACACTGGTGGCCGGTAGTGCCATCTAGACACGCCCTAAACCATGGTGAAGAAAGGCCCTGGGTGCGACAGTCGCAAGAAAACCTCTGGGTGCTCCTGCATACGGTCGTGAAGTCTCTCGAATTGACCTCTGAATGTATAGCTCCAGCCAAATGTGATGAACAATCCCTGCTGGTGGGATAGAGCGAGCCTCGAAGATGCAAAAGCAGCTGACCCGCTAGATGAACTAGAGTGTCAGGCTCCCAACCCCACTCTCTATCGTTGCACCACTCTTGGGGGATGAGCTCTGTAGCAAGCCAAAGTGTAGGTCGCCCCCCCTGAATCACTATCTTCTTGCTGGTGGAAGCCAACTCAAAATGGAGCGCAGGGCCTGTGAGAGTGGACCAGGATGCAACACCCCAAGTGTACTGTCTGGCTGTGGAGAGGGCTCACATCAGCTGAAGAACCCGAAGCCAAACCTGGTGTGCAATGGGGCAGTCCCACAAGCAGTGACGTTGACTCTCCAAAGGATGGCCTAAGGCTGCACATGTTGCCGAGAAGCGGCTGTGTACCAACCAACTCCCAACTGCTGTAGCTCTGTGTGCAACTAGCCAATGAAACGTAGTTACTTGCCTTGGCTGCATGCTATCCCACAACCGCTCCCAAAAGCCTGACAAGAACTCGGCTGTGAGACCCTTCTTTTGCCAGTGGAGTGTTGCAGCTAGGTGAGCCTCGCTCCGTGTTGCCAGTATGTGTCGCCCCAAGCAAGATGTGTACTGGAAAAAAGGAGTCCTTGGGTGATCTACTGAAGAGAAAGGATCTCGCCAGAACCACTCTCCCGGGTCCCACTGCACTCGTACCAGAGGGCAACTGTCCAAAGCTCAAAGGCTCCAGTGTCCTAACTCTAGATCTACTGGGTCGAGCCTCGAAGATGCAAAAGCAGTTGGCCCGCCAGATGAACGAGAGTGTCAAGCTCCCAACACCACTCTCTATCATTGAACCACTCTTGGGGGATGAGCTCTGTAGCAAGCCAGAGTGAAGGTCGCCGCCCCTGAATCACTATCTTCTTGCTGGTGGAAGCCAACTCAAAATGGAGCGCAGGGCCCGAAAGTGGACCAGGCTGCAACACCCGAAGTGTACTGTCTGGCTATGGAGGGCTCGCATCATCTGAAGAACCCGAAGCCAAACCTGGTGTGCAATGGGGCAGTCCCACAAACAGTGACATTGACTCTCCAAAGGATGGCCTAAGGCTGCACATGTTGCCGAGAAGCCGTTGTGTACCAACCAACCCCCAACTGTTGTAGCTCTGTGTGCAACTAGCCAGTGAAACATAGTAACTGTTGCTAATTGGACTATTTTCTTATTTTTAATGATTAATCTCTTTTTTAGGATATTTTATTGTGTGCACTAGGAACTGTCAAAAGATTGTAGCTACAAGAATTGCCATCAAGAACGGACAACTCTGATGTGTCATTTGATGGGTGACGGTAATCATCGCGAAGGAGTTTCCGTAAGTTTGGTGGAAAGGGCCGGGTTACGAGTGCCCCTGATGCGTCACATGATGGGTGACGGGTGCATCAGTAAGGGGGCATCCCGTAGGCTAAGGAGGAAATCCGAACTGAGTAAGAAAATACGCGTAAGAACGCAAGCACAAGAATAAAGATGGGTTCAATGAAGCTTTTTCCGAAAAGCAAGAACAGTCGCGGGAGGACAGATGTTTTCCTGCGAGGAGTCTGTGTCTGCATTGCATCTGTGTTGTGTCCTGCACTCGAGGACGCCTGGAATGTGTTTGTGTAGCATTGTTTTCATTAACTAAGTGAGTTTTTAAAGTTTGAACAGGTTCACACTTTATTTTATTAAGTGGCCGGTCACTTTTAAGTGACCAGCCCTTTATTAATAAAATAAAGCAAGGCTCTAAAAATCCAGCGCGAAAAACCTATGCATGGGCTGAAATCTGCGATCTCTCTCTCTCTCTCTCTCTCTCTCTCTCTCTCCTCTCTCTAGAAAGCGCCAGAATCAGCGATTCTTCTCTCTCCTCTCTCTCTAGGAGCGCCCAAGTGCAAGGGCCTATATAAGGGTAGCCAGCGTTCCAGTTTTCACATGCCGGAAGTAGCAGAAAGTGCTAGTGCTGGGATTCTGGAGTAGAGGCTGGCGACAGAAATTGCAAGTGTTCGTGTGACAACTGAGTACGGAGGTCGATTCTCCGAGCAAGGAGCGATAGGTATAAGGTGTTGATACGCATTGAGAATTGTTGCTTTGTGTGGTTTGTTTTGCAGGAATCTCCATTCTTACGGGAAAGCCCTTCATGGGAAGTACGGCTTTACGCCTAAGTCCCTTGTGGGAAAGTATTGCTTCGTGCCTAAGTCCCTTACGGGAAGGAACGGTCTTGTGCCCAAGCCCTTTTACGGGAAGGCACGACCTTCGGGTCTAAGGTTATAGAACAAAGGGGTTTCCTCGGGTTCTCGTGCTTGTATAAGAATTCTCCCTGAATAAAGAATACTCTTAACGGGGGGGGGGGGGGGACCAACCCATCTTCTGGTCCCCAATACTGTGTCGATCTTCTCCCTTCTCTCCCTTTTGCAAAGTATTTTATTTTTCAGATTTCTAAGTGCTCGTGTACGCTCCCGTCTTGTGACAGTAACTTGCCTGGCTGCTTGCTATCCCACAACCACTCCCAAAAGCCTGACAGGAACTCAGCTGTGAGACCCTTCTCCTGCCAGTGGAGTGCTGCAGCTAGGTGAGCCTCGCTCCGTGTTGCCAATATGTGTCGCCCCAAGCAAGCTGTGTACTAGAAAAAAGGAGTCCTTAGGTGATCTACTGAAGAGAGTGGATCCTGCCAGAACCACTCTCCTGGGTCCCATTGCACTCGTACGAGAGGGCAACTCTCCAAAGCTCAAAGCCGCCAGTGTCCTAACTCTAGATCTACTGGGTCAGGTTCTATGACACAAGTCCTCCCACAGATGCCCACAACTTGGATCCTCTGAAAACAGCACTCTGCGATGTGTGGTGCCTCTTCTGAGACTGTGCGAAGATGATCCTCTCCTTGAACCTCGAAAAACATGTGGGGTTTGACTCCGATCCGAGCAAGCCCTAACTGTAATATCCTGATACATGCTCTACACCCCCCTCATGCCTCATAGCTGGATGCTCTGAATCTCCTCGGGAAGGCTTGAAGATTGAAGCTAGTTTCCAAAAGTACGGGCTTGCTACCAACCAAGTGACCTTGCTGTGTGGTGACCATGGGGTTCCAAACAAGAGACTGCCTCAAGTGGTTCTCAATGCATGTGGACTGGTGCTACTCAAGCCTGCAGTGTAATAGGGAACGGGCGGAATGTAGCCCGAACGTTCTGAAATGGCGTTCGGACGAGTCCCGTTCCCGGAATGGAGTCGGAAACGGAACACCGTTCCGGAACAGGGTGTAACCGGAAGGGTGTTCCGGAATGGGGGGAATGGGGCAGAACGGGTAAAAGTAGGCATTTTGGGCTGTTTGGGGGACATATTTGGGGCAGTTTTGGAGTTGATTTGGGACTAAGCTGAATGGAGGTAATTCAAGCCTTACCTTAGTCGACCGTTCCGGCCCTGTTCCCGTTCTAGGCCCCCCTCCTCCTCCCATTTCAGACCCCCTCGTTCCCGTCGCATTCCAGACCCCCTCGTTCCCGTTCTCCGTTCCCATTTCGGGTAACTATGGCTCAAGGCCACTACGCAATTGCTCCTAGGACCTATGCAGGCTCACAGATGAGCTGTCCTCCCAGCTCCTATTCAAGCCAACTCTACGCATCTCTGTGAAGATCCACCTGGTGGACGGACTCTAAGGGCCACCCATATGAGGGACTTGAGCATGAATTCGGTGAAGCAACAACTCCTTCCAAGGCTCTTCCCCTGGAAGAAGTCCTTTGACCACAGGAAGGCTCTACTCTGCCGTGCGGGGTCGATGATCCCCAACCCTTCCTGAGAACATGGTAAAGTAATGACTTGCTAGGACACTCTGGCCTGGGCTGACTGGGTGTCACGGCCTGACCACAGAAAGTTCCTGATCAACCTCTCCAGTGGGTTAATGTAGAAGCTCGAAAAAATCGAGCAAGACGTGATGTACCACATAGTAGCCAAAAGAACCTGGTTGGCCACTATTGTCAAAGATGGCAGTGAAAGATACAATGAAGACAAGAACTGGCTCGTCATCTGGTGGGCACCTCGACTCCTATCTAGAACACCTGCAATGCCAAACACGTGAACAAGACATACCTGTGGAGAAGAGAGATCACTGAGGTAGAAAGAGACAGGATATCTGAGAAAGAGAGAGAGATCTGGGAAAGGCTCTCCATGCTGATAGCAATCTGCTCATACAAGTGACCAAGGGTGGTCCGCCATAGAATTGACATGCCAACTGGATAGACCCGAGGTGCACAACTGCGACTGCTATTGACACCGCCAACTGCTCCTGCACACGGTCTTCACATGTGTTGCCCTAGCCTCCTGAGGAAGCGAGGCTGTGGCGGGATCTCCTCCTAGCAAGAGAACTGATCTAGAGAGAAGAGGGAAACATGTCTTGTGTAGAGAGCATGGAACCTCCTCTCCGGTGCTTGCACCTCTGTTATGGTGCTCTGCATCGTGGTGATCACATCGTCTTTGTATAGACGAGGAAAAACACTAGGGGAATGCCCCTGCTGCCCATCATCTGCATGACGGTGCTGCTCTGCTCCCCATGGAGAAAAACTCTAGGGATGGGAGCAGCCAGCAAAAACACTAGACATGCCCCCCCCCCTCTGTCCTGCATACTCCTCCTAGGGCTGCCCAATGAGGGCGCCCTGCACCACAGGGACTCTACACACTGTACACCTCCTATGTCCTCTTGCCCACACCTATATACCCACTATCACAAAATGGGCACCACGTGCCAATAGAAAAGAACAGACTGAACAGACTTTTAGCACTTTAATAACAACTGAACTGAGAGAGAGAGAGACGACACGTGAGACGGAGTGGCGGAATTCCACCCCAGAGAGTATTGGCCCCAAACCTTGGCGCCCCTTTCGGTATTTCTTTATATTGCATCAACACAGTACAAGCCGGTATTCCAGACTGTGCACCTTCTTCAGGAAGCATGCCAGAGAATGAGCCCATGGCCTCATACATAAAGGCCCTTGGCCTGAAAAGCAGTTACAATGAAAAGCCTTCAAACTCAGAAGCATCTGGTCCAAAAGCAATGCCCGAAAAACTACGAGCATAAATCACGAAATTCCGTACAACTGCAGTCTGCCACATCAGCACTGTTAGCGTGTTTTGCGGAAATTTGCCACGTCAGCACTGTCAGCGGAAAATCCAAAAACTGCCACGTCATCGGTTGCTACACGTGTGCGGGTCCTGCTTTTTTTAATCCTTTATGTCACTTGGGGCCCCATCGGATGGGGTCCCCATAAGTTGGTAGGACTTCTTCTTCTGTTACTTGTTCTTCTTAGGGTTTAAGCCCCTTGGCTGAAATTTGCAAGTTGGCTCCAGGCAATCTCATCCAATTAGGAATATTCAGTAGTTGGCACATCACAATGCAACACAAATGCTTACATATGCATGTTACAAGACACAACATAGCGCCGCTGAGCACTCCCCCGAGACAAACGGTTGCGGTATGAAGCTACTCAACGACTACCTCATCACGCCCCCCGCAAATAACCTAAAAAGGTTCGGGCCATGAGCTCAGAGGACTGTACAACCAAACGCTCCCCAGACTGCAGTCTGCCTCACTTGGAGGTTCAAGCATACAACCAAATGCTCCCGAGGCATCGGCCTGCATTGTTCGGAGGTTTTCTAGCATACAACAGAACGCTCCCCAGACATCGACATGCGTCGTTCCGAGGTTTTCAACGAAACGCTCCCCAGGCATCGGCATGCGTCGTTCCGAGGTTCAAACAATACCAAAACAGTATTTCTCACTTCTCCACCCAGGAGTAAAATCACCAATCATTGAAACCAGTATTTAAAACCAGAGTCAAACAATTCAAATCGGCACCAAGACAGGTTTAAAACAGATAGCATCCATTTCAAACAAATTTCAAACAATACTTTCTCAAACAATGTTTAAAAGTATCTAACTAGAAAACATCAAGTTCCCTACCTTCAAAGGACTCTCTTCAGAAGATGCTGACGACCATGCAAGGAGGTTTGTATCTCTCTGTAGGGGTCGCGGTCTTAACAGGGAAGATGCTTATTTGGTACTCTTTCTATCTACCTTGGATGGCTTAGCAGACAAATGGTACAGCCAGTTTGCAGAGAACCATTTTGCAACTTGGGCAGCCTTAAGACAACAGTTCTGTGCAGCATTCAGGCAAGGTGACTACCAGGAGAAGGTGTTGGATGAGCTGGCCAACATGGTGCTCCAGCCAGAGGAGACTTTTGCAGAGCTTATGACTAAAACCAAGTCTCTGGTTGCCAAGATTCCCCTGCAACCCAGTTAATTCATGGTTAAGAAGTGGGTGGAGAAGGCGCTTCCCAAAACTTCTCAGCAAAAACTCCGAGAGAGTCTCCAACCCGATGCCACTCTGGAGGAGTTCATCGCAGTTGCTACTAGGATAGAGGGGGCTAGGAACCTGTTCAACAACTCCCCTCACATAGAGACCCCCTCTGTGTTTTTGGAAAGTCTTGTTGATCCATTGACTTCTTTGGGCAGAGAACTTGAATCCCTAAAACTACAACGCGCTCTCCCAGAAGAGAAATCAATCTCTCTTAGACAAGAGAAACCACCACATCTTGAGGCTTTGGATCAAATCAAGAGAGAGCTAGAAGAGCTTCGGCTTCAACAGGAGACTAAAGCTATGGTATGGTGCAGCTCTTGTCGCTCTCCAGGACATCCTCCACAGGACCGTCCCCTTCGGACTTATTGCCACTTCTGTGAAAAATCTGGGCACGAAGATAAGGATTGCTACTATATCAAGGGATTGCGGCAAATACAACAAAGTCTAGGTCCTTCTCTCCAACAAGGGCTAGCACTTGCATCCAACATGGTCTCACCGTATGGCCATCAAAACCCGTTGCCACCTCTGCTGACAACACCTCCTATGCAGCAAGGTATGCACAACAACTTTGGATCCCCCAGCTTTTATCATGCTAGTACTCCTTCAGTTCCACAAAGCTTCTACACGTCCGCATCCGGTCCCATGCAGCAAGGGCAGAGACCACCTCGCCCCTCCAATAGGCCAATTTTGTGCTACAGGTGCGGGGAGTATGGACATTATCAGAGCAAATGTCCGTTGCCAGAAGGGTCCCCTCCTTGCCGACACTGTCTTGAAGCTAAGGATCACTATAGTAAGGGTTGCCCAAAACAACGAGCATCCACATCTGCAAGCACAAACCAGAACCAGCAGGAGTTTACATTCCCAAAGCTTAACCTCATCACAGTAAGCACCATTCCACAGGCCCTGCCTTCTACTCTTGTAGTTGCCTCTCGAGATGGGTTGAAGTAAGTGGAAGAGCCGGCTGGTGTGCTCACACGGGCACAGAGAGGTGCTCTTGGCCTCAGCCTCCCTGGCGGTCCAATCTTTCCATCTCCTGTCTCACACAAATGAGTCAAACTCCATTAGTAGCTGACAAACTAGCAGGCTGTGTCAAGAGCCAACCTACCTCGCTTCTATCAGATATTGATGGTGCTTTTATGGAAGCAGTAGAGGACTTGCAGAAGCTTAGGATACCGAGCAAGATCTAATCAAAGGGTGAAAGCCTACAGCATAGTCTATCTTGAAAAACACCTTTCAGCAAGTGTCACTGTACGACATGCTTCGACTTGATGCAAATTTTAGAAGTGACACCCTTTCCATCATCCAGTCTCTGTACCCTGGTGCAGGGCCTAGTGGCGGGCACCTACCTGTGCAGCCCTTGGAGTCCTACATGATTTCATGTCTAGCTGCTCCCCTCACCGACTACGAAAGTCCTCATCTCACTGTGTCTATTCTTGGGCATCAATTCTCAGGCGTCATAGTGGATGGTGGATCTGGGATCAATCTGATGCCAGAATTTACTATGTTGGCCTTAGGTCTGCAGCCTACCCGCCCTGCTCCATTCACTGTTACATTGGCAGACCAGAGGATAGTCTACCTTGTGGGCATAGTAGAGAAGGTGCCTCTGAGGGTACAAGACTTCACATTTAGCTTGGATTTCGTGGTGGTCAGTGTGGAGGGAGGATTTCCTTTGCTGATTGGTAGACCATGGTTGCGGCATACTAAGGCACTTCATGATTGGGGCAACGACGCCATGTGGATACATACTCCTGGCTCCCCCATGCAACCAATTCGGCTCGAGGGAGGTATGGATTGAGTGGTTCATCATAGCTCATTGTCAGTACAGTCCAACCCTGACCCTGAGCAGCCCATCCCACCTGACGGGTCTGACAAATACCTGCTGTAGTGGTTGGAAACTACCACCTCGATGCCATGCTATGTGGTCTCTATTCAAAACTCACCTGTACCGGTAACACTCTCTCTCCTAGCTCCTCAGGCGGACACCAATGTCCCAAGTCCTACAGTAGACAGTAGTCCTACAGCAGTCAGTGTACCAATCGAAGAAGTAAAAGTGTGTTAGTCCTTGATTCTCATGATTCAAATGTTCCTCTAATGGAAGCCGTCGGCCTCGGGAAACCTATTACACATCACCAAAGGGGGAAGAAATCTCCTCTGCATGAACTCGCCAATGATTCCCCCCTTCCTCTTAACATCTCCTAGGTCGGACGCCCCGCCCCCTCAAAAGCACTCTGTTATGTCTGTGTCTGAAGATTTACCCTTCGAGGAGCTTCCACCAAGATGGTTACAAGAAGAGTATGCGGAGTTTCCAATCGATCAAACATCAACACATGATGTCTCAAAGCTCAAAGAGAGCTCACTTCTCAACTTCTGAAGTACCCTCCACAGTTACACCTCCTGACCCGGTCAAAAAAGTCAACCTGGGCGACCCTGACAACCCTCAGCACTTCCTCTTAGCAGCTTGGTTATGGGAGCATCCCGCATTACTTGATCAGGTAGTTTCTTTTATACACTCTTTTAAGGATGTTTTTGCTTGGTCCTACAAGGATTTGGAAGGGATCCCACCAGAATTGGGTCTCCACACTATCCCTCTAGTTGAAGGGGCTAAGCCTGTCAGAGTCCGAGCTTACAAGCTCAACCCAAAGTATGCAGAGGCTGTCAAGTCAGAGCTCGAAAAAATGCAAGAGGCATGGATCATTGTACCTGTGGAGCACTCTGAGTGGTTATGACCCATGGTGATAGCGCCTAAGAAGCAGTCCAATAAAATCCGGGTGTGCGTAGATTACCGCACTTTGAACAAGGTAACTATCCCAGATGGTTTTCCCACACCTTTCATTGAACGTGTACTCGAAGATGTAGCAGGGCATGTATTGTACAGTTTCATGGATAAGTTCAGTGGATACAATCAGTTGGGCATCCATCCAGGTGATCAGCTTAAAACGGCCTTTGTGACTCGTTGGGGTATTTTTATCTACACTAGAATGTCTTTTGGGTTGAAAAACGCTCCACCTTCTTTCAATCGGGCGGTATATCTCATCTTTTGTCCGCTACTTACGGATTATCTTCGCATCTTCATGGACGATTTTTCGACCTTCTCAGGTGCTCAATGTTCAACCCCTGTGGAAAATCTAGAGGAACCTCTCTCTCAGCTCTCTGCTGTCTTCCTCGAGTGCAGAGAGACACGCCTAAAGTTAAATCCTAACAAATGTCATTTTTTGGTCACTGAGGACACACTTCTAGGCCATGTGGTGTCTGCTGAAGGTTTAGCGCCTGACCCAGAGAAGATCGTGGCAATCTTAAAGTTACCACTTCCCATCAACCCAAAAGGGGTGCAGAGCTTTGTAGGCCACACAGGCTATCATCGCAGGTTTATATGCATGTATGCACAGGTGGCTCAACCCCTAACCCGCCTAACCAGTGCTACTGTTCCCTTTCAATGGTCAAATGCGGAGGCTGAAGCTTTTGCATACCTCAAAAAACGCCTCATTGAAGCACCTATCCTAGTAGCTCCCGATTGGTCTCGCCCTTTTCATGTGCATACTGATGTCAGTCAATTGGCTGTGGGTGCTGTGCTGACTCAGCCTAGTAAGGAGTACAACCTGGATCGCCCTGTTCACTATGCAAGTCGCCTACTCACCAAGGCAGAACGCAACTATAGCACCACAAAAAGGAAAGGTTTAGCTATTGTGTATGCTCTGCAAAAATTTCGGCATTATTTATCAGGGGTCCAGTTCACAGTTATTACTGATCACCATGCCCTGCGCTATATGCTCAACAAGCCGCAAGTTGCAGGTCGAGTATGGCGATGGCTACTCTTATTTCAAGAATTTGATTTCGAAGTGGTACTCAGGCCCCGCAGACATCATGTCCTTGCCGACCACCTCTCTCGCATTCACACGGGTGAAGAAGCAACGGGGGTTGCTGACGACTTTCCAGATAGCAGTCTCTTTAAGGTGGATACCACTCCGGAATGGTACGGCGATGTTTTGCATCTGCTTTCTACTGGCGTGTACCCAGAGAACGCTTCTCCACTGTAGAAGAGACGACTGTTGTTGAAGTCTAGGCCATTCACTCTGATTGGGGGCCAGCTATACAAGTCAGGACAGGATGGTTTTCTGAGGCGGTGTGTCTCCCCTCGTGAAGTGGAGTATATTTATGAGGATGCCCACAGTGGTCCCATTTGTGGCCATTACTCTGGTCATATTACTGCTCAGAAGATTCTCCAGTGTGGTTTATGGTGGCCGTATATTTTTCGGGATGCAATTGCCTATGTAAAAGTATGTGATGTGTGTCAGCGCCGTGGCCCTAAACCAAGCAAGCAGTCAAACCGTCCTCTGCAGGTCTCTATGGCATGGCAGCCCTTTGAGAGATGGGGCATTGATTTTGTGGATCCAATTACTCCCTCCGCCCAACCAGGCAATCGGATGTATCTACTAGTGGCTACAGATTATGCAACAAAGTGGGCAGAGGTACTGGCAACAACGGATTGCACTGGCACTATTGTAGCCAAGTTTCTCTACGAAAATATTTTGTGCAGGTTTGGGTGTCCCCTGGAAATCACCAGTGATAGGGGTAGTCACTTTGTGAATGAAACGATTTCAACCTTGCTTGCCAACTACAAGATTTTTCACCGAAAATCTTGTTCCTATTACCCTAGAGCAAACGGGCAGGCTGAGAGCACTAATAAGATTCTAATAGCAATTCTGCGGAAAGCATGTCATCTCCATCCTGCGACTTGGGCTCAAGCTATCCACGGCACCCTTTGGGCATACCGAACTTCTTTCAAAGCCACAACCAATCACACCCCATTTCAATTAGCTTTCGGTTTCGAAGCGATAGCACCCTTCGAATTCAACTCAGGATCTCCGCGAGTGGGTAGTCTGCGTGCCAATGGAGATTTGGGGTCGGCATCTGTCTCTCGTCTTTACCTTCTGGATGAAAGCCGAAGTTTGGCTTCTCTGGCTCTGGAAGCAGAGCAGCTTCGTCGCAAAGCATGGCATGATCACCATCTCCGAAAGCCGCAAATAACGCAAGGAGCACTGGTGCTACTTTATCAAGCTAACTATCTGAAAAAAGCTAAAAAGCTTGTTCCAGCCTGGCAAGGGCCATTCAGGGTATATGAAATTTTGCCACTTTGGACGGTGTTCCATTGCCTCTGGTAAATGGCTCCAGAATCAAGTGCTATTACTCCTCTGAGTAAACAGTCTGCAACTATTTCGCCATCTGTAGGTTCTAATATCCCATCTCTCTCCTCCCCACTACCTTTCCACCAGAACGGCTGTTCTGTTTACTGTCTCAATCTGTGCAATACTCTCAGTCTTTGCTATGTCTGTAGAAGTTTCCACCTTTCCTCCTAAGGTATCCTTTCTCCACTCAGTCTCGGTAATTGGGTATTGTCTTGAACTTCTTACACTCCAATCACTCTTTCTCTAATTGTTTCTATCATCAGTGTTATTTGGCGTTGGTACTAAGGTCTTTCCGGTTAAGCTCCTAGTCTATTTTGTGATAGTTTCTTTAATTTTACATGCTTCTCTCTGTAGCATGGAGTTGTCTGTCTCTATTGTAAACCCTTGTCATCTCTACTCTCTAAAGCCCAAATCGGGTGCCTTGGCATTGGTCATTTCCAAGCACATCCTCGGCTGTCGTAAGACAAACATCACCTCTACTTACTTCACTGAGCTATAGTTACAGTCTCATTCCAACTGACTAAAAGGCTCTTATCCTCCAGAAGAACAACCACACCTGCAAGTGTATCACCCAGTCTATCTCTACTCTAGATGTACAACAAAATATCAACTGTCATGCCCATCAACAAGCCGCTTTAAACTCTCACAATTATGGCCACCGCATTTGTGGTTACAGCTAGTAGTTTGAGCAAGAAGATGCTACCTTGAATTCACCTCAATGAAGTTCAACACCTCCATAGCGCACGTGTAGCATCTGGTATGTTGTTGTAATTCACATAGGCATAACCAAGGGATCTCTTTGTTAACAAGTCCCGGCAAACCCTAATAGACAGAACTTGCCCGACACTTGTAAACACGTCACACAGCTGTGCTTCATTGCCATTCCTGTTTGTTGATTTTCCCCGAGTCGCCCGCCGTCCTCCCATTTATTCCCCCTCTTCCCTCTCTAAATTCGCCTTACTCCCCCCACGTTCAATTCGGCCCTTCCTCCTAGTTCTCCCCATTTCGCCCTCCCGCCTCTTCCCTAATTCGCCCAGCCTTCTCCCCTTTCTCCCAATTCATCCCCCTCCCTCAATCCCAATTCGTCCCTCTTACCCGCTCCCATTTCGTCCCCCTCTCTCCTCTCCTATTCGTCCCCATATCCCATTTCGCCCTCCTCTTCAATTCATCCCCCTCCTCCACTCTCCCAATTCGCCCCCCTCCCTCCCTCCCTCCCTCCCTATTCGCCCTACCTTCTCCAATTTCGTCCCCCTCTCTCCTCTGCTATTCGTCCCATCTCCCCGTTTCGCCCTCCTCTCCAACTCGCCCCCTCCCTCCCCATTCGTCCTCTTTCAATTCGTCCCCCTCCTCCCCTCTCCCAATTCGTACCCTCCCTCCTCTCCAATTCGCCCTCCCTCCCAATTCCCCCCTCCCTCCCAATTCGCCCATCCTCTCAAATTCGCCTGTCACGTGACACATCCCAACCCTATGTGTCCGTGGACAAGCTACACCACAGCAGGGTTGAGTTAGTTCAGTCAAGTCTAGATTAGCAGTGATCTGGCACTTTTGTGAGTCTATTCGTAGACCGTGCATGCCCAATCACTTAGCATAGATGCATATCCTCCGGTTGCACACAGCATGATCATCGGAATTCCCATCAGTATCCATTAGCATCAGTTAGGGGAATTTTCCAATGCATTTAGCCTATTTTCCTATTTATTGGGATTTTCACTTATTATTTTTAAGTGACTTTCCAACAAAAGTAGGTAGGGAAATTTTCCTCGATGATGGCCTTGAGTGTCAGGATATGGTCAAGAGTAGAGAAGCCTCTCCTGAACCCTGCCTGCCCAGTTGCACGCATTCCTTCCCTCTCTGCCCATCTACTCAACTGTTGCTCAAGAATGGATGCATACAACCGTGCCAGTGTGTGTCCAATCATGATAGTGCGATAATTCCTAGGCTCCATGGGGTCTCCTGACTTGAAGATAGGTACAATCATAGATAGGCTCCAAGTGTCTGGTAGACCGTCACACATGGCACGGTTAAACATAACTGCTAGAAGCTCCGCTAGTAGGTCTTTGGCATGCATGAAATGCTCCGCGACTAAGCCATCATGATCATATGCCCTTCCAGTCCTCATCTTGTCAATGGCTTTCTTCACCATCTCAGCGGTGAAAAAAGCACATGTGTGTGGGCATGGATCGGGGGGGGGGTTGGGAAGGGGCGATTGTCCAGGTACTGTGTACAAAGATGATGCGTACTGACCCCAGGTCTCTGTGGAGGAAAGAGAGAGAGAGAGAGAGAGAGAGAGAGAGAGAGAGTCGAACGACCCGACGGAGTTCCGTGCCTAGAGGTGTTGGCCCCAAAGTCAAGCGCCCCTTTGGGTATGTATTTTTCATTTAATCATTGCAAAGTACAACTCCCGAGGGACCGCTGCTCTCAGACTGCGTCGAGATGATCTCCAAAGTGAGGCCAAGGGCTCTTATAAATTTACAAGGGATGCCCAAAGCAGAGCCCCAAAAGCAGCTAAACTCAAAAGCATTAACCCCAAAATCACTTGGTCAAAAATCTGCCACCAAAAAGCATGAGTGCAATTTGCGGAATTCCGTACAGTTCTGCCATGCGAGCAGTCTGCGCAAAAAGTGGGATTCCGTACAGGCTGCCACGTCAGCAGTCAGTGCGTTTCATGGGCGTCTGTACAACTGCCATGTTAGGACGCCGTATAGCCTGTCAGCGCCATTTTCGGACATCTGTACTGTCTGCCATGTCATCAGACAGCCGTGTGTGTGTCCGGGTGCCACTGCCACGTCATCAGTTTGTGACACTCTAACTACGGGAAACCCTAGGAACAGGGGTCCCACCTCATGCCAGCCTACCGGGTGGGCAACACCGTGGCGTGCATCTCTGAGAAAAGGTACTTTTACCTCATATACGGCCGGGCACATTCACAAAATAGCCCTCATTCCCTAATGTGCTCCTGGGAGATATTGGAGTCACCACCGTACAAGAATCTGAACTCGAACACCCCCCCTCTCAGCTCCTGGACAGGAAACAAGCCCAAGGGAGTTGGCATGAGAGGATAACGTCGCCTGTGGCAAGTTTTGGTGAAGATATCAATAGGGTTATCTGACGTTGGAATATACTCTAGTTGAATAGAGCCATTCTTGGTCTTCTCACAAACAAAATGGTACTGTATCTCTATATGCTTGGTCGGGGCATGAAACACCGGGGTCCTCGCAATGGCTATACAACTCTGGTTGTCAGATTACATCATGGTCGTTTGCTGGGGAAATCCAATCTCCAAAGAGCCTCTGTAACCACAGTGACTCACATGTAGCACTGCAAACAGCCCTGTACTCTGCCTCTCTGGAGGATAAGGCACCGGTCAGCTGTTTCTTTCTACTCCATGAAAGTGCTTCTGAGCCAAAAGAAAAGGTGTAACCTGTAGTCGACCAGTCAGAGCTTCTTTTTCAGAAGTCACCTACCAGCTTTACAGTTGTGCCCTTGATCCACAGAGTTGAGAAGGGACATTACAGTTTTACACCTCTAGGAGGAGCAGCTAGTATCTCAGTTTCTCTGGGGCCAGATCATAGGGAGTGACGGCGTTCCAATTTGAACCTCTCTAGGGGGAGTTGCTAGTGCCCCAACTTCTCCTAGGGACAGATTAGGAGGAGTGAGGGCTGTTTTGTGGTTGTGCCGGACTTGTATGGGGTAGTTTTCTGAATTTGGCTGTGTGTTTCTATATTGCAGTGCTTGTATCGTTTCTAGTCTGGGCAAGATTTGGTCAGTGCTATGGTGCCTAGATTAGGGCTTTTTTGTTACCATACTAATCAATTTTCATGAAAGAATCTAACAGAAAGTCACTGCTCTCTATATATATTTGTATACCATGTATTGTTTTATGTTGCAGGTTTTGCAAGCTGGGGAACTTATGCCGGGTGTCACAACGGCTGAAATAGCATCAAGAAGGAAGAAGTTGATGTCTGTGTTGCCACATGGAAGTTTGGTGATATTAACTGCTGCTACTGTAAAGCACATGACAGATGTGGTGCCTTACCCATTTCGCCAAAGCTCTCATTACCTTTACTTCACTGGTTGTCGTGAGTCAGGAAGCATTGCAGTTATATACAATGCAGGTGATCTATGCATGTTCATGCCAGATCCCAATCCGGAGGTAGTTGCATGCTGGGAATTTAAGGGACTTCTGATGGGCGTTAACTACCCTAGTAGTCATTGGAGTTTTGCCATGCTTTTTTGTAGAATGCTTTTTGGGAAGGACGCTTGGCACATGCACCAGAAGCCATTACCAACTTAAAGGCAAATCGAGCTTACAACATGAGCGATTTACCTAAGGTAACATATTTAATGGTCTTTAAGTCTATGGGACTTCAGGTGTAGGAGGAAAATTCTGGTAATGAGAACGTGTGTTAGGCTCACCTTGGAGTACTTCCATAAACCATGTTTTCTGTCTCTCCAATTTCCCAGGATGATTTTGTGTTCAGTAAGCTTTTTTCACTTTTGGGTTCTGTGTGCTACTGAGTTCTTCTATCATTTTCGCCTATGGGAAGTGAGAGGTTAAGCAATTGGTGCTGCCAACGAATTAAGCATTCATTGCGGGACACAGAACTAAGTCTTACAAACAAGTGAAGTAAATCCTTTCACAAGGAACCGGCTATGCTAGATGCCTGAGGGCGTGTTTCTACCCTAGCAACTACTGATTGTTGCAGCCTATTTACAGGAAAAAGAGAACTTAAAAGGACTGACTATTTAAAGGCATGGGGATTCACTAGATGCTGCTGGTATAATAACAGAGCAAGCTGCCCAATCCAATATTGGATATGCTGTGACATGAACAGGAAACTACAGTGAGAGTATCATGGAAAGTTGTGGCATTATGATGCTCGACAACTGCTATTGCGTAATGGAGATGTCGTGTAGTTGGAAAATTTGAAGCTAAAATCACTTCAGCCCTGTCTAGTTTTGCAGTTCTCAGTGTGCCACATTATTTAAATGTAGAACATGATGATGAGAATGTTAGTTTGTCAATTAATAGTGTGTTATGCCTTTGTTAAGTCTGCTTGGGCTGGTCTCTCTGATTTGGGCTGGTGGCTTAATGTTAGTGTCAAGGCACAAGAGATTTGAAGGGCATAAAAGATTCTTGACCTTAAGCGGGTATGCACACCGTGGAATGGGGTCACTAAAAAATACGTAAGATAGCATGTGAGTTCAACATGAGAATTAATTGTTTCTTATAGAACTACAAAAAATATATATACATAAGGGGATTTTTATTTGAAATAGATGAGAATTTTGATACATAAGGGATACTTTTATTAAAAAGTGAGTTACAAAAGGGGGGTTTAAAAATGTGTGGTGCCAGTTGGGATTCCCATCTGTGTGGGACAAGTTATCAAGGAAGTCAATTTGCTCTGCGGCCCCAGAAAGAATATAAAAAAGTCTTACTTTTCTCAAAATACCTCTAGGATCCATTTTATTTTTGCCACAATCTTCTGGTATATTAGTGGCTTGTATGAAGATAGTTACATGCGTTGTAGAACAAATGAACCACACAACATAGATGGCCAATGTAGTAAGGATGCTACAAACCAACATCGTCTAGTGACCGAGACCCACCAGGCATATAAAATGCATTATTTGCTCGCTGAGTGTCATGTTAGAGACACATAGTTGGTCCTGGTAAAAGTTATCAGAACCTCTCGTCCGACAGGCTCCACTTGGTTCCAGCCTTGGAAGAGGCAAAAACATCTCACTTTCTTTTGGCATCCCCATGTTAGCCATTCAACTAGTAATCTTTAAAGCATGATATTGTATCCTCCACAAACAAGGTGATTGTAGCCACAGATACAGTTGGCTGCCACAGTAGATGCGCAGTGGGTTCATGATGCAGTCATGTACAGCGAGTCATGGTTTCAATGGTACATTGAAACATTGTGTCTTTTGGTTCCTTGGGTTCCACTTCAGACAATGGTCGTGGGACCAAGGTGGTTCATGTTCGACGTTTGGGACAACTAGTACGCTCCATTCTGTACCATGAACTAGTACGTCTTGTTTTGGACTAGTGCGATAGTTTTTAGGTCAACGTTGGCGCCTCTGTTGACTGGTCAAAATGACCATTTTTGAACATTGTGGGGTGTATTTTTGGCCTTTTCCCATGTGTTTGGGCTCTGGCCTTTTAAGCCCTTTATGGCAGTAAGCTCTTTTCCTTCATGTTTATTAATTAAAGACTAGACTCTAAGCTAAAATAAAAAGCCTTATATTTTTTTAATGATACATAACATCCACAGTAAGTTATAATGTTTGTAGTTCGATTAGTACCGCACTTCCGTACATGTATCGATGGTACGTGACCGTCCAGGGCCTCATGATTTCCCCCTCTCCACATGTCAGCTCACCTCACATCAATAGATTTAATTTTGTATCTGAGTATATCTAGTCCTTAGTCTTTCAGTCAGTATCATCCAATAGTCCTAGTCGAGTCACATGGTCAGCATTGCTTTCGTACTTTTGAACGGTTGAGCCTTGACACCCCCCTTCTATCTGAGTGTTGGTGCTTGGTGCATATTTGAGCGTGCAGACACTGTCGCACTAGATACTGAGATATGGTCTTGAGGTTGAGCTGTGCTTTTGTATTGAGTTATGTAGTTTGTCTTTGTTGTCCCGCTATGGAGTCTACCATCATCTACTATGTTGCCTTGCCTTGAGAGAGGGAGAGACTTTTAGGATATTTAGTAGAGAAAGAAAGAAAGAAAGAAAGAAAGAAAGGAAGATTTTGTAACGTCTATGTGAGGCCGAAATCGGCCTATGAGACAAATCAAGTAAACATGTGTGTATGTCTTCCATCTATCAGAAAAGAAAAATAAGCCAAACTAGTACAAAGTAAAGAGAAAACCTTGGTGTATGATGGAATCTATTCCGGGAGGGGGATGGAGCTCTAGTACTAGGGATGTGTGCATGTCTATATGCTCAAGGTAGTACAATCATGCAGATGCTTCAAGTTAGCTAGCTCCATCCTGTGCTAATAGGGGGGTGTAAAATGTGGTACATGGGAGGATCAGGAGCAAGGGCTATTCGGATGAACGTAGCTAGGTGAGCCATCATCTGGGCTTGTCTCTCCTGAGCAGCTCAACGCTCTCGGGTCTGGATCTCCTCGATTTGTCTGTGGTGGAGTCGTGGGGCCCGGCATCCGGTAACACGTGGATGTTGTCCGGCTCGGCTCATCTCAGCCTGCTAGAGAGTCACTCCCCTCGGTGCGAATGGGAGTGGAGGAGGTGTGGTCCTCTGGAAAAAATCTGTAAGCTGTGATCGTGTCTCTGTATGTGGCTGCAAAAGTGTATCTCTATGACTCTGTATCTCTAGCAGGTAGGGCCCCAACTGTCTCTGACCTTGAGAGTGCATGATCTCGCGGAGGGTAGGCTGCCCTATGAATAATAACTTGTATCTTCCTCTAATATCATCATAAGCTCTGCATCTGTAAACAAAATGCTCCTCACTCTCCACCTCCTCTTTTGCATACTTGACAGGTTCTCTCCTCCCTGGGAATGTCATGAGCTCGCCCCACCTCTACCTCTAGTTTGTGTGATGATACTCTGAGCTGACCAATTGCCACCCGTGAGCTGTCTGGCATGTAGGTGTCCATATAGCATGGTCGTCGTATGAACCTGTCCTCGAGTATGGTAAGGAAATGATCTCTGTAGTGTGACATCTTTCGTTGAAGGGGAGATGTGATCCAAGTCTGTCTGATATATAGCTACAAGAGATCTTGTCAGAGCACTATGTTTCTCTCACTATGCCGCAATACATACAAAGCACCTAGAGGGGTTTTTCTATGTGTGTGTTCGCTTATTTGGCATGCAAAGTTGGACCTCTTCTGAAGTTTCAAGTGTTTTGTCTGACTGTTTATTTGTGTCATTTCTAGTGTGTTAGAAAAGTCCATCCGAAGCCCATTGGTTGGGCACTCTATGTGGAGATCTACCCAAGGTTGCGTGGATACTTTGTCCATTGAACAATGAAAAGTCTGTGTGAGTTCTACTCAAGGTTGAGTGTGGATAGTCTGTCCATCGGAAAGTCTATTCGAGGTGTAAAGGTGGTTTGGATAGTCTATTCAAAAATCATTGCTAGAAGGCAAAACTGGGTACAGTGCAAGTCTATAGGTAGAGTCCATTGGCACCTATGTTGGAAAGCAGGAGGTGAAGCCAGTACAATCTACACCAGTCACTGCCATGTCCATGTATAACTCATACCTGCTGGTCCTGGCTGCAGGTTTCTCCAGTGCTCATAGGGGCCACCCTGCGTGTACCTGGCTGCAACAGGGCAGCAGCAACACCAGACCTTGTGTGGTGTTCACGCTGCAGATGCTGCAGGACGGTGTCTGCAGGATGCCAACCCCCTTCGCATGGGTGCACAGCAGCCAGCAAACACATTATGCGCACCAGGGTAGCCACAGCAGGTGTGCAGGTATAGGCTGTAAGGGCGGCCAGGAGAGGGCAGTTTTCTATCGCCACAGGAGGTTACTCCAGCGCGTGGTGGTTGTGAAGGCAATTTCTTGCCCGCATCCACTTCCCAGTTAGAATTTAACATAAAACAACCTAAGGCCTTTTTGTTTTTAAAAGAGGGTGTCAGGTCAAGGTTTAATAATGTGTGAATGCTTCCCTTTATAAAAATAAAAAAAAGACCATACGCCCAGCCAAGTTGAGGGTTTTTAACAAAGGTGTGAAAGGGCCAATTTTTTTAGAACCTGCTTTAAAATCAGAGGCCCTCTCTCTTGGCCTAGGAAGCTTCTTGCAGAGCTTCCTGAGGCGGTTACTATTTAACCTAGGCAACTTCCAAAGAAGCTACCCGCTAGGAGGTTTAACCTCTAGGTGGTTAATCTTCTAGTTTTCCAATAAAAAGACTCCGACAGTTGGGGTGTAACAAAAATCACGGTAAGCCCTCACATGTGCGTACCCTTGCCTCTATCTCTTCCTCTCGCTACTCTTGCTTATTTATTTACGTGACTTGGGTGTATTTCCCAAGTGGGCCCTACATACTTACTCTTGTGTTATTCTACCTGTGCATCATGGTTATCACACGTTGCATCTCCGTACGTGATTGGCGCCGCTAGCCCGCATCAACCCATGGAGGAAATGCTAGTTTCTTCTCCCGACTCCCACACCTGCACAGATTTCGTTGAATTTCGGCCTGGTTGCCCTCGTGGCGAAGGTAGCCTTGCCGGTTACCAATTGAGTGCAACCGGCTGGAGCTTTTGACTAAAAAGTCAACACACGGAGTGTACACGCTCTGCTCGAACTCTCAACCTCACGGTGGGAGGTGCTAGACGTACTGCTGCGTTGCGTGCGTGTACATATGAGGGAGGGAGCGTGTGCTGATGATATTTTGAAGTTGTGCGCTACGCCCCCAAAAAGTGCCTTGACGGGCTGTGCAAGTCACGGTAACCTACACGCAGCCAAGCTAGCCGAAATTTATCTAGAGCCCAACTGCACGGGCATCATCCCGAGGATGCTTCCTCTCCATCTTCTGCTTCACACGCAAGTCCCGTTTTTGGCCCGTGATCAGGAGTCTTTTGTTTCTTCAAACTTGTCACGGCCCTTTTTCGGAATTCGAAGTAACTACCTTTGGCTCTTGATTGACGAAATGGACGGCCTTCTTAGGCTTATGTGTGCTGGGTTGTGATACGCACTAAACCGACAACTTAGATAACTCTATAACTCTTTTCTTGCGCCAATGGACACGATTGAATGATGTTCACGTTGGAGATGGACTAGCAGCCTTGGACACTACTCACTTGATTTCCAAGACCTTCACAATGGTTTTGGCGGATTTGCAAACTCGCTTACATGTAATTTGTATATTTGGATTGCAATCACATACCCCCTTGGTATTGCGCAATCCCGTGGACTTTTTTACATGACATCTATATCTTTACGAAGAACTCAGACAACACTTTGGCTGTCACGAGGGGTGACAACATGATTGGGGATCCTTCCCACTGTGTCACCACTTCGCCAAAGATAGCAGCTGCAAATCAGTCAACAAAACAATAGTAGAAGAGTTTTCGTACACACTGGCCACTTCCGCAATGCACAAGGATTGTCTCAAGCAAAAAAGGACGGAATGTTTCTAAAACACTGTAAGAGCCCCGTACAACTAAGAGTTCTTAATGCTTATAGAACTTGACAAAATATTAATCACAACACTTCAAAGAGACAAGAGGTAGAATGAGGGTTGAAGATGGGCAAACCCCCCCGAAGGAAATAGATTTCTACTCAACCCAAGTACCTTGGATTGAGCTCAGTTACAATCAACCCGAGGGTGAGTTTAAGTAGACTCACACTCGTAGATCATGCAAGATGCCATGTGCACATGCATAAAAGTAAACATAAGTAGACTTCTCAAACATATGTACAAATATAAAATTCGCCTGCTGCGTATGCTAGAGAAGAGATCTAGTGTCTTGGTTGCTTGTAGGATGAATAGAAGAGTGCAAAACTGAAGGGAAACAACAGTATTTTCAGATTTATAGGCGTGCTATCCTGAAAAACAGTAAGCTAGAGAGAGAGATATGGCTTCTTGAGGATGAAGGAATAGTAAGCGTAGAGAGAGATGGTAATGGTAATGAAGGGGTTTTCTTGGGCTGATGGTAGAGGAAAATTCAGCAACTAGGAGATGGGAAATGAGAGGGAAAGAGGCTTTATTTATAGCGAAGTTGCCTCAAGAGAGAAGGGAAAAGTTGAACAGGATTGTGACAAGTATTTAGTAAACGATAAAGTTGGCATGACAAGTGTCCACACAATTGTCTCTTCCTTTGAAATCTTTTTGACAAGTATCCACACACTTGTCTCTTTCTTTGAAAGCCTTTTGACAAGTGTCTCATCTTTTGGAAAGTTTGTGACAAGTGTTCCGCCACGTGTCCTCCTTTTGGAACCTTCCTTCTAGAATCTCCCTTCTAGAATCTTCTAGAAGCTTCCATCTTGGAACTGCTAAAAACACACATCAATATGGGTGTCAATTGAAAGCTCTTTTCGAGGACAATATGGTTTTTGCTTCAAAACATGGACCTCTATGAGGAGATAAAGCATTTAATGCATTCATCCTACATATGGATAATGAGCAATCTTCATGATCATGCCATCTTGTTGATTGTAACTGTCTTTTTTGGCGGATCTAGCCCACACTGCAAGGCATCAATATGCACGAGTTACAAGTCACAGGTGCTCTATTGGGTTATCTAGGTGCGAGTGTGCACTATCTATGTTCTAACCCATTGTGTGGGTCCACCATAACCTGTGACTACTCATCGGTGATCATACTAAGGTGCACTGTTCTAGCTATCTTGTTTTACAAAAGGAAAACACACTTGTAAATTTTAAGATTAATAGAAAAAGAAAACAAGTTCTTTTCTATTGGGGTGTGACTACCCACCCACTCTTATTCAGCTGTCCTCAGCTGCAAAGCTTCCTCATATTGTTTAAGAATCTCCAGGTAAGCCCACATGAAATTTTTATCCACCCAGTTGGCGTCGGCTGTGGGTAAATCTTTAAACTTCAATAGAAATTTCCGTGTCAAAAGGCCACTTCTTGTAGTTCGATCCTTTTGTTTGGGTTGAATGAGTTGCTATGTGTCTTCAACTTCTGGGGGATCCTCTGTAATAGGCTTCTCTAGTATTGATCCCTTGTAAGGCTTTAATAGGCTTACATGAAACGAATTATGTATCTTCCAATGACTTGGGAGTTCTAGCTTGTAGCATACTTCATTAATTTTCTTGATGACCTTGAAGGGTCCAAAGTATCTTTCGACAGCTTCGAAAAAGACCTTGTTTGCCTTGAACTTTGCTGTAACCTGTTCTTATCAAACTTTAGTAAGACATGTTGTCCTTCTTTCAAAACCAAATGCCTTCGTCGCTTATCTGGTTGCTTCTTTTGTCGTTCTTGGGCAGCTTTGATAGTGGCTTGGACTTGATTTATAGCTGTCTTCAAGTCTGAAACAAACTCATCAACGACAAAAATCTTGTCTTTGGTACGGATAATAATGGAGGTATTATTCTTCCTTGCATTATTTCGTTTGGAGCCTTCCTTGTAGAGGAGTGTCGGGTGTTGTTGTAGGCAAACTCCAATAGAGTTAAATACTCTCCCACTGTGACTTCTGCTCACTAACATAAGCTTTTAACATATCAAGTAAAGTGAGATTTATGACTTCAGTTTGCCCATCCGTTTGTGGATGAAATGATGAGGAGAGCTTTAAGGTTGTTCTTCAATTCTCAAATAAAGCACACCGAAAGTGCGTCTGCGACCACATTGTGCTTGCCAGGAGTATATAAGATTTGAAAATGAAACATAGACAAGAAGTTTTCGCACTTTGCATGCCTTTCTTGTAAGTGCTTTTGAGTGTTGAAATACTTCAAGCTTTGGTGATCAGTTCTTACAATGAATTCATTGCCTAAGAGATCATGTTTCCAATTCTTCAAATTATGAACCACAACCAAAAGCTCTTTCTCATAAATATCATACCTCTTCTCTGCATCATTTAGGCGTTAGCTTTCAAAAGCTACTGCATGGCCTTCTTGATTCAGCACAACACCAATGCAATTGCCACAAGCGTTTGCTTCAACCACGAATGGTTTTGCTAAGTCGGGGATGATGAGAACCGTGCGTGAAGTGAGTGCGATTTTCAGCTTTTGAAAAGCTGCCCTCTCTTTCTCCTTCCATTGAAAAGTGCTATTCTTCTTGGTTAGGTCATGTAAAGGAGAAGCAATGTGCGCAAAATGCTTGATGAAGCGGCGCTAGTAAGAGCATAACCCCATAAAAGATCGCACCTCATGCACATCACGAAGATCTGGCCATTCTTGGATTATTGTGATCTTCTCTGGATCCATTTGAATGCCTTGACCTTCTTCTCAAGTTGTGAGAGTGACCTTGTCTAGTTCTTCTTGTGCCTTCTTCCATGCCTAGATCTCGAAGTAGAGGAGGACGAACTTGTCTCTAAAGATGAAGAAAAGGGTAAAAATTATCGACGTCTTTGCCTTCAATGAGATTTTTTGTATGAATGAGGTATCTCCTTGTTGCTTGATGACGACCCATCTGAAGATTCACTAGATGAATTTGAGGAAGAGGATGTACTTCGGCTTCGATGTCTTCTCTTCTTTGAGATAGAGCATCCTCTTTTGCCTCGTCCATTCTTCATCTTCATAGCTAACGGGCTTTGTGATCGGCTCCTTCCATTAGGATTGCGTTGCTTTGCTGGCTGCTCTTTCTTGGCTTCATTGGGCTTCTCGTCCTTGTCGAGTTTGAGAAGTTGTTCTCCGATGGAGCGGTTCTCCTCTTGCAAACTTTGAAGAGCTTGTAAGATAGTAGTGTTTGTGTCTTTTATTAGTAAAATAAGAACTGGTCAGGCAAAGGTGCACACAATCAACTATAGGCACTAGTAGCGTATGGATGAGGATCAAGCCAAAGCTCTGATATCACTGTAAGAGCCCTGTACAACTAAGAGTGCTTAATGCTTAAAGAACTTGACAAAATATTAATCACAACACTTCAAAGAGACAAGAGGTAGAATGAGGGTTGAAGATGGGCAACCTCCCCCGGAAGGAAATAGATTTCTACTCAACCAAAGCACCTTAGGATTGAGCTCAGTTATAATCAACCTGAGAGTGAGTTCAAGTAGACTCACACTCGTAGATCATGCAAGATGCCATGTGCACATGCATAAAAGTAAACATAAGTAGACTTCTCAAACATCTGTACAAAGATAAAATTCAGCTGTTGCGTATGCTAGAGAAGAGATCTAGTGTCTTGGTTTTGTAAAATGAATAAAAGAGCGCAAAACTGAAGGAAAACAGCAGAATTTTCAGATTTATAGGTGTGCTGTCCTGAAAAATAGCAAGCTAGAGAGAGAGATATGGCTTCTTGAGGATGAAGGAATAGTAAGCGTAGAGAGAAATGTGAAGGTAATGAAGGGGGTTTCTTGGGCTGATGGTAGAGGAAAATTCAGCAACTAGGAGATGGGGAAATGAGAGGGGCTTTATTTATAGAGAAGTTGCCTCAAGAGAAAAGGGAAAATTTGAAGAGGATTGTGACAAGTGTTTAGTAAAAGATAAAGTTAGCATGACAAGTGTCCACACACTTGTCGCTTCCTTAGAACGCTTTTTGACAAGTATCCACACACTTGTCTCTTCCTTTGAAACCTTTTTGACAAGTGTCTCATCTTTTGGAAAGTTTGTGACAAGTATTCCGCCACGTGTCCTTCTTTTGGAACCTTCCTTCTAGAATCTCCCTTTTAGATTCTTCTAGAAGCTTCCATCTTGGAACTGCTAAAAACACACATCAATATGGGTGTCAATTGAAAGCTCTTTCCGAGTACAATACGTTTTTTGCTTCAAAACATGGAATTATAGGAGCAGATAAAGCATTCAATGCATTCAACCCACATATGCATAATGAGCAACCTTCATGATCATGCCATCTTGTTGATTCTAACTGTCTTTTCTGGCGGATCTAGCCCATACTCCAAGGCATCAACCCTTTCTATGTGCAAGTATGATCCAGATATGCACGAGTTACAAGTCACAGGCGCCCTCTTGGGTTATCTAGGTGGGAGTGTGCACTCTATGTTGTTTTACAAAAGGAAAACACACTTGTAAAATTTAAGATTAATAGAAAAAGGATACAAGTTCTTTTCTATTGGGGTGTGACAAACAATGTCTACCTCCATGAATGTTCTAATACTCTAAATACTTTTTTTTTGAGTTAGAGATTTTTCATGTTATTGAATGCACGTAGATGCCTGAGTGGCCGCATACGTAATACCATGTTTGATCCGCATGGCCAAATCGTAATAGGTATTACTTGCCAATGGCTCTACTAGTCATTTTCTTTCTTCTCTTGTGGTACATCATTTTAGCTCGACATGATGCCTGCTGATCGCCTTTAGGTGGTCCGTTAGGCAAAGCATCTCGATTGGGTGGATCGGCTCTTGCTTTTCAGATAATGCGTTTGCCCGTTAGCCATCTCAGTTCTCGGGAACCTCATGGGTGGGTCGAGCAAGGACGACAGGAAAGCTAGGTAGTCTAGCTCAAGGACACGTAAACCCGTTACGAAGGAATTGTTGCCAGTTGGTAGTCATACATGCATTGAAAATTTGGCCTCATTATCTCTATGGTATGGACTGACCACCATTCATTGAAATCTCTATGTGATCAACCTGACCTTCAAGATTGCAAGGCAAGGTGGGCCGAGCTCATGTAGGTGTTCAACTTTGAGACACGCTACCGTGAGGGCACTACCCATGCAGTGGACGATGCCCGTAGTAGGACCTGGAGGTGGATATTCTTTCGTTCACTGAAATCTCAACCGATTTCTATCTTTCTCACTGAGGGCGTGGTCACAAACTGAGGACGTGGCATGTCCATAAGTTGTCCCAACTTTAGGGCACCTGTCGACAACTAGGGAAATTAAAAAGAAAACGAAAGTTTGCTAGCAATACGGAAATCAACAATTTGCGTTGAAGTGTTGACGTGGTTGACCGTATGGATTCCTGCAAAACGCGTTGGCTGTGTTGACCTGGCAGGCTGTACATAATGCATTGGTTGCTTTAGCGTTAGTGCTTTTGGGAGCCAAGAGCTTTTGAGAGTGGAAGCTTTTCATGCACTGCTTTTCCCATGGCCAAGGGCATTTAAATAAGTCCCCTGGGCTCTCTTTGGCTCACAAGTGCTGACGAGCCAGTGAGTAGAGGAGACTCGCTGTCACCAGCGTGTGACTACTATCTATCCTTTTTGTTGATTTCTTTCTTATTATCTATTTACTTTCACTTTTTGGAAACACCCCTTGGGAAATCTGACTGCCCTGCATTGCATAGCTAGTGTGGAGCTGTTCAGAGGGAGTCCAGGCCTGAGGGCAAGAGAGCACTAAGGTTGGACAAGGACTATGGTTAGCCAAGTGGGGTCATTGACTAGCCAAAGTGGAATCCTTTGCTACAGAGGCTACATTTCAGTTCTGGATGTGGCCGCAGTGTACAAAGAGGGTCGGATGACCTAGAAAGATACAATGGCAGCATCTCCTAAAATTTAGGGAACTGCTATTTTGGGACCTGAAAATGTCTTCGCGTCATTACGTGCAGTTTGACATGGGGATCATTTTGTTACTCTGTGGCCAAGTCAACAGAGGCTGCAGGTGAGATATTTTTAGACCCGAGGGTCTAAAGCGGAAAAATGCACAAATGAGTGACACTTGGCACTCTGAGGCGAGTTTACTACTTATAGAGAAGGCAAAAACGTGATTTATAGCTGGGAGGCTCATTTTGCAAGTCTCTGTCACAGGTTAAGAGCTATGGAGTGCTTGCTTTCCCTCTTATGCACAGTGCGGTGCCAGGAGTGATGCCCTCCACGCTACGCACTGCCCTCTCTCTCCCCTATGGCAGTATGTTATGCCCCACTAGTGGGCTTTTCATTTGACCAATGTACAGTTGTGTGGGTTCATGCGCGATTGCCGAGGCAAGAGCCTCTTGCATAGGTACTGGATTAGCTAGCGGCTAATCCCCTGCAGGTACAGGTGATTCGGAGAGGTTTCACGCTCGAAATCTCGTCCGATTTAAAGGGCAAGTAGCCCTACAGGTGCGGGAGCTCGAGGACTTGCTACGGATGCGACCGGCACGCGAAACGGAGCCCGAAACAGTAAATTACAGCCTGCTGTGTATTTTTGCAGGTTTAGGGTTTTGGCCCTAAACGGACCCTAATACCCCCAAGAGGTTCGGGGACGCAAAGGGACCGTTGTATAGGTGATCTGGCGCATTTTCGGGGCTGAAAACAGAGAATTCAGTGTGCTGCAGATTCTCGCCAGGTTTTGTAAAGTGCCCGTATGCGTCGGGAAGGTCAGTCAATGCGTGGGAATACTGACTGTGAAGGGTCCTAGTACAGTTATGTTGCCGAAATCGGGCCGAAACAGTTGAAATTCAGCCAAGTGTGTGCGGGGCAGCTTGTAGGGATCCACAACGTTTATTCCCTCTTTTGAACAATAAAGAAATACCGAAAGGGGCGCCTAAGTTAGGGGCCAATCTGGTGTCGGTCTTCTCATACAGGTGCATTCTAGCATCTGTATCCCATTCCCCTCTCTTGTGTCACTATAGCGCAGGTATAATAGACGACTAATAATGGGTGAAAGCTAAATCAAGGTTTAAAGTAAAGTTTACCGCCCTTTTTGGATTGAACAGGCCGGTTTCACCCGCGGGCAACTGTACTTTGCTCAAGCATTAATACAAAAAGAAATACCGAAAGGGTTGCCAGTCTTTGGGCCAATCTCCCTGGCCTAGTGGTCTCGTACGGTCCCGTACATTTTGTACATGTACGACGATGTGCGGTAATAAACGAACTAAAAACAATGAAGATGTACGACGACGTTATGTACGTTCAAAATAAAAAAACAAATAACTCTTAAGCCTAAGACCTAGGCCCTTGCATTATGTAGTATGTACTATGTAGATACTAGTATCAATAGATTATAGAGAGAGAGAGAGAGAGAGAGAGAGAGAGAGAGAGAGAGAGAGAGAGAGAGAGAGAGAGAGAGAGAGAGAGATGGAAGGATGGGGTTGTGGGGGGGGAGAAAGAGAGAGAGATGGAGACGTGAATTATGTGAGCTTCAATGGGAGCTTGAGAGGGAGAGACCCAAGGGAGAGAAGATGGAGAGACAAGACTCTGGTCTCTAGCATAGTTACCGGGGAACGGACCTTAAAGGGGCATGGAACGTCGGAATAGCGTTTCGGCAAGCCACGCAGTAGGGAACGGCCTGGAACGTTTGGGCGTTCCGGAAGACATTGACTCACCGGAACGGCGGGATCGGAATGGCCAGAACGGCCAGTCAATGTACAGATTCCAACGGCTATAAATGAGCAGAAACATACAGATTTTGGGATTCTTCTTTCTGGCAGCCCTTATGAATTGTCCCCCCCCCCCCCCCCTCACCCCTTTCATTCACAAGTGCAACAAGCTCTCAAGCTCTCTCTCCCTTGAGGCTTGCTCTCAAGCTTTACCCTCGGGCCTCAAGCTCTTAAGCTCTATCCCTTGGGCTTGCCCTCAAGGCTTCCACGGAGTCAAGCCTCTCTCTCAACTTTCAAGCCCTCTCTCTCAAGCTCTCTCTCTCAATTTTCAAACCCTCTTCTTCTCTAATTATCCATAGCCTCTTCTTCTCGTTCAACCCCCTCCGTTCAAGCGGGCAACACTCAAAAGGTGAAGGAATGGTCGTGGTGGGATGAAGTGACCTCGGAGGGAACCTTGTCGGTGGCGGGAGGTTCTCGTGCAGGGGCATGCAAGTTATGCTCTTACACGCGGAAAGGGGGGCATGACAAAGTGAGGGCACACTTTCTTCGAGTGCCGGATGTGCATGATGTACAGCCGACTACTACGAATTGGGAGGCTTCTCAAGCTAGTGGCTCTTGAGTTTTGAGTCTTGAGACTCGAGAGTTGCGACTTTAGGACTTCCATTATCCTTACCTTTTTGTATGGCTGCTTGCCCTCTTTGTAGCATCTTTATGGTATTTATCACCTTTAGTCTTTTGGTATTGTGGTCACTGGTTTGGCCCCCTTGTAGTCTCATCATGGTATATGTCACCTTTGGTTTTTTTGTAGCGCCTTGGCGGGCTCTGTTAGCCAAAATTTAGCGAAAAGTGTTATCTCTGACTTCTACTCTTGCAATTATTTGAGAGCTCTAATCTGTAATTACATGTGTTATTGTGTAAGGGCATTGTGTTTGTTCAATGTTGTGTATGGACCATCATCCATGGCCGCGGCGCCGCACATCCCAATCAAGTCATAATAAGGTTGAATGGTCTTTGAATCGTGTTTTTGTGGGTATTAGAGTCAAAGGACTCCAATACTACTTGTATTCTAACACATAACGCTAAAAATAACATTATTTGGGTGTTTTATAAGCCTCCCATTCCCGTTCCCCCGTTCCACAGGGAGGCCTATCGCCGTTCGTGTTCCGCGTTCCGGGTAACTATGGTCTCTAGAGCTTGTCACTTGAGAGCTAGAACATGGGAGCATTGAGAGTATTGAGAGCTTGAGAGCATTGACAGCTTGTAAGTGTTGGAGAACAAGATGAAGAGGCGTTGCTTGAATAGGAAGAGGCTAGAACATGAGAGAGGGAGAGCATGGGAGAGGGAGAGCATGGATGATGATGACTAAAATGATGAGAGAGGGAGAGCATGAGAGAAGTGGTAAATTGCAATGCCATCCAATGTCATTAGAATTTAGCCTTTAGGTCACATGGATGATGGATCATGGGCTTCATGTCACATGAGGAAGGGGGAGCATCCACAGCTCAAGAGCCCTAGCACATAGATGATAGAATCCAATGTGGATAAAGTTGCTAAACAAGCTTGAAATTGCGCTCCAAAACGGCCCCAAAATATGTCTCAAACGGTCAGTGATCAATAGTCAAAAAATCCTAACGGCTGCAAAGAATCAACCGTACGGAATGAATACAACGAACGGTACAAGACGGGATCTACCGGACGGAACGAGACGTCCCGTACGTCGAACGAGAACTACCCTGCTCCCTGGGCGGGGAACTACGTCGAGCCGTGTCGATTCAATTGAACTGTGAATTAAGTGTGAAGTATTTTAAAGTGATTCGCTCTCGTGTGTCGCACCAGATTCTCGACTTGGGGTGTCCAAGTTTGCTACAGTGGTATCAGAGCTCATTCGATTTCTCTTCTATCAAGAAATCCGATCCCTTTTTCCGTGACACACATGGATTCTGACAAGGATCACACGACTCCTCCTGCCACTTCAGGAACGGGAGGCAGCACGGGAAATTCAAGTGGATTAGCAGATCAAGAATACGGGCCACCTCAGCCTACGGAGTATCAACTAATGGAGATGTGTCATGGGACAGGCACCACGTGCCAACGGAAAAAAGAACAGATTGAACAACTTTTAGCACTTTAAATAACAATTGAACTGAAAAAGATAGACGACACGAGACGGGGAGTGGAGGAGTTTCACCCCAAGAGAGCACTTGCCCCAAAAGTTGGCGCCCCTTTCGCTATTTCTTTATATTGCTTGAACTCAGTACAACACCGATACTCCAAACTCTGCACCTTCTCCAGGAAGCATGCCATAGAATGAGCTCGTGGCTCATATATAAAGGCCCTTGGCCTATGAAAAGCAATTTACATGAAAAGCTATAAACTCAAAAGCAACTGTTCCCTAAAGCATTAGCGCCAAAAGTTACCAGCACGAATTGCGGTTGCTCGTACAACTGCCACGTCAGCATGTCAACGCGAAATCCGGGATTCCGTAGAGACTGCCACGTCATCATTTTTTACGCTTTGTGTGTGTGTGTGTGTGTGTTGTCGCCGCTTTAATTTTTAATGCCTTTAGGTCACTTAAGCCCCATCAGATGGGGTCCCATAAGTTGGTGGGAACTCTTCTTTAAAAATAGGCCACTCGTCCAGACTTTGTAGGTCGGTAAACTTCTTCTCCTGCTTTTGCTTCTTTACGTAGGGTTTAGCCTTCTCGATCTAGATCTGCAGGTTGGCTCGGTTCAGTGGCTTGACACGTTAGCAGTTTGTGACATCCTCCCTTATTGAAAGAAAGTAATCGTCCGCGATTGCAACATATCTGCAAAACAACTCAAGTTAGCTTAAAAATTTCCGAGGGTCATTTTGAGGGACATTCGGAGGGACAATCAGTTTTCTCATTCCAAATCGAAGCTCTTGATTTCCTGGGTCGTTGGCTTCCCAGAAGAATCTTATGCAATAAGGAGTCTCATTCGAGATTGGAGCTCTTGATTTCTTGGGTCGTTGGTTTCCTAGAAGTATCTCATCCAATAAGGAGTCTCATTCCAGATCGGAACTCTTGATATTCTGGGTTGTTGGCTTCCCAGAAGTATCTCATCCAATAATTTAGTGGTCGGCACATCACAATGCAACACAAATGCTCACATATGCATGTTGCAAGACATAGAAACATAAAGCCGCCGATGAACACTCCTCCCGCATAATCTAACAAGGTCTGGGCCGGGAGATATTCAACGACTCCCTCATCACTCCTCGCGCATAATCTGAAAAGGTCTGGACCGGGAGATATAGGGACCTTTTACAACCAAACACTCCCTAGACTGCAGCCTGCGTTGTTTGGAGGTGCTGCGAGTAACCACTGCTCAGACTTCTTAATACTCCCCCCGTAAATAACCACAAGGGTCTGGGTGATAGTATGAACAAGCATTCTCAAACATCATTTCTCACTACTCCACCCGGGAGTAAAATCACCAATCATTGAAACTCGGTTCACTCTTCGACGGGGAAGGCGCCATTTGAAGTAATCAAGGGGCTAAGAAGGTCTTTCCATTTTTAAGCACCAAAGACAAGATTTTTGAAGCCGATCAGTACACGAGGGATTTAAACAGTGCATTTGCCAAGGTTCTTGAGGCTCTAGAGAAGTCTCAAGCACGGCACAAGAAGGCAGCAGATAGACATAGACGTGACTTGAAGTTGAAGGAAGATGATCGGGTGCTCTTACGTTTTCAGAAGGCATGCCTAAGGAAATGAAAGGGAAAGGAGCAGCTTTTTCCAAAGCTCAGCATGAGGTATTATGACCCTTTTCAGATCCAAGAAAAGATAAATGATGTATCCTTCAGACTCAAGTTGCTAGACACTTGGTAGATTCACAATGCTTTTCATGTCAGTCTCTTGAAACCCTTTAAGGGTGAGGTGGTAGTTGACGGAGAGCCTGATGAGCAACCTGAAGTGGAAGAGAGCGAGGAGATGCTCGTTCCAGAACAGATACTGGCCCATAAAAAAAGAAAAGTGAAAGGTAAATTGATTCGGCGGTTCTTAGTGAAATTCAAGAACTATCCCGCATTGGATGTGAAGTGGATGGAGGAGGACCTAGCCGATACTCCTCAGATTTTGGAACTTTAACTTGAGGCTTTCGACTTAGCTACGACTATTCCGAAAGATCACGTAGATCAGTAGAGCTGAATCAGGTGCAGACGGGATTGCACGAGAGGGAGTCACTCTGCTCCTTTGTCACAGATTACTTGGATGGAATAAAGTCACTTGGATTTCAAGGATATTGCTGTGGTGACAGTATTCTGTTGTATGACTTTACGAATAAGGAAATTGAAAATGGGAATTTCTGAACTTGACTCTGATAGATGTGTACTCTCTCACGTGATTTTGTTTGAGTGCAGGATTGAAAGACAAAATGACTGCAACATTTCGGTCTTGAGAATCTATAGAGATGATCGCAATAAGAATTAGCTAATCCAACATCAGTGAGGTTCGAGATGGATCTAGATGCGATTGCTAAATACGTTGCTAGGATTCATGGTCTTAGATTTGGAATCAATTTATATGTGATTGATATGATGTGAATGTGCACGGACTGAGCCGTCTTTGTGCAAGTGCTAGATTTGTGTTTGTCTAGTGTGTCCGTACCTAGAGTTAGTGTCTATTGAGCTGGTTTATGGCCTCTGCCTGTTTTGTAGGTGTAATCGAGGTTGATTACAACTCTTTCAAGAGGGGGGTATGTCACAAACTGATGACGTGGCATGTCCATAAGTTGTCCCAACTTATAGTGCACCTGTCGACAAGGCCCTAGGACAACTAGGGAAATTAAAAAGAAAACGAAAGACTGCTGGCCGTACGGAATCGGCAATTCGTGCTGAAGTGCTGACGTGTCGGGCCGTACGGATTTTCGCAAAACGCACTAGGTGTGCTGACGTGATAGGCTGCACGGAATTCCGCATAATGCGTTGGCTGCTTTAGTGCTAGTGCTTTTGGGAGCCAAGAGCTTTTGAGAGTGGAAGCTTTTCATGTACTGCTTTTCCCATGGCCAAGGGCCTTTAAATGAGTCCCCTGGGCTCTCTCTCTGGCTCACAAGTGCTGATGAGCCAGTGAGCAGAGGAGACCCAGGGGCAATTGTACTTTGCTCAAGCATTAATACAAAAGCAAATACCGAAAGGGGCGCCAGTCTTTGAGGCCAATCTCTCTGGGCACGGAACTACGCCGGGCCGTGTCGACTCAATTGAACTAAGTGTGAAGTATTTTAAAGTGATTCTCTCTCGTGTGTCGCACCAGATTCTTGACTTGGGGTGTCGAAGTCTGTTACAGTTGTTGGACAAATCCTCACTTTGGTGAGATTTGGCGATGAGTCCAAGTGGGATTACATAGCCCAGAGAACAACGGCGGTCCGGACGCTCGTTGGCTAGCTATAGAGAGAAAGGTTGTGGAAAATCATTACATTCGTGGTGGATTACTTTAAAGCAAGGCAAAGTGTGTGTGCCTTTTGATGAGGATATCTGCAAGAACATTTGTGTGAGTGTAACGATGCTCCAAGTGCAGGACAACCTGGCATACACCGTACTCTCTGTTAGGGCCTGATGTGTCAGGGCATTTATCTTTTTGGACTTTTAACTAAGGTTTTAGATTTAAACCTTAGGAGCATGTTTACACAAGGTCTTTATGCCTAGGTAGTTGGAAATACCCGAATGGTCACATGGCTAGTAACAATTTTCGGATGTAACTACCCTGCAGTTTGCAGTTTGCAGTCTTCCTACAGCCGTACTGTTGTTTTAGGCTTGTAGTTGGACGTTGATGATGAATACAGGGTAGAGTAGTACTTTCTCTTGCTTAGCCATGGTCTCTTGTGTTCATACAGTCTGCAGTTTTCATGGTGTAATGTGGAGTCTCTTGCCTCGTTTTTCTCTACACTGCATCATTCTTGTATTGATTACCTGTTAGGGCTGTGAGTCCCTAACACTTTGGCGGTCCTGCTGTGCGTGTCCTAATCGACATGGGAGTGAGTTACAGTAATCTCAAAGACAATCGTGAGTCGGTTATGATGCGAAGTTTCTTTCTCGTGCTCTAACTGCCACTTTCTCTCTAAAGCGGTTCTTGCAACTGGTTTGAATTCAGCCTGAACCATATGGCACTCAAGAATTCAAGAGGCATGTTAGTCGACCTCGACCACCTGCAAGAATTCTTGAATTGGGTAACCCTGCAGGAAGTGTCCGAGGAACATATATTAAAGTTATCGGAGGATTTCTTCCCAAATCTGCCAGGGGGATTCAAAATTACAATTGCTGACAAGTTGCAGGTGTTTGCAGGTTCTTGACAGTTTCTGTGCAGTTTGCTGTTGCAGGCAGTTTTTATTTCTTGAAAGTATGCAGTTTATGCAGTACACAGTTTTATGTAGTTTTCTCAAGGTCTTGTTGGCTTTGGCCATGGTGCTGAAGAGGAACGAACTGGGCAAAGGAGAGACTTTGGGTTCATTTGCAAGTTCTTGACGGTTGAACTTCTTGTTTAGATTCTTGCTCGTTTTTGTTGTGGGGCCACAACCATAAAAGGCACAACCTAGAGGAAAAACGTATTCAGGGTTCTGTTTGTTTCAAGTTTCTGTTAATTTTCAGATCCTTGACAGCATGCGGATAGCAGTTTGGAATTTACAGTTTGCTATTTGCAGTCTGCAGTTTTAGGCAATGTGCAGTCTGCAATTGCAGGCAATGTGTAGTTTGCAGTTTACAGTTCAACTGCTTACATGTTGCAGATTACAGTATGTCAGTTTACAAAATGCAATTTCAGGTATTTCAGTTTGCAATGCAGTTTAAGCAGTTTCAGGGTTTAAAGAGGTACAAATGCTCTCTATTCTTTTGATGTGTGATTAATAGCAAAGAAGAAGAAGAAAAAGTGTGCTATTTGTCAAAAAGATGGGCACTGTGCAAAGCAATGTCCTTATATGTGTAAGCCTTGTCAGAAAGAAGATATTTGTGTCAAGTATTGCATGTCGAAGCAGGGAGTTGTATCAAATTATGCAGAGTTTTTCAGGATGCATCATGTCATGAGGATATGTGTGATGCTCAAGAGGATCTAGAAAAGATTTTTTTTTTGATTTTCTTGATGATGCACATGAGTGGCATACTAGTCGAATTGGTAAGAAGAGGAAGTCATGCTCAACCGCAAGGCGGATATCCAGGTTGCAAGAAGCGGTTGAAGGTCTTTTAGAGAAGTATGAAGATGAGTTTGACGATTACCTTAGTGATGATGAAGTCGAATTGTCTTTTTATCAACCTATTAGTGGTTTTAATGTAATACAACCTCAAGTTGTTGGTTTTCAATTACCAACAGTTTTTTAGGCACCTGCAGTTTCAAAACCTGAAATTTCAAAGCCTGAACCTAATTTTTCAGCACTTGAAGTTTTTCAGTCTGATTTTGATGTTTTTGAATATGGGATCAAAGTTGTAGATACTCAGATTATTGAAGAGAAGAAGTTGATTCAAGAAGGAGATGTTGTTCAATGCAAGGGAGATGAAGTCCAAAAGATGTTGGTGGAAGAAGGAGGAAGCCAGGAGCAACTCATGTGCCAAAGGAGCCAAGAGGATTACCAGCTATCCCCAAACCTCACATCGAAGAGACTCACCTCTTTGCAGGAAGAGAAGGCGAGTTGCCCAAAAGAAGAATTACTGATTGAGAAGAAGGGAATACAAGTGGGAGTGAGCGAGACAAGCCACCAATATCCTATACAAACCTATATACTAACATTTGACATCAATCTTGAAGAGGTTGAAATTCAGGGAGACATCAGATTTTGGTGTAAGGAAGTGGAAGAGCTGAAGATAGATAAAGACATAATGTGTGCTACTGATGAGGACGATGTGATGAATCAATTTTTGATGAATCTTGATGATGAGTATTCGACAGGTGACAGTCCGGGAGGTGTTTGTGTTGATGGAGAAGAGTTTTTTGGAGTTTTGAAGATTGAAAGCCAATTTCTAGGAGTCGATATGAGTTATTCAGTTTGTGAAGACAAGGATCTTGACTTTTAGATCCCTGAATTACTAGTTTTGATACCGAAGGTCCCTGATTTACAAAGTTTCAGAATTCAGGTCCCTGATCCGCAGATTACTGATTTGCAAAGAAGTTATGTACTTGAACTTGCTGAATTTCAAAGTCTTGTTCTTTCTCAAGCGGAGATGATCAATAATCTCTCATTAGAGCTAGAGAATGAGAAGTATGGTTGCGGCAAATGAAGCGCTTTTCAAAATCAGTCAACTTCAAGAAGAGAAGGCATCATTGATGGTGGAGATTTCTCAGGTTCAACCTGCAGCCGACTTGCATATTTCTTACTGTTATGAAGTTCATGATGCTCTTAAGCGAGTTGTTTTGGATGAGGATAATCAAATTGAGGATTTGAAGCTTCAACTTACTCAAATCAAGAATATGGAGTCTTCTTCAAATCTTGATGTTACAAAAGGTTTCTTGAATGATGATGTTGTCATCAATGATCTTTATGATGTCGATGCTTTTACAAATTCAGTCGTGGATATTGGAAGTTCATCTTTTTCTAAGGAGGTTCAATTTCGTGATGATATTCTTGATGATTTATTTCAATGGTTTTGCTGATGTTGAGGAGACGGTTTTGAGTGATGATTATGCAAGTATTTTGCAAGTTCTTGATGTTGGTGAAGCGGGTTTTCCTGAAGATGGTTCTACATTTCTATGTGATGTTGTTGATGGAGGAGATGATGTTGATATTCTTATATCTCATAGGTTTTATGTCTTATGTTTGATGACATAAGGGAAGTTTTTCAGGGAGCAAAAGTCAAAAGTTTTCAAATTCAGGGAGATATTACTGATTGGACAGTTTTCCAGCTACAAAGTGGATTTCTTTATGTTTTTGAGGAGAAATGTGAGCAAGACATCTTGGCGGTGTTTTTTATGTGTGAAGGAGAGCTAACCTTCTTATTTTCAAGCCTTGAATCAAATCAGTTTGATGAAGAAGCAGATCAATTTTAGTGTTTTGTGAATCAAAATTTTCAAAATAATCAGTTGTTTTGGCATATGGAGTCTAAATCAAGTTTCTCAGTGTTCCATCTACATGCAAAGATATTAGATATGTTAAAGAGGTAGTGTCTAATGGTTGCAAAGTTTTTATCCTACCTTGAATCTTTCTTCGATCTTTTTGAAGAGAAACCTGAACCTGACCTTGAACTTGAACTTGAACCTAAACCTGCTAATGTGTTCAGTAAGCCATACCAGGCCTTTGCTCAAGAAGAGGCTAAGGAAGAAAATATGTTGTTGCAAAAGAAGTTCATTGAATGGAAAGATCATTTTATACAGTTGAAGTATAAGGGAGAACAACAGGTTCATGATCAACCTGAACTAGAGGGTGCTGAATGTGAAGTGATACTGATTGATAATGCAGATCAGGAAGTTCAAGAGCAGTTAATTGAAGATACAATTCTAGTCACACGACACGAGAATGACGCAGAGAATCTTTATGTTGGGGAGGCATTATTGAACACTGTGGAGGAAGTGTTGGGTAAAAACATTGAAGAACATATAATGGATGAGGTTGCAGCTGAGATGGAAGTAAGTGTTGACGTAGAGGAAGAAGCAAAGGAGGAGAATTTGTTTGTGCAGAGGAAGTATGATGAGCTAAAGCAGCAATATGAGGAATTGCAGAAGCAGTTGGAGCAGCAGAAACATCATCAACCTGAACAACTGCATACTCAGAGTGATACTGTAATGTTGGATAAAACTGAAATTGAAGTTCAGGAACAGTTGCTGATGGTGCAGTCACAGTTCCAATTGCAGTTGCAGATGAAGAAGTAGATGTTGCAGGTGGAAACAACAATTTAAAGATCCAGTATTGCCTATTGTGGATGAGATACTCATTGGAGAAGATGCTGAGGTTGCAATGAAAGCACCTGAAGCTGAAGTGGATGCAGGATTTGGTAAAGATAGTAAGGAAACTGCAACTGAAGGGGAAAGTTCAAAGTAGCTTGAAGTTAAAGATCATCTTAATGTTGAAGTTTCTCATCAAGGAATTGTGGGTCCTCACAATGTTTGAGAAACATTGCCCACCGGGTGTGCTAGGTGTTAGGGCCTGACGTGTCAGGGCATTTATCTTTTTGGACTTTTAACTAAGGTCTTAGCTTTAAGCCGTAGGAGCATGTTTACACAAGGTCTTTATGCCTAGGTAGTTGGAAATACCCGAATGGTCATATGGCGAGTAGCAATTTTCGAATGTAACTACCCTGCAGTTTGTAGTTTGCAGTCTTCCTGCAGCCGTACTGCTGTTTTAGGCCTGTAGTTGGACGTTGATGATGAATACAAGATAGAGCAGTACTTTCTCTTGCTTAGCCATGGTCTCTTGTGTTCATACAATCTGCAGTTTTCATGGTGTAATGTGCAGTCTCCTACCTCGTTTTTCTCTACACTGCATCATTCTTGTATTGATTACCTATTAGGGCTGTGAGCCCCTAACACTCTGGCTTTCGTAAGCTGGTATTTCTATGTCACGTGACACATCCAACCCTATGTGTCCGTGGACAAGCTACAGCATGATCAGGGTTCAGTTCAGTCCAATCAGTTTAGATTAGAAGTGATATGGCACTTTTGTGAGTCTATTTGTAGATCGTGCATGCCGAGTCACTTAATGTAGATGCATATCCTCTGGTTGCACACAGCATGATCATAAGCATTCCCATCAAAATCCATCAGGGGAATTTTCGAGTGATTTTAGCCTATTTTCCCTATTTTTGACATTTTTCACTTATTAATTTAAGCGACTTTCCAACAAAAGTAGGTAGGGCAATTTTGCTAAGTTTGTATATAAGCAGACTAGAGCTAGCACTATTTGGCAAAAGAGGCAGCAGGAGCTCCACGCTCAACAAACACCTTCTCAGCAGAAACCCCCCAGGAGACCTAGCGTTTTTGGAGCAGAGCCATCACCTAGCATTTTCATCACAGATCAGCCAGCGATTTGCTTTTGCAGATTCCGGCGACAACAGAACCTTAGAGCAGCCTAGCGTTTTGCATTTTGCAGAGTAGCTGGCGACAGCAGCAGAAATTCAGCCCTAGCGTTTTTGGTTTGCAGATCAGCCCCGGCGTTTTGCAGCTTTACCGCGACGGAACAGCAAGGAACATCAGCGTTTTCAGTTTTCAGCAGTTAGCACCTGCAAATAAAGTCCCGAACCTCGTAGATCTCACCTTCCCGCAGCAGTTCCTCGTCGCACGGTCAATTTCCGCCAGGTTTACAGTTTCAGCCCGGAAAACGCAGATTTCAGCATCTGCGTTTTCAGCGCGTCGTCGTCGCATCGTCACCGACATAGAGTCAGAATTCAGCAGATAGAAGATTAGTAGATTTCAGCCCATAGCGATTTTGGACAGCAGTAGAAAGATTGCAGATTTTAGCCCTTAGGTCGACTTAGTCATCACCGTCGCCATCGTTGACATATAGCCTAGACTTGCATCAGTCTCATGCATACCATTTGTACGAGATTGTGCAGTCACAAGTAGACCACTCTCGCTGACGAGAGTGGGGCCTTCGGAGGAGGGTTTTACGTCTTTGGTGTCGTATTTCTCTTCTCTCTCTATCTCTCAGTCTCATACACTTGCACGCACAGTGTCCATTCACTTTGTTTGTGATCATAGCACTCTCTCATTAAGAACGGAAGGCTCTACCTTCCATAAGAAAAAAAGGAACCTTGAGCATAGTTCGGAGCACTCATCTTGAGCAAAGCGCAAACAATCATTCCGCTGCACCTAATATTCTATTGGTTGCATACGAAAGCCTTCATTGAAAGGTATATGCAGGTTTGCGCGCACCGTCCGCTGAATATAGCTGACTATCAAAAGCATGTTGGGCTTTGCATCCTGCGAATTCTTGATGAGAAATGGACTAGCGTTTCTATGGATTTTGTAGTTGGATTGCCTTAGACCTATCGTTTTCATGATGCCATTTGGGTCGTTGTAGCGAGGAAAGGGTGTTGTGCTCTCTAGAGTGGGTGCTCCTCAGTGCACTATGCATGAAACCTCACTCCAACAGAAGAAACATCACACAGGAACATGACTTAAACACAGAAGTGGAATATGACTCAAGACACGACACGACTCAAAACACAACTGCTGTCACGTGCACATATAACCCTATGTGTACGTGGACAAGCTACTTCACGACAAGGGTTCAGTTCAGTCCAGTCAATCTAGCTTAGGAAGTGATTTGGCACTTTTGTGAGTCTGTTCGCAGACCGTGCATGTCCAGACACTTAGAGTAGATGCATATCCTTGGGTTGCACACAGTATGATCATCAGCAGTACCATCAAAAATCATCAGGAGCATTTTCCAGTGCATTAAATCTATTTTCCCTATTTTTGCCAGTTTTCACTTATTATTTTTAAGTGGTAGGGCAATTTTGCTAAGATAATATATAAGCAAACGTAGCGCTAGCCTTATCTGGCAGAAGAGGAGGAATTGCACAGGCAACTCACTTTGCAGCAGGCATCTCCCTCTCCCTCTCAAGCAAGAACCACCCCCCTTAAGCCCTGACGTTTTCAGCCCTAAACCATCAGCGTTTTCAGCCCTAAACTCCAGCGTTTTCCAATAGCAAAGCCAGCGTTTTCAGCCCCATAGACCCAGCGTTTTTCAGCACCATAGACCAACGTTTTCAAGCTCAGCACTTCAGCGTTTCAAGCTCAGCAAATCAGCGATTGAAGACCCCTCAGAAACAGCATTTTTGGATAGCTTACATCAGCGTTTTTGGACAGCTTCCATCAGCGTTTTTGGGGACAGCTTACATCAGCATTTCCATAGCTTCAATTTCAGTGTTTTACTCAGCTCATAAGCGTTTTCAAGCACTGCAATACAGTGTTTTTCAGCTGGATAAAACAGCGATTTTCAGCGCATCGTCGTCGCATCGTCGCCATCGACATCGTCATCGACATAGAGTCAGAATTCAGCCGATAAAGATTTGCAGATTTTAGCCATTAGCATTCCAAATTTCAGCCCGTTTCGTCGTCGTCCTCATCGTCGTCGACATCGTCGGCAAGTCCAAGCATTGTAGAGTTTTGTGCAATCATAAGTAGACCGCTCTCGCCATAGAGAGTGGGGCCTTGGAGGAGGGTTTGACAACTTTCTGGTGTCGTATTCTTCTCTCTTTATCTCTCAGTCTCAGCACCTTCATTCATAGTGTCTTCCACTTTGTTTGTGATCGTTTGCACTCTCTCACTAAAGGAACGGAAGGCTCTCCCTTCCATAAGTAAAAGGAACCTTGAGCACAGTTCGAAGCACTCATCTTCAGCAAAGTTCAACATTCACTTCCGCTGCACCTTACGTTGGTATCAGAGCTTTGGCAGTGTTCTGTATCACTCAAGGAAAGAACCACAAGAACCACATAATTTTTTTTGCTTGTTGAGGTCGCACGTAACCCAAGTCCTCTTGGGCGTGTCGATTCCTATTCGTGTTTTTGAAGAGTGACAGGAAATCCAAGAAAGAAGGGCCTGTCCAGCCTCACCTTGTGCCTCTTTTCACTCATTGAGAGCGGACTGTGCACTTAGCGGCCGGCCAATCGACGTGAAGTGGGAAAAAGCAACCTTGGTGTGAGCGCAAGGCCGCCAAGGGGTGCGCCCGCGGAAAAGAGAAGAACTCGGGTGAAGAGAAGATCCTTCTCTAACCCAGATTGCAAGCGAAAGAAGACCGCAAGAACCTCAAGAACCTCAAGACCCTCAAGAACCCCAAGACCCTCAAAGAACCAAGACCCACAAGAACCCAAGTTCCTCGTGAACTTCATAAACCACGACTTCAGTGTATGGTCATTACCCGAAGCGGAATGGATACTTCGCATGAAGGTGATGAGCATGGAAGAGGCGAAGAAGAATTTTCCCCACTTGGAGGTTTTTCCAACCCTCCCCTTTCCCCTTCTACGTAAACGATTACACTAACTCCTATGGAGGCTTTCGACAAGATGATGATGGACAGGAAGTTAGAACGCGAAGAAAGAACAGCATAAAGAATGACAGCTATAGAGCGTAAATACCAAGAAAGAATGGCAGCCATAGCACATGAACGCGAAGAGCGAATATCTTCCACAGATTGATTTTTCTTCTAATCATACCAAGCACTCGGCTACAAGTTATAGTCCATTCATGCCTACGTATGGTTATGAGCCGCAACCACTGACCGATAGCTGACTCAAGGGATTAAGATAGAATCCGTAGCCCATTTCTTGTGCGCCATGCAAGAAATGCTTGTGATCGCTAAGGACAACATACAGACTGCCCAAGATAGGGCTTACTTTTATGCTAACCAACATTGACAGCCTTGTGACCTCTAGGAGGGGGTGTGGATGTACCTTAAGGTACCGAAGGATTCGAAATGATCCAACCGGTCAATGCTTGAAATTATCTTTGCGATATGGAGGACCATTCCAAAGATTAGTGATGTCTCCTACAAACTGGATCTACCCTCGGACACTACTGTCCATCTTGTGTTCCACGTTAGCCGCTTGAGGAGCAGTTTGGAAAGGATGAACAAGTGGTTTCTTTGGAGGCAGCACACTCGAGTTTGGAGGATACCACTTGAACCCGAATTTGTTCTTGATCAAAGGGTCAAGCGGTCTTAAAAGGATTCTTACCGCGAGTATTTGATCAAGTGGAAGCATCGACCCGAGTCAAGCGCTACTTGGCAATCAGTACGCTCGTTGAAGAGTTGTTTCCTCAGTTCCATAGCTGAGAATATTGCTGAGCACAACAATTAAAAATAAGGGCTTGTGCTATGTTCGGCTAAGTGTGAACATGGCCCTATGGTTAGGGTGGTTAAGGAATTCTATAAATAGGACCTTGGACTCATTTGTGAGTCATCTTGTGTGATCGCCACACTTGGACTTTAGGCCCTTGGTAGCTCTACCCGCACACCCTTTTGGTGTGGGCTTGGTGGCATGGGACACCAGCCCTTGTGGTAGAGGCTAGCCCGTTGGATGCAGGCTCCCATGTTTGGGGGTGAGCCTGTATTGGCTGTATGGCCGGGAGGTGAGTTTGATATCCACTCTCTATGCTTCTTATCCGTGAGTATGGATTGTGTTATGTCATGTGTGCAGGATGGATCTTGCAAGGGACTAACATACGGGGCTTGGGTTCCTCCATAAGGGCTCGATTGAGATGGAACTGGCTGTTGTATAGGTGGAAAGCACCTAGAATCCTGTATCCACTGGCTTTTGCCTTAATGTGCAATGCACACACCTGTAGTTTTATGTTAATGTGAGCTAAATATCCCCAAACCTAGTAATTCATTCGATGTAAAGCAGGACATAAGAGCAGCTTTATGATAGAGAAAGTTCTGCAAGTTGTTAGGCCCTTAAGAGATTTTTGGTCATGGATGCCCACTGAGCTTTATGATAGGCAAAGTTATGCAAGTTGTTATGCTTTGCATAGATTTTTGGTCGTGGATGCCCACTTGTGGGCTCACTTAATGCCGAATGATGCAGATAGTTTTTGTATGTCAGTAGGAGTTAATGTTTTCATGCTGACCGTCTCTGCTCTTGAATGTAGATTATTCACTGTTTTGTCTACACATGGCCTCGATAAATGTGAGATTTTAGCAGAAGAGTTTGCTCATCTGGGTTCAGTACAATGTGTTTGTGCAACTTTTGGAGTGGAAGAACATCATAAGTATATGAAATAGTCAATGGAGCTGATTTTCAAAATTTTGATGGTGTTTGGTTGCAGATCTTACCTCGCTTGCTTAAGCAGTCCAAAAAAATATATGTTGAGGAAGACTTTTTTCCAGGTAGTGATCTCGACAATCTACCAGGTGGTGATCTTCGCAAGCTACCAGCTTACAAAGAGATGCTGCAAGAAAAGAAGGTTGAAAGTGTGCATAAGCATGCTTATGAGTGTCGTTTTGTCAAGTCTCCTTCGGAGGTTAACTTAATGCGGCATGCAGCAAAGATCACTTCCGAGGTAAACTATGTTTCTTCCACAAGCTATCGTTGAACAAAAGTTTTCTTTTTTATCTATCTTGTGATTCATTAGCATTGATTATATTATTTCTGTTTTGAGTGTCTTTTGTGTAGGCCTTTATTGAAACAATCAAAGTCTCACGAACAAGAGCCCATGAGCATATTTTAGCTGCTACAATGGAATTTGAGTGCAGGTTCAGGGGAGCGCAACGCTTGGCGTAAGTATTCAAGTCCGTAATGCATGTTTAGCTTTAATGTGTGTGAAAAAATGTTTCCTTTCTTTTAATTGCACTAGTTCCTAAAGATGTGCCTAACTGAACCTATCTCCTTACTAAAGTTCTGAAATTGCAGACTTAATTTTTTGAGCTCCTTGGTCAAAACAAGACTAATTTGAAGCTTGGAAAGAAATGGCTTTAAGTAATCTTTGTGAAGTAGACACATTTTTTGTTTTAGTAAACCCCCCACCCCCCCCCCCCCCCGAGAGGACACACTCCACACACACACACACACACAATCACACTTATGTGCCCCCCCCACACACACAGAGGATGAAAGAGTGAGAAGAGTGAGGGCGTTTGCATCCAAAATGGCCTTCCCTATCGCCAAAGCCTCCCGGTTGGCAAATAGGATGAGGAAAGCAACTTTCATGGTGACCAACAAGCATCTCACCGTCTTTGAGGAAGGAGATGGACGAACGAAAAATCAGCCATCCTCAAAGAACGAGGTGCGATGAGGCAAGAGATCGACGCACTCAAGGCGGAGGTTGCCTCCCTTAGGGACTCTTCACCATGTGAAGAGGGAGAGATCGTAGAGTGAAGGAAGCAATGAAAGAGGAGCTCACAAAAGCCATCACCGAGACCATTGAGATGAAGACAAAAGCCATGATTGACTCCATAGAAGGGAGGATGGAAGCCAAGGAGGAGGGATGGGTGGAGGTAGTACGTAAAAACCTCCACAAAGAAGTCAAAGAGGAAACCCAAAAAGTGAGCACCTCCTTATACAAACCACGATAGAGGAGGAGAAGATGAGACGAGCACGACGTCTCTATGTGCGAGTGACGGGCATCATGGAGACAAGCTTTGCCTAAAGCTCGGATACAAAAATGACTCCATCCCATTCGCCAAGACATGGGAAAGGACACCACCAAAGAGAGAGCTCTCATCCTCCACTTTCCCAATGAGGTGGAGAGGACCACCTTCATGAGGAAGAGGGTGGCATTGTGTGTACTATTGGGGCCACCCATATACCGTGACAATGATCTCACACACATGGAGATTGAGTATCGACAGACATGTATGCCTTGAGTACTATAGGCCCACAAAGAGGACAAGAGGGCCATCTACAGCGATGGTCGTTTCATCATTGATGGCAAGGCCACCGACTAGGGACTCGTGGCCTATGAGATACCTCACTCAGAGATACACATGACGGTATGGAATTGTAATGGTTCCTTGTGGGCACATCTAGGGAGACTAGAGGAGGTGATTGAGGATTGAGACATCATACTTCTCACAGAGACACATGAGAGCCCAAAGAGAGGATTTCCGAGAGTACAAGGATATGTGTGGGAGTCCTCACATAGGAAGTGTATGCGCCACCACACTTCCAGAGGTTCAGGGGGAGTAGCAGTTCTATATCGACGGGAGCTTCAAGCAAAGGAGACACTCTCACCTTATGAATGCCTGATAGACGGGATCATGGAGTACTCTAGCATCGGTGAAGTCTTCCTCATGGGGGACTTCAACGGGCGGACACATGGGAGACATTGTGAGACATACGACTTTGAGGACTCCAGGGTTCTACATCCACTAGATGAGGTTGGAGTTAGCAGACATAGTAGTCCCCATAGCCTATGGGAGACACCTACTCAAACTGGGCCCATAGCATCGTCTCGTTATTTATAACGGGATGGCCCAGTGGCCGGACTTAGGAGGCCTCACCTCATCTGCACCACAGGGGGGGAGCGCAGTGGACGACTATGTCATTGGATCTAGAGAGACTACACACCTGATCACATCTCTTACCATCCCACCCGTACCCATTGGAGCATATCGTAGCTACATTTATCTCCTTGGACAGCACACCCCCATCACATACCCCAGCCACCTCCACATCCCACACCACCATCTACTTTACACATGCTCTCTTTGACATATACACTCAACATGTTTATAGTGATATATATCAGCTTGATCCATCTGCACCCCTTGACACACTCACTACACAGCTCTCATCTGTTTTACATGATTTAACTCTCGATAGCTTTCCGCACCACACACACACACACACACACACACACACACACACACACGCACACACGCACGCACGCACGCACGCACGCACGCTAGCAACAATACTCAGTCTTGAACCATGCCCCATAGATGGTATGATGATGAGTGTTAAAGAGTTATACAGGGGCCTACGCGCACAACGTGCTCTAGGCGAGATCACGGAGAGAGAGGCCCGTAGACATATGTGAGCCCTCACCCGCTGTAAAAAGGGGGAGTTTGAGGAGGCACAGGAGCTAGATCTCTCACTCACTGATGAGCCACGACTGCGGGAGCCTCGCCCATCCACCCCGATTGAGGAGCCATAGAGATGGCATGATTATGCACAGAGGCTCTACCAGATCCCAGGGCAGCCACCCATACCAGAGCCTATGGGACCCCGCCCACCCACCTCTACTTTCTTGTGTAGGCATAGGGGAGTGTTCTATATAGTTGCATTAGTACCCAACTTAGGTATTTATTTGCATGTGAATAAGTGAGTTTAATAACTCCTTAATAAGTGACATTTTCAGAAATCGTGGGATTTTTATTTGGCATTGTTTGACCCAGCTTTAATCCCATATATAAGTGACCCTAGGTGTCACTTCTCAAGCATAAGTTAGTACCCTCAGTACCGGCACCAAGTACCCGCAGTACCTCAGTATCTCTGGCGTTTTTGCACAAGATCAGGCCATCAGCAGCAGCGTTTTCAGTTTCCAGCCATAACCTCGTCATATTGTCACAGATCCAGCCATCAGTACCAGCGTTTTTAGTTTTCAGCCCAAGACAACAGATCAGCCAGCCTTTTCAAATTCAGCCCTCAGATCAGTGAACGTTTTCGGATTTCAGCTGTTAGCCTCTCAGATCCAAGCATCAGTAGCAAGATCCCATCAGCATTTCAGGATCTAGGACCATTGTATCACCATTTGTGCAATCTAAAGCAAATACCTCTCTAGCAATAGAGAGGGGGGCCCTTGGAGGGGCTTTGGGACCCCATCTGGTGTTAATCTTCTCATTTGTCCTTGCCTACAACAATCTTCGGTTCTGGTAGAAAGTTTGAGTACAATCCTATCTTTTCTTTGATATCAATAGAGCATTATTTAGGAAACAAAATTATCATCTTTCAAAGAACTAACATATTGTTTTTTCTGTGTAACAGCTTTCCTCCAGTCGTTGCAGGGGGAGTAAACTCGACTGTGATTCACTACTTTCGAAATGATCAGAAGGTGGGATGTTCTCTCTTTCTTGATGCATGTATGCTACCATTACTAGGCCACAAACTGAACTCCTTAGTTGCTATTTTGTCTATTGCACATTGTTCCAATGTTGATTCTTTTCATTTGCAAGCACTAATGGCATATTTTTGATATTTTGCAATGGTCTTTTGTCACAGATCCGAGAAGGTGAGATGATTCTTATGGCGGCAGGATGTGAATACTTTGGTTATGTTAGTGATGTGACTCGTACTTGGTCTCCATCAGGAAAAATTTCTAACCCACAGGTATATTTGCCCAGAATTCATCACTGTAGATTGTGTAATAATCCTAGACTTCAATTTCTGTTTTTTGAGTAAGTAAATCAAAATCCCTTCAATAAGCTGGAAGGCATAGTGTCTGCCACCAGGTAATGCATATACCATCCTCAATGACCATGGGTTACTGTTCTAGAATGGATTCAATTGAAGAGGCTCAAGAATGAGAAGTTGTGTATGATCTGACAACTTTCTAAGAGTGAACGAAAGAAAGCTTGATAGAAACAACCAAAAATGTTGTCTAGCATGGCTTTAGGCCGTTAGGTGTATTGTTATTCAAGTCCTTAACTATTGTGTCATAAGTTTGCAGCTATCTTTCTAGTTTTTAAAGTTGCCAATGCGGTGGTACAGGTTTTTACTTCCCTTTATGGGGCAAAGTTTTCCCAAGGGAAAGAGAGATGCAAGATTTCAGATTGGGCATGCATCTGCACGGAACTGATAATTGTCTCCATTATGGCTGAGTCCTCCCTACATCTCTAGATCCACAGTAGAAACTTGGAATGTACACTTTGAGTTAATGTTCGCTTGTGTGTGCGTTTGTTGTTTGGGGGGAGGGGGATTTATTGATATGTCGTCTACACCCTGTTTTGGGCACCACGGCTGACCTTAGTGGGCATATCATTGTGTTTGGTTAGTGCTACCCATGATGGCACTAATGGCATATTGTCTTTGTGAATGCCTAGCATTAGCTTATAACTTGCTCCTTCCGTCAAAGGTGAATATGCAAAACATGGGTCCCATATCGATACTTATATGCACGGACCATTCTTTAGGCATTCGATATCTTTTGAGATTCTCCTTCTTTGTAGCCAAGCATGTTTGGGTCGTTTCATTCAAGTATTTTTCTTTAGATTGGCCAGATCTACCAAGGCAAAGGAAGATGCCCACCCATTTTCATTTGCTTGCATTTGTAGTAATGCCTTGTTAGTTCTAGATTTTAACTCTAAGCTTGGATGCATTCATTTGCAAATCAAGTTTATGGTCAATGTTTTCCAAGAGTTGCAACTCAATGTTCTTTTGTTTGTGCAGAAAGACGTTTACAATGCTGTATTGTCAGCCTATAAAGACAGTTTACAGATGTATAAGCCAGGCATTACTCTTGGGGAGGTCCAGAGTGTCTCGGTATGATTTATGCATGTAGTGCTCAAACTATGCTCTTTAATATGTTTACTATTCTTATCTGATTTATGAACCTTTGTCTTTCATGGATGTCTTAGAATGACAAGCTAGTAAGAGCTACAAGAGGTCTTGGCATAGTCAAAAAGCGAGACGACTATCTCAAGGTTAATCCGACTGCAGTAGGTGCTTAGATTTGGCTTATCTTGCCCTGTATCATTCTTTAACAATGTTTACCATCGTTTCTGGCTCTGATGCGTTCACATGTTAATCTGGCGTGCCATTCCTTTCCCCTGTTCAAATGTTTTTCAGCTGTGTGGTTCTGTGCTTTATTTAGGCAGGTATCTCGGATTAGATACGCTTGATTGCAAACTCATACATGAAGATCGCAAGCTAGTGCCAGGAGTGGTAAATTGCTTCCCATCTTTTCTATAATCGCTCCAACTATATAGCCTCTGCAAGAAAATTTTCGATTGTATGAGCTCTGTGCAGGAGCAGTTGCGAATTTGTTACATAGACTTCTGCATTTCTTGTTGGTTTTAAATGAATTGACGTAGTAATGACAGACATGTATTTTCTTAGCAGAGCCAGTGTGATTTAGCGTCGATAACTGATAACGTTTTCAGCTGAATTGATTATGCAATTTGGAAATCACATCATACAAACCATTTTTGTTTCTCATACAAAGCAAATGTTGTCTGATTGAAGAATCGATCGCAAGTATCCGCACCCTCATTAATTCACTACCCTCATTATCCGCACCCTCATTACTTCACTACTCTCAAAAGACATGGCATGTAAGTTAAGGATCCTTGAAATATTTCTCCTTTGCTCTCCAATGCTCAGGTGTGCCTTTAAATGGTCAGTCTCCTCGAAACATGCGGATGATATTATACAAATTCCATCCCCCTATGTCGCAGTAGTTGCAAGACCTGTTTGAAGAGCAAAACTCACAATGTATTCACACTAAATTAAAAATATGGTGTAGGGTCCATTAGGTACTCAAGTATGTGGAAGTCCATGTAGTAGGCAAGAAGCATGTGTTTGCAAATGGGTTACTTTGGAAAAGATCCTTTGAATCGAGGCCTTTCAGCAATGCTTTCTCAGTGAGCAAGACACCCTTCCTCTTGAAGATCAGCAGATGAGCATTTGGGCATTGCCTATCCTCGAGGCCTTTCCAGTTTTGGATAAAGCTAGTGAGTTGAGCTGTTCGACTATTCTTTCAGCCGATTCCTCGGGGACTCCTTGCATGTGGTTCGACTTCAAGGTCGTGTGTCACTCTTGGTGCCAGGGGCATGGAAGTCAATGACTTGTTAGTTGGCTTCTCTATCCTTCTGTACAGGGTATACCACAGCTAAGTCAGTCCTCTTGGGACCTTGGCTAGTGATGCTGGAAGTACAGGCTGTCACAACTTGGTGATGTGGCTGCCTAGTACGTTGTAGCCGGGCTACAATGTCACTTCACAGGACATACAGTTGGACAGTGGGTTACACTGGGACTGGTTCACACTGGATGCACCTTGGTCTGGGAGTGACACGTGGTAGGGTACCTACCTACGACCGACGGTGGTCTAGTGGACCTCGTGGCCAGGTCACCACATGGCTGACATTTATGAGCCGTTGGTGGCTCTTTACGGTGGTACATATGAGTAGTAGCGGTTGGTGATCATCATCTTCTTCTTCACCTTTGGTCCAGCATCGTGGGGGAGGTAGCGAGTCTTACACAGAGCACTGCTTCACCATCCCTGCACATCTGAGCCTCGACACCCCTCTTGTACCTGTGAGTTCTGGGCTGGAGCTGAGTGTGCTGCCACGCCAGAGTCTGTACATGGTTCTTTGAGAAAGTCGAGTCCACATGTTCTGGTTCACTGTTGTATCTCTGTTGTTATCCATTGTTTCTGTGTTTCATTCTGTTTGAGAGAGTTTCCATTTGTTTGAGTGAGATTGTCACGCACATTGCACTGAGGGACACCCACACTGTAGAGAGCACGACACATTATCCGCGCTACAGGTGCTCCCATTTTGGCGATCACGGTGGGACCTCAACTGAAGTCTCACTCTGTGGAGTAGCTGGGTTCTTCGCTTCGCCTGTGCAACCTGTTGGTCTGGGCCAGTTTCACCCTTGACAACTTAATCTAGCTGGTCTAGTCTCTCGCCTTGTTGGTCTGGTCCTCTCTCGCCCTGGGCCACCCAGTGCTCGTCCTGGTCTAGTCCTTCTTGTCCCTGGTCTAGTCCTTCCTCGTCCTGGTCCGAGCCAGGTGGTCTAGTCACTCGCCCTAGAGTCTAGACCAATGTTCAGCCAAGTGAAGGTTGTCTTGCCCAAGTGAAGGTATTCTTGCCCAAAGCTTGGTGGGGTTGGCAGTTACTGCATGACACATACAAGGAGGTCTTTGGAGCGTCAAAGTGCACTACTGAGTCCTCTGAAGTACTACCACAGGCGGCGTCAACCCTTGGTGCCCAGTAGAAGCATATTAACCCCATCACCCATACCTACTCATACGGCTACCTCCATTCCTTCGACCGGTTCTACATCCTCCAGGTCACCTTCTCCTGTAAGGCTCTCCCCCATTTTGTTACAGCAAGCTAGTGAGCAACAAACTCAGGAGCAAGAGGCCATGGAGGAGCTCACAAGTGTTCTGGCAAAGGTGAACATCAAGTTCCCTACCTTTAAAGGTCTCTCCGCAGAAGATGCAGACGACCATGCTCGGAGGTTTGTCTCTCTCTGCAGAGGTCGTGGCCTCAACAGAGAAGACGCATACCTGGTGCTCTTCCCGTCCACCTTGGATGGTCTTGCAGATAAATGGTACAGTCAGTTTGCTGAAAACCACTTTACTACTTGGACCATGTTAAGACAGCATTTCTGTGAAGCTTTCCGACCAGGGGATTATCAAGAGAAGATTCTAGATGAGTTGGCCAACCTGTTGCTCCAACCCAAGGAGACATTTGCAGAGCTCATGACCAGAACAAAGTCCCTGGTCGCCAAGCTGCCTCAACAACCAGGGGAATTCATGGTGAAGAAATGGGTAGAGAAGGCTCTGCCTAAAACGTCTCAACAAAAGCTCAGAGAAAGTCTCCGTCCTGAAGCCAGTCTGGAGGACTTTGTTGCTACTGCTACTAGAATAGAGGGAGCAAGAAGGCAGTTCACTAACTCTCCTCAGTTAGATACTGCCCCTGTACTCATGGACAGTCCATCAGATCCTTTAACTTCTTTACGCAGGGAACTGGAAGCCCTAAAGATACAACGAGCTCTTCAAGAGGAGAGGTCCTTCTCTCTTAAACACGAGAAGCCTCCACATCACGAGGCATTGGAACAGATTAAGCGCGAGCTAGAAGAGCTCAAGTGTCAGCAAGAGACTAAGGCTACGGTTTGGTGTAGCTCATGCCGCTCTCCAGGGCACCCTCCGCAGGAATGCCCCCTTCGGGTTTACTGCCACTTCTGTGAAAAATCTGGACATGAGGACAAGGATTGTTACTACCTAAAGGGATTGCACAAAATACAGCAAAGTCTTGGTCCTTCTCTCCAACAAGGGTTAGCACCATCATCCAACATGGTTTCCCACTACGGCCATCCCAACTACATGCCACCTTTGCTCAATAACCCTGCTATCTAAGGTATGTCAAGTACTTTCCCGACTCAAAGTTTTTATAATGCTAATGCCACCTCAACCCCTCAAAGCTTCTACACTTCAGCCTCCAACTCCATGCAGCAACCACCTCGTCCCCCGTTTCGTCCTCCCAATCGGCCCATAATCTGCTACAGATGCGGAGAATATGGGCATTATCAAAGCAAATGCCCTCTGCCAGAAGGCTCTTCTCCCTGCAAACTTTGCCCTGAGGCTCAGGATCACTACACTAAGGATTGTCCAAAACAACGCGCCTCTACCTCTGCGAGCCCAAGTCAGAGCCAACCTGAATTCACCTTTCCCAAGATCAATTTGATAGCAGTTAGTACCAACCCCAAGCCACCACTTTCTGCCCATATGATTGCCTCTCAAGACAAGTTGCAGCTGGTAGAGGAGCCAGCTGGTGTCCTCACACGAACTCAGAGGGCAGCCCTCGGCCTCAATCTTCCTGCAGGTGCAGCCCTTTCCTCCCCAATGCCTACACCTCCTCCAACAGCTGACATGCCATCCCCTAGTGTTAAGAAAGGATCTTTTACTATGCTCTCCGATGTTGATGGGGCTTTCTTAGAAGCAGTTGCTGACTTACAAAAGATCAAGGAAACTGAGAAGACACTGATCCCAAGAGAAAAACCTATAGCAGAGACTATATTGAAGAATACCTTTCACCAAGTGTCATTGTATGACATGCTTCGGCTAGATGCGAGTTTCAGAAGTGACACCCTTGCAGTTATTCAGTCACTTTACCCTGGAGCAGGTCCTAGTGGCGGGCACCTCCCAGTGCGACAGTCAGAGTCCTATATGATATCCAATCCTGGTGCCCCACTCACTGATTATAGAAGCCCTCGCCTGAAAGTGTCCGTTTTGGGTCGACAATTCTCAGGAGTGATAGTGGATGGTGGATCTGGCATCAACATGATGCCCGAGTTCACTATGTTAGATCTAGGTCTACAACCTACTCGCCCTGCCCCCTTCACAGTTACATTGGCCGACCAGCGGACAGTCTACCCAGTGGGTATAGTGGACAATGTGCCTCTGCAGGTACAAGACTTTACTTTTAACTTGGATTTTGTTGTGGTTCGTCTTCCACAAGTGGAGGGTGGATTTCCCTTGCTCATCGGAAGGCCATGGCTGCGACACACTAAAGCACTTCATGATTGGGGCAACGATGCCATGTGGATACATACTCCTGGCTCCCCGATGCAACCAATTCGCCTAGAAGGAGGAATGGATCCCTTCGTGCAACATAGTTCCTTGTCTTTAGCAACCAGCCTCGAGTTGAAACAGGCTACTCCACCTGATGGGTCAGATGAGGATCTGTTGGAATGGTTGGATGCTACCAAATCTATGCCCTGTTTTGGAGTTTCAATTCACTCTTTGCTTGAAGGTACACCCTCTTCCAATGTTTCCAAGGTAACTCAACCTTATGAGCCACATGAGCCAGCTCAAGAGTTGAAGGTCACAGAAGATACTCCTGATGCGCTCTCGGTGAAAGCCCTCTTGATAAAAGCCGTTGAATTTGGAAAGCAGAGGAAAAAGTATATAAGCAAAAAGAAATCTCCCCTACAGGAGTTCAACCCCCTTCAAACATCAGCCCCATTGGTGTCTGCTTCTCCAACCAGAACGAAGCTAACCTCTGTGTCTAGCCAACTCCCTTCACAGAGCAGGTCCTGCTTGATGTGCTGGATGAATTCCCTACTCCTGCTCGTTGTCTTGCTGAGAATAGTTGGTTCTGTCCTCAACCTGCACTTTCATAATGCTTTGACCTTCCTCGCCCTTACCAACACACCCTCGCCCCTACCCACCCCCTCACACACTCTCGCCCCTAGCCTCCCCTACTCGCCCCTACCCTATCCCTACTCGCCCCTACCCACCCCCTCACACACCCTCGCCCCTACCCAACCTCCCCCTCTCGCCCCTACCCACCCCTCACCCCTCTCGCCCCTATCTAGCTCTTATCCTCGCCCCTACCCTCCCCCTCCCCCTCCCCACTCTCCCCTACCCACCCCCTCCTTCACCCTCGCCTCTACCCTCCACACCCTAGCCCCTACCCACCCTTCCCCCTCGCCCCCACCCCCTCCCCACCCTTGCCCCTACCCACCTCCTCCCCCTCTCGCCCCTACCCTCTCCTACCCTCGCCCCTATCTAGCCCTTCCCACCCTCGCCCCTATCTAGCCCTCAACACCCTCGCCCCTACCCACCCTTCCCACCCACTCCCCCTCCCCCTCGCCCCTATCTAGCCCTCCCCACCCCGCTCAAGTTCAGCAAGTGAAGGCCCTTTCATTCTGCATTCATCATGGAGCTTAACACTATTTGCGGTGTTACTCGGGTTTATGGTTATCCCTCTTTTCGAGAAGAGTGTTGTTGCAAAAAGAGTGGCAAGGGTCATCTGCAACTACAAGCATGGCCCAGGCTATGCAATCATACATACTGGGGTTCCTGCCTAGTTAGAGGCTTAAGGCGATTGCAAGCAGTGCAGTGTTTTTAACTCCACTTTCGAGGTATGCAAGGTCATGGGCCTAACATCTGCTTCAGAAAGATGTACGGATGCAGTACCTAGTGGTTTTCCTTCACAGTTTTTTCAGTATTCCTCACCGAGACGGTGAGCGGTCTTGTGGCGGGCAACCTGTAGCCGGGCTACAATGTCACTTCACAGGACATACAGTTGGACAGTGGGTTACACTGGGACTGGTTCACACTGGACGCACCTTGGTCTGGGAGTGACACGTGGTAGGGTACCTACCTACGACCGACGGTGGTCTAGTGGACCTCGTGGCCAGGTCACCACATGGCTGACATTTATGAGCCGTTGGTGGCTCTTTACGGTGGTACATATGAGTAGTAGCGGTTGGTGATCATCATCTTCTTCTTCACCTTTGGTCCAGCATCGTGGGGGAGGTAGCGAGTCTTACACAGAGCACTGCTTCACCATCCCTGCACATCTGAGCCTCGACACCCCTCTTGTACCTGTGAGTTCTGGGCTGGAGCTGAGTGTGCTGCCACGCCAGAGTCTGTACATGGTTCTTTGAGCAAGTCGAGTCCACATGTTCTGGTTCACTGTTGTATCTCTGTTGTTATCCATTGTTTCTGTGTTTCATTCTGTTTGAGAGAGTTTCCATTTGTTTGAGTGAGATTGTCACGCACATTGCACTGAGGGACACCCACACTGTAGAGAGCACGACACATTATCCGCGCTACATACGCACACACACACACACCCTCTGTACAAGGACAGTGATGAAGTGGCTGCCCTGTGGGAACCCCCGGAAATGCAAATTGCTGATGTGGCACTGCAGACCCGGAAAATGCGGTGCTGGCTGACACGTGGCACGTTGTATGGACACCGCGTTTTGCGGCAGACTTTACGGCAGGCAGCTTCTGCTTTTGGCCTACACAATTTGGGAGAGAAAGAGTACTCTTTTGCTTTTGGCTACGCAAGAAGATCGGAGAGAGAGAGAAAGGGTTCTTTTGCTTTATTCTTAAGCTTTTGATTTTGAAGCTTTTGGGCTCTGCTTTTAGCATCCCTTGTAAATTTTTATATTGGTAGTTTGGGCTCTCACTTCCCAGAGCATCTGGACGCAGAGTCTGAGAGTGAGTCCCGACTACTCGCTTGTACTTTGAACACATATTAATACAAAAAGAAATACCGAAAGGGGCGCCAGTCTTTGGGGCCAATATCTCTAGGCACGGAACTCCGCCGGGCCAATGTCGAATCAATTATGAACGTGTGAATTGTTTTGAATTGTCTTCTTGTGGTGTCGCGGTAGTTCTCGACTTGGGAGTGTCCAAGTCTGTTACACTGGTATCAGAGGTCGGCCGATTTCTCTTCTATCGAGAAATCTGATCCTTTTTACGCGGCACTTATGGCTTCTGACAAAGATCGGTTGACTTTCTCTGCATCTGGAGATGCGGGAAGAGATCACAACGAAAATTAACGCGAGGAGTACGGCCCGCCTCGGCCTACTCAGGCGGAGATCGAAGAGATGGAGCGTCGACAATTGATCGGCGATGTAACAAAGATGATGCTAAATTTTGAGAAGGACCCGAAATTTACAAAATTTATGAGCCAGACCTCCTTCGACGAGGTGTATGCAGAGTGGCAGCAGACCATTGAACCACCCCCAAACCCTAGTACTCAAGAAACCTCCTACCCCAAGGATATTTACTGAGCAAGAATTAGAAAAGGTGGTTGATGCACGGATTTTTCAGCTTTTTGACGCGTAGAACAAAGCAGAAACGCACGACAAAAAGTAGAACAAAGGAACTTACTTCCCGGGTTATTTGGGTCTTGAGTCTACTTTTGCCTCGGCCCAAAAAAAAGCAGAAGAAGCGTGTGTGGTTTGAAGGATTACCAAGTTCTTCTTCTTCTTCTTCTTTTGAGAGTTCTTCTAGCTCTTCTGATTCGAGCGAAGAAGACAGGAAAGGCAAAAAGCGAAGTAAAAAGCAAAAGGGCAAGAAAAAGGCAAAGAAGTCTAAATTTCGCACAGTTTCGGACAGTTCTACAGAGGACTCGTCTTCAGATAGTTCGGACTTCGACAATCGCAGATTCTATTCAAAGAAGGAATTTTTTTTACAAAGCCAACCAGTATGACTTTCTGGAAGATAAAAGCAAGAAAGTCCGAGAGTTCAAAGAATGTGGACAGTCGGTTAAATTTAACACTTTCTTTGGTTTTAGAGATGCTTCGAAGGCTTTGGCCTTATACAGCAGTTTGACATAGCTTTCTCTAGAGGGTGTTACTCAGAGCACTCCAAGATTCGGAGGGCTACTTCCTATTTCAAAGGGAATGCTCAACGTTGGTGGTCCACGCTTCTATTGAACAGGAAAGCGCCAATTAAATGGCTGAAATTTAAAAGGCTTTTTATTTCTTCTTGGCTGACCCGAGAGTACGAATGCGGCATACGAACTGCGTGGAACCATCTTCGGATGACCAAGAAGGATACTTTGGATGCTTATTGCGGGAGATTCTGGAGCTCTTTTCTACCAGCCTCTTCATTTAAGAACATCTCGTTCAGAGAGCAGATTGAGCGGTTTACCTTGGGTCTTCCTACAGAGATCTGAGATCACTGCTTAGAACAAAAGTCAGATTCCATTCAAGAATTGATGAGTCATGTGAAACGGGGTTTTGCCATTCACTCTGGCAGTTTTACCTACCCCACGGATGAAATCATGACACAAAGGAATGAACAGACTGCGAACAATGAAAGTAGAAAGAAGAAGAGTAACCCAGAAAAGAAAGAAAAGGATGCACGACCAAAGCTTACTCTATCACAGAGAGCTCTTTACATCCAAGAGGGGAAGTGCTTCGGATGCGGGGAAACTGGGCATATCTCCGCGAAGTGCCCTAAAAAGACACCGAAAGAACAAAATGACAAGGATGAAGACAGGCCATAGAGCTCTAGAGCAACTGAGGATCGCGGACGAAAAGGCAAGATGAAAGTAGGACTGGTGTCACAAACTGGTGACGTGGCTGCCCAGTACACACACACACATCCTCTCCTAGCATGTGCAGACTGGCCAGTATCGGAAAATACGCGAACTGCTGACGTGGCCCTACTGTGTACGCAGAGCCTGCAAAACGCGGCGGAGAACACGGAATTCCGTACGGTTGGTGGCAGGTTTTTGCGTGGAGTTTTTACGACAGCCTTACCTGCTTTTTGGCTACGCAAGAGATAGAGAGAGATAAAGCTTTAATTTTTTAAGGCTTGCTTTATTGTCAAGTATGGCTTGAGAGATAAAAAGATTGAACTTGCTTTATTTTTGGAAAGCTTTTGAATTTTAGTTTTTGGGGCTCTTCTTTTAAGCATCCCTTGTAATCTTTAAATATTGTTACCATATACATGTGGTAGTGATGTGTGTGAACACACTAGGACCGTCGGGGCTTTTTTTCCCTCTTTAGGAGGTTTTTTCCCCCGTGCATTGTATATACGCCCATCACTCTAGGGCTATCTATCTTTGCATTCAACACTAAGTAACACACTCTCTATAGTGTGCCTTGAGCTTCCTTCGTCTTCTCCAAGCTGTGTGTGTTTCTTTGCAGCCCTAATTCCAACAATTGGTATCAGAGCAGGTCACGCCCTCCCGGGCTTAGTCGCTAGCTGCTCCAGCACACGCCTGCTCACTTTCTCCGATTTCAGTGAGCTTTGGCGAGCGTTCGCAGGTCGACAAAATTTTTGGGTAAGCTCGAAGAGCTTGGTCTGCTCAGAATTTTGATTTGGGCTCATTTCGGCCTCCGTTTCCACTACAGGCAGTACTGCACAGGCTATTTCGTCATTTTGTGCAGAATTTGTGTCAGTGCCATTTTCTGCATAACAGGTGCCTTATAGTCTTCTACGGTTTGTGCTATATAGCACAGGTTGTTCCCGCTCCATTTCTCCTATTTTTGGACAGTTTTCACATCAGGTCAGCATTTACCATGGCTGACAACAACAACACAGATGTGTTGAAGATGTTTGTTGCTGAGGACGGGTTGGATGGGGACAACTACCCTCTGTGGGCTTATATGATGCAACATGTTCTTGTGTCAAAGGGTGTCTGGAACATTGTGTAGGGCATTGATGTATGTCCTGGTTCTGAGGATGTAGGCGATGTTGAGGATGTTGTAGGTCTTGCTGCAAGGATTGCAGCTGTTAGAGTTGTTTTGCCTACGGCAAAACAAGCTCGTTGGGATGTTAAGGATGCGCAGGCTCATGCATTGATTGCGTTGTTTGTGAAGCGCACCATTGTTCCTTACATCCGTTCAGCAAAATGTGTAAAACAGGCTTGGGATATTTTAGCAGGTCTTTATGCAAGCCGCAATGAGGCTAAAATTGCTTTGCTGCGTAAAGAGCTGGAGTCGAAGATTATGCATGAGGAAGATGATATGGACACTTTCCTTGCTAGTGTCAAGGATATCAATGAGCAGCTTATTTCTGCAGGTGAAGTCATTTCAGACAGTTCCCTTGTGCAGACTGTTCTTGATGCCTTACCAGATTTCTACCAGACTTTTGCTAGTACTTGGAGACTGATGACCCAAGGAAATCCTGAAGTTGTCAAGTTTGATGCATTATGCACATTGCTGTTGCAAGAGTCACTTTCCAGAAAAAACAGGACTAGGCAGCGTGCAGTTGAACAGACTTTTATTGCTTCTCAAAGAAAGGGTGGTAACAGCAATGCAACCACTTCTTATGGTTCTGCTGCGAGTGGCAAAAATTATGTTCCTAATGCTTCTGCTGGCAGTACTTCGTCTGGTAATTCTGGTGATAAGGGCAAAAAGAAGATGCGTTGCCATTACTGTAAAGCCAATGATCACTTGATCAAGTTGTGTCCTAAGTTGAAGGCCAAAGAGGCTAAGAAGAAAGAGGGTGGTTCCACTGCAAATGCTGGTTCCACTACAAATGCAGCCATTGTTGAGTCTTCTGTGAAAGGAGACTGTGTTGCTGATGTTGATGCAGAATGGGCTTTTAGCGCAGAGTGCACTTACAATCCTGCTGTCCATGATGCATGCTTGTCAGTTGCTGCAGATTCACATGTGTGGTATTTCGACAGTGGTTCTACAAAGCACATTACCACACATCATGAATTGTTTACCTCTCTCGAGTTTGTCTCTCATGGGAATTCAGTCACTTGTGCCAACAATGCCTCTTATCCAATTCAGGGAGTTGGAAAGATTGTGCTTATTGCTACTAATGGCAGTTCTTTCACACTTGTCGATGCACTTTATGTACTTGGGATCAAGAAGAATCTCTTATCTGTATCCGCACTTGCTAGACTTGGACTTGTAGTCAAATTTGTGGATGACAGATGTACAGTTCATGATCTCAATTTTGGTGATGAAATTGTTGCATCTGGGCTTTTGTGCCGTGGGCTGTATAAGCTCACTTTGTATGACAAGTGTGGAAAAAATTTTACAAATGCTGTTGCAGACTCAAGGGCTATTTCAGATGCAAAACTTTGGCATGCACGTTTTGGTCATCTGAATTTTGCCAGTTTGCTGCGTTTGCAGAAATCTGATATGGTTGCTTCTTTGCCGCGTCTTGAAGCACCTGTCAAACATGTTTGTGAAGGCTGTATTTTGGGTAAGATGCAGCGTTCTAAATTTCCAAAGGATGGTTCAGTTCGGGCCACATGCAGGTTGCAGCTTGTGCATAGTGATGTTTGTGGGCCCATGCAAACTCTGTCCTTGGGCAATTACCTGTACTTCATTACTTTCATTGATGATTACTCCAGGCATGCATGGGTATTTCCGCTTAAAGCGAAGTCCGAAGTTTTTATGTGCTTCAAACAATTTCTGGCTATGGCTGAAAATGTCTCGAAATGTACTATGGGCACCCTCCGTTCCGATCGAGGGGGGGAGTATATGGGGAGTATATGTCTCATGAATTTAATGCATTTTTGGCTAGTCGTGGGATAAAACACCAATGTACAGTGCCTTGTACGCCTCAGCAAAATGGTGTTGCTGAGAGGAAAAACAGGTCACTGACGGAAATGGCACGATGTATGGTCAAAAGTCAAGCTTTACCGCATTCTTTTTGGCTTGAGGCCATCATGTGTGCCACTTATGTACTTAACAGGTGTCCTACGAAAGCTTTGCAGTCTATTACTCCATATGAAGCATGGCATGATAGAAAACCTTCTATTGAGCACATGCGTGTTTTTGGTTGTTTGGCATATGCTTTGGTGCCACAAGTGCAGCGCAAAAAATTGGATGATAAGGCTGTCAAATGTATTTTTGTTGGTTATAGTGCTGAAAGCAAAGGTTACAGGTTGCATCATCCGCAAACAAAACGTATTCTGGTTTCTCGGGATGTAGTGTTTGTGGAAGATTCTGTTCAGCCCTTGCTGTCATGTACTAGAGACAGTAATGTAAGCTCACAGGACATTTATGACACTTTGTTGCCTCTTTTCAGTGGTGGAAATACGAATGTAAGTTCCAATGAGGCAAATGTACAGCCTATGGGGGTTTCTGAAAATGTTTTAGATCAGCCTATTACTGATGCAGATGTACATGATGTACTTGATGAGGAAAGGGCTGAAAATGAGCAGGCTAGAGGTATGCCAAAATGGCTGGTGCACACTTTGCGTGACAGTAAATTGGATGCACCTTTGTCTAGTCGTACTCGTTCAGGCTCTCGCCATGCATCTTATGCATCAGATTGTTATGCTTTGGTTGTGTCTAGCTTACATGATGTTGAGGACCCTCTGACTTTTGATGAAGCACAAAATTCAGAAAATTGGATGGCTGCCATGCAATCAGAATATGATGCACTTGTAGAAAATGACACATGGACTTTATGTGATTTGCCTCTTGGCAAAAAGGCCATTGGTACAAAGTGGGTTTACAAGTTGAAACGCAAACCGGATGGTGAGATCGATCGCCATAAAGCTCGACTTGTTGCAAAGGGTTATGCACAGAAAAAAGGCATAGATTATGAAGAGACTTTTGCTCCCACTTGTTGTATGACTACTGAACGTTATCTATGTGCATTGGCAGCTCATTTTGGTTGGGATGTACATCAATTAGACATTGTTACTGCTTTCTTGAATGGTGACATATTTGAGGAAGTTTATGTAACGCAGCCTCGGGGTTTTGTCACAAAAGGACAAGAGGACAAAGTGTGCAAATGTAACAAGGCTTTGTATGGGTTGAAGCAATCTCCTCGTGCTTGGTATGAGAAAGCTGACACTCATTTGGTCAAACAAGGCTTTCATAACAGTCCAACAGAAAGCACATTGTATGTAAAGCGTGAGGGTGATGTATTTCTCATCGTGGTTCTTTATGTTGATGATTTGTTGATCACTGGACCAAATGAGAGACATATTGCTGAATTTAAGGCTGATTTGAATGCTACTTTCAAGATGAAAGATTTGGGGCTGTTGCATCATTATTTGGGCATATAGTTTAAGCAGTGTGATGGTGGTATTGCCTTGTGTCAGAAAAGTTACATAGAGACATCGCTATGTAACTTTGGACTTGAGGATTGCAAACCTATTGCCACTCCCATGGAAACAGGTTTGAAGTTGGGTGTACATGATTCTGGTGATCCTGCTGATGTCACTCTTTACCAAACTGCTGCTGGCTGCCTCATTTATGTATGCAACACGAGGCCGGATATTCAGTTTGCAGTCTCACAGGTCAGCAGATTTATGCATAGCCCAGGGTCTAAGCATTGGCAGGCTGTCAAGAGGATTTTCCGCTACCTTAGTGGCACTTTACATCTTGGCTTGTTTTATCCCAAGGGGGGGATCATTGCCGCTAGACTTACATGCTTTTTCGGACTCAGATTGGGCTGGTTGTTTTGACACGCGAGTGTCCACAAGTGGTTTTTGTTTCATGCTTGGCAGCTCATGTATATCATGGTTGAGCAAGAAGCAACCTACTGTGGCCACTTCGAGCTGTGAGGCTGAGTAGAGGGCAGTCTTCACAGCTACGGTTGAGTGTGTATGGCTTAGACGCCTTATGGCTGATTTGGGTGTTGGACAGGACACTGCCAACACTATCTACACTGACAGTCAGAGCGCATTGGCAGTTGCGAGGAACCCAGTTTTTCATGCTCGCACAAAGCACATTGAGGTGCATTACCACTATGTCAGGGAGAGGCTCTCAGCAGGAGAGATCAGCTTGGCTTATGTGCCAACACGGGACAACCTTGCAGATCTTTTCACAAAGGCATTGTCTCGTGAGAAGCTTGAAGCTTTCCGCAAAGCTTTGGGCTTACTCCCCTTTGTGGACTGATCCTGTCCTCAGGGCATGGCACTTCCCTTTACTCATGTGCCAGCTCTCGTTCACTGCATCACTCCAGGGGGGATTTGTTACCATATACATGTGGTAGTGATGTGTGTGAACACACTAGGACCGTTGGGGCATTTTTTCTCTCTTTAGGAGGTTTTTTCCCCCGTGCATTGTATATACGCCCATCACTCTAGGGCTATCTATCTTTCCATTGCACACTAAGTTATACACTCTCTATAGTGTGCCTTGAGCTTCCTTCGTCTTCTCCAAGCTGTGTGTTTCTCTGCAACCCTAATTCCAACAAATATGCGGGCAGGGCCTCATAACCCAGAGCATCTGGATGTAGAGTCTGAGAGTGAGCGCCTGCCTGCACTCTTATACTTTGAGCACAAATTAATAGAAAAAGAAATACCGAAAGGGGCGCCAGTCTTTGGGGCTAATATCTCTAGGCACGGAACTCCGTCGGGCCAGTGTCGAATCAATTGTGAACTGTGAACTGTTTTGAAGTGATTATTTGTGGTGTCGCCGTAGATTCTCGACTTGGTATGTCCAAATCTGTTACAGTGGTATCAGAGCGACAACCAATTTCTCTCCTACGGGAAATCCGATCCTTTTTACGGGACACCTATGGCTTTAGGTAAAGATGAGTCGACTCCCTCGGCATCCGGAGATGCGGAAAGGGATCACAACGAAGATTCACACAAGTATAGCCCGCCTCGGCCTACTCAAGCGGAGCGTCCAGAGATGGAGCGTCGACAATTGATAGGCGATGCAACAAAGATGATGCTTAATAATGTGAAGGACCCGAAATTTGCAAAATATATGAGCCAGACTTCTTTCGATGAGGTGCACACATAGTGGCAGAAGACCACAAAACCACCCCGCAAACCCGCTCTCAAGAAACCTCCTACTTCCAGGAAGTATACAGAGCAAGAATTAGAAGAGGTGGTTGATGCACGAATCGCTCAGGTTTTTGACGCGCAGAACAAAGCACGACAAAAAGCAAAAGAAAGGTGTTGATTTCCCGGGTTATTTGGGTCGTCAGTCTACATTTGAAAAGGCAAGAAAGCAGAAGAAGCGTGTTCGATTTGATGGAGTACCCAGTTCTTCTTCTTCTGATAGTTCTTCTAGCTCATCTGACTCGAGCGAAGAAGATAGAAAAGGTAAAAAGCGAAGCAAAAAGCAACGCTTTGAAAAGGGCAAGAAAAAGGCAAAGAAGTCTAAATCTCGCCCCGTGGTTGACAGTTCTACAGAGGACTCGTTTAGTTCGGACTCCAATGATAGCAGCTTTTATGCAAAGAAGAAGAATTTTTACAAAGCCAACCAATATGACTTTCTAGAAGACAAAAGCAAGAAAGTCCGAGAGTTTAAGGAAGGTGGACAGTCAATTAAATTTGACACGTTTTCTGGTTATGGAGATGCTTCGAAGGCTTTGTCTTTTGTACAGCAGTTTGACATCGCTTTCGTGGGAGGCGTTACTCAGAGCACTCTAATATTTTGAGAGTTGCCTCTTATTTTAAAGGGAATGCAGGAACTTGATGGCCCACGCTTCTATGAAACAAGATAGCGCCAGTTAAATGGCTGAAATTAAAAAGGCTTTTTATTTCTTCTTGGCTGGCTCGAGAGTATGGATGCGATATACGAACTGCTTGGAACCATCTTCGGATGACCAAGAAGGATACAGTGGATGCTTATTGTGAGAGATCCTGGAGCTCTTTTCTACCCGCCTCTTCATTAAGAAGATCTCGTTCAAGGAACAGATTGAGCGGTTTACCTTGGGTCTTCCTACAGAGATCCGAGATCACTGCTTGGAACAAAAGTCAGCTTCCATTCAGGATTTGATTAGTCGTGCGAAACGGGGTTTTACCATTCACTTAGGCAGTTTGACCTACCCCACAGATGAGATCATGACACAAAGAGCCGAACAGACTTCGACAAATGAAAGTAGAAAGAGAAAGAGCAACCCACAAAAGAAAGATGCACGACCCAAACTCACTCCTCAGGAGAGATCTCGCTACATCAGGGAAGGGAAGTGCTTTGGATGCGGGGAAACTAGGCATATCTTTGCGAAGTGCCCGAAAAGGGCACAAAAAGAACATAACTACAATGACGACGAGAGGCTTGAGAGTTCGAGAGCAGCTAAGGAGCGTGGAAGAAAAGGCAAGATGAAAACGGGACTGGTTCCAGATTGCGTGGGTACCGATCCCAGCACGATGGACGAGAGTACAGAACTTTGCCGAGCTTGGGGCAAAGTGAAAGACCAAGAAGCCTTGATCTTCTTTGATGGAGGAGCCAAGGGGCCAAGTTCATTTCACCTAAATTGGCGGCGCGGCTTGAGATCACTCCCGATCGGGTGGGACCACTTGCAGAGGCAGTTCTAGCGGCACCCGGCAGGGACGTAGCCATTACACCTGTCATTGGCAAACTTCGGTTGCATTGTCAGGGGTATTTGGGGCATGAGGACTTTTACATAATGCCTTTGAAAGGTTGTGATGTTCTCTTGGGAATTGCTTGGTACCACAAGAACAATGCCACGGTCGACTAAGTCGAGGAAAGCGACATTGACGACAGAGAAGGGCAGAACCATTGTACTTGATATTAAACTTAAGGGCCAGTTTGTCCCTATTGTATTGGCTTCAAGTCTTTCAGGCATTACGAGATCACAAGTTAGTGATTAATGCGAAGAAAAGTGAATTTTTCCTAGGAGACATACACTTTTTGGGACACATTGTCTCAGGAGCAGGAGTGCAGATGGATCCGGCCAAGATAGAGACTATCTGTGATTGGCCCGATTTGAAGAATGTCTATGAAGTTAGAAGCTTCTTGGGATTATGTTCGTACTACAGGCGGTTCATTCGAAAGTTTGCAGAGGTTGCTTCTCCTTTGCATATTTTGACACAGAAAGGAGTCTCTTTCTCGTGGGGACCCACAGAGGTGACTGCTTTTCAGACACTGAAAGAGAAATTGACTAGGGGTCCAATTTTGACTTTGCCGGATTTGCAGAAGTCATTTGAATTATATTGTGATGCCTGTGGTCGTAGTCTGGGTGCGGTCTTAATGCAAGAAGGCCATGTCATTGCTTACGAGAGCAGATGTTCTCAAGGCCGGAATTGACAGCACAAATTTATGAGAAAGAGCTTTTGGTGTTTATCCATGCTCCTACTCAGTGGCGGCATTACCTACTCAGAGCGGATTTTACTGTCTTTATAGACCATCAGAGTTTACGGTACTTCTTGTCACAGAAGCAGCTATCGGAAAAGCATAGCGGTGGGCGAACATCTTGTCACAGTTTCACTTCCAGATTGTCCATGTTGAGGGAAGAAGAATTTGGTGGCAGATGCTTTGTCTTGGAAGCAGTTGGTTCTGGCTATTTCGGCGATTCACCATAAGAGCTTTGAGGATATGGTCGACCAATATGCCACAGATACAGATTTTGCAGACGTTTTCACACGGATACGGGATGGGGAGACAGTAGCGGCATATTCCATTCGGGATGGCTACTTGATGAGGAAAACCATGTTGTGCGTTACATAGCCGTTGAGGAAAAAGGTTATGACTGAATGCCACTGTCTGGCTTTTACGGGTCACCGCAGCATTGCTACCACCTTGAAACGGATAGAGAGAGACTTGTATTGGCCGAGACTCAAGAAGAATGTGGACGAGTTTGTGCGCAGTTGCTTGGTATGTCAGAAGGTCAAGTTTGACAGGCATAAAGCACAGGGATTGTTACAGCCTTTGCCTATACCCACCCGTCCCTGGGAAAGTATTGCAATGGATTTCATTTTTGATCTCCTGAGAACACAGAGTGGTCACAAGTATATCTGGACTGTTATTGACAGATTCAGTAAGCAGGCTCGTTTCATTCCAGTGAAGAAAACAGTCAGGCTGGATCTGAGAAAACAGTCAAGGCGGTTGCAGTCTCGTCATCTTTCCACCCGCAGACTGACGGGCAATCTGAGATTGCCAATTCAGTGATTTTAAATTTATTGAAGTCTTATATCTCGGATTAGATGACTCAATGGAAAAAGTATCTACGTTTGGTGGAATTTTCCTACAATAACACGATACACTCTTCGACAGGGAAGGCGCCATTTGAGATTATTGAAGGTGCTGCGAAGGTTCCACCCTTCCTAAGCACGAAAGATAAGATTTTTGAAGCCGATTAGTACACGCGCGACTTGACACGGCTTTTGCCAAGGTCCGCGAGGCTTTGCAGAAATCTCACGAAAGACAGAAAAAGGTAGCGGATCGCCATCGAGGCAATTTGAAATTGAAGGAGAAAGATTTGGTGCTCTTACGTTTTGAGAAGGCACGCTTGAGAAAGAAGAAGGGAAAGGAGAGGCTTTTTATAAAGCTTAGTATGCTATACTACGGACCTTTCCAGATCTCCGACTAAAACCGCCTGACACTTGGAGGATTCACAATGCATTTCATGTGAGTCTCTTGACTCCTTTTAAAGGTGATGTGCTCGAAAATGTGGAGCCTGATGAGCAACCCAAAGTGGAAGAAAATGAGGAGATCCTTGTTCCTGAACAGATTTTGGCACATAGGGAGAGAAAGAATAAGGGTAAAGTAAGAAGGCGGTTCTTGGTTAAATTCAAGAACTATCCTGCCTTGGATGCGAAGTGGATGGAGGAGGAGGACCTAGCAGATACTCCTCAGATTATGAACCTTTACCTTGAAGCTTTTGGTTTAGCATAGTCTACTCCAAATGGAACCCCGAATGCAGCTTGGCCGGAGGTCTGGTGCAGTGGGTTGCACAAGAGGGAAGTTACTCCGCTCCTTTATCAACAGATACCTTGATTTTAGAATACTAGAGTCACTGATGTCTCTTTGAACTTCAGGGATACTGAGAGCTGACAGTATTCTGCTGTATGACTTTATAAATGGAATTCCGGAAAATATGAAACTGATTTGTTCTTGAATTGTTTTTAAGTGCGGGAACTGATAGACGAAATGACTGCAGCATTTTGGTCTAAAATGATCTCGAATAGACATGGTTGCAATAGGGGCTAGTCAATCGGGCATCTATGAGATCCTGAATTGGCCAACTTCATTTCATGTGAATTGGCGGCGCAGCTCGAGATCACACCTGATCGGATGGGACTACTAGCAGAGGCAGTTCTCGCGGCACGCGGCGGGGACGTAGCCATTACACATGTCATTGGAAAACTTCGGTTGCATTGTCAGGGGTCTTTGGGGCACGAGGACTTCTACATAATGCCTTTGGAAGGTTGTGATGTCCTCTTGGGAATTCCCTGGTACCACAGGAACAACGCCGTGGTCGAGTATCGGGCAAGGAAAGCGACTTTGACCATACAGAAGGGCAAAACCATTTTACTTGATGTGAAACTTAAGGGCGAGTCTGTCCCTATTGTATCGACTTCGGCCATTTCAAAATTAATGAAATCCAGTCTGTTTGTTTACTTGATCTTCTTGAGAGAGATGATTGATGGGAATAGGACAAATATGTCTGAACTTTATAAAGAATGCCAAGATTTCCTCCACACTCATGCCGATTGCTTCTTAGAGGGCCTGCCAGACGAGTTACCACCCGCTCGTCCTGAGGATGATACCATTGATCTGATACCTGGAAGCACACCACCGAACCGGCCACCTTATCGTGTGAGCCGAGCCCAGAACGAAGAAATTATGAACCAAGTGCAAGATCTCTTGGAAAAGGGTCTTGTCCATCCTAGTACTTTACCGTATTGCTCTCCAGTGTTGTTGGTTTTGAAGAAAGACGGATCTTGGAGAATGTGCATCGATTATGGAGCTCTCAACAAAATCACCATCAAGAACAGATTTCTGATTCCTAGGATTGATGATATACTTGACCGATTACAGGGATCCTTGTGCTTTAGTAGGATCGATTTGAAGAGCGGATATCATCAGATCCGAATCGCGTTGGGAGATGTCTACAAGACAGCCTTTTGGACGACTTTTGGGTTATTTGAGTTTTTGGTGATGCCTTTTGGCTTAACCAATGCTCCTGCGACATTTAACCGGATGATCACAGGATTTTTCGAGAGTACAGACTATTTGATTTCTTTGACGACATCATTGTTTTCTCCAAGGGCGAGGCAGAACATAGAGAACATTTGCTTCAGGTCTTTCAGGCATTACGAGATCACAAGTTGGTGATTAATGCAAAGAACTCCTACCAGAGATACACTTTTTGGAACACATCGTTTCAGCACAGCAGGAGTGCAGATGGACCCGCCCAAGATAGAGACTATCTGTGGTTGGCCCGATTTGAAGAATGTCTATGAAGTTAGAAGCTTCTTGGGTTTGTGTTCGTACTACAAACGGTTCATTAGAAAGTTTGCAGAGGTTGCTTCCCCTTCGCATATCTTGACACAAAAAGAAGTACCTTTTTTGTGGGGACCCAAAGAGGTGACTGCCTTTTAGACTTTGAAAGAGAAATTGACAACGGGACCAATTTTGACTTTCTCGGACTTGTAGAAGTCATTTGAAGTATATTGTGATGCTTGTGGTCGTAGTCTGGGTGCGGTCTTAATGCAAGAAGGCCATGTCATTGCTTACGAGAGCCGATTGTTCTTAAGGCCGGAATGGACAACACAGATTTATGAGAAAGAGCTTTTGGCGGTTATCCATGCTCTTACTCAGTGGCGGCATTACCAACTCAGAGCGGATTTTACTGTCTTTACAGACCATCAGAGTTTACGCTATTTCTTGTCACAGAAGCAGCTATCGGAAAAGTAGATGCGGTGAGCGAACATCTTGTCACAGTTTCACTTCCAGATTGTCCATGTTCAGGGACAAAAGAATTTTGTGGCAGATGCTTTGTCTCGGAAGCCGTTGATTCTGGCTATTTTCGCGATACATCATAGGAGCTTCGAGGACATGGTCGATCAGTATGCCACAGATACAGATTTTGCAGATATTTTTACACGGATACGAGATGGGAAGATAGTAGTGGGATCTTCCATTCGGGATGGCTACTTGATGAAGAAAACCATGTTGTGAGTTACACAGCCGTTGAGGGAAAAGGTTACGACCGAATGCCACTGTCCACCTTTTACGGGTCACCGCGGCATTGCTACCACCTTGAAACGGGTAGAGAGATACTTCTTTTGGCCGACACTCAAGAAGGATGTGGACGAGTTTGTGCGCAGGTGCTTGGTATGCCAGAAGGTCAAGTTTGACAGGCATAAAGCACAAGGATTGGTACAACCTTTGCCCATACCCACCCGCCCCTAGGAAAGTACTGCAATGGATTTCATTTTTGATCTCTCGAGAACACAGAGTGGTCACGATGGTATCTAGACTATTATTGACAGATTTAGCAAACATGCTCATTTCATTCCAGTGAAGAAAACAGTAAAGCCAGATCACTTAGCGAGACTGTTTGTGGCACAGACATTTTTGATCTTCAGATTATATGGCATGTTCGAGACGATTGTCTCCGAAAGGGACCCCAGATTTATGAGTTTGTTTTAGAAGGCAATTTGGGAGAACATTGGCATGCGGTTGCAGTTCTCGTCATCTTTCCACCCGCAGACTGATGGACGGGCAATCTGAGATTGCCAATTCAGTGGTTCTAGATTTATTGAAGTCTTACATCTCAGATTAGAAGACTCAATGGGAAAAGTATTTACCTTTGGTGGTATTTGCCTACAACAACACGGTATACTCGTCGACGGGGAAGGCACCATTTGAGATTATTGAAGGTGCTATGAAGGTTCCACCCGTCCTAAGCACGACAGATAAGATTTTTGAAGCCGATGAGTACATGCGCCACTTGGACACGGCTTTTGCCAAGGTCCGCGAGCCTTTGTAGAAATCTCAAGAAAGACAGAAAAAGGCAATTGAGCGCCATTGTTGTGATTTGAAATTGAAGGAGAACGATTCGGTGCTTTTACATTTTGAAAGGCACGCCTGAGAAAGAAAAAGGGAAAGGAGAGGCTTTTTCCAAAGCTTAGTATACGATACCACCGACCTTTCCAGATCTCCGAAAAGATAAATGATGTCTCCTTCCGACTGAAGCTGCTCGAAACTTGGAGGATTCACAATGCTTTTCATGTGAGTCTCCTGAGGCCTTTTAAAGGTGATGTGCCCGAAGATGGGGAGCCTGATCAGCAACTCAAAGTGGAAGAAAACGAGGAGATCCTTGTTCCAGAACAGATATTGACACATAAAGAAGGAAAGATTAAGGGTAAAGTGATATGGCGGTTTTTGGTTAAATTCAAGAACTATCCGGCATTGGATGCGAAGTGGATGGTGGAGGAGGACTAACAGATAGTCCTCAGGTTGTGAAACTTTACCTTGAAGCTTTTGGTTTAGCATAGTCTATTTCAATTGGAACCCCGAATTCAGCTTGGCCGGAAATCTAATGCAGTGGGTATGCACAAGAGGGGATTTACTCTGCTCCTTTGTCAACAGATGCCACGAATTTTGAATACTAGAGTCACTGATGTCTCTTTGAGTTTCAGGGATACTGAGAGCTGACAGTATTCTACTGTAATGACTCTATGAAATTGAATTCCTGATAATATGATACTGATTTGTTCTTGACTTGTTTAAGTGCAAGAAATGATTAGACGAAATGACTGCAGCATTTTGGTCCAAATGATCTCGATAAACATGGTTGCAATAGGGATTAGTCAATCGGGCATCTATGAGGTCCTGAGTGGATCTAGATGCGATTGCTAATTGCATTGCCGATAAATCATGGTCTAAGAACCGAATGAATGTTGAATGTGATTCGTCATGTGATGTTCTGTGATGTTGTGTGATGTGACTGTCGATTGGTAAATGTGCTAGATGTGTGTTCCTAGTGCGTCGGTACTAATAGTCAGTGTCTGCTAAGACAGTTTATGGCTTCTGTCCGTTTTGCACGCGTAATTGAGGGCGATTACAATGCTTTCAAGAGGGGGGTATGTCACAACTCGGTGACGTGGCTGGCTAGTATACACACACACCCTCTGTACAAGGACAATGATGAAGTGGCTGCCCTATGGGAACCCCTGGAAATGCAAATTGTTGACGTGGCACTGTAGACCCGGAAAATGCGGTGCTGGCTGACACATGGCAAGCTGTACGGACGCCCGCGTTTTGCGGCGGACTTTACGGCAGGTAGGTTCTGCTTTTGGCCTACGCAATTTGAGAGAGAGAGAGAGAGAGAGAGAGAGAGAGAGAGAGAGAGAGAGAGAGAGAGAGAGAGTACTCTTTTGCTTTTGGATACGCAAGAAGATCAGAGAGAAAATGAAATGTTATAATAACTTCTTCAAAAAGCCAGAATGACCTATGAGACCAAACTGATACACAAGTGGTGAATCTGTTACAATATCTGGGCACCTTAGTACTAAAGTACTAAGTGTGAAAAGTGTGGAAGTGTGAAAATAAATGTAAAAAAATTTAATACAAAGTATTAAATAAACTTCTTAGGAGAATTCTGGGTGTCTGGCTAGAATGCTTGTAATCCTTTGTTGTAGTCTCCTCCGGTGAAGTGTGCTTCTGCATCTCGGTCGTGGTCGTCTCGATTTCCTAAGCTCAATCGCCCTGTCAATGAGGGTGCCTTTGGTATGAATGTGGGTACTCCTTTGTGCCGGCTGCTGGCCTCTTGCTTCTCCTTCCACTCCTGCTTCTCTCGATCTGAAGAAATGTGTGATCTGCCTCTGAGGCTGTAGTGCTCTTTGTCTTCTCATTAGATTATCCCTGTGCCGATGTAGTTGTACAGAGGTTTTTACACCTGTGGGGGATCTACTGTGGGGGATGTACTGAGAGGGGACTTGTTTGCGGTTTGGAATACACCTTTGCACACACTCGCTGACCAGTCTTGGTTGCAATTAACATCAGCAGACACACGCTCAACAATGCACTCATGCTGACACATACACCAATATGGGTAATCATATAGGGCACACTGAAGCTTTTGCTTGTCGAAACAGCAGTAGAGGCTGACACACATGCACACACGATACATACTCGCGCCCGCACATGGTGTGGCTTGTTGGATGTTGGCAACCTCAAGATGTTTGTTAGTAAATCAAAAAACAGTAATCATGAGTCATCCTACAAAATTCCTCAATTTTCTTCTTTAACCTTACTAACAATGTCTTGACTATTCAGTCTCTTTTATGCTGATCCGCTTTTGATTGTGGTAGAGATCAATTAATGCTGCACAAATGGCCATCATTGTTTTGATTATTCCAATTCTATTTTGTATATTATAGTAATTGGTCATGTTTCTTACTGTGTTTAATGCTGCACAAATTCTCAACTGAGTGCATTACAAATATTGTTGATTAAAGTACATAGACAGTCGTTTTACACGATGCTTACGAACTATGACAAGTAAAGCTATCTTTAATCAGGTTTTATGTTTCTTTAAATGTTAATGGTTTGTTTCTTTTTCATTAACAGGTGTGTACGATTGAGCCAGGTTTATATATACCACTTTCAGATAATTTCCCAAAGTGGTAAGTTTATATGTTCAGGGTCGTACAATTTTCGGCATAACTGGTCTTCATTTACTGTTTGAAATGTGTGTGATTAATTTGTTTTGGTGCCTCTTTGACCTAGAGTGTTGTTTGCAGCTTCCCAAAGTGGTAAGTTTGCAGGTATAACAGTATGTGGTATTACTGTCCTTGGTGTTGTTTGGCCGGTTAGCTTAAGAGGTTACATGCTTATTTCTAGGTGATAGGGAGGGCTACTTCTCAGTTGTCGCATGCAAATGCTTCTCAGTGCTATGTGGATATGATATTCGTTCTATAGATTCGAGGATCCTAGTCCAGCACCTTTGTTAAGCTGTTTGCAAAGCTCAAGTAGGAAAGCCTAGGGGACTTAGTCGGGCACGTTTGCGAACCGTTTATAGGGCCTGCATGACTAAATAGATCCATCAGCTAGATACCCAGCATATGTAGTTAGATACCCACCTTATATAACTCTCTTTGCAGACGATGACTATAATAGTTATAGTTGGTCGTCACACAGTTGAGGGTATATGGTAGCGTGAGTATATAGATGTAGGAGTACTGTAAGCATTTTGTAAAGTCTGTGAAAATTGCAGGGTCAGTTGTGAGACAGGAAATAAAAGCACTCAGGCCATATAAAATAGAAGGTCACTTTGGTTGGAGGGATTAGGAAATTCTTTTTGGGAGTGTTGTTTAGAAGAGGCAGTCCCCCCAATTGCCCTCATCTTCCCAACGCTAAGCTTGCAGTTTTCTACTCTCCGCCAGCTACTCTATCCCTTCCATCAGCTAACACGGGGACCTGCTTCACAGCCCTAGGAAGGTGCAATATAATCCCATTTTCTCCGATGGTGGTTCAAGAGAGGGTGTGCTCTCAGCCCTATCACTTCTGCATGGATGATTCATATTAGCCCATCCAGCATGCACATACATGCAATATTTCCCATCACCGCACACCTCCATGATCAAGAGCATGCTCCATCGTCTATAATTGACCCAAGGGATGGATGTGGATAATCTTCTGACGGTGTATCAAAACTTAACTTTCCGATTCGCTTGCCTTTAACTCATAGACCATGGATTGTGTTTCTAAGAACTCAATCTCAAACCAAAGCCCATGCTTTGACGAGGAGGTTGCCATGGATTACGGAAATTGGAAACCTTGTTGTATACATGCTAAACTAAAAAAGAATGGAAGAATGCAAGGCATGCAGAGGAGTAATTGGAAGCTGTGAGCAGGGAGAGGGAAGGGGAAATGAATGTTGCAAAAAACACTGGAGGTGCTACAAGGTGGGGCTTATAGTAGTGCACAGTGCATTGAGGGTGAAGGATAAGTTTATGATGGTGAAGGCAGCACATTGGTGTGGACAGCCTGCTAGTGTGGAAGGAGAAAATGGCAGGCAGCCAAAGCATCATCGCCAATTGTGTGGCATGGAGGAGGGCAGTGCAAAGAGGCTGCGAGCTCTTTGTCACAAGGGTGGCTCAACCTCTTTGTGAATTACTGGTTTTCTAAAGCTTAAGAATGCATGTTTAGTACCAGTTTATGAAAAGCATACTATTTTTTTACAGTGTATTATAATTCATAAAACAACATGAATTTTGACCTACTCGGTGCAGGTTTCAAGGGATTGGAATCAGAATAGCAGATGAAGTTCTAATAACTGAATCAGGTCACGAGGTAAATTACATATTTTTACAAGTTTCCTAAAACGCTGTTTGTTAAGTATTGAAAACAGAAAGTATGTTGCTTTTGTGAATGTAGAAGTAGCAACGTTTATGAAACACAAAGGTTTACTAGTCCCTTTTTTTTGGGCGCAAAAAAGATCCTTCTATTAGGTTTAATCTGCCCAGCAGGCTACATCTTCCCATCAAGAGGATACTACACAAAGGAATAAGGGGAGACTCCCATGATCAACAACATGTGTACAATGGCTAAATCACAAAATGGGAGAGGGAAAGAGCCACACAAATGGCCTGCTATGCCAGTGGATGCCACGGTCCACTGCAAAGAAGGGTCCTGGGGAAAAATAGCCTCAAGTGGGTGGCCAGACGAAAACTCCCACAAAGGCTTCACAACTTGCACCACCAGCAAGGCCGGGGAGTTGGCGAGGTTACTAGAGGATGAAGTGCCAATGGTTACGCCTTGCGCGTGGGTGGCTATGGACAACAACAAAAGAGGGTGCTGACAATGTGCAGCCACAACGAAAATTTCTTCAATGGAGTGGCCAGTGGGATACCTGTACTTTTGGATATAGAAATTGGGCAGAGGAAAATTTTTGACAAGAGCTGGACATCTTTTATTCAATAGCGAGGGCTGGTGGACATTTTTAAACTGACTAGTAAAATTGCCCAATGCTGTTTTTAAGACTAAGTGGATTGTGAGAATTTACGACGCTAGATATGAACCAAGGCAAGGGTGAGCGGTCTCGCTCTAGAAAGGGCTAGATGTTAGGAGTATGAGAGGGAGCTGTGGTCTAGTATAATGGGACGGGCACCACGTGCCATCAGGAAACAAAAGACTGAGCAGACGTTTAAGCATTTCAAATAACAACTGAATTGAAAGAGATGCACGACACACGAGACACGGAGTGGTGGAGTTCCACCCCAAGAGAGCACTGCCCCAAACGCTGGCACCCCTTTCGGTATTTCTTTATATTGCTTCAACATGGTACAACTCCCATGGCTCTGCTCTGCATCTCTCCTGGATAACCTGCCAGAGTGAGAGCCCATGGGTCATATTTAAAGGCCCTTGGCCTCTAAAAGTAGTTACATGAAAAGCTTGAAGTTCTAAAAGCATCTAGTCCCAAAAGCTAATGCCCAAAGCTGTCAACGCATTTTACGGAAATCCGTACAACTGCCATGTCACCAGCGTAAAACGTGGACGTCCGTACAATTGCCACGTCAGCATGTCGATGTGATTGCGGCAGTCCGTATAGTGCCTGCCATGTCATCAGTTAGCCACGCAAGTTGGTTTGAGGGTGTGCGTGCTTTCTTTTAATCCTAGCCACTTGGGCCCCATCGGACTTGGTCCCATAAGTTGGTGGGAACTTCTTTAAAATTAGGCCCACTCGGCGAGGACTTGTAAGTTGATGAAAACTTCTTCTACCGCTTCTTCTTAGGGTTTAGGCCCCTCGGCCGATATCTGTAGGTCTTCAATGGCTTGACATGTCAGCGGTTTGTGACAATCTAGACTCCAAAACCTGATCTAGCTAGAAAACTTGCGAGTGGGAACAAAAAACTGATGCTGTCAACACTCTTAAGGACTTGATAGGTATTTGTTTGAGAGGCTTGGCAAATACATTCTCTGAATACATCACGGACGGTTAGGAAATTCTAGCTATTCTAGACTTACTGACTGGGGTGGAAGGGAAGAGGGTTGAAAGTAATAATCATGCAAATTTTTGCAATACCCCATGTTCCAAAGCCTCCTGGACTGCAAGATGCCACATGCATAGAATTTTGGATCCCACCATTGTGGAAACAACATGAGCCAACTTATACAGATGTTAAATTTTGAAAGAAAAGATAGAACTGTGGTAGAGAACAAAATTATCTACATAGGAACAGATAGTAAAGCAAGAAAATACAGTAAGACATCTAAATTTCTCAAGCTATACCATGTGACAAGAGCTACACGATGAAATCGAAGTGTGCGGATGGAACACACTACGGCTGAATATCATCAATCAAGGCAATGGGGGGTGTCACCTACAGGAGGAGGAGTAAGGGCAATGAAGAGGTTGATAAGGAGGGTTGATGATAAGAGTCTTAGTTTGGAACCATTTACAAGGGGAAGCATCTGACTGTCAAAGTTGAAAATGCAGAAGCGTAGAGAGAGAGAGAGAGAGAGAGAGAGAGAGAGAGAGAGAGAGAGAGAGAGAGAGAGAGAGAGAGAGAGAGAGAGAGAGAGAGAGAGATGAAATGAAATGTTATATTAACATCTTCAAAAGGCCAGAATGACCTATGAGACCAAATTGATACAAAAGTCGTGAATCTGTTACAATGTCTGGGTACCTTAGTACTAAAGTACTAAGTGTGGAAAGTGTGAAAGTGTGAATAAATGTGAAAAACTAAATACAAAGTATTAAATAAACTTCTTTGGAGCATTCTGGGTGTCTGGCTAGAATGCTTCTAATCCTTTGTTGTAGTCTCCTCTGGTGAAGTGTGCTTTTGCATCTCGGTCGTGGTTGTCTCGATTTCCTAAGCTCAATCGCCCTGTCAATGAGGGTGCCTTTGGTATGAATGTGGGTACTCCTTTGTGCTGGCTGCTGGTCTCTTGCTTCTCCTTCCACTCCTGCTTCTCTTGATCCGAAGAAATTTGTGATCTGCCTCTGAGGCTGTAGTGCTCTTTGTCTTCTCATTAGATTATCCCTGTGCCGATGTAGTTCCTGTAGGTACAAGCCTAAGCATCTTTGATCTTGGTATTGCATGACTCTATCTAGAGGTCCGAAGCCTTCTTTAAATAGGCAATGGAAACGCTCACGTATCTCATAGTATACGGTGCAATGGCATATGTAGTGTAATTCTGTCTCCGGCTCCATCCGCATAACTTGCAAATTCTGCTCTCAGGTAGGATTCCCCTAAATCTGCCAAATTCAATTTCTAGTTGGTGTGAGGATGTACGAATCTGACCAATAGCACATCTCAAACCATGAGACAGGTGGGTATCCATGTAGCTTGGGCGAATCACAAATCCATCTTCAGATAGCTGTAGGAAGTTTTCTTTGTAGTCGGCCATCTTCGTGCGCAATTCTTGTGTAGGGTCTACCCATGTCCTCTTAGTATCCAACTGTATAAGATCTTGACGGATGATTTTATTAATCTCCGTTCGTGTAATTGCCAGTGATGGAGCCGCAAGAGAGTATTGGAAGGGGGGTAATCTTTCCATACTGAACCCGTGTCTCCGAAACGACGAGGACAGTTGCGCATACCAGCATGATGTATCCCCTTTCATTGCTAATTGGCGAGAGGATTCGAGGGCCAGTCTAGTATATCGGCAATTATTTGTATCCCACAAACCATGTATAAAGGACACTGATCTGGTAAGAGTTTCAATTTCTATCGGAGGGGTAGCTAGTTCCGCTCAGGTAATCGCGTGTGGTATGGAGGCCCCGGCTCTAATCATTCGGGAAATCATAGATACCAAAGGTCTCTCCATTGTCTTCCAATTATCCTGATCCACAGATGGTCCCCAAATCTGGACCCCATAAAGCATAGCCGAAGCCACCACAGTATCAAAGAGCCAAAGTTTTGTTCGTGGTTCCTGAAACTGCACTTGTGAACACATCCTCTCCAACCCTCCCAAGGCCGCAGAGGCTCTGGACAATCTAGCATCCGTCGCTTTCTTAAGAGTAAACTTCGGTCCTGCAAATACCACACCAAGGTATGTGTATGCATCTGTGTACTCTACTGTATCCTGGCCATATGCTCTTCCTTCCTCAATAATGGCTCTGAGTGTAAGAATATGATCTTAAGTGGAATAACCCCTCCTGAATCCAGCTTGTCCCGTTGCCCTTATGCCCTCATTCTGTGCCCATCTACTCAATTTTGTTCAGGAATGGATGCGTACAGTCGGGTCAATGTGTGACCTACCATAATGGTATGGTAGTTCCCGGGTATCATAGGATCCCCTGACTTGAAAATAGGTACGATAGTAGATAATTTCCAAGATTCAGGTAATCCTTCACACAGACCCGATTAAACAGACGAGCAAGGACTTCTGAAAGTAGATCTCTGGCATGGATCAGATGTTCTGCTACTAAACCATCATGATCATATGCTCTTCTTGTGTTCATCTTATCAATGGCTTTTTTCACCATTTCCGTAGTAAAGAAAGTACTAGTAGCAGGGCATGGCTCTAGCGGATCTGGTAATGGAGGCTGTTTAGATACCATATATAATGATGTTACATATTGACCCCAAATCTCAGGAGAAGTAATTGTCGGAGGCGGTGAGTGCTCGTGAAATAAACGCCAGGCCTCATGTGAGTCCTGACTCAAGAAGAGCTGATATAAATCCTTCTCCAGTTTGGCTAAAAATGCCCTTTTCTTGCGACGTACTATATGCTGAAGAGCAATCCGAGACTGCTTATATGTGATGATCCCAAGTGCATCTCTTTCTGGACCTGGGTTCTCGTCTCTCTGCATTCCTCGTCATACCAACTGTTTTGAGGCATGTTCCCAGATCCTCTCTTCTGATCAGGTTGAGTATGTGGGTATGCCTCTTGTGCGGCTCCATGTAGTATCTCTTGTGCGGCTCCATGTAGTATCTCTGTTAACTGAGAAGTAATCTCCTCTACAGTATATACTGGCTCGGCTGCCCACATCCTATCATAGATCTTTTCCACATAGACTGAATCAGTCTCTGGCGTGAAAGTATATCTTGTGTGTGTCTTCTTCCTTTGTACTTGAGAGGCATTGTATTGGAAGGAGATTGATAAGGTCAAGAGAGCATGATCCACTACAATCCCAACCAGTCTGGGTCCCACCTTAAAGTCCTCGATACTAGAAATAAAGCTTGGGGAAGTCATGACATAATCCACTGTACTGGTCCCATGCCTGTGCGGGAAGCATGTGAATCCCCCAGATAAAGGGAAATTCTCTAGACCATTAAGTATGGCCAAACCATGTATAGCTACCATCTCCATGAGATGTCTCCCATATTCAGTGTGTTCTTTACCCTGTGAGTTTCTAGTAAGCCCCCTCTGTGATCAATCCACTTCTTTGAGCATTTCCTCAGAAGTATCATAGAATACTGCTTGAGAGTTGTCCGTTCTGGCATTAAAGTCTCCTAAGAGAACGATGTCTCCATCTCTAGAGAACTCCCATATGTCATTATTCAATATGGAGAAAGGGGACTGTCCTTTAGGTGAGGAGTAGACTGATGTACTTGGAGGGAAGTAGCATATAGCGATTTTCTTAAGAGTTGGCGTCTTCATTTAGAAATTCTTTCCTTATTTCTATATTCGGGAAGCGGAGAATAAGTGCCCTATCCTTTACGTTTCCCTTCTCATCGATTCCTTTCTTGCCCACTCTCCATGCACTTGTGTGAGTAGGCTCTGTGATGCCCATGTGTTGTAGCAGTTCCTTCACTTCTTCATCTACATTCTCTTTGTCTTTGACTCCTGTGACCCGCACATGCAGAGCCCGACTCTTCCTTTTTTGCTCTTTCTCAATGGTCATATTAATAATGGGGGAGGTAGGTGTGGTCTCGGGCATCTGGGCCTTCCCTTTCTTCGCATCCTCAATCCATTTCTCTGCTTCATCAACCTTTTCTTGTGTCTTAAAAAGACGTTCCGCCCATGAAGATGCCATTTTCGATTTCTGTTCATCTCTTCCCGTAGAGCTTTTATCTGATCCTTCATGTCCTCGAGCTGCTTCAGCACCGAAGGTTGATCGTCTCCATTCTCCTTAGTTGCAGATTTGCAAGCCGCAAGTTCTCCTTTTAGCTCCTCGATTATTGCATCTTTTTCCCCCATGTGCTTTTCCATATTTGTTCTCCATGCTTCAAAACTTGCTACTGCCTCATCGAGTTTCTTTTGCATAACGCATTCTGTTACATTTACTTCGGCCTTGATTAGGTTTCGTAATTCCGTTTTCAAGATCTGAATTTCCTCATTCTGTATCCCCCGGATCTCTGTCCTTAGTTCTCTCATCATGTCTCCATACATGGAGTTCCTGTAGCTCTCAGCTCTCGCGTGCATTTCCTTCCTGATGTCATCCCTCATATAGTTTAGCTCTGATTTGAGCATCACCTGGACCTTCTCCATCATTAGCTCATCATGTATCTTGGAGGTTTTCCCAACTCGTAAGGATCTTGGTGATAGTACAGTATCTCTGTTTCTCCGTTTCAATGTAGCTGTTGTTTTTTTTGGGGTGGTGTACCTATCTACACCCGGCGCTTCCCCTTTGGTAGGCGGATCCATCGAACCCGAGCCACAAATGTGGGGTACGGTACTAGGGTACTAGGGTGAGGGACTGAGAATAGGGCACAACTTAAAAGTTTAACTTAAAACTTAAAGTCCTTAAACTTTAACATAGGAGGTATGAGGACTTTCTACGCGTTGATAAATGCAAAAGGGGGGTGCCGGGGCGCACGTAGGACAGGACTTTCTACGCGTAGAGATCTGTGTGCGAAACCTAGTCTCTGTGCCCCTGCTGCGAGCTGCTAGCCTACGCAACCTACTGCCAGTGCGCGTCGCCCATCTGCGTGACCTGTTGCCTCCACGAAAGTTGCCCAACTACGCGATCTGTTGCGGGGCACCTTGTGCGAACTGTTGTCTGTGCGCGCCTTAGACACTTGCGTGACCTGCTGCACTGCCTTGGCCACCTGCGTGAAATAATGAAATGAAATGATATATTAACGTCTACAAGAGGCCAAAATGACCTATGAGACCAACTGATTACAATGATGAGTCTAGTACCAAGTCTGGGTACAAACAAGAAAACTACAAACAAAGAACTGATAGGAGTGCTACCGACTCCTATGGGTGGCTGGTAGGCTGAGCAATGGTATCATGCCATAAAGGTACAAAGTGGGGATCAGTGTCACCATGATACAATATAGCAGTAGCATGAAGCCTATCCCGATCGACATTCTGGGTGTCGTGCTAGAATCCTGTGGATCCTCTGCCGCAATCTCCGCCGGTGCTGCGTGGCTCCCCTCCTCAGCCGCGGTCGTCTCGATCTCTCTAACTCTATAGCTCGATCAATGAGAGTACCGCTGATGTGTGTATGGGTGGGAACCGAGCTCTCTGGTGGTGGTGTCCCCTCTGTCTCTGTGGTACTTAGACTGAAGAAATCTGAGATGCGTCTTTGGGACTGTCTCTGTCTTTGCCCATTCAATAGAGCGTCTCTATGTCTCTGAATCTCAAGTAGGAATAATCCGAGACATCTTTGATCCTGGTATCTCATGACTCTGTCTAATGAGTCAAAACCATCTCTGAATAGACAATGAAAGCGTCCCCGTATCTCATAGTAGACTGTGCATCGACATATGTAGTGAAACTCTGTCTCTGGCTCTGCATGGCATAACTGACATATCCTACTGTCTGCTGGTATGCCTCTGAATCTACCTGTCTCAATCCCAAGCTGGTGTGAAGATGTGCGAATCTGGCCAATAGCACATCGTAACCTATGAGATAGATGTGTCCATGTAACTGGGCCGTGTGACAAATCCGTCTGTCGTGAGTTGAAGAAGATGTTCTCTATAGAAAACCCTCTTCGTACCCAACTCCCGTGATGGTTCTATCCATGTCCTCTTGCTATCAAGCTGGATAAGATCCTGCCGAATGAGTCTAGTAGTCTCCATCCGTGTAAGAGCCAAGGATGGTGCATCAAGAGAATACTGGAAAGGGGGCAGCCTGTCCATGCTGAAACCATGCCTCTGAAACCATGTGCTCATCTGTGCATACCAACATGATGTATCTCCCTGTAATGCCAGCTGTCTGGATGACTCGAGAGCAAGCCTGGCATACGTGTCCCTGGTGGTGTCCCATAAGCTGTGTACAAATGATACTGACCTGGTGAGTGCCTCAACCTCCATAGGTGGGGCAGCCAGCTCCGCTCGTATGATGTCATGTGGGACTGAGGCCTTGGCTCTAATCAGCCTAGAAATCATAGATATCAGGGGTCTGTCCATATTAGTCCATCCAGCACTGTCAATAGACGGTCCCCAAACCTGAACCGCGTAGTGCATAACTGAAGCGACCAAAGTATCGAAAAGCCAGAGCTTTGTTCGAGGTTCCTGGAACTGAACTTGCGAAAAAATCCTCTCTAAACCACCTAGGGCTGCATAGGCACGAGTCAATCTAGTGTCTGCTGCCACTTTCAGTGTGAACCTCGGTCCACTAAAGACCACCCCAAGATATGTGTATACATCAGTGTACTCCATACTGTCCTGTCCATATGTGAAAGTAGGTGCTGATCTCCTAACCCACTGTGGCGTGGTATTAAATACCATGACCTTGGTTTTACCAAGGTTGACAGACAATCCACTATCCTCTGCAAAACTATGCAATGCGTCCAAGTGTCTCTGCATACCCTCTGGCGATTCTGATATCAACACGATATCGTCAGCATACAATAAAAGAGGGATCCATGTCCTTGCAAGCTGAGCACCTCTATCTCCTCCTCTGTCAATATAATCAGGGACCCCATCAACATACATACCAAATAAAGTAGAGGACAGTGGGCATCCCTGTTTCACTCCGATGGTGGAGTGAACTATGTCGGATATCCCCTCTGATGTGCGTACATGACCCATCACTGAACTGTACAATGCCATGATCCCCCACATCAGCTCTGTGGGTACCCCCAATTCCATAAGCCGGTGCATCAATCTGGCCCTCGGCACTGTGTCAAAGGCTTTGCAAAAATCCACAAAGCTGCAGTATATCCGTCTACCATGTGCTCGACCCTCCTCAATGATAGCTCTGAGTGTAAAGACATGATCTAGTGTGGAGAAACCCCTTCTGAAACCAGCCTGCCCAGGTGCTCGTATGCCCATAATCTCTGCCCAACTGCTCAGCCTATGCTCGAGGATGGATGCATATAACCGTGCCAATGTGTTGCCTACCATGATAGTACGGTAATTCCCCGGCACTGTGGGGTCACCTGTCTTGAAGATAGGTACAATAGTAGATAATCTCCAAGACTCAGGGAGACCCTCACACATGACACGGTTGAATAGCCGTGCAAGCATCTCTGCCAACAAATCCCCAGCATGTATAATGTGCTCTGCTACCAAACCCTCATGATCCTGTGCCCGTCTGGTCTTCATCCTGTCAATGGCCTCCTGTACCATCTCAGTGGTAAAGAAGGTGCTCGTAGCCGGACATGGCTGTGGTGGGTCTGGTAATGGTGGTTGTCCAGGTACAGTGTATAAAGATGTTGCATATTGCCCCCATATCTCTGTAGAAGTAATCACTGGTGGGGGAGACTTCTCATGGAATAGACGCCAAGCCTCTCCTGAATCTCTACTAAGGAAGAGCTGATATAAATCTTGCTCCATCTGGACCAAGAAGCTCGCTTCTTCCGCCGCACTAGTCGTCGTGTAGCAATGCGAGACTGTCTATAGGTGATCACTCCCAATGTCAGGTCCCGCTGTATCTGAGCTCTCCTCTGTCAACACTCCTCATCATACCAGTTGTTCTGAGGCATGTGCCCAGAACAACGTCTCTGCCCAGGCTGAGTGTGTGGATATGCCTCTGTCGCTGCCCCATGTAATGTCACTGTCAGCATAGATGTGATCTCCTCCACTGTGTATACTGGCTCTGATGTGCATAAAAGCCTACGTATCTCCTCTACATAGACTGAGTCAGTCTCTGGTGTAAAAGTATAGCGTGTATGTCCACCACCCCGTGAGGCCTGAGATGTATTGTACTCAAAGGAGACTGATAATGTTAAAAGTGCATGATCTACTACTATCCCAACTGGCCTGGACCCTACTGTGAAATCCTGAATGTGAGAGATAAAGCTCGGATGTGTCAGAACATAGTCTACAGTGCTGGACCCATGTCTATGTGGAAAACAAGTAAAACCTGTAGACAATGGGAAAGTCGTTAAGCCATTCAGTATGGCTAAACTGTGAGTAGTCGTCATCTCTCTCAGGTGTCTCCCATACTCTGTATGCTCTCTGTCGTTTGAGCATCTCTCAAGTCCTAACTCCTCTGGCTCTAGCTCTCTAAGCATCTCCTCTGATGTGTCATAGAAGACTGTCTGTGAGCTGCCTGTACGGGCATTGAAATCCCCCAGGAGTATGATGTCTCCATCTCTGGAGAACTCCCAGATATCATCATCAAGTACAGAGTAAGGAGACTGTCCTCTGGGTGAAGCATATACTGAAGTGCTGGGAGGAAAATAGCATATGGCGATGTACAAGAAACGTCCAGTCTCTGCCCTCAGCCTCACCCACAAGTATCTGGCCTGATCATCTCTCCGAACTATGTGCAATAGTGGTTGGAGCTCCTCTCTGAAAAGAACTGCTACACCTCCTGATCCTCTAGTCCCATGCGCAGTTCTGGTGCATGTCCTACAAGCTGTCTCCCATATGTATCCTGATATGTGCGGCATCAACTGTCCTGGAGCCTGATGAGTCTCTGAGTAGAAAACAATGTCTTTGTCTCTGAAGCTATCCTCAAAGGCCCCCACATCAAGTCTATACGAACCATTACAGTTCCAAACTGCCATCCTGAGAGTGGTCCCATAGGTCTCGCACCGTCATGTAGAGCGGTGCTCTGTAATCACTACTCGTCTATTTCTGTAGAAAGCTAACTTCCCCTTCACCCTTGCTGCTATAATCTCTGGCATGACCTCTCTCATATGTGCAAGCTGTGAGAGCGTAAGATCATCTCCTAAAAAGATACCTGTTTTCTTGAGGGTTCGCCTCTTCTATAAAAAGTCTTTCTTTTCTTCCATGGAGGGAAAGCGCAAAATGAGAGCCCGTCCCTTTGAACTCTCCCCATTACCTTCACTCTTCTTGCCCACTCTCGAAGCTTGTGTGTGCGAGGGCTTCTCCACCCCCATCATGGACATGAGGCTCTTCACCTCTTGGTCCACCATATCTGAATCTTTTAGGCCGGTCACTCTCACGTGTAGAGCGCGTACCCTTCTTCGTTGTTCCTCTACTAGTGTTTTGTTGATGATGTCGGGTGTAGTCGGAATTTCCTTGCCCTTTCCCTTCTTGACAACTTCAATCCATTTTTCAGCCTCGTCCATTTTCTTTTGCGTTTTGGAGAGAACCTCCACCCATGAGGTCTTCATTTCTCCTTCCTCCTTTATTTCTTTGACTTGTGCTTGTATACTATTCAGCTCGTCAATCATTGATGGCTGAATTTCCCCATCTTCAAGGCGTCTTCCCTCTTTGGTTTCGTCGAGTTCCTCCCGAAGGGCTGAGATGCTACTTTTTAAAGCTTGAATTTCATCCCGGAACTCCTTGCGTTCTAGTTTCCTCGCCTGTTCCTCCCTCTTTTTCCATTCGAGAATTAAATTCTTCTCTTTCTTCCACTCATCCATGTGGGCTTTGCATTCTTTCAACTCCTTTTCAATGGCTGTCATCCTCTTGCTTGTGACCATGTAGTGCGCCGCCATTTGTCTTGCCTTATTTGTTTCACTTTCTGAGAGAGAGGAGAGAGCAACCTATACGCACCGCATTATGCATACATATGTTTCCCCATTCAACCTACATGGCATGTGTTTGCTTTCTAGATGTGTCAATTTGCAATATCTGTGAGCTCTGCAGTTTCCAAATTCCTTGCAAATAAATCCCTGCAGGTCTGAAAGTACAGGATTTTGAGAATGCGAAAATTCGGAAAAATCCGGAAAGGCCGAGATTGAAAGTTCCTGTAGGAATTCCTCCTGTGTTTTGAACTTTTGCAATTTTGCCGTATGTACCTGCGGGCTGAAAATCTACGGGCTCGCTGTCACAGCAGCAGATGGGCGGGCTGAAAATCTACGGGCGCGCTGTCACAGCAGCAAATGGGCGGGAGGTGGGGGAGTTTGTGCGCGCTGTCCCAGCAGTAGGGCGAGAGCAAGCAGAGCGGGCAGAGCACACACAGAGAGAGAGAGAGAGAGAGAGAGAGAGAGAGAGAGAGAGAGAGAGAGAGAGAGAGGGTGCGCCAGTGACTTGCTCCCTCTGCGTTTCTGCAGCCCTGCACGTTCAGCAGCTCCTGCACGCTCAACAACCCCAGCCGCTCTGCTTCCCTAAGAGCCCATGCTCTGCTAGAAACCTGTGCGCTGTGGTGCTGAGGCTGAGAACTTGCGCGCTGTGGTGCTGAGGCTGAAATCTGTGCGTTGTGGTGTTGAGGCTGAGACCTGCGCGCTGAGTTGCTGAGAGAGAGAGAGAGAGAGAGAGAGAGAGAGAGAGAGAGAGAGAGAGAGAGAGAGAGAGAGAGAATGAAATGATATATTTACGTCTACAAAAGGCCAAAATGACCTATGAGACCATCACGGTTACAAAATGGTGTATCTGATACACTGTCTGTAGAACTGAAAAGATGAAAAAACTATGAAAGAAAAACTAGACTGAAAGCTGTAGTGACAAGTTGGGGGGGGGGGGGGGGGGGGGGGGGGGGGGGGGGGGGGGGGGGGGGGGCAATTGACTAGAGACTCTCTAGCCAGTACAATAATCCAATGATACAAACTCATGCACATGAAGAAGCTGAGGGTGAGGGAGCATCTGCACATCAGGGTCCCAAGATGTCCAGCATCGGCCGCTGGCGAATCTCATCAATGTCCTCCATAGTAAGCACTCTGGCTGGGCGTCTCCCATATCGTGCTAGAATGATCCTGATCCTCTGATGAATCCTCCGTCGATGCAGTGATGATCCTCGCAATCGCAGGCGTCTAGATCTCCCAAGCTCCATGGCCCTGTCAATCAGTATACCTCTAGTGCAGGTAGGTCCTGGAGGCTGCCCTGGATCCTGCTCCTCTGACTGGCGCGTCTCCACACGAAAGAAATCAGTTATCTCCCTCTGGGACTGTCTACCCCTATCTGATCTCCTCAAGAGGCTCTCTCTATGTCTGCGCAGCTCTAGCAAGAATAGCCCAAGGCATCTCCGATCCTAGTACCTCATAACTCGAGATAGCGGCCCAAAACCATCCCTAAAGAGGCAATGAAAACGGCCTTGTATCTCATAGTAAACTGGGCAATGGCATATATAGTGCAGCTCTTTCTTTGGCTCCAAATGGCATAACTGACATATCCTGGCCTCTGCTGGTACTCTGCTAAATCTACCCACCTCAATCTCCAGCTGATGAGAAGATGTGCGTATCTGACCAATGGCACATCGTAAGCCATATGACAGGTGTGTGTCCATTTAGCTAGGTCTAGTCACAAAACCGTCCTCTGTGAGCTGGAGAAGATCTCCGTGTAGAAAGACATCTTCGTGCCTAGCTCATGGGTCGGCTCTATCCAAGTCCTCCTGGTATCCAGCTGAGTCACATCCTGTCTGATGAGTCTGCTAACCTCTGTCCGAGTAAGGGACAAGGAGGGTGCATCCAGCGAATACTGGAAGGGTGGTAGCGTGTCTATGCTAAAACCATGAATCTGGAACCAAGAGGTCATCTGTGCATACCAACATGCTGTATCTCCCTATGAAGCCAGCTGCCGAGAAGACTCCAGTGCTAAACGTGCATACCTGTCTCTGGGGAGCTCCCAGATGCTATGTAAAAAGGAGACTGATCTAGTTAGTGCCTCCACCACCAGCGGGGGGGCAGCCAGCTCTGCGCAGATAATCTCATGTGGTACTGAGGCTTTGGCTCTAATCATCCGCGAAATCATGGAAACCAGAGGTCTCTCCATGCATCTCCACCCATCAGTACTACTAGGGCGACTGCTATTAGCCACAGAAGGGCCCCATATCTGAACTCCATATAGCATGGCTGAGGTCACTAAGGTATCGAAGAGCCAAAGCTTTGTACGAGGTTCTTGAAATTGGATCTGTGAACACATCCTCTCTAATCTCCCCAAAGCTGTATGTGCTCTTGTCAGTCTCATCTCTGCTGCTCTCCTCAAAGGAAACCCTGGGCCGCTAAAGACCACCCCTAGGTATGTGTATGCATCTGTATACTCCACTGGCTGATGGCCATAAGTAAATGCAGGAGCTGACCGTCTGACCCACTGTGGTGTGGTGTTAAACACCATAACCTTAATCTTGCTAAGGTTTACAGACATGCCACTATCGTGAGCAAAATTATGTAAAGCATGCAGATGACGCTGCATCCCCTCTGGAGAATCAGAGATCAAGACAATATCATCCGCATATAAGAGCAAGGAAATCCATGTGCCCGCCAACTGTGCTCCGCTTCCACCGTCCCTCTCTATGTAGTGTGAAACCTCATCAATGTACATCCCAAAGAGAGTAGGGGAGAGTGGGCATCCCTGTTTCACCCCAATGGTGGAGTGAACTAGACCAGACATACCCTCTGGAGTGCGTACCTGTCCCATTATTGTCCTGTACAGGGCCATAATCCCCCAGATCAGCTCTGTGGGCACACCCAGTTCATGTAATCTGTGCATCAACCTGGCTCTCTGGACCGTGTGAAAGGCTTTGCGGAAATCCACAAAGCTACAATAGATCCTCCTGCCGTGCGCTCTACCCTCCTCAATGATAGCTCTGAGCGTCAGTATATGATCAAGAGTAGAGAGTCCCTTTCTGAAGCCAGCCTGTCCTAAAGCTCGTATGCCCTCTCTCTCTGCCCATCTACTGAGGTGATGCTCGATAATAGATGCATACAACCTAGCCAAAGTGTGTCCAATCATGATGGTACGGTAGTTCCCTGGCTCCATAGGGTCTCCTGCCTTGAAGATAGGCACAATAGTGGATAAGCTCCAAGTGCTAGGAAATCCCTCACATGGCTCGATTGAACATCACTGCAATCAGCTCTGCAAGCATATCTCTAGCATGTATAAAGTGTTCGGCCACCAAACCATCATGGTCATAAGCTCTCCCAGTCTTCATCCTGTCAAGGGCTTTCTTTACTATCTCAGCAGTGAAGAAAGTGCAAGTCGATGGACAAGGCTCTGGGGGATCAGGTAAGGACTGCTGCCCTGGGATCGAGTAGAGAGAGGTTGCATATGTACCCCAAGTCTGTGTAGATGTAATGGCACGTGTAGAAGAATACTCGTGAAAACGCCTCCACGCCTCCCCTGAGTCTTGGCTCAAGAAAAGCTGATATAACTCCTCCTCGAGCTGAGCAAGATAAGCTCTCTTCTTTCGCCGTACTAGGCGTCGAAAGAGAACCTGCGACTGTCTGCGTGTGATAATCCCTAAAAGTACCTCCCTCTGAAGTGTAGCTCGCATCTCTCTGCACTCATCATCATACCAGCTGTTCTGGGGCATACTCCCAGTGCGGTGTCTAGACTCAGGCTGGGTGTGAGGGTATGCCTCAACTGCTGCAGCATGTAGTGTACCTGTCAAGATTTGAGTGAGCTCGTCTAGAGGGCGGCCTGGCTCCTCTGTACATAGATGCTTGTAGATCCCATCCATATAAACTGAGTCAGTCTCTCGTGTAAAGGTGTAACGGACATGTGTGGGTGGCAGTGCCAGAGATGCTGAACTGAAACGAAATGATATGGTGAAAGTCAGGAGTGCGTGGTCCACCGCTATACCAATAGGTTTGGAGCCGACCGTGAAGTCATGAATAGAAGATATTAAACTCGGCTGGGTCATAACATAGTCCACTGTACTGGCGCCATGCCTATGCGGGAAGCAAGTAAACCCCCCCCCCCCCCCCCCCCCCCCCCCCCCCCCCCCCCCCCCCCCCCCCCCCCCCCTGGAAATGTGTGCAAGCCATTCAAAATGGCAAGACCATGTGAAGTTCCCATTTCTACTAAGAATCTCCCGTACTCTGTGTGCTCCAAGTCCCGTGAAGTCCTAGACAAGCCCAAGTCGCTGGTCTCCAACTCCCTCATCATCTCCTCTGAAGTATCATAGAAAGCTGTCTGCATCTGAGCTGTCCTAGCATTGAAGTCACCCAACAAGATAATGTCACCATCTCTAGAGAACTCCCAGATATCATCATCTAAGACCGAGAAGGGGGATTGTCCTATGGACGTAGCATAGGCTGAAGTACTAGGAGGAAAGCAGCATATGGCAATGTAAAGAAAACGGCCAGTCTCTGCCCTCAGCCTCACCCACATATACATGGCCTGCTCATCTCTGCGAACAATGTGTATGAGTGGTTGGAGCTTCTCCTTGAATAAGACAGCTACTCCTCCAGATCCCCGTCCTCTGAGCTCAGATCTAGTTCCTGCTCTGCATGTCGTCTCCCACTTATATCCAGATACATGTGGCATAAGCTGTCCCGGAGCCCAGTGTGTCTCTGAGTAAAAAACAATGTCTCTCCCAAAATAGCTGTCCTGAAACGCCCCTACATCCAACCGAAATGATCCATTGCAGTTCCATGCTGCCATATGAAGAGTGGTCCCATAGGTCTCGCACCGTCATGCGGAGCGGCGCTCTAAAATCACTACTCTCCCATCCCTATAGAAAGCAATCTTTCCCTTCTCTCTTGCCGCTTTTATCTCTGGCATGACCTCCTTCATGTGTGCGAGTTGTGCTAGCGTGAGGTCATCTCCAAGGAAGATACCTGTCTTCTTGAGAGTGGGTCTCTTCTTCAAAAATTCTTTCTTTGCCTCTATAGTTGGGAAGAGTAAAATGAGTGCTCTTTCCCTTGAAGATTCTCCCCCTCCTTCACTTCTTTTGCCCACTCTCCAAGCTCGCGTATGCAAAGGACTTGTGATGCCCATCATGAGCAAGAGCTCCTTTGTTTCCTCCTCCACCTTGTCTCCGTCTCTGAGCCCGGTTACACGTACATGTAGAGCTCTTGTCTTTCTTTTTTGTTCTTCTTCTAATGTCATGTTGATGATGGTGGATGGGGGTGTGAGACTATGTACTCCCCCTTTTCCTTTCTTTGCCACTTCAATCCACTTTTCTGCTTCCTCAGCCTTCTTTTGTGTTCTAGTGAGAATATCAACCCATGATGAAGCTTCCTTTGTCTTTTGATGCTCTTCTTCCTGGAGGGTTTTAACCTGCTCTTTAATGCTTTTCAGCTCCTCCACCATGCATGGCTGATTTTCTCCTTCATTTGTAGGTTTGCTTTTACAAAATGCAATTTCCTTACGTAGTTCTTCAATCATTGCATCCTTCTCACCAATTGACTTTTGCATCTCGGTTTTCCATTCTTCCCAAGTGGCTGTTGCTTTATCCAGTTTCGCTTGCCAAGAAATCTCTACCGTTTGTACTTCAGCTCTCACAAAATGTTGCATTTCAGCTTTGAAAGCATTGGACAAATCGACCTTGTGTGCTTCCATAGCACTATAAACCTCCTCCTCGAAATTTTCTCTCAGAGCACTCATCTCCGCTCTAATCATGATCTGAACCTTCTCGTACATGTGTTCGTCTTTGAACTTGGCGGCCTTTTTTGCTCTCAGCAGACTTGGTGACAGGATACCTTCGCGTTGCCTTGTTCGTTGGAAGGTATGCTTTGCCTTTGGTGGAGTGGTGAAGAGGTCACCCTCCTCTTGTGTATCTGGTGCTGCACCAGACATATTGCGTGCTGCTTTAATTTGCCTTATTGAGCTGGTTGCCACGTGCTGAGAAACTACATGTGCCAAACGTGCAGACCTGCTGGGCTGTCCACGCGTTGAGAGAGAGTTCCCCACCTAACGCGATGGCTGCACCAGGCCTTACACGATGGCTGCACCAAACCTGTGCGCTCTCTGCCCGCAGCCTTTAGCTCTGCTGCCTCTGAACTTCCTGCACGAGCCCTACATGACCTGCTCACGCAGCGCGCTGCTGCACCATGAGAGAGAGAGAGAGAGAGAGAGAGAGAGAGAGAGAGAGAGAGAGAGAGAGAGAGAGAGAGAGAGAGAGAGAGAGAGAGAGAGAGAGAGAGAGAGAGAGAGAGAGAGAGAGAGAGAGAGATGAGATGAGATGAGATGAAATGAAATGTTATATTAACCTCTTCAAAAGGCCAAAGTGACCTATAAGACCAGAAAGTTACAATGCGGTGAATCTGATACAAAGTCAGATTAACAAAATAAATTAAACTAGGATAACAAAATATAAATACTGCGGAATCCTAAACTAAGCTGATAGGTGTGAAAGGTGAAAGGCGTGAAATGTGTGAACTAAGCAGTACAATGTGTAGACAATATGGGAGGGAAGTAGAGATCCATCTTCATCTGCGCTATGGACGACAAAAAAGTATGGCTCGAATCCTTTGCTGAGAGAGAGAGAGAGAGAGAGAGAGAGAGAGAGAGAGAGAGAGAGAGAGAGAGAGAGAGAGAGGGGGGGGGGGAGGGATTTGCTCGAACCAACCAACCACGGCAATGAATTAGATGATTATACAATGGGGGCTGAGTGCTTCTTATATACTACTAGGCTGGGGGACCTTAAGTACCCCCCTGAGGAATTGCCCGTTGGGCAATATCATGTCATAGAAGGCAAATAAATACCTAAAAGATAATAAATAATAGGATCACATTAGGAATTCACTTAAGATGCACAAACTTTAACATTGACCTCTCAATGTCTCTAGTGAACAATCCCTTAAGGAAGGATATCTCTGACTTGAAATGGTCCTTGCCCCATGCCAAAACTATCTCTTTAGCCTTGTAGTAGCACCAATGAGCCTTCACCAAACCTAGGAATGGGTAGATATCGATCATGCTAAGCCTTCCCCTGAGTTTGCTCCGTTTAAACTCTACAGACCTTGCGCGGATTGTAGCCTGGTTTCTTCCAACAAACTAAGGTGAGATAAGTGCGGGGGTGGAAAACCATTATCCACACTGGCTGTACCTACCCTCGGAGAACATGCATTAAATTCAAAAGGAGGGTGGAAAACCATTATCCACACGAATTGTACCCACCCTTGGAGAACGTGCATTAAATTCAAAAGGAGCAGTAGCTTGTAGTCCACAAGCGAGTTGAAACGGAGTGTGTTGAGTTGTGGCTTTGAAGGCTATGCAATAAGCCCAAGTAGTTCCTAGTATAGCTTGAGCCCAAGATGTGGGGTACAAATGCCAAGCTTTCCTTAGTAAAGCAATGAGAACCTTGTTTGTGGTCTCTTCCTATCCGTTGGCCCTTCGATAGTATGAGCAAGACTTTTGGTGAAATATCATGTAGCTGGAGATCAATGTAGACATCAATTCTTCACAAAGTGGCTACCTTGATCATTAGTGATCTTCAGATGACAGCCAAACACACAAAATATATTTTCATAAGAAATAGCCACTGGAGGTGCAATGTAGTGAGTGGTGGCCACCACCACCGGTTTGGTAGCATAGTTAGTTGCAACAAGAATGTACATACCCCTGGGTTGTGCTAGTCCAATCCCCATCTCTCAAAAGATAACCAAACCATGGGCACATGGAGAGGTCTATCGGCTTGCTAGCTTGGCTTAGGTGCACATGTTTGACATACATCACATACTTTGACGTTAGGCAATGGCGTCTCTAGAGAGGTATGGCCACTACAAACTACTTTGTAGAATCCTTTGTGCAGCAATATGGACAGGGTAGTGACTGCTAGTTGGATCACTATGTGCATCTTCGAAACCACTTTCCACTTTTTTTTTTTTTTTTTCCGAGAAAAAGATCCTCCTATTAGTTAATGAAACTGCCCATAGGGCTACAACCACCTCTACAAGAGAGGGCTACAACAATCATGATGGGGAAACTCCCCCAATGAAAAAACAACATATGTACAATGAGGCTAAATCAAGAGATGGGAGGAGGGAAAAGCCACACAGGTGGACGGTAGTGCCATTTGAACACACCCTGGACCATGGTGAAAAAAGGCCCAGGCTGCAGAGTTGAAGGAAAGCCTCTCTGCGCTCCCGCATGCGGTCGGAGCTGCCCTGGAGTCTCCCGAACTGTCCTCTGAGAGTATGGATCAGCTCTAGCCAAAGATCCTGAACAGTCTCTGGTGGTGGTACAAGACGAGCTTCGAAGATGCGGAAGCAACGGGCCCGCCAAATGAACCAGAGTGTCAGGCCGCTGATGAGCTCCCAACACTCCTCTCTCTCACAGCACCACTCCTGTGGAGTAAGCTCTATAGCAAGCTGGAGTGTAGGTCGACCCCCCTGCATCACTATCATCCTGCTGGTGGAGGATAGCTCAAACTGATGAGCCAGGCACGTGAGAGTGGACCAAGCAGCTGCCGAAGAACGCGAAGCCACACCTGCTGTGCCAAAGGACAGTCCGAAAGACAGTGACGTTGACTGTCCACAAGATGGTCACAAGCTGCATATGCGGCCGAGAGACCACTATGTACAAGCGAGCTCCCAACTGCTGTAGCTCGGTGTGCAACCAGCCACTGGAACAAAGTGACGCGCCTTGGCTGTATGGAGTTCCACAACCTCTCCAAAAAGCTGCCAAGAACTCGAGACCCTCCTCTTGCCAATGAGGTGCTGCAGAGCAGGACGAGCCTCTCTCTACGCTGCCAGTATGTGACGTCCGAGTCGAACAGTGTAGTGAAAGAAAAGGACACTTGGATGGTCTGCTGAGGAGAAAGGGTCCCTCCAAAGACACTCTCTAGGATCCCACTGTACTCGTGCCAGTGGACAACTCTCCCAAGCCCACAGTCTCCGGTGGCCAGTCTCAAGAGCTGCTGGGTCGGGATCTATGACACAAGTCCTCCCACAGATGCCCACCACTCGGATCCTCTGAAAACAACACTCTGCCACCTGTGGGGCCTCTATTGCAACTCGGTGTAAGCGTCCCTCCCCGTGTAGCTCGAAAAACAGGGAGGGTATAGTCTGTGAGCAAGCCCAATGAGAACCTCCAGTTGCGTGAAGGCCCCCATCCATCCGGGCGTTGCTGACTCGAGAGGTGTGAGCCACTCAGCTGGTACTGCCTCTGAGATGTCCTGACACATGCTCTTCACTCCTCTCATGCCCTGCTGAATGCCTTGAAGCTCCTCTGACAAGTCTGAACTGTAGCCAGTCACCTGAAGTGCGTGATGGACCCTCTGCCATGGGAAACATGAGGCCGACTATCAACCAAGTGGCCTCTCTGAGTGCTAACCATGGGATTCCAAACAAGGAGTTGTCTCAGGCGCTCCTCTGTGCAAGTAGGCTGACGCTGCTCCAGGGCTCTCCGCAGTTGCTCCCAAGATCGGAGCAGACTCACAGCGAAGCGGTCCTCCAGTGTCCTGCTCAAACCAACTCTGCGCATCTCTGTGAAACTCCATGTAGTCGAGGGTCGCCAGGCGCCTCCAGCTTGAGGCACCCTAGCACTAAGCCGCTGAAGCAAGAACTCCTTCCAAGCCTCCTCTCATGGAAGAAGTCCTCTCACGATAAACTTCCCAAGAAGGGCTCTAATCTACTATGCTGGGTCTATGATCCCCAATCCTCCCTAAGAACAAGGAAGAATGATGACCATGCCACTTTGGCCCGGGCTATCTGAGTGTCATGCCATGACCAAAGCAAGTTCCTGTCTACTTGGATGATACAAGAACTCAAAAAGATCCAACAAGAAGTGATGTACCACATAGTAGCCAACAACACTTGGTTGGCCACTACAACTCTGCCTGCCAGAGAAAGTCGTGTGGAGCTCCAATGTAACAACTTCCTCCTGATGGATAGGAGGGGAGCAATCTGCTGCTCGGGAGACAAATCCAAACCAACCTGACAACCCAAGTACCGAACTGCAATCCTTGGGGGAATCCACCTGAAACCCTCACCTGGCATCCAATCAGGCGTAGGAGCACTACCAACCGAGAAAGCCACTGTCTTTCTCCAATTGATCAGTGCGCCTGATGCACAACAAAAAGTCTCAAGAGCCTGCTCACACCTGTGAAGGTTGGCCTCTTGGCCATCCAAGTACAAGGCTGACTCTTCTGCAAACTTAGCGTCCAATAGCTCATCTCCCCGAATAGACTAAGCTGAGCAAGTCCTGAGGCCACTCTGTCAGCAGGAGAATCCTACATGTCTAAGCTTCTGTCCAAAGAGCCTCCACTCGCTCTCTGAGTGCAGAGTCCAGCAAGACCCTCTCAGGGATGCGTAGTATCGTGCTCCACCTCCTCTGCCTATCAGTCAATGTGAGGTTCACCGGTGCATGGTCCGAAAAGGAAATCCCTGCCAGAATGCCAACTGTCCCACCCAAGTCACAGAAGTGGTCACTAAGTGTAGAAGCGATCTATCCGAGATAGATTCACGCCTCCCATTCTGCAGTCCGAACGAGAGAAGGCCAGTTGTCTGGGGGCCTCACAAAGCTAGAATGCTACCACACATCTTAAACTCGCAGAGTCATACAAAACCTCTCCCAAGCTTCCAGCTCAACTCCATGCACACTAGTTTGGCTACCACCAATCTTGCCAGAGGGGTCCTCCAACATGTTGAAGTCACCCCCTATGTACCATTGCTCTGCCTGCGGCAGAGACTCAACAATCTGAGACCAAAACTCTACACGTGCACTCGCCACATTGGGCGCATAGATGTTCAGGAAGCTCACGAGACAACCCTGAACCTGCATAGTGATCCACTGAGCCCTGCCAAGCACAATTATCCCTCTGCCCACAATGGCCTGCTGTAAAGAATTCGTAGTAGTTATACATATCCCGCCCTGGATGCCTCCAGGTCCAAATGCAGCTGACCAAAAAGTCGCATATCGTCCACGCAAAAGCTAACCACAACGTCTAATGCGGCTCTCACACAGATGATGCTCCTGTAGCATAAGAAGGTCAATCTCTCCTCCCACAAGGCATCACTGATTGATGCAGTCGGTCCCTCTGACGTTGAAACTGGGGCCCACCTAATCTGTGTACGTTCCATGAGACGATCCTCATGGGGAGCGAGAGAGAATTGATACTGCCGCATCAACTAATCCTGCTATCTTCGACGCAAGCTTGGATGGAGAGTAATCCGCATCCGAGCGTCCTCGAGATAGGCCTGACTGCAAAGAGTGTCTAGCCCAAGCCCAAGTAGACTGAGCCGTGCGTAAAGCAACCTCCTCTGTCCAGGAGTCCTCATGTATGTGTACATAGCATGGCGGGCTCTGCGTGTCAGCAAAGAAGTGAACCACAATGTGCCTACATCCTGCTGCGTCTGGATTTGTCACAGAAAACTTGGCCAAGGGCCAAAGAGTCTGGAGCAAGTCTGTAACCCCTAGGTCTCCCATGTGATGCGAGATCTCTAGGGCCTGTGTCTGCAGCCACTCCAACACCAAGTCTATAGTCCACTTAGCCTGGTCTGGAACCGTCCCGTACAACGTATAGGGTGGTGCTATTTCAATTACCTGTTAACTTTACACAGAGCACTGAGAAGGGAAGAGAACACAGTTGTGTCCAGCGACTAGAATGTCACTGCGCACACGAGATCGACACCCTGTAGGCCCCAAAGACTGGCGCCCCTTTCGGTATTTCTTTATTGAAATTAAGGTAGACGATCCGACCACTTAGCACAAGCTTTCACAAAGCTGTCCAAACCTGGTGAGGGCTGAAAACGCAGGTTTTGGACCTGATTTTGGCAGCATAACGGCGCAAAAACCCCTGTAGGACAAAAGCACCTGTCTAGGACGGATTCCCTCGCTATCTGGAAGCTTTCTGCTGAGCTGTCACAGAAATTCAGCGGGCTGTAATTCCCTGTTTTTCACTGCCGGGTACCCAAAAGCCTGTACACGCATCCCAAGGCTCTCACGAGGCTCCCAAGGGGTTCCCTTGCAGTTTAGGTGCGAAACCCTAAACCTGCAGAAAAACACGGCAGGCTGTAATTCGCTGTTTCGGATCGTTTTTAGCGGAGCGAACATGCCTACGCGTGTCCCAAGGGCTCCCGCACACAATGGGACAGTTCCCATGTGAATTGGACGAATTTTCACGAGAGAAAACTTTCCGAACTCGCAATCTTTCGCGATGGAACTGTGCGTACATGTGGGGGATTAGCAATTAGCTAATCCGGTTCCTGTTCAGAAGGCTCTTGCCTTGGCAAACGCGCATAAACCCCCAGAACTGTACATGTTCATCTGAGTAGCGCAACTAGTGGGGCATTACCATATGTGCCAAAGGGGAGAGAGAGATGCACGAGAGCAAGTCATCCCGCTACATGAGACAGAGGAGAAGGCAAGCTTTCCATTAAAGCTGTAGACTTGCACCCACTGCTCACACACACACATTGTAGGTCACTTCTGTTCAAAAATCAGCCTCCTCTCTGAAATTGGGCGCCCCCTCTTCATGTTGGAAGTGGCAAAACTGCTTGGAGCCGCCATGTGTCCAGTTTGCCCCTTTTGAGTTAATTCTCTAGTTCCCATTGACTTATAAAGTTATAAGTGACTTTCCGAGTGGCCCAGACTTCATTTGGCGCACACAGGCTTCCATACTCATCAGAATTCAGTGCTAACTGGCCCGACCAGTCCCAGACTGACCGACCTAGACTCCTGCTGTGACAAACTTATTCGGCCGTAGCCGTTTCACACTGGCCATGCAATGTGAACTTGCACCTTTTCAAGGGTTCCGGGGAAAACAAGTAAAATTAAAATAAATAAAAATATATAGTACTTATTTACGGAAGGCAACAGGAAAAATACACCTCCTGGTGACACACCCCACCCTTGAAATACTGCAAGCGACCTCGCTTGCATGCCAATAATACATGCGGTATCTGTTGATATCACACATATTCTATGATGGGAATCCAAGATATACATGCTTCCGGAAATGTAGCGTTGGACGATTAAACAATCCCACCAACCTGGCTACGATACATATATCAAGCATAGAAGCCTTCTAGTGTACTCTGAAGCACAAACTTCTCTAGCTAAATTCTCTTCCGGAAATTGCTTAACTACTCTCTTGAGCATCATGAACCATGCTCTTGCCTTGCTCCAAAAAGGCTACATCAAGTCACTGTGGGTTCCATCTGAAAGGCTTCAAGATACAATTGCAATAGCTGAGGTGAATCAAGCAATTCAGACTCTTCCATCTATTTGGCATCCAACGATGGATAGTTCTTGACTTCACCAAATAGCGTCTTGCAACCTTTCCTCTAACCTTTCTTTCTTTATGTGCCAATATTTGTTCAGGAACAAGGATTTCATCCAATTCTTCCACTTCGGGTTGTTCCTCATCAAGCATATTCTCTGGCACATCACCAACAAAGGGTCTTAGAAGGCTGACATGAAAAGCATTATGTATTTTCCAGCCTTCTGGTAGCTTTAACCTGTAAGCTACATCGCTGATCTTTTCTGAACTCTGAAAAGGACCATAATATCACATACTAAGCTTAGGAAACAAGCGTTCATTGCCTTTCCTTTTCCTTAACCTGGCCTTTTCAAATACAAGTTCACGACGGTGACGATCAACAACTTTCTTTTGCTTAGCTTGAGTCTTCTCAAGAGCAATCTTTATCTTCCTGTATGTTTCATCCATATCTTGCACATACTTGTCTGCCTCAAAAATCTTGTCCTTAGTCTGCAAAATGGGCGGGACTTTCTTCCCTCCTTCCACTATCTCAAATGGTGCCTTACCTGTTGACGTATGCACAGTGTTATTGTAAGCATATTCAACCAATGGAAGATGGTGTTCCCAAGTTGCCTTGTGCTCTGACACATAACATTTGAGTAGGTCTAGAACATTAGAATTTGCCTCTTCTGACTGTCCATGAGTTTGCGGATGAAACGAAGAAGAGAACTTTAGCGTAGTGCCCATGTTCTCAAACAATGCCTTCCAGAAAAGACTCGTCATACGTGGATCCCTGTCACTGACAATTGACTGAGGCATCCCGTGATATTTAAAGATATTGCTGATGAATATCTTGACCATGTGTTCTGGCTTTATCTTCTTCCTCACAGGAATGAAATGGGCCTGCTTACTGAACCTACAAATGATAGTCCAAATCCCATCATTGCCTGTTTGCGTCCTCGGAAGATCAAAGATAAAGTCCATTGCTATGCTTTCCCATGGCCTATTAGGGATCGGCAATGGCTGCAACAATCCCGGTTGCTTTTCTCTGTCAAATTTAACTTTTTGGCATACTAAGCATGATCTTACAAATGTGGCAACATCTTGACGCAAAGTTGGCCAATTAAAGAATGCCTCAACCCCTTTCACTGTCGCATCAATTCCACGATGCCCAGCATAAGGTGGAGCGTGACTTTCCATCAAAATCTTTGGCCGTAACTGTTTAGTAACGCATAACTTTCCATGCATCATGAGCAAGTCATTCTTAAGCATATAGTGCTCATGATGTTGTCACAAAACGGGAGCGTACACGAGCACTTAGAAATCTTGAAGATCGACACAGTATTGGGGACCAGAAGATGGGCTGATCCCCCCCCCCCAGTCAATTGTATTGTTTATTCAGGGAGAATTCATATACAAGCACGAGAACCCAAGGAAACCCCTCCGTTCTGTAAGCTTAGACCCGAAGGTCGTGCTTTCCCGTAAAGGGCTTGGGCACAATGCCGTTCTTTCCCGTAAGGGACTTAGGCGCGAAGCCGTACTTTCCCGTAAGGGACTTAGGCGCGAAGCCGTACTTACCTTGAGGGCCTTTCCGTAAGAAGGGAGATTCTTGCAAAACAAACCACACAAGAAACAATTCTCAATGCGTATCAACACATTATACTTGTCGCTCCTTGCTCGGAAAGGCGACCTCCGTACTCAGTCGTCACACGAACACTTGTAGATTTTCGTCGCCAGCACTTGCTCCAGAAATCTTCAGCGCTAACTCCTTCTGCTGCTTCCGGCGTGCATAAAACTGGAACGCTTGCTGCTTTTCTATAGCCCCGGGCACCCGGCGGAAATAAGGCACAAAAAGCAGAAGCTCTGGCGCTTCTAGTGAGAGGAGAGAGAGAGATCACTGTTTCTGGCGCTTCTAGAGAGAGGAGAGAGAGAGAGCTCTCTGTTTTCAGCCCCTGCGTAGCTTATTAGCGCTGGGTTTTTAAAGAGCCTTGCTTTATTTTATTATAAGAGGGTTGGTTACTTAAAAGTGACCGGCCACTTTATAAAATAAAGTGTCAACCTGTTCAAACTTTAAAAACTCTCTTAGTTAGTGAAAACAATACTACACGAACACATTCCAGGCATCCCCGGGTGCAGAACATGGCACAGATGCAATGCAGACACAGACTCCTCACGGGAAAGCATTTGCCCTCCCGCGAATGTTCCTGCTTTTCGAAAGGTGCTTTCCCCGTCGATGAGTGTATGGTATTGTTATATGCATACTCGACAAGAGGCAAATATTTCTCCCGATCAGATTGCCGGTCTGACACATAAGCTTTTAACATATCCAATACTGTGGAATTGGCTATCTCACTTTTCCCGATCGTTTGAGGATGGTAGGCAGATGAAAAATTCAACTTCGTACCAAGATTCTCAATCAAGGCATGCCAAAAATTTCCTGTCATGCGAGGATCTCGATCACTCACAATAGACATGGGCATTCCATGATGCTTAAAGATTTGTGCCAGAAAGACCCTAGCTATATGATCTGCTTTGATCGTTTTCTTCACTGGTATAAGGTGTGCTTGCTTGCTAAACCTGTCCACAATGGTCCAGATCGCGTCATTTACAGTCTGAGTTCTAGGGAGGTCCATGATGAAGTCCATGGCAATACTTTCCCAACGTTCATTAGGCACAGGCAATGGTTGTAGCAACCCAGGCGTCTTATGCCGATCATACTTCACTTTATGGCAAACCAAGCATTCCCTGACATACTTATCAATGTCTGCTTTAAGGCTAGGCCAAAAGAAATATCTTTCCATTGCTAAGGTGGTAGGGAGAATACCCCGATGACCCGCATAAGGCGAAGCGTGTGCTTCGTCCATGATCTTCTTTCTTAATGGTTCCGCCACACATATGGCCTGATGGTGGTAGAGATAACCGTCCTGAATGGAATAGGGAAACTCATTCTCTCCACGATGTACCTTTCCCCAAATGGTGGAGAAATCTGGATCATTCGGATACGAATCCGGTAGTGCTTCTAATTCTTGGTGATACACCGAAGTGATAGCGTTCACCCTTGGCCGCCTAGACAATGCGTCCGCGACCACATTCTTACTCCCAGCCGTGTGAAGGATCTTGAAGTGAAACATAGACGAAAAGTTTGCCCATCTCATCTGCTTCTCAGATAGTTTCCTTTGCGTAAGAAAATACCGCAAACTCTGGTGATCAGTCTTGATCACAAAATCCGCTCCTAGAAGATAGTGTTTCCAGTTGGATAAGCCGTGAATCACAGCCGTGAGTTCCTTTTCGTAGATTGATGCATGCAACTCTGCATCATTAAGCCGTTTGCTTTCGTAGGCCACTGCATGTCCTTCTTGGTTTAGCACTGCTCCGATGCAATCGCCTGAAGCATTGCAATGAACCTCAAATGGTTTCCTTAAGTCAGGCACTATCAAAATAGGTCCATGGCTTAGCAAGTACTTGAGCCGATCAAAAGCTCCTTGTTGTCTCGATCCCCATCTGAAATGAATCTTCTTCTTTGTCAAGTCATGAAGTGGTCCTGCTACATGAGCAAATCCTCAGACAAACCTTCGATAATACGAACATAATCCCAAGAAGCTATGTACATCATGTACCGTAGTGGGAATAGGCCAATCTTCTACCACTCGAATCTTGGCAGGATCCATACTCACTTGATTGTGAGGGACTATATGGCCGAGATAGTGTATCTCTGAGAGAAAGAACTCGCTCTTCTTTGCATTCACATGCAACTCATGCTTTCGCAATTCTTGAAACACTAGGTCCAAGTGCTTCCGATGTTCCTCTTCTGACTTAGAGAAGATGAGTATGTCGTCAAAGAATACTCCCGTAAAAGCTCGATACGGGCTGAAAATGCGGTCCATCATGCGATTGAACGTCGCAAGAGCATTGGTCAAGCCGAAAGGCATTACCAAAAATTCATATAGTCCAAAGGTTGTACGGAAAGCTGTCTTATGGACATCCTCAGGGGCGTTCCGTATCTGATGATACCCACTCTCTAAGTCTATGCGACTCAAGACACTTGCACCCTGCAACTTATCAAGTGTATGATCAATCTGATGGATCGGAAGCGATTCTTGATCGTGATCTTGTTTAAAGACCTATAGTCTATGCACATTCGAAACGTGCCATCTTTCTTCTGCACCAGTAGAACTGGAGAGCAGTAGGGTGAAGCACTTGGCCGTACTAACCCTTTCTCTAGAAGCTCGTTGACTTGCTTCAAAATTTCCTCTGGCTGAGCAAGAATCACCCTATAAGGGGGTTGATTGGGAGGCGAGCTACACGGTATGAGATCTATGCGGTGATCTTCTGGGTGTACTGGAGGTAGTTCATCAGGGAGTGTTTCCGTGAAACAAATTTTTGTACTTTTCAATAAATTGAAAATGCTTAATTTCCAAACGAGAGAGTGGATCCCCACTAGTTTTTCCCTTTCACGTGCAAAAATCAAGTAAGCAGAGACACACTTCTTTATTTCTTTCTTAATGGAGATATGACTTACAATTGGGAACTGCCAATCTCCTACATCAACATGAATATTTATTTTCTTACCCCCATGATCAAAAGTGAGGGTCTTTTCCATATAATCGGGGATAGGTGTCATGTGGAAGTGCCATGGCATACCCAAGATGATATCACATGTCTCGATGGGTGCCACCAAAAATGATTCGCGGTCCTTTTACTCGCCAATCCGAAGATTGAGCTGTCCTTGCACGGGAGTTGCATTGGTTGTCAACCCCTCGAATGCCGATCCGGATGTAACCAGTGTGACAAGCTGAGCCGGTGTGAGGCACAAACGTTCCGCAGTATCCAGGGAGATGAAGTTATCCGTGGATCCTGGATCATAAAGAATCAGTACTCGCTGGTTGTTCAGAGACCCCCAGACCTTCAGAAGCTGACTCTTCCCCTTCTCCGTTGCTGTGTTTCCTTGAAGAATTTAGTTGGAGCTTGGTGGAGCGGGTTCCTTCCTTGCTTTATCGTGCCTTGTAGAGGCTTGTTCTTGCCGTTGCTGCTCTAGAGGGCAGTCCGGCTTCATATGTCCTTTCTCTCCACAGTAGAAGCATCTTCCTTCCTCTCTGAAGGTTTGGAGTTGAGTAGGAGAGAGATACTTAGTTCGCTTGCCATTGCCCTCTGGCTTCTTAGAATGATCATGGTCCCTAGATGGAGGACGTTTTCTTCCTTGGTCCCCTTGGTCATCGTAGACCCCTCTTTGTCTTGCACGGTAAGTGCTATGCTCCATTTTTCTGGGTGTCCTAGTTGAGTGCAAATCCTCAGCAATGATTGTTGACTCCATCATCCTCTGAAGAGTGTCATGCGGATACACTTTCATACTCTTTCGAAGCTGCGGTTGGAGACCCGCTTCGAACTTTCGTTTCTTTTCCTCGTCGGCAATCCTCATGAAGGGAGTGACCTTTAGAAGAACCCACCAATACTTGTCCACATAGGAAGTGACTCTCTCATGTTCCTTCTGGGTGAGCCAGTCCCATTCCTTCTGTATGTCCTTCTCGAGGTCAGGCGGAAGAAACTGTTCATAAAATTCAGATTTGAATCTCTCCCCAGTTCTGGCCTGAGAACCTTTCAGAATCTTGGCTAACCACCAATTACTTGCCGTTTCCTTGAGGTGCATCCCCACATGGCGCAATTTGGATCTTTCTGTGAAGTGCCCATTGGTAAAGGCGACTTCAAACTGTCTGATTAAGGACAGTGCTTTGGAGATATCTCACCGCTCGTTGTAGGTTTCGAACTTGATGTCCTTGTCGCCCGATTTGAAGACTCTCATGCGATGTTGAGACTTGCGACCATGCTTCTTGAATCGAGGCTTATCTTTGGGTTGATGTAGGATAGTAGTAGTAGCGGCTTCCTTATTCTGACGAGACGATCGTGAAGTAGAAGTATAATCAAGAGAGTAAGATGGAGATGAGATAGAGATGTCCTTGGTCTCGTGTAGCAAAGAGAGCGCTTTTTCCACGCCTTTCCTTGGAGTAGGCCGTTCATTCCGATCCGAAGATCCTTTGTGCACCTCGGCACGTTCTTCTTCTGTTTCCTCCTGTGGTCTCACGCCAACAATGTGATCTGGATGCCCGGGTGCATCGGTTCCATTCGTTCTCTTCATTCTTCCCAAGAGCTTTTGGACATCTGGCAGTAGTAAGATTTGTTGCAAATCTGCAATCTGAGCTCGCACTTGTTGAAGCTCCTCTTCAACGCTTCTCACTTGGCTCGACATGGTTCTTCTCGTTCTTCCTGGAATCGTCCTTGTTTGCAGAGAAAGAGAGGAGTCCGAGCTCTGATACCACTGTCACAAAACGGGAGCGTACACGAGCACTTAAAAATCTTGAAAAAAAAATAAAATACTTTGCAAATGTGAGAGAAGGGAGAAGATCGACACAGTATTGGGGACCAGAAGATGGGCTGGTCTCCCCCCGTCAAGAGTAATCTTTATTCAGGGAGAATTCATATACAAACACGAGAACCCGAGGAAACCCCTCTGTTCTGTAATCTTAGACCCGAAGGTCGTGCTTTCCCGTAAAGGGCTTTGGCACAAGGCCGTTCTTTCCCATAAGGGACTTAGGCGCGAAGCCGTAGTTTCCCGTAAGGGACTTAGGCGTGAAGCCGTACTTCCCGTTAGGGCCTTCCCTTGAGAACTGTGATTCCTGCAAAACAAACCACACAAGAAACAATTCTCAATGCGTATCAACACATTATACCTGTTGCTCCTTCCTCGGAAAGGCGACCTCCGTACTCAGTCGTCACACGAACAGTTGCAAATTTTCGTCGCCAGCACTTGCTCCAGAAATCTTCAGCGCTAACTCCTTCTGCTGCTCTCGGCGTGCATAAAACTGGAACGCTTGCTGCCTTTTTATAGGCCCGGGCACCCAACGGAAATAGGGTACAAAAAGCAGAAGCTCTGGCGCTTCTGGTGAGAGGAGGGAGAGAGAGCTCGCTGTTTCTGGCGCTTCTAGAGAGAGGAGAGAGAGAGACCTCCCTGTTTTCAGCCCCTGCGTAGCTTATTAGCGTTGGGTTTTTAAAGAGCCTTGCTTTATTTGATTATAAGAGGGTTGGTCACTTAAAAGTGACCGGCCACTTTGTGTGAACCTGTTCAAACTTTGTGTGAACCTGTTCAAACTTTGTGTGAACCTTTATTTTATTATAAGAGGGTTGGTCACTTAAAAGTGACCGGCCACTTTGTGTGAACCTGTTCAAACTTTAAAAACTCACTTAGCTAGTGAAAACAATACTACACGAACACATTCCAGGCGTCCCCGGGTGCAGAATACAGCACAGATGCAATGGAGACACAAACTCCTCGCGGGAAAGCATCTGCCCTCCCGCGAATGTTCCTGGTTTTCATAAAAAACTTCATTGAACCCATCTTTATTCTTGTGCTTGCGTTCTTTCTCGTATTTTCTTACTCAATTCGGATTTCCTCCTTAGCCTACGGAATGCCCCCTTTCTGATGCACCCGTTACCCATCATGTGACGTATCAGGGGCACTCGTAACCCGGCCCTTTTCACTGAACTTACGAAAACTCCTTCGCGATGTTTATTGTCACCCATCAAATGACACATCAGAGTTGTCCGTTCTTGATGGCACTTCCTGTAGCTACAATCTTTTAACAGTTCTTAGTGTGCACAATAAAATATCCTAGAAAAAGAGATTAATCATTCAAAAAATTAGGAAAATAGTCCAATTAGCAAGAGATGTTGCCCATCAACAAGCTGGTCGTAGATCCTTGCAAAATCTGAATGTTCAGCATATTGTGTCTTCATTTTGTCTAGTTGACAATGGTACGGAATTGACACTGCTGAAATTTGGGGCTTTCGTGACAACGCATCAGCCACCACGTTCTTTTTCCCTTGCACATGCACAATCTGAAAATGGAACATTGACAAGATGTTTGCCCATCGCATGTGCTTCTTAGACAACTTCGTTTGTGTGAGAAAATATCGCAAGGTTTGATGATCCGTTTGGACAACAAAATCAGCCCCTAGCAGATAGTGTTTCCAACTAGTGAGAGTATGAATTACTGCCAGCAATTCTTTCTCATAGACTTGCAAGTTCCTTTCAGTCTTCAAAATAATTCTGCTCTCATATGTGACTACTCGGCCATTCTGTATTAGAACTGCACCAAGACTATGGCCACACGCATCACACTGAACCACAAAAGGTTTCGAAAGATCTGGCAAAATGATTACCGGATCTGAAGTCAGCTTCTCTTTCAAGTGTTTGAACGCTAAAATTTCCTTGGCTGTCCACTTGAAAGTAACTCCTTTTCCTTGGAGTGCATGGAGTGGAGAAGCAATCTCAGCAAAATTTCGGATGAACCTCTTGTAGTAGGAACATAAGCCTAGAAAGCTTCCAATGTCATGTAAGTCTGGCCATGACCTAATTAGTTCCACTTTAGCGGGATCCATGCGTACCCCATCCTTTGAAACAATGTGCCCAAGGAACCGAATCTCTTTCACTCTTCGTCGCATTAATGAGTAGCCTGTTCTTACGTAACTCGTTGAAAACTGTAGTCAAGTGATCCCTATGCCCCTCTTGAGACTTCGAATAGACAATCATGTCATCAAAGAAGGTACCCACGAAGTTTCTATGTGGTCTAAAAATTCTGTCCATCATTCTATTAAATGTGGCAGGAGTATTTGTGAGACCAAATGGCATAACAAGAAACTCATAGAGACCAAATGTTGTCCTGAACGCAGTCGTATGGACATCTTCTGGCCTAATGCGTATCTGATGATACCCACTCTTTAGGTCTATTCTTGTAAACAATGACGCTCCCTCAAGCCGATCAAGAATGTCATATATCCTCGGTATGGGGAACCTGTTCTTGATGGTATTCTTATTCAAGGCGCGATAGTCAATGCACATGCGCCATGAACCATCCTTCTTCTGCACTAAGAGTACATGCGAAAAAAAGGGGATGAACTGGGCTGAATCAGCCCCTTCTCTAAAAGCTCGTTGACCTGACTCATAATCTCTTTCTGCTGGGCTGCACTAACCCTGTATGGTGGTCTATTCGGTGGACTAGAACCTGGCACAAGATCTATGGTATGATCCTCAGGTCTCTCAGGAGGTAACTCCCCTGGCAAAGAGTCCGAAAAACAATCATTGAAACCACTCAAAAAGTTGACCTGTCTTTATCTAAGGTAGACAAATTAGATACAACTTGAGGTAATGGGTGGAAATGCTAGCGATGGAGAGATAGGTTGAAAATGCTGGTACTGATCTGCGGTGCTGCGGGTCTACTTCTCTTGTCTCTTCCAAGCGCTCCCCATGGTGCATATATAGTACCATAAGGTTGGGTCGAGCATGCTTTTTCTCCAACCCACGATCTCAATAATAGCCAAAAGTCACTTATTATTAAAGTGATCTAAGAGATGGTTCACACGCTGACATGCCTGCATGCTGGACTGGGTGTACTCTGCAAGAGAGGGTATGGGTTAGGAATCCTGTCTCCAACTCCTTTCATATCCGCATAGGAGGCAAGTAGATCTTGGTACTCAAGATCTCGAATTTCGTGTATCCGATGTTGATATTCGTTCAAAGACACAACGCGCCCGTTAGCCTGGGCTCTAGTGATTACCTTGATTGGAACAATCGGTTCACTCTCAGATGAGCTAGTAGGTATCACTTGGACTACGTTTACTACTGTTTTACCCTTGTTTAAAGGATTTTTAGGACAATCTTCCGAAAAGTTTCCTCCCTTTTTGCAACATTGTATGCAATAAGCTTCAACTAGCTTGAGGTTTTTGTCAATCTTTAGGCATTCATTTTTCCAATTATCATCTGCACCACAAGACAGTTTCATGTTCTTGGCTTAATCATGGGTCTTATCATGGGAGGGCTGACACTTGGATTAGCTGACTCAAAGGAGCCACATTATCATAAACATGTGCCTGTAACAGTGGTGCTCCGTGATTGTTCATTCCAGCACTCGCATCAACTGGTTTACCTATCATATCTGCATTTTGTATGTATGGCTGCGAAAAACCAGCGATACCAAATTGTGTTCCAGGCACCTTGAAAACCTGGTTGGACACCCATGTTCGCGTACATAGGGTTACCCATGCCTGTTTGCATTGTCCCGAACACATTCCCTGGCATATAACCTGTGGAAGGTCCAGCCATAGCTTGAAACACTGAACCACGTCCAAAATAACTAGGATAAGTATTAGTTAATGGAAGTGTCTGACGCATAGTGTGTTCATTACTCCCTTGACCATTCACAAACGGTTCCTGTCCAGCTAAAGCAAGTTGCTTTGGATCATTGGACACCGCTAGTTGCTCAACCACATGGGCTTTCCCTCGAGCATCATGAGTCCTCTGCGCATTGGAAATCTCCTTTTCTTGCAACGGCACAGTCATGCCCTGTGTAGTAGGCTGAAAACCCTGTGTCGGAGCCTGTAAGAACTCCTGCATCCTTGGGTTGTTAGCCAACTGTTGAAAGATGTCCATGCAGCTACGCAGTTGAGTTCTAAACAACCTGTCCTCTTCTTGAAGAGTTGAAGGAACTTTCTCCGTGCCATGTGAGGAAGATCCCTCTTCAGGTACTTGGTCTCTCTTCTTTGCCATAACGACAAGCTCTGTGTTGCTTTCACCCACAAGAATCCACGCTGCACTTTTTGAAGAAAAAGTGACTATCCCGTCGATGGAACCATGGAACTGGCCCGTACAACATAGAGGGCGGTACTATTTCAATTACCTGTTAACTTTACACAGAGCACTGAAAGGGAAGAGAACACAGTTGCGTCCAGTGACTAGAATGTCACTGCGCACACGAGACCGACACCCTGTAGGCCCCAAAGACTGGCGCCCCTTTCGGTATTTCTTTATTCAAATTAAGGTAGACTATCCGACCACTTAGCACAAGCTTTCACAAAGCTGTCCAAACCTGGCGAGGGCTGAAAACGCAGGTTTTGGACCTGATTTTGGCAGCGTAATGGCGCAAAAACCCCTGTAGGTCAAAAGCACCTGTCTAGGACGGATCCCCTCGCTATCTGGAAGCTGTCTGGTGAGGTTTCACAGAAATTCAACGGGCTGTAATTCCCTGTTTTTCACTGCCGGGTGCCCAAAAGCTTGTACACACATCCCAAGGCTCTCACGAGGCTCCCCCGGGTTTCCCTTGCAGTTTAGGTGCGAAACCCTAAACCTGCAGAAAAACACGGCAGGCTGTAATTCGCTGTTTCGGATCGTTTTTAGTGGAGCGTACACGCCTACGTGTGTCCCAAGGGCTCCCGCACGCAATGGGACAGTTCCCCTGTGAATTGGACGAGTTTTCACGCGAGGAAACTCTCCGAACTCGCAATCTTTCGCGATGGAACTGTGCGTACCTGTGGGGGATTAGCAATTAGCTGATCCGTTTCCTGTTCAGAAGGCTCTTGCCTTGGCAAACGCGCATAAACCCCCAGAACTGTACATGTTTATCTGAGTAGCCCAACTAGTGGGGCATTACCATATGTGCCAAAGGGGAGAGAGAGATGCACGAGAGCAAGTCATCGCGCTACATGAGACAGAGAAGAAGGCAAGCTTTCCATTAAAGCTGTAGACCTGCACTCACTACTCACACTGTCACCAAGAGGTGTTTTTTACCTGTTGCCTTCCGTAAATAAGTATTAGATATATTTATTTTATTTTTACTTGTTTGTCCCAAAACCCTTGAAAAGGTGCAAGTGGACAATGCATGGCCAGTGTGAAATGGCTGCAACCAAATGGGTTTCTCACATCGGGGATCTAGGTCGGTCAGACAGGGACTGCCCGGGCCAGTTAGCACTGAATTTTGATGAGTATGGAAGCTCGTGTGCGCCAAACTGGAATTTGGGCCACTCATCAAGTCACTGTAACTTTATAAGTTGAAAGGGGCCAGTAGATTAACCCACATTGTAGATGTTGGTTAAATGGTAGTCTTCAATGATGGTCAGGAGACCGATAGGGACGCCATGGAAGCATCTCCTAAAATTTAGGGAACTGCTATTTTTGACCGGAAAATGTGTTCGCGTCATTAGCTCTGGAATGACAAAGGGAACATTTTATTGCTCTGCTGCCAAGTCAACTGACGCACCAGTTGAGATATTTTTAGCAGGGAAAGCCCAAACTCGGAAACTCGGCGACGTGTCAGCCTGTGAGCGATTCTGCCACTCTGGGAGCCAAAAACGAGCTGCATATCAACAAAGGGGGCGCCATTTTCAGCCTCAGGCGGATTGTAGCAGGTATAGAAGCTATGGAATGCTTAACTTGCCCTCTATGCATAGTATGGTGACGGGAGTGATGCCCCGCACGCTACATACTGCTCTCTTTCTCCCCTACGTACAGTATGTTATGCCCCACTAGTGGGCTTCTCATTTGACCTATGTATAGCTGTGGGGAAATATGCTTTCATGCCGAGGCAAGAGCCTCTTTGCACAGGAACCGGTGTACCCAGCTGCTGCACCAAAGGAGGTCCACGAGAGGGTGATAACCTCTCGAGTGCGCAGTAAATTCAGCATTGTACGCTTGCTGTTTTTACTCCATTTTGGGGCTGTTTTTAGCCCAAAATGTTTCCAAAATCAAGGGGCACTTAGCCCAAGGTGCAGGGAACAGTGCAGGGACAGTCATGTGCCCAAATCAGGTCAAAAACAGGGCTGAACCAGAAATTACAGCGACCTGCAATTTACTGTTTTGTGCTCCCGACTGAGGGAATATGTCCGTGGAACAGAGGGCCTACCTTAGAAATTGATTCGGATTGATTTCGGTACCGTTATGTTGCCGAAATTTTGTCGAATCTGGAGTGTACTAGCTAGATGCAGGTGTTGTCTTCCAAGGGCTCTTTTTGTAATTCTCTCTCTCTAAATTAAAGAAATACCGAAAGGGGAGCCAGTCTTTGGGGCCTACAGGGTGTCGGTCTCGTGTGCGCAATGACATTTTAGTCGCTGGACGCAACTGTGTTCTCTTCCCTTCTGAGTGGTCTATGTAAAGTTAACAGGTAATTGAAATAGTACCGCCCTCTACGTTGTATAGGCGAGTTATACACACACACACACTGTAGGTCACTTTTGTTCAAAAATCAGCCTCCTCTCTCAAATTGGGCGCCCCCTCTTCATGCTGGAAGTGGCAAAACTGCCTGGAGCCGCCATTTGTCCGGTTTGCCCCTTTTGAGTTAATTCTCTAGTTCCCACTGACTTATAAAGTTATAAGTGACTTTCCGAGTGGCCCAGACTTCATTTGGCGCACACAGGCTTCCATACTCATCAGAATTCAGTGCTAACTGGCCCGACCAGTCCCAGACTGACCGACCCAGACTCCCGCTGTGAGAAACCTATTCGGCCACAGCCATTTCACACTGGCCATGCAATGTCCACTTGCACCTTTTCAAGGGTTCCGGGAAAACAAGTAAAAATAAAATAAATAAAAATATCTAGTACTTATTTACGGAAGGCAACAGGAAAAATACACCTCCTGGGCAGTTATTGTGGCTGCCGTGCGAGGTGTCTCTAGGACAGTCCCAATCTATGAGCCTATCCTGGACAATACTCGCTCTTCAAACCAGGAAAGTAGACGAATATGGGAAGGCCTACCTCCTCTACCAGAACATTTGAAGCTGGGTCAAAACCATGTCTCCACTGTCGAAATGGGCTCGAACTGCTCGGATGGTCAAGTGGCTCATCGCGATGACCTTGGACGCCATCTCAGAGGTCTTAAACTCTATTTGATAGTAGCCGCGTCCCAGAAACTGAACATCCAAGATCTTGCCCACCTCTGCGAGAAGACGACCTTGGAGAAGATCACGCAGCTCTCCTTTACTAGGTCTGTTGCCGAGAATCTTGCAGATGACGGAAGTCACCTGCCGTCTGCAGGCGTTCCACCTTTGCTGCTAGGGTTGCTTGCTCTGTCGGTGAGAGAGCAAGTCGAATGGCGGGCTCAACGGGGCCGGGCGAGGGGACTTCATTGGAGTCCCTCTGTGGCGGAGCTTGAGTCTCCATCTGTGTCTGCTGCTGTGAAGAAAAGACGGAGAAGCAGCGACGAACGGGGAATCTCTTGCTGGACCGAGCACGTCGTGGGTGTTGGCGAGGCCCGTCAAGCAGGAATGGAGAGGCGACGAGCTAAAGGCAGTGTGCAGGCGGGTGGGGCAGTGGACAGGCAGGCGGGCAAGGCAATGCGGGGGACGGGTGGGCAAGGTAGCGGGGGGGGGGGGGACTCATGGCACACCATTACTTGGTAGAAGATTGTAGAGTGACTACTTGGCAGTTGTACTCTGTGATTTATCAATTCAAGAGAAGTACAAAAAGGGGCGCCAGACTTTGGCGCTTGTGCATTTGGAAGTGGAAATCCACCACTCTGTGTCGTGTCTATTGCTTGGCTTTAAGTTCAATTGTTGAAGTTTTTGTGTGTTGCTGTGAGATTACCGCCCTGTGAGTTCCAAGCTGGGTAGAATGGTATCTGAGCTTAATTTGATTCTTCTTCTATGCATGTACGGTACATCTTGGGTATTTCCGGGGTGGATCTATGTCAAAGCATGGCTGGTTATGCGTATGGAAACCAACAACACATGCCGGGAAAAATCTTCGGGGTTAGGCAAGGCGTGATGCCAAACCCTATGTATGGTAATATCGGCTTACAACTAGGGTTTTAGTGTAATCAGGGCTAGTTTGGGGTGCCATAGGGCAATTTTGATATGGTTGGTTTTTCTGACACAAGTCCTCCCACAGATGCCCACCTCTCGGATCCTTTGAAAACAACACTTTGCCACCTGTGGGGCCTCTACTGCACTCTGTGTAAGCGTCCCCCGCCTTGTAACTCATCCTGTAACTCGAAAAACAGGGAGGGTATAGTCTCTGAGCAAGCCCGAACTGAGATGAGAACCTCCAGTTACGTGAAGGCTCCCATCCATCTGGGCGCTGTTGGCTCGAGAGGTGTGAGCCACTCAGCTGGTACTGCCTCTGAGATGTCCTCTGACAAGCCTAAAATTGTAACTAGTCACCTAAAGAGCGTGTTGGACCCGCTGCCATGGGACCCCAGGGAACATGAGGCCGACTACCAACCAAGTGGCCTCTTTGAGTGCTAACCATGGGGTTCCAAACAAGGGGCTGTCTCAGTCGCTCCTCCGTGCAAGTAGGCTGACGCTGCTCCAAGCCTCGCCGCAAATGCTCCCAAGATTGAAGCAAACTCACAGCGAAGCGGTCCTCCAGTCTCCTGCTGAAGCCAACTTTGCGCATCTCTGTGAAGATCCATCTGGTCGAAGGTCGCCAGGGGCCTCTAGCGTGAGGCACCCTAGCACGAAGCCGCTGTAGCAAGAACTCCTTCTAGGGCTCCTCACCTGGAAGAAGTCCACAATGAACTTCGCAAGAAGGGCTCTGCTCTGTTGTGCTGGGTCTATGATCCCAAGCCCTCCCTGAGAACAAGGAAGAGTGATGACTTGTCTAGCCACTTTGGCCCAGGCTATTTGAGTGTCACGCCCTGACCAAAGGAAGCTCCTGATCTGCCTCTCTACCTGGCTGATACAAGAACTCGAGAAGATCCAGCAAGAAGTGATGTACCACATAGTAGCCAACAATACTTGGTTGGCCACTACAACTCTGCCTGCCAGAGAAAGTTGTGCGGAGCTCCAATGTAACAACTTCCTCCTGATAGACAGGAGGAGGGAAGCAATCTGCTGCTCGAGAGACAAGTCCAAACCAACCTGACAGCCCAAGTACCGAACTGCAGTCCCTCGGGGAATCCACGTGAAACCCTCACCTGGCATCCAATGGGGCATAGGAGCACTACCAACCGAGAAAGCCACTGTCTTTCTCCAGTTGATTAGTGTGCCAGATGCACAACAGAAGGTCTCTAGAGCTTGCTCACACCTGTGAAGGTTGGCCTCCTGGCCATCCAAGTACAAGGCTGAGTCGTCTGCAAACTCAGCGTCCAGTAGCTCATCTCCCCGATTAGGAAGTGCTAAGTCCTGTAAACCAACCTGCTGCGACACCAAAAACCTGCTCATCGCCTCAGCATAGAACAGAAAGAGGAAGGGGACAAGAGGGCAGCCCTGTTTGACCAAACGTGTGAGCATGAAACGATCACCTCTACCTCCTGAGGAAAGTACCTGATTGTGTGCCCGTCTGTACAAAGCTGACACCCCTCTGATCCAAGCATCTAAGAAGCCCATCCTGTGTAGGGTGCCCTCCAAAAAGTCCCAGTCAACTCTGTCGTAGGCCTTCTAAAAATCGAGAAGAAGAATCGCCAAATCCTACCACGGAGCCACGCTAGGACAGAGGCCTCCCAAAAAGGAAAGATGTTGTCAAGGATACTACGCTCCTTGACAAAACCGGTTTGAGTCCCATGTATCAAGCTCTCTAGAAGTGGCTGAATCCTCAAACTCAGAGCCTTGGCAAGAATTTTGTAGGCTGAGTTGAGGATAGTGATGGGGTGCCACTGTTGAATCTCATCAAGGGAGCCACCTTCCTTGGGAACGAGGTAGATCAGGCCCTCACTCATGCTGTCAGGCATCTCTCCTATGTGCAAGATGTACTGAAAAGCACTACAGAGATTTGGGCCAAGCAAGTCCCAGTACTCCAAGAAGAAACTGGGAGTCAAGCCATCCTCACTTGGACAGCTACCACGGGGGAGTGCAGTAAGAACCGTGTGCAACTCCTCAAGTTGAAGTGGCAGCTCAAGCCTCTGACGCATCTCCTCAGTCACAAGACAAGGCATCTGTGCCCACACCTGCTCTCTGCGTGCATTCTGACGCTCTGACTGAGGCTCTGCAGACAGTAACTCAGGGTAAAAGTCAGTAGCAATTGCACGCATGTCCTCTGCCTCAGAAGCAACTGACCCGCTGGGCCTCCTCAACTGACTGACCTTGGCATGCGTATGCCGAGGTCCCATTGCCTCAAAGAAAGCACCAGTCACTTTGTCACCCACCTCTGTCCACTGAGATTCCTGTCGATGGAAAGCAAACTCATGGCGCTGCTCGTCTGTGCTAACCAGCTCCTGGCGAGCCTGTTGTAACTGCTCCTCCAACCAAGGACTGTCTGGATGCTGCTCCTGCATCCTCTGCAAGAAAGCAACGCCCCGTCGGAGACGTTGCTGCTCCTCTCTCGCTGCAGCCAGGCAAGCTAAAGACTCCTGAAGAAAGAATCGACTAAGCTGAGCTAGTCTTGAGGCTACTCTGTCAACAGGAGAATCGTGCATGTCTAAGCTCTCTGTCCAAAGAACCTCCACTCGCTCTCTGAGTGTAGAGTCCAGCAAGACCCTCTCAGGGATGCGAAGCATTGTGCTCCCCCTCCTCTGCCTATTTGTCACTGTGAGGATCACTGGTGCATGGTCCGAGAAGGAAGTCCCTGCCAGAATGCCAACTGTCCCACCCAAGTCACAGAAGTGGTCACTAGTGTAGAAGCGATCTATCCGCGATAGATTCGCTCCTCCCACTCTACGGTCCGAACGAGAGGAGGCCAGGCTCTCTGGGGGCCTCACAAAGCTAGAATGCTGCCACACATCGGAAACCCTCAGTCATACAAAACCTCTCCCAAGTTGCCAGCTCAACTCCATGCACAGTAGCATGCCTACCACCAATCCTGCCAGAGGGGTCCTCCAACATGTTGAAGTCACCCCCTATTCACCACTGTTGCCTGCGGCGGCAGAGACTCAACAATCTGTGACCAAACTCTGCTTGTGCACTCGCCCCATTGGGCGCATAGATGTTCAGGAAGCCCACAAGGCAACCCTGAACCTGCATAGTGATCCACTGAGCCCTGCCTGGCACAATAATCCCTCTGCCCACAATGGCCTGCTGCAAAGAATCCACAACAGTCATACATACCCCACCCTGGATGCCTCCAGGTCCAAAAGCAGCTGACCAAAAAGTATCATATCGTCCACGCAAAAGCTGACCACAACGTCTAATGCGGCTCTCACACAGATGATGCTCTTGTAGCATAAGGAGGTGAATCTCTCCTCTCACAAGGCATCGCTGAAGCTCCTGACGCAGTCTGCCCCTCTGACGCTAAAATTGGGGCCCACCTAATCCGTGCACGTTCCATGAGACGATCCTCATGGGGAGCGAGAGAGAACAGATGCTGCCGCAGCAGCTAAACGTGCTATCTTCAATGCTGGCTTGGATGGGAGTTATCCACATCCGAGTGTCCTCTAGATAGGCGTGACTGCAAAGATTGCCTGGCCCAAGCCCAAGTAGACCGAGCCGTGCGTAAAGCAACCTCCTGTGTCCAGGAGTGGTCATGAATGTGTACATAGCATGGCGGGCACTGCGTATCAGAAAGAAGTGAACCACAATGTGTCTACATCTTGTTGCATCTAGAGGGGTCACAACAAACTTGTCCAATGGCCAAAGAGTCTGTAGCATGTCTGTAACTCCTAGGTCTCCCATGTGATGAGAGAACTTTAGGGCCTGTGTCTGTAGCCACTCCAACACTGAGTCGAAGGTCCACTTAGTCTGGTCCCTGCCGCAAAGGGGAAAAGAGAAGCCAACCGCTGAGTCCAAGGCCTTTATCCCCCAAGCTGCAAGGAACAGAACATGAACCCTGAAGCAGGCTGCCTTAAGGTCTGATTAGGAGTCACCGAGAAAGCGTGTAAAGTCCTAGGCAATGAACTCTTATCGGTGCCGATTGTCGAAGCTAGTCAGACCACGAGGGACTGCTACAAAGAGAGATGTGTGTACCAGAAGAGGGGGTCGCAAGAAAGGCTGTCCCTCTCTCGTCAAGCGACTCGTAGCAAAGGCGCTGCCAAGAGATCTCCTAGCAGCCGAGGATGGCCTTGCCCCTTGGGTCGATTGTGGGACGAGAGTGGGAGGGGGGGTTGGGGGGGTGTAGGAGTAGGGGGAGAGGATGGCCGAGGGGGATTGACAAAGGTAGGGGGGCGAGGAGGAGAGGTGGGGGGGGGGGGGGGGGGGGGGGGGGGGGGGGCTGAAGAGAAGGGGGGGATTTCGGGGGGGTTGTCGAGGGTGAAGCTGAGGTAGAGGTTGGAGCAGGGACCTCGTCTTGCTCAAGAGGTCCGAACCAGTTCCTCGTGGGAACCCACTGCTGCTGGGCAGGCGCTTGAGGACCACTTTGAGTGCTAGGCTATCGTTATGGCCCCTGTCGTTGTCTACCACGAACCTGCCGCCATCCCTCCTTCGCTGGAGCCCCAGGCTCGGAGGGTGGCTCCGCCTGTGTGCTCTCTGTCTCTGCCTGCTGCTGCTGTCCAGTCCTTGAAGGCTAAGGCTGGGCCCGTGGTGTAGGTCGGGGCCTCCTCTGTGGATAGGCTTTCGCAAGATGGCCCATCTGTCGACAAATGAAGCACTGATTCGGGAGCCCCGAATACTCCACGCTCTATCTAAACCAACCCCCACTCACCCGAGGAAGTAGGATGACCTTCGGGAGAGTGTGGGTGTCCCTAACCAGAACGCGAACTGAGGGAATGCCAGCCGCCTTGGCAGCTATTGAGGCTGCCGTGCGAGGTGTCTCCAGGACAGTCCCAATCGCTGAGCCTATCCTGGACAAAAGTGGTAGGTACTCTCTCTGCAAACCAGGAAAGCAGACGAAGATGGTAAGTCTGCCTCCTCTACCAGAACATCTGAAGCAGGGTCAAAACCATGTCTCCACTGTGGAAAGTGGGCTCGAACTGCTCGGATGGTCAAGGGGCTCATGGCGATGACCTTGGACGCCATCTCGGAGGTCTCAAATGCGATCTGATAGTAGCATCGTCCGAGAAATTGAACGTCCAAGATCTTGCCAACCTGTGCGAGAAGGCGGGCGGGGAGAAGATCACGCATCTCTCCTTTGCTAGGTTTGGCACCGAGAATCTTGCAGATGACAGAAGTCGCCTGCAGGCGCTTAACCTTTGCGGCTAGGTTCCCTTGCTTCGGCGGTTAAAGAGAAAGTCGAATGGTGGGCTCAGCGGGGTCGGGCGAGGGGACTTCATTGGAGTTCCTCTGTGGCGGAGCTTGAGCCTCCATCTGTGTTTGTAGCTGTGGAGAAGAGGCGGAGAAACGACTATGCGAGGGGCAATTCCCGTTGGACCAAGCACGCTGAATGTGCTGGCGTGGATTGACAAGTAGGATAGGTAAGGCTGGTGGGCGGAAAGGGAAGTAGAGTGTGGCCTTGGGGGGGGGGGGGGAGGGGGCGCGTGAATGAGGTGCAAAGGGGTGGGCGGGTGGGGTGCGGGTTTGCGGGGAGGGGGAGAGACCAACAGGATTAAGCTCTGGCCACGGGAGTGGCGGGTTGAGGGACGGCAGGTTGGGGGTAAGCGGGCAGCAGCGGGAAGGATGGGGGCGGCAGTTCGGGGCATAGCGGGAGAATGGGGGATAGCGGGCAGCAACGGGAGGGGTGGGGTAGGACGAGGCTGGGCAGGGTAGCGCGGGGGCTGTTGCTAATTGGACTATTTTCTTGAATATTGTTAATGATTAATCTCTTTTTCTAGGATATTTTATTGTGTACACTAAGAACTGTTAAAAGATTGTAGCTACAGGAAGTGGCATCAAGAACGGACAACTCTGATGTGTCATTTGATGGGTGACGGTAAACATTGCGAAGGAGTTTTCGTAAGTTCGGTGGAAAGAGCCGGGTTACGAGTGCCCCTGATGCGTCACATGATGGGTGATGGGTGCATCAGAAAGGGGGCATTCCGTAGGCTAATGAGGAAATCCGAACTGAGTAAGAAAATACGCGTAAGAATGCAAGCACAAGAATAAAGATGGGTTCAATGAAGCTTTTTTATTAAAAGCAGGAACATTCGCGGGAGGGCAGATGTTTTCCCGCGAGGAGTCTGTGTCTGCATTGCATCTGTGCCGTGTTCTGCACCCGGGGACGCCTGGAATGTGTTCGTGTAGCATTGTTTTCACTAACTGAGTGAGTTTTTAAAGTTTGAACAGGTTCACAGTTTATTTTATAAAGTGGCTGGTCATTTTTAAGTGACCAGCCCTCTTATAATAAAATAAAGCAAGGCTCTTCTAAAAAAGCCTACGTTAAAAAAAAACTCAGCGCTAATAAGCTACGCAGGGCTGTACGGCAGCAACGTTCTCTCTCTCTCCTCTCTCTAGGGCGCCAGTTCTTGCTTTTTGGGGTCGCTATTCCCGCCGGGTGGCAAGGCCTATAAAAGAGGCAGGTAGCGTTCAGTTTTGCAGGAGGGATGGCAACAATCCAGAAGTGCAAGCGTTGGAGAATTTGGTAGCAAGTGTCGGCGATGGATTTCGCGAGAGTTCGTGTGCCGACGGAGTGCAGAAGTCGCTTTCTCGAGCGAGGAGCAACAGGTATAATTTGTCGTTTACAGATCGCGAGTATTGCTTTGTGTGGTTGTTTTTGCAGGAATCCTCCCTCACGGGAAGTCCCTGATGGGAAGTACGACCTTTGTGTCTAGGTCCCTCTCGGGAAGTACGGCTTCACGCCTAAGTCCCTTACGGGAAAGTACGGCTTCGCGCCTAAGTCCCTTACGGGAAAGAACGGCCCTGTGCCCAAGCCCTTTTACGGGAAAGAACGACCTTCAGGTCTATGATTACAGAACGGAGGGGTTTCCTCGGGTTCTCGTGCTTGTATATGAATTCTCCCTGAATAAAGAATACTCTTGACGGGGGGGGGGGGACCAGCCCATCTTCTGGTCCCCAATACTGTGTCGATCTTCTCCCTTCTCTCACATTTGCAAAGTATTTTATTTTTCAGATTTCTAAGTGCTCATGCACGCTCCCGTTTTGTGATAGGGGCTGAGGGGTGGGTAGCGCGAGGAGGAAGCAGGATGGGCAAACACAGCAGCAGCAAACAACGTTTATCCGTTCTGCTGTATCACTTCCACCACTATAGCAAACTTGGACACCCCAAGTCAAGATTCTACGGCGACACGGTAGAGATTCACTTCAAAACAGTTCACAAAAGACGACACGACCCATTGTAGTTCCGTGCCAAGAGGTATTGGCCTCAAAGACTGGTGCCCCTTTCAATATTTCTTTTTATATTAATCCGTGTGCAAAGTACAAGAGAGTCTGCGGGTACTCACTCTCAGACTCTGCGTCGAGATGCCTTAGGAGTGAGTCTCAAAAGACTTATTTATTCTTACAAGGGATGCCCAAAAGCAGAGCCCCCAAGAGTTAAACTCAAAAGCTTCTCAAACTCAAGAGCAATTGTAACCAAAAGCTGCCAAATTCAGTCAACACAATTTCTGTATGCTGCCACGTCACCATGTCAACGGAATTTGCGAAGATCCGTACGGCACTGCCACATCAGTCTGTTGGTGTGTTTTTCGGGGCCTGTACTGCTGCCACGTTGCATGTCTATCGCAGGGTGTGTGAGTGTTTGTGTCCGGGGGCCTGCCACGTCACCAGTTTGTGAGACTCTGACCCTGGGAAACCCTAGGCAGCCTACCTTGTGAGCAACACGGTGAAGTCCACCGCTGTGAATAGGTATGCCTACCTCAAGTATGGCCGGGCATAGCCATAAAACAACCATCACTTCCTAATCTACTCCTCAGAGATACTAGACCTACGATTGGACATGAATATGAACTCTAACACCCCCTCTCAGCTCCTGGACGGGAACCGAGTTCAAGGGAGCTGGCATGAGAGGAGAATGTCGCTTGTGGAATAGGTTTGGTGAAGGTTTCAGTTGGATAGAGCCATCCTTGGCTTCTCACGAACAAAATGGTACTGTATCTCTATATGCTCGGTCCGGGGATGAAACACCGGGTTCCTCGCAATGGCTATATAGCTCTGGTTGTCTGAGTACATAATGGTTATTTGTTGCGGAAAGTCCATCTCCAAACGTAGCCTCCAAATCCACACTGACTCACATGTAGCATTGCAAACAACACGGTACTCTTCCTCTGTGGAAGACAAGGCAACTGTTGGCTGTTTCTTGCTGCTCCATGAAACTGCTCCTGTCACAAATAGATGACGTGGCATGACCACCCGAGTAGAGAGTATGGACAGGAGATTGACGTGGCAGCCTGTACAGTCTTCACAATTCGTGCTGACAACTGATGACATGGCAGACTGTACAGATTGTACGGATTTTTCCGCATATTGTGTTGGTTGCTTTTGTTGTCGGTTTTTTGACCAGTTGCTTTTAGGATTATTTTCTTTTGAGTTAGAAGCTTTTGGGGCATCCCTTGTAAGAATAAATAGACCCTTGGGGCCTCACTCTTTAGAGCATCTGGACGCAGAGTCTGAGAGTAGAGGACCCCTTTGGGTGTTGTACTTTGCTCAAGTTTTAATATAATAAAGAAATACCGAAAGGGGCGCGAGGTTTTGGGGCCAATATCTCTTGGCACGAAACTACGCTGGGCCGTGTCGACTCAAGTTTTAAAGTTGTGAATTATTTTAAGTGATCTATTGTGTGTCGTGTTGGATTCTTGACTTGGTGTGCCCAAGCCTGTGAGAGTGGTATCAGAGCACGATTGATTTCTCTTCTATCGGGAAATCCGATCCTCTTACCACGACACACATGGATTCAAACGACGGATCCCGCAAGAATCAGACGAACCCTCCGGACGTTTTGTCACACAAACTGGTGACGTGGTTGTTGCCTGGTACACACATACCCGGCTGCCCTGCTGCTGAAAGTAGTCCCCCAGAAACCCTTGTAGAATGCTGACGTGGCACTGTCGTACGGACAGGCCCGTAAATTCCGGCACAGATCACGGAGGTTCGTACGGCTGACGTGGCAGTGTTTTACGACAGCTTTTGGGGTAGTTTTAATCCACAGAAGTTGCACAAGAGAAAAAAAGCTTTTGCTTTATTTTACAACTAAGCCTTGTGAGAGGAATATTGGAGGTGCTTTAATTTTTAAAGAGATTTTGATTTTTCAGCTTTTGGGGCTCTGCTTTTAGCATCCCTTGTAAACCTTTGTATTGGTAGTTTGGGCTCTCACTTCTCAGAGCATCTGGACGTAGAGTCTGAGAGTGAGTCCTGGCTACTCGCTTGTTCTTTGAGTTGCAGATTAATATAAAAAGAAATACCGAAAGGGGCACCAGTCTTTGGGGCCAATATCTCTAGGCAGGGAACTCCGCCGGCTGGCCACTAAAAAATTATTGTGAACTGTGAACTGTTTGAAGTGAATTCTTGTGTTATCGCGGTAGATTCTCGACTTGGAGTGTCCAAGTCTGTTACACTGGTACCAGAGCGCGGCCAATTTCTCTTCTACTGGGAAATCCGATCCTTTTTATGCGGCACTTATGGCTTCAGACAAAGATCAGTGGACTCCCTCTGCATCCGGAGATGCGGGAGGAGAGTATGAAGAAGATTCACGCGAGGAGTATGGCCCACCTCGGCCTACTATGACGGAGCTTGAAGAGATGGAGCGTCAACGACTGATCGACGACGCAAGAAGATGATGTTAAATTTTGCGAAGGACCCAAAATTTGCAAAATTTATGACTCAAGACCTGCTTCAACCAGGTGTATGCACAGTGGCAGCAGACTACCGAATCACCCCCCAAACCAGTACTCAAGAAACCTCCTACCCCAAGGATGTTTAATGAGTAGGAGTTAGATGAGGTGGTTGATGCACGGATTTCTCAGCTTTTAGACGCGCAGAACAAAGCAGAAACGCAAGACTAAAAGCAGAAGAAGGGAACTGACTTCCCGGGTTATTTGGGTCGTTACTTACTTTTGCCTCGGCTAAAAAGCAGAAGAAGAGTGTGCGGTTTGAAGGATTACCAAGTTCTTCTTCTTCTTCTTCCTTTGAGAGTTCCTCTAGCTCTTATGATTCGAGCGAAGAAGACAGAAAAGGCAAAAAGCTAAGTAAAAAGCACAAGGGCAAGAAAAAGGGACCGAAGTCTAAGTCTCGCCTAATTTCAGACAGTTTTTTAGAGGACTCGTCTTCAGATAGTTCAGACTCTGACGACTGCAGATTCTATTCAAAGAAGAAACTTTTTTACAAAGCCAACCAGTATGACTTTTTGGAAGATACAAGGAAGAAAGTACGAGAGTTCAAAGAAGGTGGATAGTCACTTAAATTTAACACTTTTTCTGGTTTTCGAGATGCTTTGAAGGCTTTAGCCTTCATACAGCAGTTTGACATAGCTTTCTTTGGAGGACGTTACTGAGAGCACTCCAAGATTCGGAGGGCTACTTCCTATTTAAGAGGGAATGCTCAAACTTGGTGGTCCACGCTTCTATTGAACAGGAAACCGCTAGTTAAATGGCTGAAATTTAAAAGGCCTTTTATTTCTTCTTGGCTGACCCGAGAGTACGAACGCGACATACGAACTGCTTGGAACCATCTTCGGATGACCAAGAAGGATACTTTGGACGCATATTGCGAGAGATTTTGGAGCTCTTTTCTACCAGCCTCTTCATTCAAGAAGATCTTGTTTAGAGAGCAGATTGAGCAGTTTACCTTGGGTCTTCCTACAGAGATCCGAGATCACTGCTTAGAACAAAAGTCAGATTCCATTCAAGAATTGATGAGTCATGCGAAACGGGGTTTTGCCATTCACTCTGGTAGTTTGACCTACCCCATAGATGAAATCATGACACAAATAAAGGAACAGACTTTGAACAATGAAAGTAGGAAGAAGAAGAGTAACCCAGAAAAGAAAGAAAAGGATGCATGACCCAAGCTTACTTTTTCACAGAGAGCTCTTTACATCAAAGAGGGGAAGTACTTCGGATGCGGGGAAACTGGGCATATCTCTGCGAAGTGCCCTAAAAAGGCACCGAAAGAACAAAATGACAAGGATGAAGACATGCCAAAGAGTTCGAGAGCAGCTGAGGACGGTGGACGAAAAGGCAAGATGAAAGCAGGACTGGTTCGAGATTGCATGGGTACTGATCCAAGCACGATTGATGACTTTGCCGAGCTTGGGGCAAAGTGAAAGACCAAGAAGCACTGATTTTCTTTGATGGAGGAGCCAAGGCAAACTTCATTTCACCTGAATTCGCGACACGGCTCGAGATCACACCCGATTGGATAGGACCACTTGCAGAGGCAGGTTTAGCGGCACCCGGTAGGGATGTAGCCATTACCCCTGTCATTGGTAAACTTCGGTTGCATTGTCAGGGGTATTTGGGACATGAGGACTTGTACATAATGCGTTTGGAAGGTTGTAATGTCCTCTTAGGAATTCCTTGGTACCACAAGAACAACGCTGTGGTCGACTATCGGGCGAGAAAAGCGACTTTGACCACAGAGAAGGGCAGAACGATTGTACTTGAGGAAAAACTAAAGGGCGAGTCTGTTCCTATTGTATCGTCGGCTTCGGCCATTTCAAAATTAATGAAATCCAATCTCTTTTTTTACTCGATCTTCTTGAGAAAGATGAATGATGAGAATAGAACAAATATGAATGAACATGATAAAGAACGCCAAGATTTTCTCCACACTCATGCCGATTACCACCCGCTCGTTCTGAGGATCATACCATGGATCTGATATTTGGAAGCACACCACCAAACCGGCCACCTTACCGTGTGAGCGAGCACAGAATGAAGAAATTATGAATGAAGTGAAAGACCTCTTGGAAAATGGTCTTGTCCAGCCTAGTACTTCACCGTATTGCTCTCGAGTGTCGTTGTTGGTTTTGAAGAAAGACGGATCTTCGAGAATGTGCATCGATTATAGAGCTCTCAACAAAATCACCATCAAGAACAGATTTCTGATTCCTAGAATCGATGATATACTTGACCGACTTCAAGGATCCTCGTGCTTTAGCAGGATCGACTTGAAAAGTCATTTGAATTATATTGTGATTTGTGTGGTCGTAGTCTGGGTGCGGTCTTAATGTAGGAAGGCCATGTCATTGCTTACGAGAGCCAATTGTTCTCAAGGCCGGAGTTGACAGCACAGATTTATGACAAAGAGCTTTTGGCGGTTATCCATGCTCTTACTCAGTGGGGGCATTACCTACTCGGAGCGGATTTTACTGCTTTGTCTCGGAAGCCATTGGTTCTGGCTTTTTCCGCGATTCACCATAGGAGCTTCGAGGATATGGTCGATTAGTATGCCACAGATACAGATTTTGCTGATATGTTTTCACAGATACGGGATGGGGAGATAGTAGCGGGATATTCCATTCGGGATGGCTACTTGATGAGGAAAACCATGTTGTGCGTTACACAGCTGTTGAGGGAAAAGGATATGACCAAATGCCACTGTCGACCTTTTACGGGTGACCGCGGCATTGCTACCACCTTGAAAGGGGTAGAGAGATACTTCTTTTGGCCGACACTAAAGAAGAATATGGATGAGTTTGTGCGTAGGTGCTTGGTATGCCAGAAGGTCAAGTTTGATAGGCATAAAGCACAGGGATTGGTATAGCCTTTGCCCATACCCACCCGCCCCTGGGAAAGTATTGCAATGGATTTCATTTTTGATCTCCCGAGAACACATCGTGGTCACGATGGTATCTGGACTGTTATTGACAGGTTTAGCAAGCAAGCTCATTTCCTCCCAGTGAAGAAAACAGTCAAACCGGATCACTTAGCAAGACTGTTTGTGGCCCAGATCTTAAGATTACATGGTATGCTCGAGAGGATTGTCTACGATAGGGACCCCAGATTCACGAGTATGTTTTGAAAGGCTATTTGGAAGAACAATGGCATGTGGTTGCAGTTCTCGTCATCTTTCCACCCGCAGATTGACAGGCAATCCGAGATTGCCAGTTCAGTGGTTCTAGATTAACTGAAGTCTTACATCTCAGAATAAAAGACTCAATGGGAAAACTATTTACCTTTGGTGGAATTTGCCTACAATAACACGATACACTCTTCGACGGGGAAGGCGCCATTTGAGATTATTGAAGGTGCTACGAAGGTTCCACCCTTCCTAATCACGAAAGATAAGATTTTTGAAGCTGATGAGTATACCCAAGACTTGGATACGGCTTTTGCCAAGGTCCATGAGGCTTTGCGGAAATCTCAACAAAGACAGAAAAAGGTAGCAGATCACCATCATCGCGGTTTGAAACTGTAGGAGAACGATTGGGTGCTCTTACGTTTTGAGAAGGCACGCTCGAGAAAGAAAAAGGGAAAGTAGAGGCTTTTTCCAAAGCTTAGTATGCGATACTACGGACCTTTCCAGATCTCCGAAAAGATAAATGATGTCTCCTTCCGACTGAAGATGCCCGAAACTTGGAGGATTCACAATGCTTTTCATGTGAGTCTCGTGAGGTCTTCTAAAGGCGATGTGCCTGAAGACAGGGAGCCTGATCAGCAACCCGAAGTGGAAGAAAACGAGGAGATCATTTTTCCAGAACAGATATTGGCACATAAAGACAGAAAGATTAAGGGTAAAGTAATAAGGCGGTTTTTGGTTAAATTCAAGAATTATCCTGCATCGGATGCGAAGTGGATGGAGGAGGAGGACCTAGTAGATACTCCTCAGATTGTGAAACTTTACCTTGAAGCTTTTGGTTTAGCATAGTCTATTCCGATTGGAACCCGGAATTAAGCTTGGCCGGAAATCTGGTGCAGTGGGTATGCACAAGAGGGGATTTACTCCGCTTCTTTGTCAACAGATGTCACAAATTTTGAATACTAGAGTCATTCATGTCTCTTTGAGCTTCAGGGATACTGAGAGTTGACAGTATTCTGCTGTAATGACTTTATGCAATGGAATTCCCGAATACGAAACTGATTTGTTCTTGACTTGTTTTAAGTGCAAGAACCGATAGACGAAATGACTGCAGCATTTTGGTCTGAATGATCTGGATAGACATGGTTGCAATAGGGATTAGTCAATTGGGCATCTATGAGGTCCTGAGTGGATCTAGATGCGATTGCTAATTGCATGGCCGATAAATCATAGTTTGAGATCTGAATGAATCTTGAATGTGATTTGTCATGTGATGTCCTGTGATGTCAAGTGATGTCTTGTGATGTCGTGTGATGTCGTGTGATGTGACTCGATTGGTACATATACTAGATATGTGTTCCTAGTGCGTTGGTACTAACAGTCAGTGTGTCCTAAGACAGCTTATGGATTCTGTCTGTTTTGTAGGCGTAATCAAGGGCGATTACAATGCTTTCAAGAGGGGGGTATGTCACAAACTGGTGACGTGGCTGCTGCCCGGTACACACATACCCGCCCTGTCCTGTTGCTGAAAGCAATCCCCTGGAAACCCCTGGAGAATGCTGATGTGGCACTGCCGTACGGACATGCCCGTAAATTCCGGTGTAGATCACGGAGGTCCGTACCGCTGACGTGGCAACATTTTACGACATCTTTTGGGGCAGTTTTAAGCTACGCAAGTTGCAAGAGAGAAAAAAAGCTTCTGCTTTATTTTACCACTAAGCCTTGTGAGAGGAATATTGGAGGTGCTTTAATTTTTAAAGAGCTTTTATTTTTAACTTTTGGGGCTCTGCTTTTAGCATCCCTTGTAAACCTTTATATTGGTAGTTTGGGCTCTCACCTCTCAGAGTATCTGGACGCAGAGTCTGAGAGTGAGTCCCGACTACTCGCTTGTACTGTGAGTTGGAGATTAATATAAAAGGAGATACCGAAAGGGGCGCCAATCTATGGGGCTAATATCTCTAGGCACGAAACTCCACCGGGTTAGTGTCGAATCAATTGTGAACTGTGAACTGTTTGAAGTGAATTCTTGTGTTGTGGCGGTAGATTTTCGACTTGGAGTGTCCCAAGTCTGTTACACGTTTCTAGAATGGGAGGCTGCACGGGAAGTTTGATTAAACCGGCAGATCCAGAGTACAAGCCCCCTCGGCCTACGGGATATGAATTAATGGAAATGCAACCGGTTGATGATTGTGCAAAGCAAATGCTTGAGTTTGGAAAGGTTCCCCAGTATGCCAAATTTTTGACTCGGCACCCATTCTCATTGGCAAAAAGCCATCGATTCCCTAATAAAGTCAGCCCTCAAGAAACCTCTTGCGCCACATATATTACTGAAGATGGACTGGAGGACGTGGTTGAAAGACGAGTCAACCAACTGTTGGGGGTAATGAAGAAGCAACTGAAGAAATGTAACAAGGGAACTGACTTCTCTGGTTACTTGGGCTGAAAATCATGTTTTGAGAATGCCAGAAAACAGAAGAAGCATGTACGCTTCGAAGGATTGTCCAGTTCGTCTTTATCTTTATCTGACAGCTCGGACAACTCATCCTCTTCTGACTCAAGTGATGAGGATAGAAAGGGCAAGCAATAACGAAAGGACCATACGTTTTATTACAAAAGTAAGCACGTTTACAACGCCAATTAATATGATTTTCTCGACGACAAGGGCAAAAAGGCCAAGGAATTTAAAGAGGGTGGACATGTAGCAAAGTTTTAGTACTTTCAAGGTTCTGAGATGCTCCCAAGGCTTTAGCCTCTATGCAACAGTTTGACATAGCATTTTCTGGAGGCCTACATACAGAGCACTCCAAGATTAGACGGGCAACATCCTTTTTGAAAGGCAATGCACGGACATGGTGGTCCACTCTTTTGTTAAGAAAAGATGCACCGACAAAGTGGCTGAAATTTAAGAAATCTTTATTTCTTCACAGCTCGCTCAAGAATACGAACGAGACGTGATTACTGACTGGAATGATATTCGAATGGTCAAGGCAGAACCTTTGGATACTTACTGTGAGAGATTTTGGGATACTTTTCTACCTGCTTCATGCTTCAAGAAGATCAATTTTAAGGAGGAAATTGAGCGGTTTTGTTGTGGACTTCCCAAAGAAATTTGAGACTACTGTCTTGAGAAGAAGTCAGAGTCCGTACAACAATTGATGGGACATGCTAAGCGGGGATTCGCTATGCATTCAGGTAAATTGACTTACCTACCAGATGAACCTCCAACAAGTCAAAACAGAACCACACGACAGAGAGATACATGATCTCGACTGACAGAAGACTAGAGAGATGAATATTTCAAAGCGGAAAAGTGTTTTGAATGTGGAGAACAGGGACATATCTCTACACAGTGCCCCAAAAAGACACAATGAGAATGATTGACAGATAGAACGGGGCGAGGAGATACTCGTTCCAGAATACATATTAGATAGAAAATTATGAATGAACTAGCATTATTTTGCCTTATGAATTTATGAATGAAATAGGACTTTTTGAAGATGACTTTGAATTTTGTACGAAGCTAATGTTTTATGGAAGAACCCGCTGTTTGTGAACAGAGAAGAGGATTGAGAATGAGATGATGATGATTTTGGAGCAATGATAGCTCCTGAATGAACTTGATAACAAATCATGAATTTGGAATCACGAATGATTCAATGGAACTGTCATGACCGCATCAAGAGTTCTTGCCGGATGAGATGGCCATATTGTTAGAACTGAATGATTGAACCACTTGTAGCAGGCTACAGTGTCACTTTCATAGGACACAGTTAGTACAGTGGTCTAGGCTGTTTCACACTGGACAGACCCTCTGGGCTGGGAGTGACACGTGCCAGTGGCAGGGTACCGACGGTGGTCCAGTGGACATCGTGGCCATGTGGTAACCTGGCTGACATTTATGAGCCGTTGGTGGCCCTTTATGGTGTTACATATGAGTAGTAGCAGTTGGTCATCGGCATTATCTGCTTCACCTTTGGTCCATTATCTGCTTCACCTTTGGTCCAGCATCGTCCTCGAGAGCAGTGAGTGTATACACAGAGCACGTCTTCACCATCCTTGCACATCTGAGCCTCGACACCCCATTGTACCTGTGAGTCCTGGGCTGGAGCTGAGTGTGCTGCCACGCCAGAGTCTGTATCAGTTTTTGAGATAGTCGAGTCATATGTTCTGGTCTGCTGTTGTGTCTTTGTGAGCTTTGTTGACGTCTATTGTTTCCTTTCTGTTCAGTCTTTTTGAGGGAGATTCAGTCTGTTTGAGTGAGATTGTCACGCACATTGCACTGAGGACCACCCACTATAGAGAGCACGACACATTATCCGCGCTACAGGTGCTCTAGTCCTAGTCCCTCGCCCTCGCCCTAGCCCTAGTCCCTCGCCCTTGCCCTTGTCCATCCACCTCTCCCCTCGCCCTCGCCCTCGCCCTACCCTCCCCCTCACCTTGCCCCCTACCCAGCTCTCGACACTCTCCCCCCCTAGCCCCTGCCTACTCGCCCTACCCTCCCCCTCACCCCTCCTCCTAGCCCTACCTTCCCCCTCTCACCCTCACTCCCTTGCCCTAGTCCCTCCCTCCACCTCGCCCTCGCCCTCGCCCTCGCCCTCGCCCTAGTCCCTCGCCCTCGCGCTTGTCCATCCACCTCTCCCCTCGCCCTCGCCTTACCGTCCCCCTCACCCTTTCGCCCCTCCCCTCCCCCTCACCTTGCCCTCGCCCCTAACTAGTCCCCCACTCACCCTCGTCCCTACCCACCCCCTCACCCCTCGCCCCTACCCTCTCTCTACCTCGCCCCTACCCTCCCCCTCACCTTGCCCTCGTCCCTACCCACCCCCTCACCCCTCGCCCCTACCCTCTCTCAACCTCGCCCCTACCCACCCCTCACCCCTCGCCCCTACCCACTCCCTCCCCATCCTCTTGCCCCTACCCTCCCCCTTCCCCCTCGCCCCTACCCACCCTCTCCCATCCCCTCGCCCCTACCCACCCTCTCCCTTCCCCTCGGCTAGGCCCTCACCCCTCGCCCCTACCCACTCCCTCCCGATCCTCTCGCTCCTACCCTCCCCCTTCCTCTCGCCCCTACCCACCCTCTCCCATCCCCTCGCCCCTACCCACCCTCTCCCTTCCCCTCGCCTCTACCCACCCTCTCCCGTCCCCTCGTCCCTAGCCAGTCCCCCTAGCCCTCCCCACCCCCTCAGCCTCAGCATATTTTTTGGGCTTATGGTCATCCCTCCTTGCGGTGTTACTCAGGCTTATGGTCATCCCTCCTTTCGAGAAGAGTGTTGTTGCAAAAAGTGTGGCAAGGTTATCTGCAAGCATGGACCAGGTCATTTTCCTCTCACTATGGTTATCAATAATAAAGATGCGCTGGATCCAAACCGAGCATATCTCTTTGCTGTGGAGCTTTATTCTGTCTAGCCAATTGGGATTCTTGGATTATGAAATCATACTGGATCCCGCCTATCCAAAGGCTTAAAACGTTTACAAGTAGTGCAGTGTGTCTAAGCTCCACTTTTGGGCCTAGAACCTGCTTCAAGAAAGATGTATAGATGCAGTACCTAATGGATTTCTTCCACAGTTTTTTCAGTATTTCCTCTCACCGAGACGGTGAGCGGTCTTGTGGCGGGCAACCTGTAGTAGCAGGCTACAATGTCACTTTCACAGGACACAGTTAGTATAGTGGTCTAGGCTGTTTCACACTGGACGGACCCTCTCGGTTGGGAGTGACACGTGGCAGTGGCAGGGTACTGACGGTGGTCTAGTGGACATCGTGGCCATGTGGTGACCTGGCTGACATTTATGAGCCGTTGGTGGCCCTTTATGGTGTTACATATGAGTAGTAGCGGTTGGTCATCGGCAGTATCTTTGGTCCATTATCTGCTTCACCTTTGGTCCAGCATCGTCCTCGAGAGCAGTGAGTGTATACACAGAGCACGTCTTCACCATCCTTGCACATCTGAGCCTCGACACCCCATTGTACCTGTGAGTCCTGGGCTGGAGCTGAGTGTGCTGCCACGCCAGAGTCTGTATCAGTTTTTGAGATAGTCGAGTCATATGTTCTGGTCTGCTGTTGTGTCTTTGTGAGCTCTGTTGACGTCTATTGTTTCCTTTCTGTTCAGTCTGTTTGAGGGAGATTTAGTCTGTTTGAGTGAGATTGTCACGCACATTGCACTGAGGACCACCCACTGCAGAGAGCACGACACATTATCCGCGCTACACCACTCTGTTCAGTATGAATGCAGTGTGTAATTGATGGATGGGATCCTTGAAAATGATTACTGGTATACGACAGTGCTCGAGTGCAGATGGAATGATTGACCAAACGTCTGCAGCATTTCGGTCTTCGAAATCTATGGACATGATCGCAATATGGGATTAGTCAATCCGACATCAATGAGATCTGGGATAGATCTAGATGCGATTGCTAAATACGTTGCCAGGAATCATGGTCCAAGATCTCAACAGAATCCATGGACGTGATCGCAATATGGGATTAGTTAAATCGACGTCAGTGAGATCTAGGATAGATCTAGATGCGATTGATAAATATGTTGCCAGGAATCACGGTCCTAGATTCTATGTGATGTGCTCTGAATGTGAGCTGAATGAGATGTGATGTGACTTGACTGTTGTCTTTGTACAAGTGTTGGATTTGTGTCGTGATGTGCTCTGAATGTGATCTGAATGAGATGAAATGTGACGTGATTGTCGTCTTTGTACAAGTGCTTGACGTGTGTCGTCTAGTGCGTGGGTACTTAGAGTCAGTGCCTATTGAAATTGTTTGTGGCTTATGTCTGATTTTGCAGGCGTAATTGAGGGCGATTACAATTCTTTCAAGAGGGGGGTATGTCACAAACAAATGACATGGCATGACCACCCGGGTAGAGAGTACGGACAGGAGGCTGATGTGACATGCTGTACGGCCTTCCGCAATTCGCGCTGACAGCTGATGACGTGGCAGCCTGTACGGTCTTCCACAATTCATGTTGACAGCCGATGACGTGCAGACTGTACAGAATGTAAGGATTTTTTCGCATATTGCGTTGGTTGCTGTTGTCGGTAGATTTTTGACCAATTGCTTTTGGGATTATTTGCTTTTCAGTTAGAAGCTTTTGGGGCATCAGAGCATTTCGACGCAGAGTCTGAAAGTGGGGCGCCAGGTTTTGGGGCCAATACCTCTGGGCATGGAACTACGCCGGGCCGTGTCGACTCAAGTTTTAAAGTTGTGAATTATTTTAAGTGATTCTCTGTGTATCGTGCCAGATTCTCGACTTGGGGTGCCCAAGCCTGTGACATCTCTCGAACCAAAAGAAAAGGTATAACCAGTAGTCGACGGTCGTCCATCTAGATTTCCATCCCAATCCGAGTCACTTCATCCTCGTAGAATGACCTGCTAGTCTGTACCTCCATCTGCATAGTGAATTCCTAGTGACTTGATCGCCTTCAAATACCATAGGGTCCGAAGAGCCTGCTCCAAATGTGACTTGGTGGGGTCCTGCATGAAAGAATGGAGAAGACCCACCGGCAAACTGACATCAAATCGGGTGTTATCCAAATGAGAGAACCAGCTAGTTTCCAACACTGATTGTTAGTACCGACGGACTAGACACGACACATCTAGCACATGTACCAAGACGACAGTCACATCACCGCACATGACATCACATGACAATCAATCACAGAAACATACATTCCAAATCTCAGACCATGATTGCCAACAACTTATTTAGTAACCACATCTAGATCCATTCCGGACTTCATTGATGTCGGGTTAACTAATCCCATATTGCGATCATGTCTATAGAGATTTTTTTTTCCCCCCGACTCAAGCACTGGCGTGTGCAAGTAGTCATTCGCCTCAAGCACTGTTGTGTGCGAGAAATCTTTCACCTCAAGCACTGTCCTGTGTGAGAATCTGTCGCCTCAAGCATTGTCATGTGCGAGAATCATTTCCGGGGATCCCAGATTATCACTAAGTTCATTCTGAACAAAGTGGTCTAATCATTCATTCCATTGAATCAGTCCCAAATCAGGATTCGTTATTACGTTCATTCAAGGGCTGTCACTGCTCCATCTCATTCTTTATCCTGCTCATTTTCCAAAATTAACAAATTCTTTCATAAAACATTAGTTTTATTAATCATCTTCCAAAAAGTCTTGTTTCATAAATTCATAAAGCAAAATAATGCTAATTCAAAAAGTTGTTCTGGAACGAGTATCACCTCGTCCTGCTTGCCAGTCATTCTGATTCTTGTGCCCTTTTGGGACACCTTGTAGCGATATGTCCTTGTTCTCCACATTTAAAACACTTCCCTGCTTTGAAATATTCATCTCTTTGGTCTTCTGTCAGTGAAGGTCGTCTACCTCTTCGTGGATTGTTTCCGCTATGACTTGTTAAAGGTTCATCTAATGGGTAAGTCAATTCACCCGAATGTATAGCAAATCCCTGCTTCGCGTGTCCCATCGGCTGTTGTATAGACTCAGACTTCTTTTCGAGACAATAGTCTCGAATTTCTTTGAGAAGCCCACAACAAAACAGTTTAATATGCTCCTTCAATTTGATCTTCTTAAAGGATGAAACAGGTAGAAAAATTTCCCAGAATCTTTCACAGTAAGAATCCAAAGATTCTCTCTTGACCATCAGAACATGGTTCCAGTCAGTAATCACATCTCGTTCGTATTTTTGTGTGAGCCATGAAGAAATAAAGAGTTTCTTAAATTTCAACCACATTGTCGGCGCTTGTTTCCTTAACAGCAGAGTGGACCACCATGTTCTTTTAGAAAGGATGCCGCCCGTCTGATCTTGGAGTGCTCTGTATAGAGGCCTCCAGGAAATGCTATGTCAAATCGTTGGACAAAGGCTAAAGCCTTGGGGGCATCTCGAAACCCTGAAAAGTGCTCAAACTCTTTACTGCCTGTCCTCCCTCTTTGATTTCTTTGGGCTTTTTGCCCTTGTCGTCGAAGAAATCATATTGATTGGCTCTGTAAAAATGATTTCTTTTTGCATGAAACGTGTGATCTTTCCGTCGTTTTTTGCCTTTCTTGTCCTCATTACTTGAGTCAAAAGAAGGTGAGGTGTCCGAGCTATCAGAAGATGAGGACGAACAGGGCAATCCTTCGAAGCGTACACGCTTCTTCGCTTCTTCTGCTTTTTGGTGTTTCAAAAGTGGATTTTTGACCCAAGTAACCGGGGAAGTTAGTTCCCTTGTTACGTTGCTTCAGTTGCTTTTCCGTCGCTTCTTCGTATCCAGAAGTTGATTGATTTGGGCCTGGACCGCATCATGGAGTTCTTCTTCAGTAAACATTCTCGGAGTAGGAGGCTTCTTGATCGCCGGTTTGATTGGTGGCTGGGTGGTTTTCGGACACCGAGTATGCACTTCAGTCATCGCCTGCTGGGTCAAATTTGGGATCCTTAGCAAATTTAATTATCTGCTTCGTTGCCTCGTCAAGAGTTTTCGACGTTCCATCTCTTCAATCTTAGCTTGAGTAGGCCGAGGTGGGTCGTGCTCTTCTGACTGCTCATGAGAATCTTCTCCGCGATCTCCTACCGCATTCCTAGATGCAGAAGAAGTCGATTGATTTCTGTTAATATCCATAAGTGTCGCGAGAAAAGGATCAGATTTCCCGATAGAAGAGAAATCGGCCGTGCTCTGATACCACTGTAACAAACTTGGGCACCCCAAGTCTAGATTTTGTCGTGACACGAGAAAGAATCACTTAAAATACTTCACAACTTCAAAATCAGAGTTCAATTTGGTCGACACGGCCTAGCGTAGTTCCGTGCCTAGAGAGATTGGCCCCAAAGACTGGCGCCCCTTTCGGAATTTCTTTTATATTAATCTTTGAGCAAACTTCAAAGTACAACTCCCGCAGGGTCCTCTACTCTCAGACTCTACGTCTAGATGCTCTGAAGAGTGAGGCCCTTAGGGCTCGTTTATTCTTACAAGGGATGCCAAAAGTAGAACCCCCAAAAGCAATTAAACTCAAAAGCAAATAATCCCTTAAAGCAATTTGTTCCAAAAGCAATTGATCCAAAAATCTGCCCTGAAAAAGCGTCAGTGCGATCTGCAGAAATCCGTACATCAGCCACGTTGCCATGTCAGCGCGATATGCGGAGATCCGTACTGCCGTTCGTACTGCCACATCAGCACCTGTCCGTACTGCCACGTCAACAATGAGCGTGTGTGTGTGTATGTGTTTGTCCGAGGGACTTGCCACGTCACCAGTTTGTGACAAAGGGCAAAAACAATCTGTATGGTTGCTATCCATGCAGTCGGTGCAAAGGTCTCCTCGTGGTCTACATTGGGTTTTGGGAAAAGCCTTTGGTAACTAGTCTTGCCTTGTGCTTGTCCAAAGGACCATCAAATTTGTACTTAGTCTTGTAGACCCATTTGACAACAATCACTTTCCGCTTGGTAGGCCACAAAACCAACACCCAAGTATTGTTCTTCTTGATGGAATCAAGTTCTTTCTGCATAGCCAACTTCCAATTTTGTCTTTGTCCTTGATCACTGTAGACATCAAAGCATAGTTCACCTGTAGTAAACCTTGGCAACACGAAGTCGTTGAGATCGCCGTGTAGTACCGGCTTCACGTCAATCGGTGTAAAACCTGAAGTTGCTGAATCTCGCAAAGTCTCCAATAGCCACTTCGGCAACTTGTCGGTCTTGCTTCCCGTGGGAGGAGCTATTGGTATATCTGGCTCTAACTCGGCACTATGATGACAATCATTGTCATGGGTGCATGCTCCTTGGAAGCCTGAGGGACAGGGGTAGGAGAAGAGGGCTCATCAAGTGGCAAATCATGCCAGCCTATTGGGTGAGCAACACAGTGAAGTGCACTGCTGTGAACAGGTACGTCTACATCAAGTACGGCCAGGCACAACCACAAAACAACTCTCGCTCCCTAATCTGCTCCTCAGAGATATTGGAGCTACCACCGGATAGGGATACAAAACTCTAACATTTTGCTCCCCAGTGCTTCTAATGCAGAAGAAGGATGGCTCTTGGTGCATGTGTATTGACTACCATGCGTTGAATAAGAACACCATCAAGAGTAGGTTTCCTAGTCCAAGGATTGATGATGTTCTGGATTATTTAAAAGGTGTGACAATTTTCAGCAGGATAGACCTTAAGAGTGGATACCATCAGATTTGTCTTAGGCCAAAGGATGTGCACAAGACTACGTTTAGGACGACATTTGGTCCATAGGAATTCTTAGTGATGCCATTTGGTCTGACAAATGCTCCTGCTATGTTCAATAGGATGATGGACGGCTCTTCTGTCCACATCAAAAGTTTGTTGGCACATTTTCTGATGACATGATAGTCTATTTGAGGAATGAAGGGAAGCATAGGCGTCACTTGTGTTTGAAGAGCTATGCAGTCACAAGTTGCTCATCAATCCCAAGAAAAGTGATTTCTTTTTTGGAAAAGATCCACTTTTTAGGCCACATAGTGTGAAAGGATGGTGTCCGAATGGATCTTGCCAAGGTCGAAGCAATCAAGACATGGCTAGATTTGAAGATATGTCCGTAACTTCTTGGGACTGTGTTCTTACTACAGAAGATGCATACGAAACTTTGCGGAGATTGCTTCACCTCTACATGCTTTGCAAAAGAAGGGTCACTTTCAAATGGACACAAAGAGAGATTTCAACTTTTAATCTCTTGAAGGACAAAAATAACTTCCGATCTAGTAACTGTTTTACCAGATTTTAGGTTGTCATTTTTGGTCCAGTGCCATATGAAGATTAACGTGAAGTTTAGGAACTTGATGAGATCTTGGTACTTGAGTAGATTGTGGCACATAAAGAAAGAAAAGTTAAGGGAAAAGTTGCAAGATGTTATTTGGTGAAGTTCAAAGACTATCCACCTATGGATGCAAATTGGATGGAAGAGAGTGAACTGTTAGAATCACCAAATGTATTGCAGCTTTAGCATGAAGCCTTTGGTTTACAATCCACGTATGCAACGTGATCGAAAGAGGGGTGATGCCGGAGCTAGCACATCATATGTACATACGGATTTAGTGCAATAGAAGTGTACATTGTTTGATAAGTGTTAAAGGTATAATGCTCACTTCTATGATTGGTTAAAATGGCAAAAGTATAAAGGTTTCATTAAGTCATTTGCATCTGTCTCATGACCTTTCTTTTGGATATATGTGATGCTAAAACTGTGCTAATCACACTAAATCATCTATGGCATGTATGTTTGGCATGCAATCGAGGATGTTTGTGATTTCAAGAGGGGGATATGTCACGAGACTGTGACAACTACTAACTTTATTTGTTGGTTTCCTTCCCTTGATTTTTATTTAATTTTTGGGACCCTCTTTTTGAAGTTATAAATGGCCACACAATTTTTATTTAATTTTTAGGACCCTCTTTATGAAGTTATAAATGGCCACACAATTTTTATTTAATGTTTGGGACCCTTTTTTTGAAGTCACAAATGGCCACACATTGTATGGCCAGTGTGAAACAGCATATGACCGAAAGTTTCACCCGTAGCAGTAAGGGCCAGTTCGCCTTGAGATGGTTGGGCCGATCGGCTTTAAAATCTGAATAGTAAAATGGTGGCTAGGCTCAATTAAAGTCATATAGGCCCCTCGGGAGGACTTTAAGTCGGTGGGTACTAGGAAATTAAACCAAAAGGAGTAAAATGGACACATGGCAGTAGGAGAGCAATCTGTAGGCCAACACACACACTCCAGATGCTCATCCCAAGAGGGGGCGCCCAAATTTGAAGAGGGGGTTGATTCTTGTTCATAAGTGACTACAGTGTGTGTGTGTGAGTAGTGGGTGCAGGTGATCACAGCTTTAATGGAAAGCTTGCCTTCTCCCTTGTCTCATGTAGCGCGATGATTTGCTCTCGTGCATCTCTCTCTCCCCTTTGCACATATGGTAATGCCCCACTAGTTGGGCTTCTAAGATGACCATGTACAATTTTGTGGGTTCTATGCGCGTTTGCCAAGGCAAGAGCCTTCTATACAGGAATCGGATTAGCTAATTGCTAATCCCCACAAGTACGCATAGTTCCATTGCGAAGGATTGCAAGGACGAAGTTTTCAAACTCGTCCAATTTTCAGGGGAACTATTCCATTCCGTGTGGGAGCTCTTGAGACGCGCAGAGACGTGTTTGCTCCGCTAAAAAACGATCCAAAACAAAAAATTACAGCCTGTTGTGTTTATTTTCAGGTTCAAAGTTTTGCACCTAAATTGCAAGGTAACACCAAGGGAGTTGCAGGGTTTTGGGCACCGGGTAGTGACCAAAACAGCGAATTACAGCATGCTGAAATTGACCTGCAGCTCACCGAAAAGCTTCCAAAAGGCAAGGGGAAGTGTAATAGACGTGAATTTTTGACCTAGAGGGGTTTTGGCGTTGTTATGTTGCCGAAATTGGGTCAAAAACCTGCAATTACAGCCCTTGACAGGTTTGGAAAGCTTGGTGGGAGATAGGTGAAAGTGTTCGGGTCGTTTATTTGCAATAAGAATAAAGAAATACTGAAAGGGACGCTAGTCTTTGGGGCCTCAAGGAGCGCTCTAGCTACCACGTTGTGAAGTGTCCTGAAGTGTTGAATTCCAGCCACAAGTTTATTTGTGCAATTGCTTTGTGTTGTAAACTGCAGGTAAAGTTAATCAACGTAAAGATTGGATGAAAGTCAAAGTTACCGCCCTCTAGTGAGGCTACATGCCCGTTTCACAAGGTTACTTACCTATCTTCTATTTAGCAAGTCAACATTGCTTTTTCAGGAGGCATGTAATAGATTGGACACCCAAGCCAAAGATCTAATGCAACACATGCGAGAGAAACTGAAAGAACGGAACAAAATTGAGAGAAAGAGACGACACGGTGTCACCAGGAGATGTATTTTTCTTGTTGCCTTCCGTAAATAAGTATTAGATATATCTTTATTTTATTTTTTACTTGTTTGTCCCAAAACCCTTGAAAAGGTGCAAGTGGACATTGCATGGTCAGTGTGAAACGGCTGCAGCCAAATGGGTTTCTCACATCGGGGATCTAGGTCGGTCAGACAAGGACTGCCCGGGCCAGTTAGCTCTGAATTCTGATGAGTATGGAAGCTCGTGTGCGCCAAACTGCAATTTGGGCCACTCGTCAACTCACTGCAACTTTATAAGTTGAAAGGGGCGAGTAAATTAACCCACATTGTAGATGTTGGTCAAATGGTAGTCTTCAATGATGGTCAGGAGACCGATAGGGACGCCATGGAAGCATCTCCTAAAATTTAGGGAACTGCTATTTTTGATCGGAAAATGTGTTCGTGTCATTAGCTCTGGAATGACAAGGGGAACATTTTATTGCTCTGCTGCCAAGTCATTTGACGCACCAGTTGAGATATTTTTACCAGGGAAAGGCCAAACTCGGAAACTGGGCGACGTGTCAGCCTGTGAGCGATTCTGCCACTCGGGGACTGGAGGACCGATTCGCTGTGAGTTTGCTTCGTTCTTGGGAGCTATTGCTGTCTGGAACCCCATGGTTAGCACTCAGAGAGGCCACTTGGTCGGGAGTAGGCCTCATGTTTCTTGGGGTCCCATGGCAATAGGTCCAGCGCGCTCTCTAGGTGACTGGCTAGAGTTCATAGGTTTGTCAGAGGAGGTGCAGGTTGTCCAGCTACAGGGCCTGAGAGGGGTTCAGAGCATGTGTCAGGATATCTCAGAGTCAGTTCCAACTGATTGGCTCACGCCTCTCGAGCCAGTAGCACCCCGGTGGATGGGAGCCTTCACACGACTGGAGGTTCTCATTTCAGTCAGGGCTTGCTCAGAGACTGTCCCAGCCCTGTTCTTCGAGCTTCAGGGTGGGGGACGATTACAGAGAGTTGCAGTCGAGGCCCCGCAGGTAGCAGAGTGTTGTTTCCAGAGGATCCGAGTTGTGGGCATGTGTGGGAGGACTTGCGTCATAGACCCTGACCCAACAGCTCTTGAGACTGGACACTGGAGGCTATGGGCTTGGGAGTGCTGTCCACTGGCACGAGTACAGTGGGATCCTGGTGAGTGGCTATGGAGGGACCCATTCTCTTCTGCAGACCGCCCAGGGGTCCCTTTCTTTCAGTACACTGTTCGGCTTGGACGACGTATACTTGCATCACAGAGAGAGGCCCGCCCCGCTACAACACGTCATTGGCAGGAGGAGGGTCTCACAGTTGAGTTCTTGGCAGCTTTTTGGCAGAGGCTGTGGGACTCCAGACAGCTGAGGCGCGTCACCTTGTTCCAGTGGTTGGTTGCACACAGAGCCACAGCAGTAGGGAGCTGGCTTGTACATAGTGGTCTCTCGGCCGCATGTACAGCCTGTGACCAGTTGGTGGAGAGTCAGCGACACTGTCTTTGGGACTGCCCCTCGGCCCAGCAGGTGTGGCTACGAGTTCTTCGGCTGATGCCTGCCCTCTCCACGGCTCGACAGTACACTTGGGGGGCGGCGGCTTGGTCCACCCTCACGGGCCCGGCACTTCAGTTTGAGCTATCTTCCACCAGCAGGATGATAGTGATACAAGGGGGTCGACCTACACTCCAGCCTGCTACAGACCTTACTCCACAGGAGTGGAGCAGTGAGAGAGCGGAGTGTTGGGAGCTCATGAGCGGCCTAGCTCTCTGGTTCATCTGGCGGGCCCGTTGTTTCCGCATCTTTGAGGCTCGCCCTGTACCACCAGCGGAGACTGTTCGTGACTTTTGGCTAGAGCTGATCCACACTCTCAGAGGACAGCTTGAGGGACTACAGGGCAGGTCCGACCGCATGCGGGAGCGCCGCGAGGCTTTCCTTCGTCTCTGGCGCCCTGGGCCGTTTTACTCCATGGTCCAGGGGGTGCTCAGATGGCACTATTGTCCACCTGTGTGGCTTTTCCCTCCTCCCATCTCTTGATTTAGCCCCATTGTATATATGCTGTTTTTTCATTGGGAGAGTCTCCCCATCATGTTTGTTGTAGCCCTCTCTTGCAGAGGTGGATGTAGCCCTATGGGTAGCTTTCATTAACTAATAGAAGGATCTTTTTCTCGGAAAAAAAAAAGATCATACCATTGATCTGAAACCTGGAACCACACCACCGAACCACCTTACCATGTGAGCCGAGCCCAGAGATACATTTTCTGGGACACATTGTCTCAATAGCAAGAGTGCAGATGGACCCAGCCAAGATAGAGACTATCCGTGATTGGCCCCATTTGAAGAATGTCCAGGAAGTTGGAAGCTTCTTGGACTTTTGATTCTTACTACCGACGCTTCATCAGAAAGTTTGCAGAGGTTGCTTACCCCTTTGCATTTGTTGACATAGAAAGGAGTCCTTTTCTCGTGGGGACTCCCTGAGCCTAAACCCTAGCCAACCTACAGATCCCTGCCGAGCGGTCTAAACCCTAGCAAAAGTAGCAGAAGAAGAAGAAGTCCTCACTAACTTATAGATTCAGAGAGAGAGAGAGAGAGAGAGAGAGAGAGAGAGAGAGAGAGAGAGAGAGAGAGAGAGAGAGAGAGAGAGAGAGAGAGAGAGAGAGAGAGAGAGAGATTTTAATGTCTATGTGAGGCCGAAGTCGGCCTATGAGACGAATTAGGTGTACATATGTGTATGTCTTCTATCTATCGGAAAAGATAGAGCAATCCAAACTGGTACAAAATAGAGAGGAAACCTTGGTGTATGATGGGATCTATGGGCCGGAGGGGGGGGGGGGGGGGGGGGGGGGGGATGGAGCTCTAGTACTAGGGATGTGTGCATGTCTATATGCTTTGGGTAGTGCAACCATGCAGATGCATCATGTCGCAAGACGGGCACCACGTGCCAATAGAATAGAACAAACTGAATAGACTTTCAACACTTCAATAACAACTGAACTGAGAAAGAGAGAGACGACACGCGACGCGGAGTGGCACAATTCCACCCCAGAGAGTATTGGCCCCAAACCTTGGCCCCCTTTCGGTATTTCTTTATATTGCATCAACATTGTACAAGCCGGTACTCCAGACTTTGCACCTTCTCCAGGAAGCATGCCAGAGAATGAGCCCTGAGCACATATTTAAAGGCCCTTGGCCTAAAAACCAGTTACAGTGAAAAGCCTTCAAAACTCAAAAGCTTCTGGTCCAAAAGCAATGCCAAAAAAGCTGCCAGCGTAAATCATGGAATTCCGTACAACAACGTCAACAGCCAGTGCAAAACACGGAAATCCGTAGTCTGCCATGTCATCATGTCAGCGAAATTTTTGGAATTTCCGTACAGCTGCCACGTCATTAGCCACACAAGACTTTCAATGTGTGTGTGTGTGGGTCCTGCTTTTTTTTAATCCTTTATGTCACTTGGGGCCCCATCGGACGGGGTCCCCATGTGTTGGTAGGACTTCTTCTTTTGTTACTTGTTCTTCTTAGGGTTTAGGCCCCTCGGTCGACATCTGCAAGTTGGCTCCCTTCTTCAGGGCTTTCACATGTCATCAGTTTGTGACATCTCCCCTTCTTGAAAGAGAGTAATCCTCCGCGACTACAGAATATCTGCAGAACAACTGAAGTTAGCTCAAAAATTTCCGAGGGTCAATCAGTTTGCTCTTTTTATTAAGGAGTTAGCTTCTCCTTTCGGCTCTTTTGATCAAGGAGTTAGCTTCTCCTTTTGGCTCTTCTGATCAAGGAGTTAGCTTCTGATTTCGTCCATTTGGGAACTCTTGATATTCCGGCGTAGTAAAATTAGCCATCACACCCAGACCGTACTGATCTTCCCGGGTGTCTTGATGCACTAAAATTACATACCCAGGCAATCTCATCCAATTAGGAATATTCAGTGGTTGGCACATCACAATGCAACACAAATGCTCACATATGCATGTTACAAGACATAGAAGCATAAAGCCACCGATGAACACTCCCCGCAAATAACCATCCAGGTCCGGGCCATGAGCTGTTCAACGACTCCCTCATCACTCCTCCCGCAAATAACCTAAAAAGGTCCGGGCCATGAGATATAGAGGCCTTTTACAACCAAACGCCCCCCAAACCGTAGCCTACGTCATTTGGAGGTGCTAAGAGTAACCATTGCTCAGACTTCTTAATACTCCTCCCGCATAACCATCCAGGTCCGGGCCGGGAGTCACAACAACAATACTCCCCCCGTAAGTACCCACAAGGGTCTGGGCCATGAGTAAAAACAACACTTTTGAATCATTCAATACTCCCCCCGCAAACAATCACAAGGGTTTGGGCCATGAGTATGAACAAGCATTCTCAAACCTTATTTCTCACTACTCCACTCGAGAGTGAAATTACCAATCATTGAAACCAGTATGCAAACCAGAGTCAAACAATTTAAATCGGCACCAAGATAGGTTCAAAACAAATACCATCCATTTCAAACAAATTCCAAATAGGATCACCAAACAAGTTCTCAAACAGATTTCAAACTTAAAAAACAATCTTGACATCAATCGAGCTCGAAAAATCGATTGACTTTCCATCGTGAAACCTGCACCAAAAAATTAGGGTTAGGTTCATTCCATAGTGTCGTAGCCGAGCACAGCATGGTCCATCAGCTCTTTGACAAACAATGTTTCTTTGGCGGCGATGGTAGTCCCAAGATAGCAATCGCACTAAACCTCCAAGGTCATCTGGTCGTGAAGAGACATCTACTAGGAGATGTCGAGAAATTTCAAGTTATAATCTGCTAGGGTTTCCATGGAAAGCATTTCTAGGATACCCAACTCACCTAGAAGTTGCATTCCGAAGGAAGATGTCAGAAACCATATAACTTCGGGCAAATTTTTTCTTGAAAGCTTGCCAAGTCCTTGGAAGTGTGCGGCTTGGTAGCTATAGACATCAACATCTGCATGACACTGCTTTTGAGAAAAATAGTGACTCGAAACAAATCTTGGATCCTTCTCTTGCAAGTCATCTTTTTTGCTTATGCCCTGTAAGACATGAGCGGTGAAGACGGGAGTGCGCCCAATGCACGATGAACTAAGGGTGGGAGTGGCTAATAAGCTTTGGAAGTACAATCTTGCTCTGTCTGCTCTTTGGTAGGACCGGTATGCTTTCAAAAAAGCACACGCCTGATGCTCTGATACCACTGTTACAACACGGGCACCACGTGCCAATAGAATAGAATAGACTGAATAGACTTTTAGCACTTCAATAACAATTGAACTGAGAGAGAGAGATGACACGCAACACAGAGTGGCGGTATTCCACCCCAGAGAGTATTGGCCCCAAACCTTGGCGCCCCTTTCGGTATGTCTTTATATTGCATCAACACTGTACAAGCCGGTACTCCAGACTCTGCATCTTCTCCAGGAAGCATGCCAGAGAATGAGCCCTGAGCACATATTTAAAGGCCCTTGGCCTAAAAAGCAGCTACAGTGAAAAGCCTTCAAAACTTTAAAGGTCTAGTCCAAAAGCAATGCCAAAAAGGCTGCCAACGTAAATCATGGAATTCTGTACAACAACAACGTCAGCAGCCAGCGCAAAACGCGGAAATCCGTACACTTCATCATGTCAGCGCAAATTCTGGTATTTCCGTACAGCTGCCACGTCATTAGCTGCCACGCAAGACTTTTAGTGTGTGTGTGTGGGTCCTGCTTTATTTTAATCCTTTATGTCACTTGGGGCCCCATCGGACGGGTCCCCCATAAGTTGGTAGGACTTCTTCTGTTACTTGTTCTTCTTAGGGTTTAGGCCCCTCGGCCGACATCTGCAAGTTGGCTCTCTTCTTCAGGGCTTCGTCAGCAGTTTGTGACACATCAAGCTAGCTAGCTCCATCCTCTGCTGATGGGGGGTGTAGAATGTGGTACATGGGAGGATTGGTAGCAAGGGCTGCTCAGATGAACGCAGCTGGGTGAACCATCATCCGGGCTCGTCTCTCCTCAACAGCTCGATGCTCTCTAGTCTGGATCTCCTCAATCTGTTTGTGGTGGAGTCGTGGGGCCGGCATCCGGTAACATGCGAACGTCGTCTGGCTCAGCTCATCTGAGCCTGCTCGAGTCACTCCCCTTGGTGGATGTGACAGTGGAGGAGGTGTGGTCCTCTGGAAAAAGTCTGTAAGCTGTGACTCTCCCCCTCACATCTCTGTATGTGACTACAGAAGTGTATTTCTATGCCTTTGTATCTCTAGCAAGTAGCGCCCCAATTGTCTCTGATCTCGAGAGTGCATGATCGCGCAGGATAGGCTGCCCTCTGAATAATGACTCGTATCTGCCTCTAATATCATCATTAGCTCTGCATTTGCCAACAATATGCTCCTCACTCTCCACCTCCTCTCTGTATACTTGAGAGCTCCCTGGGAATGTCATGAGCTCGTGTAACAGACTTGGACACTCCAAGTCAAGAATCTACCGTGGCAGCACCAAATAACCACTTCAAAACAGTTCACGGTTTACAATTTATTCGACATTGGCCTGGCAGAGTTCTGTGCCTAGAGATATTGGGCCCAAAGATTTGCGCCCCTTTCGGTATTTCTTTTTGTATTAATCTGAGTTCAAAGTACCAAGAGTGCGGGCGGGCGCTTACACTTAGACTCTGCGTCCAGATGCTCTGAGTTGTGAAAGGTCTGCTCACAAATTTAAAGGTACAAGGGATGCCAAAAGCAGAGCCCCAAAAACTGGAAATTAAAAGCTCAAAAGCTTTGTAAAAATAAAGCAAAAGGTTCTTTTTCTCTCTCTCTTTATGCTTTAATGAAAATAAAGCAAAGATGCTCTCTCTTCTCTGGCTGAATTGCGTAGAAAAAGCAATGATCAAAAGCTGGCGCAATTCACGCCGTAAAATGCAGAATCCGTACAGCTACCACGTGTCAGCCCGCCACGTCAGCAAATCAGGGTTTTTGATTTTCTGCAGTTAGGGTTAGGGTTTTAGAAGATTAGGGTTTCTGATTTTCAGCAGTTAGGGTTAGGCTTTCAGTAGAGCGGGCAGCCATGTCATCACTTTGTGACAACTCGCCCCACCTCTATCTCTAGTCTCTGTGATGATACTCTGAGCTGACTAATCGCCACCCGTGAGTTGTGTGGCATGTAGGTGTCCATATAGCATATGGTCGTTGTATGAACTCGTCCTCGAGTATGGTAAGGAGATGATATGTGTAGTGTGACATCTTCCACTGAAGAGGAGATGTGATCCAAGTCTTTCTGATATATAGCTGCGAGAGATCCTATCGGAGCAGTATGGACCTGGGGTGAGTCGGGGTCATACTGGAACGGTGGCAAGCTCTCAAGATCAAGGCCATATGCTCCAAAACATGCTCTGACGTGGATGTACCAAGCTTTGTCATGTCCAGACTCTACTATCTGAATGTTCGACTCAAATGCCCGCCGTGTGAGTTTGTCAGCCGGGAGCTCTCTCTAGATAAAGCAGACCGTCTGAAAGAGTGCCTCTACTACCATTGGGGGGGGGGTAAGCAAGCTCTGCCTTGATGATGTTGTGTGGCACTGTGTGCTTGCCTCGAAACAAGCAAGAGATCATATATACCTGTGGTCCTTCGATTCGTGCCCATTGACGATGTCAACCCAAGTGCCCACATTGCTACTGCGTACATTATGGCTAGAGTAACTAATGTATCAAATAGCCACCCCTATGTGCGGGGCTCCTGAAAGTGTACATGATGACATCTTTGCTCAAACATGACCAAAGCTGCATATCCACGGGTGAGTCTGTTAGTGGCGGCCTAAGCCATGGAGAAGGGGCCTTGTCTCTCTCTCTCTCTCACACACACACACACACACACACACACACACACACACACACACACACACACACACACAGAGAGAGAGAGAGAGAGAGAGAGAGAGAGAGAGAGAGAGAGAGAGAGAGAGAGAGAGAGAGAGAGAGAGAGAGAGAGAGAGAGAGAGAGAGACGAAATGATATATTAACACCTTCGAAAAGGCCAAAATAACTTATGAGACCAAACTGTTACAAACTCGTGAATCTGATACATGTGTGGGTACAGAAGAAGAGGGGGGATATTACAGTGAAACTAGAGGTGCTACTGATTGGAAATGTGTATGTATGGTATGTTTGATCACTGATACAATGTGTATCTAATACAAGAGGGTGACATGATGGGTGATAAGCCCATCCTCATATGTATTCTGGATGTCGAGCTAGTATGGCTCGAATCCTCTGCTGTAATCTCCATCGATGCTGTGAAGCTCCTCTCCTCAGTCGTGGGCGTCTCGATCTCCCTAGTTCCGATGCTCGATCAATGAGAGTACCACGAGTGTGAGTATGAGCTGAGCTTTGCACTGGTGCCTGCTCCTCTAATTGTCCAGTGTATGGTGTGAAGAAATTCGTAATTTGTCTTTGGGATTGTCTCCCAGATTTCCTTAGTAGACTGTCTTTGTATCTATGTAACTCAAGTAGATACAGTCCAAGACATCTCTTTGTTAGAGTTTGGATTCTTGTCAGATGGTAGCTCCAGTATCTCCCAGGAGCAGATTAGGGAGTGAGGTCTGTTTTGTGGCTGTGCCCGGCCGTACTTGAGGTAGACATCCTGTTTACAGCAGTGCACTTCAGTGTGTTGCTCACCCCGTAGGCTGGCATGAGGTGGGACCCCCGTTCCTAGGGTTTCCCGGGAAGAAAGTCTGGAGTCTTCTACAATACTGCTGCTAAATATGTGTCCCAGGTCACTTTCAGTGAGTTTACATATTTATTAGGATATTTTAACCATTTATTGGGATCGTGGGGTTTGTGGTTGATGTCACAAAAATACGGAAGCGTAAACTGACGTTTAATTGCACTTCAAATACTCAAGAGAATTAGAGGGAGCGAGAAAACTTGACACTTCATTGGGGACCAGAAGATGGGCTGGTCCCCCCCCATAAAGAGAATATCTTTATTACTAAGGGAGAATCTTTACAAGCACAGGAACGGGGCATACGCCCGTCCTCTATTCTTTCTTCTGTTCTGTTCTCACTACTGACTGAGAAAGTGTTTCCACTTTCTTACTGCTTAGGGCATTTCCCCTCTTCTGCGAGACTGGTTGGAAGCTCTCGAAAAGAGAGTCTATCTTCCGAAACAGCTCATCGGAAGCTCTCACAGAGGAGAGTCCATCTTCCGTTATGTGTTGCCTTCATGCTCATTCATTCATGCATCGAACACAAAAGAGAAACAAGCAAAATGCACACGCACATGCTTGCTGTAATTTTCTGCACATAACCTGAAATTCTTACCTGTGCACACCCCTACGCCGAAACAGAGGTCTTCTTCGCGATGGAATCGCGCCAAACTTGATGTGGACTTAGGATAAGGAGAGAGAAGAGAATTTCTATGGCTGATCTGCTGAAAACAGCTCTAATCGAGGTGATTAGGGGCTGAAAACAGAGAATTACAGCAGCCGCACTCTGCTAAGAGAGCGTCTACGGCAGCTACTCGTGATGAAATTTCACCAGAAGGTGTCTATGACTGTGAGATCCCTTGTTCTTGACAATGGGAGCACAAGGCTACCACATATGTCGCAAGGGGCTGCTCTCAAGCTTCAATGGAGGGCTCCACCGCGTAGAGCACGCTCACATTGGGGGGGTAAGGTGCACTGCCAGCCCTGAAAAATGGGGGAGGGGGGCTCCTAAATAGCCATCAGGGAGAGGGGGCGCTAGGAAGAGAGAGAGGGTGAGAGTGAGAGTGAGAGAGAGTTAGTTTGCATTGGTAAGTGTGCCACTTGGCACACTTACTTTAAAAACTTAAAAACCATTCAACTTTTGACTTTAAAAACTTCTAGCTCATTAATTAAAAATGTGCAACTAACTAACAACTGCTACCAATGATTCTTTTATGAGAACACCAAAAGTCTGCCGGCGCAATGCCGCACGGGCACTGCACCGCCTTTACCTGTTCACACTTGTCCGGCCGCCCGCCCGGGCACGGACCGTTAAATTTAATTTCACGAAACTTACCCTAAGGCTTTATTAGCTTTATTAGCCTTAGGGTCACTGTTCTAAGGATCCCATCTCATTCATGTGCTTGTACTGACGCGCGTATTTTTCCTGAGCCTAAAATCTGAGGCTACTGCTTACCCCTTTCTGAAGACCCGATTTCCCAATCACTAGGGCTTCAGGGTAATTTCTGCTAAGGTCCCTCTGAGGTGTTCTAGCCCGCATTTAGGCTCACCTGAGGCCTTAGAACTGCTAGGTCTATTCTAGTGTGCACACAACTAATTAGATAATTCTTTTCTCGTAAATAAATTAATTATTTACAAAGTCTGACTTAGTTACAGTTGAGGTAGGGGAAACTTGTAGTTACCCTATATTCTCGCTCCATCTGAGCTAGAAACACTCGCTTATTCCGATGCACAAGGGGCCAGAAGGCTATCGGAGATTGTTTGTGATTGATGACCCCTAGGAGAAGAGCACTCTGAAGCTATATTCTGCACTCCTCGTCATACCAACTGTTGTGAGGCATGCTCCCAGAACGTCGTCTCTGTTTAGGTTGAGTGTGTGGAGATATATGCCTCTGTTAATGCAATGTCTCAATAAATAGAGTGGTGATCTCCTCTATCGAGAGTCTTGGCCTGGTTGTTGTGCATAGACGACCATATATCTCCTTTGTATAAACAAAGTTAGTCTCTCGTGTAAATGTATAGCGGGTATGTGTCCTCCCTCCTAACACCTGAGCTGTACTGTACTGAAAAGAGACTGAAAAAGTCAAGAGAGCATGGTCCACACTAGTGTCTAGCTCTCTCAATATCTCATCTGAGGTATCATAAAAAATTGCCTGATGGTTTCTCGTAAGGACATTAAAGTCCCCCAAAAGAATGATGTCACAAACTCCCATATGTCCTCGTCTAAAACCGAGAAAGGGGACTGTGGTCTAGGTGTGGCATACATTGATGTGCTAGGAGCAAAGTAACATATATCAAGGTACAAGAATCTGTCCGTCTCAACCCTCAATCTCACCCACATGTATCTTGCATGATAATCTCTCCGAACAATGTGAACAAGCAACTGTAAGTCCTCTCTGAGTAGAACTACTCCTCCTGATCCTCTGTTCTTGTGCTCTGATCTCATCTTTGGTCGTCAAGTAGTCTCCCACCTATATCCAGTCACATGTGGCATAAGTTGTCCCGATGCCTAGTGTGTTTTTGAGTAAAAGATGATGTTTCTCCCCGTAAAGCTTTCCTCAAATGCCCCTACATCAAGATGAAGTGACCCATTACAATTTCACGCTGTGGTCCCATAGGTCTCGCATCGTCATGTCGAGCATCACTCCAATATCACCACCCTTCCATCTCGGTTAAAAGCAATCTTGCCTTTTTCCCTTGCCGCTCTAAAATCTTTTTAGCTCTTGCATATGAGCAATTTGCGAGAGAGTGAGGTCATCTCCAAGAAAGATGCCCGTCTTCTTAAGAATTGGTCTCTTCTTGAAAAAGTCCTTTGCTTTTGTCACGTGCACAGCTAACCCTACGTGTACGTGGACAAGCTACTTCATGACAAGGGTTCAACTAGCCTAGCTTAGGAAGTGTTCTGGCACTTTTGTGAGTCTGTTCGCAGACCGTGCATGTCCAGAATCTAAGTAGATACATATCCTCTGGTTACACACAGCATGATCATCAACATTACCATCAGATTCCATCGGGAGCATTTTACAGTGTAGAAAACCTATTTTAGCCATTTTTCACTTATTATTAATAAGTGACTTTGTTGGGAAACTAGGTAGGGCAAACTTGCTAAGTTAATATAAATGAAAACTGGCAGTCACTTAGTAGAGCAGAAGAAGCAAGGAGAGCACAGGCAATCTCTTGCAGCAGGCCCTCTAGCGCGACTTCTCAAGCAAGAACCTTCCACAAGAACCCAGCGTTTTCTACACACAGCCCTCAGCTTGGCGTTTTGGAACCTCCCACTTCAGCCAGCAAACTCAAGCAAGCACCCTGTTGCAGCGTTTGGGATCCTTCAACTAACGCTAGCAAAACAGTCAGATTCAGCGAGCGTTTTTCCTTGCTGTACCAGCGTTTTTACAGCCTGCTGTCCAGCGTTTTCAGGCATAGGAAACAGCGTTTTTCAGCCCTAAGAAGCAGCATTTTTCTCAGCCATCAAGTTAGCAAATCAGGCCCTCGACTTGGTGCAACAGTTACCGATTCGCAGCATTCAATTTTCAGCTTTAGCATCGTCATCGTCGTCCTCTCCGTTGACATCGACATAGCATCATTTAGGACTCACAGCATCAGCACCTTGTATCAGATTTGTACAATCAATAGTAGACCGCTCTCGCCATAGAGAGTGGGGCCTTCGGAGGAGGGTTTGACAACATTCTGGTGTCGTACTCTCTCTATCTCTCAGTCTCAGCACCTTCACTCATAGTGTTTACCACTTTTTTTGTGATCACTTGCACTCTCTCACTAAAGGAATGGAAGGCTCTCCCTTCCGTAAGTAAAAGGAACCCTTGAGCACAGTTCGGAGCACTCATCTTGAGCAAAGTTCAACATTCACTTCCGCTGCACCTTACAGCTTCCATGGACGGGAAACGGAGGATGAGTACCCTTTCCTTTGAGGTTTCCCCCTTGCTTCCACTTTTCTTATTGCCCACTCTCCAAGCCCTTGTATGCGTTAGCTCATTGACCCCCATCATAGTAATGAGTTCTTTCACCTCTTCATCAACATTTTTTTTTGTCTTTGATGCCGCAGACCCTCATGTGTAAGGCACGTGCACGTCTCCTTTGCGAGAGAGAGAGAGAGAGAGAGAGAGAGAGAGAGAGAGAGAGAGAGAGAGAGAGAGAGATTTGCTGCAGGTTTTATCATCCATTCCAAAGGAGTTGAGTGAAATCGAGGCTTTGCTATAATCTTGTAAGGAGTCGCTTGAACATTCTCTTATCGCCCCTGGTCTTCTTAGTAGTGTCCATGCTTTTAACATTCTGTCATACATTTTTTCCTCGTTCCAGGATAGCAGCACTGATAAGAAAAACCATTATATTTGTTCATGGAGGAGCGGCGATTGGGGACTATAGGGGTGTTGCAGATTTTGATGAGCTACTGCTTTGGAGATTTAAAGTTTAGTTGCCATTGTTGTGTGGTCTCCAGCCCCGTGCAGAAGAATCTATCACGAAGTTCCCAGGGTTGTCTGTCATTGGGCTACAAGTTACAAAAGGAAGCTGTTTTGTGGCAGTTTTGGAGAGAGTTAACTGATTCCAGCAATTTAATTTGGGAATCCATGCATCAAGCTTTTATGGCTCAGTGAGACGGCGACTTATATGATAGAAAGAAACTGAGAGTTATTGCAAATCTTGCCTGCTGTATTAACGGCACACAAAGTTCTTGTAAATTTTCCAGCCGGGTGGTAGTTTCTGTTAGACGATGGAACAGCTGTCATTTTTGTTATGAGGACTACTTCTGGCAATGCGAGAAAGGAAGGATCTCTTTAATCTGAACATATATCAGCACCACATGCTATAAGCCATTCCGTTATGAAAATGGGGCTTCGGTGTGTGAGAAGGGCTACCACATCCAAGAAGGCAGCAGGCTTGCAATTTACCCAATTTTGACACGGCTTCTTTTGATCAATATTTTCATTGGATGCTTTAAATCACATTTACATATAGAATGAAAAAAGTGAATTGTTATGGACTGCCTGTAGTCAGACATTGGCTGAAGACTCACTTTCCTGTGTGTCGGTTTTGTGTCGATGCATCAATACTAAAATAGTTGATCAAACACACACTCCCTTCAAATTTTTTATCATTATATAAACCGTTTTTCTGTATTTAGGATTGTCAAATTGAGAATGGGGCTGATTTTGGTAATGAAGGTTGTTTGAAAGTCACTTCTGCTGCCACAGCCGTCCAAATATTGATCTTGTGATTTCTCATCTTTCTTGCCATCTTCTTCTTGGTCCTTTGCCTAATCCTTTGCGCTCTTTGTGGCTTGTTCTTTGGATTGTCGTGCGTCTTTTGCTTTGGCCTTATTTTTTCTTAGTCAAGTTTGTGCTTTTAAAGCCTCTTCCTGGTGTCTTGTCTCCCCCGCGGCTTTTAAAGCCACTAGAAATATCTCTTGCAGTTTTTTGAGCAGTAGGTTATGCCTCATCTCGTGCAAGCCTAATCCTTTCCTCCATAGTTTTTCGTCCCTTTGCTTCTTGTTGTTTAGGTTTAGCTTCTTCTTGAGCTTTTAGGCTGTCTCATAGATTCTTTATCAATGTCTTAAACTTTTCTCTTCTTAGTCCTCTTGCCCATGTTGCTCGTTTCTCGTGTTGCTTGTCTATGTGAATTTTCTTTGCATCTTCCTCTCTAACAGCCTTCTCCTTTTCACAATCTAGGGTCTGGGTTGCATATGCACGACCTAGATTTGGTACCTCTCACTTCGTTCTCTGCTGCAGTTCTCGCAATCAGCCTCGTCGCTTGGCAGAATCATGGTCGCTTGCCTCAAAGAACATTTAACGGCCCACATTGCCAACACTTACAAGCTACTCACAATTTCGCAAACTGCATAAATAGCCTATCCAAACTCTGTAGAAGTCAGCTCGGCAATAGCTACAGACCAGACTAAGACTTACGACTTCAGAACCTTGGCACCAATGGTCTGCAACAGCGACTCTCTTCCAGTGCAAGCAACAGCTCTCTCTCTCTCTCTCTCTCTCTCTCTCTCTCTCTCTCTCTCTCTCTCTCTCTCTCTGTGTGTGTGTGTGTGTGTGTGTGTGTGTGTGTGTGTCTGCTGGTGCAAGGGAATCATGTACTGATGGCGGGATCAGGGTTTTTGTCCACACCCTACGCAGGTACAGCAGACCAAGAGGTAGGGTTCGCACAGGTACAGCAGGCCCTAGATTAGGGTTCGCGCAGGTACTACAGGCCCGAAATTAGGGTTCGCGCAGGTACAGCACGCCCAAAATTAGGGTTCGCGCAGGTGAATTCCCTGTGTATTCCCTGCTCGGTCTGCAGCCTCTCTCTCTCCAAACCCCCTGTTGAGCACGTGCGCCACTTGATACAGCAACTGCGCCACTATAGGCTGCATTTCACGGGCCACCTGCAGGCTTCCTAAGTCACTAGCGCTAAAACCCATTGGGTTTTCTGCTGGTACTGCCACCCACCAGCACGCTTTCTTTGCTGGTAATGGCCACAACAGTAGGCAGTCGACTTCGGGATTTTTTACAAGGAATTCACAAGGAATTTGGAAACTGCAAATTGACATCCACCATCACGCTTTCTTTGCTGGTATTGGCCACCACTGTAGGCAGTCGACCATTACAAGTTGAAGGTCTTCGGGATTTTTACAGGGAATTTACGAGGAAATTGACACGTGCAGAAAGCAAAGGTATGCCATGTAGGTTTATTGTGGAAACACATGTATGCATAATGCGGTGCGTGTAGGTTGGTCTCTCCTCTCTCTTAGAAAGTGAAACAAATAAGGCAAGAAAGATGGCGGCGCACTACATGGTCACAAGCAAGAGGATGACAGCCATTGAAAGGGAGTTGAAAGAATGCAAAGCTCACATGGATGAGTGGAAGAAAGAGAACTTAATTCTGGAATGGAAAAAGAGAGAGGAACAAGCGAGGAAACTAGAGTGCAAGGAGTTTCGGGATGAAATTCAAGCTTTAAAAGGTAGCATCTCAACCCTTCGAAAGGAACTCGACGAAACCAAAGAGGGAGGACGCCTTGAAGATGGAGAAATTCAGCCATCAATGATAGATGAGCTGAATAGTATACGCACAAGTCAAAGAAATAAAGGGAGAAGGGAAAGTTAGCCTTCTACAGAAATGGACTAGTAGTGATTACAGAGCACCACTCTACATGACGGTGCGAGACCTATGGGACCACTCTCAGGATGGCGGTTTGGAACTGTAATGGTTCGTATAGACTTGATGTGGGGGCCTTTGAGGACAGCTTCAGAGACAGAGACATTGTTTTCTACTCGGAGACTCATCAGGCTCCAGGACAGTTGATGCCGCACATATCAGGATACAGATGGGAGACAGCTTGCCGGACATGCACCAGATCTGCGCATGGGACTAAAGGATCAGGAGGTGTAGCAGTTCTTTTCAAAGAGGAGCTCCAACCACTATTGCACATAGTTCAGAGAGATGATCAGGCCAGATACTAGTGGGTGAGACTGAGGGTAGAGACTGGACGTTTCTTGTACATCGCCATATGCTATTTTCCTCCTAGCACCTCAGTATATGCTTCACCCAGAGGACAGTCTCCTTACTCTATACTTTATGATGATATTTGGGAGTTCTCCAAGGATGGAGACATCATACATTTGGGGGATTTCAATGCCCGTACAGGCAGCTCACAGACGGTCTTCTATGACACCTCAGAGGAGATGCTCAGAGAGCTAGAGCCAGAGGAGATGGGGCTTGAGAGATGCTCACACGACAGAGAGTATACAGAGTGTGGGAGATACCTGAGGGAGATGACGACTACTCACAGTTTAGCCATACTGAATGGCTTACCGACTTTCCCATCATCTACAGGTTTTACTTGTTTTCCACACAGACATGGGTTTAGTACTGTAGACTATGTTTTGACACATCCGAGCTTTATCTCTCACATTCAGGATTTCACAGTGGAGCCCAGGCCTGTTGGGATAGCAGTAGATCATGCACTTTTGACATTATCAGTTTCCTTTGAGTAAATACATCTCAGTCCTCACGGGGTGGTAGACATCTACGCTATACTCTTACACCAGAGACTGACTCAATCTATGCAGAGGAGATACGTAGGCATTTATGCGCATCAGAGCCAGTATACACAGTGGAGGAGATCACATCTATGCTGACAGTGACATTACAGAGGCATACCCACACTCAGCCTGGTTAGAGACGTCGTTCTGGGCACATGCCTCAGAACAGGTAGTATGATGAGAAGTGTTGACAGAGGAGAGCTCAGATACAACGGGAGCTTGCATTGGGAGAGAGCACCTATAGACAGTCTCGTATTGCTACACGACGACTAGTGCGACGGAAGAAGCGAGCTTTCTTGGTCCAGATGGAGCAAGATTTATATCAGCTTTTCCTTAGTAGAGATTCAGGAGAGACTTGGCGTCTATTCCATGAGTAGTCTCTCCCACCAGTGATTACTTCTACAGAGATATGGGGGAAGTATGTAGCATCTTTATACACTGTATCTGGATAGCCACGACTACCAGATCCACCACAGCCATGTCCGGCTACGAGCACCTTCTATACCACTGAGATAGTAAAGGAGGCCATTGAGAGGATGAAGACCAGACGGGCATAGGATCGTGAGGGTTTGGTAGCAGAGCACATTATACATCATGAGGGTTTGGTAGCAGAGCACATTATACATGCTGGGGATTTGTTGGCAGAGATGCTTGCACGGTTGTTCAACCGTGTGATGTGTGAGGGCTTTCCTGAGTCTTGGAGATTATCTACTATTGTACCTATCTTCAAGACAGGAGACCCCACAGTGCCAGGGAATTACCCTACTATCATGGTAGGACACACATTGGCACGGTCGTATGCATCCATCCTTGAGCATAGGCTGAGCAGTTGGGTAGAGATTATGGGTATACGGGCACCTGGGAAGGCTGGTTTTAGGAGGGGTTTTTTCACACTAGATCATGTCTTTACACTCAGAGCTATCATTGAAGAGGGTCGAGCACATGATAGACAGATATATTGCAGCTTTGTGGACTTCCGCAAAGCTTTTGACACAGTTACGAGGGCCAGATTGATGCGCCGACTTATGGAATTGGGGGTACCCACAGAGCTGATATGGGGAATTATGGCATTGTACAGTTCAGTGATGGGTCATGTACGCACATCAGAGGGGATATCTGACATAGTTCACTCCACTATCGGAGTGAAACAGGGATGCACATTGTCGTCTACTTTATTTGGTATGTATATTGATGAGGTCTCTGATTATATTGCAGACTAACCAGAGGGTATGCAGAGACATTTGGACGCATTGCTTAGTTTTGCAGGGGATAGTGGATTGTTTGTCAACCTTGGTAAAACCAAGGTCATGGTATTTAATACCACGCCATAGTGGGTTAGGAGATCAACACCTACATTCACATATGGGCAGGACAGTATGGAGTATACTGATGCATACACATATCTTGGGGTGGTGGTCTTTAGTGGATCGAGGTTCACACTGAAAGTGGCAGCAAACACTAGATTGACTCGTGCCTATGCAGCCCTAGGCGGTTAGAGAGGATTTGTTCGCAGGTTCAGTTCCAGGAACGTCGAACAAAGCTCTGGCTTTTCGACACTTTGGTCGCTTCAGTTATGCACTACGGGGTTCAGGTTTGGGGACCGTCTGTTGACAGTGCTGGATGGAGTAATATGGAGAGACCCTTGATATGTATGATTTCTAGGCTGATTAGAGCCGAGGCCTCAGTCCCACATGACATCATACGAGCAGAGCTGGCTGCCCCACCTATGGAGGTTGAGGCACTCACCAGATCAGTATCATTTGTACACAGCTTATGGGACACCACCAGGGATAGGTATGCTAGGCTTGCTCTTGAGTCATCCAGACAGCTAGCATTACAAGGAGATACATCATGTTAGTATGCACAAATGAGCTCATGGTTTCAGAGGCATGGTTTTAGCATGGACAGGCTGCCCCCTTTCCAGTATTCTCTTGATGCACCATCTTTGGCTCTTACACGGATGGAGACTACTAGGCTCATTCGTTAGGATCTTATCCAACTTGATAGCAAGAGGACATGGATAGAGACATCACGTGATTTGGGTACAAAGAGGGCTTTCTATGAGAGCATCTTCTCCAACTCACGATAGATGGATTTGTCACACGGCCCAGCTACATGGACACACATCTATCTCATGGGTTACGATGTGCCATAGGCCAGATTCGCACATATTCACACCATCTTGGGGTTGAGACAGGTAGATTCAGAGGCATACCAGCAGACAGTAGGATATGTCAGTTATGCCATGCAGAGCTAGAGACAGAGTTTCACTACATATGTCATTGCATAGTCTACTATGAGATACGGGGACACTTTCATTGTCTATTCAGAGATGGTTTTGACTCGCTAGATAGAGTCATGAGATATCAGGATCAAAGATGTCTCGGATTATTTCTACTTGAGATACAGAGACATAGAGACGCTCTATTGAGAGGGCAAAGACAGAGATAGCCCCAGAGACGCATTTCAGATTTCTTCAGTCTGAGTACCACAGGGGCAGAGGGGACACCACTATCACAGAGCTCGGCTCCCACCCATACACACACCAGCGGTACTCTCATTGATCGAGCTATAGAGTTGGGGAGATCGAGACGACCGCGACTGAGGAGGGGAGCCACGTAGCACCGACGGAGATTGCGGCAGAGGATCCACAGGATTCTAGCACGACACCCAGAGTGTCGATCAGGATAGGCTTCATGCTACTGCTATATTATATCATGGTGACACTTATCCCCACTTTGTACCTTTGTGGCATGATACCCTTGCTCAGCCTACCAGCCACCCATAGGAGTCGGTAGCACTCCTATCCCAGTTTGTTGTTTGTACTTTTCTTTGTTTGTACCCAGACTTGGTACTAGGCTCATCATTGTAAACAGTTGGTCTCATAGGTCATTTTGGCCTTTTGTAGACGTTAATATATCATTTCATTTCATTCTCTCTATCTCTCTCTTGCCAAGGCAACTGTCAAGTCAATACTAGACTCGATACAATGAAGCAAAGGTAGCTTGCAAAAAGAACCCTGCAAGCGTCCACTTCCTCCAGCTTCGCCTCGCCCAAATTATCAGTGGTTTTGATTGTAGGCAGCCGACCTCTGTGCCAAGGCTACAAAATTTGTACTATTTTGATGCCGACGAAAAATGAAGCTTCTTGATAATGATCTTTGACCTGAAGCAGACCGAGAAGGGGACCATGGTGAGCTCGGGCATCCCAATAGTGATAGAACTCAGTGTGATAGAACAACTCTTCCACCTGGCCATGTCGGGATTGTTGTGGCTTGCGGCGGCTCTTCTTTGGCATCTATCATTCTCTTCGTGGATGGTAAGTCCACTGATGCCTGCTGTTGGGGGCCCTTCCAACGCCTGGCTTGAAGGTCGGAACGGCCACCTTGCCATGATCTGCCGTATTCATCGTGGACAGGAACGCCTCTTTGCGCTCTCACATGCGGTCGGAGCTGCCCTGAAGTCTCTCAAACTGTCCCCTGAGGGTATGGATCAACTTCAACCAAAAATCTCGAACAATTTTTGTTGGTGGCACAAGGCGAGCAAACGCATGTACAAGAACGCAACTTGAAAGCTGAACGCAAGAGGGACACGAGAGTGAGGGACGCGAACGAATGATCAATATCATAAGAAAGTGCCGAATACAAGGTAATCACATGAAAACGGGGCTGGCAAGTTGGGGGAAGTGGCACATAGTTGGTTCCACTACAAATGCAGCCATTGTTAAGTCTTCTGTGAAAGGAGACTGTGATGCTGATGTTGATGCAGATGGTTCTTAGTGCACAGTGCACTTACAATCCTACTGTCCATGATGCATGCATGTTAGTTGCTGCAAATTCACATACGTGGTATTTCGACAGTGGTGCTTACAAAGCACATTACCTCACATCGGGATTTGTTCACCTCCCTCCAGTCTGTCTCTCATGGGAATTCAGTCACTTGTGCCAACAATGCCTCTTATTCAGTTCAGGGAGCTGGAAAGATTGTGCTTACTACTGCAAATGGAAATTCTTTCACACTTGTTGATGCACTTTATGTACCTAGATCAAGAAGAATCTTTTGTCTGTATCTGCACTTGCTAGAATTGGACTTGTAGTCAAATTTGTGGATGACAAATGTAGAGTTCATGATATGAGTTTTGCTGATGAAATTGTTGCATCTAGCATTTTGTGTCATGGGCTGTATAAGCTCACTTTGTATGAAAAGTGTAGACAAAATTTTGCAAATGCAGTTGCAGATTCAAGGGCTGTTTCAGATGCAAAACTGTGGCATGCACGTTTTGAGCATCTGAATTTTGTCACTTTGCTACGTTTGCAGAAATCTGATATGGTTGCTTCTTTGCCGCCTCTTGAAGCACCTGTCAAACATGTTTGTGAAGGCTGTATTTTGGGTAAAATGCAGCGTGCTAAGTTTCCAAAGGATAGGTCAATTCGTGCTACATGCAGATTGCCACTTGTGCATAGTGATGTTTGTGGGCCTATGCAAACTCAGTCCTTGGAAATTACTTGTACTTCGTGACTTTCATTGATGACTACTCCAGGCATGCATGTGTATATCCATTGAAAGCTAAGTACGAAGTGTTCATGTGCTTCAAGCAATTTCTTGCTATGGCTGAAAATGTCTCGAAATGTACTATGGGCACCCTCTGTATCGATCGAGGGGGGGAGTATATGTAGATATAGATCATAGGCATGCAGTATGTTGATTTTTCTAGATGTTTGAAGCACTCCAAGTGTTCCACAAAGCCACCATAACATGCTTTTTGAAGTTTTTTATTGTTTTTGGCTGTTTGGTCTATAGGAAAAAGGATGTCTAAGAGTTTGAGAGTCTTGAGCATGGCCATAATGCATTACAAGCGGGCTATTCTACTAAAATCTCATGAGTGCAATGCATTGAATGATGTTATGTATGTAGGAGAGGCAATTTTGAGCTACTATAGTAGATACATATTCAATGTGCTTACTTCTAAGTTGTCGCGTTCTTTTGGAAATGGTGTCTTCATAGTGCTACTCTGTTAATGATTATAAGTAGGTACCGAACATGATTATATATTGAAGAAAGTCACATTCTTCAATGGTGAGATTGTTTAATAGTCTTTGGAATACATCTTGTTGAATGTCTGCTTGTTTGAGAAAAATGTAGATGTTTGGGGTTCTAGCGGCCAACATAAGCGCTCAGATTATGGGTTGCTTGATGACAAAATTCTTTTGCCTTGTTTCAATCCACCATATAAGATTGATCTAAGAGGGTGTCAAATAGAGCCCTTTGGCTACTACATTCTCTGGCTGCTGGACAGAATAGGTTGCGGACATGTTTGACATTGGGCAATGGGTCTTATCAAAGGGTCCAATGTAGAGAGCCTATGTTTTGTGAGGAGGGGCTGTAGCATCCGAATTGTGAGAGGTCCACATGATGCATTGGAAGTTAAACCATGAGGATGGACAACTACGGGGGGGGGGGGGGGGGGGGGGGGGGGGGGGGTTAAATAAATCTCGGCTCGCTTCACTACTTTTTTGGATTCGAGATATCGCAGGCAGAGGGCGACATCTTTCTCTCTCATGAGCGCAATAGTTGGAAGCATTTGGTATGAATGAGTGTAAACCTATCTCAACCCCTATGGATCCCGATCAAAATTTATCACAATATGACCCCTCAAATGTAGCAGATGCTACAAAGTATTAGAAAATCATTGATTCTCTTATTTGGGTTCTCAACACCCAATTTGATGTCAGTTTCCCAGTGGGACTTCTCAGTTCTTTTATGTAGAGATTTATCAAGTCACATTTTGAGCAAGCTCTTCAAACTCTATGGTGTTTAAAGGTGACCAAGTCATTAGGCATTCATTATGCAACTAGAGGTACAAGCTCCAAGCTCATTTTACGAGGATGGAGTGATTCAAATTGGGATGGAGATCCAGACGGTCAACGGTCGACTATAGGCTATACCGTTTCTTTTGGCTCAAGAAAGTTTCATGGAGTAGCAAGAAATAACCGACAGAAAAACAAAGTAAGAAAAGATTGGACAAAAAATGCTCGCTGCTGCTGCTATCGCGCACGCCATCCCTTCCCTCCCCCCCTGTTGGAATTAGGGTTTCAGGGAAATGCACACAGCTTGGAGAAGACGAAGGAAGCTCAAGGTACACAACGGAGAATGTATTACTTGGTGTGCAATGGAAAGATAGACAGCCCTAGAATGATGGGCGTATATACAATGCACGGGGGAAAAAACCTCCTAAAGAGGGGAAAAATGCCCCGACAGTCCTTGTGTGTTCACACACATCACTACCACATGTAACAAATCCCCCCTGGAGTGATGCCGTGAACGAGAGCTGTCACATGAGTAAAGGGAAGTGCCATGCCTTGAGGACATGATTAGTCCACAAAGGGGAGTAAGCCCAAATCTTTGCGAAAAGTTTCAAACTTTTCATGAGACAATGCCTTCGTGAAAATATCTGCAAGGTTGTCCTGTGTTGGCACATAAGCCAAGCTGATCTCTCCTGCTGAGAGCCTGTCCCTGACATAGTGGTAATGCACCTCAATGTGCTTTGTGCGAGCATGAAAAATTGGGTTCCTTGCAACTGCCAATGCGCTCTGACTGTCGGTGTAGATAGTGTTGGCAGTGTCCTATCCAACACACCGAAATCATCCATAAGGCATCTAAGCCATACACACTCAACCGTAGCTGTGAAGACTACCCTATACTCAGTCTCACAACTAGAAGTGGCCACAGTAGGTTTCTTCTTGCTTAACCATGAAATACATGAGCTGCCAAGAATGAAATAAAAACCACTTGTGGACATTCGTGTGTCATAACAACCAGCCCAATATGAGTCAGAAAAAGCATGTAAAGATGGCGGCAATGATCGCCCCTTGGGTTAAAACAAGCCAAGTTGTAAAGTGCCACTCAAGTAGTGAAAAATCCTCTTGACAGCCTACCAATGCTTAGACCCTAGGCTATGTCTAAATTTGCTGACCTATGAGACTGCAAATTGAATAACCGGCCTCATGTTGCATACATAAATGAGGCATCCAACAGGATTTTGGTAAAGAGTGACATCTGCAGGATCACTAGCATCATGAAGACTCAATTTCAAACCTGTTTCAATGGGAGTGGCACTAGGGTTGCAATCCTCAAGTCCAAACTTACATAGCAATGTCTCTATGTAACTTTTCTGACACAAGGCAATACCACCATCACATTCCTTAACCTGTATACCTAAGTAATGATGTAATAGTCCCAAATCTTTCATCTTGAAAGTAGCATTCAAATCAGCCTTTTATTCATCAATATGTCTTTCATTTGGTCCAGTGATTAGCAAATCATCTACATAAAGAACCACACTGAGAAGTACATCATCCTCACGCTTTACATACAATGTGCTTTCTGTTGGACTGTTATGAAAGCCTCATTTGACCAAATGAGTGTCAGCCTTCTCATACCAATCAGGAGAAGATTGCTTCAACCCATACAAAACTTTGTTACATTTGCACACCTTATCCTCTTGTCCTTTCTTGACAAAACCGTGAGGATGCGCTACATAAAGTTCCTCAAATATGTCACCATTCAAGAAAGCAGTAACAATGTCTGATTGATGTACATCCCAACCAAAATGAGCTGCCAATGCACATAGAAAATGAACAGTAGTCATACGACAAGTGGGAGCAAAAGTTTCTTCATAATCTATGTCTTTCTGCTGCGCATAGCCTTTTGCAACAAGTCCAGCATTATGGCGATCAACCTCACTATCCAGCTTGCGTTTCAATTTGTAAACCCACTTTGTACGAATGGCCTTTTTGCCAGGAGGCAAATCACATAAAGTCCATGTGTCATTTTCTATAAGTGCATCATATTCTGATTGCATGGCAACCATCCAATTTTTTGAATTTTGTGCTTCATCAAAAGTTTCTTCATAATCTATGTCTTTCTGCTGCGCATAGCCTTTTGCAACAAGTCCAACATTATGGCGATCAACCTCACTATCCAGCTTGCATTTCAATTTGTAAACCCACTTTGTACGAATGGCCTTTTTTCCAAGAGGCAAATCACATAAAGTCCATGTGTCATTTTCTATAAGTGCATCATATTCTGATTGCATGGCAACCATCCAATTTTTTGAATTTTGTGCTTCATCAAAAGATAGAGGTTCCTCAACATCATGTAAGCTAGACACAACCAAAGCATAACAATCTGATGCATAAGATGCATGGCGAGAGCCTGAACGAGAACGACTAGACAAAGGTGCATCCAATTTACTGTCACGCAAGGTGTGCACTAGCCATTTTGGCATACCTCTAGCCTTCTCATTTTCAGCCCTTTCCTCATCATCAAGTACATCATGTACATCTACATCAGTAATAACCTAATCTGTAACATTTTCAGAAACCCCCATAGGCTTCATTGGAATTTACATTCGAACTTCCACCACTGAAAAGAGGCATTAAAGTGTCATAAATATTCTGTGAGCTAACATAAATATCTCTAGTACATGACAACAAGGGTTGAACTCTTTCTTCCACAAACACAACATCCCATGAAACCAGAATACGTTTTGTTTGTGGATGGTACAACTTGTAACCTTTTCTTTCAGCACTATAACCAACAAAAATACATTTGAGAGCCGTATCATCCAATTTTCTGTGCTACATTTGTGGCATTAAACCATAAGCCAAACAATTAAAAACACGCAAGTGCTAAATAGATGGCTTTCTATCATTCCATGCTTCATATGGAGTCATAGACTGCAACGCTTTTGTAGGACACCTGTTGAGTACATAAGTGGCACACATGATAGCCTCGAGCCAAAAAGAATGCGGTAAAGCTTCACTTTTGACTATACATCTTGCCATTTCTGTAAGAGACTTGTTTTTCCTCTCAACAACACCATTTTGTTGAGGCGTATGTGGCACTGTACATCGGTGTTTTATCCCATGACTAGCCTACTTAAAATTTCAGTTTTTTGTTGACAGACTAGAGGCTTGCAGGGGAGGTCCTTATCCCTTCCAAATATTAGCCATGAAACATGCTCAGGCAAGGGCCACGTGTAGGCATCACCATGGCCATCTAATTGATGCACCACTTGCTGGGAACGATGGAGAGAACTCATAGCAACCAACTAGCAACCTCCTCCTCAAGTGACCCACCCTAGGGAGAGGATGCACTCAAGTGTCCAAGGGCAAGAGCCCTAGCAACGTGAACACAAGGTGAGCACAAGGTGTCCCTCTAGAGGTGACTCAACAGAGAATTTGAACCCACAACCTATAGGTTGAGAGGCCAAAGCCTTATCGTTAGACCAACTCTTTGAGGACACTAAAAAGTTTACTTGCATGCATGTGCTCACTTAAAGTGCAATAAATATGATCTAAATAAAACATTTGATTGGTTATAGAAGAAGAACCAACCACAGGTTTAAGTCTTGGCAAGTTTAGTGGGCCGGATTATAATCTTGAATCATAAGTCCTCTCCATCTCAAAAGTAAAACGTGCCATATAATGCTTGCAGTTGATCTGCAAGCATCTCCAAGAGTCCCCTAGTGTTATTTTTACCCATTGCATGAAGAAGCTCCACTTGGTACCGAGAAATGAGGGCCTCTTTGTCTTTCAGGTTATTGTTCAACATTTCTATCTTCTCATAATTCTCACTTTCAAGTTCTTTGAGTGCTTTTATCCAAAAAAAAGTTGAGTGTTGTTACTCTTAGGAGTGCCTTAACACTTAACCTAACAAACAATCAACTAACAAGTATCAAAATATGCATGTTTTTGTTGTGACTCTCTCTCTCTCTCTCTCTCTCTCTCTCTCTCTCTATCTATCTATCTATATATATATATATAGAGAGAGAGAGAGGTTGCTGCTTCAGTGGCATTTCTTCATTTTTCTTAGCCTTTAAAGTTCTCTTCTTCATTACTTTCTGTCCTTTCATTCTTCATTCACCTTGGCCATTAAAACACTCTCATTTATCCCTTCCTTCTTTTGTCATTCGCAAACATAATGGTGGGGCGTTTGGGTTAACTACTAAGATGTCTCCAACAATAACTCAAAAGCTTATTTTTTATGAAGAGATCCAAAATGTTTGCAAGAATTTGGAACCTCAGAGACACATCCCTATTTTGGTATTTGTTAGTTGATTGTTTGTTTAGGTTAAGGATTAAGAAATTTCTAAGAGTTACAACACACAAAGACTTTGTGATTGATCTTTTGTCTAGATGAAGGCGCTCAAAGAACTTGTAATTGAGAATTATGAGAAGATAGAAATGTTGAACAATAAACTGAAAGACAAAGAGATCCTCATTTGTATGTACCAAGTGGAGCTTCTTGATGCAATGGGTAAACATAACACTAGAGGACTCTTGGAGATGCTTGCATATCAACTACAAGCATTATATGGCAAGTTTTACTTTTGACATGTGGAGAGGACTTGTGGTTAAAGATTATAACTTGGTCTAGTAAATTGCGAAGAAGTTCAAATCTGTGGTTGGTTCTTCTTCTATAGCCAAACACGTGTTTTATTTAGATTATATTTATTGCGCTTTAAGTGAGCGCATTCATGTAGGTAAAGTTTACAATAGGGTTGCAACACAACAAGGAGAAATAGTCCTTCGTGCATTTCCTTTGCATCCAAAGCAAGCGGAAGCCATCACAATTCTTGAAGAAGAATATAACATCAAGCTGAAGATAGATTTTGGGACAGATGAATGAAAGACTGACATCAAGAAATTTTTTGGAGAAGGATGTAGCATCAAGCTGAAGATAGATTTTGGGATAAGTGAAAGAAAGAGTGATAGCAACAATGTGTGAGAAGTGTTTGGCAATTTATTGGAAAAAATAAGTTCTCCATAGAGATTTCTTGTTCTCCAGAAGTGATACTGAATTTTAATAGGCCCTTTTTCAAGGGTACATGAATCTTTTAGACAAGTTGTAGATTTTTGCATCATGTGTTGTGAAGATGTTGTGTATCTCAGTTTTGAACTCTATAAAATTTCTTCCACATAAAAAAATTATGATTTTGCAAGTCTTTTCTGTAAGGTATGGGATTTGTCCTAGAGTCACTAGAGTAGTGTAAGCGAATGAGAGAAGTGGTGGAATTATCCTACATGTAAAGGTGTGAGATTCTAGAGGTACTTAATCTTCTTTCATGAATAAACAATCATTACAAGTTTTTAAACACATGTATCTTGTCTCTTGATGAGCTTATGATGGGCTAGCCAACTACTCAAGATCATGTTTATGAGTCCAAGATAATCTATCTTGGAACCTAAATTGCTTTAGTAACAATCTAGCCTTCACATGCTCACAAGTGTACATAATTTTTGTCTATCATCTACCTTAGCTAGCACGATCTCAATCCCATCAAGTGGTATCAGAGCCCTTGATTCACCTTTTCTAAATAAGGGTGTATATAAAGGCTTTTGTGTGTGTGAGCACTAAATTAAGGTTATACGTTTGTGCTATAGACCAATCACCACAAGGAGCCAAGATGGCAAGTGGGTACTTTGCTTAATATAGAGCAAAGCTCTCCATAAGGTTTTGGGATCAATCCCTACCTGTTTTGTCTTTTAGCAACGTGGGTGGATGTCAACTCAGTTGCATTGGACTTGTGAAGTGTGGTCGGGTCCGTAGACTGACATTCACGCACTCAACTTTTTTTGAGCCATCTTCGGACACCAAATGGCCTTTAATTGACCCTAAAAGGTGACGTTGAGTTTGTAAGCAGGCGCTCCCATGACCTTGCTTGTCCATAGCTACTAGCTGAGCATCCTAAGGGGAGCCCAAAACCCAAGCACATAAGACACATACCTAGTGCTGCAAGAAGTGATCAAAGCTTCATCAAGGCCACTCAAAGGCATCTTAAAGGATTCAACAATCACAACTTTATGTTATGTATGCCTTACCTATTAAGGCATCTGTGATGAGCTCAAGTTCGTGAGGAGGAGCAAAGGATTATCATGAAGTTTCCATGTGTCATGCACTTAGTTTACATGATTTCGCACAAATTTTGTTTTTGCGTCTTGTACAAATTCTTGCATTCATATTTGCATGTAGTCAAGACAAAATAAAAAAAGCTTCCAGGATGTACGGAGTTCCAAACACTGGCCTTGGAGAGTTTCCAAGTGCAAAGACCACTCCAAGACACCATGGGGAAATTCAAAAATTCACTTTGAGGGAGGGAAAATTGACAACAACAACAAAATCTATAAAGGAAAGAAACTTGTAAAGGATCGGCTCATGCGGTGGAGGACAAAGAAGAAGACGAAGACAAAGGCGAGAGCAACCTTGTCTACTACGACGACAAACTCTAAAGATTTTAGCATATCTACTTCAAGGGGAGGACTTTTCTTTTGTCATCCTTTGTGGATATGTATTGAAATCATGTGTGGATACCATGTGTCATCCATAGTGGATATAGAATCTTTAGTATATTGTCCTAGTTCAAACCCCAAGGGGAGGATTGTAAGGTATGGGCTTTGTCTTAGAGTCACTAGAGTGTGAGTGAATGAGAGAATAGGTGGAATTATCCCACATGTAAATGTGTAAGGCTGTAGAGCTACTTAAAGCTCCTTTCATGAATAAACAATCACTCCAAGTTTTTCATCACATGTCTCTTGGCTCTTCATGAGCTTGTGATGCGCTAGCCAACTACTCAAGATCGTGTTTATGAGTCCAAGCTAATCTATCTTGGAACCTAATTCACTTGAGTAATAGTCTAGCCTACACATTCTCACACATGTGCATAATGTTTGTCTATCACCCACCTTAACTAGCATGATCCTAATCCCATCATTTTCTGGTCCTATTTCATCAAGGAGTTGTGCTTTGCTTTGTTTACAATGATGCAACAAAGTCCTCTAGAGCTATACCGATGGCTTAGATTATGCCCATATCATACATGAAAGATGAGGGAATATATGTGTACATAGCCTTTTTAAAAGACACTAGTACGTTCCATCATAAACCATAGCAATCCTTAATTGGATATACGAAACACTTAATAGGTAGCCTTGGAAAAATATTTGAACAATAATGGATGTGAACATGAACCACATCTAAGTACAATTAATGGAACATTTCATTGACATGACATAGCCTTGCTATGTGCGCCATAGATATGTAGATTTGTAGCCTAAAAGGCTGAAACAACCATTCGTTAATGTTGTTAATAGTACTTGCTACATTAATAAGTTTTACTAGATATCTGACAATTTATGGCCATTGGAATTGTTCCTAATATCGCATTCTTGAAGTGGTCTCGCAAACAAATTTGACTAGCATATTGGGACTTTGTTGCAACACGTAATTAAGGAAAAGATGCCACTATCAGTCCCAAAGACTCATATTCTCTACATGTGGAATACCTCTCATATAGTGATGTCATGAAATATAACATCTGTCAAGCATGATGAGTACTTGTGTGTGGAGGTAATTGAACATACTTAGCAACAGGAGTGAGAGGGACCCTCATAAACCTTGCCCCACACTGGTTGAACCGAATTCCAAGAGTTCATAGACCATGTTGTACACCATGTGAAGGACAAACATGTGTCAAAACGATCCCTACCATGTATGTCTATAACTCTCTTAAGAAAGGTGACCACTAAAATGTGGATCCTTGATTCCATCGTAGTAAAATCAAACACGCACACAAAAGAATTAGCAGAAGAGGTACCCGGTATACTAACCTCTTCTCCTCCCCATAACTGCTACCTTGTAGCGAAAGCCCTTGCCAGTGTAGTCACCACACCAGTAGTATCTTTGTTGTTCTTCCTTGAGTCACTATCAGTATTTTCCTCATTATGCTTGCCTTTGCTTTTGACCTTTGTAGAGCCTCTGTCTTTGCCTTTGGATCTACAATCTCTAGAAAAATGACCATGCATTCCAAAACTACAACAATGGCTATTGGTCTTCTTTCTAAATGCAAAGCAGCATGTGCTTCCACACCTTTGCCAGAAATCCAAATTTTGCCTTGAGTTTTTAACATGGCTTCTTATCTTTCACGCCTGTTGGTTTAGATAAAAAATGGCATGCATTGACCAGACCAATGGATGGTTTTCTTGGTACATCTTTATGATTGGTTGACCTTTTCTTGTCCTGCTGGATTTTTACATTGCCCCCATGGAGACCCATATCTGACAAAACTAGTTCAAGGGCCTTTACAATGACCTGCCATTCAGCTGGCTTCTTAATTTTACAAGCAAACCCAATGTACAAATACACCAACTTCTCCACAATTCTGCAAAGAGCATGCATTGTACAAATGTGGACATTAACAAGTGGAATATCTAAAACTAGGTGGAAATTAGGATCTTCACTGTGACGAGTAGGAGCCTTTCTCCACCACTTTGGGTCCATCATCTTTGAAGGCTCAATGCAATACAAGCATGGAGACTTTGCCATGGTACCCATTCCACAATTATACATACACCTCAGTGTTTTGAGGTCACCTACAAGATGTAATTGGAATTGAAAGTCTCCCCTTCCATCTACAGCCAACACCTCTCCTTTATTCATCTGTCTATCAATTATATCAGAAATAGGGGTTTGATGGAACACCCAATATAAAATGTCATGGTCTTCTTTCTTTACCTGCAAGATTAAATCCTTATGAGATGTGAAATTAAATCTAAAATTAAATCAAAGGAGGGCTCACTAGAGCTGAAGAATCGATGGAAATGGATTACCTAAAAAGCACCAAGCCACCATATGTTTGTTTTGGATTGAACATTAAAGTATGAAGGATCATCAATAGGGAAATTTGAAAGAGCTCTCTTCATCAATGTTATTCTGACTCCCTCTAGCTTTTTCTCTTCAATAATCTCACACTCATCTAGCTTCAAAACAACATGTAGAACGCCACCTGTCTCTTCAAATATTACACTGTAGAACTCAACCATTCTATTTTGCAACAAAGTGAGGTCCATGAAGATATTGTTGTACTCATCATACGTTATAGTTGTTCCTGAGATCTATAAATACCATCAATATGAAATGGACATCCAATGAAGTATATGTGTGGATGGTTGAGTTGAAGTCTTTCTTTCTAGACACTTGTTGTTGTTGATAAAAGTTTAGACTTTATTCCCTTTGTAAGGTTTTCAGTTTCTGAAACCTTAGAAATTTTACAAAGCCTGATCAAATTAACTTGGTTGTTAAGAAAACACTGTCGAAAGATCCAACTATGGTAAATATTGGTATTTTTGGAACCGTAACCAGAGTTTTACTAGGGTTAGAATTTTTCAGAACCGAATTCCGATAAAGTCTGGAAAAGTTACGGGCTCTGAAAGGTTACACTATGAATTTAATTAGTTAAGTAAAATTGAATGGTTTTAGTAATTATTACTGCTAAAGACTTTTTATCCTAAGGTTCTAGAAATTGCAGATATTTCTAAGTTTAATCATTAAAAGTCAGGAAAAATAGAAGAAATGGATTCTGGAAGCTAGGGAGGCTGTGTGGGGCTGTGATGAACCTACCCAAGCCAATTTTAGCAGTAGGGGACGCCATCTTGAGCCTAGGGGCTGCTTGACCTGCAAGTAACTGCTTTTTCCAGCCTATGAGAGCTTGTGAGTGCCAGAAACCTATAAATAGGACCCCTTGCTTCGCAATTTCAGACACTCGGAGCCTTGGTACATTCTCTCTCATCTAGAGAGACCTCTACGCAGAAATCACTAGAGAGCAAAGCTCTAGTTGGTTAATGGACAGTAATTAGCACTAACCTTTCGTTATTAGCAAAGCTAGGTTAATCTATTTACAATTTTCTTCATTAATTAAAAATTAATCCTATGTATACTAAAAGTTCCTCTCTTAATTAAAAATTCTCTACTGAATTGTGATTAAGCTTAAGGATACTAAGCTAATTAATTATTATATCCTATTAGGGCTAAAATTACCTATTTTTATCATAAATTAATGATAATTATACTAATTAAATTTAGATTAAGATGAGATAATTATTAGAGCTGTGTTAGACTCTCATTATGATCTTCTAATTTTTTGAGTAATTTTAATAATTAATTAAGTAGAATTACACTGTTATTGAGAGAAAATTTAAGGGGGGAATGCTTTGAGATAATTATCAGAGGTAAATCACATCTTAGGGAACTCATGATAATTATCTTAACCTCAGATAATTAGTCTACCTAATTATCTTAGCAGAATTACACTGTTTTTTGGAAAATTTAAAAAGGGGAAAATAGCAAATTGATCCTAAATGATTTGAGATAATTATCAAAGGTAAATCACATCTTATGAAACCCATCATAATTATCTTAACCTCAGATAATTAGTTTAACTAATTATCTTAGTATAATTACACTATTTTTGGGGAAAATAAAAAGGGGAAAAATAGTAAATTGATCCAACATGATTTGAGATAATTATCAGAGGTAAAAAACATCTTATAAAACCCGTGATAATTATCTTATCCTAAGATAATTAGTTTCACTAATTATCTCAGCATAATTACACAATTTTTAGGAGAAATTAAAAGGGGGAAAAATAGAAAAGTGATTCAAAATACTTTAAGATAATTATCAAAGCTAAATCACATCTTTTGAAACCCTTGATAATTATCTTAACTTCAGATAATTAGTATAAATAATTATCTCAACAAAATTACACTATTTTAGGGGAAAAATACAAAGGGGAAAATATCAAAGTAATCCAAAATTATTTGAGATAATTATCATAGGTAAATCACATGTTATGGAACCAATGATAATTATCTGAACCTGAGATAATTAGTTTAACTAATTATCTCAACAGAATTACACTGTTTTGAAGGGCAAATAAAACAGGGAAACTAGCAAATCAATCCAAACACCTTTGAGATAATTATCAAAGGTAAATGAAATCTTAAGTAACCCGTGATAATTATCTTAACGACAAATAATTATTTTAGATAATTATCCTAGTAGAAAACCACTATTATTGAGGGTAAATTAAAGGAAGAGACTAGTAAATCATGTGCTATGATTACGTGCTATTTATCAAAGATAGATTATAAGATAAGAAGGCCACGATAATTATTTCAAGGTTAGAAAAGTAGATTAGACATTTATCTAAGTCAAATTATACTAATTCTAGCTGAGACCTAAAGGGGAAAATTAGTAAATCATGTGATATAATGACATGCTATTTATCTCAGCTATATTACATGATATAAAGGCCGTGATAATTATGTCAAGGTTAGAAAATAAGTATAGATATTTATCTAAGTCAAATATGCTAATTTTAGCTGAAAATTAAATATGGAAATTAGATAATTGAGTTGAAAAAATATAAGATAATTACCAGACATCACAAACATCCTTATCTACTTGTGATAATTATACCATAGTTAATTAGTGAGTTTAGAAAATTAAAATTGACCAAAAGTGCTATTTTTAGCAAAAGATTAATTAAAATAAATAGACATTGTGGTCAAAAGTTTTTAGAAAAATTATAGTAAGTGTAAACCTATGATATCAAGTTGAGGAGATCTTTAAGAGAAAATAAATAGAATAAATATTAAGCCCAAAATAAGTAGATTCCAAGCTTAAAAGTCGATGGAAAAATTAGGAAAAAGATATAGAAAATTTATAAGAAAATTAGGATAGCTTAGAAAACCCTTAGGGAAGCTGTGAAAAAAGTTATAAAGGAAAATAAGAAATTACTAGGTCAAGAATTTACCAATTAAGACTATAAATTTAACCTAGATTTGGGTAAACTTGGATACAAAGGTTAAGTTTAGCTTTCGGATAATTTAGCTATTGATTAGACGTCCTTTTTATAAGGATAAGAAGTTATGGCACCTAAAAGGACCCGAGCAAATCCTACATCTGATGATGAGGACGTAGCTCCAAAATGAACTAGAGCGTCGCATGACGACGAAGCTGGGCCTAGTAGTAGGCCTATGGAGGAGAGTCTTCAGGCACCAGCGCAGCAGTAGCAGATGGACGATCAGTCCCAGGTGGGTTTTCCATTATTCAATTAAGTCTTTAAATAGTTTAAGTTCTTTTATAAGTTAGCATTGCATACGTAAGGAGTGAGTAAGAAACAGAAAAGGAATAATTGACCAACCAAAAATGGAAGGTAACTTCCAACGTGCATTTGTTTATAATGTAAGAAAGAATTGCTTGGGTTAAAACTGGTTGATTGATCATCCTTAAGACAATTTGTCTTGAGGCAGCTTGTCTCAAGACACCTTCGACTCCTTGGTATATTTTGATGATAATGATGGCTTTCCAGCCACGGATAAGTCGGTTACCCCCATGAACGTTGAGTTTCTACTCCGTGTCATGTCTTGATGTTTCTACATAAGTTAGGATACCGTTTTTTATCCTAGGGGAGCCGCCCGGTTGTATGGGCAACTGGTTTGGTGTATGGGCACCTGGAACCTTGGGTGGGGGTTTATCCACTCCGGATTGTGAATAAGGAATGGGTGCTGTTGTTTCACCCTTAGGTGGTCTTGAGACAAGAAGAGTACTGGTCATGGTTATTATGGACAATGTTTTGATCGACAGTACCCTATCTTAAGTTTAAAGATGTCTGTTTGCTAAAAGAATGTTTTCAATACTGTTTTAATAAAATCCTGTTATGAAGGATAAAAGGAATCATTATTTTAATTGTGATAAGAACGTGGTAGTAATTAAATAACAAAAGAATCATGTGTGAGTGCGGGGTGGTAAGTGGGGATTGATTAAGGTTGCCAATCATGGACGGGTGGACCTGATTAGTCAGGTAACTATCCATCCCCGCGCACTAAAAACGTTTGGAAAACATCTTCACTTGGAAGAGGAGTCCAAACAGCGGTTGTGCCCTCACATATGTTAGGGGGAAAGAAGCGTTGGTTGAGGATACCTTATCCCAATTTGTAGAAGTTATAGGTCCAAAATTGTTTTTTTTCTTTTACTTTTAATACGTTGTCCCGTTTTCGCTGCGAGATAGGACTAGGTCTTCTTCTAAGGCTATAGACCCAAGCCATTGTCAACGGTAAAGGTCTATTCCTTGGATTTTTCTTGTTTAGAGACTCTGATTTTTATCAGACCTAGAGACCTGTCAAGGATCCCATCCCGATCTTGGTATTTGGCGGGTAGGGGATCTCACACCCGTCTTCACAAACATGGAAGAGATAGATTGCTGAATAGCTGAGTACCCTCTCTTACTCATGCCAAGGGACTCAAGTATGCCATATATTTAATTGGAAGGCACTGCATTCTTAGAAATAAAATGGTCAACAATATCCCACCGCAAAATCGTAAACTTTTTGTCATGGATTATATCCTTTGCAAGACCACTAGTTATCAATGGCTTCAACTACTTCCCTACATTGGCCTTTGAATCTATGCTTCCTTTGTCTAGATATATAGCGAGAAAAGAGATGAGACATCAAATTCTAGAATTTCCTTGTTGTAGCCGAAGTGTCCTAGACATTGTTTCATAGCCTCAGGCAACTTAGTGAATACCAAAGCATCTATTTGAGTACTGGTCAGTGCACTTTTCATAGCCGATAGTTGCTCATATATAACTCTAGCCTTCATAAAAAATGACTGTATGGAACTTTTGGGTGGAAAATTGATGGCAAGAAGGGTGTTTGCTCGCATTGTATAATCCCAAATGACACATTGCAACGAGCTTGAACCAAAGATCATTGGTAGTCTTCAAAGTCTGTATGGCTGGATAAATTTCCTTTGTAAGAGATTTTGCAATGGTTGACATTTCCTTTGCATTACTCGGATCCCAATCAACACACAATTTTTGATACTCGTCATCTTGAAGGTGGGTGTATCTATTGTTGGGATCTCTCATAGGATGGGGCTCCAAGCTGTTGACTATGTCCCATAAGTCTTTCCACGTGAACCAAAGTTGCATAATCAAGTTCCAATGGGCATAGGTATTTCCTTTCAAATTTTTTTTGGCGCTCAAGCAAGGGGATGGGGGGGGGGGGGGGGGGGGGGGGGGGGGGGGGGGGGCGGGGGGGGGGATAGTGAAGTTGCAAGATCTGGAAATTAGGGGTTCCTTCTTGCACTCCAAGGGTTGGCCGCAACAACTCCCAAGCCGGTCCACAAAATTTGCAAGGTGGGGAGGGGATAGCTTTGCAACTTCATACTCCACAAAGGGGCCTCACACAAATCCCAATCTTTTACAAACCTCTCCAAAACTTTTGTTAAGAGGGCACCAAAAAAAAATACCCCTCACTTTGGCTCCTAGACCCTTGTGCCCAGACCTTCAAGACTATGTTGATGCCAAAGGTTGCCCACCTTTGTGCACACAGAGTTTCAAAATGCTAGGTGATTTGGGGGGGGGGGGGGGGGGGAATCCATTATTGTCAAGAAATAGTTGGTGAGGGAATGTCAAAACGATACAAGAAAGCAGTTAGCACTGGAATGCCATCGCCATTGCACCAAGCAACAACATCAATGGCATTTCAAAACATTGTGATTGTGTCCAAGGGTGTCGTTGATGCACCAATCTACAATGATTTAAAACACTTGTGGTGTGCAAGGTGATGGATACCAAGTGGTGTGATGGAAGAAGAGAAGAGCGGCGGGGGGGGGGGGGGGGGGGGGGGGGGGGGGGGGCAATGCTTAGCAATTTAAAACGCAAGGAGGAAGTGACAGGGTAGCTCCAATGGCCTGTGTTTCAAAATGCACGTTGCAGAGGAAGAAGTGACGACATTGGCAAGGGGAGGAATCTCCACACGTCTTCTCCAGGGTGTTAACGGATCCACCAAGGCTCTGTTATCATTTCAAAGTTAGTAATGAGGAAGCAAAGAGACCAAGGAGAGAATGCAAGAGAGAGAGAGAGAGAGAGAGAGAGAGAGAGAGAGAGAGAGAGAGAGAGAGAGAGAGAGAGAGAGAGAGAGAGAGAGAGAGAGAGAGAGAGAGAGAGAGAGAGAGAGGGTCTCCTGAACCAATTAACCTTGGCAATGAATAACTCATGCATAATACAATGGGAGAAATGGGTTGTATATATACTCACCTAAGTAAATTGCCCCACCTAGACTTTGACAAATAAGTAAAACAAATACCTCAAAGCCAAAATATATATCGGGATCACATTAGATAGCTCACTTGAGATGCCATAACATCAACATAGTGATTATAAGCAGATTGAGAAAATGATCTTATCTGCTATCCCTTGGCAATTGAGAACTTTTGTCCTTGAAAGTACAAGTGTGAAGGGTACAAATAATGACGATCAATACATATGAGTGACGTGTCAATCACAACTTATTAGGAAGAGGATGGGGTGTAGGAGGGCTTCTTTATTTTCCATGAGCTTATGGAGGTGATTAACATTTTGACGAATAGGTGTACGCCATGTGTGCAAGAATGGTGGGTGTGCAAAAGATGTGTAAGAGTGGTCAAAGGATGCACCTTTCCCCCTAAAAAGGAGGTGGATAATTTTATGATTTTCAGCCTTCCATAACTCCCACATATGATCTCTGAATTGAGTGGAGATCATAGACTTGCAATCTGCACGTCGAGCTCTTTCCATAGATATGCTACATGATATGGTTTTACCCGCTAGATTTTAAATTCCATTTTGGGGGGAAACTTTGAATGCAAATAAACTAGCCATTGTGTCTGTTTGAATTCAAAAGCTGTCCTTTGATTACTTTCTTAATACTGAAGGTTTGAATTCCTTAAACTGCCAAATAAAGAGGCCCTCCTAGACCCCATTCTCTTCCTAATAACTGGGCCATACCCCAAAAAATGCCACTTGTATAGACATAATTGATTCTATAGACTAAGTAGGATATCCTCTCAAGCTAGAATCTTACACAATTGGATCATTTAAACAAACATATTGCCCCACATTGAGAGAAATATTCTCAATAGGCAAGTTGTACATGTCTATTACAAAATCAAATAATCATCTGTAGTGCATACACCTTATGTATAGAACCAATGATATATATAGTGCCCACTGATACAATCATATGCAACAAGGACAAGCAAATATTCCAGTCTTAATTTCTATTGAGTAAAAGGTTAAAGCTATGTGTAATTCTTGCAACATCTTCAATAGGAGAATCATCAATAAAGTCCAATTGAAACAAACAAGATCTTACCTATTTTGAAGTAATCTTGCATTTCTTGTGCATGAAAATATCACTTTTTGAATCTTGCTTGGTGATTATGAAGAAATAACCAACCATTAGGGGGCAATGATATCCTTTGACAAAGTTTCTAGCATCATAAAAGTATGAAAACGACTTGGGTGGAATGAAGTCTAACTTACTAGCACGTCTTGCAAATGACTCAACAAAAATAGGTGGATAAGCCTTTGGCTACAATGATGGCCTCAACTGGTGTTAGCTGCAACTCTTAAGTGTCTTGCACAATGTGCAACTGACATTGATACAACACAATTTGACCTTGTCATACAAAAGATAGGAAGTTGTATCCCCCATGATGCCAATACCCTGGCCCTTGGTACCTTATGTTCAATGCCAATGCAACAAATGGGGCTTTGTCATGGGGGCTTCCTTTCAAAGCACCTCACTGTGCAAGTTATGCTACTTTCCACATTAAAGATTCAAAACTCATAAAACACAACAAAAACTTGAATTTTTCCAACCTTGTTTCCTGTTTGTGCTAGTTGTCGCAAAATCCAAAAGCAAATGCTTGCTGGAGAGTTAATTTTAGTTTGATTTGGTAGTCCTTCCTTGAATACAGCTCATAGACATGGATTCTGATATACTTAGAGCAATCATATGTACCATGGAAGCCCCTTGACTTTGGCTCATGTCATCACCTAGTGAAAGACCATTCATATACACTTGCAAATTTCCCTGAATTCAGTATATTGATAGCATATCTCAAACTTGAGAAGGTACTATGCCATATGCATAAAACTGAAGCCTTGCTAAACACAATGATAATTCACTAATGAACATAATAACAATGGTTGCGTGTCTGAGTTCAAGCCTTTTGAGGCTTCTTAAGACACTCACAAGCCATACATGATTAAAAAAAATAAGGGCCAAATGTGATAGCTACATTCCATGCAAGCTTCACACAGTTAAAATTAAAACAACCTTGTCAACCATCAACAAAGAATCAATATTTTCAAGTTATATGTTCTAATGGAAGCATAAAAGTACCTACAATTAATGCAAGTCATATTGCACTGACAAAGTGTACCTTGGCTTTCCCAGTGCAATGGAAAGATGCATATAATATCCATTTGAACTTTCTCCTTGGCTATAAGATTACAAAATAGACATATAGGAGTCAAGCTTGCTTGGAAAGCATCTTGGAAATAAGCTCCTTGAACGTGAGTTGTGATGTTGAAGTTTTCTTATGCTTGTGTGAAATTTTTGCAAAATTGAAATAAATTAGAATACCAATGTTCCCACGAGTAGGAGCTCAATAATGATATGAGAGGAAACTACTTCTTTCTCGTATGATACTTCTTGAGTCCAAGGACAATCTAATGTTTTTGCAAGGTAGTTACGGACATAAATTTGGTGCATGAAGTTTACCATCTTCATTGCATCAACAAGGTCTCAAGGAACACAAAGCATGTATTGTACCAAGTTCTCTTCATGGGAGAATCTATAATACAAAAGCATTTTGGAGGGGGGACCAGCTCTAAGTAAAGCTAGTCCTCAATTGTTGTCAATTTCTCTAATTCTCTCTCTCTTTTACAAGTATTGTTCATGCCAAGCTAACTAGGTATTATGGTTATTTTTCTATATAACATCAAGTATTCTTATGCTCATGATTAATTCTCTTAAAGAAATGCTCACAACAATCATCTTAATTCTGCTACTCTCCATGTTATTAGTCCAATTCCGTTACATTGGTATTAGAGCTATTGGGTTTCTCTTTTCTTGCTTAAGAAGAGAGGTCCTTAAGTTTTCCATGAAAGGTTGAACCTGTTTGCAAGAGGGTAAGTCAGACATGGATTTATTATCCCGATTGAAAAAAACTTAGTTCAAGGTACATAGTTGGGAACTATATACTTAATAATGGAGTCTTTCAGGGCTTGCCTTTGTCTTTAACCATTATTGAGCTACTAGTAATCTCAACAAGAACCATAATCAACCAAGCATTGTTAGACCCTTTCCACTACTCTTTGCAATCAACAATCTCTAAACCATGGGTGTGGCTACTTGAGAGCTAATTTTTAAAAGTAAAGAAGAGTAGAAACTAAAGTTTTGAGTTGCCAAAGCACAAAGTAGCATAGATAATATAAAGTAGCATAGAGTAGCAACTAAAGTTTTGAGTTGCCAAAGCACAAAGTAGCATAGATAATATAAATTTAGTTAGCATGGATGACAATAATAAAGAGAGTAGAAAAATTTGATTTTGCACATGAAGGTGCTACTAATGATGCCCCAATGTTTGTGAACTATGTTGTTACTAGGTTGCAACAAGCTATGGGAAACTTTGCCTTGCAAGCCAAAGTTAACCAAAAACTTCACACTCATGGGATTCTCCAAACTCCCCAAGAGGAGGCAGAGCTTAGGAATCCTCTTTTAGAGACTTCCAAAAGAAGACTCTCTCCTGTGAGAGAAGAGGAAGATCCTATGCACAAGAAAGAAGTGAATCTCCAAATTCCTCTAAAGATGTGGCTTCACGAAGACGGCGGTCTTGACAATCCCCAATTCCTCCCAAGAGGAAAAGATCATCATATAGTCCTTGTACCCGTCATTCTAAGAGGGAAAAGAAGAGTACAAATACAAAAAAGGCAAGGAAGAGGTCACCCTCTTCTCCATCTTTATCATCTTCCTCCTCTTCCGATGAAAGCAGTGGTTTCCACCTAGAGAATACAAGAGAGGAGGACATCATAATTCCTATGCTGCTTGGAAAAGGTCCTACAAGCTTAATAAGTTCAAGGAGGAAGGAAAGAGCACCTCTTTTCTCGCCTATGATGGCACCTTTGGTGCTACGGACAAAGTTTTGGTGGCCTTTATCCAGCAGTATGATGCGGCCTTTGGAGATGAGGACTTCATAGAATCCTCTAAGCTACGTCATGTAGCTATGCACTTCCAAAAGTATACCCGAAAATGGTGGACTAGCCTTTGCGGCAATAATGAAGCTCCAAAGACATGGAAAACTCTACGAGTTTCTATCATGAAGCACTTTCTCGCAAGCGATGCCAAAGATAAAGTGCTGAGTGAATGGCGAAGCTTGAAGCTACTCCCCAACGAGTCTATCCACAATTATGTGGACAAGTTTTGGGATTTACATTTCAAAGCTACAATCCTTCAAAAGATAGACTTTGCCAAGAAAAAGCAGCAATTTTGTGCGGACTACCTAAAGAAATGTCCGCGTATGTCAACTCTCAAAGGCCTAGGACCATCACTGAAGTCATCCACCACATTATGGTTGCTTTGCGCATCAATTTCCAACAAGGGGCTAAAAGGAATACTAAGCCCATGGAAAACAAAGAACAAAATGAATCAAGAGGGATGAACAATGCTCAAAACTCTTCCCAAGGTAACTCCAACAACAACAACAACAATAAGACCAAGGAGAAAGGAGTTTACAAAGGTAAAAATAAACTCTCTCCTAAAGAGATAGAGGCTTTTTGCAAGGATCATAAATGTTTCAAGTGTGGGGAGCAAGGACATGGTTATGACTCAGATTGGGCTGGTTGTTTTGACACGCGAGTGTCCATAATTGATTTTTGTTTCATGCTTGGCAGTTCATGTATATCATGGTTGAGCAAGAAGCAACCTATTGTGGCCACTTCGAGTTGTTAGCCTGAGTACAAGGCAGTCTTCACAGCTACGGTTGAGTGTGTATGGCTCAGACGCCTTATGGCTGATTTGGGTGTTGGACAGGATAGTGCCAGCACTATCTACACTGACAGTCAGAGCGCATTGGCAATTGCGAGGAGCCCATTTTTTCATGCTCGCACAAAGCAAATTGAGGTGCATTACCACTATGTCAGGGAGAGGCTCTCAGCAGGAGAGATCAGCTTGGCTTATGTGCCAACACAGGACAACCTTGCAGATCTTTTCACAAAGGCATTGTCTCGTGAGAAGCTTTAAGCTTTCCGCAAAGCTTTGGGCTTACTGCCCTTTGTGGACTGATCATGTCCTCAGGGCATGGCACTTCCCTTTACTCATGTGCCAGCTCTCGTTCACCGCATCACTCCAGGGGGGATTTGTTACCATATACATGTGGTAGTGATGTGTGTGAACACACTAGGACCGCCGGGGCATTTTTTCCCTCTTTAGGAGATTTTTTCCCCCGTGCATTGTATATACGCCCATCACTCTAGGGCTATCTATCTTTCCATTGCACACTAAGTTATACACTCTCTATTGTGTGCCTTGAGCTTCCTTAGCCATGGTGCCCCTAGGATAACATCCTCATGTTGGAGAGGAAAGATGAAAAAGTCCTCTTTGTCAATGTAGCTTTAAACATGAAGCCTCAATTTCCCAATCAAGGGAGTAACGGAGTCTTGTTGTCCCTTGAAAGATCCATCGACAGTCACAATATCTCCCATCGAAAGTCACAATAACTGCCATCTCAAAAGCTTGTATGCCCAGCTTAGTGGCCAACTATGTTGATATGAAGTTGTGAGTAGATCCAGGGTCAAAAAGGATAAACACATCATGATTCCTCACACATTTCCCCAAGCATACGAAATGGATGATCCTTTGCAATGAGTATCCTCTTTTGGAGATTTGACCATAGAAGCTCTAGGAGTCTGATTGCATGAATTTCTTGCATGTAAGTCTGGCGGCAATGATCCCCCCTTGGGATAAAACAAGCCAAGATGTAAAGTGCCACTAAGGTAGCGGAAAATCCTCTTGACAGCCTGCCTATGCTTAGACCCTGGGCTATGCATAAATCTGCTGACCTGCGAGACTGCAAACTGAATATCCGGCCTCATGTTGCATACATAAATGAGGCAACCAACAGCAGTTTGGTAAAGAGTGACATCAGCAGGATCGCCAGCATCATGTAGAATCAACTTCAAACCTGTTTCCATGGGAGTGGCAATAGGTTTTCAATTATCAAGTCCAAACTTACATAGCAATGTCTCTATGTAACTTTTTTGACACAAGGAAATACCACCATCGCACTGCTTAAACTGTATACCCAAGTAATGATGCAGCAGCCCCAAATCTTTCATCTTGAAAGTAGCATTCAAATCAGCCTTAAATTCAGCAATATGTCTCTCATTTGGTCCAGTGATCAGCAAATCATCACCATAAAGAACCACAATGAGAAGTACATCACCCTCATGCTTTACATACAATGTGCTTTCTGTTGGACTGTTACGAAAGCCTTGTTTGACCAAATGAGTGTCAGCTTTCTCATACCAAGCACGAGGAGATTGCTTCAACCCATACAAAGCCTTGTTACATTTGCACACTTTGTCCTCTTGTCCTTTTATGACAAAACCGTGAGGCTGCGTTACATAAACTTCCTCAAATATGTCACCATTCAAGAAAGTAGTAACAATGTCTGATTGATGTACATCCCAACCAAAATGAGCTGCCAATGCACATAGAAAACGCACAGTAGTCATACGACAAGCGGGAGAAAAAGTCTCTTCATAATCAATGCCTTTTTGCTGTGCATAACCCTTTGCAACAGGTCGAGCCTTATGTCGATCGATCTCACCATCCAGCTTGCATTTGAACTTGTAAACCCACTTCGTACCAATGGCCTTTTTGCCAGGAATCAAATCACATAAAGTCCATGTGTCATTTTCTATAAGTGAATCATATTCTGATTGCATGGCAGCCATCCAATTTTTTGAATTCTGTGCTTCATCAAAAGACAAAGGCTCCTCAACATCATGTAAGCTAGACACAGCCAAAGCATAACAATCTGATGCATAAGATGCATGGCAAGAGCCTGAACGAGTACGACTAGACAAAGGTGCATCCAATTTACTATCACGCAAAGTGTGCACCAGCCATTTTGGCATACCTCTAGCCTGCTCATTTTCAGCCCTTTCTTCATCAAGTACATCTGCATCAGTAATAGGCCGATCTATAACATTTTCAGAAACCCCCATAGGCTGTACATTTGCCTCATTGGAACTTACATTCGTATTTCCATCACTGAAAAGAGGCAACAAAGTGTCATAAATGTCCTGTGAGCTTACATTACTGTCTCTAGTACATGACAGCAAGGGCTGAACAGAATCTTCCACAAACACTACATCCCAAGAAATCAGAATATGTTTTGTTTGCGGATGATACAACCTGTAACCTTTGCTTTCACTACTATAACCAACAAAAATACATTTGACAGCCTTATCATCTAATTTTCTACACTGCACTTGTGGCATCAAAGCATATGCCAAACAGCCAAAAACACGCATGTGCTCAATAGAAGTCTTTCTATCATGCCATGCTTCATATGGAGTAATAGACTGCAAAGCTTTCGTAGGACACCTGTTAAGTACATAAGTGGAACACATGATGGCCTCAAGCCAAAAAGAATGCGGCAAAGCTTGACATTTGACCATACATCGTGCCATTTCTGTCAGTGACCTGTTTTTCCTCTTAGCAACACCATTTTGCTAAGGTGTATAAGGCACTATACATTGGTGTTTTATCCCACGACTAGCCAGAAATGCATTAAATTCATGAGACATATACTCCCCCCCTCGATCGGAACGGAGGGTGCCCATAGTACATTTCGAGACATTTTCAGCCATAGCCAGAAATTGTTTGAAGCACATAAAAACTTCGAACTTCGCTTTAAGCGGAAATAGCCATGCATGCCTGGAGTAATCATCAATGAAAGTCACGAAGTACAGGTAATTGCCCAAGGACGGAGTTTGCATGGGCCCACAAACATCACTATGCACAAGCTGCAACCTGCATGTGGCCCGAACTGAACCATCCTTTGGAAACTTAGAACACTGCATCTTACCCAAATTACAGCCTTCACAAACATGTTTGACAGGTGCTTCAAGAGGTGGCAAAGAAGCAACCATATCAGATTTCTGCAAACGCAGCAAACTGGAAAAATTCAGATGACCAAAACGTGCATGCCAAAGTTTTGCATCTGAAATAGCCCTTGAATCTGCAACAGCATTTGCAAAATTTTTTCCACACTTGTCATACAAAGTGAGCTTATACAACGCATGACCCAAAAGGCCAGATGCAACAATTTCATCACCCAAACTGAGATCATGAACTGTACATCTGTCATCCACAAATTTGACTACAAGTCCAAGTCTAGCAAGTGCGGATACAGACAAGAGAGTCTTCTTGATCCAAGGTACATAAAGTGCATCAACAAGTGTGAAAGAACTGCCATTAGCAGCAGTAAGCACAATCTTTCCAACTCCCTGAACTGGATAAGAGTCATTGTTGGCACAAGTGACTGAATTCCCATGAGGGACCACTGTCGAAATACCACAATGTAAATCTGCAGCAACAATTGACAAGCATGCATCATGGAAAACAGGATTGTAAATGCACTCTGCACTAAAATCCCATTCTGCATCAACATCAGCATCACAGTCTCCTTTCACAGAAGACTCAACAATGGATGCATTTGTAGTGGAACCAACATTTGCAGTGGAACCACCCTTTTTCTTCTTATCCTCTTTGGCCTTCAACTTAGGACACGACCTGATCAAGTGATCATTAGCTTTACAATAATGGCAACACATCTTCTTTTTGCCCTTATCACCAAAATTTCCAGACGAATTTCTGAAGCATTAGGAACAAAATTTTTGCCACTCGCAACAGAACTATAAGAAGTGGTTGCATTACTGTTACCACCCTTTCTTTGAGAAGCAATAAAAGCTTGTTCAACCGCACACTGCCTAGTCCTGTTTTTTCTAGAAAGTGACTCTTGCAATAGCAATGTGCATAATGCATCAAACTTGACAACTTCAGGATTTCCTTGGGTCATCAGTCTCCAAGTACTAGCAAAAGTCTGGTAGGAATCTGGTAAGGCATCAAGAACAGTCTGCACAAGGGAGCTGTCTGAAATGACTTCACCTGCAGAAATAAGCTGCTCATTGATATCCTTGACACTAGCAAGGAAAGTGTCCATATCATCTTCCTCATGCATAATCTTCGACTCCAACTCTTTACGCAGCAAAGCAATTTTAGCCTCATTGCGACTTGCATAAAGACCAGCCAAAATATCCCAAGCCTGTTTTGCAGATTTTGCTAAACGGATGTGAGGAACAATGGTGCGCTTCACAGAAAATGCAGTCAATGCATGAGCATGCATATCCTTTACATCCCAACGAGCTTGTTCTGCCATAGGCAAAACAACTCTAACAACAGCAATCCTTGCAGCAAGACCTGCAACATCCTCAACATCGCCTACATCCTCATAACCAAGATGTACATCAATGCCCTGCACAATGTTCCAGACGCCTTTTGACACAAGAACATGTTGCATCATATAAGCCCACATAGGGTAATTGTCCCCATCCAACCTGTCCTCAACAACAAACATCTTGAACACATCTGTGTTGTTGTTGTTAGCCATGGTAAATCCTGCACCTGATGTGAAAACTGCCCAAAAATAGGAGAAATGGAGCGGGAACAACACGTGGTATATAGCACAAACTGTAGAAGACTATAAGGCACCTGTTATGCAGAAAATGTCACTGACAGAAATTCTGCACAAAATGACAAAATAGCCTGTGCAGTACTGCTTGTAGTGGAAATGGAGGCCGAAATGAGCCCGAATCAGAAATCTGAGAAAACCTAGCTCTACGAGCTATCCTGAAGTATTTGTCAACCTGCGAACGCTCGCCAAAGCTCACTGAAATCGGAGAAAGTGAGCAGGCGTGTACTGGAGCGGCTGGCGACTAAGCCCGGGAGGACGCAACCTACTCTGATACCAATTGTTGGAATTAGGGTTGCAGAGAAACACACACAGCTTGGAGAAGAAGAAGGAAACTTAAGGCACACAATAGAGAGTGTATAACTTAGTGTGCAATGGAAAGTTAGATAGCCCTAGAGTGATGGGAGAATATACAATGCACGGGGGAAAAAACCTCCTAAAGCGGGAAAAAATGCCCTGGCGGTCCTAGTGTGTTCACACACATCACTACCACATGTATATGGTAACATTAAATTCACCTGCTTTTGATAAGTCAATGGAAAGCTCAATTTTTGCATATATGATTTTTGTCATAGAGTCCATAAATGATCCTAATGTTTTACCAAATCAAAGTGGTAGGAGTCAAGAAGAATTAGATATGTCTAATTTCCTAAATAGATTCCAAGACGTTTTTATCAATGACATCCCTATGGAGCTACCTCCAAAATGAGGAGATGATGACCATACAATAAAGTTTCTACCTGGGAGCTCACTGCCTAATAAGCCTCCTTATAGAGTTTCTCAAGCTCCGCAACAGAAGATTATGAGGCAAGTGCATGAATTGGTAGACAAGGGGATGGTGAGTCCTAGTTCCTCTCCCTTCTATTCATCTGTCCTATTAGTGCAAAAGAAAGATGGCACATACTGTATGTGTGTTGACTATAGAGTGCTAAATCGGATTATTATCAAGAACATATTTCTTGTATCGCAAGTAGAAGATCTGTTTGATAAGCTACAAGGCTCTACCTATTTAAGTAGGATTGACCTGTCAATAAAAATATAGTAAAGACCGCATTTCACACAATATTTGGTCTTTATGAATATCTTGTCATGCCTTTTGGCTTGACAAATGCTCCGGCCACATTCAACCGCTTAATGGAGAAAATTTTTAGGCCCTACAACAAGTTCACTAGAGTATTCTTTGATAATAGCATCATCTACTCTAATTCTCTCAAGGAGCATAAGCAACATCTTCAGGTTATCTTTCATGCTTTGAGGGAGAATAAACTTTTCATTAATCAAAAGAAGAGTGAATTTTCAAAAAAAATTTCTCTTAAAATCATCAAATCCTCCTGGTTTTCTACCTTCAGTTTGCAAATGGTCTTTTGTTCATTTTCAAAGAAAAAATGGTATGATTCTAGCAAAAACACATGGAGTAGGGCTAGGAGCAGAGTTCTTAAGGAGTTTTCATTTGCTGCTTTAGCCAGTTGGGAAGCTTCACACTCTCCTCAAAGCCTATCATCAAGGAGATATAACTTAAAGGTGTTTTTAGGATCAAAACCAAGCAAAAGACTACCTGCAAAGTGGTGCAATTTGCCTGGATCAATGTTTCCCCTCATATGGATTCAGATTCTGGTGGGATTTGACAGGGAGCTAGTCAAAGCTGTGAATTACAGGCACAATTAATCGGGAATCGAGGCAATAACAGATATCAACCAAAGGATGTGCCCAAAAGTGGTTCCAAAAAACAAATATGGTCAAGACGAAAAAAACATGGCCATAAACTGGGAAATGGGGTAAACTAAGAAAAAACATGTCCAAGTTTGAAAATATTTCACCAGTGTACTAGGAAGACCTATGGGAACATATGTGCAAAGAAACTATATCAAAATTCCTCCCAACCAAAGAAAAATTTATACCATCTGGCTTAGTATGTTCAAAAAATCCAAGCCATGAAGTTTGAAGCCATTTGAATTCCAAAATCCACTTCAAAATGCCAAATTTTTCTAAGACTGTAGAAGATTTGCAAAGATTAGCCTAAGTACCAAAACAGTGATCCAAGTCCCATAATTTTTGGACCAAGGCACCATCTAGATGAACCCTACTAGATAGTATCATCAGATTTTCAAAATGCTGTCCAACATGGATTCTGATCCATGTTCCTCAAACCCTAAATCCAGAGAAATTTGCAGAGTAGCAGTTGGATTTTCAAAATGCTTCCCAACATGGATCGCAATCCATGTACCTTTTTTCCAAAATTCATCTTCTACACCATGTCCTTGTGTCTATCGTAATCCTAGATGCACTGGTGAAATTTGGTCAAATTTGTGGTAGTTTTGACAAAGTTATGCTCATTTTTTAGTTTATGGTCAAAGTTTGCATTTTCTTCAACTTTCGGACAATTTTGATCAATTGCTAAACCCTGTTTCTGATGCTAAACTGACCACATGATGCCTCAAGGAAAGCACAAAGGGAGTGGGAAGCTGCAACTTATGAGATAACAGATATCTCCTCAAATGAGAAGGCTCATATCACCGAATAGGCACTTGAAGCAATACCAGCTAACATATTCATCGGAAGATTTCAAGCCGCGGATGGAGAGATAGTGAAGACCACTATTTTGCTAAGGGAAATGTGGACACTACACCAAAAGCCAGAAGTACAAGCAGGGGGCAAATGCCTACAATTGGACAGCTTCCTATAATTACCGCCCTGGGGAATGGACTTCAGACGAGCTCATGAACTCATAAACTTGATTCAGTACAATGGGGAAGCCACCCTGACTGACAAAGATGGGGCAACAATCAAGGTTAAGATCACAACAAAAATAATCAATGAAGCTCTCCATCTACAGCAAGGGATGCACAATCTATTGCAAAAGACAAAAGCAATAGACAACGACAAAGCTTTCCTGAAGCAAAGAGGACACAAGTTGACATATCAGGATTTGATCTACTTAAAAATCGAATTGCTGTTACACCTCATATCGCAACACTTCAAAGTACAAAAGCCACCCAGATACATAGAGCTGCCATTGCACATGGCCGTAGTAATGGAAATGGGCTTAGCAAAGAGAAGAGTGGTCAACTGCAACTTGAAAAATTATCTTCTCGACAACATTGTCGAAGAAAATCTAAAGGGAAGCTAAAAAGAGCATGACCTACATGAACACGGGACCAATGTTGACATGAATTGCCTATCAAGCATTAGGGATGATTGATGATCTACCACCCACAGAAGTGCAGATAGATTGCCTATTAAACATTAGGGATGAATTGCCTATCAAGCATTAGGGATGATTGATGATCTACCACCCATAGAAGTGTAGATAGATTAGATTCACAAATCTAAAAGAGCAATAAGATAGGTGGCCGGACCATCCACAAGGCCAAAACCAGAAGCTAAACAAACAAGGCAAAGCACAACCAGAAAGGACACTGACAGCAAAAAGACAGAGTCGGATGCTCCGAGTAGCCATGAAGCTGGGTCTCAACAAAGAGATACCCCTTTGGAGTACCACTCTTCCGAAGAGGAGCATGATAGCCAGTTCTCCCTGGGATATACAAGATTGAAAAAGAGAACAGCCCACGTGGCAAAGGCCATCCCAATGACTCAAGCCAGGAGGACAATGGAAGAAGCACAGGTGTCGAGGGAAAGGATCTGCCAACAGAAACATGAAGACAAAAGAAGTCGAGGAACAGAAGTTGATGAGAAAGAAGAAGAAGAAGAAGAAGAAGAAGAAGAAGAAGAAGAAGAAGAAGAAGAAGAAGAAGAAGAAGAAAACGTTCCATTTCTACGCAAGCAGACAGTAGCTCTAGAACGGATCAAGTAGCAAAAAAGACAAGAAGCCAAGGAGAATTGGGAGATTGCCAGCACCATGCGGCAACAAACAAGCTCAAACAAAAGATGGAACTGAGAGAAAGAAGAGGCAAAGAGACCACACGTCGATGATCTTGAATCATTTGACAAATCCACTAGGACCAAGGAAGAAGAAGATAACTCACAAGGGAAGGTAGAGCAAGACACGCTTAACCAGCAGGGTCAGGAATTTGATTCTCCCAAGGATGTGGAGGTACCTTCAGAGACTGCAACAGAAAAGAGAGAAAAAGTTGTAGACCTCTCAGAGCAAGTAGTGAAGAAGGTGCAGTTGAAAGAAAAGACAGAGAGGAAACGAAGGCAACACAACCAAAGACTACCACAATTTCAGCAGCTATAGAAGAAATGAAACTGAAGGAAAAAACAACTGAAGAGGCTGGGACATCTAATCAGGGTCAAAGAAGCTAGCAGAAACCAAGATCACCTCCATTGCAAGCTGTAGTAGAGGAGGGAGTATAAATGATCAAGTCATTCGATATTGATGCTCATTTAGAGTAGATCAAGCTCCAATTCCAATGTCAAGGGGTTCTCTACAACCTGCACGAGCTAGAGCTGGAAGATACCAAAAGAGACGTGTCTAAGGCAACTAAAAATACCTTGCAGCTAAAACAAAGAATAGAGGAATTGGAGAAATCATAGCTACAAGTCCAATCTGAGTTGTAAAGAGAATAGGAAATGCAGCCTACTATTACAAGCAGGTGCAACAGTTTAATGAGGCAAACACTACTCTGCAAGTCGAGCAACAACACCTTGAGGAGGAACTAACCAAAGAAAGGGAACATAAAAAAAAGCTGCAAGAAACATACACGGTGGTCAACACGACTCTGACCCAGCTTTTAGCCATTCAAAAGACTCCCACCACCTCAACCATGACTGCTAGATCAACCTCCTTGAACTAAGAGGTTAAAGATCTAAAAGAAGCCCTTGCTCAGGAAAAGTATGATAGACAAATCATGACAACAAGACATAGAGCACTGCAAAAAGCCAAAGATGAGGAAATTCAATAATTGAGGAAGGAGTTGGCATAGGCACGGGGGGACTTGGAGACTCTAAGGGCAATTCAAGCAAAGCCTCAATAAACAGTCCCAGTGGACTTTGAGCAAGAAGGAGGATTTGAGCAATCTATTAAGAAATAAGATGTAGCTAAATAGATTTTTGAGTAGATTACTTAATGGAGAGAGATAGATTTCACACACAAGAGATTATAGAGTAAAGAGAGAGAGAGAGAGAGAGTACACACGATATACGTGGTTCACCCAATGTGGGCTACGTCCACGGGAAAGCAGCCACTCAATGGCTTTAGCACTTCAAAAGAAGAAGTAGTTTACAAAGGGATTAAACCCTTAATAGAGCTCCCGCCTTGCTTCACTCTCACCACCTCACACTCACCTTGTTGCATCAACTTCACACTATGAAATGTGTGTAGAAATGGCCTCCTTTTATAGGCCAAAAGGGCTGCCCTCTCTTATGAGAGACAGCCATGTGTAGCCGCCCTTGTGCGAATAAGTCCAAATCGGACCCTCCAATCCGCCCATGTGTGGCGGCCCTTGAGAAGACTAGTCCGCTTTTGAATTCGGCCACCGGACACCGGCCATTGACTTTCGACCACCGGCCATCGGCCATTGACTACCGGCCACCGGCCAACCGAACGGTTGTTTTCCGACCACTTTCCGGCCGCCGTCTGGCCATAATATTCCTGCGAAAAAACAAGTCTAGGGGGCCTCCGTCCCCGAGGCCTCTAAAGTTGCCCCTGATTCTTGTCCGTGAAAATTTTGGTTTCCGGTGACTGATTTTCCTTCACGCACGATGGATTCTCCTCATAATGGGGGCCTTACAAATGTGCGCTTTCACCACAGAAAATTACAAGGGTAAATCAGGCTCCATACTTAACACAATCCACATTCGAAGCTCACCAAACAGATGTGCCAACTACAAGCACTTGAAAAGCAATATAGTAATCTACAGATCCAGCCACCACGACATCCATATCGAATTTGGCCTAGGAAGAAATTCAGCGCTGAATCTCAGAAGTCAAAGACCCCTTGCACAAAGAATATATGCAGTATGAATTGAAAGTGCTGGAATCGGTTGCCCTACTTATGATCACTCCAGGTGAGGTGGTAAAAAGCCTCGGGCATGAGATGATTGCCCTGACACTAATGTGGCAGGAGGCTAGATTATGGAAGCAAAGAATGCTACTTGACCTTGAACCAAACAGCCGAGGGGATTACAGGGATGTTCCCATCACTACAATACAAATTCAGACCATAATTGACAATCAACCCCTCTGGTGAAAGAAGTGGTTTGAGCAATGGCCAACAGACAAAACCTTCTATAAGAATTCCCTGTTAGGAAATAAGATGTAGCTAAATAGATATTTGAGTAGATTACTTAATGGAGAGAGATAGATTTCACACACAAGAGATTATAGAGGAGAGAGAGAGAGAGAGAGAGAGAGAGAGAGAGTATACACGATATACGTGGTTCACCCAATGTGGGCTACGTCCACGGGAAAGCAGCCACTCAATGGCTTTAGTACTTCAAAACAAGAAGTAGTTTACAAAGGGATTATACCCTTAATAGAGCTCCCACCTTGCTTCACTCTCACCACCTCACACCCACCTTGTTGCATCAACTTCACACTATGAAATGTGTGTAGAAATGGCCTCCTTTTATAGGCCAAAAGGGCTGCCCTCTCTTATGAGAGTCAGCCATGTGTAGCCGCCCTTGTGCGAATAAGTCCAAATCGGACCCTCCAATCCGCCCATGTGTGGCCGCCCTTGAGAAGACAAGTCCGCTTTTGAATTCGGCCACCGGCCACCGGCCATTGACTTCCGACCACCGGCTACCGGCCACCGGCCAACCGACCGGTTGTTTTCCGATCACTTTCCGGCCGCCGTCCGGCCATAATATTCCGGAGAAAAGGAATATTCCGGCGAGGGAAAAAAAAAGTCTCGGGGGCCTCTGCCCCCAAGGCCCCTAAAGTTGCCCCTGATTCTTGTCTGCGAAAATTTTGGTTTCCGATGAGTGATTTTCCTTCACGCACGATGGCTTCTCCTCATAATGGGGGCTTTACAAATGTGCGCTTTTACCACAGAAAATTACAAGGGTAAATCAGGCTCCATACTTAACATTCCCTGCAGCACCTTAGGATCGACCCAACTTACTCTCCCATCAATAGATGGCAATCCTGGGACAACTTTGTGTTCCTTGTCTCTTTCTCTATAGTTTAAGTATAAACATATTCTCTTTGTGTTCCTGGGCGATCATTTTCGAATATTTTCTTGGGCGATCATTAAGTATAAACATATTCTCTTTCCCTGTTCATATTCGGAAATGTACTTTTTAGTGTTAGAATGCAAGACTGCTCATGCTTTATGGAAAAAATTAAGCGACACTTACGAAAAGGATATGGCTAGCAATAAGGTTTTCTTGATGCAAAAATTTTTCAACCTTCGTATGAAGGAGTAGCTAGCGTTGCCACCCATATCAATGATTTTGATTCTCTTTTTGCCCAAATTTGTGCATAGCGCATGACCATTGATGATGAGATGAAAGCAATCTTTTTGCTTTGTTCATTGCCACCCTCTTGGGATATCTTTTGCATAGCTGTTAGTAACTCTGCTCCTAATGGTACGCTAAAATACGATGATGTTACTAGTGAACATTTGTCAGAGGAGATGCATCGGACTATGGCTCGCAAGCTCATTATGTGGAAAGGGATGATAAGCAATGTAAGGGCCATTCTTCACAAAATGTGAGTCCAAGAAAGAGGGCAATAGATATCCATCAAAGGGTAGATCAAAGTCTTGTGGTCGCCACAATGTTCAATGCCATTATTGTGATAAGTTTGGTCACATAAAGAAGGATTGTTACGCTTGGAAGCATGACAAAGAGAAGGGAAAAGGTAAAGGAAAATATCGTGAGGATAAAGAGGGGAAACCAAAGAGTTCGGTTAAGATTAAAGAACTGAACATAGTTCAGGATGATAGTGACGTGCAAGACATTAATATATTGACTGAAAATAATGATTTCTTTTATGATGCACATGAAACTCTCCCTTTGCAGAGTTCTATGCCAGTTGAACTCCTTGTTAGTGGTGCAGTATCCCATACATGGATTCTTGATCTGGGTGCTTCATTTCATGCCACACCTCATAGGCATTGGTTTACTACATATGAGGAAACCATTGGCTCTGTTACACTTGGTGACAGTTACTTGTGTGACGTTGTTGGTATAGGTAATATTGCCATGGTTATGGAAAATGGGATGAAGTTTATCATCCATAATGTGCGTCATGTTCCAGCCTTGACACGCAATCTGATTTTGGTTGGACGTCTTGATGACTTGGGTTACAAAGTCACTTTTCATGAGTAGTCTTGGCGTGTTGTGAAGGTTCATCTTATTATAGCCCATGGTTCTAAAGTTGGTTCACTTTATCCTCTTTATGTATCTGATAAAAACAGGAGTCTTTGAGTAATCGAGCTGCCAACCGTTGCTTTGTGGCATAGCCGGTTAGGACATATGTCAAAGAAGGGAATGGAGACACTCTTTCGTTTGGGCTACTTACCGTCTTTGTTATCATTAGGAAGGTAATGGGGTCTAAGGGGGCCTCTTTATTTGCCATGGGATTGAAAAGGAGATTATGGAAGGGGCAAATGGGTGGATGCCATGTGGACTAAAATGGTGGGTATGGCAGGGCCTAAAAGTAAGTGGTCAAACTTGTACTCTTTTATAAAATACAAAGAGAAAATATCTTATAAATTCAAAAAAATTAACTTTTCTCTAAATAGTTGAGTAAAAACCAATCCTTTCTCTCCCTAGTGGTTGTCAGTTTCTTCCCCCCTCTCTCCTAAAAAGGGGTTCCTCCAAAAATGTGCTGATCATTCCCTCCCTCTCTCTCTACTGTACCATCTCTCACTTCACTTCACTTCACTTCACCTTGCAAGAGTTGCTTCTCTTTCCTTCCTTTTAGTTTTCCCTCCCAAAAGCTCTGAATCAGAAGTTTGAACCTCCTTTCCCTCCTCAAGCTTAGTGCATTCTCCTCAAGCTTGCTATATTCTCCTCAAGATGAAGTTCTCCTTTTCCATTAGCCTCACTAAATACCTCTACCTAAAGCTAAATATTTGCAACATATCCTTATGCTAGATCATCCCTCTTTCTTTCCTCAACAAGTTTCCTGCTCCTTCACCATTGTGCACTCTAGAGAAGATCTACTTTCCTCTCAAGCTTTGTAACATTATCTTCCCTATTAAGCCAACAAGCAGGTGGAGTAGTATAGCAGTAAGTGGCATCCTTTGTCTTTGTGTACCATCAAGAATCTTGCTCTATACAATTGAGAACATGGATGTGCAATCTCTAATCATAAGTGTTTGTCTGCAGGTTGTGCCACTATTCCCCATGGTAGCATCAGGTACTCGGCAACCTAGGAGTGTCATTGACTCCATTTCATGCAGCAATGTACAAGACGAGAGTGGATGCTGGGTGATGATGGAGTTCAAACGATTGATGTGGGTGACAATGCAACCCAGCTTAAGAGGTGCACACAAGGTCTCAAGGAGACATATGGCTTCTTGAGCACACCATTGGAAGGGAAGGATCATGGATTTCAAGAAAACCCATGATGGCAAGCGTCTTGCAAAGGTGCAACATGTGTATGTTGCTTCACAATTGAATCTAGAGACAATAGTGGCTCCATCGAGTTCCTTGCAAACTGTAATTTCACTCCTCTGTCAAGTTTTTAGATTGTATGTTTTGTATTTCTGCTGTATATATTGCTTTGATGTCAATAATGCTTTCATTGCTTGTTCATGTTTGTAGATGTATTCCCATCTAATTTTGTAGAGTGGGAGCCAATAGAGTCCTTCACAGGAACTTTTGAGGCCATCCACATTGACCTTGGCAAGCTAAACTATGCTGGTTGTCCATCCGTGGAGCTTGTCTCATGGGACATTTCTTTTTAATAACTATACTTATGTAACACCTAGGAAAAATGGGTATGTTAATCTTTCTCCAGTTCATCCACCAACATTGCAGAGTATGGAATGGCCTAAGCCTGATAGTGCCTTGATCACAACAACCAAAAGGAGAATCGAGGCAGATGTGCATTCAGCAATGAAGTGCACCTATGGTTCCCATAAAGCTTCCCTAAATTGGTTTATGTCCTTTCATGTGTTCGTGTTTATATTTTGACTACTGAGTGTTCACAGGACACCAAGAATGTGGACTTGAAAAGGGGGAAGCGCGATCAACGGTTTCCTTGTAGTTGGATGGGAGACTAAGGTGGTCAACCACCAGGGAGATACAATCAAGTGCTCTGTAGTTGCTGAGAATGTGGCGTGCAGATACCATATTGCAAAGCAAAGCTTGTCAATTGTCTTTCCCTACAGAAGATGGAAGCTGACGAAGGGAGAATGGGAGGCACTAGACTCTGATGTTGCTCCTAGAGAATCAATTCATCTGCAAATATACCTCCACGACAATGCAATGCATGACATCTTGGTGAATAACGATTGAAATCTCAGTCACCTTCGCGAGTATCTTAATCATAGATATACCTTGTCCAATCAATATGTTTTTTTAATTAATGAAAAGTTTATTTCGTTCCAAAAAAGAGAAGAGTTTTCTGTGTGAAAACATTGGTTTCTCGCGATGTATTAATGTAAAAGCTTGTAATTGAAGCAATTTCGCTCCCATTAATACATATGGCATTTTGAATCTCTTTTTCATTTTAAATTTGTTCAAGATTTTGTTTGAAATATGCAAGTTTTTTAGTTTGGAGCGTGAATACTTTCAATGTTGGTGTCTTTCAATGCTTGTTGCGTGATTTTGTTCATAATTATAGTTTTAAGTTAATTAGATGTTAATTTTAAGTGCTTTTAAAAAGTGACATTGAGTATAAAGTGACTTTCTAGGTTTTAAACTTAATTTCTCACATTCACAAAACACAAGCTCTAAGCTCTCTTCGCATCTTCTTCCCATGGCAACATCTTTTGATGCACTTCACACACAATTACAGAAGATAGGACTTGTAGATCATGCAGTCAGTGTGTTTGAGGGGACGATCGACATGCATGCCACTGCTAACCTTGATGTAGAGGGCTTCCAAAGATTTCTTGACTACATGATGGAGCACATGGAAGAATATGCAATAGTCTTCAAGGGATCCAACATGGCGTGGTTGCCAATGGATTTTCTCAAACACCTTTATGGGGCCTATAAATTTTTTTGTTATCCCTTGTTGAGGTTTATAAAAGGGTTTACTGAGCGGGACTACAGAACAGAGGATGAGGATGACGTCATAGACCTGGGTGTGGGGTGCATAGGCACCCAATTCATCTCTTGGGACATGGTTCTGGTATTTCTTGTGCTTGATGTCATGGAGAAGGGAAAATCAAAGGAAAAGTCCGACAAGAAACCTCCTTAAACCATTGTGGAGGAATCAAATGAATTTAATGAAGAGATTGATGAGCAGGTTGAAGCATCTATGGAACTCATCCTCCTGCAAGATCCTAGCTCCACTAGGGAGGAAGATGAGATGATAGAGGGAGATGAGGTGTTGGAGGAAGTCCCTGACCTCCAAATTCTCACTTTGCATGCAGTGGTGGTGGATGGTGGTGGATGGTCGTCACTTCTTGTTCCTTGATGATATTGCAAAGACACAAGGACTCAGAGAAGATGAGTTTCTCTTAGTGCTCGCTATCTATGCGGGCATGAAAGATCCCAGTGGAAAGCAAGAGAAGGTCAACTTTCAAATTGACTTTGAAGACCAAGGTCTCCCACCAAGCCTCTCATTCCTCCCTAGTGAAAACAAATAGAATTTGGTACAAACCGTGGCAAATACACTTATGGAAATTAGATCATGTACCTCATTTTATGAAAGTATCTCGGAAAGCGCTTTTCTTTCACACAAACCGCTGATCATTATGGGTGGAGATGATCGCTCTAGCATCGACCTTACAAGGAAAACTCTTGAAGAGATGGACAAGGAAACTGAGGTAACCACTTTTTAACTTTATCAATAGTCTATTGTATCCTATAGTAAGTGTTGAAGTTGTTTAAAATGTTTGTAGACCGTCGCATACCATGTTGATAAGTTTGCAATGCATACTAGAGGTTAACGCAACGTTCCTATGGGTCCCTGTGGCACTACCTTGGCAATCTGGGTCCATCTGTTCTTTGAGTTGCACACACTGAGTTCTTCAAGCATGGTTATACGGAGCTGCTCAAGTGAAAGGCATTAAGTGCCATCCTTGCTGAAGATTCCCTTATCTCATAAACAAAGGTTACATGGGGAAATTAATTCTTATGGAGGCACCCTTCATTCCTCAGATTGAGCGCTAGAGCTAGATCTGTATTTTTTAGAGTAACTCGCTTTGCATGCACCATACAAGATACGCCATCTTGGAACAACTGCACCAAAATGTCATCGGCAGCATCTTGTAAAGCCAAAAGAGCCGCACACTGGATACATGTAACAGAATCTAAATATTCGTCCATTATTTCTCTTACCACCCGAGAGAAATTTTCCTTCGGTATTATTGGCTCGGTGATCTTTTGATATATTTGGATCTCACGTAGAGCAACTGTGCCAGGCTTCCATCACCGTTTCTTCTGCGCTGTTGGCGGTGGTGGAGGAGCCGCTTGTTTGGCCCATTGAGGAGGGTCAATTTTGTACTTTTTCCTCCTCTCTTCTTGGGCTTGTTGCTCTTGAGGTGTGAGCTTGTTCTTTTTCTTTTTTGCACATTGTTTTGCTCTCTGAGGAATTTTTGAAGGTCTGGAGCTCCTAGTCTTTGCTTGTTGGGCGCCGCCTGAGCTCTATCCTCTTCATCTCTTTTCTCAACCTCTGCTCTTGCTTGTAAATTAGCCAAGTGGGATCCCTCAGCCTCGGCTCTCTGACATTCTTCTTGCTCTCTCTACCTTATTTCTTCTTCATGCAATCTTTGTGCTTTTCTTTCTACTGCCTCTTTCTTTTCTAACTCTCTCATTATCTTCCTCCTCTTGGCATCTCATGCTATTGAAACAAGATCACTTGGTATTACTTTGATCACCCTTTGTTTGATCTGCGGGGGAAATTGTTGCGGCGTAGTTGCGGTTGCTTGAGCTTCAGGTGCAGCCGTTGCTTGAGCTTCAGGTGTTGCCATTGCTTGATCTCCTGTTGTTGTCGTTGCTTGAGCTCCAGGTCCTGTTTCTTGTGTTGGTCTGTTAAGAGCTGCAAATGGTCCAAACTCCGGAAGAGGTGTGCGCTTCACATGCTGCTGTAGTGACTGGAGATCACCCAAAATCTATCGCATGGTGTTTTGATCCTATGTAGTCGAAGGTTGGGGGAGCGCTTGAGTGTTTGGAGCTGGTTCTTCTGATTGAGGCTGTGGATTTGAAGCAATGGATTTTGTATGAGGTGTTGGTTGCGGATTTTCAGTGTTGTCAGTGACAGTGGTGTCATGGTTGTGCATTGTGGTATGCTCTTGTGTATCGTCCATGTTGTGCAAGATATGAGTCCGTGTACGTTTGGGCTTGAGAGGATCTTCTAAAATGTGCAAACATGAAATGAACTTTAAGTTGTGAGTTTTGACTTATATAGTAAAACTTTTACAAAATTTTAAAAAGTTAATAAAATCACTCAAAATTAGCAAATACTCCAAAATAAACAAAACTCATTGGGACTTTGGGAGTCTGAACAGTTTGAAAGCAAATGTCTAGCTTTACTACCACCCATACATACTTTATTAGGGAGATCTTGTGTACTTCCAAATGCCTTCTTGTCCTTTGATAGCTCAACTGCACCCCCATGTAGACCAATGCTCGATAGAATAGATTCAAGTTCTTGTATACACTATTCTCTTCTTTTTGCAGGCTCCATATTCCAAGCATAATTAATATGGAGCATAAGCAACTTGTCAAGAATTTGTAGACGGGCATGAAGGGTGCACACATGCACATTTATCAGTGGTATTGGAAGAATAGGATCCCAATTTGGATCATCCATGTTTCTATTAGGGGGTACTTACTGGTCACAACTGAGGATACCTTGAAACCATTGTTGTAGTGCTTTACCCACTACTTGTGTAGTGGGTACACCTTTTGCAGAGTTGACTGTAACTTTGCTTCCCTTATGCTTACACCTTTTGACTTGCTGGCCTTTGCACCCTTGCCCTCAATTCCCATTGAGACTTTATTGTGGCAGCAATAAATGCATGGAAAGAGGGTCATTGCACCTTGCTTGCACCCTAACATACACTTGAGTGTTTTCAAGTCTCCTACCAAATGCCACTCAACTTGGAACATTCCAAGACCTAAAACATGCAATCTCTATCCTTCTTGCTGTTGTTGAATGACATCAACGATTGATATGTAATTGAAATACCATTTCAGAGTCTCACGTGTCTCATGTGGGAGATGAAAAGCTGCCAGCCATCAAATATTTTTCTCTGACTGGACACCTAAACAAGTGTTTTTCTTCTCATTGGCATTTAGCTCCACATTGACACTCACCAAGGCCCTGCTCATCAACATAACACTTATCCTTTTGAGACGTTGACCTTTAACAACTTGGCACTCATCAAGCTTCATAACAAATATCACTTTCCTATCACACTCTTCTTGTATCACCCCATAAAATCTTATCATTGACTCTTGGAGCTTCAACAAGTCAACATACACATTGTTGAACTAGTTGTAGCGGAAGAATTGGTTGTCTTCTAATGGCATGTCATCCTCCACATAGTGAAATCTACCCAACAAGCTTGCAACATCATTATTGGCGCACTTTTTTGCAACACTGACACTGTAAGGTGTTGGCAAAAACCGAAACAAACCTTTTGTCCGGTAACCAAGTGTGACACTTCTATATAAAGCTTCATAGGCCTTGAAACTTATTCCTGCACTGTCACACACCTCCATCATCTCTTGAGGCGACACAATGCTCTCTAGCTCATTGAAATACTTCTGTCGCAAAACATTAGCAATGCTAGTGTTGGATGGATCATCTAGTAGCTCAACCAGCTCCTTTGGCTTGATGACATGCTGCAGCAGAGCACGTCCAGTTGTTTGATCATTGGGATCAATTCCCATCCTCATTAGAGCCAAGTTTTTTCATATTGAATTACCATTACACCAACCTGCAGAACATGTAGGAAATCAAAATCTTGTATCAGTATTCTTACTGAGTTCGATGGACACATTTCTTTTGAGCTCCACCACTTGAGGAGAGCAAGGACATCGCTTTTCTCTTGCGTTTACAAATGTGGTAGCCGAGGGGAATGTGTGTGAGATGATCGATTTGCCAACGCATATTTCGTGAAGTGTGTTGTAGTTGAACATAATTGTCTAGTTGACGCTCGTCTCTTTTTCTTGTTGCTGTACTTTTTCATTGAGATTTGCCATCTCATTGTTGAGTTTCTTCATCTTCTTGTTGGCTTACTCTCTAACTTGCTGTAGATCTTTTGCAGAATTCTCTTGTAGTGATGAATAGGCAGCCAATAGATGTTTACTTGCTTCCCTTTCATTGACAAAAGCTGAATACAATCTCCAGCAGTAGCCAAACAATCCGTCTCTTCCATCTCCAATAAAAAGCAAAAGCTCAGTGAAATTACAAAAGGGTAGTGGTGCATTAGTTGTTGGATCACCTGGGTAAATGTGGCCATCAACTCATAAGTTGATTGCCTTGCACCCAATGCTTTGTAGCTGATCTACAACATTGGGATTCAATGTGCCAAGTCGCACATTAGCGTACTCCTGCTCCAAATTAGCATTTAATTGATATCGTTTTGGCCTATTAGTAATGTCTTGCAGTGGAGGGCAATTGAATGACATGTTTGTTAGCTAATCAAGAAAAATAGAGAGAGAATGTGTAATGGTGACTGCTGCAAGCAGAAAAAGCTGGCTATGGAGGGAAAAAGTGGAAGGTACTCAGAGATAGTAGAAAAGGACTATGTTGTGGAGGGAAGAAAGAGAGGGAGTATAGCTCAATATCATTTGAATTTGAAATGTTGATCATCATGAGATATTTAGAGAGAGAAATGCAGCTGCATACAGAGGTAATGGAGTTCTCCATTGTTTTCACGTGAAGCTGGAGTGGGAGAAGTATATGAGAGAGAGAGAGAGAGAGAGAGAGAGAGAGAGAGAGAGGGAGGGAGGGAGGGAGGGAGTGGGAGAGAGAGAAAGACATAAAGAAGAGAGTGGGAGAGAGAGTAGATCTGCAGCCTTGGAAGATTTGCACTTTTTGTCAAATGTAGGCAGCATAGAATGTCCTCTTGTTTGATGATTGGGAGGTGGAAGTGACCAGAGAAAAAAGGGGGGGAAAGAGAAAGAGTTGGCTCACATTTTAGAGAGAGAATGCAGTGAGAGAATATGAAAAATCTTCTTTTTTGGCAAGGTGGCTGAAAAGTGCTTCTTTTAATGAGAACTAAGTGAGAGAGAGAGAGGAGAGAGATGGGGAAAAGATATTTTAAAATTCAGGTACCCACTTCTCTTTTGTGTTAAAATAGCCTATTTTCAAAATACAAAATATACAAATGGTATTTTTAAAAATCTTAGCATAGGCCTTTTTGCCCTCTCTTTTAGGCTTGGTCAAACTTGGCTTAAGCTTTAAGCATTTCCTTAAATTACCAAATAAAGGGGCCCTCATATACCCCATTCCCTTCCTAATGTTTTTGATTTTCCTTTTTGTGAGCACTGTCAATATGGAAAGCAAACACAGACACATCGTACACATTCTTTTGACAAAGAAAGGAAACCCTTAGAGCTTGTGCATAGTGATTTATGTGAGCCTATGTCTTCTAAATCCATTGGTGGTGTGTCCTACTATGTTACATCATTGATGATGCAACACGAAATGTTTGGGTATATGCCATGAAGTCTAAAGATGAGACATTTTCTTGATTCAAGAAGTTCTTATCTAGTGTTGAAACTCGGTCTGAACATAAGTTGAAAGCTTTGCGCTCAGACAAATATATTTCCAAAGAGTTTATAGACTTTTGTTCAAGTAGGGGAATTAAGCATGAGTTTACAACTCCTTATATCCTTGCACAAAATGGTGTTGCAGAAAAAATGAATAGGACCTATCTAAATGGAGTTTTGGGATACACAGCCGTGTACTTGATCAACAGATCACCACATGCTTCCTTACAGTTTCATGTACCTTTGGAGGTATGGTCAGGACATAAATTGTCTTATGAAAAACACCACACATTTGGCTGTGAAGTTTATGCACATGTACCCAAGGAGTTGCGTGCTAAGCTAGATCCTAAGCCCAAGAAATGCATCTTCATTGGCTATGGTGTAGATGGTCAATTTGGCTATCGTTTATGGGATCCAAAAAAATGATCAGTGATTCGTAGCAGTGATATTGTCTTTAATGAGACTAAGATGCATAGACAACCAATGAAAGAGGTTGAATTCCAGAAAGTGACATTTTTCAATGTATTACCTCCTATAGAAACAACTCCCCAACCACTTACTACACAGGCTAGTACGAGTTCTGATCAGTCATGGAGATCTCAAAGAGTCTCACATCCGCCAGAACGTTTTGTTCCAGGCGTGGATATTGTTTTGATAGATAGTGGTGATCCTTCTTGTTACAAAGAGGCTATGCTAGCCAATGACAAGGTTCGGTGGCAACATGCTATGAAGAAGGAGCTGTCCACTATTGCAAAGAACAAAACATGGAAACTTTTTCCATTGCCAAAAGGTAGGAAAGCAATGCCTTGTAAATGGGTTTACAAGAAGAAGATTGACAATTACAAAGCTTGTTTAGTGGCCAAAGGTTTCAAGCAAGAATATGGTGCTGATTTCCAAGGAATATTTTCTCTAGTGGTCAAGATGACTACACTGAGAGTGTTGCTTGCTTTGGTTTCCACTGAAGATATGGAGCTTGATCAAATAGATTTCATTACAACTTTCTTACATGGTGATCTCAAGGAAGAGATTTATATGCAGCAACTTGAAGGGTTTGTGCTAACGAGCAAGGAGTATTTGGTTTGTAAGCTTCTGAAAATTCTTTATGGCTTGAAGCAATCATCCAGACAATGGTATCAAAAGTTTGATGCATTTGTGCATTCCCTAGACTATAAGCGCAGTACTGATGATCCATGTTTCTATGTGAAAAGACAACCCAATGGACAACTTATTATGCTTATCCTTTATGTAGATGACATTCTTATTGTTGGTCATTCCAAGAAGGACATTTAGTGACTTGAAAACCAAGCTAAAAATTCAATTTGACATGAAAGATTTGGGTGAAGTCAATCACATTTTGGGTATGCACATTACTTGTGACTATAAGAAGAGGTTGTTGTATTTCTCAAAAAGAATATGTGCACAAGGTTCTTGATCGTTTCAACATGCAGAAGGGGAAGGCTTTGAGTACTCTGTTGCTTACATATTTGAAACTTAGCAAGAAAGACTGTTCCAAATTTGATGAGGAAAAAGCTGCAATGGCTAAGGTTCCTTATGCTTCAGCTTGTGGTAGTCTCATGTATGCGATGGTGGCTACCAGACCTAACATTGCACATGCAGTGGGAGTTGTCAAAAGATTTATGTCTAACCCTGGTAAAAAGCATTGGGATGTTGTCACGTCAATTCTCAGATACTTGAGTGGCACTGCAAATAGATAGTTATGCTATGGTCGTGGAGAGTCATCCATTCAGGGATTTGTAGATAATGATTATGCAGGCTGTGTTGAAAATTGTAAATCAACAACATGTTGGATTTACACATTTGCTAGTTTTGCTATTTCTTGGAAATCTGTTCTTCAAGGCTATACATCTATTCCTACCATAGAGGTAGAGTATGTTGCATTGCATGAGGCATGCAAAGAAGCCATTTGGCTTGCTCGCCTACTAAAAGATCTTGGATTGGAGCAGTGTACACCAGTTTTTCATTGTGATAGTCAGAGTGCTATTGCCTTGGCTAACAATCTATGTTTTATTCCAAAACAAAAAACATTGATGTGCATTATCACTTCAGTCATGAATTCCTGGAAAACAAGAGCCTTGATTTAGTGAATATTCCTACGACAAAGAACATAGCGGATGCACTCACTAAAAGTCCCTCTAGCCATCAGTTTCAGCACTATCATGAGTTGATGGGCATTGGGTGAAGAGTGGTTCTCTTTGATTCTTATGGTCTCCCACATTGGCCATAAAGTTGGAGAATGATAGGTTTAATGGCCATGTGGCCGACTGTTAACCACCGATGTCCACTTCTAGTAGTCATTGGCCGGGCTTGTCGATTCAATAGGAAAAGGGTAAGAGTGATTGCCGATAAGAGGTGCACTCTAATTGGAACATTCAAGGGTTGTCTAAGCATGGGCGCCAAAGTGTGAATGGGCGAGCTCATATAAAAGTCTCCTAAACCTAAAAATCACTCATTCTCTCATTTGTGCAATCGAAGGTGCTCTTGCTCCATCTTCATCTTTTTCTTCATCTCCTTGTGTGTGTGTGTGTGTGTGTGTGTGTGTGAGAGAGAGAGAGAGAGAGAGAGAGAGAGAGAGAGAGAGAGAGAGAGAGAGAGAGAGAGAGAGAGAGAGAGAGAGAGAGTGATCAAGCATTGCAACGGCACGGCGGCGGCGAGGCGGTTGAGTGCGGCACGACGGTAGCTACCTCTTCTTCATGACAAGGAATCCTCCATGAAGGCAAGTGTAGGGTGGTGAGTGACACCCCCTTGCTCTCTTGAGCTTGCTAGATTAGTCTGGTTGTGTGCTTGCAGCCATTTGTGGCTTGCACACAGTGTACGGCAAGTCCCTTGCTTTGAAACATGCAACAGATGCGCACATATTTGGTGCCATTGTCGTAAAAATGTCCCGCACTAAGATCGAATAGCACTCTATGCTGCTTTGTGGTGCAATATGCAACGTAGGAAAGGTAGAGAAAGAAGGCGTGTGATTGTTGAGAAGGATTTGTGAAGTTTGTTTTTGTTGTACTATTTTCTGTTAATAAGGTGTTAATTTTTTGCTGCAATGTATTGTTTTCTGTTCACAAGGTGTTAGCTTTAAGGTATTAGATCTATAATGTTAGGTCTGAAAGGTACAGTAGGTAGATTTGTTAGTTAATTAGTTGTTGTAGTATTGTGTTAGTGTGTAACAATAGCTCTGTTAGTTGCAAGTAGGTAGGTTAGGTGTGTGTGTGCTCGAGTGGCGCGGCCACGGCAACCTTATCCAACAAAAAAAAGGGTGGACCGGGATCGAGAACATTCCCCAAGCCCAAGACCAAACATTGTGTTGTAAAGCACACCACAACCCCTTAAACAATATACTTGTTTCGAGCTATCACACACTCTCATCCAAAAACCGATCGTAAAAAGACATTAAAAAATATCAAAAACGAGTGAAAACAGGTGCAAAACGCCCAAAAAATCAAGCGGTTAACCTTCGAGGGTATTCGTCGATTCTTGTAGGATGCCAAAGGCACATGCATCTGCACTCTGGTCGTGTGATAGAGGCCGAGCAACTAGCGAGCATTTCGACTTACACTAGTACTCAATACCCACCTACCCTAGGTTCCGGGCCCTCAGCAAGAACCCAAGGTAGTACCAGTAAGGACCCGCATATTGCGTATAGTGACTCTTCCTTTGACTATGACGTCATGGAGGGTTACCCAATCCCTAATCGTGATAGATCAAGCCAAGACATGCATGCCATGGGCCCATGGTTTGGGCCGAGCATGTTTAGCCACTTGAAGAAACCTTTAGTAGATCCACTCACTCCAGACATGGAGCTAACGATGTAAATGAGGGGTGGGGAAGGAAATTTTCCATTCATGACCAACATAGACCCCATGCTCTTGGAGAGTGTGCACCTGAATACTCCATTCACTGCACCCTCTGACTCTTTAGAGCTATTCCTCTCTGAGGTTATATTACCTGATGGTAGAAGCCTTGCCGAAGTGCAAGAGGTTGAGCGATATATCATTGCGGCTAGGGAAAAGGAAATCGAGAGCTTACGCAAGGTGGAGCAACAAAGAGAGTTAAAAGAGAAAGCCCCTATGTCAATATCCTTGCTAGGAGAGCAATCGAGTGCTCCTGAATTAGCAACCACTAAGGGTCAACCCATAGAGAGCCACATTGCATCTAGTTCAAAGGACACCCATATCACCTCAATCCTAGTCCTAAATGAGAATTGGGAGTACGAACTATAAACAAAAACTCTAGCCGACCTACACATAGCTCACACCTATCAGGTCGGTTGGTTAGATGTCCTACAATCCACAACGGGTGCTACTAGTGTAGAGGATCAACAACAAAGAGTATGTGAGGTCATCCATAGGGTTATTGAGCTAGAGAGACAACAAGGGGATCCACATGCCTTCAACGGGTCTCATGAGATTCTTGGATATAGGGAAGGCTAAACAACCAATCTTATTGCAAATGGAGACTCCCTTGGTAAGTCCGATGGATCCTCCATATGTTGTTTTGCCAGGGGTCTCAGTGAAATATGAAGCCACAAGTGATAGCTTTACCTTTCCAAGTCTAGCTCATATTTGCCTTAATGACACCACGGCTACCATGCCTACCACAATGATGGGCATGCCATGAAACACGCCATGGACCTCATTTGTTAGTAAAGCACCGCTATATGGTAGCCCAATGCCTGAAACAGTACCTACAAGTGTGTACCAATCGTATACACCTATGGGTCCTCATACTCATGTAGTTCCTATCCCTCCCATTGTTTCAACAACCTCTGCTCCACAATCACAACACCCAAGCTCTTATTTCCATGGGACCATATTTGCTAGCATTAGCATGTCACATCCGACGTCTGTTATGCCTACGGCCACACATATGAACTTTGGGCCACCACAATGGCACAACCATCGTACCAAACTTGGAACGCAAGGGATTTTTATGCGTCAAGCCCAATGCCAGTACCTACTCCACATGTAGTCTTTGGAGCACCTTCACCCACGGTACCTGCTCACTTAGGTGACTTGGCAACATTTGCTCAAGCTATTGGTCGATCTATTTGCTGAGAGTATGTGTAATACGTCTGATAGGGAACCTAGAAGTAAGGCATTACAAATAGCCAAGCTCACACAAAAACTTAGTGGAGACGGGGATGTGAGAAAGCATATCAAAGTGCTTGAACAAATATGCGATTCTCTAGGAGAACACAATGACCTGCATAAAAGTAATTCTTTAAGCCTAACCTTAAGTGGGAAGGTTGGGGTTTGGTATAGAACCCTAAGGGTGGAAGAAAAAACAATTTACCCTACTCTTAGGAGACTGTTCTTGAAAGAATACATATGAGAGGGAGTGCTTTAGGGTGTAGCCTCTCAGCTCCAGAAAGCCCAACGAGAGGAAGGAGAGTTGGTGAGAGAATTTATTAGTCGCTTGAAGCATTTGAATTCTCATTGTAATCCAAATGACCACTTCAATAATAATCAATTGCTTGATAGATTCATTCAAGGATTATGACATGAGGATATCTACAATGGACTAGTCATTAGAGGTATCACCACTTGGGAAGCAGTCACCACCAATGCAATCCAATTGGAGGATAATTTAATGATTCAAGGAGAAAGAGTGTCTGCTGAGCCTAAATCTACTAGCTCGCAAGCATCAGGGCATCAGCTAATGACCCTAAAGCTTGTTGCTAAGGGGCCAAAGATATTTGAGATGACTTTAGCAGATCTCAACAAGGCCATTCAAGAGAGTCTTAGAGACAACCGTGCTCCACAAAACAATCATATGTATCCAAGAAGGGAGCAACAATGTTGCTCAGTATGCTATGGTCCACATAGTACCAGTGAATGCCCTACTTTTAGAGTAAAATTCAATGGGAATTGCAATGCACGTGGGAGGTATGGTCATCAAGCTAAGGATTGCATAGTATTTAAGCATGCGATGGCCAATAGACCAACTTTAGCATGGATAGACACACCTCGAGTGTCTGCATTGATGCCGGCCCCACCTCTTGAACAAAAATCACAACACATGGTCCCTAGGGCCCAAAATGTTGCTCAAACATTACCCTTACCACCTCCAGTGCTAGGGCCGCAACCACCACATTCAAGAATCACTTTTGTGAATCAAGTGGGTTGTGAGTCATCTGTTGCTTGTTTGGAAGGCTGTGAGGAACATATAGACCCTAATATTTCCTATGGAATTGATGTGCTTGAAGAAAGTCCACAATACTACATGGAGGACTATTGGGGACAAGTCAAACCTGTCTATCAAGTAGCTTCTCTTGCTGCAAGAGGCAAAAATATCAATTACACTGCCAAGAGACCACCTCTTTAATTCTATGAGTGTGGAGGTCCACATCGTGTAGCCGAGTGTCCTATTAGGCCACAAAAGAATGCTAAACTAATGCAAAGCAATCAAGCGAGCACGTCTACAATGCCGATACTCATGTGTAATCAATGTGGCATAGATCATTTCATTGCCCCATGTCTGAGTAATCCAAATGCACCAAAGATCACGCCATTAAACTTGATTGAGGTTATTGAGGAGCCATCACAAAGTACATCTATGGTACCAGTAAACGTACTCACATGATTGATGGTCCAAAAACAAAATTATATTCTTGAAGAAAGAGACACGGCATCAATTTCCCAATCTCAAAAGAAGAAGAAAACACAAAGGAAGAGATCGCAAAAAACAGTGAAGTCAGACCCCAGTTCAAAGACCAACATAGGGACTGGTTATGACCCCGTATATATGAACAACACTGAAGAGGATTCTGATTCAAGTGAAACCATGGAGACAAGGAAGATCATCATGAGCCACAATGTCCAGGATCCAAGAAGAAGATAGGAACTTATCCAAACCCTACAGAGGAGATCAAGTGAGTCAAGCAATTAAAGAGTTTGGTAGAAGATACCCAAAGGGATCTAGAACTAGCACCTAAGCAGATGCAGATTGCAGACACAGTGTTCCCTACGCAACAACAACCTCACCAAGTCCATAGACCCTTAGCCATACCTAGCGTCATCCAAGAAGAAAGTGACTTAAAGTCATGGCAAAGTGGGCATACTCACTTTTTGATGGAAAGAATGTTTACGGAAGGACTACTTGACCCTATCGAAGGAATGGAGATCCCATCTTCCCCACGTCAAGGGACTGAAGCCCAAAAGGTGCCGTTAAATATTGCCAAACTAATGGATTTCATGGCCTCAGAAGTCAGAACCACCATCATGTCCAAACTATATGGAGACCCTGAGCTATTCTTAGCTCTTTGAGCTTTCCTCAATGGAGAACTGAAGGTCGGGCTACCACAATTTGCACAGATGGTTGGAGCTAGGGAGATGCCAATAGAGGAGGAACACTTAGATCCACAACCCAACATAGATGAGAACCTTGTTGTAGAAATATATGTTAACAAGTTGGGATAATACTTTGAGGGAGATGAATCCAATGCAACCATACCAATCACTACCAAGGGATTAATTGTGAAGGGAATCCTTGATGGTGGCGTTGGGGTTAGCATTGTGACTAAAAGTTGCTGGAAAACTATGGGAAGACCTCACTTGGGACCACAACCATAGTAGTAAAGATCAAGGTCTTTGGACATAAAATAAGAAATACCTTCATTGTTATGGATTTCTCCAAGCACACTATGGCATCTGAGATGATCTTAGGACGTCCTTTCATGAGGGAAGAAAAAATGGTGCATGATTGGTCTAAAAACCATGTGTACTTGCAGTTCCATGACTCTGTTATTCGAGTGGATCTTGTAGCTGGTCGAGCACATCCTCTAGGAAACAGGTTTATAATTTATCATAGATCTGACACCACAGTTCACTTGGTCCCATTGTAGTATTGTTACACATGTAAAATGGACATTGATGCTAGGGAAGATTCTCCTTATATGGATTTTCTACCTGGGATGACTGAGTCGGACAATGTGGATTGGGTCCACTTAGCAGCAACCATAGACATTTGGGAAAATAGGGGGATGACCTGGGTAACACCTGAGGGGGATGAAATGCCACCACTCGTACCCTTAAATACGCTAGAAGCAATGCATATAGCTTTTGATGACCTACAAGATGAAGGTTTGACTGGCATTGGAACCAGTAGCGTCTCACAAGACTCTAGCCCACATGATTTGGGGTCAGAATCATCAATTAAAATTGACTTTGAGGACGAAGAATCTGAGTTGAATCTTAGTGCAAATGTGGGGACAAATAATTCAGGGCCCAGTGGTACCAGCAGAAGACACAAGTAGTGATTCATCTAGTGACTCTTTACTAGCGATCGGTCGTAATAAAAAATTAGACAAGAAGAGTAAGAGATATAAGAGGCGACGATATCGAGCAAATGTGCGTGCTAGAATAAATGAAGTTGAAACCATTGGATTCCTCAATCGGAGTAAATGCAAAAGGTACTATGATCCTCTAAGCCAGGAAGAGTAACAAGCCATCCATTAAAAAAAAGGCAGCCAAGGCACAAAAAAGATTGAAGAAGATACAAGCTCAAGCCAAGCTGAGGCTAAAGAGCGACAACAATGCATAAGATGCTAACGAGAGGCCAACCTTGGATTTACACATGCATTTCACGTTGAAACAAAGGATGATTGGCTAGACTTTGACACACCTCTACGATACCCTGTTGAGCTAAATAGTGCCTATGGAAAAGTGCTATATAACGCCTTATTGGACATGGGTACTAAGTATAATCTTCTATCATATGGGGTGTGGTGTCAGTAAGGAAAGCCACCTCTATCTAAGAGTATTATCCAAGTCAAGGGTGTCAACAAGAAAAAATTGTGGTTTTTGGAATTTGGCACACTTTTGTCAGTTTACGACAATGGGGTTGTATCTCAAGGCTTTTTGGTCATGCCTACTGGAACTATGGAGGGTAATATAAACCTAGGATGCACGTGGCCACCAAATGCACTATTGATTGGGGGACTAGGGGTGTCACAATGCAGAAACCAACTCTTAGCCCTACCACTCAAGCCATAGTCCCTGAGATATTGCCTCTTAAGGAAATAAAACCCAAAACATTGCATGTCCAAGAGGTTGAACCATATGTCCCCATAGCCCAACTCTCTAGAGCTTCAACTGCTGTAGTTGAAATAAAGCTTGAGACACACAAGACTTATCCTAATATAACAAAGAAAACATACAAGTGGGTCCCTAAAGATTCTTTAGTGACCATAGCTAGTGCTAAAAGATAGGAACCTGGTAAGAGACGTCCCACTCATCCCAAGAAATGTAAAGAAACGTTGTGTTGGATTCTTAAAAAACTATTGGAAGCCCAAGGCTACTATGAAGGAAATGATCAAATCTTGGTGCCAAAACGTAAACTGTGCTCTTACTTGTCACCTGGCCCATGTGAGCCCAATCTTGTAGCTCCAAAAAAATTGAAGATTATGGAAAGGAAAAAATCACGGAATGCTATACATTCCCTCCAGAGCTAGTTTGGGTACCAAAGAAAGAACGATTTGTTCCACCTACATCAAGAAAGGGGAAGTTCCATGAAGCTTCTAGCTCTTCATGTAATGCATCCATAGAGGTAAAAGCTTCTACACAACCTCCACCTACCATAGGGAGACTCCATGAAGCTACAAAAGATTCGAAACCTCCCATTGTTCAATTATTAACTGATGCACTACTTCAAGTTCGTTCATGGGAGAGTACCTTACCACCCGTGCAACTCGATGAGGCTGAATTATTTCCCTCTTACCCTTCTTTCCCTGACCCTTGAGCTTTCCAATTTTAGGGATTGCATATATATAGATATATAGTAACTAACAACCTTAGTTTAAAAGAAAAAAAAATTGTAAGAGCAAGAGAAATTATCAAACAAGTGTGCACACTACTAGTCAAAATCATTGACCCAGACCTACACATGTCACATTAGGTACATTGAAATAGAAACCTTTGTCATCAAACACCTAACCATTCTCTATTTTCACACATATGGCTGATTCTTACAAATATTTGTTTTACCTGTCCTAAGTAATGCATTTATGTTATCCTCATATTTTCTCTCAATGGAATTCGATTGAAACACTTGCTTGTGAGAGAAATTTTGAGGAGTTAGAGTGGTTGTTCTACCTCTTGACTACGACGGATCCCTATTCTATCGAAGAAGTTCCCCCAGTTGCCCAAGTTTACCCTTTTTACCAGGCTGAGTATGCACGTCTCTCATGTCATTTCTAATGCTTTTCTGCACGGAAGAGGACGAGGACGATAATGGTGATTGGACAGATGAGACACACGGCCTCACCAAAGAGGATTACACCTACCTTGATGATGAGGATGGCGGTTTAGCCTTAGAGATACGACCGAGCTCTCCAACCTCCACTTACTTTGATCCTCATCACTCGAGTGATGGAGGGTAGATATGATTAGTACAATAGGAGTGTTTCTGTTTTAGAGTTTAGTGATTAGCAAATTTCTTTTTCCCCACTGATGTGTCTCTGGAAGATGGATGTTTGGTGGTGACTATTGTGCAGTTTGTGACTACATAAGGATGCCTTCGAAGGACAACGACAATGGATATTTACATGTTACAACGGAGATTCTCCATTATATCAGGTGTACTACTTCCTTTTATCTATGCTTTCCATAGTTACATGTTTGCATCTTGTCATTTGAGTTTCTAACAATGCATTAAATTTATGAAGTTGTGACATTGCCAATTAAAATGCTATAATTTTTTCAAACTTCTAGTACCTTGTTCTTCTTTTTGAGTTTGGTCTATTAGTTGACTTTAAGTAGGTATCAGGACCTTAGGCTAAACTAGGCCACTTAATTGCTGACTTTAATTCCTAAATAGTCTATTAATTGTAGTCACTTTAGTAATGTTTTAGGCTATGAGGATATAGTTCTCTCTAAACTTATTCCACCGAAGTGTGACTTGTGTTGTGGATGTCCATGTGTTAGGCTGGTATTTGAGACCTTGAATCTCCTAGCTGTTGGTATTTGAGACCTCGAGTTCCCCAGTGACTTGTAGCAACTATGACAAAAAAAAGAAAAAAAAAAGAGAGAAAGCAAATAGCACAAACTTCCTTGTATTTTATGTTGATCACACTTAAGTGGTATAAGTGACAAGATCACTAGTCTTTAGACCCCTACAACCATCCTAGGGTTAACTACTCTTTAGTCGACATTTTTTAATTAACATTGGTCAATCTAGTACTTACTTTAGCCCTAGCTCTTGTGTACTTCTCTTAGAGTCAACCTAATAAACCTTAACTCAATTGCATTTTATTCAGGTACTATGCTTGTTCTAGTTGACAAGGTTACAATTCATGAATTTGTTTTTGCATTTCCTAGAATATCTTGTATGCATCTCACTTATTGCACGCCTGCACATGCTGCCTTTGAGCTTTCACAATGTTGTTTTTCTTCTGCTACACAGGTACTCCTATTGTGGATCCCGATGCTGCACTGTTATATTCTGAGGGTGGAATCTACATCAGGAAGGTGGCATGTTAACCACCGGCGTCCACTTCTAGTAGTCACGGGCCGGGCTTGTCGATCCAATAGTAAACGGGTAAGAGTGATCACCGATGAGAGGCGCACTCTAACTCGAACATTCAAGGTTAGTTGGCTAAGCATGGGCGCCCAAGTGTGAAATGGTGAGCTCATATATAAAAGTCATCTAAACCTAAAAATCACTCATTCTCTCATTCGTGCAATTGAAGAGTGCTCTTGCTCCATCTCCATCTTCTTCTTCATCTCCTTGTGAGAGGGAGAGGGAGAGGGAGAGGGGGGGGGGGGGGGGGGGGGGGGGGGGGGGGGGGGGGGGGGGAGAGAGAGAGAGAGAGAGAGAGAGAGAGAGAGAGAGAGAGAGAGAGAGAGAGAGTGCATTTGTGTGATCGAGCATTGCAATGGCACGGTAGCGGCGAGGCGGTTGAGTGTGGCACGGTGGTAGCTCCCTCTTCTTCGCGGCAAGGAATTGGCACGGCAGCGGCGAGGCGGTTGAGTGTGGCACGGTGGTAGCTCCCTCTTCTTCGCGGCAAGGAATTTTCATAAACTCTAATATCTAATATCTAACCAACCCAAATATTTTCTCATATTAAATTGATCACTTAATGTGGGAGAATAAACGGGAACAAGGGTTAAGATATAGACATGTGCTTATAGATCTATCTCAACACGGGGCCAATGGTAAAGGGGCCCAAATGAGAGGTGGTCTATCAAAGAGAAAGGCTAACCAATGGAGCATAAGACCTTAGGGTTAGCTTCATTGAAGACCTCCAATAATGTGTGTAAAGTCCTTTGACCTCAGGTAAGCTAGGGCTGACCTTGAGGCGTGGGAACCCGGCACAGCTCGAGGTGCTTGTCCTGCTTGTCATGCTTGATGGATAAGGTTCTTGAGGTGCTTGATATACTTGAGGTGCTTAAGGATTGAGATGCTTGAGGTGCTTAAGGATTGAGATGCTTGAGGTGCTTGACATGCTTGAGATGCTAGGGTTGCACTTGAGGTGAGAACCAAGCCCAAGCTTAAAGTGCTTAAGAGCCAAGCTTGTGGTGGGAACTGGGTCTATGCATGAGGGGCTTGAGGTGTCAAAAATTCATATCTTCAATCCCTACAAGGAGGGGGCGAGCCCTACATGAGGAGGGATGAGAGAGAACACCCACACACTCACACAAGGCATGCATGGTACAAAGAAAGCAAAAGGGACACTTGTCAAGTTCCTCCTCATGTTGCCCTCATGGTGTGCCTGAAGCCTATTGGTTGGCCACCCAAGGGGTCCAATAATAATTTAGGAGATTTAATTAATTGATTAATCATTTATCTAGCCCTCTCTCTCAAAGGAGAAGGGGGACACTTGTCTCAAGGCTACCCTTGTTGCTTGTAATGCCTCCTGCTTATGATTGGCTAGGCATGGAGGGGTCCAGTGAGCTTCAAGCATGAGATACAAGGGGGGGTCGACCCAAGCAAGATAGGGGGTTGCTTAGGGGGTATACTCACCCACACACACTCACAAACACTCTCATTGTGTGCTATGCAAAGTGCAAGAGCTCCCTCTCCTTCTCCAAGCAAGTAGAGGTTGAGAGCCTACACCAACACTCTTGGATATGGAGTGCAAATCCAACCAAGAGCCATGCTTCAATGCTTAAGCTTGCCATCTCCTTCTTCTTCATTACTATGCCATTATGTATGCTAGCAACAAGAGTTATGATAAGTGAGGAACTAATTCTTTCTCCTACGAAATGTTTCTTCTTCCTCTTCCCTACCCTCATTCCCTGCTAGCTCTCTCCACCTTCGAAGGTGTTTGAGGTCTTGGGACTGAGGCTTGGGATGGTTAAAGCTTTCTTCAAGTTTATGTTATGTTTGTGATGCATGAAGCTTTCCATCTTCATTGCATCACCTAGGTCACAAGGAACACAAAGATTGTATTGTAACAAGTCTCTCTTAATGGGAGAAATCATAATACAAATGCCTATTGGAGGGGGGACAGGCTCCACATAAATCGGGTCCTCAACTATTGTCATGTTCTCTAAATTCTCTCTCTTGCAAAAGTATTGTTCATGGCAAGTTAACTAATTTGCTATGATTATGTTGCTATCTTCAATTATGTTCACCCGCTATGCTCACAAAGTCATTTCTCAAAAGTACTCTCATTAATTTTTACTACTCTCAAATTAAATAGGCCAATTCCATTACAGGAATCCTCCATGAAGGCGAGCATAGGGCGGTGAGTGACACACCCTTGCTCTCTTGAGTTTACTAGATTAGTCTGGTTGTGTGCTTGCAGCCATTTGCGGCTCACACAATGTGTACAGCAAGTCCCTTGCTTTGATACATGCAATAGATACACACAACAACCACCCACAATCACTAACTGCCACTAACCCCAAGTGTATAGCTATACACTTGCGTGAGCCACTAACACTAATTTAAATGTGTATTGTGCCTTAGTGCATAAGATACAGAAGAAAGAAAGAGGGCACACAGTGTGTGTTGGCTCTCCCCCTTCAACGTGTGTGTGTGTGTGTGTGTGTGTTTGTGTCTATGTTGGTGTATGTGTGAGTGTGTGTGCGTATTCTTCTTTTGCTTCCGTTGTGCTCCCGGTTCCTCTCCTTCATTGTGGGACCGCCAAAATGCACGACGACGCCCAGTGGTGCCGCACGGGCCAAAAAAAGGCCTTGTGCGCCACAACGCGCATGGGCCAGTTTTGACCAGTCCGGCATCATAAGCATGTGGGTGTGTGGAATGATAGTGCTAGGAAAAACACAATAGAAAGTGTTATACATCGAAGTAATCAAGCGACCCATGCCAAAGTAATCAAGCGGCTTTCTTAAAAAAACACATGGGACGAGGTTTTGAAAGATGAGATACTAGGGCCTCGCTGTGTAACCAATTACTATAATATGCATCGGCTTTTTAGTGATTTGCATCTTTTCAAACTTTGAAAAATTATTGACCAATACCTATGGACCCCAATAATTATTGTAATATTTCCCTTTATTCGTGCTTCTTATGTAAATCAAACCTATATTGTGTCCTTCTCTATCATTGCCCTCATTAGTTGTTTCATTAGTTGCCTTTACGAATGAGTTTGACTTTCAAATTATTACATGGGATTTTTATTTTCTTAAAACCAAACCACCTGTGTTAAACATAGATGAGAACCCAAGTATAGAATCGAGCATCAATCTTGATTTTGGCCTCTGTGGTTTTCTATTACTCTCAATATATGCTCTACTATCTATTCTTTTAAGAAATAATTACAAATTGACAATGCTTAACATGCAAGCTCCTGTGCATTCAAATCCCGATTGTGTATAAACTACCTTTAGTTAAAGACCCTATTCATTCAAAATCTATTAAATTAGCAGAACTACTCGTAAATTTGAGCAAAAAAAGACAATATCCAATTCAATTAAAATTCGCAAGGACATGGCAGCATATTCTTAATATCTTTCAGATGAATTGTTTTTAATCCATTCTCTTTTTATAGCAAGGTGTGTAGGGTATTTAGTATATAATCACTAGAAAAAAGGCAAAGATGGGGACGATGGATCTAGCGAGAGTAGGTTACATGCAACACAAGTTATAATCAATTTCTTAAATGCACTAAAACAAGAGTATAGTAGTTGTCGTGTTCATGTTCCTTCTGTTAGTGTGAAAAGTGTAGTGAGTGTCGGTCAACGCAATGTTGGCCGATTCGGCCTAATTGTACGTGTTACTTACAACTTGTGTGATCATATGCTTATTTATGGTATTGGAAAATACTTTTGTGGGCCTCTCTTGCAAAGTGCTTCTCTCTTGAAGTATTGAATCTGAGTGAAAATGGGCTAATAGGATACTTTCTTGAAACTATTGTAATCTAATTTCTTTCCTAGCTAGGCCCTAGTGTAGCCGCAGGCTGGCCATTAGGATCATCCTGTTTTTTTGTTGCCATGAATTATACAAGCTGCCATTTTACACATAGGTGGTGCCATGAAGCTACTTATACAAGCTGCCATTTTCCATGTACTCATAGGTCGTGCCATCGAGATACTTATACAAGCTACCATTTTCCATGTACTTATAGATGAGCAACCTTTCATTGTCTGTCTGAGAATAACCCGACAAAGAGACAAGGTTAGGGTGCTTGATTTTCCCTAGTGTTTTTATCTTTGCTTGGAGATCTCTTGGCTCACTTTTATCATCAATCTTTTGGATGATCTTCTTAACCACTACTAGGAGTTTAGTAGTCTAAGGTTGCCTTGTAGACTATGCTAAAGCCTTCATTGCCTATCTTGGCCTCTTCACATAAGCCCTTGATGGCCTCCTCGAGTTCTTTGTAGGGTATCTTGAAAGACTTGTACCTTTGCATAAGGCGACATTGATGCTAAGTGAATTTTCTTGATTTCTTCTTGCTAAATATGACTGTTTGATATGCTGCTTGAGGACGTATAAGTGATCGACAGCTTGTCCATGGAATTATTGTGCATCAGCTCTTTCATGTGCTTCTGTGTTTCAATCATATGGAATGAACACTTAAGACCCGCAACAAGGAGTAACGCTACAACACAGGAGCAATAACTATTGTAATCTCGGATCTAAATCGTCGATGGTGGCTCAAGGACAAGCTGTTTATGGAGGTATGGGAATTGTTTGATGGAGGAGACGCTGCCTAACATGGTGGAAGAGGTGTGACACACAGATAAGGATTGTGGTAAAGCTAGAAACTGGAAAGGTAGAGAGCTTGCCAGAGTCAAAATCTGGATAGGTTTTTGTTTGACAAATCAAGCTGATTTATGATCTCCGCCTTGATAGCCCAGAGGGGATAGGGACTTGAAGGTGGTTATGGTCTAGGTGGTTTCTGGAGCATTGGACCAGGTTGCCTAGGCTAAAAGGGATGGTGGTAGTGAGGTTGTTATATAATAATGAAAGCACCGGGGTGTAGATTAGGCTACCATAGTCCTCTATAATAGTGCCTGTAATCTTGTTTTGGCCAACATCAAAGAATGTTAGGATGCCTTCACTGGATCATGTAGGGTTAGGGATGTAGTATGGTGCAATGTGCATAGAAATGCTAAGGTTGCATCTCTACTCTGGAAGTTTGGAATTTTGCTTAGCCTTAAGGGGTAAACTCCTCTCATGGTAAGCACTAAACCCAAGCCATACTCTATGCATAGATCTCTGTACAGATACTTAAAATAACCAAATCTCAAACCAGTGCACTGAGTGTTCCTTTTATCACCTTCCCTACTTGCTTGGTCAGTTCATGGGGGATGATGGCCTCTAGCTCATTGTTTCTAAGATCCAACCACACCAGATACTTGCAATTTCCAAGTATGGATCGAATTGTGCCTGATAACGAATTGTTGCCAAGGTGCAAAAAATTGATTCTTGGCATAAGCCCAAGCTTTGGCAAAATGTAACTTGTGAGATGGTTGTTTGAAATAGTTAGCCACTTCAGGCTGCTATAGTTTGAGAGGGTGGGTGGGATGGTGTCAAACAAGGGTCTAGATGCAAGTAATTTTCCAGCATGATACCACTAAAGGAATGATGCATGTGATTTAAAGAGGTTGCTTGTGAGAAGAGCGACCTACTCTAAGATGCAGTTTGCCAAGGTGGGTAGAATTGTGTCGTGCCGTTGAAAAGGTGAGAACCAGCAACCACAATTGGCTTGTCTCACTGATGAGCAGATGGCATGTCTTCTTCCTCAATGAATTGAGATTGGCCCACTCCTTTCTGCAGGTAAGGCAAGACGGGCAGTGACTTTGCCGTTCAAAAAATTATGATATCTAATGTGACAAGGTTAAACCGTCCGAGGGCATTATCCCATAAAATTCATTATATGCAAGCAACAACTTCTTGAGAGAAGGACCACAAAAGAAGGGCAAGATGCTTTTTGTGGTATGGGATAAAAAGTAAGTTTCTTTTAGTCTAACAAGAGAGAAGAGAGCAGCTCCCTTCCATCCAAATTAACATGATAAGATATCAATGGAAGAGCTCCCTTCAATCCAAATTAACATGATAAGACGACATTAATGAAAGATCTCCCTTCAGTCCAAATTAACATAATAAGGTATCAATGAAAGAGCTCCCTTCAGTCCAAAGTAACATGATAAGACATCAAATTCTTCCTTCAGTCCAAAGAAAAGTAGCTCCCAAAGGCAAGCTTTCTTGCCAACTTCCTTCAGTCCAAAGGATACTAAATAGCTTAGCTCCCTTCAATTCAAGGTGAGGTGGCTTCCTAGCCTAGGGTAGTTCTCTCTCGTCCACCAAGGAGAAAGAGTTCCCTTCAATCCAAAGTTTATTTTAGTTCAAAGCTCCCTTCAATCCAAAGAAAGTATAATGAAATATTTTCCTTACCAAAAAAAGATTTCGGTGTCGCATAACTACCTCACCAGCACCATCTAGCCTGTTGCCACTAAGATCAACCCACAATAGATACCTGGAGTTCCCATGTGTAGGTAGTATTGTGCTTGACAATGAATTTTTGTTGAGATGCAAAAAATTGATTCTTGGCATAAGCCCCAGCTCTGACAGAATGTGACTTGTGAGACGATTGTTTGAATTTGAAAGAGAGCTACTTTAGACTGATGCAGTTTGAGAGGTTGGAAGGGATGGTGCCGTTGATAAGGTTGAGGTTGAGCATCAGTAGCCATAGTTTCCTTATTGCACCACGGATGTCAATGGAGATTTCTTGCTCAATAAATTTTCCCTACATAACCATCTCTCTCATGCTAGGCATAGCCGTTAGCGGTGTCGGGAAGGTGAAAGCCATGAAGTTGCAAACGAGATCTATTGCAGTAAGGCTGCTGTAGCTCTGCAAGGGCACCACCCTAGACAAATCATTGTCTGCTAATAGGAATTTGCGGAGCGAAGGACCACATATCCTTTTCATAAGAGGAAGAGGATGAAGAAGATGGAGAAGAGGGTGACCTATTTCTCGCCTTTTTCTTCTCTTGTTTTCTGTCATCCCTCTTTGAATTATGACGTGGAGAAGTGTGCGATGGTCTTCTCCGCTTAGGGGGTGATGGAGAGAGTTTTGCCCCTCGTCTTCGTGGAGCCATCTCCATCGAGGTGGAAAGAGACTCATTTCTTTCTGGTTCTTTTGGTGGGGGGTCTTGAGTTCTCCTTTGGGAAGGAGATGCGTCGTCAAGTAGTAGATTTTTGAGCCCTCCATATGGATCCTCTTTTTCTTAACAAATCGGAGAGTGGCCTCTTTTGGAAGTTTCACAAGGAGGCTTCCTAGGTACTCTCTCTTCATGATGGGGAGTTTGGAGAATTTCATGAGCACGAAGCTGCGGTTGCACTTCACTTTGGAGGGATGGATTTCCCATGTCTTGATGAAGCATAGAAACAAGGTAGTTAACAAGCATAGGGGTATCATTAGTAGCCTTCTCATTAGCAAAATCAAAGCTATCAACATTAATTTCACTCTCTTTACTATTGTCATCCATTCTAACAACTTTTAGGTGTAAAATTGTTAAGGTGTACTTTGGCACTTCAAGCCCTAGTTGCTACTCCTTTTTACCCCTTTAGAAAAGCACTCAAGCTCCTATACCCGTGGCTTGAATATCATTAATCGCAAGGAATATAAGAGAGGGTCTTTTAACACCAAAGCAATACCAGCTCCTGTCAAGCTTCTAATAGCTCAATAGTGGTTAAAGCCGTAGGCAAGCCTCATAGGACTCCACTATTAAGACCATAGCTCTCAACGGTGATGCCCCGTTATCTGCACGAAGCAGGAACACTGCAAGGCTGACTCTAGTTACTCAATTGCAATTAATAATACCAACCATTTATAGCTAGCTTGAGGACCTCCCCTTTTGAACAAGAAAAGAGAAACCTTGTGCTCTGATACCAATGTAACATTTAATGGCCTAGTAACTTGTGTGTAGCAGAAAATAGCATAAACATAGCGAGAATATCATTAGAATAGATTCCTAATGAGCATAGCAAGAGTGCTGGATGGAGAGAGAGAAAAAAATCATAGTTAGATAGGCATGAACAATACTTCAAAAGAGAGAGAAATTAAGCTATTGACAACAGTTGAGGACCGGAGTTACATGGAGCCGGTCCCCCCTCCTCCAAAAGGCTTTGTATTATAGGTTTCCCCCATCAAAGGAGATAGTTTACAATACAGTACTTTGTGTTCCTTCAATAACTTTCTGGTGCAATGAATATGGAAGCTTCAAGCACCATGCACACACTTGTAAAACACAACATTAATTCCCTCATGGTCTCAGACCCAAGACCTCACACACCTTCAAAGATGGTGAAAGCTAGCAGGGGATGAGAGTAGATTGAGAGGAAGAAGGAGTATTCTTACGAGAAAGAAGTATATCTCCACTCATAATAGCTTAGCATAGCTTAGTAATTATCATGGTAGAGGAGATGAGCATGCATTGAAGTTTGGCTCTTGGTTGGATTTTCCTTCTCACAAGCTTGGAGTAGATGATGAGCTTTCCATTAAAGCTTGAGAAGGAGAGAGAGAGTCTTCTTGCTTCACACACGAGATTGTGTGAGTGTGTGTGTGTGATAATGCCTTCCAAAATCAGCCCCCTCTCTCTCTTGGTCAATCCCTCTTGGATTCTACTCATGCTCGCAGGCACCCCATTAGACCCTGCAGAGCTTAGCAATGATAATTGAGAAGCATAAGTGTTAGCCTTTTGAAATGTGTCCCCCTTTCCCCTTTTGTGAGAGATTTAGGTATTTATTAAACTCTCATTGGACCCCTTTGTCTTTTGGCCAATAGGAATCAGGCAAGCCATTGGGCTGTTGAATGCTCATTGGACCCCTTGGGAGACTGTCCAATAGTCTTCTAGAGAGCTTAATTTCTATTGGTTCTTTATCAAGTGTTTTAAAATGAATTAAACTAAATGTACTCTAGCCTAATTCTCAATAATCCACCTGTATGGCCATCCAATAGGATTTGAATGCACCTTGGGGGCAATTGGGTTAGGGAGCTGACATGTGTCCCCTATTCCCTTTGTGTAAAGGGAGCCTGTGAATGTGTGTGTGTGTTTCTCTCTCATCCCCTACTTACATGGCTCACCTCCTCCTCTTTAGGAGTCTTTGAAGACCATTGGACTTAACCTTTGAATTTTTGGAACCTTAGCATTTTGGGAGTCTTACTGCGCTGAACCTTAGCTCTTTGAAGCCCATTGCTTGCTCATTGATTTTTTGCAGATGGTCCCCCTTTGGATCCCTATTTTCCCTCCTTTGGATCCCTACTGTGACCAGTGTGCTAGCCTTACCAATAATCTAGCTTTTTCTCCCCTGGTACTTTCCCATATTAAATGATCAGTTTAACATGAGAAAATCATTTAGGAGAATTAGATATTAGTTATTATGACATGTCACATGAACTCACTAACTACACCATCTTGAAGTCCGCGACATGAGAATCTAGCACCTCATCAAGAAGCACATTCGTTGTCTTGAGGTCTCGATGTCGAATGTTTGGACGACAATCATTATGGTTGAATAATAAACCTTTGGCTGTGCTCAGAGCAATCCTTTTCTGACTCTCTGGACTAAGCCCCATTGAGGCAGCTGCCTGCTTATTGGGATGATCTTGCTTCCTATTGTTTCCATGAAGCCACCTATTTAAGCTGCCAATTTCCATATATTCATAGATGAGAAACCTATCATTTTCTGTCTTGCAGTGACCCAACACCCAGACAAGGTTGGTATGCTTGATCTTCCCTAATGTTTCCAACGTTGCGCTAAAATCTCTGAGCTCATCCCTATCATTGATATGATGGCATAACTTCTTGACCATGAAGTTTTATCAGCCAAGGCGGCACTTTGCCGAAGCCTCCAGAGCCTATGATGGCCTCTACTCAAAAGCCAGCCCTTGGTGGCCTCCTCAAGCTCTCTAAGGTTGCAGAGTGGCATGATCTTGTATGTTGCGAGGTTGATGTTGAGTGGCTCACCTATTGATTTTCTTTCTATATATACTACTACCACATTGATAGTCAGAGCTTGAATGCGACAACACATCTAAACTAGACTAATACTATTAAAAGACTACACTGTGGTGAAGATAGAGAGAAAATAGGTGAATTTTTGTGTCTCACTCATGCTTGCCCGTAATCTATGTAGCAACTATCCCGCCTTCCTTTTGTGGTCTTTATTTAAAGAATTTTGTTGCTTCTAGTTATTTATTTCCCTCGGCTAGACAGTTTAACTTAACCTCATCACATTGAATATTAACTATAATTTTATGAAGCTTAACAACATCATCCTAGGAGTAGCTAGGCATTAGAACTTACATAACTCTGCTATCTATTTATTACAAGAACCTCGCTGGGGATTCGGGCAACAGTGGTAGAGATAGATGGAAACCATTGCATTGAAAAGATCAAGCATCATACCCTGGTGCCTCTGTTAGGCTATTGCACGGCTTCCTAGGAAAGGAGATGTCGCTAATGTATGAGTAGTGGAAGGCAGCAGCTTAGATAAGAGTGACGCTTTGGTGTTATGTTGCTCGAGCCGATTTTGGGATCCTAATAGTATCCAGACTTTACTACTTTTTAATATATTTCATCAATGTGATGAAGAACAGGGGGGACGAGTCATACTCGCCTCCTTTTTGGGGTTTAACTCTTTGTGCAAACAATATATAATGCCATTGCTATCACCGTTGCCATAAAATCATAGGGTCCCTAATCAAGATTGGTGTCGGATGCTAGACTCAGGGGTTTCTCTATGTCTAACAGAACCAATTTTGGAGGAGTTCCCCGGGAGCTATACCACTCCCAGAGAATTCAGTCAGTGTCTCAGAGTGGTTATTCCTTTATTAATGATCGTTACCATTTTTACAGCTTTTGGACAAGTGATTAACCTTTTTTCGCTCCCTTGCGTGGGAGGGGAGGTAGCAATTATTCCGCACGCGTCCTTCTGTTCCCACTCTGCCTTCACATACTCTAGCCTTTATCGCTACCTTTGTAGTGTTTATTATAATATTTAATAAAGGATCGCCCTCCAATGTCATCTGTGTTGTGGCAAGAAGAGAAGGGAAATGATGTTGCCTGCCCTATACAGGACCCCGACGATTTAAAACCGAAATGAAGTCGCGAAAGAAAGCCCGAAAACCATTGATTAGTGCTTTGTTCGATCCAAAGGGCTACCCACACGAGCTGAATATGTCCAAAGAGCGGGAAAAGGGCAGAAGCTAGGGGAGCGAATGGGCAAAAAATGGGATAATCAACCAAATTTGTGGCAACACCTCAAACAAGCGGGCCCGGTGGGATGGAATTCATTAAGCCCCCATCCCTGTTATTCATTTTTTCCTCATTTCGAAATGAGATTAAGCCATAAATGGGTGGAGGCATTGGCAAACTGATAAACCATAGGTAGGCATTACTCGCAACAATATTCTCTCCCTCTTCTTCTTCTATGGAAAATGTGCCATATGCAGTTATTAGTTTTATCAACAAAACCAGGCGCGGGTCACAGCTAACCTAAGGATCAAGTCGACAGTCGATATTCCTTGAACGAGAGGAGCAGTTAAATAAAGCAGATAATCGCCCCAACCTTCAAGTAATTCCAAAGAGGTTAAGAATACATTTACTCTTGACGGGTCTACTGGCTCCAACAAGCGCTTGCCTTGCACTAATATTGTTTGAATGGTTGTAGAGTGGGTTTTTGCTTTGTACACAATCTTCTCAAATTGGTTGTTATCTAGATCTTGAAGCACAAGATATTCCTTTCTTATTCTGGACTAGATTTATGCATTATTCAGGATGTAAGGTTCCTTTTTGCTATGTAGGTAGTGCGTTGTTGTAGTTACTCTCACTAGTTTCTTCATATCCATAACTTTTTTACAAGCAAATTTCTTGATCCTAGCACGAGTCATGAATTAGTTTAGGGATTCCTAAACAAGTTTTTTGTTGCCCACCCTCGCAAACTACAACAGCAATAAAGGGCCCACATAATGCTTGCCAAGCAAGCAAAAAAGGTAATAAAATCTTGCATCTAGCATTTTTCAAGCATCTTAGGAAATCGATGCACAAAGTATGGCTTAAGATTGGTGCTTACCAAGAGAAGAGTTTGGGTTTAGCTCAGCATAGTTCCAAACTAAACTAACTTACAAAGAAGAGCAGATCAAAGCAGAGATGCAACCTTAGTGTCTCTACACTTACAAAGAAGAGCAGAGTAAAGCAGAGATGCAACTTTAGTGTCTCTACAACGATACTACATCCATGGCCCTCCAAGATCAAGTTGAAAAGGAAGCCTCAATGTCTAAACAAGCTCACGGCATGATCCTAAAGCAGAGGAATTAAGAACCCTAACCTACCTCACCAGCTCGACCTCCCTAACAATGACCTATCTCCCACCCGCTACGAGTAGAATGCAGTGAGACTGAAGGCACTTGACGGGGTAATCCGTGATAGATAGATAGATCGTAGGGTTTGGTTTCATAGTATACGGGTGACCGGATACTCATCTTTCTTTTGAACATATGTAGTGTCTTGTGGGTTATTTTTGCAGTTTCAATGTTCCTCTCAATCTGATTAGTCTTCTTGATCTTCTCGGTTGTAGTTAAGTTCCGGAGTAATTCGATTAAATTTAGCAAAGCAATTTGTGAGCCACACAAACTCGTCTACTAGTATATATATTTATTTACGTGCTTGTGTGCATATATCTTGTGTACATATATATATATAGAGGGAGATAAAGAGCAATAGGAGTAGCTATTTTGAAAGATAATGACAAGAGAAATTGAGAAAAGGCATTGTGCGTGGTCACCCTCCCACAAGCTCTACTTTGACAAATCCTCCACATGCATCTCAGGGACACTTTGAGCTTGTGGATTAGCACGTATTCAACATGGTTGATGAGTTGTTGGCTCATGAAAAAATGCACTATGTGTAAAAAGAATGTGTTGAAAAAAAAACAAACTTTAGCTTCGCATACAGATGTATTTTGATTGAAAAAATCAAATGTTCAACACACCACGTAATGTGTTATGTGTGTCTCTCCCCAATCATCCACCATTTGTGTTTTAAAACTATTGATTACAAACTTTAGGGTGGATATCTCATCATCGGTTAGCTTTGCCTTTTTGAGAAGACAAAAATATCATCAATAGACTTCCACACACAAGCACGCTTAATTCCTAGGGCTGCTTCATTACCTTTGTAGGTGGTAATGTCACACACCTTTTTCCACAACTGAAACTCATTGGGACTTTGGGAATCAGAATAGTTTGAAAGCAAATGCCTAGCTTTACTACCACCCATACATACTTTATTAGGGAAATCTTGTGTACTTCCAGATGCCTTCTTGTCCTTTGATAGCTCAATTGCACCCCCGTAGACCAACGCGCTCGATAGAATAGATTTGAGTTATTGTATACATTCTTCTCTTCTTTTTGCAGGCTCCATATTCCGAGCATAATTAATATCGAGCATAAACAACTTGTCAAGAATTTGTAGACGGGCATGAAGGGTGCACACATGCACATTTATTAGTGGTATTGGCAGAATAGGATCCCAACTTGGATCATCCATGTTTCGATTAGGGGGTACTTGCTAGTCACAACTGAGGATACCTTGAAACCATTGTTGTAGTGCTTTACCCACTGCTTGTGTAGTGGGTACACCTTTTGCAGAGTTGATTGTTACTTTGCCACCCTTACCCTTACCACCTTTTGATTTGCTAGCCTTTGCACCCTTGCCCTTAGCTCCCATTGAGACTTTACTGTGGCATCATTAAATGCATGGAAGAGGGTCATTGCACCTTGCTTGCACCATAACATACACTTGAGTGTTTTCAGGTCTCCTGAAAAATTCCACTCAACTCGGAACGGTCCAAGACCAAAACATGCAATCTCTGTCCTTCTTGCTGTTTCCAAAAGACATTAAGGATTGCGGTGTGATTGAAATACCATTTCAGAGTCTCATGTGTCTCATGTGTCTCATGTGGGAGATGAAAATCTGCTAGTCACCAAATATTTTTCTCTGACTGAACACCTAAACAAGTGTTTCCCTTCTCATTGGCATTTAGCTCCACATTGATACCCACCAAGGCCCTGCTCATCAACATAACGCTTACCCTTTTAAGCCGTTCACCTTTAACAACTTGGCAATCATCAAGCTTCAATACTTCTGCTGCAAAACGTTAGCAATCCCAGCATTGGAATGGATCATCTAGTAGCTCAACCAACTCCTTTGGCTTGATGATATGCTGCAGTAGAGCACTCTAGTTGTTTGAGCATCGGGATCAATTCCCATCATCATTCAAGCCAAGTTTCTACATATTGAATTAGCGTTACACCAACCTGCAGAACATGTAGGAAATCAAAATCTTGCATCCGTATTATTACCGATTTTGATGGACATGTTTCTTTTGAGCTCCACCACTCAATGATAGAAAGACATTGCTTGTCTCTTGCGCTTACGAATGTGGTAGCCAAGGGGAATCTGTGTGAGATGATCAATTCGCCAATGCATATTCTATGAAGTGTGTTGTAGTTAAACATAGTTGTCTAGTCGATGCTCCTGCTCTCTTTTTTGTTGATGTACTTTTTCATTGAGATTTGCAATCTCATCGTTTAGTTTCTTTGTCTTCTTGTTGGCTTCCTCTCTAACTTGCTGTAGATCTTTCGTAGACTTCTCTTGCAATGATGAATAGGCAGCCAAGAGATGTTTACTTGCTTCCCTTTCATTGACAAAACCTAAACACTATCTCCAGTAGTAGCCAAACAATCTGTCTCTTCCATCTCTAATAAAATGCAAAAGCTGATCTGCAACATTGGGATTCAATGTGCCAAGTTGTAGAGTAGCGTACTCCTCCTCCAAATCAGTGTTTAATTGATATTTTTTTGTCCTATTAGTAATGTCTTGCAGTGGAGGGCGATTGAATGACATGTTTTCTAGCTAATCAAGCAAAATAGAGAGAGAATGTGTAATGGTGAGACTGCTGCAAGCAGGGAAAGCTGGCTATGGAAGGAAAACATGGAGAGTACTCAGAGATAGTAGAAAAGGATTATGTTGTGCAGGGAAGAAAGAGAGGGAGTTTAACTCAATCTCCTTTGAATTCAAAATGTTGATCATGAGAGCTTTAGAGAGCGAAATTTTGCTGCACACTGAGGTAATGGAGTTCTCCATTGCTCTCACCTAGAGCTACAGTCGGAGAAGCATGTGTGTGTGTGTGTGTGTGTGTGTGTGTGTGTGTGTGTGTGTGTGTGTGTGTGTGTGTGTGTGTGAGAGAGAGAGAGAGAGAGAGAGAGAGAGAGAGAGAGAGAGAGAGAGAGAGAGAGAGAGAGAGAGACATTAAAGGAAGAGAGTGGGAGAGAGAGTAGATCTACACCCTTGGAGGATCTGCACTTTCTGTCAGATGTAGGCAGCATAGAATGTCCTCTTGATGATTGGGAGGTGGAAGTGACAAGAGAGAAAAGGGGGGGGGGGGAGAGAGAAAGAGTTGGCATTCTAGGGTGAAAACAAGGGGCTGGAGATCTCTATCCTTGTCCATTCTGCATTAAGGGCTATAAGGGGAATGCATGCAAAATTGTAATAGTCAACAAAACAGAAGAAGAGGACAATTCACAAATTACACCTGTGTGGGAGCATTCGATGCGACGATGTCCTATGTTGGAGGAGCCCAACCATGCCGCAAAAGACAGTGAATGCAACCCTATAATTGACTTCCCTCTAAAAAATGTGCATTTTTACACACTTCATGCTTTTATGCGCACCTTTGATCGTTTATTAAAGCTTCATATTAATTATGCCTTTACAATGAAGCCTATGGAGAGGTCGCTTGACGCTATCTCAAAAGTGGAAGGGCTCTTAAATTCAATAGGTTATCATGGGACCAACACATCCATTGTTGCATAGAAGAAAAATGAAAGCGCTAAAGAAGTGGCCCAACCAGTGTCCATGAGTGGACTAAAGACAAAGCACCTTTTGAAGAGGGTTCGGCCCAAGTAAAGTAGCGTTGCAACCAGAACATCAACATCTGAAGGTGGATGGGAGTTGTGGAAATATCTTTGCAAGTATACAACGGACAATGATAACAATGCAAATGTTGTGCTTAGCCGACAACATGTTTGGTCGATATTCGACAAGATGATGAAGATACTACGGCTTGAAAGCACAACCAATGAGCAGTGACAAGAACTTCAAAACTTGGTGGTGGAGTCCACAAAGGAGTTCGTCACTGCATGGGGTGAAACAAATATTACACACTATATGGTGAGTGCTTGCTATTTCACATTGGTATGTTCTATGCTTTAGTTTTGATCATCGATGTGTTGTGGCTTTATGGGTAGCACATCCTCTATGCACACGGTGCATGCTTTACAAACATGTATGGTTCATTGGATATTTGGAGCACGCAAGATATGGAGAAGTCACACTATTGTGCCAGGGGTGTCTACATCAAGAATACAAGACATGGAGGGGGTTTAGTGTGCTCATGTTGTCTTCAGGAAATGTTTAGCTGGTTTTACTGTACCACCTTTGGATGCAAAGTGTTGATTGACATTAGAAAGAGAATGGGGTATAGGAGGGCCTCTTTATTTGGCAGTTTAAGGAAATGCTTAAAGCTTAAGCCAGACCAAGCCTAAAAGAGAGGGCAAAAAGGCCTATGCTGATATTTTTAACAATACCATTTGTATATTTTGTATTTTGAAAACAGGCTATTTTAACCCAAAAGAGAGGTGGGTAACTAAAATTTAAAATGTCTTTCTCCATCTCTCTCTAACATATAAAACACTCTCTCTCACTTAGTTCTCATTAAAAGAAGCACATTTCAGCTCCTCCCTGCCAAAAAAGCAAATTTTGCATATTGTCTCATGGTATTCTCTCTCTAAAACGTGAGCTTGAATGTTTTCAAATCACCACCTAAGTTTCAGTCAACTTCAAACTCCCCTTTGCCATCTACTTGGAGTTTTTCCCCAGCTAGTTGTGCCTTAATGACATCTATTATCCATGAAATGCGAGCAAAAATCCAAGCAAACACTCCATGGGTCTCCTTGGGAACCTCAATAGCACCAATCCACCAAATTTCTTTCTCCAACTAAACACGGAAAGATGGTGCAGAATCCTTGTTCATAGCTGTACATTTTACATGAAATAATGCCTTGTTCATGAGAGTAATTCCCATCCTTTCTAGTCATCATTTCTTCACAATCTGACACTCGTGTAGCTGGAGCACAAACATCAACTTTGAACCTATCACTGCAAGATGTCAAAAATTAACCATAATTTGAAAAAAAAATACAAGGCATTACTGTAGCCTCACCATAGTGGTACACCATAAACATGTATCATTTCCATTTGAAGCCTTCTCAAATCAACAAAAATATTTTTTGACATTGAGTATGGAAATCCGTTGTCCACCTTGTCTGCACCTACGCTTTGCATTGGGACGTTTCCTTACTCCTTTTGACCGCTTGGTAAAGATGGATGAAAGCATTATCTCCTCTATGTGCAAATAGCCTCCTATTCAAAAGTACACATCCTTATTTGAGCCCTTCTTAACAATATTGATCTTAAGTATATAGGAAAAACATTCCCAGTAATTCCTCTTTTCCTTAAAGCATCCTTAAGAAGACCATATAAGGCAATGCAGCCCCTAGTACTAATTCCAAGTTCATCACAAGCCTTCTGTACATCAACATCGCTCGCAAGATTTGGAAACTTTCGCATCATATCCTTTGTGATAGAATTGTTTAAATGTTTTGCATTTGGTGCTCATAAAAGGGCCACTACATCCAATTTCTTGAGGCACAACTCAGCAAATGGATGCGATCCTCCTGGCTGTGGCCACCAGATAGCTCTTGGATAAAATTCCTACAAGAATGAAAAAAAAATTACCACAAAAGAAACTTAAAGCATAGATTAGAGCATAGCAAAAGGCACCTTGTAGCTGTAACCCTTCTTCTTTGAGCACCACCTTCGAGGGGGTAAAGTCTGTATGGAATTGAAGCTCCTCTTACGTTCCCTAGAGAGAAAATTGATTTTTGGGTATACATATAGGTTGGGGAGAAGTTTTGAGGAAAAGTGAGGTTTTTATTTTAAAAAGTGATTTTTTTGGGCTGGGGCTATGGATGCTCTTGATGATGTGGAAAAAGAACGTGGGGAGGGTAGTTATTGTCATAAGGACCACCACTCATTTGGGTAGAGAGAGAATGTACCTATCCTCCCTCTGTAGTCTCTATTTCAACATACAAAAAGCCTATGATAGCCTAAAAAAATCACATGAGAATACCCTCATTCGATGGCCTTGTCTCCTAAATCACATAAATTTTTAGCCTTAATCCCTTAAAATTAGGGATCCTTACAAGGCCCTTTTGGGTTCATATTTTTCCTAATGCATGGGAAATTATAGGCACATTACTTGTTGAGGCTAGGCTCTATTGAAACAAAGAACTGCAAGGTCCACCACTTGCCCTAGGTTGGATTGAAACACGAAGAGTAGCAAAAGATAACACTTTCCAAGCCTATGCTGTGTTGAAGCATGGAGAGTATTAGAGTTCATTTCTATGCTAAGCGTAGAAAATTGATAGAATATGTCCAAAACTAGTTGCTTAAACTAGACAATATTGAGGCATTGACACCAGATCCACATTTGTCCAAATTTCACTCTATTAGGCTAAGTACTCAAAACAAATACTAAAAGTGAGACTTTCTTAAGGAATGCAAGGACACAAGGTCCACCATGTGTCCAAGCTAGACTATAGGCAAAGAACTAGAGCCCATAATTCACGGGCAATTAGTTTTTCAATTTGGGATCAATTTAAGCCGCACAAAGACAATTATATACTAGTGTTGGCATTGCTATAAGGGAAATCAATTGATCAAGCCTCCTCAAATAATCATAGATATTAATACACAATCCACTAAATGTACATAATACTTGCAACGTACACAAGAAATGATACAAGGATGTTTCATGTATAAGGTACAATGTATTGAGTGATAAGGTATAATTGTTTTGAGTGAAGAAAGTGATGTTAGAAATTTTTCCAGCCTAGAATTTAAGATTTCTAACAAATATGAAGTAGATTCAATATCCTCAGTCCAAAAAAATTGAATAGCTCAATAAAAAAGAAGCAAAGCATAAGAGCACTCTAGATCTAGTTGAATTATAAACCAGACAAAAACTTCATATCTTTCTTCACTAATTATGAAAATAGTGTTGACATATATACTTAGAATCATGCTTTTTCAAACAATGATTGTGTTTTAGCTTTGAACTCATTCAAAAACAATGTTTTTTGAAGTACAATACTTGATAATGTCAAGTAAAGTCATAGTCAGCAAATTATTCTTCTCTTGCTTCAATATGATGAACAATCTCAATGCAAGAAAATTTGGAGCAAAAGTATAGCAATTTTTTTCTTGGAAAGCGGAACATCGCAAACTATTTATGTAGCCCATTAGGTTTTCTTCTTCTACGTAGGCAACTATGTACACTTGATCTTCCTCTTTTTTTACTTATGGTACTTTAAAATAGAGTATCTAGAAGCTCTTGGAAATTTATAGTTTGCATAATCTTTTTCAATCTGGCAATCTATACTTATGTCCTCCCATAGTTCAAAAGAATAGCACCACATTCAAGGGTTACATGCACAAATAGCCCGTAACGAGCTCCTCCGATACATGAAAGTCGAACTTCAAAAGCAATGCCCTTAATATGAAAAATTGCATCTTTGTAAATAGCAAAGGTTGGTATCTCCAAAGGATCTTCATGTCAAGTATAGTGTGAATAGGCCTACTTTTTATATCACTCAACTTCTTTTCATCTGCAAAAAAAGGAAACATGTCATGCATATAGATCATCCCAATATATAGGAATGTTGTATAATACAATGGTTCTATCATATGGAAGACTGAGTACAACTCTTACAAAATATCTCTAAGAATTGGGATTGTACCTAGAAAATTCATAAATATATCATGTGCTTTGAATAAAACAACCGCTCTTTCCCCACCTATAAGTGTCTAACTTATAGCCTATATGGACTAAATATACCCTTGTATGGAGCACATGTGATACAACTTCGCATCTACAAGCAGACCTCAGGCAATAAGGGTTGCAATTTTGGGAAGTAAAGGTCAATTGCAATGTGTTTTTTTAGAGATCCACCACTAAGTGCCCAAGCTACACTCTTGGCTAGGCTCTAAATGAAAAATAAAAGTGTTAACAATAGCATACCAAGAACCAAGGTCCACTAGGTGTCCAAGCTAAGCATAGGGAATTTGAATAATGTCTTTTGTAATCAACTAATCATTTTTGATTCAAAGTCTATTTTTTTTCTAAGTTAAGATCTAAAGTAAATAAGATTTTTTCTACTATTTATTGTTAAAGGTATAGTGCTCCAAGATCCAGAATACGTCTAGATTAGTAATTCATGTTATAGTCTCTATTTAGAGATCTACCATTTAAAAAGTAAAATAGTTTACTCATCACATTCAAATGTTAGATGTTAAACTTGATAGACTAAATTCTAACATTAAATGTGAGAAAAAATATTACGATGTACAAGAAGGGGTGGACAAAAATGGTGTGTCAAGGACAAAACTATTTTTGGAATTGTTTGACCAAACATGGTTGACCAAAATGAAAAACTATAGGGCATGTTATATATCAATGGATAAATTTTCAAAAGGAGAATCCAAATCTATAACGGGGACACAATTTAGCATTGATTTGTAAAATTTTTACTAGTCTTCAATATTGACAAAAATAGCTATTGAAAAACACCTTCCCACCCTTAAAGTGAACCACCTATTCATGCTTTCACCCCATTACATACGTTTCTCCATTTCCAGAATTTCATGCATTGATAAAGGAGCAAGTTCTTCGTGTTCTAATTGCATTGTAGCCATCCAATTTTTAGACATTCAGGACGCAGTTTGCATAGGCCCACAAACATCACTATGCACAAGTTGCAATCTGCATGTAGCCCTAACAATTAACCATACTTTGGAAATTTTGAATGCTGCATCTTACCCAAAATGCCCTTCACAAACATGCTTCACAAGTTCTTCAAGAGGCGGCAAAGAAGCAACCATATAATGTTTTTGCAAACGCAGTAAACTGGTAAAATTTAGATGTCCAAAACGTGTATACCAAAGTTTTTCTTTGAAAATAGTGTTTGAATCCACAATTGCATTTGCAAAATTCTTCCCACACTTTTCATACAAAGTGAGCTTATACAACCCATGGCACAAAACGCAAAATGTAACAATTTTGTCACCAACATTGAGATCATGAATTGTACATCTGTCATTCACAAATTTCATAACAAGACCAAGTCTAGCAAGTACATTTACAGACAGAAGGTTCTTTTTGGTCTCAAGTACATAAAGTGCATCAAAAAGTGTGAAAGAGATGTCATTTGTAGTAGTTAGCATAATATTTTGAACTCCATGAATTGGATAAGAGGAATTGCTGGCACAAGTGATATTGTATTCCTACGAGGGATAGACTCAAGAGAGTTAAACAAGTCACGATGGAATGTGCTTTGTAGCACCACTATCAAAGTAATGTTAGGAAATAACACGTAGCTAAATAGATAATTGAGTAGATTACTTAATGGAGAGAGACAGATTTATATACACGAGATTATAGAGTAGAGAGAGAGAGAGAGTACACACGATATACGTGGTTCACCCAATGTGGGCTACGTCCACGGGAAAGCAGCCACTCAATGGCTTTAGTACTTCAAAACAAGAAGTAGTTTACAAAAGGATTATACCCTTAATGGAGCTCCCGCCTTGCTTCACTCTCACCACCTCACACTCACCTTGTTGCATCAACTTCACACTATGAAATGTGTGTAGAAATGGCCTCCTTTTATAGGCCAAAAGGGCTGCCCTCTCTTATGAGAGACAGCCATGTGTAGCCGCCCTTGTGCGAATAAGTCCAAATCGGACCCTCCAATCCGCCCATGTGTGGCCGCCCTTGAGACGACAAGTCCGCTTTTGAATTCGGCCACCGGCCACTGGCCATTGACTTCCGACCACTGGCCACCGGCCATTGACTTCCGACCACCGGCCATCAACCATTGACCACCGGCCAACCAACCAGTTGTTTTCCGACCACTTTCCGACCGCCATCCGGCCATAATATTCCGGCGAAATTAAAGTTGCCCTTGATTCTTGTCCGTGAAAATTTTGGTTTTCGGTGAGTGGTTTTCCTTCACGCACGATGGCTTCTCCTCATAATGGGGGCCTTACAAATGTGCGCTTTTACCACAGAAAATTACAAGGGTAAATCAGGCTCCATACTTAACAATCTCCCACTTGGAGACTGATCTCCAAACCAAACCTGTGACTGCTTTTCATTCTGGCTTCTTATCCTTGAATGCCGATTGAAGATGAGAAAAATCTCAACTTCTCCTTGTTGACCACCTTTGTAAACATGTCTGCAGGATTTTCACTTGTATGCACCTTTCCTAACTTTAGTTGTCCCTCTTCCAAAAGAGTGCGTATGAAGTGATATCTCACCTCAATGTGCTTTGTCCTTGAATGAAAGGCTGAGTTCTTTGCAAGATGGATAGCGCTTTGGCTATCACTATACAAGACACAATTGTCTTGTTTGAATCCAAGCTCTTCTAAGAATCTGTGAAGCCACAGAATTTCTTTGCTTGCCTCCATCATTGCTACATACTCTGCTTCCGTGGGAGAAAGTGAAACCACTTTCTGCAGCTTTGAAGCCCAGCTTACTGTTGTGCCTCCAACCGTGAACACATAGCCAGTAGTGCTCCTTCGAGTATCTTTGTCACCTGCCATATCTGCATCAGCATACCCTTATAGAAAAATATCAGTTCCTCCAAAATACAAAGCATTTGTTGTTGTCCCTTTTAGATACCTAAGTATCCACTTCACAGCTTGCCAATGCTCTTTACCTGGGTTGTCCATGAACCTACTCACAACTCCCACTGCATGTGCAATGTCTGGCCTTGTCCAGACCATAGCATACATTAGAGAACCTACCTCTGCAGCATATGGAACTTTAGACATATAGGCTATCTCCTCTTGTGTCTTTGGACACATATCCTTCGTTAGTTTTAAATGACCAGCCAAAGGTGTAGAAACTGGTTTTGCATTTTGCATTGCAAACCTTTCTAGTACCTTCTTGATGTAATCTTCTTGAGATAGCTTTATTGTCTTCTTCATCCTGTCCCTTGATATTTTCATACCAACTATCCTCTTTGCAGCACCTAAATCTTTCATTGAAAAAGATTTGGACAGCTCCTCTTTTAGGTCTTTGATGTCCTGCATGTTAGCACTTGCAATCAACATGTCATCAACATACAACATTAGGATGATGAATTTCCCATCTCCCAAATTCTCCGTGTAGACGCAGTGATCCGAGTTTCATCTTGTGAATCCATGATCCAACATCCATCGATCAAACTTCAAGTACCATTGTCTTGATGCTTGCTTTAAACCATACAAGCTCTTCTTTAATCTGCAAACCATTTTCTCCTTACCTTTTACTTCATACCCCTTTGGTTGAAGCATGTAGATTTCCTCCTCTAAGTCACCGTGAGGGAATGCCGTATTTACATCCATTTGCTCGAGATTTAGATCATGAGTAGCCACAAGGCTTAACACTAGGTTGGTAACCTAATAGGACATAAAAGTGTCCTTTCAGGGTTTTGAAAAAAACCTCCAAAACCATAGTAGATCCACTCATTTTGTAAAATCCTTTCATGAGGTTATAGTTCAAGGACTACTACACATGGAAAAAATAAGAAACTTGTAAAATTTCTCATCTTTTGGTCACACCAAGCCTCCAAACTTGATGGACCAGTGCATTTTCATCTAAACAGTCATTTCTTACGTTTTGTTGCATAAAAATAAGATTAGGGATTTTTGTAGGACTTGAGATAAATTCCCTAGTTAACTTCAATGGGTTGGTGATCAGAACATATGATTGCTTCTCACTCACTATCTTTTGTTTTGCCAAAATAAATAGGTACAAAAAGTTGAATTTTTACCATTCTGCAAACATATCATCAAAATTTCTATAGCCACGCTCAATACAAATAATATATGCATGTTTTCTTAGTTCCCTATTGTCCTTTATGTTCATAAGGAGGCATGGAGCATGTCAAAAGAATAATACATCTCTTACCAAGGGGAATCTTGGGGACAAAGATGAAGTGTTAAATACAGTAAACATGAAAAAACTGGGTTCAACATTATGAGTTGTAGAATCCCATAGAAACTAGTCAATATCTAGCCAAATTCGATCCTTATGACTAGATATGGTTACTACCTACAAAATGCATGTAGTTGTCACAAGAAACTAACAATATTGAAAAATCTATACTTGATATACTAGAATGTTTCGTTTTCTTCTATAATTGGAAAAATCAACCATCGTTGTGTACTATGCAAAATAGGGTATTAGGTGCCCCAAAACTCAAGGAATGTTAGCTTTATGTTACAATATGCGACATAGAAAATAAAAAATGCATTTGGATATCATGAAATCCACCAAAAAAATCATAAAAGAGCTAAAATTGGCTAAAAAAACAAGATTTGACAATTTTTGTAATCTGGTCATAACTTACAACTTTTATATTTATTTATCCCTAGAAGCATCAGGACATGTTGAGGACTACTAAAGATAGTTCTCTAGCATTATATACCTCACAAACATGAATTCTAGAGTGGTATAGTTGCAAAAATTTGAAAAAAGCCAAAAACAGGACCCGTTTTCTCACACAGTTTAGGTTGTGAAATGTTGTGCAAGGACAATGTTAAAGATGGAATTGATATTCCAAAAAAATGTCAAGTTTTTTTCAGCTCATGAGACAAATTTCTAGATAGATAGCACCTCAAAATCCATTTTGAAACTCTTGACATAATTCAAGGAAAATGGTCACTTAACATGACATAAAAGTGTCCCAGGACATAAAAGTGTCCCATTACCAACCTAGTGTTAAGACAAGCCTAATTGAGTTCATTTTTACAACAGGAGAAAATATTTCATTGAAGTCAATACCTTTCTTTTGAGAAAAACCTTTTACCACAAGCCTAGACTTGTACCTTTTCTTCCCACCTTCTTCTTCCTTTAGCTTGTACACCCATTTGTTTTGAAGTGCCCGCTTACCTTTAGGCAACTCAACCAACTCCCATGTTTGGTTGCGATGTAGTGAGTCCATCTCCACTTGCATGCTCTTCGTCCATTCTTCTTTGGATTCATGTTGCATAGCTTCTTCATATGATTCCGGCTCTCCAGAATCTGAGATCAAGAGATGGTTGAAGGAAGGAACAAACCTTTCTGGAGGTCTACTTGCTCTTGTAGATCTTCGGGGAATAGGTTGAGGCTCCTCATTTGGTTGAAGTTGTTTCACATTGTCACCATTTGCAGTCCTTGAGTCTTCACCGTCCTCAAGCTCCATGTACTCATCACCTGTTTCTTTTGTTTGTTTTCTTTCCAAGTAATCTTTGTATATATTTTGTTCGTTAAAAATTACATCCCTACTCCTTAAGATTTTACCATCTTTAGGATTCCATAGGCGATACCCAAAGTTTCCTTCTCCATAGCCAATGAAGAAACACTTTTTGGACTTTGCATCCAACTTTGATCTTAGGCTTCTATCTATGTGCATGAAAGCCTCACACCCAAACACTTTGAGAAATGCATAATTCACCGGTTTACTTGTCCATGCCTCTTCTAGAACTCCCCCATCCAATGCCGTTGAGGGTGACCGATTGATTAAGTACACAGGCGTACTTACAGCTTCCGCCCAAAGCTCAAGCGGTAGGCCTGCATGTAGCCGCATGCTTCGTGCTCGTTCCATGATTGTCCTGTTCATCCTTTCCGAAATCCCATTTTGTTGAGGTGTCCTTGGAGTTGTCCTTTGCCTCCAAATGCCATTGCTAGCACAAAAGCTTTCAAAAGCTTGGCTGCAATATTCGCCTCCATTGTCGGATCTGAGGCATTTAACCTTGGTACCTGTTTCATTCTCCACAAAGGCTTTCCACCTTTGAAATATGGAAAATACATCGGATTTATTCTTCATGACATAAACCCATGTTTTTCTAGTCGCATCGTCTATGAATGTTACATAGTACAATGAGCCACCAAGTGATGGTGTACTTGCAGGACCCCAAACATCAGAATGAACCAACTCAAGTTTTTTATTTTTTCTTTCATTTCCTGATTTTTGAAATTTTACCCTCTTTTGTTTACCATAAACACAATCTTCACAGAACTCTAAGTCCACTTCTTTCAAACTTGGTAGAAGCTTCTTTGTTTGAAGGATTTGCATTCCTTTGGCACTCATATGCCCAAGTCGGTAGTGCCACACCGCACTGTCAACTTCTGTAGTTGCTGCACAAGCTGAAGGTTGCGTGCTAACAGTACACAAGTAAAGTGTACCGACTTTTTCACCCTTGGCAACCACTAAAGATCCCTTTGAGATCTTCCACCGTTTGTTTCCGAATGCAATGTTGTGACCTTCATCGTCCAATTGTCCTGTAGAGATCAAATTTTTGCGAAGAGAAGGAACATGCCTAACATCTTTAAGCTTCCATTCATTTTCGTTAGCAGTTTTGATGGAAACTGTACCTTTGCCGATAATCTCACAAGCTTCATCATCTCCCAAGTATACATACCCAAAATTACCTTTGGTGTAGTCTTGGAAATGTTGCTTGTGTGGTGTCGCATGGAATGAAGCCCCGGAATCTACTATCCAGGAATTAGACACATTGTCTAATGAGAGAATTAGAGCATCTTGCTCTACTTTACGTGCCACATTGGCCTCCGATGTTGGCTTGTTGTCTTGAGACTCTGTCTCCTTCTTCTTCTTGGACCAGCAATCCTTCTTGACGTGGCCCTTCTTGCCGCAGTTCCAACATTCAAGAACTAACTTTGTGCGTGACTTGCTCCGCCTTGAGCGATCACGACCCTTTTGGTTTTTGAACCTCTCCTTAAGCCTTCCTCTTGTTTCCACTGATAGTGCAACACTTGATGATTCTCCTGTGCTTCTCCTTCGCATTTCCTCGCTTAGGAGAACACCCACAACATCATCAAACTTAAGAGTATTTGTGCCAGAGATAGAATTACTTACAGCCATCACAAGGCTGTCCCAACTATCCGGTAGAGATGATAGTATAAGGAGAGCTCGCACTTCGTCATCGAAATTGATTTTCACTGATCGAATTTGACTTATGTTTGTGTTAAAGTCATTTAGGTGTTCTGCAACTGAACCATTCTCTGCCATCTTTAGATTGAACAAGCGCTTCATAAGAAATACCTTATTGGATGCCGATGGTTTCTCGTAGAAGTCGTCAAGTGACTTCATCAAGTCCTCCGTGGTCTTCATCTCCGAAACATTGAAGGCCACCGTGGACGCCAAGCTTAACCGGATTGTTCCCAGTGCCTTTCGATCAAGGACAATCCATGCTTCATCTGCCATTGTTGCGGGCTTCTTCGCAAGACCGCCTAGTGGCAAACAGAGGTCCTTCTGGTAGAGATAGTCTTCAATCTGCATCTTCCAATGTTGGTAGTTTTTTCCGTTGAACTTCTCAATCTTGAGCTTCCCTTCCTCCGCCATAACTCCCACTCAATTCAAGGAATCCTTTCCTTGAGATAATTTAGCTACGAGCAAACCTTGCTCTGATACCAGTTGTTAAGAAATAAGACGTAGCTAAATAGATAATTGAGTAGATTACTTAATGGAGAGAGACAGATTTATATACACGAGATTATAGAGTAGAGAGAGAGAGAGAGAGAGAGAGAGAGTACACACGATATACGTGGTTCACCCAATGTGGGCTACGTCCACGGGAAAGCAGCCACTCAATGGCTTTAGTACTTCAAAACAAGAAGTAGTTTACAAAAGGATTATACCCTTAATGGAGCTCCCGCCTTGCTTCACTCTCACCACCTCACACTCACCTTGTTGCATCAACTTCACACTATGAAATGTGTGTAGAAATGGCCTCCTTTTATAGGCCAAAAGGGCTGCCCTCTCTTATGAGAGACAGCCATGTGTAGCCGCCCTTGTGCGAATAAGTCCAAATCGGACCTTCCAATCCGCCCATGTGTGGCCGCCCTTGAGAAGACAAGTCCGCTTTTGAATTCGGCCACCAGCCACTGGCCATTGACTTCCGAACACCGGCCACCGGCCATTGACTTCCGACCACCGGCCAACCGACCAGTTGTTTTTCGGCCGCCGTCTGGCCATAATATTCCGACGAAAAAGAATATTCCGGCGAAATTAAAGTTGCCCTTGATTCTTGTCCGTGAAAATTTTGGTTTTCGGTGAGTGGTTTTCCTTCACGCACGATGGCTTCTCCTCATAATGGGGGCTTTACAAATGTGCGCTTTTACCACAGAAAATTACAAGGGTAAATCAGGCTCCATACTTAACAAGTAACATACGTGTGAATCTACAGCAAACTAACACACATGCATCATGAACAAAAGGATCATAAGAACACTTTGTGCTAAAAGCCCTCTTTGCATCTACATCTACATTAGCATCCAAGTATCCTTTCACAAAAGATTCAACAATAGTTGCACTTGTAGTGGAACCAACCTCTTTCTTCTTGGCCTCTTTTACCTTCAATTTAGGACATTGATTAATCAAGAGAGTATTAGCCTTGCAATGATGACAACGCATCTTTTTCTTTCCCTTTTTAGCAAAATTCCTAGATGAAGTGTTGTCGTCAGAAACATTAGGAACATGTGCATTAGGAAAAGGATGGGGTATATGAGGGCCTCTTTATTTGCCATGAGCTTATGGAGGTGATTAACATTTTGACAAATAGGTGTATTCCATGTGTGCAAAAATGGTGGGTGTGTAAGAGATGTGTAAGAGTGGTCAAAGGATGAACTTTTTCCCCCAAAAAGGAGGTGGACAATTTTATGATTTTTGGCCTCCCATAACTCCCACATATGATCTCCAATTTGAGAAAAGATAATAGATCTGCAATCTATGCATCGAGCTCTTTCCATAGATATGCTACATGATATGGTTTTACCCGTTAGATTTTAAATTCCATTTTAGAGGAAAACTTTGAATTCAATTAAACTAGCCGTTTTCCTATTTGAATATAAAAGCTGTCCTTTGATTACTTTTCTAATACTAAAGGTTTGACCTCCTTAACACTAGAATGGTAACCTAACAGGACATAAAAGTGTCCTTTCAGGGTTTTGGGAAAAAATTCCAAAACCATAGAAGATCCACTCATTTTGAAAAATCCTTTCATGAGCTTATAGTTCAATAACTACTACATATGGAAAAAATGAGAAACTTGTAATTTTTCTCATCCCTTGGGCACTACAAGCCTCCAAAGTTGATGGACCAGTGCATTTTGCCCAAAACATCAATTTCTTACGGTTGATTGCATATAAATAAGAGTGGGGATTTTTGTAGGACATGAGATAAAATGCCCCGTTAACTTCAGTGGGTTGGTGACCAAAACATATGGTTGCTTTTACCTCACCAATTTTTTTTGGGCAAAAAAAATAGGTACAAAAAAGTTGCATTTTTGCCATTCTGCGGACCTATCATCAAAGTTTCTATAGTCACGCTCAATACAGATACTATATACATGTTTTCTTAGTTCCCTTTGGGCCTTTGGATTCAAAAGGAACCATGGATCATGTCAAAAGGATAATGGATCTCTTACAATTGGAACTTTGGGGGCAATGACAAAGTGTTAAATATAGCAAACATGAAAAAATTGGGTTTAGCATTATGACCTCTAGAAACCCATAAAAACTACTCAATATCTAGCCGAGTTTGTAGTCTATGATTAGATATGGTTACTACCTACAAAATACACACAATTGGCCTAAGAAACTAGCAATATTGAGAAAGTTATACTTGCTACTCTAAAATATATCGTATTCTTCAGCAATCAAAAAACTCAACCATCATCATATACTATGCTATATAGCATATTAGGTCCCCCAAAACTCAAGGAAGATTAGCTTTATGTTATACATTACACTTACACAATCAAAATTGAATTTGGATATCAAGAAAGCCACCATATCATAAAAGTGCTAATTTTGGCCAAAAAACAGGATTATGCAATTCTTGTAAATTGGTCATAACTTTCAATTTTAACACTTAGCTCTCCCTACAAGAATCACAACATGTTGAGAACTATGAAGTCCTAACCTCTAGCCATCTAAACCTCACAAACATGAATTTTAGAGTGGTATAGTTGCCAAAAATTGAAAAAAAAACCAAAAACAGGACCCGTTTTTCACACAGTTTAGGTTCAAAAATGTTGTGCAAGAGTAAGGTTAATGGTGAGATTGATACTCCAAAAAAAATGCTAAGTTTTTTTCAGATCATAAGGCAACTTTGTGGATATATAGCACCTAGAAATTCATTTTCATACTCTTCAAATAATTCAAGCAAAATGGTCACTTAACAGGACACAAAAGTGTCCAAGGACATAAAAGTGTCCTGTTACCATTCTAGTTTTAAACTGCCAAATAAATAGGCCCTCCTAAACCCCATTCTCTTCCTAATGGATTTTCCACTTGTTGGAGAACCATGAGAAGTGGCTACATTACTGTTACCACCTTTTCTTTGAAAAACAACAAAAGCCTATTCAATTGCATGCTATTTAGCCTTTTTCTTTGTTGAAAGTGACTCTTGCAATTGAAATGTACATAATACATTAAACTTGACAACATCAGGATTTCCTTGGTTCATAAGTCTCCAAGTACTAGCAAAAGTCTGGTAAGAATCTAGAAATGCATCAAGAACAGTTTGCACAAGTGAACTGCTAGAAATGACTTTGGTTTGCAGAAATGAGTTGCTCATTTATATTCTTGATACCATAAAGGAAAGTGTCCATGTCATCTTCCTCATGCATAATCTTTGACTCCATCTCTTTATGTAGCAATGCAATTTTGCCGCATTACGACCTGCATAAAAACTAGCAAGAATATCCCAAGTCTTTTTTGCAAATTTAGCTGAACAAATGTGAGGAGTAATAGTGTGCTTCACAGATAGTGCAATCAATGCATGAGTCTACGCATCTCTAACATCCAAATGAGATTGCTTAGCCATAGGCAAAATAGCTATGTAGTTGCAATCTTGCCACCAAAACAACCTGCAACATCCTCAATAGAGCATGTATCCATAGTATCCAGAGGTACATCAATGCCCTAGAGTGATGGTCCTATATACAATGCACGAGGGAAAATACCTCCTAGTAGTGAGGGAAAAACTGCCCTGGTGGTCCTAAGTGTGTTCAAACACATCACTACCATATGTATATGGTAACAATTTAGAAGTCTAGCCCCCAATATGTTTTACTCCTTCACACTTCTAACTAAAGCATATTACTCCTTTTTTTTATTGTAGTCCTTGGTGTGAAACCAAGGAGTTATCATCAAAGAGGTCAACAAGATTTCAATATTCAAAGCAACGTATGAATTCAATGCTTCACTTTTCCTCTAAAACTTGAAGAAAGGGTTGGCGCTACTCCAAAGAGTCCAACAGAGTGGAATTTGGTGAAGCTTTTGCAATGGTTTGAGAGTGTCCTTTTGTGGCTGGAGTTTTTGGGTTTTTGATGGTTTTTCTTGTATATTTCAGTCACCATCAAGCGTGATTTCAAGTGTTGATAGCCTCGACTCACCTTGTACATTGTCTGCGGGCAGGCAAGGGCTTGTAGGTCAAGGTGTTTGGAGTTTGAATTGAACTTGTGGGTAGAGTTTTTAGGGAGCTTTTGAGTGGTAGTGAGTGAGGTGAGAAATTCAAGTAAATTCCTTGTGTTGTGTTGAGTTGTCTGGGTGTGTGAGTGTGCGCACGACATCTATTTCAATCACTATTTGATTTTTCTCTGATATTCTTTTTAGTTCTTTGAATGCATTTTCTTTTCTTAAGAAGGCAACAACTCCAAGGAATTGAAATTCTCCTTTGCAAGGTGTCAGTGGAAAGGGATGTAATGAACCACAACAATGATAGCTCACATCATCTCCCATACTTTGAAAACTATATTGCAATTTTGTAGTTTTAAGGAAGTCCACAATGCAATCAATACAAACCAAAGAGTTGTGGAACCTCTTGCAATAGCTAAGAGCCCATTCAAAGAATTACTAAATGTCTTCACTACAAACTACCTCCACAATGCTTTGTCAAACTAAAATGCATAGTGCAATAGGTATTTCATTGTTAAAGTGGCACTTCATATAAGGTTAATTATGTGCTATTAAATTGCATCATTGAAGTTACATGTACTAACTACTTCCTCCTAGTTAGCACATGGTGTTGACTCATTCAAAGTGTTGAAGCCTTCAAGAAGTGCATCCTAAATAATTTGTCCTACTTGATTTTCTTAACGCAATCATACATATCAATCACATCACTATCCTTGCACTCTTTGATAGAAAACAATTCTCATCTATTATTTCTTCTTGAATGGATTTCACCTTTGATTCTTCAAGAGCACGAATATCTAAATATAATTTTTGGGGGTTTACTATTCTCCTTCTCTAACTTCTCAATAATTTGTATTTAATGATTATAAACCTCAAGAGGGTCACTATATGTAAACCTATACATCATGTGCATTCAAGGACTATTTATAAAACCCCTTAGCTATGAATTTTTAAACAATAAAAGGGACCCTTTTCATATTCAAATTTTAATTTTTTTTCAAGATCATTTTTCAACACCATTCTGTATGTGAAAATGTGAGAAAATACAGAATTGCTTCTACCATGATTGGTTGTCACATTGTTGATTCATTAACGGATTATGGACCGTAGCATTTGAGTAATTTTGATGGTTTTTAACAAACATTAAATTATTTGCAATATACTATTGTTTCACTATGCCTATTGTTTATTAGAAGGCTGCGCCAAACTAGATTATGATCATTTTTGCAGCTTTGTAATAGATGATGCGATGGAACTGATTGAGCAATTTGTGCTCCTTCTCACTCCTCTAGTTTTGTAGTATAAATGTGTACATCTTTACTTTTCTAGGAAAACATGCAGGTGTACTCCATGGTTTAATACTAAACCTCTCAATAGTTCTATTGATTGGTTACTTTATAGGAATTTTTGAGTTATTTTGGCCAAATTTTGGCTTGATATGCATGGCTGGTATTTGGTTAAGAAGCTTGCTATTTGGAATTACTTTTGGTAAAAATATTCGCTCTCAAAACTAGATTTAGTTGGTTTGACATACTGTACCTGCAAACCTGGCTAACAAGTGGTGCATACTTTTCAAAACATGGCTTGTGTTGTGTATTTAACTAGGAATGATTAAACTCTAAATTTTATGATCTTAGAACTATTTAGGTATATTGCATTGTATGGGTTGAAATGATATGGTCTAAAAATGGGGAATTGTTACAAGGTTTTATTTGGTTTTTTGAATTTTTTTACTATTAGAGCTTTTGTACTACTATCGGGAGGTTCCAGACTGGTTTCTCTTGATGGAACACATCTTGGGAAATTTTTGACTAGACTAATGGCTACTAGAGGATCTTTTATTGCTATTTTTCAAGCTTAATTGGTGATACTAAAGGAATTCAATGATGGTTGTAGTATAGAATAGTGGACACTATCAGTTAAAGTTATGACTTTGTCTTTTCACTCATTAATTAGGCATTGTAACTGTACTCATATTCTTGTCTCATACAAACATCAAATTGACTAAGGTATTGATTGGTTAATGGTCTTGATTATGGTACATGTGTAGAACCTTGCATTTAATTATTGTTTACGAATTGGAAACCTGATTTGGTTTGGCAAAGAGGTTCATGTCTTGACTTTTGGAAAAAACACTTGGATCAAAAGGGGTGATGGCCTTCTGATCATAACATAACTTAACATAAGTATTTTAAAAAAAACAATGGGGTAATTATGTTTTAAAAAAATAGAAAGGCTCTCATTTTGGATCAGAAGGGTATTGGACTTCTGATCATAAGCTAAATAATTGTTTTTTTCAAAAAAGAATAGATACGAGGAATCCTCAAATTCTTTACACTGGATCGAGGGGTAATGGCTTATAATCTCATGTTACCATATACATGTGGTAGTGATGTGTGTGAACACACTAGGACTGCCAAGGCATTTTTTCCCTCTTCAAGAGGTTTTTTCCCCCGTGCATTGTATATGCGCCCATCACTCTAGGGCTATCTATCTTTCCATTGCACACTAAGTAATACACTCTCTATTGTGTGCCTTGAGCTTCCTTCGTCTTCTCCAAGCTGCGTGTGTCTCTCTACAACCCTAATTCCAACAATTGGTATCAGAGCAGGTTGCGTCCTCCCGCGCATAGTCGCCAGCTGCTCCAATACACGCCTGCTCACTTTCTCGGGATTCAGTGAGCTTTGGAGAGCGTTCGTAGGTCGAAATCAGATTTTTGATTTGGGCTCATTTCGGCCTCCGTTTCCACTATAGGCAATACTACACAGGCTATTTTGTCATTTTGTGCAGAATTTCTGTCAGTGTCGTTTTCTGCATAACAGGTGCCTTATAGTCTTCTACGGTTTGTGCTATATAGCACGTGTTGTTCCCGCTCCGTTTCTCCTATTTTCCGGTAGTTTTCACATCAGGTGCAGCATTTACCATGGCTGACAACAACAACACAGATGTGTTCAAGATGTTTGTTGCTGAGGACAGGTTGGATGGGGATAACTACCCTATGTGGGCTTATATGATGCAACATGTTCTTGTGTCAAAAGGTGTCTGGAACATTGTGCAGGGCATTGATGTACGTCCTGGTTCTGAGGATGTAGGCGATGTTGAGGATGTTGCAGGTCTTGCTGCAAGGATTGCTGCTGTTAGAGTTGTTTTGCCTATGGCAGAACAAGCTCGTTGGGATGTAAAGGATGCGCAGGCTCATGCATTAATTGCGTTGTCTGTGAAGCGCACCATTGTTCCTCACATTCGTTCAACAAAATCTGCAAAATAGGCTTGGGATATTTTGGATGGTCTTTATGCAAGTCGCAATGAGGCTAAAATTGCTTTGTTGCATAAAGAGCTGGAGTCGAAGATTATGCATGAGGAAGATGATATGGACACTTTCCTTGCTAGTGTCAAGGATATCAATGAGCAGCTTATTTCTGAAGGTGAAATCATTTCAGACAGTTCCCTTGTACAGACTATTCTTGATGCCTTACCAAATTCCTACCAGACTTTTACTAGTACTAGGCGACTGATGACCCAAGGAAATCCTGAAGTTGTCAAGTTTGATGCATTATGCACATTGCTGTTGCAAGAGTCACTTTCTAGAAAAAACACGACTAGGCAGCGTGCAGTTGAACAAGCTTTTATTGCTTCTCAAAGAAAGGGTGGTAACAGTAATGCAGCCAGTTCTTATGGTTCTGCTGCGAGTGGAAAAAATTTTGTTCCTAATGCTTCTGCTGGAAGCACTTCGTTTGGAAATTCTGGTGATAAGGGCAAAAAGAAGATGCGTTGCCATTATTGTAAAGCTAATGATCACTTGATCAAGTCGTGTCCTAAGTTGAAGGCTAAAGAGGCTAAGAAGAAAGAGGGTAGCTCCATTGCAAATGCTGGTTCCACTACAAATGCAACCATTGTTGAGTCTTCTGTGAAAGGAGACTATGATACTGATGGTGATGCAGAATGGGATTTTAGCACTGAGTGCACTTACAATCCTGTTGTCCATGATGCATGCTTGTCAGTTGCTGCAGATTCACATGTGTGGTATTTTGACAGTGGTGCTACAAAGCACAGTACCTCACATCGTGAATTGTTTACCTCTCTCGAGTCTGTCCCTCATGGGAATTCTGTCACTTGTGCCAACAATGCCTCTTATTCAGTTCAAGGAGTTGGAAAGATTGTGCTTACTACTGCAAATGGAAGTTCCTTCACACTTGTTGATGCACTTTATGTACCTAGGATCAAGAAGAATCTCTTGTCTGTATTAGCACTTGCTAGACTTGGCCTTGTAGTCAAATTTGTGGATGACAGATGTACAGTTCATGATCTCAGTTTTGGTGATGAAATGGTTGCATCTAGCCTTTTGTGCCGTGGGCTGTATAAGCTCACTTTGTATGACAAGTGTGGACAAAATTTTGCAAATGTTGTTGCAGATTCAAGGGCTATTTTAGATGCAAAACTTTGGCATGCACGTTTTGGTCATCTGAATTTTGCCAGTTTGCTGCGTTTGCCGAAATCTGATATGGTTGCTTCTTTGCCGCCTCTTGAAGCACCCGTCAAACATGTTTGTGAAGGCTGTATTTTGGGTAACATGCAGTGTTCTAAGTTTCCAAAGGATTTTTCAGTTCGGGCCACATGCAGGTTGCAGCTTGTGCATCGTGATGTTTGTGGGCCCATGAAAACACCGTCCTTGGGCAATTACCTATACTTCGTGACTTTCATTGATGATTACTCCAGGCATGCATGGGTGTTTTTGCTTAAAGTGTAGTCCGAAGTTTTTATGTGCTTCAAACAATTTCTGGCTATGGCTAAAAATGTCTCGAAATGTACTATGGGCACCCTCCGTTCCGATCGAGGGGGGAGTATATGTCTCATGAATTTAATGCATTTCTGGCTAGTCATGGGATAAAACACCAATGTTCAGTGCCTTATACACCTCAGCAAAATGGTGTTGCTGAGAGGAAAAATAGGTCACTTACGGAAATGGCACGATGTATGGTCAAAAGTCAAGCTTTGCCGCATTCCTTTTGGCTTGAGGCCATCTTGGCTTGTTTTATCCCAAGGGGGGATCATTGCCTCCAGACTTACATGCCTTTTCGGACTCAGATTGGGCTAGTTATTTTGACACGCGAGGGTCCACAAGTGGTTTTTGTTTCATGCTTGGCAGTTCATGTATATCATGGTTGAGCAAGAAGCAACCTAGTGTGTCCACTTCGAGTTGTGAGGCTGAGTACAGGGCAGTCTTCATAGCTACGGTTGAGTGTGTATGGCTCAGACGCCTTATGGCTGATTTGGGTGTTGGACAGGACACTGCCAACACTATCTACATTGACAGTCAGAGCGCCTTGGCAGTTGTGAGAAACCCATTTTTTCATGCTCGCACAAAGCACATTGAGGTGCATTACCACTATGTCACGGAGAGGCTCTCAGCAGGAGAGATCAGCTTGGCTTATGTGCCAACCCAGGACAACCTTGCAGATGCTTTCACAAAGGCATTGTATCATGAGAATCTTGAAGCTTTCCGCAAAGCTTTGTGCTTACTCCCCTTTGTGGACTGATCCTGTCCTCAGGGCATGGCACTTCCCTTTACTCATGTGCCAGCTCTCGTTCACTGCATCACTCCAGGGGGGATTTGTTACCATATACATGTGGTAGTGATGTGTGTGAACACACTAGGACCGCCAGGGCATTTTTTCCCTCTTTAGGAGGTTTTGTCACCCGTTCATTGTATATACGCCCATCACTCTAGGGCTATCTATCTTTCCATTGCACACTAAGTAATACACTCTCTATTGTGTCCCTTGAGATTCCTTCGTCTTCTCCAAGCTGTGTGTGTCTCTCTACAACCCTAATTCCAACATCTCAAAACTACTATAACTTTATGGATACTTGCTCATATTTTGACACTTTTTGGATGGTAGGTATAAGTTTAAAATTTTTTAAGTAGGACATGGATAAAAAATGATAGGGTTCGTTGACACCTGTAAAACGTATCCAAGGCTAACAAATCTGTTGTCTTGTTTTTATGGATTCAAGTGAGGACTTTATGTTTACTTAAGATCTTTTTGGCTTAGCTATTGTTTGTCACTGTTGAATCTAGCCTCTTTCACTTTAGAATCAGTTTTGCTTGACTATGTTTTGTACAAAGCACTAGAATGATACCTCATTCTCATTATGATGTATGAAACTGAATCAAACACTGAGTCATTTTTGTGTTAATCATTGTACTTTGTATAAAGCCAGCTGTCTTTTGAACTATTACGTTCTTTTGTGTATAAGTATAAGTCTAAATTCTTGTTTAGGTTGACTAGTGTTAGGTGGTCAATCTTAGACTATAGGTCGGATTTGTGCTCACGGCTATTATGGTCCTTTGACTTTGCCGATTTTAGGGTTTCAGGTTAATCCATGCTTATTTACCCTGGTTCTAACTGATGTTTCAGCTACATATTTAAAGACACGCAAAGATAATGGAAAACATTTTGCAATACTTTGGAAAACATGTTTCAGCTGAATGATCATATGAGGGTCATCCATGACCCTCTGAAACACGCAAAGATAATGAAAAACATTTTGCAATACTTAAGGGATCACCCTTACATAAACCTCCTAGAACTAGACCTTTTCTTGATAGAAAAGCCAAAAGCAAAAAGATCTCTCATCCCAAGTAAATAATCCAATATCTCAATCTTTTGTTATAGGCCTTATCACTCTCCCAAGGGCTTGAGTTGGCTTCATAACCTCTTTCTGTTGCTAGCTCCCTTGTTCTTCAATGTATTAGCAATTTGCATGCTTTGCAACTTATTTATGACTCTACCTTGGCAGCTGCTAACAAGAAGTCTTCTATACTACATATGCTTTCCTTCAATGATTGGGTCAAGAGTTTGGCTACTGTTGATGGGGTTGTTATGCGCTCACAACACATTTTGCAATTACCTGTATTAGCTCTGCAATATAATCAAGATATTGCTCAATTCTCTTCTTCTGGTGCTGAACTTGCCAATTTTTTCAAAACATTATGTGGACTTGATCTTGCTTTCATTAGTACTCTTGCTAACCCTATTTTCCCCCGGTGGCCTCTTATGTAGAGACATGCTACTCTAGAAGTTGTTAATAAATTCCAAAATAATTTAGGGAAAAAGCTTTCAAAGCAAAGAGATTAAAATCAAAGATCTTGATCTTTGAACACCATGCCTTTTGGCATCAAATAGGAAATGGAAAGTGCTAGTATCAAGGCACGCTATAGTAGGCAAATTGTAGCATCGTGGACCCACGATTATCCCAAGAATAATCTTAAGACAAAAGAAGAAATTAGAAGTTGGCAATGGGCAGTTTGTGTAGGCCGGTTGAATTTTTATTGGAATGTTGGTTGCAAGGCTTGCACAGAAAACCGTAAAACCTACTAGGCAAAAGTTCATGAATGCTTAATCGCAGTAAAGGTGCAAGCCCTCTTGTCAAGGAGCACATCAAGTTGGTGTAGTTGCATCACAACAGAGATATCCATATTGAAGGTCTAATTTTTTGTTATGCTTGATTTTGGGAAAATATCCCAAAGTCCATCGTGGTGCATAATGCAGATGCATTTGAGCTTATTTTTTCTGTTTACTCTTGTGTTTTCTTGGCCCAACATGCACTATCTTTTATGTAAGTATATTTTTCTGTAAATGCACCTAATTATGAATCCCTTTTTTTTTGCAAGTGCTATCTTACATATTTTTTTAGTGGACGCCCCGAGAGTGAAATGAAGCGCAATTATGTCACCACCTTGCATGAGCACTACCATGTGTCAAAGGAGAATGCCATAGTAGATGAGTTAAAAACTAAGAAAGCTAAAGGAACTACCTCCCAATCAAGAAACCGCGCGATGTCTCCACCAATGTGGTGTGCCTAAGATTAGAACCTGAATGAGTCTGCCTTTTCCATAAGTAGGCAACTCCTTATATTACCATCAAGTAGCTATGTGAGAGGCATTCACATCATGGCCTATCCAGCCACACACCATAATATTCGTGCTCCCTCAAAAGAATAACAAGAGGCACCTCTCACATTGCTCACTGTTTGTAGGCCCCTTCTCGTTCATCCTACACATGAAGCCCTCTCGCCTACTCCAGCCGATCAAGCTGTGCACTGCACTCCGACTCAATTTGCATCCCTACCTACCATGCGACTCAGTTCTAGTCAAGCTACAATGTGACTCTTCCCACTTGACCACCACCCTTGCACTCTAGGATCATCCCCACACCTCAGGCCCGGCCTGCATCTTCCATTCTACCCATTCTAGAGAAGTCCCTCCAGAACCTAAGAAACACCAAAGGCTAAGAAACACCGCAACTAGGCGCATAAAAAATTCACGAGTTTGCAGGCTAGTTGGCAAAAGAACGTGCACAGATTGCTAGTCGAGGGTTGCTATGGTAAGCTCATGCAGAGATTGTGGTGAGAGAGGAGACCTTGAAAAAAAAAAGGGAGAGGAGCGGGGATATTGTGGTGTGTAGTTGTCAAGGTAGTGTCCGGCCACCTAGTGTGGAAGGACTAGTTGAGTTCTAGGAGTAGATCATCTTGGCATGTAACCCTGGGGCCAGGGACACCCAATCTAGTCTAATTTTCTCTCGTGACATGCACGTCACATTGGTGGAGGCAAAAGGAAGTTAGAAACAATTTTTGTTGTTTGAGAGAGAGAGAGAGAGAGAGAGAGAGAGAGAGAGAGAGAGAGAGAGAGAGAGAGAGAGAGAGAGAGAGAGAGAGAGAGAGAGAGAGAGAGAGATTTAGAGAGGGGCTATTGCAACTATCCTTTGGTATGGTCAAAGGCCTTTGTCGTCCTTCTAAACTTGTTATTTGGCTCCTATGCCTAACAATTGCTCTTGCCCTCATCTTGCTATGTTGCTTATGGAAATCTTGTTTTGGTATCTTATGTTCTCGTCTCTTAGGGACTACCTTAGCTTTGGCAACTTCACAAACATTAATGCAATTGACAACTCTACAATTTCAAGCTCTACCCTTCAAGATGAAGTTTCATGTCCCAACACCGATGGACTTGTGTGCTCCTAGGCACGCCCTTCTTCTAAGGAGCAAGATTGCAGGTAACTTGTGGAATTCTTGTGTTCCAAAGCTACTCCAGTTCTCAAAGCTAGTTCAAAGACGGCTGAAAGCATGCAATGGTGGTACAAAAAGGACTGTCCTTGACACAACATTGGCTTGGTGGTTCATTTGTGTATAAATTGGACACATGATGCGTAACTTCTCAGCATCCGGGCATGGAAAAGGAGAGCATGATGGGGCAGGGGCAGTCATCAAGAGAACCTTGACACATGAGGAATTGAAACAGATGGCTAGCCTATGAAGTGTACGGTTGATGTGGTGAAATTTTTAAAAGCAACATTTCAGCCAAGAGATCAGTCTCACAGGTGTACTACACAGAGTGGGCTCCCGCTCATTTTATTGTACTGATGGGTATTCAAAGAACAACCCGTGCGCTATGCGCTTTCGAACTCTTTCATGCTTCTGTGATCCATGTATGAGTGGCCTATGGAGAAGATGAAAAAATAGACTACACATAGAAGAATGAAAATATGTTTCCATCAAACCACTGCCGGAGTCTGTAAATACAGGAAGGTACGATGAAGAGGATGATGGGGAGGATGACAGATATTCAGATTTTGTGCCGATGAGCCAAGTTTCTAACCTGCCATTGTATGAAGGAAGCCCTGAAATGTTATGTGAAATGTTGTCCATTGGAGATAACTTTGCAGTCAAAGCAGCCGAGACTAAAGAGGACTTCTACCTTATCAAATGCATGAAGGAGTTGTACCAGACGGTGAGATCACAAAAGGATATGCGGCATAACAAGATTGTTAGAGGCGGGAAGGTTGTTGAAGGTTTTTACTATGGCCAAGTCGAAGGAAAAGTTGATACATATAGCTTATTGGATCAGACACTTGTAGTCATGATCTACTCACATCTTGTAAGGGCCACACGTTTCCCGATGGAGCCTACTATTGGAGTCCCTAATCAGTTCAAGTTATCTGTTGAAGTATACGAGAACATATACAATAGCATGCCATATGATGATGATGATAGTGATGATTGTGCATCCATGATACTTGAAGTTACACAATGCCAAAACCCTAAGTGGGAAAGTCCATGCTTTTCCTCTTGGTCAGAATATATCTTTTTGTCCTCATGGTTTACTATTTCTCTTTCTATCCTTCACTTCCAAAATACAAGTATGCACAGCAAGGTCTCCAATTACTAATTGTCTCTTAAGACTTGCCCCTAACCAAAACTAAAATAATACTAAGTAGTACCAAAAGGGTGCTAACCAGTACCAAAATAATGACAAGAAGTACCAAAATTTGGTACTTTAGCCAAATTTGCATAATCCCAAGACCATGGATCCAAGCTGCAAGCCTAGGCTACCAAATACAAGTATGCACAAAGGTCTCCAATTACTCATTGTCTCTAAAAACTTTCCCTTCACTCTAATACCATGTGAAAAATAGGGGAGTAAAGAGATCTTTGTGCCATATGTGAGAATGACAAGTATATAACTGAAATGTATGAGAGAGAAAATGATATACTGAAAGGAATATCTTTGTTAATGATGAAGAAACCTTGGCATACAATGTTGGTACTACAGACTACCAAACAGGGTACTGTAGACTACGAAACTAGGTACTGTAACACAATCTTAACAGTACCAATAACAGAGAGCAAATAGTTGGTATTGTGAGTACCAGTACCAAAGCAGGTACTATGTAACACCCAGATACATAGTATTGGTACCTACTGATAACATTGTATTAACACCAATGTCAGGGATCTTAAAAAAGTTTCTTTTAGACTAGAAACTATTAGACAACACACACTCAAAAAAAAGACAGTACAGTTCAAGTACCAAATAGAAAATTTGGTACTTTGGAAGTACCAAAAGTTGGTACTGTGAGTACCAAGTTAGATAATGTGTAACACCCAGATACACACAGTACTGGTACTTACTGATACCATTGTATAAACACCAATGTCAAGGATCTTAAAAAAGATGCTTTCAGACTAGAAACTACTGGACAACACCAAAAAAGAGACAATACAGTTCAAGCTCCAAGACAGTGTACAAAAAAAGTGGGTTTCCATTATATATGTGCATGACACGATACAAATTTGATTCAAGTATCTAAGTTCAGGAATCTCCATTAGATTTTATGTGACATGATACACAAGTTCACCAAGTACAACACTTTAGGAATCTCCTAGGTCAAGGGAATGTAATCTGTAAGAGTACCCGTCCATCTGTATGAAGTAATCAGGAACGTATAGAGAGATATCATCTTGTGTGTCAAAGATTGGGTTTTTCCGAGTGTATGATGTTGGGTACCGATCGTGTATCCATCCTTGCAGCCAGGACAAAATACGGTCCATCAGGTAAAAAGGGTAATCTTTTTCAACCACCAAAGGTTCATATGATCTAATGGCAAGACAATTCTCATAGTTGATTTTCAGCGACTTGTATCTGCAATCATCCACCAGTATTGTGTTTCTAGCATCAAAATGGGGGTGCCTTGCCCACACTGTCCGTAGGTTCTTCACAAAAACAGGATTTTTGGCCACAACATCGGGCACGTGCGGCACCTCCGCCATACTCTGTCGCTAGGTCTCACAGTCTTCTTGTGATAGTATATATGCCATGCCACAAAGGTGGTTAGAAGTCTGAGTAGCTTAACATCTAAAGCACACAAGGCATTGTTACCTGCAAAATACTTCTGCCTCACATGCTGGGGGAAGCAAGCATTCAACATATTTATCATTGTTTGCCTTCTACATGAGGACCACACAATTATCTTGGCTTTCTTCTTAAGAGTTTGTATGAACTCATCAGCATCTGGCCTTACACAACAAACCAACGAGCTATTGGGATGGACGATCCGTGGTTGGTGCTCATTCGCCAAAACCCAAAGGCCTTCTCGTAGCTCTGTGTATCTTGTCAATAAGACCCCATTAAGGTCAAGCACAATCAGCCAGCCAGGTTTAGCAGCCAGATCAACCGCAAGTGTTGTGTTTGGTTGTGTCCGATCTTGCCAACAAGATCTTACTACAAACCAAAAGTCCAAATGAGTGGTGGAAAATATACAATGCAAACATTATATAAAAAACAGAGCACCACTATGACATAAGAAGTACAAAATTTGATACTGTATTGTACAGAATTTGATATTGTATTGTACCAAAGTTGATACTATATAGTACCAAATTGGGTACTATACAATATCATATTGTGGTACAATATTGCACATTAGAAGTGTAACATTGGAAAATTGCTTTGTACTATACAATATCATATTGTGGTACAATATTGCACAATAGAAGTGTAACATCGAAAAACTGCATTATACCAAACTGCAGTGTAACATTGAAAAACTGCATTTACTATACAATACCAAATCTGGTACTATACATTACCAAATTGGGTACTGTATTGCACTGTAGCAGTGTAACATTGGAAAAGTGCAATGTATGATAGTGAGCAGTAACATTGGAAAATTGTATTGTACCATAGTGAACAGTTACATTGGAACACAACTGATGAAAGACAAAGGCCAAAATTTGATTGTATTGGTAGAATGAAAAGCACATTGTGCAAAATACATAAGCACATGAGAAGGGCTACAACTTGCATGCACGAGAAAACTGGTCACGGGTGCGGTTGCGCTTCTTTCTTTGCAGACTAAAAAGCTCCGACAGGGTCACCGAATCAGTGGAATCACCTGAAATCTTTTTCACAGCATCTTCAGCTTCAGGATCCGCACTCCCGTCAGTACTGTCCACTTTGCATCCTCCACTACCACTTCCTTCTTGGCATCCTCGGGCCCATCCCCCTTCATCACATTGCCTGCCTTTTCCTTTTCTACCTCTTCCCCCTTCGTGGCCTCCCCGTCATCCCCTTTCTTGGCATCCTCTGCACATTTGTCATCCTTGGCTTCCACCCCTCTCTTGGTCTCCCTCTCAACCCCTTCCTTGTCCTCCTCCCCCATAGCAACCTCTTCCCCCTGCACCATCCAGTTCCAGTATGTGAGGCACTTTACCTCCAAAATTGTCTTTATTCCTTTTAGCATCTTTGTCCTCACAGTCACCGTTTTCTTCGCTGTCCCGCATGGTATCACAATGTTGTCCCTTCAAGGTCCCTTTTCCTTCCACACCACCATGCTTTAAATCCCGAAGAACATCCCTTATCAGTGTAGTATCCTCATCCTCCTCTCATGCATGACTTGCAGAAGATTTTGCAGCATCTGGTCCATCCTTGACTGCTTGTCCATTTTTCCCACCGGGCCCAGCCGTTGCAGCATCCTCTTCCTCTACAAAAACAGAGAAAGACAGCACTTACTTACAAACAACCTCACATTCAGTACAGGTAAGCATATTGCAGAACACACACATACTTACTGTTCACACCACGATGCCCACCGACCCAAGACTTTGCCACCTCAGGGATCGCCATGTTACAACCAGGTTTGGCACAATGATCTCTACCTAGTAGCAAAGCACTAAAGAAAAGGGGGTGATACTGATGTCAACACTCAAGCATAAAGGTTCCTACAAATCTTGCAGACTCCAAGAGCTCACCACATGCAACACACATTCCAAACACATGGATCATCTCCCCCGAATCAACAACCTGGGGCCTAGGATATAACATAAATATCTTCCCGCACTGAACATCGGCAATCATCTGCTTCACAAATAGAACATGGCCTTGTGCTTCCTTCCATGTTGCCTCCATCACATCATACTCAACATGTTGTCAACCAGCAGCAATACAAACAATCCCAAATTAGAACCCAAAAGCTAGCAGACAGTACCAAAGGCATCATGCTACCAATTAGTACCAAAATGTAGCAGACAGTACCAAGGCCATCATACTACCAATTAGTACCAAACAATAGCAGACAATACCAAGGCCATTATACTACTAGTTACTACCAAAAACTAGTTGAAAATACCAAGGCCATCACCAATTAGTACCAAAAACTAGTAGACAATACCAAAGCCATCATACTACTATCAGTACCTAATAGACAGTACCAAAGCCATCATACTACCAATTAGTACCAAAAACTATAAGGTCATCAATGCAAGAAGACAACCGTAAACTACCAAAATTAGTACCAAATCATAACCAAGAGCTACCAATTAGTACCGAATCATAACCATGAGCTACCAATTAGTACCCAATCATTACCATGAGTTACCAATTAATACCGAATCATAACCATGAGCTACCAATTAGTACCAAATCATTACCATGAGCTACCAACTAGTACCAAAAATCATAACCAGAACCTACCAATTAGTACCAAATCATAACCATGAGCTACCAATTAGTACCAAATTATAACCATGAGCTACCAATTAGTACCAAAAATCCTAACACCCACCAAAAAAAGCATTGTAAGAAGCTACCCTAACACTATGGGAGAATGCTGTTGTTACCGCACAGCATTATCGCATAAGAGGAGAGAGAGAGAGCTTCAAGAAAGAGAGAGATTGTATGCTGCAGCTCCGCTGTCGCGTTTTCCGATTTTTTCTGCGAGCATTATCGCAATTATTACCGCATATATAGCCGCCCATATTACCGCAATAGAAAAAGAATCCATGCGGCCCATTCCTCTCCCATTTTTCCCTTTATAAATCCTATTCTATTTTGTTACTTTTCAGAAATTGGTACCCCCTTTTTGCATGGAGTGTAAGAAATCCCATTCTCATTGGGATTTTTAGTACCTCTCTTCTCTTTGCTTGCCTCATCTATTGGTATGATTCTCCTACTCTACTCATTTGTACTCCATGAGATTCTATATCAAAAAATATTTTGTTTCCACCTCAAAATCTTATGTCAACTATGCATTCATATGGAAATGGCAAGCGAACGATGATCAAAATTGTATTGTCACCCCCTTTTTGCATGGAGTGTAAGAAATCCCATTCTCATTGGGATTTTTAGTATCTCTCTTCTCTTTGCTTGCCTCATCTATTGGTATGATTCTCCTACTCTACTCATTTGTACTCCATGAGATTCTATAAACAAAAATATTTTGTTTCCAAAATCTTATGTCAACTATGCATTCATATGGAAATGGCAAGCGAACAATGATCAAAATTGTATTCTTGCGTTCATAAACAAATAGCCCTTTTGTACAGCATAAGTAGAGAAAGAAGACAAAATCCAAAAGATATTTATTAATTTTCATCCTCCAAGAGATCTCTACAAGTGCTTACATCCATGTCCAACCCCGTGGTAGCTAAATCAACAAATAAATCTATTGATTCATCCTCTAAAGCCTCTCCTATTGAATCATCGTCATCCTCTCCATCCTCGTCCTAATAATTACAATGGTTGGTTATTGGGAATGGTTGGTTCTCCTCGACCTCAACTGCATCATCGTCATTGGCGTCTTCTTGAGATGGTATGGTGGGATATGCCAAAGTCTCTATGTTCGTATCTTCAACGATAGATCTGCTCCGTGGTGTGACTGGAATAACATACCAAAGTCGTTTTTGATACATACAAGGCACATAAAACACCTGTAGGTCATAGAGCAAACAACAACATGAATGTAGTTTTATATGTATCATATAATGTTTTAGTGAGTTGCACATGGACTTTACCTACTCACAACTACTAGGTTGCACCAAGTTGTCGGTCTTCCCGTGATGAAATTGCCCGGAGTCTACCATATAGAGCCCATTCTCATGTCTCTTAACCTCACCCGCAAATCATCGGCAGTCAAAGAGATATTTGTGAAATGTTCTAAAATCCACTTTGATTATCCTCTCTATTGTTCCACATTCCCTCACCTCTTGTGTTGTCGTGTCAAAGTTGCCCATAACTCCACTATCGTGAATGATTCGACGCTCATCTATCTTGCGGGTTTGAAAATGACGTCCTTCGGACCACATAGAGTTGAATGTGAAGGCCTGCAAAAACCAATCAAGATAGATGAGAAAGAGAGAGAGAGAGAGAGAGAGAGAGAGAGAGAGAGATGACACACATACACACACACACACCCACACACACACACACACTAAACCCATTGAGTATATTACCCTTGGTAGACATCCTTGTGCGTACTCCCATTCTTTAGTGCTTATTTGTTCTCCTTGTGCCTTGGCCTTGGTCATGGCATTGTGTATCCACCCAACTGGAATTAGATCAGGGTATTTGGAAAGCTCTTTAGGAAAGGGAGGTGCTCGCCTACCGCCATGCGACCTCTTCCATGCTCCCCTCTCCCTTTCTCTCGTTGTACGCACCTCCATATACATATCCACCCATTTGTCCATGATGGGAGCATTGAGTAGACAATGGTTGTTGACTATGGCTTGAAATTCCCTATCCAAAATCAAGAGAGAGCCTTTCCCACTTGGAATGTTTGCGTGTTTTTTTGGATCCTCTTCCTCCGTCTTTAAACGAGGCAATGATGGGTCTATTGTGAAAAGATATTGAGAGACATACACAAAAGCCTCTTGTACAATCCAACCCTTTGCCATGCTTGCCTAAACACATGAAACCATTAGTGATTAAAGTAACCAATAAAAAGCATTGTGAATACAATCCAATCTTAATAAGGTTTAAAGCTTAAGATCGATGAATACCTCTGGTTGTGATCGTAGCCTTACAAAGTCTTTCAAGGTCTTTAGGAACCTCTCAAGAAAGAACATCCACCTGGAGTGAACCACACCACAAATGGCTATCTCCTCAACAAGATGGAGCAATAGGTGAACTTGGCTAACAAGGATAGAACTGTGCAATTGTAGGATATGGCATTCTCTTCCATGCCCGGCTATCGATCCATAGAGGACTTTCTCACCGAGGGCCTCTCTTACAAGGACGCTTGTGATGCTTACTACTCGCAGTCTTCCTCCCACCAGTCACAATCCACCTTCGGCTTTCGATGGTTTCGAGATGTAGTACACGACCCCAACCTCGAGAGGGCATACCGCGCCCAGGCAGAGTGGCTATCCTCGCAGCAGAGTCTTCGTGGGCAGTACACACCAGCACAGCTGGCTGCCTATGGGCTCTCACCGCTTGCGACACCAGGCACCGGCACTCCGATCGTGCAGAGTGTGCCTCCCAGTGGGCCTCCCTCCACCTTATCCTCGACTTTCCCGTCACCCGCAGCTCCCTCCACCTTGCATTCGCAGCGATCCAAGCCCGCACCGTCTAGTTATCCGTCGCCTACACCACCCAGCGGTTCGGCGGGCTCGGGCCAGCGCTCTTCGGGTGGCCAGCGCTCTTCCCGTAGTGGTGGCTCACGCTCTCGTCAAGGTAGTGGCTCGTGTTGCTTTGGTGGTGGAGGGGGCAGTGCTACAGATTCACCTCCTCCTACACCCCGATCTCCTCGCTCACCCCTTGGAGCTCCACATGAGGATGAGGACCGTGATGCGCCCGCCTCGGACGCTCGTGGCTACTACTATTATATACATCGAGGGGGGGAGGTGGATCTAGGTTCCTCTTTGGGGAGGACATTTCGAGGGCACCTTAACCAGCTGATCCACTCGACATACCAAGATTGCTTTAAATCTTTCAAAGATCAGGACCCAGCCGACTTGACGTACATTCACACGACATTTCTCATGCGGTTCCCTAATCCAGAAGTAGAAGAGTTCTCCAGGCAGTGGCTCGAGGAGTACGTCAAGAATTTCTTGAAAAAATAAGAAGTCCAGTGTGTGGAGGGCAGCAAAGCGAACATTTGAATCTGAGGGTCACAACTAACACCCTGGAAATGTTCACGACGAGGAGTGGGAGAAAGCTCAAGGTGAGCTGGAGGACGAGAGAGCGGCAGGTGCTAGGGCGCACACTCGACAGGTGGAGGCGAGGGTGCAGCAAACACCCACGCATTACGGCTCGGGCGGAAAAGCAGCATGGAAAGATAAATTTGTGAGTGCGCGTATTTTCATTTGAATTGATTTAATTTGTTATAATAAGGTTAGGTTTGTGATATTTTATAATTGATATACAGCAAAATATTACTATGACCCACCCAAGCCGAGAGATCTAGAGATACAGAGAGAGCCACTCCGAATATCAGACATGGTGCTGGCTGTATGAAAACAACAAAATCGATTGCTCGCGAAGAATTTGAAAATGCATGTCTTACTCTACAGCCTGTAAGTGTGATTTTTTTTTTTAAATGAGTGCATGAAAAATTATGTATCCATTTGTATTAATTAAAGGTTTTGTTGTTTTTTTCTTTTCCAGAGTCAAGGAGTCCCTCGAGAGGTCCCAGGATCCGAGTAGCTCAATCCTCCAAGTGTTTTTGGGCCCGTCTTCTTTTGGCCACAGTTGTATAGCCCCCATGTATCGCCTATTTGGGAAATTTTGTAATATCCAATATAATTAAACACTTGATTTTGGCCCAAAGTCTTCTTTTGGCCACAGTTGTATAGCCGCCATGCATCGCCTATTTGGGCAATTTTGTAATGAACAGTTTCTCCAATATAATTAAACATTTGATTTTGGTCCAAAGTTTTTATGCAATGAAATTGTTGTTTTTCTATTTATTAAATGTATAAGAAAACAAAGGCAAATGACCAAATGGTCATCTGCTTTTTTTTAAACTGCTTCCAAATGGTCTGCTTCCAATACATTCAAAGTAGTGTCATTACAAAAGAACCATAAACTACCAAAGGGAGTGCCAGAATAGTACCAAATGCTACCAGTTAGTACCAAAAGCATTAAAAATACACCGATTCCACCAATAAACTACCCAAAAGCAACCAAAGCTACCAAAAGAACATTGTTAGATCCACTCCAGAAACTACCAAAGCATTACCAAAAACTACCAAAAGCTACCTGTAAGGATTTAGTGGTACTAGCAACACAACCACAACTACCAAAACTACCAAACTACTAAAAACAACATGATAGAAGATACCAAAACAAGAAAGTATATCTAAATAAACCCAAAAGATACCAATATGGACAAAACGCAGCAAAATAACATAGAGAAAATGCAAAAAATCCACTTGGACCTAGCAATCTACCTAGAATATGCAAGTGCCGTACAGAAGCAAAACCACCAAACTCTGTCAAACTAGCAAAGCGGCATTTATAGATACTAAAAAGCTCATGCACTACCAAAACCACTTTCTTAAGACACGGTAGAAATTACTTGTTGTAGATGAACCTCCTTCTCTAGCTTCAACATGTCCTCACTGTTTCCAAGTCGGTGAAGCATGCGTCGATTGGCTCCTAGATCAGCCTCAACCTCTTTGAGGTCCTCATCATTGAAAGGGTTTTCCTTGCTTTAGTTTTGCAAGATGCACTTCATAGTGCTCTATGTCATCCTTCTCTGCTTCACAAAAGCATTGGAACCCTCGGCTCTCAACAATGTTTCCTTGTTCTGCTGCAGAGATGCTTTCAGCTCTTTCAACCTGTCCGATGCAGATGCACTTTTCTTAGGCACTCTCTCAAGAATACTTTCTAATTCTGTAACATAATCAGGAAACTCTATGTGAAGTTGTGGTGGATCTAACTCTGTACATAGGTTACCACCACTTTGTGTAAGGTGGGGCTTCTTAACAGATGACCCTAAACCGTCGTGGGAGGCACCGTTTGCCCTTCGCCAAGTTTCAACCTTCTGCTCCAACCCTCCCCGGCGGTGGCTGACACACATGTTCAATACTGCCTCTCCAAACCTCACCCATGCGACTTTATGGTGCAAGAGTCCTTTGTTGCCACATGGAATCTCTCAAAAGCATAGCAGCGTGCAAACTTTGCAGTGATTTCCCCACAAGATGGAGGGGCTTGATATACCTTGTGGAAGAGGAACCTGCAATCTTCAAGGAGTCTTGGGTGCACATGATTCAAGTAGATCTTTGCATTATTCTGGTAGCTTTGCGTGAACACCATCATCCACTCGTCATGAGGGAGGTCTTCATCCCTAAGATCCTTTGCAAGCACCCCCTCCATGCTGAGACCATACTCTTTGTGAAGCTCCTCGGCTGTATAACATAACTTGGTCAAAATAGGGTATTCTTCCATTTTGTTTTTGCCTGCAATGTGGAAACACAAAGCTCAAATGTTAGACATTCCCTCCATCCACCAATCCAAAATACCTAAGGATGCTTCCTAAGACCTTCTATTGGCAACATTTCAGCAATGTCAAACTAAACGCTACACCCTAAACAGCCCTTTGGTCACACAGATGTTCTTCCCAATGCACAATTTGGTATTGACCAAATTTGAGGCTATACAGAGATATCATTGTACAGTACCAAATTTGGTACTGTAAAATACCAAATTTGGTAACGTACAATACCATATTTTGTACTCTAAACTTCCTCATTTTCTTAGTAAAGCCTCTTATCCTACAGGTATGATAATAGGGATACAAGAAGACCCTTCTGCATAGATGCATAGATGGAACAATACATTCACAATTGTTGAAAAATCTCATGAGATTGTGTTCCACTGAACGCATATATGCTTGAATCATGAATGCATGCAATGCAAAAAAAGGATAGCAATGCAAAGCTCCTGAGCAAGAAACAAAACATTGACTTACATGCAATGCATAGATGAAAGAATACATTCGTGCAATTGTTGAATTTTTTCATGAAATTGTGTTCGGTTCAAGGCACATATGCTTTCATGAATGCATAATGCAAGGCTCTTGAGCAAAAAACAGTACATAAACTTGCATTCAATGACCTTACAACCTTTGACATAGCTACCTCTCATGAAACAAAATCAAATTCTGTTAACAGGACATGATAGCGTACAAACACCAACCTCTTGTTTTATTTGAAGACGGATTCTTGTCCTCCGTAAAAGGTGTTGCAGACTTTCCTAATTTCTCCACAGAAATGCTCCCCTTGCTAGCCCTCGTGTTCGGTGTGTTGATGCTTCGGGGAGACTTTGTGCCTTTGAGGGGGGAGGTTGCATCCATTGTCCTGGGCTTCTTGCCTTTGTCGGGTGAACCCTTGGCAGCAGCAGACTTCCTCGCGGGCATCCTCATTGTGGCGCGGGAGCTGCATAGGGGAATCCTGAAGGTGATGTTTGAGACCTTTGTGACAGCGTTGCGCAGTCGAGAACCACTACGAAAAGCCACTGGTACTACGCAGGACACACACGCTACGTCACACGAGTTCAAACATGCAAAAAATCCAATCCATCATTGGCCCCACCCACGATGTATCTTCAAAGGGAGTGTTCATTGGATTTTTTATTTTTACTAGCTTCCCTTCTACAACATTTAATTTTAGCGGCCGAAAACGGTTCCCTCCAAAACAACCTTTTGCTTTTGTAGAAGTACCAACTAGGTACAAAGAAAAAAGATCCTTTTTTTGTACCACCATTGCATGCTTTCAGCCAGACCCAATCATAGCAGAGTTACAACTATCCATGGTCAGATTTCTAATCTATAAGGTAGTGCAAAAGGAGTTGTTGCAGCTAGCACTCTACAAAGGTAGCTAGCACTCTACAAAGGTGCCTTTTGCCAATGGAATATTCAAAAGCTACTAGAAAACATTATGTCATCCTCACACTTTTCATTGTGTGTGTAGTCTTTTCTTTCACGAATTTTGTTGATTGAATGATCATGATCACAACAAGCCCTTTTGGATGCACCCCCCCCCCCCCCCCCCCCCCCCCCCCCCATGCACGTCACAATATAATGGGTCTTATTAATGAATGATTTCAATCTTGCCATTGTGGTTGAATGATATATCATTGTATAAGTAACACGAGAATCCATAAGGAACGAGTCAGAGTGCCCAAGAGAGAAAGAAAGTGGGTTTGTGGGGGGAGAGGGGGGGGGGGGCGTCTTGTGCAATGGCATATTCTTTTAGCAAGGGTTGAGAATTCTATACTTCCACTTGGTACTCCCATGACATTTGCCGACACTCGGTATACTTTCCACATTAGGTGCTCCATGACATTTGTCGACAATGTGCTCTATGCAAACAAATAGGTGTCTAAATGCCAACCTGCAAGCATTACAAGTTTCAAATGGTTAATTGAGGGCTTTGTTGAAGGATGCGAGGCTAGGGAGGGTGAAGGCGTGGACCCATGGCGAGAGGAGGAGCGTGTAGAGAAAGTGTAGAGAGAAAAGTAGAATCCTTCGACATGTAAAAACACAATGCTATGCTTTGATTGATTAAAAACCTTACATACATAAGGTAATCTTGCCATGCAAAATACTCCACTAAATTGAGTCTGCCTGCATGCTACAGAGATGTTCCCACATAGGCACCAAATGGGCTTGCAACCTCAAGAACAAATCATTCTCATGATGCTTCGAGTTTTTGGTGTACTCGGAGAGTTCTCGTCAACCGTGAGTTTTAGGTTCTCTCACAACCAAGGGTTTTGGTACACCCATAACCTTGTACTATGGAAATGAATCCCCCACCCCCTTCTCAAACACATAGGGTGCATGTCAAAATTTAGCTACCAATAAATGGAGTTTTTGGTTGACTTCCAAACCTTGGGTTTGGATTTACCCAATAAACTCGAGAATTTTTTTACAAAAAGGAGGACTTGAATAGAAACTGATATCTTTTTGGGAGGTCTTACCACTTTGAATGTGTGGAAGTGTCTTAACACGTACAATTTATTTTTGATTAAGAAGTTGATCTAAAGAATATCACTGTCAACAGAAAGTAAATGGGATTCTGTATCACCAAACCACATGAATCTGATTTTTATTCATTTTGAAGCACTTATTTGATGGGTGATTTGTCTTACCACATTGAGTACAAGGATTCTTTTTGAAAGGGTCTCTTGTCTAATGATTGTTTCACCCGCGAATGGCACAAGGTCTGGTACTAGTGGATGGTCTAGATGAAGTTGAGGTAGGAGCACAATTACAACTGCACACATTGGGAATATCAGAAGAACTGGTAGGAGATATTGCAAATGCACTAAAATAATAAAAGAGCGAGGAGTCGTTTTTCTTCCTCCTGTAAGGAATTAATGATACCATCCGATGCAGATAGTGGATCTCACTTTTTTAAAAGAGTGACAATTTGATGGAATTCATCGGGTAAGCTTTTTAACAAAAATCTATGAGCTCTTCATTTGGTGTAACTGGGGTTTTGACATACACAAGTTAAGATACTCTTCAGTAGTTTGTTAGCTAAAGATGTTACGTTTTTGTCGACACGCATAGTAAGAGTATAAATTCATTTTTAGACTCATCATAGAGTATTTAGCTTTAGCAACAAAGATTTTCTAGCTCTATCCAGGCATCACTAGAAGAATTGATAACATTTAAATAATGAAAAGTCTGTCTTCCAAAGACGTTAGAATAATACCTAATGGTTGCTCGTCCTTGTATTGTTGCTCTATAGATAATGCCTTGGTGGTAACTGCAGCTGATGTGCTTGCCTTGTCCGTTGAGAAGCGTTTTCACTTCACAAAATTTTCCACATCAAATAACCTTTTCCCTTTATTTGCCAAGTGTGAAAGCCAGATCTGTTGATTTTATCCACTTTTGATGCCATTTTGGAATCCTCAAGAAGCGCGACAATGAGAGCTTTGGACTCGGGGAGTCTACTAGGGAATATGTAAGATAACATGTGCGAACAAAATAAGGAATTTATAATTAGTAACATTTATAGAAAAATGTCCTTACGTAAATGATTATTTAATTCAAAAAATAATTATTTTCATACGTAAGGGATTTTTTTTAATACAAAATGCATACACAAGGGGTACATATAATATACTAGTGAGAGACTGGTAAGGGATTATTTAAATGCCTCTTGTTTGCACGTGCTAGTTGCAATTTTTACATAGTGGGCTCATGGGGCTTTGGATAATCTAGATAATCTTGTTGCTCGTTGAGCTTGCTACCCGAGTGCAAGAAGGGTTCCGTACTCTAGCCCAACATCTAAATATGCTAAGACTCTCTGTCGCAGCTTTTTGGAACGCAAGATATACACCACTTGATACTAGACCAACTTTGTCAAGGCGTTTTTAGCTGCTCCGTCATTGCCACGGCCCCCTTGACATTTCACGATGCTCCTAAACCGGTTTCACAATCTTGACTGATGAAGAGGGGTGTGAAGACCCTCCAACCAAGGCTTAAAATGACAAGGCCTAATGTGAAAATATAGAAAATTGGCAATTATTTTTTCTCAAAGCGAGCAACAATGAACAGCGCCGAGCTTGATGGGCTTACACCGAGCTGTAGAAGCGACGCTACCACATCCAATGTCAAAAAAAGATGCCTTGGCCATGATGAGCGGGTTGATGGTTGCTATGACTGAATCCACACTGGTCGCTGAAGCATCTCCTCTACAACTGTTCCCATAGAGCTTTTTGAGCCATGGTCTTGGATGCTAAACTCCTAAGCTCTGATACCACATGAAGGGTTCGAGGCTAGGGAGGGTGAGGACGTGGAGCAATGGCGAGGAGCATGTAGGGAAAGTGCAGAGAGAACACAACGCTATGCTTTAACTGATTAAAAACCTACATATATAGGGTAATCTTGCCATGCAAAAAAAACTCCACTGAAGTGGGTATACCTGCATGCTATAGAGATGTTCCCACACAAGACGCCAAATGGACTTGAAACCTAACATTTGTTAAAAGCACTCACACAAGGTTTGGCAAAGTTAAGTTGACATCTTGGTAAATTGTTTGCTCTCTGAAACGAAGTCCCAAAGAGCCAAACTTTGACAATTTTGGCCAAGTTAGCTCGACCCAACCCCCCCTACTTCGCAATGCACATTCACCTTTCAAATAGAAGACGTATTTTCTTGCACTAGCAAAAACCCTACCATTGTTGTTGCTTCGTGTGAAACCTACCTAACCAAACCAGACAAACACAGTACTCTTAAGATATCTTTTGTATTGCTACCCCCTCGCCCCTTGGGACTAAATAACACAACGCGTTCAATGAGGGGTGGTGAGGGGATCCACGGCCCAGACTTTAGTAGACTGGCAAAAAATTGACATATGAAAGCATGGCCTACTAAAATGTAACATTACCAAAAAAATTCTTCTAGGAACCGATTGGAAGAAAGGGAGAGCATGGGAAATCTTCAAGTTTGTAGTGAGCTGGTTTCCTTCAAGGTGACCCTCCAAACTAGTGGGGAATATTTTCCATCAAAACATGGGGAAATTGTATGAGCGCAGAAAACATTTGGGTGTAATTGGATTACTGGCCGGGTATTTTCATTTCTTGTCCTTAAAAGAATACACTTTAAGGGCCAATGACCATATCTATGTGAAGTTAGAAAAGCACAAGAAACATTGAATCTACTAACATAGTATGGCGGAGTACATAACCCTTTACACGTGTCTCTCTCTGCGAGATGAAGGCTGAACGCCAAGTGAGATGAAAGGGAGCGGAAGAGAGAGAGAGAGAGAGAGAGAGAGAGGCCGCCAAAGGCGGCCGGCAGTACTCGTGCCACTTAATGACAAACACGAGAAACACTTAATGCGACCGTTCAGAGAAATATATATGGATTCTGCATCTGCAATACAATGTGTGAAAGGAGAAGCAACGATATACATCAAATTGGAAGCCAACACACAAACAAGAAAACGTGCAAATCAGCCTACTACTGCATTCCAATAGCACAAAATGGCTCAAACGTGTAAATCATGTGTGCTGCCCTTTCTCCTGCAACAACATTGTAAGCAAGTTAGGCATGCTCAGAGAGAGAGAGAGAGAGAGAGAGAGAGAGAGGCTTACCGCATGCAGCCCGGTCTCGTCCTCGCTACTTGTGCCGCTGTGTGCCTCACCATGATGATTCTTCTTTCTGCGCACTTTGGCTAGCCCTTCTTTCACCTTGTGCTTTATCTTTGATATGGCTCCTGTATGGTGCTTACCCTCCTTGTCATGATGGTGCTTCCCCTCCACAGCTGCACCACTTGAATCGCTGCTGAACGAGGCGCTTCCAACCTCGTGCTTCTCCTCCGAGTGCTCCCCCACTGCATGCTTCTCTATCGTATCTGCGGCCGGCTCATCCATGTACTCCTTTAACTCTCCATACCCAGCCCCTGTGCCTGTGCCATTCGGTAGTGAGTCATGAACAATCTAGCTAACAACATGAGGGTTTAGAGCACAGGTCTACGGTAATTATTAAAAATGTACATTCTTGCCTTCAACAATGGTCTTGTAGCCACTGTCGTCGCCGCCGCCGCCTTTGTCGTATTCATCGATGATATCAGCTGACTCTTTACTTGCATCTTGTGCCGGCAAGCCACCAGCATAGTCAGCAGGGAGCTCATCTTCGCCCTTCAGAGGGCCCACCAGTTTTCCAAGAAGCGAGGCCATTAATTAAGTCCTGTATACACAGAATAACAAACTGAAGCTGCCTAATTATCTTCAACAAACTACAGTATTCGTGGAGAAGAACTGATTGAAATACTGGTTTTGATTGATTCCATGGAAGCATTGACAGTGTTTGCCAATCATAAATGCATGCAGCACGCAAAAGTAATTCAACCTTCGATAGCCTGCGCCAAGGGTAATCAGGGTCCAAGATGAGAATATAGAATGTGTCCGGGAGGATGATGGTTATGGGATAAGCAAGAGCACACGGCGGCGCAGAAATGGAAGCCCAAGCTTTTACCTGAAAGGAAACCCCCCTCCCTAGTTGACACGTCGTGAGAGAGAGAGAGAGAGTACTTTTTTTCCTCCCGATAAGACCAGAGAGTGAGAGAGACAGATGACTTGTTTTTTTTCGGTAAGCGTATATACTCGGAAAGCATGACAGAGTTTAGATCATAAAGAGGGCACCTCTCTCTCTCTCTCTCTCTCTCTCTCTCTCTCTCTTCCCTTCCTAGTACAGCCGGCCGCCTTCGGTGGCCTCTCTCTCTTTCTTTCTCTCTCCCTCTTTATCGTGCGTGCAAACTTTTGGACTGTAGCCTTCAGCTCGCAGCTCTCGACACATGTAAAGAGCACTCTCACTGCCGTTATAGAATACATATAAATACATATAGATGTAACGGAAGAAGAGGAGAGAGAAAAATATACTTAGTAAGTTATCAGTTCTTTCCCTTTCCCACTGTGTTATTCTTTCTTTCTCACTTTATTATCTCACCATGTGCTCCTCCTTTATTTCCTCATGGCCTTTGCACCTGCGCCACAAGAGAACCGCCTGCTTTGTGGCCCATGCGCCTGCATAAGCGTCTACCTGAGCAGCTAAAACGACCAGACATACCCCTTCTCCCCTCTACCCGAGCTAACTTATGGCTCTGCAATACAAACGGCCAGACATACTGGGTACATTGCGCGACGAGAGAGAGAGAGAGAGAGAGAGAGAGAGAGAGAGAGAGAGAGCTGTGAGATGCCCTCGCTCCTGCAGATTGCTCTCGAGAGGTGTCATCGGAGAGAGGGGGAAGAATCCCTGTAGACGCCGACCTCCCATAATAGAGAGAGAGAGAGAGAGAGAGAGAGAGAGAGAGAGAGAGAGACGTGGCATGCATGTGGCCTCCCCTCTTGCTTCTCAATCTCTCGCCCTTCCCTTTCCCTCTTATAACTTTAATGACCCATTTTTTGAATTTTCATGATTGGGTACCCCCTACTAGCTTCGAGAAAATAAATTCATTAATTTCTTTGCAATATTCTCTTTGCTGATCTCCCCACTCTTTCTTGCCTAGGCTCACCTCCTTCCCTCTCGCCTTGGAGCCTTCTTCTTTACCTGTCATAAAATCTAATATCTAATATCTAACCAACCCAAATGATTTTCTCATATTAAATTGATCACTTAATGTGGGAGAATAAACAGGAACAAGTGTTAAGATATAGACATGTGCTTATAGATCTATCTCAACACGGGGCCAATGGTAAAGAGACCCAAATGAGAGATGGTCTATCAAAGAGCAAGGCTAACAAATGGAGCATAAGACCTTAGGGTTAGCTTCATTGAAGACCTCCAATAATGTGTGTAAAAGTCCTTTGACCTTAGGTAAGCTAGGGCTGAGCTTGAGGCGCGAGAACCCGACCTAGCTCGAGGTGCTTGTCCTGCTTGTCATGCTTAATGACTAAGGTGCTTGAGGTGCTTGATGATTGAGGTGCTTGAGATGCTTGAGGTGCTTAATTATTGAGATGCTTGAGGTGCTTGACATGCTTGAGATGTTAGGGTTGCACTTGAGGTGAGAACCCAGCCCAAGCTTAAAGAGCTTATGAGCCAAGCTTGTGGTGGGAACTGTGCCTATGCATGAGGGGCTTGAGGTGTCAAAAAGTCAAAGATTCAATCCCTACAAGGAGGGGGCGAGCTCTACATGAGGGGGAATGTCATAATAATCAATATCTAATTCTCCTAAATGATTTTCTCATGTTAAACTGATCATTTAATATGGGGAAGTGCCAGGGGAGAAAAAGCTAGAATATTGGTTAAGCTAGCAGACCGGCCACAGTAGGGATCCAAAGGAGGGAAAATAGGGATCCAAAGGGGGGGGGGCATCTGCAAAAGAGCCATGTGCAACAATGGGCTAAAAAGACCCTAAGGTTCAGCCCATTAAGACTTCCAAAATGCTAAAGTTCCAAAATTCAAAGGTTGTGTCCAAAGGGTTAAAGCTTAGGATGAATTGGGTGGTTTGTGTGCTCTCCAAAATCAACACACATCCCTACACATGAGGGGGCGAGCCCTAAAGGTAGGGGATGAGAGAGAAAGCCACACACACACACACACACACAAGCCCCCTTTACACAAAGGGAATGAAGGACACATGTCAGATGCCTAAGCTAGTTGCTCCCAAAATGTGCTCAATTCCTATTGGATGACCCTTGATGTGGACCAATGAGAATTAGGCTAGAGTAAATTTAGCCTAATTAATTTTAAAACACTTAATAAAAAGAACCAATGAAAATTAAGTCTCCTGGATGATTATTGGACGGCCTGAGAAGGGGTCCAATAGGAATTGAGCAGCCCAATGGGCTACTTAATTCCTATTGGTCAGAATGGGGAACGGTCCAATGGGGATTTAATTCACTTAAATCAATTAAGTTTAATTGATTAAGCTCTCACAAAAGGGGAAAGGAGGACACATGTCAGAAGGCTATCACTTATGCTGCTTAATAGCCATTGGCTGAGCTTGGCATTGTCCAATAGGGAGCCTGCAAGAGCAAATAGCAAGGGGGCTCGCCCAAGAGAGAGAGGGGGCTGATTTTTGCAAGGCATTATCACACACACACTCACACAATCTCATGTGTGAAGAAAGAGAAGACTATCTCTTCCCAAGCTTTAATGGAGAGCTCATCACCTACTCCAAGCTTGTGAGATAGAAGCCTACATCGACACACTCTTGGCTTGTGGATGCAAATCCAACCAAGAGACAAGCTTCAATGCATGCTCATCTCCTCTACCAAGCTAATTACTAAGCTAAAGCTATGCTAATATGAGTGATTATGTGAGGAGATGTACATCTTTCTCGTAAGATACTCCTTCCTCTCAATCTACTCTCATACCCTGCTAGCTCTCACCATCTTCGAAGCTGTGTGAGGTCTTGGGTCTGAGAACGGGGATAATTAAAGTTGTGTTTACTAAGTGTTTTGCTTAGTGCATGAAGCTTTCATCTTCATTGCACTAACTAGTCTTGAAGGAACACAAAGAATTGTATTGTACAATGTCTCTCTTGATGGGAGAAACCATAATACAAAGCCTTTTGGAGGGGGGACCAGCTCCATGCAAATCCAGTCCTCAACAGTTGTCAATAGCTTAATTTCTCTCTCTTTTGAAAGTATTGTTGATGCTATCTAACTAGGTGTTATGCTTCTTGTTGCTCTCTCCACCCAAGCACTCTTGTAATTCTCATTAGGAATCTATTCTAATGAAATGCCCACTATGTTCATGCTAATTTCCGCTACACATAAGTTTTTAGACCATTAAATGTTACATTGGTATCAGAGCACAAGGTTTCTCTTTTCTTGCTCAAGAAGGGAGGTCCTCAAGCTAGCTATAAATGGTTGGTATTATTAATTGCCTGTGAGTAAGTAGAATAGGGATTTTTCAGCCTTGCAGTGCACCTGCCTTTGTGAAGTTAACGGGGCATCACCGTCGAGAGCTATGGTCTTAATAGTGGAGTCCTACGGGGCTTGCCTACGGCTTAACCACTATTGAGCTATTAGAAGCTTGACAAGAGCCGGTGTTGTGTTGGTGTCAAAAGACCCTCTCTTCTATTCCCTGCAATTAATGGTATTCGAGCCGCGGGTACAGTAGCTTGAGTGCTTTTTCTAAAGGGGTAAAGAGTAGTAGCAACTAGGGCTTGAAGTGCCAAAGTACACATAAAAAGTCTACACCCAAAAGTTGTTAGAATGGCTGACAATAGTAAAGAGAGTGAAATTAATGTTGATAACTTTGATTTTGCTCATGAGCAAGCTACTAATGATGCTTCAATTCTTGTTAACTATCTTGTTTCTAGGCTTCAACAAGCCATGGGCAATCCATCTCTCCAAAGCGAAGTGCAACGGCAGCTCCGTACTCACGGGATTCTCCAAGCTCATCACCATGACGAGAGAACACCTAGGAAGCCTCCTTGTGAGACTACCAAAAGAGGTCTCTCTCTGATTCGGGAAGAAGAAGAGAATCCCTACGAAGGGCTCAAGAATTTACTTCTTGATGATGCATCTCCTTCCCAAAGGAGAACTCAAGAGCCTCCATCTAAGGAACGAGAAAGAAGTGAGTCTCTCGCCACCTCGGCGGAGATGGCTCCATGAAGACGGCGGGCTAAACGCTCTCCATCACCACCAAAGCGGAGAAGACCATTACACTCTTCTCCACGCCATAATTCAAAGAGGGATGATAAAAAGCAAGAGAAGAAAAAGGCGAGAAAGAGGACACCCTCTTCTCCATCTTCTTCATCCTCTTCCTCTTATGAAATCTATGGTGAAGACAACAAAGATCAAGGCAAGAAAAAGGCGAGAAAGAGGTCACCCTCTTCTCCACCTTCTTCAAATTCTTCACCTTCTGAAGAAAGTGATGGTGCAACCTTTGAACCATAAAAAAGAAGAGGCCATAGGAAATCCTATGCCACATGGAAGAGGTCGTCCAAGCTGAAGAAATTCAAAGAGGGAGGGAAGAGCATCTCTTTCCTTACCTATGATGGCACCTTTGGTGCTACGGACAAAGTCTTGGCCTTTATCCAGCAATTCAATGCGGCGTTTGGAGATGAGGGTTTCACGGAGTCCTCTAAGCTACGCCATGTAGCTATGCACTTTCAAAAGTCCACGAGACAATGGTGGTCTAGCCTACGAGCCAACGGTGAAGCTCCACGAACATGGAAAGCTTTAAGAGCTTCCATTATGAAGCAGTTTTTGGCCACCGATGCCAAAGACAAAGTACTCACCGAATGGTGAAGCTTAAAGCTCTCTCCCAATGAGTCCATCCACAAATATGTAGACAAGTTTTGGGACCTACAACTCAAAGCCACTGTCTTCAAAAAGTTGGATTTTGGAGAGCAAAAGAAACAATTTTGTGCGGGCTTAACCGAAGAAATGGCGGAGTATGTCAACTCCCAAAGGCCATGTACCATATCGGCAGTAATACACCATACTATGGTGGCCTCTCGAATCAATTTCCAAACAGGGGCTAAAAGAAATAATAAGCCCCCGGAAAACAAGGGTTCCAATGAGCCTAAGGGGAAGGACAATGTCCAAAAGTCTCCTAAGGGCAGCTCCAACAAAACTAAAGAGAAGGGAGTTTACAAAGGTAAGAACAAACTCTCTCCTGAAGATCTTAAGCGTTATCGCAAGGATAACCAGTGTTTCAAGTGCGGCGAACAAGGGCATGCGTACTGCGCTTGTCCCCAAAAGAACAACCGCCAAGATCCTCCTAGAGCTTCCTTGGTTGAAATCCAAGAGGAGGAGACTCACCAAACTCATCACAAAGGATCTCCTCTATGCCATGCTTGGGGAAAGGTAAGAGAACATGATGCTTTTATTCTCTTTGACCCTGGTTCTACTCACAATTTTATTATCTATAGAGTTGGCCACCAAGCTAGGCATACAATCCTACGAGATGGGAGATGTCCTACCCGCCGACAGTGCCTTCAAGGGGCAAGAAGCTTCAGTCACTCCCTTAATCGGGAAATTGAAGCTTCATGTCCAAGGCTATGTGGACAAAGAGGACTTCTTTATCTCTCCTCTACAGCATGAGGATGTAATCCTAGGGGCACCATGGTTTGATCGCCTGGCTGCCGATGTTAAATTTCCTGAAAGGAGAATCTCCTTTAAGTTCAGGGAAAAAGACATGTATATAGATGCTAAGGAAATGGGTAACACTATCCCCATTGTACATACACCAGCTATCAACAAGTCAATAAAGAGCTCTATTTTCGTGTACATGATTTTTGTTAAAGATTCTCAAAATGAACCTAATGCTTTAGCAAAAGAAAATAAAAGCAACCAAAAAGAATTAGAGTTATCCAATTTTCTCAAGGGGTTTCAAGATGTTTTTATTGACGACATCCCTTGTGAGCTACCTCCTAAACGAGGTAATGATGACCATGCAATTGAAATTCTTCCAGGAAGTTCACCGCCTAACAAACCTCCTTAAAGAGTTTCTCAAGCTCAACAAGAGGAGATTATGCGGCAAGTGCATGAGTTAGTTGAGAAGGGCATGGTTAGGCCTAGCTCATCTCCATTTTGCTCACCCGTGCTATTAGTGCAAAAGAAAGACGGCACATATCGTATGTGTGTCGACTATAGAGCACTAAATAGGATCACTATCAAAAATAGGTTTCCCGTTCCACGGGTAGAAGACCTATTTGATAAGCTACAAGGATCGACCTACTTCAGTAGAATTGACCTAAAAAGTGGCTATCATCAAATAAGAATAGTTGATCAAAACATTGTAAAGACCGCATTTCGCACCACATTTGGTCTTTACGAATACATTGTCATGCCTTTTGGCTTGACCAATGCACCAGTCACATTCAACCGCTTGATGGAGAAGCTATTCAAGCCTCATTGAACCTTCACTGGAGTGTTCTTTGATGATATTATCATCTACTCTAATTCATTAGACGAACACAAGCAACACCTCTAGGTAATATTTCAAGTTTTGAGAGAGAATAAACTTTATGTTAATCGAAAGAAAAGTGAATTTTTCTTGCAAGAGATTCAGTATTTAGGTCACATTATCTCTCAAGATGGCATCCAAATGGATCCATCAAAGTTAGAGGTAATAAAAGGATGGCCTAAACCAAGGAATCTTCATGAACTAAGAAGCTTTATAGGTATGTGTGCATACTATAGACGCTTCATAGAAAAGTTCTCACAAATTGCAGGACCATTACACGACCTAACAAAGAAAAGCGTTAGGTATACATGGTCTGCTAAGGAGAACAATGCTTTCGAAAAGCTTAAAGAAAAGCTTATCTCTCAACCTGTGCTTACACTACCGGATCTCTCAAAACCATTTGAGGTCCAATGTGATGCTTGTGGTGATTTCCTTGGAGCTGTTTTGCTCCAAGAAGGGCACGCCATAGGCTATGAGAGTCGAAGGCTCGACCCTGTTGAGCAAGCTCTAGGCATATATGAAAAGGAACTCCTTGCAGTTCTACATGCCTTAGACTCATGGAAGCACTATTTATTGGGGACTCCTTTCATTCTGCGAACGGATCACCAAAGTCTTAAGTACTTCATGACGCAGACCAAGCTCTCCGACAAACAAATGAGGTGGGAAAATTTCCTTTCGCAATTTCATTTTCATATTGCTCACATTGCTGGCAAGCATAATCAAGTAGCTGATGCACTCTCAAGACGGCCGAGAGTGAATGCAGTTTCCATAGCAACTCACAATGATCTATCTTCAATGATAGATGAGTACGCTATTGATCCCGATTTTAGAGATGTGATTTCAGCCCTTGCATTAGGGAAGAAAGAAGAACCATTTACTTTACAAGATGGTTATCTTCTCTATGGCAATAGACTATGCGTTACTAACAGAAAGTAATGTATGAATCTCATGCTCCACCTTATGCGGGGCATAGAGGGATTCAATCTACCTTAAAGGGAATTGAAACATATTTCTATTGACCTACCATGAAAGTGAACATACAAGAGTATGTTTCTAAATGTGTGGTATGTCAAAAGACAAAATTTGATAGAGGGAAGCAACTTGGATTGCTTCAACCCTTGCCAATCCCTAATTCACCATGGGAGAGCATATCCATGGATTTTATCTTTGGATTGCCTAAGTCTATCCATGGGAATACGGGAATATGGACGATAGTAGACAGGTTCAGTAAACAAGCTCATTTTATACCTGTCAAAAAGACTATCAAAGCCCATCAAATGGCAACCCTCTTCATTTCACAAATTTTCAAGTACCATGGCTTGCCAATCTCCATAGTGTCGGATAGAGATCCTAGAATGACCAGTAATTTCTGGAAGGGTCTCTTTGAGAATTTAGGGACAAGGCTAAACTTCTCTTCGGCCTATCATCCACAAACGGATGGCCAAAGTGAAATAGCTAACCTAACCATTCTCGATCTACTAAAAGCCTATGTAACGGAAGTAGATCAAAGATCCCAATGGGAGAAGTACTTACCCTTAGTGGAGTATGCTTACAATAACATTGTACATACTTCCACGGGAAAAGCACCTTTCGAGGTAATTGAGGGAAGATCAAAAAGTCCATTGCTACTTAAGGTACATGGGAAGATCTTCGCTGCAGATGAGTATAGTCGAGACCTACAAGAATCTTTTCAAAAGATTAAGGATGCTATCTCTATCTCATAGCAAAGGCAAAAGGCTACTGCTGACAAGCATAGAAGAGCCCAAGCCTTTAAAGAAAACGATTGGGTCTTGTTAAGGTTTCCCAAGGCACGATTAGGGCACACGACGGGCAAGAATCCTACGGGCCACCAAAAGTACTATGCTAAAATAGCAAAAAGGTACTATGGTCCCTTCCAGATTCTTAGGCCAATCAATGAGATGGCCTATCAACTCAAGTTGCCCAATCATTGGCTCATACACAATACTTTCCATGTGAGCCTATTAAAGCCTTACAAAGGAGAGCCACCTCAAGAACCAACTATTGAAGACCCACCGGAGATCGAGGAGCAAGAGGAGGTGCTGCAGCCCGAGTCCATTCTCCAACATGAAGACAAGGTATTAAGAGGCGGTAAGACTATCCGACGATATCTTATTAAGTTTAAGAATTATCCTTTTGAAGATGCTAGATGGATGCAAGGCATACAATTAAAGGATAACCTAAACCTTGTCAATGCTTACAATGCTTCCCAAGAGTAAGCAAATGTACAAAATGTTAAAAATGAACAAATTTCTTTGTCTTATAAGACTCTCTTTTTCTTTATTGTGCACAAAAATGAAGTAGTATGCATGCTTAGATCAAGTTTGCGGAGACAACGTCTCCCAAACACCAAGTAGAGCTTGTCACTCTACTATGGAAGATTGATAGGACTAACGTGAAAACATGCTTGCGGCAGCCTCAGGCTCTCAAGCGCCAAATGGACTAATCATCCATTGTGGAATGATGTCGTAGGGTAACATAGGGATCCTCTGCCCGCTAAGAAAAGGACTCATGAATATGCTTTATCTTCTCTACACCATAGTCGAGGACGATTATGATTTCAAGAGAGAGGTAATGTCATAATCATCAATATCTAATTCTCCTAAATAATTTTCTCATGTTAAACTGATCATTTAATATGGGGAAGTGCCAAGGGAGAAAAAGCTAGAATATTGGTTAAGCTAGCAGACCGGCCACAGTAGGGATCCAAAGGGGGGGGGGGGGGGGGGGCATCTGCAAAATAGCCATGTGCAACAATGGGCTAAAAAGACCCTAAGGTTCATCCCATTAAGACTTCCAAAATGCTAAATTTCCAAAATTCAAAGGTTGTGTCCAAAGGGTTAAAGCTTAGGATGAATTGGGTGGTTTGTGTGCTCTCCAAAGTCAACACACATCCCTACACATGAGGGGGCGAGCCCTAAAGGTAGGGGATGAGAGAGAAAGCCACACACACACACACACACACAAGCCCCCTTTACACAAAGGGAATGAAGGACACATGTCAGATGCCTAAGCTAGTTGCTCCCAAAATGTGCTCAATTCCTATTGAATGACCCTTGAAGTGGACCAATGAGAATTAGGCTAGAGTAAATTTAGCCTAATTAATTTCAAAACACTTAATAAAAAGAACCAATGAAAATTAAGTCTCCTGGATGATTATTGGACAGCCTGAGAAGGGGTCCAATAGGAATTTAGCAGCCCAATGGGCTACTTAATTCCTATTGGTCAGAATGGGGAAAGGTCCAATGGGGATTTAATTCACTTAAATCAATTAATTTTAATTGATTAAGCTCTCACAAAAGGGGAAAGGGGGACACATGTCAGAAGGCTATCACTTATGCTGCTTAATAGCCATTGGCTGAGCTTGGCATTGTCCAATAGGGAGCCTGCAAGAGCAAATAGCAAGGGGGATCATTAAAGTTGTGTTTACTAAGTGTTTTGCTTAGTGCATGAAGCTTTCATCTTCATTGCACTAACTAGTCTTGAAGGAACACAAAGAATTTTATTGTACAATGTCTCTCTTGATGGGAGAAACCATAATACAAAGCCTTTTGGAGGGGGGACCGGCTCCATGCAAATCCGGTTCTCAACTGTTGTCAATAGCTTAATTTCTCTCTCTTTTGAAAGTATTGTTGATGCTATCTAACTAGGTGTTATGCTTCTTGTTGCTCTCTCCACCCAAGCACTCTTGTAATTCTCATTAGGAATCTATTCTAATGAAATGCCCACTATGTTCATGCTAATTTCCGCTACACATAAGTTTTTAGACCATTAAATGTTACAGGGGATGAGAGAGAACACCCACACACTCACACAAGTCATGCATGGTACAAAGAAAGCAAAAGGGACACTTGTCAAGTTCCTCCTCATGTTGCCCTCATGGTGTACCTGAAGAATATTGGTTAGCCACCCAATGGGGACACTTGTCTCAAGGCTACCCTTGCTGCTTGTAATGCCTCCTGCTTGTGATTGGCTAGTCCTGGAGGGGTCCAATGAGCTTCAAGCATGAGCTACAAGGGAGGGTCGACCCAAGCAAGCTAGGGGGTTTCTTAGGGGTTATACTTACCCACCCACACTCACAAACACTCTCATTCTGTGCTATGCAAAGTGCAAGAGCTCCCTCTCCTTCTCCGAGCAAGTAGAGGTTGAGAGCCTACACCAACACTCTTGGATATGGAGTGCAAATCCAACCAAGAGCCATGCTTCAATCCTTAAGCTTGCCATCTCCTTCTTATTCATTACTATGCTATTAGGTATGCTAGAACCAAGAGTTATGATAAGTGAGGAACTAATTCTTTCTCCTATGAAATGTTTCTTCTTCCTCTTCCCTACCCTCATTCCCTGCTAGCTCTCTCCACCTTCAAAGGTGTTTCAGGTCTTGAGACTGAGGCTTGGGATAGTTAAAGCTTTCTTCAAGTTTATGTTATGTTTGTGATGCATGAAGCTTTCCATCTTCATTGCATCACCTAGGTCACAAGGAACACAAAGATTGTATTGTAACAAGTCTCTCTTAATGGGAGAAACCATAATACAAATGCCTATTGGAGAGGGGACCGGCTCCACATAAATCCAGTCCTCAACTGCTGCCATGTTCTCTAAATTCTCTCTCTTGCAAAAGTATTGTTCATGCCAAGTTAACTAATTGCTATGATTATGTTGCTATCTTCAATTATGTTCACCCGCTATGCTCACAAAGTCATTTCTCAAAAGTACTCTCATTAATTTCCGCTACTCTCAAATTAAATAGGCCAATTCCATTACATTGGTATCAGAGGATTTGGTTTCTCTTTTCTTGCTTAAGAAGAGAGGTCCTTAAGTAGCCTATAAATGGTTGATGTTGTTAATTATAGTAGGGTAAGTGGAACTGGGATCTATTATCGGTTTTGTTGAGCCCACTATGTGGGGGATGGTGCACACCTCGGGAGCTTTGGACTTAATAATGGAGTCTTTTTAGACTTGCCTACAGCTTTACCATTATTGAGCCATAAGAAGTCCGAAAGGAGCTAGCCCTCAGCAACTCTGCTATGTTAGACCTACTCCTCTACTCTCTATAATTAACCACTTCGAGCCGTGGGTGTAGATACTTAAGAGACGATTTTCAAAGGCTAAGAGGAGTGGCAACTAAGGTTTTGAATTGCCAAAGCATACACTAAGTACATACATAAATTTTGTTAATATGGCTGACAATAATCAAGAAAGTAGAATGAACAATGATAGCTTTGATTTTGCACATGAAGCTACTAATAATGATGCTCCCATGTTTGTGAATTATCTCATCACTAGGTTGCAGCAAGCTATGGGCAACCCTGCTTTGCAAGCCGAAGTTACTCAACAACTTCGTGCTTATGGAATTTCCCTTCCTCTCCAAGAGGAGACAAAGCTTAAGAGGCCTCTTGAAGAGACCCCCAAAAGAAGACTCTCTCCCATTCGAGAGGAGGAATCCAAAGAGCAAGAAAGTAATGAAAGTTTAAGCTCCTCTGAAGATGTGGCTCCACGAAGACGGCGGTCTAGACGGTCGCCCACTCCTCCCAAGAGGAAAGGATCAACACATAGTCCTTCTCCTCATCACTCTGAAAGGCAAGGGAGGAAACAAAGGAAGAAAAGGGCTAGGAAGAGGTCACCCTCTTCTCCTTCTTCTTCACCCTCCTCCTCTTCTGACGAAAGTTATGGTTATTCTCCTAGAAAATACAAGAGGGGAGGACATCTCAAATCATTTTCTGCATGGCGAAGGTCACAAAAGCTAAAGAAGTTCAAGGAGGGAGGAAAGAGTATCTCTTTTCTCACCTATGATGGCACCTTCGGTGCTACCGACAAAGTGTTGGCCTTCATCCAGCAATTTGATGCGGCCTTTGGAGATGAGGGCTTCACAGATTCCTCCAAGCTACGCCATTTAGCTATGCACTTCCAAAAATCAGCTCGTCAATGGTGGGCTAGCCTTCGTGGCAATGGTGAAGCCCCAAAGACATGGAAAACTCTACGAGTTTCCATCATGAAGCAATTCCTTGCGAGCGATGCAAAAAACAAAGTGCTTACTGAATGGCGCAGCTTGAAGCTTCTCTCTCATGAGTCTATCCACAAGTACGTAGAAAAGTTTTGGGATTTACATCTCAAGGCTACTGTCTTTCAAAAGATACTCTAATTTGGGGAGCAAAGGCAAAAATTATGTGCGGGATTACCTGAAGAGATGGCCAAATACAGCAACTCTCAACGGCCTGGTACTATTAGCAAAGTAATCCATCACACCATGGTTGCTTCACGCATCAATTTCCATCAAGGGGCTAGACGTAATGTCAAGCCCATGGAAAACAAAGACAAAAATGATGCAAAGGGGAAAACCAATGTTCAAAATACTTCCCAAGTCAATTCCAACAACAACAACAATCGGTCCAAGGAGAAGGGAGTTTACAAAGTTAAAAACAAACACTCTCCTGAAGATCTTGAAGCTTTTCGCAAGGACCATAAGTGTTTCAAGTGTGGGGAGCAAGGACATGGCTATCGTTCTTGCCCCAAGAAGAATACTCCCAATGAGACTCCTAGGGCTTCCACCATCGAAGCTCCAAAAGAGGATGCTCATTGCAAACGCTCATCACTTTCCTATGCTTGGGGAAAGATAAGAGAGCATGATGCCTTCATCTTGTTTGACCCTGGCTATACTCTCAACTTCATATCAACGGAGTTGGCCACCAAGTTGGGCATTCAAGCTTTTGAGATGGGAGATATAGTAGTGGCTGATGTAGCTTTCAAGGGACAACAAGCCTCTGTTACTCCCGTGATTGGGAAGTTGAGGCTTCATGTCCAAAGCTATGTCGACAAAGAAGACTTCTTTATCTCTCCTCTCCAACACCAGGATGTTATCCTAGGGGCACCATGGTTTGATCGCATAGCTGCCAACATGAAGTTCCCTGAAAGGAGAATCTACTTCACCTACTGGGGAAAGAACATGTATATAGATGCTAGTGAGCGTGGTCGCACTATTTCACTTGTAAATCCTCTTGCTTTCGATAAGTCAATGAAGAGCTCAGTTTCTGCGAACATGATTTTTGTCAAAGAGTCTCTAAAAGATACTAATGTTTCGTCAAATGTAAATGGTAGGAATCAAGAAGAGTTATACTTGTCTAATTTTCTAAAAGGATTCCAAGATGTGTTCATTGATGATATCCCTATGGACTTAGCTCCAAAACGAGGGTATGATGGCCATCACATTGAGCTCCTTCCTGGAAGCTCACTACCTAACAAGCCTCCTTATCGAGTCTCACAAGCTCAAAAAGAGGAGATCATGAGGCAAGTACAAGAGCTGGTAGACAAAGGGATGGTGAGGCCTAGTTCCTCTCCCTTTTGTTCTCCACTCCTTTTAGTGCAAAAGAAAGATGGTACATATCTTATGTGTGTGGACTATCGAGCACTAAACCATATCACTATCAAAAACAGATTTCCCGTACCTCGGGTAGAAGATTTGTTTGATAAGCTACAAGGCTCTACCTACTTGAGTAGGATTGACCTTAAGAGTGGCTATCATCAAATAAGGATAGTGGATGAAGATATCTTAAAGACCGCGTTTCGCACAACGTTTGGTCTTTATGAATATCTAGTCATGCCTTTTGGCTTGACTAATGCACCAGCTACATTCAATCGTTTGATGGAGAAAATTTTTAGACCATACCGCAAACTCACTGGAGTGTTCTTTGATGATATCATCATCTACTCCAACTCTTTGGAGGAACATAAGCAACATCTCCAAGTGATTTTTCAAGCATCGAGGGAGAACAAGCTTTTTCTCAACCAAAAGAAAAGCGAATTCTTCCTTCAAGAGATTCAATACCTAGGTCATATTATCTATAAAGATGGTATCCGAATGGATCCATCAAAGTTAGAGGTAATAAAAGCATGGCCTAACCCAAAAAATCTACATGAGCTAAGACGCTTTGTTGGTATGTGCACATACTATAGACTCTTCATAGCAAAATTCTCTCAAGTAGCAGCACCACTACACGACTTAACTAAGAAGAACGTTAAGTTTGTATGGACTGCTAAGGAGCAAAATGCTTTTGAAAAGCTCAAAGAGAAGCTTACTTCCCAACCAGTCCTCGTGCTTCTGGATCTCTCAAAGCCATTTGAGGTCCAATGTGATGCTTGTGGTGTCATAAAATCTAATATCTAATATCTAACCAACCCAAATGATTTTCTCATATTAAATTGATCACTTAATGTGGGAGAATAAACGGGAACAAGTGTTAAGAGATAGACATGTGCTTATAGATCTATCTCAACACGGGGCCAATGGTAAAGGGGCCCAAATGAGAGATGGTATATCACAGATCAAGGCTAACAAATGGAGCATAAGACCTTAGGGTTAGCTTCATTGAAGACCTCCAATAATGTGTGTAAAAGGACTTTGACCATAGGTAAGCTAGGGTTGAGCTTGAGGCGCGGGAACCCGACCCAGATCGAGGTGCTTGTCTTGCTTGTAATGCTTGATGACTAAGGTGCTTGAGGTGCTTGATGATTTAAGTGCTTGAGGTGCTTAATTATTGAGATGCTTGAGGTGCTTGACATGCTTGAGATGCTAGGGTTGCACTTGAGGTGAGAACCCAGCCCAAGCTTAAAGTGCTTATGAGCCAAGCTTGTGGTGGGAACTGGGCCTATACATGAGGGTCATAAGGTGTCAAAAAGTCAAAGATTCAATTCCTAAAGGGACGGGGCGAGCCCTACATGAGGGGGGATGAGAGAGAACACCCACACACTCACACAAGGCATGCATGGTACAAAGAAAGCAAGAGGGACACTTGTCAAGTTCCTCCTCAAGTTACCCCCATGGTGTGCCTGAAGCCTATTGGTTGGCCACCCAAGGGGTCCAATAATAATTTAGGAGATTTAATTAATTGATTTACCATTTATCTAGCCCTCTCTCTCTCAAAGCGGAATGGGGGACACTTGTCTCAAGGCTACCCTTGCTGCTTGTAATGGCTCCTGCTTGTGATTGGCTAGGCCTGGAGGGGTCCAATGAGCATCAACCATGAGCTACAAGCGGGGGTCAAACCAAGCAAGCTAGGGGGTTACTTAGGGCGTATACTCACCCACACACACTCACAAACACTCTCATTGTGTGCTATGCAAAGTGCAAAAGCTCCCTCTCCTTCTCCAAGCAAGTAGAGGTTGAGAGCCTACACCAACACTCTTGGATATGGAGTGCAAATCCAACCAAGAGCCATGCTTCAATGCTTAATCTTGCCATCTCCTTCTTCTTCATTACTATGCTATTATGTATGCTAGCAACAAGAATTATGATAAGTGAGGAACTAATTCTTTCTCCTACGAAATGTTTCTTCTTCCACTTCCCTACCCTCATTCCCTGCTAGCTCTCTCCACCTTCGAAGGTGTTTGAGGTCTTGGGACTGAGGCTTGGGATAGTTAAATCTTTCTTCAAGTTTATGTTATGTTTCTTATGCATGAAGCTTTCCATCTTCATTGCATCACCTAGGTCACAAGGAACACAAAGATTGTATTGTAACAAGTCTCTCTTAATGGGAGAAACCATAATACAAATGCCTATTGGAGGGGGGACCGGCTCCACATAAATCCAGTCCTCAACTGTTGTCATGTTCTCTAAATTCTCTCTCTTGCAAAAGTATTGTTCTTGCCAGGTTAACTAATTGCTATGATTATGTTGCTATCTTCAATTATGTTCACCCGCTATGCTCACAAAGTTATTTCTCAAAAGTACTCTCATTAATTTCCGCTACTCTCAAATTAAATAGGCCAATTCCATTACATTGGTATCAGAGGATTTGGTTTCTCTTTTCTTGCTTAAGAAGAGAGGTCCTTAAGTAGCCTATAAATGGTTGATGTTGTTAATTATATTAAGGTAAGTGGAACTGGGATCTATTATCGGTTTTGTTGAGCCCACTATGTGGGGGATGGTACACACCTCGGGAGCTTTGGACTTAATAATGGAGTCTTTTTAGACTTGCCTATGGCTTTACCATTATTGAGCCATAAGAAGTCCGAAAGGAGCTAGCCCTCAGCAACTCTGCTATGTTAGACCTACTCCTCTACTCTCTATGATTAACCACTTCGAGCCGTGGGTGTAGATACTTAAGAGCCGATTTTCAAAGGCTAAGAGGAGTGGCAACTAAGGTTTTGAATTGCCAAAGCATACACTAAGTACATACATAAATTTTGTTAACATGGCTGACAATAATCAAGAGAGTAGAATGAACATTGATAGCTTTGATTTTGCACATGAAGGTGCTAATGATGATGCTCCCATGTTTGTGAATCATCTCGTCACTAGGTTACAGCAAGCTATGGGCAACCTTGCTTTGCAAGCCGAAGTTACTCACCAACTTTGTGCTTATGGAATTTCCCTTCCTCTCCAAGAGGAGAGAGAGCTTAGGAGGCCTCTTGAAGAGACCCCCAAAAGAAGACTCTCTCCCATTCGAGAGGAGGAATCCAAAGAGCAAGAAAGTAATGAAAGTTTAAGTTCATCTGAAGATGTGGCTCCACGAAGACGGCGGTCTAGACGATCGCCCACTCCTTCCAAGAGGAAAAGATCAACACATAGTCCTTCTCCTCATCACTCTGAAAGGCAAGAGAGGAAACAAAGGAAGAAAAGGGCTAGGAAGAGGTCACCCTCTTCTCCTTCTTCTTCACCTTCCTCCTCTTCTGACGAAAGTTATGGTTATTCTCCTAGAGAATACAAGAGGGGAGGACATCACAAATCATTTCCTGCATGGCGAAGGTCACAAAAGCTAAAGAATTTCAACGAGGGAGAAAAGAGTATCTCTTTTCTCACCTATGATGGCACCTTCCGTGCTACCGACAAAGTGTTGGCCTTCATCCAGCAATTTGATGCGGCCTTTGGAGATGAGGGCTTCACAGAGTCCTCTAAGCTATGCCATGTAGCTATTCACTTCCAAAAATCAGCTCGTCAATGGTGGGCTAGCCTTCGTTGAAATGGTGAAGCCCCAAAGACATGGAAAACTCTACGATTTTCCATCATGAATCAATTCCTTGCAAGCGATGCAAAAGACAAAGTGCTTACCGAATGGCGCAGCTTGAAGCTCCTCTCCCATGAGTCTATCCACAAATATGTAGACAAGTTTTGGGATTTACATCTCGAGGCTACTGTCTTTCAAAAGATAGAATTTGCCAAGCAAAGGCAGCAATTCTGTTCGGGATTACCTGAAGAGATGGCCGAATGCATCAACTCTCAACGGCCTGGCACTATTAGCGAAGTAATCCATCACACCATGGTTGCTTTACGCATCAATTTCCATCAAGGGGCTAGACGTAATGTCAAGCCCATGGAAAACAAAGACAAAAATGATGCAAAGGGGAAAACCAATGTTCAAAATACTTCCCAAGTCAATTCCAACAACAACAACAATCGGTCCAAGGAGAAGGGAGGCTACAAAGGTAAAAACAAACTCTCTCCTGAAGAGCTTGAAGCATTTTGCAAGGACCATAATTGTTTCAAGTGTGGGGAGCAAGGACATGGCTATCGTTCTTGCCCCAAGAATAATACTCGCGATGAGACTCCTAGGGCTTCCACCATCGAAGCTCCAAAAGAGGATGCTCATTGCAAACGATCATCACGTTCCTATGCTTGGGGAATGATAAGAGAGCATGATGCCTTCATCTCGTTTGACCCTGGCTCTACTCTTAACTTCATATCAATGCAGTTGGCCACCAAGTTGGGCATTCAAGCTTTTGAGATGGGAGATATAGTAGTGGTTGATGCCGCTTTCAAGGCACAACAAACCTCCGTTACTCCCTTGATTGGGAAGTTGAGGCTTCATGTCCAAAGCTATGTCGACAAGGAAGACTTCTTCATCTCTCCTCTCCAACATGAGGATGTTATCCTAGGGGCACCATGGTTTGATCGCATGGCTGCCAACATGAAGTTCCCTGAAAAGAGAATCTACTTCACCTACTGGGGAAAGAATATGTATATAGATGCTAGTGAGCGTGGTCGCACTATTCCACTTGTAAATCCTCTTGCTTTTGATAAGTCAATGAAGAGCTCGGTTTCTACGTACATGATTTTTTTCAAAGAGTCTCTAAAAGATAGTAATGTTTCATCAAATGTAAATGGTAGGAATCAAGAAGAGTTAGACTTGTCTAATTTTCTAAAAGGATTCCAAGATGTGTTCATCAATGATATCCCTATGGACTTACCTCCAAAACGAGGGGATGATGACCATCGTATTGAGCTCCTTCCTGGAAGCTCACCACCTAACAAGCCTCCTTATCGAGTCTCACAAGATCAACAAGAGGAGATCATAATGCAAGTACAAGAGCTCCTAGACAAAATGATGGTGGGGCCTAGTTCCTCTCCCTTTTGTTCTCCACTCCTTTTAGTGCAAAAGAAAGATGGTACATACCGTATGTGTGTGGACTATCGAGCACTAAACCATATCACTATCAAAAACAGATTTCCCGTACCTCGGGTAGAAGATCTGTTTGATAAGCTACAAGGCTCTACCTACTTGATTAGGATTGACCTTAAGAGTGGCTATCATCAAATAAGGATAGTGGATGAAGATATCTGAAAGACCGCGTTTCGCACAACGTTTGGTCTTTATGAATATCTAGTCATGCCTTTTGGCTTGAGTAATGCACCAGCTACGTTCAATCATTTGATGGAGAAAATTTTTAGACCATAATGCAAATTCACTGGAGTGTTATTTGATGATATCATCATCTACTCCAAGTCTTTGGAGGAACATAAGCAACATCTCCAAGTGATTTTTCAAGCATTGAGGGAGAACAAGCTTTTTCTCAACCAAAAGAAAAGCGAACTCTTCCTTCAAGAGATTCAATACCTAGGTCATATTATCTCTAAAGATGGTATCCAAATGGATCCTTCAAAGTTAGAGGTAATAAAAGCATGGCCTAACCCAAGAAATCTACATGAGCTAAGAAGCTTTGTTGGTATGTGCGCATACTATAGACGCTTCATAGAAAAATTCTCTCAAGTAGCAGGACCACTACACGACTTAACTAAGAAGAACGTTAAGTTTGTATGGACTGCTAAGGAGCAAAATGCCTTTGAAAAGCTCAAAGAGAAGATTACTTCCCAACCAGTCCTCATGCTTCCGGATCTCTCAAAGCCATTTGAGGTCCAATGTGATGCTTGTGGTGATTGCCTTGGATCAGTTTCACTTCAAGAAGGACATGCCATAGCATATGAGAGCCGAAGGCTCAATATTGATGAACGAGTCTTGGGCATTTATGAGAAAGAGCTTTTAGCTGTTCTACATGCCCTAGACACATGGAAGCACTACCTATTGGGGACTCCATTTATCCTACGAACCAACCACCAAAGTCTCAAGTATTTCATGATGCAAACCAAGAATTCCGACAAACAAATGAGGTGGGCAAATTTTCTTTCGCAATTTAATTTCCATATTGCTCACATAGCTGGTAAGCACAATCAAGTGGCCGGTGCACTTTCACAACGACCCAAATTTAATGCGGTGTCTATAGCTACTCACAATGATCTATCCTCTATGATAGATGAGTATGCTACTGACCCTGAATTTAGAGACATAATGTCAGTCCTTGCTTTGGGGAAGAAAGAGGAACCATTCACCTTGCAGGATGGTTATCTTCTCCACGGCAATAGGCTATGTGTTACCCATTCCCTTCGTGAGAAAGTTATGTATGAATCCCATGCTCCTCCATATGCGGGGCATAGAGGTATTCAACCTACTCTCCGAGGAGTAGAGACGTACTTCTATTGGCCTACCATGAAAGTGGACATACAAGAGTATGTTTCAAAATGTGTAGTATGCCAAAAGATCAAGTATGATAGAGGGAAGCAACCTGGATTACTCCAGCCATTGCCTATCCCAAATTCACCATGGGAGAGTATATCCATGGATTTCATCTTTGGATTACCCAAGTCTATCCATGGGAATACAGGAATATGGACAATAGTTGACAGGTTTAGCAAGCAAGCACATTTTATTCCTGTCAAAAAGACTATTAAGGCACATCAAATGGCAACTCTCTTCATATCTCAGATTTTCAAGCACCATGGATTACCCACATCCGTCGTGTCAGATAGAGATCCTAGAATGACTAGTAATTTCTAGAAAGGTATCTTTGAAAATCTAGGAACAAGATTGAATTTCTCTTCGGCCTATCACCCACAAACGGATGGCCAAAGTGAGATAGCCAATCTTACGATACTCGATCTACTCAAGACTTATGTTACGGAAGTAGATCAACGCTCACAATGGAAAAATTACTTACCTCTTGTAGAGTATGCCTACAATAATACTGTACATACTTCTATGGGAAAAGCACCTTTTGAGATCATTGAGGGAAGACCTAAAAGTCCATTGCTACTCAAAGTACATGGGAAGATCTTCGCCACCGATGAGTTTAGCCGTGACGTACAAGAATCTTTTCAAAAGATTAGGGAGGCTATATCCATCTCTCAACAAAGGCAAAAAGCTGCTGCTGATAAGCACAGAAGAGCCTTAATGTTCAAAGAAAATGATTGGGTCTTACTCAAGTTTCCTAAGGCTCGATTAAGGCAAATGACGGGCAAAAATCCTACGGGCCATCAAAAGTATTATGCTAAACTAGCAAAAAGATACTATGGTCCTTTCCAAATCTTGAAGATCATCAATGAGACGGCTTATCAACTCAAGTTGCCCAACCATTGGCTCATCCACAATGCCTTTCATGTAAGCCTACTTAAGCCCTACAAAGGAGAGCCACCAACTGAACCAATTATTCAAGACCCTCCCGAAGTTGAAGACGAAGAAGAGGTGCTACAACTCGAAGCTGTCCTTCGGCATGAAGACAAGGTACTACGACATGGTAAGATTATCCAACGGTATTTTATTAAGTTCAAAAATTATCCTTTTGAGGATGCTAGATGGATGCATGGAATACAACTTAAGGATAGTATGAACCTTGTCAATGCTTACAATGCTACATTAGAGTAAGAAAATGTACAAATTTCTTTTAAATGACTCATGTTTTGTCTTATAAGACTAGTCCTCTTTTTAATTGTGCACAAATTTAACTAGTATGCATGCTTAGAATCATGTTTGTGATGACGACGTCTCTCAAACACCAAGTAGAATTTGTCACTCTACTTTGGGAGAATGAAATGGACTAAACAGCAGACATGCTTGCGGAAACTATGTCTCCCAAGCACCAAAAGGATTAGTCATCCATCTTGGAAAGATGTCGTAGGGTAAAAAGGGATCCTCTACCCGCTAAGTAAAATTGACTAATGACTAAGGCTTTATCTCTTCTACCTCATAGTCGAGGACGACTATGATTTCAAGAGAGAGGTAATGTCATAAAATCTAATATCTAATATCTAACCAACCCAAATGATTTTCTCATATTAAATTGATCACTTAATGTGGGAGAATAAACGGGAACAAGTGTTAAGATATAGACATGTGCTTATAGATCTATCTCAACACGGGGCCAATGGTAAAGAGGCCCAAATGAGAGATGGTCTATCAAATATCAAGGCTAACAAATGGAGCATAAGACCTTAGGTTAGCTTCATTGAAGACCTCCAATAATGTTTGTAAAAGGCCTTTGACCTTAGGTAAGCTAGGGCTGAGCTTGACGCGCGGGAAGCCGACCCAGCTCGAGGTGCTTGTTCTGCTGTCATGCTTAATGACTAAGGTGCTTGAGGTGCTTGATGATTGAGGTGCTTGAGATGCTTGAGGTGATTAATTATTGAGATGCTTGAGGTGCTTGACATTCTTGAGATTCTAGGGTTGCACTTGAGGTGAGAACCCAGCCCAAGCCTAAAGTGCTTATGAGCCAATCTTGTGGTGGGAACTGTGCCTATGCATGAGGGGCTTAAGGTGTCAAAAAGTCAAAGATTCAATCCCTACAAGGAGGGGGCGAGCCCTACATGAGGGGGGATGAGAGAGAACACCCACACACTCACAGAAGTCATGTATGGTACAAAGAAAGAAAAAGGGACACTTGTCAAGTTCCTCCTCATGCTACCCTCATTGTGTGCCTGAAGCCTATTGGTTGGCCACCCAAGGGGTCCAATAATAATTTAGGAGATTTAATTAATTGATTTCACATTTATCTAGCCCTTTCTCTCAAAAGGGAAAGGGGGACACTTGTCTCAAGGCTACCCTTGCTGCTTGTAATGCCTCCTGCTTGTGATTGGCTAGGCCTGGAGGGGTCCAATGAGATCCAAGCATGAGCTACAAGGGGGGGTCGACCCAAGCAAGCTAGGGGGTTTCTTAGGGGGTATACTCACCCACACACACTCACAAAACTCTCATTGTGTGCTATGCAAAGTGCAAGAGCTCCCTCTCCTTCTCCAAGCAAGTAGAGGTTGAGAGCCTACACCAACACTCTTGGATATGGAGTGCAAATCCAACCAAGAGCCATGCTTAAGCTTGTCATCTTCTTCTTCTTCATTACTATGCTATTAGGTATGCTAGCAACAAGAGTTATGATAAGTGAGGAACTAATTCTTTCTCCTACGAAATGTTTCTTCTTCCTCTTCCCTACCCTCATTCCCTGCTAGCTCTCTCCACCTTCGAAGGTGTTTGAGGTCTTGGGACTGAGGCTTGGGATAGTTAAAGCTTTCTTCACGTTTATGTTATGTTTGTGATGCATGAAGCTTTACATCTTCATTGCATCACCTAGGTCACAAGGAACACAAAGATTGTATTGTAACAAGTCTCTCTAATCGGAGAAATCATAATACAAATGCCTATTGGAGGGGGGACCGGCTCCAGATAAATCCGGTCCTCAACTGTTGTCGTGTTCTCTAAATTCTCTCTCTTGCAAAGTATTGTTCATGCCAAGTTAACTAATTGCTATGTTTATGTTTCTATCTTTAATTATGTTCACCCGCTATGCTCACAAAGTCATTTCTCAAAAGTACTCTCATTAATTTCCGCTACTCTCAAATTAAATAGGCCAATTCCATTACATTACCCAACTCCTACCGTCATTGCCTCTTGCATTCACTGCATGGACAATTTCTCCACGCCTTCCACCGCTATAGGTCCAACAAACTACAAGGCTCCTCCTCCAAAGGACATTGTCTACTTTGCCAGTTTGTGTGCTTGGGCCTTTCTGTTGCTACATTTGCCAAGGAAGAGCAAGGCACGGGCCATCAATGGCTCCTCACGAGAACTAGAGAGAGAAATCTTAAACCATTTACCGTGTTTTGACAGAGTGTCCAAAATGGGCTAGGCAAGGAAGAGAGAGGAGGATAGGGGGAGAAATTTTTGTATTTCAAATATTATCGCGATCATATCCACTGTTATTATCACGTTAATTACCATTGTTATTATCGCGTATATTATCGAACCCATGATAGGCACTTAAACATTCAAATTTTGGTATTTCCCCCTATTTTGCTTGTGAAAAAAATTAAAAAACATTATATAAACTTTCAAAAAATGATATTAAAACATGAAACAATAGCTATGTGGATAAACATGAAACTACGAAGAGCCTGGTCCATCCTAAATTTATGCACGTGCCTCTATATAAAGCAAGCACTGTCAGAGATGAGAAGCCAAACATGGACGATATCTTCTGTCGAGGCATGGGGATGAAAAAGTAAAGTGTGCCCACATTTTACCAGATGGTAGCACCTATGTTAGTTTCTTGAAGCACTATCTTGCAACAACATCCTTGAAGCCAAACATGGACGACATCTTTTGTTGAGGCATGGGGATGATAGTGAAGTGTTCCCACATTTTACCAGATGTTAGCACCTATGATAATTTCTTAAAGCTTTTTTTCAGAGCACTTTCACACTGCACACAACACAAAACGCTAGCTCCACTTGCACCCATAATGCTTTATTTCATAAATAATTGCCCCAAAAAAAATTAGATATTTTGTTATCGATGAAATTAATCACTCCCAATTGATTAACTTAATCTAGTACTCTTCACAAAATTAGAGAGAGAAAGAGACGTTGTGTCGAAGAGTGATGAATAGACGACTAAAAAAAAAAAAAAAATCTTAACTTAAAGTATACAAAATGTTTATGAACCATCTTCCAAAAGATCTCTACAAGAAGCATCATCCAATTCTAAGCCCATGGCTCCTAAGTCAATAAAGAGAGAAATAGAATTGTCATTTGTGGATATGTTGGCTTCATCATCTCGAATTCGTCATCCTCTATCTCATCATTATCATCATCATCATGGCAATCATCTTCGCTAAGACTTGTGGCCGTGGGACTTGAATAATCGATCTCTCTCTCCTCTGTCTCCCTTTCCTCCAAAGTAGTAGGTGGCAAAAATGGTTCTCCCCCGAGGTGTTACGGGAACTACGAACCAAAGTTTTGGTTGGTGGATTGATGGGATATAGAAGAGAAGCTCAAAATGAGTAACATTAATTGGTATAATCAATGCTACAACCAAATAAAGGTAGAGAAGGTAGTCACTCACCTGCTCACAATTGCGTGGAAAAACTAAATCGTCATACCTCCCTGTGTGATGCACACTAGATTCCACCATGTAGAGGCTATTCTCATGCTTTCTACACACATCTGTAAACCACTTGCACTCGAAGATGAAGGTATGAAAGGTTCTAAAATTAACCTTTAGTATCCTTTCAATAGTCCCACAGTACCTGGCTTCATTACCATCTATGTCAAAGTTGCCCATCATACCACAGTCCACGGTGGTCCATCGCTCGTCAATGTGGCGTATACAAAAGTGTCGATCGACCCTTTGACCACATGGAGTTAAAGGAAAGGGTATAAAAAATAAGAAAATATCTTTTATCAGTCACAATGATTAAAAAGAAAAAAACTATACAATATGGTTTAAGTATATGAGTACTCTACCTTTGGTACACAACCTCGTGCATACTCCCATTCTTTGTCGGTGATGTTCTCTCTGTGTGCTTTTGCTTCGGTCATTCTCTCATGAATCCACCCGGTACTAATTAGACCTGGGAAACATGCAAGGTGTCTAGGCACTGGGGGTGCGCTCCTTCATCCTTTGCTTGTTTCCAGGCTATTATTCAAGCCTTTTAATCGCACAAAATTGACTAATCCAATGCAAATTGAATCGATCGACAATTATTGATCTTATTCTCAAGCTTGGGTGCACCCTCTTCTTGCATCGGATCAGCCACGGCTGAAAATCGGTCTTTTTCGTGAGAATCGACAGCTTCTGTTGGCTTCATGCATTCTCCACACTTTCAAGCTCGCGACGATCGGCCTCTACGGATTTTTCTGCAGCTTTTGGATGACCCCTCTTGCAATATTTGATTGCGAAAATAGCTTCAAGATCAGCCCACCTCGTTTTGGACGGAAACTGATCATCTCATCAACTCTTAGGTCTCGTTTTCAGTGTACATAACATTTTTTAAAAAAAATTGTAGTAGCCTTTTGAGCCTTTGATCGGCTAGTGGAGCTTCACACCAACATATTACACAACTCCAACAATTTGCACAGCTCCCATGTAATCTTTTTGTTGATTAAAACCCTCAAGTTAATGCACACTCAAAGTGGCAGCCGGAGCTCGACATCGACAACACGCTCGACTTCGTCACCAAGCTCGACATCGTCAATATTTTGTGGTTGATTTTTATTCAATCAAGCTTCCGAGCTATTCAAACTTCAAAGCGTACTTCTCCAAGGCACAAGCACACTTCCACACACGTAATTTAATCACCACTTGTGAAGCGGGGCTTCATGCATGTGAAAAGTAACTTCAAAATTTCGGCTTCCGAGCATTGTGTATAGGACAAGACACTTCCATAGAGAGAGTCTCTCTACTGTAAGACCAAGTCCCTTTGTGTGTGCAAACACTTTGCACCATGGGAGAAAAAGGGATCAAAAAATTTAATGGGGACGGTTTCCATACATGGCAGACAAAGTTACGTGGATACCTCATGAAAAATCAATTATGGTCTGTTGTAAAACCGAGAGTAGGCAAACCATCCACTTCTATTGAAGGCACTCTCACTAGGGACAAAATTTCACAAGCACAAGATAAAGATGAACAAGCTCTAGGCATAATTATCACATCACTCCACGATAATTATGTGCACTTCACAGATAATTGCACCACTGCACTCCAAGCATGATATTTTGGAACATAATTTTGGTGCTAAACAGAAGCAAAGTAAGATTAGCTTAAATAAAAATCTTCAAAAACTTACTATGCTTCAAGGAGAGGATGTTTCAAGCCTCATTAACAGACTAATGAGCACAATCACGCAGCTCACTTACATTCAGAGCCAAGTCCTGGAAGAAGATCAAGTCACTGTGCTCTTGAGTGATCTATCTGAATGTTTTGACAACATAGTCACAGTCTTAGAGCAAAAGGAACCCATACCTTCCCTACAATAAGTCATAGGGGCAATCAATGAAGAAGAAAAGAAATTAAAGAAGAAATCTGATAAATTTAAATCATTGGAAGGAGCTTACCTGGCATTGTCATCATCCAAGACATCATCATCTAGAATGAACAATAAGATGTGATACGACTGTGGAAATCTTGGACACTTCTCCAAGGACTTCTACAAAAATAAATATTGTAGCAACTGTGGTGTCAAAGGACATCCATCGTCAAAGTGTCACGCCAATGGCAGTAGCAGCAGTACCAACAAAGGTAAAGGAAAAATCAACATTACAGAGGACACGAACGAAGAGGAAGAAAAAGAGAAGAGTTGTCTCCATGTCTATTCCTCATCCGATCCTTATTTTGGATACACTGATGTTTTGTAGAGATATGGGTGATCCTTAGCCTAATCATGAGTCAGTCTATGTGACACCATATCGTGCAGAGACCACCAAATTGTAAAGTCTGTGTGACTATGAGTCTATGTGACCTATATTAGCCTGTGTGGCAATGTCTGTGTGAAAATGTCTATGTGATAGTGAGTCTCTAAGAAGATCTCAGTGATCCATGCCTAAGGGGAGGTTTGTTGAGATAGGCATGAGAAACTATCCTACACCTAAGTCCTAATTTGATGTGACACCTAGTGTATGTATGTGTGGAAATGCTTTAGAAGAGACCTGGAGAAGAAATCTGGCTGCGCACCTAGTGCCAAGCTCTATCTATATATATGCCTTTTCAGGATTTTGTATATATCCCACTAGAGAGAATGCAATGCAATGTAACCTTATGCTGTGTAATATAATGCTAGTATTTTGAAGTATTAGACGTGCACTTTCACTTTAGAAAGCTCGTTGTGTACCAATAGAAGTATTCACCTTCAAACCCCATTGAGTTCTCTCACCCCCATCATACCCGGGATCAACTTGTGCCAAATACTCTGAAATGTAAAAAAATTCCTCTTGCACGATCCACCCTTTGGCCATACATGCCTCTGGCTGGGACTATAGCCACACAAAATCTTTGAGAGTCTTTAGAAACCTCTCTAAAAATAAAATCCATCATGCATGCACTACTCCACATATAGTGATCTCCTCAACCAGGTGAACCAAGTGGTGGATTTGACTGAGAAGAACTAATCAAGGGAATGCATCCTCAATGGCACACATGGTTTCCACTGCAAGTGTTTGAGCAGCAAGGATGGCATCTATTTCAATTTCCTTGGAGTTCACAAATCTACAAGAAAACACACAAGAATACACTAGTTGAGGTTATTGGGTACATAGAAAAGTCTAGTTGAGTGGAGTCTTGTGGTATACCTTGCTAGCTCTCCAAGTTTGAAAATAGCTTCCCTCACTATCTCATCCCAGCATATGAACATACTCACTTGCAAAATGAGCTACAATGCAAAAATAGTAAACAAGAAAGTGAGAGAAATTCATACACACAAATATTATGTGCCATAAAAAATAAACAATAGAGAGAATGACAAAGTGGGTGAAAGACTTACATGTAGTATCTTGTGTCAATCATGGGACTTCAGACCATACAATTGAATGCTTCCACCTTTCTTTGGTTTTGTGAAAGCTCCCTTTATTGACCTCATGTATCATGTTGTTGTGCAAATAGACGCAATGGTACCCTTCACTTGATCTAGATTTTTTTGGCTATCATCCATGGAGCTTTAGGAAGCACAATCTTCCCATTGGAGGCTTGACGTGGAGTGGCAGAGGCATGGAGATTTTTCAAGGCCCTCAAATCCTCCCTTGTCCCCAATGAGTCCTTTTTGCCAATAATATGGTCCCACAGTGTGTGAGCTACATTATTGAAATTGTGCATAGGATCCAAGAGATGTTGTATTTTTAATCCTTCCAATATGGAAGCCTTAAAAATATGGAATACCTTTGGTGGAGTAGTCTAGGCCGGATCATTATTGTAGAGCTCTTCCCAAGTAGTTTCCTAATCGGCCATCGTGCGCTTTAGAGGCATCTTTCCATTTGTTGGAGCCTTGTATTTGCTATGACCTTGGGGCAAGAAATGATGGTTGTTTGGATAGAGCATCCGTGCTACTTGAAAAATAGATACCCAGAGGCACTTACGTGGGCCCTTGGCCGTAAGGCCGAAGATAATGGCCTGTTGTGGTGCTATTGCGTGCCTATTTATTAGTTGGCTATAATCATACCGTTTAGACAATCGTAGATTAATATTTAATCCTATTTTCATGGAATTTTTTCAAAGTCAAAGGCAGGTAAAGTCGATATTAATTGTTAAATTATGAATCAACAAATCAACAAGTCGACAAATTAAATCTGCTTAACGACGATCAAAACTCAATATGGCTAGTTTAAATTTCAATTGACTACTAATTCTTGTGGATTGTGAAGATGGAAGACCACGAATAGAAAACCCGAGTTTTTCAAAGAGAGAGAAGCAGTGATTAAGAAATCGGCATAGAGATACGAAGAAGGAGATTTGAGAAAGTTTACATATCATATATTAATTTATTGGAGATTATAAGAAGAAATATTTTGGAGTTCGGGGTGACGCTGAGATGACGGCGAAGAAAAAAACATTGGGTGGCATCGGCAATTCCCCATCAAAGCTGCAATGCCTGAGTTTGCAAAGCAAGGAAGAAAATCCGAAGAGCCCAACTAGTACCCCCGCGGGATACACCCCTTGCATGCAAGAGAGCCCAATCGTCTGCCCTGCTAAAAACCAGCAAGGGAGGTATCAACGGAAGCGCCCAGGCCCATTGGTAACTCTGTCCTTCTCTCTCATGGCCTGCAATGGCCTCTGCACCATACGGTCGTCCTTGTCCTGCTCGGTGTTGTCTTCTTCCCTATCCGCACGCTACCATGCTTTAGTGCATGAGGTTTACACACTCAAGTTAATAAAAGATGAGGGTTTACAAAAAAAAGTCTTGGCCGGCCGCCCAAGAATCACCAAAAAATCCCCCTCTTAAGAGGCTATTCACCCATCTCCCCATCCAACAACCTACCGCAAGTCTTTGGACAGCCGATGACACAGTTGGCAGCTGCTAATTACAAACTTTGTGGCTATCCAACATCAATATTTTTTTTTTTGCTGGTTCGAAGAGAAATTTGGTCGTTTATCATCCGCATTCGTTAGAGTATATCTTCAGCTGCACACTCTTCAATTATTTTTCGACCATGGTTTAAATTTAAAAACTTGCTCAAGCTACACTGTTTGCAACAATTGCCATCCCTACCAATTCAATTTTACAGTGAACAATATCATAAATTGCCGATTGTATTACCCTTGTTTTTGGGATACGAGAGATTGGATTGTTACAAGATTGGGCACCCTCCTGTTGTAGTGGTTAGGTGCAACTGGGATAGTTGGGGTAATGGTTAATTATGTGCCATCTAATTATTTTCTAATTGAGTTGATGATGATGATTTTGTAGAGTGGAATGCAGGGAGTTTATCAAGAGGCCCCGGCAATTACTCTTGGCCATTTTATATTCGCACAGTATTTTAGAGTTTCATTTCAATAAGCCATTATGGCTCTGTAAATAATTGTAGTGAGAACTCCCCTTATGGGTCATGCAAAACCTAATGAGCTTCACTCATTTACAAAAGTGAAGTGGTTGTAAAAAGAGGGCCTTAATTTTTGGCACCTTAAACTCACAAATAATATATTAAATACCAACTCCACAAGAGAGGTGCCATGGATTTTGGGGCTAGATTTAGGTCTTTCTCTTGCAGATTCTCTTCTCTACTCTCTTATGCTATGTTCTATTTTTTGTGTACTCTTTAATCAAGTATCCATCTCTTACAATTCTCTTACACACTCTTACAAGCTTGTCTATGTCAATTATATGCTCTGTGTGTGTGTGTGTGTGTCATAGTCTAGGTGTGTGTGTGTGTGTGTGCGCGCGCTAGAAAATTGGGAAAAGAGGTGGACAGGTTGATGGTGATGTTTGTGAGCATGTGTTGAATAATTTAAGCAATCGGTCTCCCCATCTCTTCTCCCAACTGTGGTATCAGAGCTTCAAGTTCAAGGAAAAAATTGGCACCATATTTCAATCTCAAGAAGGAATTCCTTGAATTGACAAAACTCAAATTGCAATTCATCAACTTTGCAATTCCAAGATTCAAGGATTCGTGGCAATTCAAAGATTAATCGGTCGAACTTGCAAAAGAAATTTTGCTTGGTTGTTAATTGGCGATGAACCGGTAACTAATCGGCAATCGAATCTCAATTTCGGCTTCAGGACAATCAAGAATGGGTATGTTCAATAGTTAAATTTAAGCACTAGCTAACCTTGTGTATACATGACGATACGGACAAGACAGTGAGCCGACGTAAAATTGAAAGAGGTCGGAAAGCTTAATTACAACTTTGGAAGAGAAGTTGAATTTGGGAACGAGAATCGGCAAGGAGGAGACTCTTGAAAGATTTTCAAGGAAAAGGCAAAAGAAATATGATCATCAAGTGGTTGAGTTCCATTATTCAACCCTCTTTCGGCTAATTTAACCTTCATCGGTAATATTGTCCATGCAAAAGAATTTTAACTCATGAAGAGGTTTGCGAGAACGAGCTCTTACATGCATGCAAGGCCCACTGCCTACCATCACGAAAACTGTCGCAGAAATCCTGTCGGTAGAAGTGCCCTCGCAACGTGGTGGTTTCTCTCTCTTTCCTCGTAGCCTCAAAAGGCTTCTGCATGGCCCCAATATCCATCTCCTTGATCACGCTGTCGGCCGTCCCCTGCACGCCATGCAGTGGCTCCACACTCTATTAAAAAAGAGTGGCCTTAGTTAAAACTTTGACCGGCCACCCAATTAAAGAACCAAATTAGCCCCCCCTTTATTAAGAACCTGTACACACCGACTACCCATTGCCACTTAAAAATCTCCATTCTCCCCCTCTTCTCCACTCGACTGCTCTCCCAACCTTATCGGGCCCCATTCGGTCCCAAGGGGCAATTGTTTTTCCACGAGCTTGGCTTTCTGTTTCTTGCAAGTCAACGGGTCGGCATTGTCATCGGAGATTTCCACAATTGCCACAAATTTTGGAACGGAGATGGTCGATTTTTCCAACTTAATTCCTCCTTGACACCGACTATCTCAATGGAGCTGCCAAATAACTTGCCAAGAATCCGAACATCGTCAAATTAGTCGAAAAATTTATCACTCATTTGAATAGTTTGTGGACTCTCTTCTACAACTGATATTGTTGTCTTCTCTGGGGGTGGGGGGGGGGGGGGGGGGGGGGGGGGGGGGGGGGGGGGGGGGATATACGGGAGATCCGGCGCCACGAAATTCGACCGACTCGCAGACATACCGTTGGACCGCTCACTTTTTTGGAAATTTCCTAGCGCATCACCATTCCGGATTGGACGCCACCTCAATTTCTCAACTAAGTACATTTCATTTTCATTATTTATTTTATTCTCTTTTACTTATTCCGCATAATGTATTTGTAAATATCACCAAATAGCCTATTTAAGCATTACCATTTATGAAATGAAAAATAAAAAAATAAAAAGCACGCAATCATGGCACACCTTCCTCAGGCACCCACGATTGCTGAGCAACTTCTAAATCTACAACAATCCCTCACATATGAACGCATGCAACGGCAAGAACTTGATAAATTATTGCATTCTGCACGCACCGAATCTGCACCGGCACCCAAGAAAAACAAAATTAGCAAAAAATCCTTCACTTTCAAGGATTTTGATGGCACTAAAGATGCTAGCATGGTTCTAGCATGGGTTAGTCAACTAGATGACTATTTTCATGATGAAGACTTCCCCGAGCGTGATACGGTAAAATGTGCATCAAATCATTTCACTAGCTCAGCGCTGCAGTGTGGTGGAACGCCACCAAATAGGATGGGAAAAGACCACGTACCCCAATTTTTAAAAGTATTTTTACCCCAATTTTTGTCCACACAGTACAAAGCAAAAGCACGACGTCAATGGGATTTAATTCGACAGGGTCAAAATGAAGATGTACATTGATCGTTTTTGGAAGTGTTTAATTCCATTGCAATCTATTGAACATGTTAGTCACAGGAAATTGAAGCGTAAGTACATAGAAATTGAAGCGTAAGTACATATCAGGCTTGGCACTACAAATTGGTGTTGAGGTAGATATGTTCGAACCATATTCTCTGTCAAAATCTATTAATTTGGCTCCCAATGCAGAGAAGAAGAAAGGTGGATAACCCTTTCACAGTGATCAACCTGCTAACACTAACCGTAACAAGAGACCTCCATCCTATACTAACTTTGATAGAAACAAACATCAAAGCCGTACCTTTTTCAAGAGATGCAGATTTGACAATTCTCCTACAACTACTCAACCTCATACAAGCAACAACAACACGCAGCAAAACGAGGCAACCAAAATTCTTTCAATCAACGTCCTACTCCCAATGGTAACAAAAAGGTGAAGTGTTTTAATTGTTTTTAGTATGGTCACTATGCAGATAAGTGTCCCAATGGTCTTGCTAAGGGCAATGGTCAATCCAATGGCCACTTTAATGGGGTCAACAGAAATTCAACTCAAAACCCTTCAACAACAACCGCCCCAATGGAGCTACTCTTAACCTCATCGAAGATGCTGCTCCCAACGACAATGAAGTGGAAGCTAAATACGGTGAGGGATATGATCCTGATTATGATAACGATGACAACGCATCTTTAGATACTCTTATATCTCTTCACGCTTTGTTTAAAGTGCAAGGCACTGTTAAGGGCGAAAGTGTCACCATTCTGTTAGATGATGGTAGTAGCCATGATTCCATTTCTACATGCCTGGCACAACAACTCTCTCTCTTTGAAATCTCATCACCTCACAAGGTTAAAATTGATTTTAATAATCAATTTTTTAATTGTAAAACCCAAGTCACTGTTGAATTTTGCATTGGTGAATTTACACAAGCACCAACATTTCTGGTAGCACCACTGTATGGTCTTGATATGATTTTGGGGAATACCATTTTGTCATGAGTTTGATCCGTTGATTAATTATAAAACACTTACTATGTCTCTCACTCATAATAATAAAAATTTCTCCATACAAGCAACACTAGCACATCAAAAATTTCCACACCTCTCTCCCACTCAAACCAAAAGAGCAATTAGAAAACAGGGGTAAACATATCTAGTTTTGGTAAATCAAATTTCTTCTAAAACTGCAACTTCATGTAGCTCCACACACGATGAATTTCTCTCACAATTTAAAGATTGTTTCATGCATGATCTACCACCTGGAATTCCACCATCACGCCCAGAAGACCACAAAATTGACATTATACCGAGTAGTGAACCTCCTTATAGAGCACCTTATCGTGTAAATCCAACCGCACACAAGGAGATACAAACTCAAATCACTGATTTACTTGACCGAGGCCTAATTCAACCTAGTAATTCACCATACAAAGCTCCAATACTTCTTGTCAACAAGAAAAATGGAACCATTTGTATGTGTATCGGTTACAGGGCTTTAAACAAGATCACCATTAAGAATAGGTTTCCTATTCTTAGAGTGGATGATCTATTAAACAAACTAAAAGGGACAAACATCTTTAGCAAAATTGACCTTAAATCATGGTATCACCAAGTCAAAATGTTTGAACATGATGTCTACAAAACTGCTTTCAAAACATAAACTGAACACTACAAATTTCTTGTCATGCCATTTGGTTTGACAAATGCACCGGCTACATTCACACACATGATGAATAGAATTTTCATTGACCATCAAGATTTTGTGATTGTATTTTTTGATGACATTCTGGTATTCAGTAAATCTGAAAAAGAGCATAAAGAGCACTTAACACATGTATTTGATCTGCTTGCACAAAATCACTTGTATTTGAATCCTGAAAAGAGTTCATTTTTCCAATTTGAAATTGAATATTTGGGACACATTGTATCAGGTAAGGGAATACATGTAGACCCCAAGCTTCAATTTAGTCATGGCCTAGACCCAAATACTTGCATGAGCTACGTTGTTGTATTGGTCTTTGTAGGTATTACAGGAAATTTGTTCATAACTTTGCTTACAAGTCACATTATTTGACTCTCCTGTTGAAGAAAAATACACCTTATGAATGGACAGATTTACAAGAAATCTCATTTAATGCACTGAAACATGCTTTGACTAATGCACCCGTATTGCAATTGCCTGATTTTGAAAGATCATTCTTTGTGGTAGTCACTGATGCTAGTGGAAAAGGTATCGGTGCAGTCCTTATGCAAGATAACCATCCACTTTCTTTTAAAAGCCGTAAATTCAAACCTTCTCAAATAAAATTCAGCACTTATGATAAAGAATTGACTATTGTTGTACATGCATTGAAAATCCGGAAACATTATGTAATGGGTACTGACTTGATCATTAAAACTGATCAACAAAGTATCAAATATTTACTTTCTCGACCCTTAATAGATTATTAAGTGGGTCGCTTTTATTCAAAGTTTTCAACCCAACATTCAATACCAACCTGGTAAAGAAAACGTTGTAGCTGATGCTTTGAGTAGAAGACCCTCAATCATCTATCAACCATTACGAGAACCTCATTTGACACTATGCCTGACACTTATGCACATGATGACTACTTCATGTTGGGGTATCGGCGTCTGTGCCTTGCCCGGCCGCCCAGAGTCTGGGTGCCCACTGACTTGTATACCTTATACATAGCATAAGTGTATAGGGGGCTGCTCACTCTTTGAGTCTCCCCACCCATATCTGTGTGTCGTGTGTCTCCTTCTCTCTCTCACTCTCCGTCTGTGGTGCTCCCCGATCCCCTTCAATTGGTATGAGAGCTATGGTGACCGCGGAGAGCACAACGGCTTTGAGAGCTTCGACGCGATAGCTCGCTCGCTCTCGACGGTGGAGTTCGGTCGCGGAGTTTCACGGAGAGCGATTTTATCTTGAGGAGCATTGTCTTTGGAGCTTAGGAGCTTGGTGTGGTCAAGCTTGGTCAAGGAGGCGGTTGCGGCTTCCTTGGTGAGAGGAGCTTTTGAGCTCAGTGGAGCTCGTTAGAGAAGTGCTCGGTGGAGGAGAGCTTGACATTCGAGTGCTTGGATGCTATTGTGGCAGAGCTCTTGTGTTGGCGCTTGCATTGAGAGGACATTGCATCACGCAAAGTGGAGCAGGAGCAGGTTCAAGACTGTGTGCAGCTCGTTTTTGCCATTTTCGGGCTCTAAAACGCAGTTTTTTGCGTAGCTCCGTCATACAGAGTCAGATCTACATGATCCAGGAGTCTAGGTCAGGGTTTTGGCACGCTCCGGACGCGATGGTGATGTCTATTTGCTGAAATTATGCTTTGAATTACAGCAGGTACAGCAGCAAGTTTATTTGTGCACTCTCGGGTCCCAAAAACACTGTTTTTGGCATAGCTTTCACACCCGGACTCGGATACATATGATCCAGGAGTCTACCTTGGGGTTTTGGCACGCTCCGGACGCGCTCGTCATATCAGAATTTTAAAATTCTGAACGCTGAATTTTCTGCAGCAGCAGTTGTTTATTGTGTGTCGAGGATTCCACACATGGTTTGCTCTCAGATGTGAGAGTGATATTTGCTGCAAGTTTCCTCACAGGTGGGAGGATACGATGTATGCCTTATGTGGTTTGATGCTCAGGGAGACTAATGTGATTGCATTTTGAGCTCGGCAATGTATGCCTCGAGCATGTTTTTTGGCAATCACAGGTAGAGCAGATATTTGTGTACTAGATTTGCAGGTGTTTGCAATGATGTATGCAAAAAATGTGGAGATTGGTGCATGCATTTGGAGTGTGATTTGACGCGCTTTGATAGCTCATGGTTTTGAGCGTGCAGTCAGTTTGGTTACTGGTTTTGTGGCCGTTTTACTGACGAAACTCTGGCGAAATTTTCCCAGAAGTTTTATGCGCATCATTTATGCGATCTAGGTAGAGATTGCGGGTTGCACTCAGCATTTGTGTGCGGTGTTCTCTGCAGGTGGGAGATTTGTGCGTGTGTATGCATCGATACCGCACATTGTGGGCTTGGTGATTAGCTCACGGGTTTGACAGGCGTACAGTTATCTTGGCACACTCACAGGAGTGAGTATTGTGATGTATGCTTGTGTGGCTACGAGCTAGGTAGCCGGATTCGAGCACTAATGGCTTGAGGTTTTTCAGCAGGTTTCAGCTACAGGTTTAAAAGTTTACAGGCAGGTTTGAGGGCTTATTTGGGCGCTGAATTTTCAGCCATTGTTTCCTCTTTGCAGGTGTCCATGTATGACTCAGTTGTAGGCTGATCTGGGACACGTTTGTGACTTGTTTATGCAGTTGTTTAAGAGCTGAATTTTGGGGCTGTTTTGGGGCTTATTTGCAGCCATATCTTACAGCCATATTTGCAGATTTTTGTTGATGCAATTCGAGCCAGTTTAGGGCTGATTTGGTTGACATTTGCTACTCATTGTTGGTTGCTCTTTTGCGAGCATTATGGCTGATTTTTCATTTGACTTCCAGCGTTATGGTCTGACACAGTTTGATGGTGCAGATTTTGTTGCTTGGAAGGAGCATATGCTTGTTGCATTGGCGGATTTGGGGCAGGATAAACCCTTGCGTGGTTTATCGGCAAAGCCCAATTCTATGCGTGATGATGATTGGCAGGATCTTGATGAGTTAGCCATGTCTACGATTTGTTTGCATCTGGTTGAGTCTGTTTACTGGCAGGTCTCGAGGGAGACTACAACTCATGCTTTATGGCAGAGTTTACATGCTATGTACGCGACATCCATGTCTACAGGGGAGTCTAGTCCCACTTCTATGTCCATGGGAGAGATTGGTCCCACACGCAAGTCTCGACGGCATAGAGACTTGACATGTTGGCATTGTGGACATAGAGGGCACATTAGGCGTCGATGTTTAAGGCGTTTGAGACAACGGAGGCGACAGATGCGTGATGCAGATTTGGGCATGACAGATGCTAGTGAGATCAGTACGGTGGTTACTGAGTATGCTTGTGATGGCGATGTCACATTTACATCTAGCTTGTCTTCAGACGATCTTATGTCTACGGATTGCATATCGGATTGCACATTGTCTTCATATTGGTTACTAGATTCAGATGCTACTTTCCATGTCACGTCGCATCGTGAGTGGTTTAGCACGTTTTCTAGTGGGAGACTTGGTTGTGTGCACATGGCTGATGGTGCTATGTATGACATTGAGGGTACAGGAGATGTATGTTTGTCCTTGCCCAGTGGTATGAGATTTACCCTGCGTCATGTGCGTTATGTGCCAGATCTGAGACGAGATTTGATCTCAGTCAGACAGTTACGGGATAGTGGATGTCAGATTTCGCTACGAGAGCGAGATTTTGTGATGCATTTGGGTTCGCTAGTGATTGCGAGAGGTGCCAGGAGTGGTACAGGTTACCCATTGCATGTGGATCACGCGAGAGACGGTGTTGTCTCTGTGATCATACAGCCAGGTAGACAGCGAGAGAGCAGGCGAGTCTCTTTTGCTTGTGGGTTGCAGGATGCTTTGCATGGAGTGCAGAGTAGTGAGCTCGTTGTGCACAGAGTTGGGGCACGACTTGAGCAGTCACACAGAGAGGTGACAGAGTCAGACATGCATGCTTTGCTAGTGACTGAGCAAAGCAGAGAGTCAGTTGTGCGAGATACTTCTATGCAGGATAGACAAGTAGAGCGGTCTTGCTCTAGTGAGTCACGACAGGAGGACGTTGTGCAAGAGTCTATGCATACGGAGTTAGAGCAAGAGAGCTCTAGTGAGTCACAGCAGATTGAGTGGTCATGTTTGCAGTGGATGATTGCAGAGGAGGCTGAGATGTCAGCGATTATGCAGTCATTCCTTTCTATGCTCGACAGTGAGCATGGGGATATAGTTGTGCAGGATATGTCTTCCAGCAGACACCTAGAGCAGTTGGTTTGCTCTGAGGTTGCACGACAGGTTGATGCGTCTTTTGCGGACAGTCAGGAGATGCATGTGGCTGACACGCCTTGTCAGTCAGAGATGCCTATTGCCAGGGATATATATGTTGATGCATGCTCCGTAGAGCTAGCAGGGCCCGCTAGCATTGCATCGGCATTTGGTGGTCTCATGTATGAGATGTTGATCTTGAGACCAGATATCGCAGCTGCAGTGGGAGCATTTGCAGTTGGGGTTGTCAGCCGTTTGTTAACTGATGATGGCATAGTGCACGAGGGAGATATGCAGGTATTGCGCACATACTTGCAGTACGTGTGCGGTACATCTAGTGGTGTATGGACTTACACGGGAGCAGGACAGCCGGATGCACACGATCACAGCCAGCCAGTGGGCATCGGTTGAGAGCGGTTTTCTCTCGCCTTTTGTAGTCTTTAGACTAGGTTCTCTTGCTTAAAGGCACAGTCGCCTTTAAGTGGGAGGTTGTTGGGGTATAGGCGTCTGTGCCTTGCCCGGCCGCCCAGAGCCTGGGTGCCCACTGACTTGTATACCTTATACATAGCATAAGTGTATAGGGGGCTGCTCACTCTTTGAGTCTCCCCACCCATATCTGTGTGTCGTGTGTCTCCTTCTCTCTCTCACTCTCCGTCTGTGGTGCTCCCCGATCCCCTTCACTTCAAAACGACATGGTTATCTATGCTTGACAATTCTGTGCACACCTTTCTTGAATCCACTATTCAAGAAAACTTCCTTTATTTCAAACAAAAATTGTGTGTGACTAAACCTTTCCGTACATTAATTATTGAAGAATTGCAAGAACCACCATATGCTGGACATAGAGGATTTTCTGCAACGTTTCAAAATTTATGTCGTGATTTCTATTGGCCTACTATGAGAATGGATGTTAAACAGTATGTTTCCACTTGTTTGATTTGTCAAAAGATCAAAGTAGCAGGCAGCAAGTAAGAAATTGGGACTTTTACACCCTCTCTCCATTTTGAAAGACCTTGGGAACACATTTCAATGGACTTTGTTACTGGTTTCCCACTCACAATGCACAAGCATGACATGATTTGGACTATTTATTGACCATTTTTCTAAACAAGCGTATTTTATTCCTTGTAAGAAAGCACTCACACTACATCAAGCTACACTTTTGTTTCTTAAGACTATTTTCCCACATCATGGTTTGCCTAAAGTGATTATTTCTGATCGAGATTCAAAATTTTGGAGTGCCTTTTGGACTACTGTGTTTGACAATCTTGGCACTACACTTGACTTCACTTCTGCATTTCATCATGATTCTAATGGTCAAAGCCAAGTCACCAACCGCACTATTATTGATTTGTTAATGGTTTATGTTTCTTCTCAACCTAAGAAATGGGATGATTACTTGCATATTCTACAATTTGCATATAACAACACTACTCACACTGCCATGGGTAAATATCCATTTGAAGTTGTATATGGTCACTCTCTTCCTACTCCTGCTTCACGTCTTTCTAATGTTGTGGCTGCTGCTGATGATTTTACTACTAACTTTCATGATATTTATGCAAGTGTGCATTCTGCTATTAAACACTCACAAGAACTTTACACTAAGCTGGCTAACAAGCACCGCAAGGCACCAATTCAAAGAAGGTGATTATGTTTTACTTCGGATTGAAAAATGAAGGATCAAAAGTGTTGATACCAATATCTTTGTTAAGCTTGCTCCTTGCTTTTATGGACCTTTTCAAATGTCATTAATGATGTTTCTTTTCGTTTAGACCTACCTACACATTGGCACATTCAAAATGCATTTCGCATAAGTCTTTTACGCCCGTTCAGAGGACCCCTACCTACACACCACATTTATCAAGACCCACCTTCACTTGTAGACCAAGAAGAGCAACTCATACTTGATAAAATATTTGATCATGATTCCACCACTACACGCACTGGCATGGTTTATAACCTTTACCTTTTGACTTTCAAGGGCCACCCTAGAGAGGATGCCAAATGGATGCCTCAAAATTTTTTCACAACTTCCTCGACCTTCTCCACAGTTTCCATCACTCAAGTTCCATTTGATTTTTTTATTGAGCAGCTGAGGACAATTGCTATCCCTGGTGGGAGGGATGTTACGAGATTCGACACCCTCCTGTTGTAGTGGTTAGCTACAATTGGGATAGCTAGCGTAATGGTTAATTATGTGTTGTCTACTTATTTTCTAATTGAGTTGATGATGATGATTTTGTAGAGTGGAATGCGGGGAGTTGATAAAGAGGCATCGGCAGTTACTCTTGGCCATTTTATATTCGCACAGTATTTTAGAATTTCATTTCAATAAGCCACTATGGCTCTGTAAATAATTGTAGTGGGAACTCCCCTTATGGGTCATGCAAGAACTAATGAGCTTCACTCATTTACAAAAGTGAAGTGGTTGTAAAAAGAGGGGCCTCAATTTTTGGCACCTTAAAATCACAATTAATATATTAAATACCAACTCCACAAGAGAGGTGCCGTGGAGTTTGGGGCTAGATTTAGGCCTTTCTCTTGCAGATTCTCTTCTCTACTCCCTTATGCTATGTTCTATTTGCTAGGTAATCTTTAATCAAGTCTCCATCTCTTACAATTCTCTTACACACTCCACAAGCTTGTCTATGTCAATTCTATGTTCTCTATGTGTCTGTGTGTCATAGTCTAGGTGTGTGTGTGTGTGTGTGTGCTTGAAAATTGGGAAAAGAGGTGGACAGGATGATGGCGATGTTTGTGAGCATGTGTTGAATAATTTAAGCAATCGGTCTCCCCATCTCTTCTCCCAACATGGATGCTGCAAACTCGACCGACTCATAGACCAACCGTCTGACTGCTCACTTTTTTGGCAATTTCCTTGCACACATCGCCATTCTGGACTGGACGCCAACACAATCTTAAGCTAAGTACATTTTATTTTTGCTATTTCTTTTACTCTCGCTCACTTATTTTGCATACTGCGTCTGTCCATATAGTCAATTTTATATTCCAAAACACACATTTTGAAAAAAAAAAAAAAGAGAAAAGAAAAAAAAAGAAAAGCAAGCAATCATGGCACACCTTCCACATGCACCCACAATTCTGAGCAGCTTTCTAATCTACAAAAATCTCTCACATATGAACTCATGCAAAGGCAAGAGCTTGAAGATAAACTATTGCATTCTGCACACATGGAATCTGCATTGGCACCCAAGCAAAACAAAATTAGAAGAAAAGCCTTCACTTTCAAAGGATTTTGATGGCATTAAAGATGCTAGCACGGTTCTAGCATGGATTAGTCAATTAGATGACTATTTTCATGATGAAGACTTTTTAGAACATGAAATGGTAAAACGTGCATCAGATCATCTCACCAGTAGCGCTGCACTGTGGTGAAACGCCACCAAACAACACGAAAAAAGACCATGTACCTGGCATGCATTCAAAAAGCTGCTTTTACCCCAATTTTTACCTACATAGTATAAAGATAAAGCAAAATGCTAGTGGGATTTGATTCGATAGGGTCAAAATGAAGATGTCCAAGGCTATACGGATTGTTTCTGGAACTGTTTAATTCAATAACAAGCTATTAAACATGCCAGTCGTTGCAGGAAATTAAAGCGTAAATATATATCTGACTTAGCACTACAAATTGGTGTTGAGGTCGATATGTTTGAACAGGATTCTGTTGGAAGAAGAGGGGGAGACCGACCGCTTAAAATATTCAACACAAGCTTTCAAGCAATCACCATCAACCTGTCCACCTCTTCTTCCAATTTCAAAGCACACACACTCACCTCGACTATGACACACACACACACACACACACACACACACACACACACAGTAAAAAGAGAATTGACATAGACATGCTTGTAAGAGAGTGTAAGAGATGTGTAAGAGATGGGGACTAGATTAGAGAGTACACAGCAAATAACCATAGCTTAAGAGAGTAGAGAAGAGAATCTGCAAGAGAAAGGCCTAAATCTAGCCCCAAACTCCACGGCACCTCTCTTGTGGAGTTGGTATTTAATATATTATTTTGAGTTTAAGGTGCCAAAAATTGAGGCCCCTCTTTTTACAAACACTTTACTTTTGCAAATGAGTGAAGCTCATTAGTTCTTGCATGACCCATAAGGAGAGTTCCCACTACAACTATTTACAGAGCCATAGTGGCTTATTGCAATGATGTTCTAAGATACTGTGCAAATATAAAATGGCCAAGAGTAATTGCCATCGCCTCTTCATCAACTCAATTAGTAAAATAAATAGACAGCACATAATTAACCATTACGCCAGCTATCCCAATTGCAGCTAACCACTACAATAGGAGGGTGCCCAGTCTCGTAACATCCCTCCCACTAGGGATAGCAACTGTCCTCAGTTTCTCAATAGAGAAATCAACTGGACCGTGAGTGATGGAAAGTGTGGAGAAGGTTGGGAAAGCTGCAAAAAAACTTTTCAGGCATCCATTTGGCATCCTCTCTAGGGTGGCCCATGAAAGTCAAAAGGTAACGGTTATAAACCATTCCAATGCATGTAGTGGTGGTCTCATGGTCAACTATTTTATCAGGGATGAGTTGCTCTTCTTGGTCTACAAGTGAAGGTGGGTCTTCATAAATGTGGTGTGTAAGTAGGGGTCCTCGGAATGGGTGTAAAAGACTAATGTGAAAGGCATTGTGAATGTGCCAATGTGCAGGTAGTTCTAAACGAAAAGAAACATCATTAATGACAGCTGAAATTTTGAAAGGTCCATAAAAACAAGGAGCAAGCTTAACAAAGACATTAGTATCAACGGTTTTGATCCTGCGTTTTTCGATGCGAAGTAAAACATGATCACCTTCTTTGAATTGGTGTGCCTTGCGGTGCTTGTTAGCATCCTTGGTGTAAAGCCCTTGTGAGTGTTTAATGGCAAAATGCACACTTGCATAAATATCATGAAAGTTAGTAGTGAAATCATCAACGGCGGCAGGCACAACATTAGAAATACATGAAGCAGGAGTAGGAAGAGAGTGACCATAGACAATTTCAAATGGAGACTTACCCGTGGTAGTGTGAGTGGTGTTGTTATATGCAAATTGCAAAATATGTAGGTAATCATCCCATTTCTTAGGTTGAGAAGAAACATAAGCCTTTAACAAGTCAATAATAGTGCGGTTGGTGACTTCTGTTTGACCATTAGATTCAGGATGAAATGCAGAAGTGAAGTCAAGTGTAGTGCCAAGATTGTCAAACACAGTAGTCCAAAAAGCACTAAAAAATTTGGAGTCTCAATCAGAAATAATCACTTTAGGCAAACCATGATGTGGGAAAACAGTCTTGAGAAACAAAAGTGCAGCTTGATGTGCTTTGAGTGTTTTCTTACACGGAACAAAGTACGCTTGTTTAGAGAAACGATCAATAATAGTCCATATCATGTCATGTTTGTGTGTTGTGAGTGGGAAACCAGTAACAAAATCCATTGAAATATGTTCCCAAGGTCTTTCAGGAATGGGGAGAGGGTGTAAAAGTTCCAATTTCTTACCTATAGCTGCTTTGATTTTTTGACAAATCAGACAAGTTGAAACATACTGTTTTGACATCCATTCTCATAGTAGGCCAATAGAAATCACAACATAAATTTTGAAAAGTTGCACCAAATCTTCTATGTCCAGCATAAGGTGGTTTGTGCAATTCTTCAGTAATTAATGTACGGAAAGGCACAATTTTTGTTTGAAATAAAGGAAGTTTTCTTGAATAGTGTATTCGAGAAATGTGTGTACATAATTATCAACCATGTGCAACCATGTCGTTTTGAAGTCATCATCATGTGCATAAGTGTCAGGCATAGTGTCAAATGAAGTTTTCGTAATGTTTGATAGATGATTAGGTGAGTCTCTTCTACTCAAAGTATCAGCTACAACATTTTCTTTACCAGGTTGGTATTGAATGTTGGGCTGAAAACTTTGAATAAAAGCGGCCCACTTAATATATCTATCATCTATTAAGGGCTGAGAAAGTAAATATTTGATACTTTGTTGATCAGTTTTTATGATCAAGTCAGTACCCATTACATAGTGTTTCCAAATTTTCAATGCATGTACCACAGCAGTCAACTCTTTATCATAAGTACTGAACTTTGTTTCAGACGGTTTGAATTTACGACTTTCGAAACCAATTGGATGGTTATCTTGCATGAGGAGTGCACCGATACCTTTTCCACTAGCATCAGTGACTACCACAAAGAATGGTCTTTCAAAATCAGGCAATTGCAATACATGTGCATTAGTCAAAGCATGTTTAAGTGCATTAAATGAGCTTTCTTGCAAATCAGTCCATTCATAGGGCGTGTTTTTCTTCAACAAGAGAGTCAAATAATGTGCTTTGTAAGCAAAATTATGAACAAATTTCCTGTAATAACTACAAAGACCAATAAAAGATCATAGCTCATGCAAGTTTTTGGGTCTAGGCTATGATTGAATGGCTTCAATTTTCTTTGGATCGACATGTATTCCCTTACCCGATACAATGTGTCCCAAATATTCAATTTCAGATTGGAAAAATGAACTCTTTTCAGGATTCAAATACAAGTGATTTTGTGCAAGTAGATCAAATACACGTGTTAAGTGTTGTTTATGCTCTTCTTCAGATTTACTGAATACCAAAATATCATCAAAAATTACAATCACAAAATCTTGATGGTCAATGAAAATTCGACTCATCATGCGTGTGAATGTAGCTGGTGCATTTGTCAAACCAAATGGCATGACAAGAAATTCATAGCGTCGATTTTGTGTTCTGAAAGCATTTTTGTAGACATCATGTTCAAACATTTTGACTTGGTGATACCCTGATTTAAGGTCAATTTTGCTAAAGATGTTTGCCCCTTTCAGTTTGTCTAATAGATCATCCACTCTAGGAATAGGAAACCTATTCTTAATGGTGATCTTATTTAAAGCTCTGTAGTCAATACACATACAAAAGGTTCCATTTTTCTTCTTGACAAGAATTACTGGAGCTCCGTATGGTGAACTACTAGGTCAGATTAGGCCTCGGTCAAGTAAATCAGTGATTTGAGTTTGTATTTCCCTGTGTGCGGTAGGATTTACACGATAAGGTGCTCTACAAGGAGGTTCACTACCCGGTATGATGTCAATTTTGTGGTCTTCTGGGCATGATGGTGGAATTCAAGGTGGCAGATCATGCATGAAACAATCTTTAAATTGAGAGAGGAATTCATCATGGGTGGAGTTATGTGAAGTTTCCGTTTCAGCAGAAATTTGATTTACCAAGACTAGATATGTTTTCCCCTGTTTTCGAATTGCTCGTTTGGCTTGAGTGTGAGAGAAGAGTGGAAATTTTTGATGTGCCAGTGTTGCTTGGATGGAGAAATTTTTATTATTATGAGTGAGAGACATTGTACGTGTTTTATAATTAATCAACGGGTCAAATTCATGACGAAATGGCATTCCCAAAATCATGTCAAGACCATGCAATGGTGCTACCAAAAATGTGTGTGCTTGTGTGAATTCACCAATGCAAACTTCAACAGTGACTTGAGTTTTACAATTAAAACGTTGATTATTAAAAACAGTTTTGACCTTGTGAGGTGATGAGATTTCAGAGAGTGATAGTTGTTGTGCCAATCGTGTGGAAATGAAATCATGGCTACTACCATCGTCTAATAGAATGATTACATTTTCACCCTTAGCAGTGCCTTGCACTTTAAACAAAGTGTGAGGAGATATAGGAGTACCTGAGGATGGGTTGTCATCGTTATCATAATCAGGATCATATCCCTCACCGTAGTTAACTTCCACTTCATTGTCGTTGGGTGTAGCATCTTTGATGAGGTTAAGAGTAGCTCCGTTGGGGCGGTTGTTGTTGAAGGGTTTCTGATTTGAATTCCTGTTGACTCCATTTGAATGGCCATTGGATTGACCATTGCCCTTAGCATGACCATTTGGGCACTTATCTGTATAGTGACCATACTGAAAGCATTTAAAACACTTCACCTTTTTGTTACCATTAGAATTTGGAGGAGAACGCTGGTTGAAAGGATATTGGTTGCCTCATTTCTGAGTGTTGTTGTTGTTGTTTCTCGTATGAGGTTGAGCAGTTGTAGGAGGATTGTCAAATCTTCGTCTTTTGAAAAAAGTACGGCTTTGGTGTTTGCTTCTATCAAAGTTAGGGGAGAAAGGAGGTCTCTTGTTGCGGTTAGTGTTAGCAAGTTGATCAGTGTGAGAGGAATGTCCACCTTTCTTCTTTTCTGCGTTGAGAGCCAAATTAATGGCCTTTGATAGAGAATCTGGTTCGAACATATCTACCTCAGCACTAATTTGTAGTGCCAAACCTGATATGTACTTTCGCTTCAATTTCCAGTGACTAACATGTTCAATAGCTTGCAATTGAATTAGACAATTCCAAAAACGGTCAGTGTAACCCTGTACATCTTCATTTCTACCCTGTCGAATTAAATCCCATTGACATCGTGCTTCAGCTTTGTACAGTGTGGGCAAAAATTGAGGAAAGAACACTTTTTTAAATGCATTTCAGTTGCGTGGTCTTCTTCCATGTTGTTTGGTGGCGTTCAACCACAATGCAGCGCTGCTAGTGAGATGATTGGATGCACACTTTACCATTTCACGGTCGGGAAAGTCTTCATCATGAAAATAGTCATCTAGTTGACTAACCCATCTAGAACCATGCTAGCATCTTTAGTGCCATCAAAATCTTTGAAAGTGAAGGCTTTTCTGCTAATTTTGTTTTTCTTGGGTACCAGTGCAGATTCGGTTAGTGCAGAATGCAATAATTTATCTTCAAGTTCTTGCCTTCGCATGCGTTCATATGTGAGTGACTGCTGCAAATTTTGAAGTTGCTCTGCAATCGTGGGTGCCTGAGCAAGGTGTGCCATGATTGCGTGCTTTTTTTTTTAATAAATAAATACTTAAATGGTAATGCTTAAAAGGCTATTTGGTGATATTCACAGATGCAATATGCGGAATAAAATAAAATAAATAGCAGAAATGTAATGTACTTAGCTGAGAAATAGCGGAGGCGTCCAGTCCGGAATGGCGATGCGCTAGGAAATTGCCAGAGAAGTAGATGGTCTGACGGTGCGTCACCGAGCCGGTTGAATTTTGTAGCGTGCGGTCTCCTTATCCCAAAAAAAAATAGTGGTAATTTTTAACTTTCACCCCAAAGGTTGTCGAAGATGTTCGGAGAAGAATGAACGGCCAATATTCCCCTTTGAACAGCTAAATAGAAAGCTTGTGCGGCCAAAGGAGTCAATCGAATTAGAATTGGAGACCAACCAAGCGATTATAGAAGGATACCCGAGTCCTTAATAAAAGGGGCCAACTTAATACTTAAGTTGAATGTCCACAATGGAATTGGAAAGCCTTTAGAGGTTTGGGTTAAATGGATTTGAAGGTTTACTTTAAAATAGGACCGTATGCTGCAATGGGGAAGCCAATTGAATCGGGTAGTGCAGGGGGCGGCCAAGGTAAAAGGTAGACTGCAGTGGGCGGCCGAGTAGGAACAATGGGCGGCCAAGTTTAAATGGTAATGCTTGTAAATTTTTGCAGTGGGCGGCCGGCCAAGTTTTTAAGCCATCTTTTTATTTTATAAAAGGTGTGTAAAGACTACCAAAAGCCTTGCATGGCGTGCTGGAAGGCTGCGGGCAACGCGCGAGTACACAGAGATGCTCAGGGTGCCGTGCAGGGTGAGCTTCGGACCGCGAGGGAGTGACGACTTTTACCCAGCACACCTAGGCGATAGCATTGGTGGCAGCTGCGGGAATTTTCGTGCAGGTCGACAGCATGCGTTGGAGGTCCTTCCCACGGCCGAAATTTGAGTTAAAATCGCTGCTAGGCAGCCCTTCCCACAGTAGGGGTGAGCCGGATGGCAGAAATTGTGGATGTACTCTGGTTGAATCCAGGAAGCACAAGGCAAGGGGGAATACCGAACTTGAGGCTTTCAAGCAAGAGAATTACATCAGTTCTCCGAGGGTTTCGATGGCTCTTTCCATCCTTCCTTCTATCTTCAATCTTTGAATTTTTCGTGACAACCTTGAATTCCCTCCTCTTTTCTTCGATCCTTCTTTCCTTCCTCTTTAATTAAGCCATATTTTGGGTCGTTATGAAGCCGAGTTGGAAATCAGTCCGCTGAATAGCCACCAATTAACAAGCGAGTTTTCTTCTGCAAATTCGATCAATTATACTTCGAATTTCCACGAGTCCTTGAATCCTTGAATTGCAAGGTTGATAATTTTCAATTGGGATTTTGTCGATTAGAGGAACTCCTTAAAATTGAAATCTAGTGCCGATTTATCCTCGAACCTGAAGCTCTGATACCACTATTGGAAGAAGAGGGGGAGACCGACCGTTTAAAATATTCAACACAAGCTTTCAAGCAATCACCATCAACCGTCCACCTCTTCTTCCAATTTCCAAGCACACACACTCACCTAGACTGTGACACATACACACACAATAAACATACAATTGACATAGACATGCTTGTAAGAGAGTGTAAGAGATGGAGACTAGATTAGAGAGTACACAGCAAATAACCATAGCTTAAGAGAGTAGAGAAGAGAATCTGCAAGAGAAAGGCCTAGTCAAAACTGTTTTTAACAATCAATATTGTAATTGCAAAACCCAAGTCACTCTTGAAGTTTGCATTGGTGAATTTACACAAACACGTACATTTTTGGTAGCATCATTGCATGGTATTGATATGATTTTAGGGATGCCAATTCGTCATGAATTTGATCCTTTGATTAATTATAAAACACTTACCATGTCTCTCACTCATAATAATAAAAATTTATCCATCAATCAACACTAGCACACCAAAGATTTCCAATCCTTTCTCACGCTCAAGCCAAAAGAGTCATTCGAAAACAAGGGAAAACATATCTAGTGTTGGTAAAATCAAATTTTCATTGAAACCAAAACCTCACATAACTCTTCACATGATGATTTTCTCTCACAATTTCAGAATCGTTTTATGCATGATCTACCACCAGGAATACCACCTTCACGCCCAAAAGACCACAAAACAAATATTATACCGGGTAGTGAACCTCCTTGTAGAGCACCTTATCGTGTAAATCCAACTGCACATAGGGAGATACAAGCTCAAATCACTGACTTGTTTGATTGAGGACTTATCAGGCCTAGACATAGTTCACCATATGGAGCTCTAGTACTTCTTGTCAAGAAGAAAAATGGTCCTTTTTGTATGTTGTTAGCAGCAAGCTAACTCGGATACCATTTTTCGGAGCTCTCATTGTAAAAACACTTATTATTTTGATAAATCGAGAATACTGTAACTCCTATTTTACGGATAAACCTTGTAATTGATGAGTCGGGGCTACAAGCTTCCAGATTGTATCAACCTGTCATTACTCATCTTTAGTTAGAGCTCCTAGATTATTAGTTTTGACCACCAAAAACCTTGGCTAAGATATAAAAGCCAATATCTGTAAGTTAATTAGAAGTTTTGGATAATGAAATACACAGCGTGAGCTAATGGCACTCACTTCTCTCCTTCTCGCACTTCTTAATCGCTCCTCGGTTGTCACATTGTAGTCGTGTTTGTTGCATTGCAACCGCAAGTAAGAGCTCTACGCATTGACGTAAACACTTCACGGTATTTCGTAGCTTTTGGCATCGCCAACCCGCGGCCTAATTTCATCATAAGTAGGAATTTATACTTCAAAATAAAAAACTAAGCATAGGCCGGGTATTGGGGCATCATTGCTAAGAATTTAGGTGCATTCTAAGTCGAAAACGACTAGATCAAAAATCCATTGCTATTAATAATCGCGATTTTGGTACTTGACCTAAAGTGGGATTTGAGACCATAAGCATGTGTGTTTAGGTCTTATAAACATGTCCTAGAAGTTTCGTTACGTTTGGATGTCATTTGATGCTATAACAGATGTGATTTATTTGCCAATGAGCGATTGGCTTTTGGTGATTTCAGTCACTTGAGTGTAGCTTGAGTTAGATGCAAGTTGTTTGTTGTTTTCCGAGAGATTGACAACCTCTTGTAGCCTCTATGCACTAGTCGAGTCAGGGTCGTCCCATGGATTGACAATTTAACCGTGGTTCTCGCTAAATCTGCAATAAGATAGGAGTGAGGTTAGACACCTGTCCCACATTTGGCGTCGTTGCTGGGGTTCGAAGAGACCTAAACTAGAGAAAAGCACAAGCGTATTGTGAAGTTATCCTGTAACTTCCTCTAGGATCTCCTAGAGTAGAAACTTTCTTTTAGAACTGCATAGCTTAAGATTGTCGTCTTTTGCTGTGTAGAGGTAGGTTGGAGGTAAGTTGTACTTGCTGAGTGCCTTTAGGATTGTAGGATCGTTGAACTAGATTAGGATTTAGACAATCATTGATAGACGAGACAAGTCTTAAGATTAATGCTCAGGAAACCATAAAAAACAAGAATATGAGTGTTTGTGGACACTTTCTACAACCCCATTGCATGAGAACCTAGGAGTAGGGTAAGTAGGATCCGAGGTGGATTTCAGAACATTTCTCTCTTCGAGCGAATCATTGTGAGTTGTTGTTTGAAGTTGCAGAATTTCAGGTCTACGGCTAGAAATAGCACGAAAAGACTCCAAACCACTCAATCTGACTGGAGAGTATGCTTAAAAGTTGTATGAACCAGTGGGTAAGCTCAAGGACACATTGAGGTAAACATTTCAAGAGTTTGCAAAAACTCATATTATTTACTTTTGCTTGACATTTTATGCCAAACTAAGTTTTGACTTGATTCATAGGCTTAAAATAACTCATGAAAAGACTGTCCATTGAAAAAGTGCAAAAAATGTTCATTTTAAGCCTGAAGTAAATAATCGTGATTATTTACTTTCAGCTCAAAATTGACCAAGGTTGATACCAGTGACTCATTGTCATGTGTACAAACAACTTTTGTAAAGGCACATTGGATTTGGATCACCAAACTGGCAAAAAAGTGGGTAAAATCTAAAGTTTGTATCGACTTTCAAGAACTTGAGTGTAAATTAGGAAAAAATTTGCCAAAATTGATGAAATTTAATTCATAGGCATATATTGATGTGATAGACTTGTGTACATGTGTTGAGGGCATACACCCTCAACAGGGAAAAACACAGAGAACGACTCTCAAAACTGCATGCGTAAAGATTGAGAGAGAGCAAGAAGAGAGAGAGAGAGAGAGAGAGAGAGAGAGAGAGAGAGAGAGAGACTTGTAACTGATTTATCATATGACTCGTCCAAAAACTCCCCAAGAACATTACAATTTATAGCTTTAACCTCAACTGACTAAACATACCAGAATCTGACTAACCAAAAAAATCCGACTAAGCACATCTGACTGACCAACAAAATCCGACAGACCAACATCTGACTCACTACAATCCGATGAACCAACAAAATAGATCTGATTGACCAACCTATAGTGTCTGTCAACACATGGCACAGCCTGGTGGTAGATTTCGTAGAAATTCACCTATCCCTTGATCAGAGCAAATGCCTTATCACATGACATAGGATTACAAAAGATTTGAGAATAAAACATGTGAGAAAAACATAATGATTTCATTTGGCAATGGTTCACCAAAAGATTTCTCCATATGCTGTCCAAGATTTCGCTTCTTGCAGGCTTTGTGTCTTCAGGTAGTACATCCAGTCTTTTGCCTGGTATGTCTCCATCGGATCACTTCGTCCTTGCAACAAAGTCTTCTCTTGAATCACCTTCCAGAAACTTCTCTTGATGTCGATTCCTTGAGAAACTCCCTCTTGATCATTATCCGCCCTGGTTAAGTGCGTTCCTTCTCCAAAATCTGCCTTCTTCACTGAATCCCCCCAATCGAAAATCTTTCTTCCATTGCATCCCCTCTTGCCACTGCTTTGGATTGCTTTTGATGTATCTTCATTAGCACAACTTTCTTCTGATTCGAATCTGCTGCAGCATCTCTCTTCCAAATGCTTGTCCTTCATGCAAATCTGCAGATAAAAGGTCGTGGGCTACTTGGCTGAAATCTTGCTCTTCAGGTTGCGCTAAGTGATGCAGAGAAAGTTGTGGAGTATAAAATCAGAGATAGTGCTATAGAAAGAGAAATCAAGGAATGGAATTGGGTATCGGCAAGAGAGAACGATGAAATCTTGCTCGCACAGATAGTGGATAGTGGAGATATGGCCTCACCTCAGTAGTACAGGAAAGCATGAGTCTTCATCACTAAACACCGTGATCGCCAAAGTGTTGAGGGGATACACCCTCAACAGGGAAAAACACAGAGAACGACTCTCAAAACTGCATGCGTAAAGATTGAGAGAGAGAGCAAGAAGAGAGAGAGAGAGAGAGCAAGAAGAGAGAGAGAGAGAGAGAGAGAGAGAGAGAGAGACTTGTAACTAATTTCTCATATGACTCGGCCAAAAACTCCCCAAGATTATTACAATTTATAGCTTTTTAACCTCAACTGACTAAACCTACCAGAATCTGACTAACCAGAAAAATCCGACTAAGCAACATCTGACTGACCAACAGAATCTGACTCACTACAATCCGATGAACTACAATCCGATTAACCAACAAAACAAATCTGATTGACCAACCTATCGTGTCTATCAACAACATGCTCACTTGACCAAAAAGATGCAAAAAGTTGCCAGTTGTAAATAATCATGCTTATTTACATCTGCCCTATTTTTCAACTTTTTTGACTAAGTTAGCATATCACTAGTTTTATCATGTTATAATAAGCCCACAAACCAAATTTGGTAAGATTTGGATCATTGGATTAAAAATTGTGACCAAATTTGCAAAGTTAGTCTGCGGACAGAAAACTGATGACCATTTGACCAAAAATAGTCCAAACTTGATGAAACTTGGCTAGAGACCTTAAGTTGAAGTGCTTAACAGATCTATGTCAAGATTGGGGCAAAAACTTGCAAAGAAATAGTTAGAGTAAATAGTCGCGATTGTTTACATCTGCTACAAAAATTGACAATTTTGCACATTTGGGTATATACCACAAGGTCAAGCATATCAAGTAGACCACACAAATCAATTTTGGTGAAATTTGGATCACAAAAGTGAGATTTAAGCCAGATTCTTGCAGACAAATTTTGTTCAAACTTAGTGAAACTTGTCCAGGGACCTTAACAGGTTGTACATTTGGCAAATCATGCCAGAAAGTACAAAAAACTAACGGAAGTAAATAATCGCGATTATTTACTACTGCTACATATAGACACCATTTTTTACTTTTGAACTTGTACAGTGTTAGACCAACATAATACAAGGCCACCGGGAAATTTTGGGTTCAATCGGATCCAAATTGGTACATGTTCACTCAGTTTCAAGGTTGTAGATTAATCTTTTGATTTTTGCCAAAGTCGAATCTGAAAATTTCAATTGCTGACTCAATTAGCTCGATTTGCAGTGATACACATAGATCAATCACAATAGCTAGCAAAAACTATACCGTCTTGGTGAAAGAGTAGCTAACTTGATCAAATTTGTACAGAAATCAGGTTGCAGAGAAGGAATCAGTAGCTTGACAGAATTTGCAATCCAGTCAAGTGGAAATTCACAACAAGTCAATCCAAAAGTAAGTACTCTATCCCGGGCTTCACAAGTTTTCATGAACCTTAGATCTGGTCGTGTACTAGGAAATCAGGGCATACTTGGAGAAACCTCCAGTAGAGTATCCACTGAAGAAAGCGTGAATCAAGGCAATTCCTTGCACACTATTCTTGAAGAAGTCTCAGACACTTTTTTAAATTCCACATCTGAATTGTCTTCCTATTCGACTCACTCAAAAATCAGAACGACAATGCACTACAAGCATATACTCTCTTTTTATAAGACTAATTGCCATGGAGCTCAGGTTTACCTGGATCCTAACGAAGAGTATGCTATTCGCATTGAAGACCATGGTATTGAGTTCGAAGAGGAGATCAGGACAAACAAACAAGGAAAAACGTATATGGATAGAAACAGAACTCAGTATTTACAAGTCGAAGGCCCTTACGTGATAGACAAATGGGGGTTAGAAGTAAACACCATAATTCCAAATATGACCGCAAAAGAAGGACCACCAACTTTAGAATTCAAGGGATATGATCAAGTTGATTTGAAGCCTTTGAAACGGCTTAGTACGGATAATCCTAGGATCGGAGTCTATTGTTGGGAGGATAGAAACATCAAGGATCTTCTATGGATTTCTCATGCCAAATCAAGACAACTAACGTCCATGAAGATCATCTATATCTTCAAGATCAAAGATAAGGGATCAGTAGATCTACCAGCCTACCTGTTTAGGGATTGTTATAACAATGAGTTTGTTATGATGACTCCTGAGGAGGTAGAACAAACCAACTATCAAGGGTATTCCATAAGGGATTGGATATTGGGCCAAGGACCAAAAACTGTTCCAAGGGATGAACACCGTGAGAGATCATCTGAGAGTAATGTTCATAAACCAGAAACCACCTCATCACGAAGAAAACCGGGTGACACTAAAGCCAGTCCAGGGCTACATGAGTCATTATTTCCAACATACTAATTTGAAGGACTTGGAACAGGACGATGAACTACCAGGAGACTGGGAGTTGAACCAAATAGACGTATCAGACCAGCTGATTTTCAAAAATGGGTCAGAAAATACAGTGGATCTGGGGATCCATACGACCATTTAGCAAGCTTTAAACAAGTGCTAAGAGCAAAACGCATATTCGATTTCCATACTCAAGTCGAGGGGTTTGGAATGACATTAGAAGGAAAAGTATTGACATGGTTCCAAAACATTTCACCAAGGTCAATCATGGACTTGAACACATAAGGTCAAGGATTTTAGATGCTTGTTCCAAAACGGGGATCGAACACAATACGGTAGTTCAAATCTACAGCTTTAAACAGAAACGTGGTGAGTCTGTTAGGGATTGTGCAACTCAAATGAAACAATACATCGCCAGATGCCCAGGACTAGAGATACCTGCAGAAGAACAATTAGTATCATTGTTTCTAGAAGGACTGCTAAACAAAGAACTTCATGTTATAGTGTATAGCAAGAAGCATACAACCCTAGAAGAGTGTGTGTCAAATGCTATTGATGTAGGAGACAATTGTGATATTTTCAACGAAGAAGATGTCCCTAAGGATAACCAAAGTGAGAAGACAGCATCCACCAAACCAACACAAGTGGGAACGGCTGCTGCAGAACCACTTTCATCCATACAAGACATGCTCAAAAGGATGAATGGCATGATGAATAATATGCAAAAAGCACCTATGAGAGGACCAGGACAAGGGATACCTCAACAAGGACAACCAATTAGGCCACAAAAATGGTGTGCAATCGAGGGTAAATGGACGAATCATGAGACCAATGAGTGCTACTACCGACCAAAGTATGATGGGAATGTTCAGTACGTGCCTATGAGGCCACAAGGACAACCCATGTACAGATATCAACCTAACATGGCCCCAGCTCAAAGACCACCGATGGGTATGGAAAAACCTCAACCCGTTGTCAGGAGTTTTTTGGAGCAAGGGATTGTGCATATGTACATATACATGCATGGTGCATCAAATAAAGAATTGCCCATTTTTCAGAGCCAGGTGGTTACGTGGGGCCCACATGTGTACAGGTAGGACAGGGTGTACATAGTGCATCGATTTTCACTATTACCAGTACCACTGTGTTTTTTCTACCATAAGGAGGAGTTGGTAGCGCGTAAAACTTCTTGAGGAAGCTATCCGCGGGCCGACGACATGAGGTAAGCTGGTGCGTCAGATGGCATCGAGTGGCGTCAGGAGGCCGAACGGTGTCAATATTTGCACGTGGATGAATACGGACACAAAGTGGTGTTTTCTTGTGAGAGTTATGCAGAAAGGTCATCATTAGAACCACTTTTTGGGGCCACTTCACGTGGTTGCGAGACGCATTATTGAAAAGAAATGAGTTCCAGGTGTGCGGATGATGCAAAAAAGGTGACAATTATGCACTGCGAGGTCAGTTTTTGGCCTGTTCGGGGTCCGTTTGAGGTCATCTAAAAGGCCAAGGGTGCCCAACTAATAAATCTAAGTGTGGGAACTGAAAAAACTGAGAGAAGACCAGAAAAAACGTGGAGAAGAGAGGAGGAACAGCTGCAGGTGTGTTTTTGGGGTTTTTGGAGCCTGTTTTGGTCGTAAACTGCTCATCCGAGGTCGGATTTAAGCACTTTGACATTGTAGACTAGGGTTTTGGGCCGTTCCAAACACGATGGCGCTGTCCATTTTGCCAAATTCCTCACTCTTTTCTTGTTGTTTTTCTGTGTAATTTTCTCCTATGAGCGAAGTTTCTGCTCTAGTTTGTGATTGTATCTGGCTTATTTTACCCATATTGTGTGAGCTATTTGCCCCATTGGTGTTGGCCCAAGCTCAATTGTATCTAAACATCAGAAATTATCCTCTTTTGAGCTGAGTTTTTTGGGTGTGTGTGTGTGTGTGTGTCTGTGTGGAGTGGGCAAGTGGATAGTCTCTCTCCTCTCACTCCAGAGGTGTGTTCCCTGTCTCGGCCAGGTGTGTTGTCTAAGCCGAGTGGTGCCCCATAGTGTGTGTGTGTGTGTGTATCTTCCCAAGAGTGTGTGTCGGGTCATTATAGAGGCGCTGTGTGTGTTTTCATCCCGCTCACATTCTTTTGGCGCCCCCACGGAGGATCTTCTTCAAGTACCTTCTGCTTCGAGCTTCGAGCTTCGAGCTTCGAGCTTCGAGCTTCGAGCTTCGAGCTTCGAGCTTCGGGATTACAGGTTGCAGGTTGCAGATTACAGGTTACAGGTTACAAGTTACAGGGACAGGGACAGGGACAGGGACAGGTACAGGTACAGGTACAGGTGATTCACACTGGTACAGGTAGCTGGAGTACAGTGATATACTAGCAGTGATGTCACTTGCAGTTGTTGTGGGTATGCATCACTTGGCACCTGTTTGAGCGCATTGTCTGCTGGATTGTACGTTACTTGTGGAAACTGCCATTGTACACATTTGTGGAGCCATACTTGGTTGTATTTGGCAGTCCCAGCCATTTCTGAGACTTGGTCTGGAAGATAGTCATTTCTGAGACTTGACTATACGCGATTTGCATTAGCCTTCGTGTGAGGGTCGATGGCGTGAGGTTTTTATTGAGCTGGGGGATTCTCAAATGTAGAGATCCTTTCGGTGATACAGGTAGCTGGAGCACCCTTTTTGTGACCTCGCCATAGGCTATGTACTAGTGAGTCCTACTTGATGCTCGGGTTCTATTGTTGACAGTTTATGCATACATATACAGTCTATATTTTGGGTTCCTACTGCTCTATTTCTAGGGAAACTCTGCCAAAATTTTTCCAAGTTATGATGGCTGGTTTTTTGGTCTTTTGAGCCATTTATGTTGTTATGCTGCTGAAATTTTGGCAAAATCAGAGGTTAAGTCAGGTGTGCCTTCTTGGGAGTTTCATGGTTGGCTTTAATGGATGATCAAAATGGCCCTCAATTCACTCCATTTCATTTAACTCAAAGAATCCAGATAAATGTTCATGTGTCCAGGAAGATTTTTTTCCAGCAGCGCATAGTCTTTATGTTTGGGCCAAGAAGATTACGAGAGATCTTGGAATGTCCTTTGCCTATTGTAATTCCGATGATCAACTATGAAAACTCATTTGATGTGCATGTGTTTGTCCTTATCTAAAGTTGAGCTCCATTGAAGTTTTTGAGGATTGGGTAGTCAAAAGTTTTGGGTTCTTGCACGTGTGTTCAAAGGGGTTCTCAAAGCATTGAAACTTGGGTAGCCATGGCTTTCTCTTATCCGGAGTTTCATGGAAGAAGTGATGAAGATGTGGAAGAATTTTTGGAAAAGATGGAGGTTGCCTGCATTAGCAACCAGATTCATGACCCTACGCAAATGTTACGCCTTCTCCAAATTTGTTTGAAGAGTGATGCACGAGTTTGGTCCAAGGCATTTGAAGAGGAGTTGCGTGCAGTGGATCCACCTGTAAGATTGAGTTGGGACAATCTAAGGCATGGATTGGAAGCGGAGTTTGTGAAGATAGAAGATCCTGACAAAGTGTGGCAAGAAGTACAAGGTTTGGTGTAGAAGGAAGGTGAGCCAGTAGATGCGTACATACGTAAGTTTTCATTGGCATGGGAGCGAATGTGAAAGGCCTTAGCACCACAGGTACCCCCGCCTGACATGATGAAGAAGGACAGGTTCTTAGCTGGTCTTTGGGAGAATATACGTTGGAGAGTGGAGCTAAAGAAGCATAGGACATATGAAGATGCACTAGAGGTAGCAAGGAACAAAGAGTGGAAGTTGAGGAAAATGAGCCAGTTAGGGGTGGAGTCTTTGCCCATGAGGTCTGAATTTCAGCCTATAGAGTCTTTACAAGGTCGCATGTCAGGGGTTCATCACGAACCAGTGGTTCCTGTTACTACTCAGGTTATGCCAGCAGTGGTCACTACAGCAGTGCAAGATGATGGGCTAAGGCAATACATGAGGCAAATGGTAGATTTGATGAAGAATCTCAGCCTAAACATGCTAGGTCAAATGGGAAATAATCGAGGTCGAGGGAGGTTTGCAAATCAGCCAGGAGGTGAAGAAAGGCCTAGGAATGGTGTTGGAGAAAGCAATGGTAGGTTTTGGAGGCAGACGCCCACATGTTATAATTGTGGAGAGTTGGGTCACATCAGCCCGCAATGTGATAAGCCACCAAGGATGGGGGGAGACATGTATCCATTGCCAAGACAGGTGCTAACTAGGTCAAATGATTATGGCATCGAAATTAAGGGAGACGAAGGAACCAGTGGACTGACCCAGGAGGAAAAGGGAAAGACAAAAGTGCTAAGTGTAGTCACCTTGGAGAAGGCATCAAAGCTAGAGGATACATTAGTGATGCCTATTGGGAAGAGGACCACAGAGGATAAGGAAGGAAGAAGTGCCCCAGGTCCTAGTAAGAAGAAAGGAAAGAGCCATGAAGGCGAGGATGTCCAGACCAAGAGGAAAAGGAGAGCTCATCGAAAGTTTCATGTTTCAGATTTTCCACTAGGGGATGGGCAATTAAGCTATGACTTGAAGGAGGATCTGACTAGCAGGAAGGTAGATGTTACTTTTGGGCAGCTTATAGAGATGGTGCCTAAGCTAAAGCGACAGTGGAAGAGGATGGTTAACCCAATGGAGAAAGAGCCAGAGAGAGGTTCAGTAAAGGTGTTGGCAATGGATGAGCTACCAGACATTTGTCCAATAGTAGATGTATGGCATAAAAGGAAAAATTTGGGACAAGGTTATGTGGATGGTGGAGCCCAAATATGCGTCATAACACACTCATGCGTTGAGAAGATGGGTCTCACAGTGGTTGGGGTGTCAGGTTTTCGGATCAGATTGGCAAACCATCAAAAAGTAAAATGCTTGGGTGTTGTAAAGAGCTTAGAAGTGGAGGCATATGATGCAAAGGCAGTGGTTGATTTTCATGTGATGCCAGCAGGGTTGGGAGCATATCCTATTATACTGGGCAGACCATGGTTACGTGCAGTGGGAGATGTTCAAGATTGGCGACATGGTACGATTAGCCTCTATGGAAAGACAGGTACCAAGAAGCTTTATAATATGGACACAAGGAAACAATTAGAGGAGCTTTATGAAGATGAGGATGAGTCTAGTGATGAAGACTCTTCCACGGTGACAGATGAGGACAGTGATAGCACTACCAGCAGTGATGAGATTGCTGATGTTGCATTTCTTTTGATGGACAAAGAAATCCAGGAGTTTGGTTTAGTTGCATTTGCGAATGAGGTTGAAGATGAAAGTGAAGGGCCTTATGAAGTGATTGAAGGGCTGATGCAAACCAAGGTTGAGTTGTCAAAGAAGCAGGAATTGATGACACAAATGATCAGTGGAGACCTCTCAACTATGGAGAAGGATATATATTTGCACATGCTGCCTAGTTTTCCTTATTTGTTCATTACTTCATATGAAGAGATCAGAGGGTTCAAGGGCGAAGAGATGCATATAGAGCTGAAAGAAGGTGCTAAGCCACTGCGGCAAAGGCTAAGAAGGATGGGTCAAGAGCAAATGGAATCCTTGCGAGAAGAGGTGGACAAGTTATTGAAGGCAGGGTTCATAGTCCCTATGGAGACCACAGAATGGGTCAGTCCAGTTGTAGTCAGTCCAAAGAAGGATGGGAAGTGGAGAATTTGTGTAGATTTTAAACCCTTAAACGCAGCCACTAAGAAGAACCCATATCCTCTTCCATTCATTGATCAGATCTTGGATTCAGTGGCACGTTATGAGAGGTACAGTGTGTGTGATGGTTTTTCAAGCTATTTTCAATTGAAGATTGCTCTTAAAGACCGCACAAAGACAAATTTTATTACGCCATGGGGCTGCTATTGCTACACAGTATTGCCATTTGGGTTGTCAAATGGACCTTCCTTCTATCAAGAGAGAGCAAATTGAGTGTTGGAACCATTCATTGGTAGTTGTGTTAAAGCTTTTATGGATGACTTCTGTGTTTATAGCAGTAGGGCTGAACACCATGAGAAGTTGTAGATGGTATTGGCTCGATATGATGAATGTGGAGGACAACTAAATCCAAAGAAATGTCATCTAGCACAGCCAAGGGTGAAGTTATTGGGCCACATGGTGTCAGAAAATGGCATTGAGGCTGATCCAGACAAGGTTAAGTCTATTATTCTTCTTCCATCACCTACGAGTATGAAGCAATTGGCAACCTTTATACACAAAGTGAAGTACATGGCAAGGTTTATTCCATTGTCTTCTCAGATTCTTTATCCATTACAACAAGTGGCAAAGCATGATCCATTACAATGGGATGACAAGTGTGAAGAAGTGTTTCAAGAGGTGAAAGAGGTGTTAGGGGGTTTGTCAGCCATGCAGGCTCCTGATTGGGAGAAAGTTTTTGATGTAAATCCCTTAGTAGGGGATGATGCCATTGGAGCCATGCTATTGCAAAAGGGGAAGGGCAGCCATTATATGAGGCCAGTGTATTGTGCAAGCCGAGTGAAGTTGGTAGCGGAGAGAAAGTTCTCGGAAGTAGAGCTAGTGATGGCCAGTGTAATATTTGCTTGTCGACGATTTCGTCATTACTTGCTACCACGGCCTTTTGTTTTCTTGACGAGTTATGTCTTTTTGCCACAGTTAATTAATGGTACTAACATGTCAAATGTGGTGAAGAAATGGGTAATTGAGCTGCAAGAGTTTGAGTTCTCTTTTCTAGTGGAAGATAGTACAAGGGCTACCCTAGCTGATTTGTTGACCTACAAGGAGAATCCCCTTATTGTTAAGGAAGAGGTGGTGAGAAAGGTAGTTGAAGAATTGCCACAGATCAGCAATGCACATGTGTTGTTCTTTGATGGTTCATACAGAAAGAGCCATGATGCAGCTTCAGGGGGTATAGCACTTTATGATCCAGAGGGGAAGCTAGTATGCAAGAGAGGGTTCAAATTGGATGCTCATAGTAACAATGAGGCTGAATATGCTACTCTAGAAGCCGGATTACACATTTGTTTGAAGCATGGGGTTCGAAGGTTGAGCATAAAAGGTGATGCCTTGTTAGTGGTGAAGCAAGTGCTGGGTGTGTGGAAGAGCAAGAACACCTCATTGAAGGAAATGTGCTTCAGAATTAAAAGCCTGTTAAAAAATTTCAAAGCATGGATCATCAGACACATTGAACGTGCTCTAAATGGAGAGGCACATGAAGCAGCTCAAGGCATGATTGGGGAGCTATTTGTGTTGAGGACCACTTTACCTCTTTATCATGGCCGGGAAAGTTTGGATCAAGAAGAGGAGTTTTTGCTAACAGGAATCATTCCAAAGGAGATTCAGAAGTCTAAGAAGTATGGCTTTGTGCGTAGAGCATACAGGTACAAATTGATTGGTGATGTCTTATACATGAAAGGGGCTGATCTCGTGTTGAGACGTGTACCTTGGTGGGAGGAGCTTTACAGAGTGTTGGAAGAGAATCATGAAGGCACATGTGGTGGCCATTTTGCTCTAAAGATCACCTTGCATAAGATTTTGCAAGAGGGGTATGTATGGCCTAGTTTGCACAAGGATGTTCACCATTGGTGTAGGTCTTGCAATAGGTGTCAAGCATTTGGGAAGAGAGTGTTGAAGCCAGAGCTACGAAAAACCATTATGGCGTTTGATGTGTTTGAAAAGTGGGGGATTGATGCAATAGGCCCGTTACCTATCACAAGCAGGGGCAAAAGCTATATTTTGACGGCAGTGGACTATCTTTCTAGATGGGCAGAGGCTATAGCAGTAAAACAGATCACTGCAAAGGATGTGGCAAAATTTGTGTATGATGAAATATGTTGCAAGTTTGGGGTGCCACTGGAGCTACTTTCAGATAAGGGGCATGGCTTTAGAGCTAAACTGCTAGATTTTTTATGTGCAAAGATGAAGATTAGGCACCAGCATACCACTCCTTATTACCCACAGTGTAATGGCTTAAATGAAAGATTCAATGGTGAGTTGGTACAGATTCTTTCGAAAGTGACAGAGCACCTAGGAAAGAATTCGGATTTGGAATTCCCTAGTGCATTATGGGCTTACCGTACTTCGGTGAAGACAGGTACAGGGTTTACTCCATTTCATTTGGTGTATGGAAAAGAAGCACTATTGCCTGTGGAAGTAGAGTTGCCTGCGGTCAAGATGTTAGAGAAGTTGCTTGGGCTGCCTAGTGATGCATTCGAAGAGAGGCTCTTACAGCTACAAGAGGTTCAGCTGGATAGGATGAGTGCATTGGAACATTATGGGCAGATGCAAGATAGGGCTTTAGCAAAGATAAATGAAAAGGTCAAAAGTAAGGGTATCAAGAAGCATGACTTGGTTTTGCGCTACAACAGTAAGCTGGACAACACCTTCCAAAAGAAGTTTCAAATTAAGTGGGAAGGCCCTTTCAAGGTAGTGGAGTGTTTTCCAAATGGCACATATCAGTTGGCTAACCTGGATAGTGTTCTACATAAGTCAAGGGTAAATGGATTGCGTCTTAAATTGTATCATGCTAGATTGATGATGGTGGAGCAAGATGAACTATCTGTGGAGCAAGCAATGTTGGTGAAGGATGAGGAGACCTGTGATGCGGCGAGTCTCATATCGCTCTTTGCTGCTGCTGATCAAGAATGATCTAGCAGGTTAGGGGGTGGGCAAATTATGTCAGAATTTTTTTGGATAAAGGGATTGCGCATATGTACATATATATGCATGGTGCATCAAATAAATAATTGCCCATTTTTCAGAGCCAGGTGGTTACGTGGGGCCCATATGTGTACAGGTAGGACAGGGTGTACATAGTGCATCGATTTTCACTATTACCAGTACCACTGTGTTTTTTCTACAATAAGGAGGAGTTGGTAGCACGTAAAACTTCTTGAGGAAGCTATCCGCGGGCCGACGACATGAGGTAAGCAGGTGCGTCAGATGGCATCGAGTGGCATCAGGAGGCCGAACGGGGTCAATATTTACACGTGGATGAATACGGACACAAAGTGGTGTTTTCTTGTGAGAGTTATGCAGAAAGGTCATCATTAGGACCACTTTTTGGGGCCACTTCACGTGGTTGCGAGGCGCATTATTGAAAAGAAATGAGTTCCAGGTGTGCAGATGATGCAAAAAAGGTGACAACTATGCACTGCGAGGTCAGTTTTTGGCCTGTTCGGGGTCCGTTTGAGGTCATCTGAAAGGCCAAGGGTGCCCAACTAATAAATCTAAGTGTGGGAACTGAAAAAACTGAGAGAAGACCAGAAAAAACGTGGAGAAGAGAGGAGGAACAGCCGCAGGTGTGTTTTTGGGGTTTTTGGAGCCTGTTTTGGCCGTAAACTACTCATCCGAGGTCGAATTTGAGCACTTTGACATTGTAGACTGGGGTTTTGGGCCGTTCCGGACGCGATGGCGCTGTCCATTTTTCCAAATTCCTCACTCTTTTCCTGCTGTTTTTCTGTGTAAGTTTCTCCTATGAGCGAAGTTTCTGCTCTAGTTTGTGATTGTATCTGGCTTATTTTACCCATATTGTGTGATCTATTTGCCCCATTGGTGTTGGCCCAAGCTCAATTGTATCTAAACATCAGAAATTCTCCTCTTTTGAGCTGAGTTTTTTGGGTGTGTGTGTGTGTGTGTGTCTGTGTGGAGTGGGCAAGTGGATAGTCTCTCTCCTCTCACTCCAGAGGTGTGTTCCCTGTCTCGGCCAGGTGTGTTGTCTAAGCCGAGTGGTGCCCCATAGTGTGTGTGTGTATCTTCCCAAGAGTGTGTGTCGGGTCATTATAGAGGCGCTGTGTGTGTTTTCATCCCACTCACACCGTGCTGGGTCAACAACCTCCGTATCCAGGACTTAATGCAGTGCCTGTAAAGTACATGCATCCAGAGGGAGTCATAGATGAAGCACTAGTGCCCGTTACACCCTATGCTAAGCCTAGTCCATCTATAGTAATGGTAGAAGGAGATTGGTATGATTCACATCCACCACCAATGGAAGAACCTGTAACTTATGCTCCACCAGAGCTTGCACAATGTATTATGTAGCTAATCAAGGTGTTAGACCTCCTATGGTAAGACCCATGATTAAGCCAAGAATGGAAAATTTTCATAACTGTGGTGCAGATGATCATTGGAAAAATGAATGCTCAGAGCTTGACAAGAACCTTAAGCTAGTTGAAGCTTATTGCATGCAATGTTGCAAAAAGGGAGGACACTTCCCAGAAGATTGTCCTAAAAATCATTTAAACAAGGGTAAAATAGTAGTTAACATAGTCCATGTGATACCTAGTAGCTCATCTGAGAGTGAACCCATTGTTCCAATCAAGGTAATCACCAGAGCCGAGGCTAAGAAAAAGAAACATAACTCATGATTTGGAGACTACAAAAATTGTCTCTCAAAAGATCAAAAGAAGCAGAAGCAAAAGGTATGAGATGAGAAAACAGAAACAAAGGGCTAAAATCAAGGAGAAAGCAAAGAAGCTATTCCAAGAAAAGGTGAAAGAAACTGGAGGCAAAATCAAGGAAACCACCATGAAATCTGGAGGATCAATTTTGGTTGACAAAAATTTTGAGCCTATTAATACAGCCTTGGAAGCCTACCAAGCGGGACTTAAAGCAGGCCAAAACATGGAAAACAAATGGGAAAACTATCCTTCTCCAGACATGGAAGCAGCTAAGCTTGAAGCTTATCAAAATTTGGTAAGAATCATGCAAGAAATGCTAGAAAACAAAAACCCAAGCTTGAAAGTATAGCAAAACATGAGGAGCTTGTGGTAATAGACACTAAAGAAAAATTCAAAGTGGTGGTAGAACCCCACCTTGAAACAAAAGAGTTAGAACTTATAGTGTCGGACAACGAAGATGCCTTAGACGGAATTCCATTTGTAGAGGAAGACTGGCCAGGACACTTATGGAAAAAAGTTAGAGAGATCAATGATGGGAGTCCAACTCTAAAGTCATCTCCTACAGAGGAATTTTGGTTAGACATTCTACCTCCTGATATGGACATGGATGTACAATCCTTGTATGGGGATTGCGGATCTGAAGCTTCAGGGATGTCTAAATCATTGACCTTGAAAACATTACCCTCTTACTTGGGAGATTACGAAGATGAATCCATATTGTGTAAGACCACCCAAGTAAAAAGAGCAGAACAGACCCTAGAAGTAGACAACATTCATTCAATCATGTCTACACCCATCCAATGCACTCTTACTTTGAGAGAATTGTTAAAAATCAGACCATATTTATGGAATGATCTCCAAAAAACCCTAGAGAAGGTAGGAATAACGGGGGTAATCGCACAAAATTTGGGAAAATTGAAAAACGAAATGGACAACAAAGAGATTCAATCTATTCCAATGAACAGAGACGTAGAATACTACGAAGGGGAAGAAGGAAACACAATCCTTCCAGTGAAATATAATGACATTGAAACCATGGCTATACTGGATAGTGGGGTAGGCATAGCCATAGCCACAAAAGCAGTATGGGAATCCTGGGGACAGCCATTAGACAAACTCGAATGAAATTGCAATTGACTAATAGACAAATTGAAAGACCCTTAGGACTGCTTGAAAAAGTGATACTTAATTTCTGTGGGATTGAATATCAACACACTTTTTTCCATAGTAGACTTTGGGAAGAAACTCTTTTACAAAATCATATTGGGAAGACCTTTCATGCGAAGGTACAGCTCATCCAAGACTGGGGAAAAAAGTATCGGTACTTGAAGCAAGTGGGATCAATAACAAGGGTTAATCTAAAATATCACACTTATAGAGATGTCATGAAAACCATACAAGAGTTTGATTCTGTCTCTTTGGCTGAAACTAAGCTTCCATCTTGGTTGAACAAAAACACTCCTATTTGCATGTGCGGAGCTTTAGAAAATGGGAGCTTAAAACGAGAAGAATGTATCTTACAAAGGGATTGCACAGACGAAGCCTATGTACCTGAACCCTTTTGAGAGCATTTGTTTGAGCCATTTGAGTGGACTCAAATTTTCGCGACAATGGATACATGTGTGAATATGTCTATGTCTACTCAATTTTGCAATGAGAACAGCTATGACATAATTTCCATACAAATGATCTCAACCCTCCACATTGAAGATGAGAATGAGGAAACCAAGGACTTGATGAAACCTCAACAAGTCTTTTTAGACCTCTACTATGATGCAATAGATGAGTTAGAAGAACACTCAACTACCTCAGAAGATTCGGGGTCGGAAAAAGAACATGTGAGAGCTAAGCTACTCATGAAAGGAGGGGAGGAAAAGTTTTTCGACTTTCGATACCAGAAATCGAGAAGACGGAAATGGTATAGGTGAAAAAGAGACACCAGAAACGTGAAAGCTAGATCTATGCCATCAGTCTCTAGTAGGACACAGTTCCTGATGCAGATAGATGCACATGATTGTGTCAAGGACAAAATCACTAGCAGATATCCTTCAAACGAAATCCCAGAAATGTCAAAAACATCGAGAAAAACGAGGAAGGATACTCAAGAAAAACCAAAAAAAAAAAAGTACAAGGAGTCAACCATGACACAAGTTGAGCAAAAAAAGAAATATCAGGAGTTGAAAAAAGCTCTAAAGGAGATATATACGACACAAATGGAAACCGCAAAAGAGGATGGTAAATAATTAATGAGCGTTCCGTCCCATTAAAAAAAATACACTCTCCAAGATCGAAAAAACATAGCCAAAAAACCTGTAAGAGAACTGTAAAAATAGGGCGAGTGCTACGAAGGGCCTAAAAATGCAAAAAAGATAGATTTGGCTGAACCAAGAGAAGAGCCTAGGCTTGCCTACATTGCAAATGACCTAATAGAAGAAGAGGAAGAAGAGCTTTTGTTAAGCTTGTTGAAAGAGTATCGAGATATCTTTGCTTGGTCTTACAACGATCTCAAGGGTGTTGATCCAGAAATCTGTCAACATACCATACCCATGAGAGATGATGCAAAACCAAGTAGACAAAGGCCATACACATACAATGAAACATTTGCCAGGAAGATTAAAGAACTGGAAGAAATTATAATACAAAAGCCTTTTTGGAGGGGGGACCGGCTCCACATAACTCTGGTCCTCAACTATTGTCAAGTTCTCTAATTGTCTCTCTTATAAAGTATTGTTCATGCCAAGTTAATTAAGAATAATGGTTATGTTGCTACTGCTAATTAAGTTCACCCTCTATCTTCTCAAAGTAGTCTCATAAAAGTGCTGACTACAGTTCTCTTAATTCCTCTATTCTCAATGTTCATAGGCCATTTTCAGTACACCATATGGTTGTGAAGTTGTAGCAAAATTGTCAAATCTGCATCTCTTGAAAAAAGTATGGCTTTGATGTTTGTTCCTGTCAACGTTAGAAGAGAGAGAAATTCTCTTGTTATTGTTATTGTTAGCAGTTTGTTTAGTGAGAGAGGGTTGCCCGTATTTCTTCTTCTCCGCATTAAGGGCCAAATTAATATCCTTTGACAGTGAATCTGGTTCAAACATATCTACCTGAGTACCAATTTGTAGTGCTAAACCAGATATATACTTATGCTTTAATTTCCAGCCGACTGACATGTTCAATAGTTTACAATTGAATTAAACATTTTCTGTGCATCTTCATTTCGACCATGTTGAATTAAATCCCACTGGTGTCATGCTTTAGCTTTATACTGTGTGGGCAAAAATTGAGGTAAAAACAAATTTTAGAATGCATGCCAGGTACGTGGTCTTTTACCATGCTGTTTGGTGGCATTCTACCACAATGTAGCACTACTGGTGAGATGATTTGATGCACACTTTATCATTTCATGTTTTTGAAAGTCTTCATCATGAAAGTAGTCATCTAATTGACTAACCCATGCTAGAACCATAGTGCCATCAAAATCCTTGAAAGTGAAGGCTTTTTTGCTAATTCTGTTTTGCTTGGGTGCCGGTGCACATTCTATGCGTGCAAAATGCAATAATTTATCTTCAGCTCTTGCCTTCGCATGCGTTCATATGTGAGAGGATGTTGCAGATTGGCAAGCTGCTTAGCCAACTGTGGGTGCATGTGGAAGGTGTGCCATGATTGTGTGCTTTTCTTTCTTTATTTATTTGTTTTCTTTATATATTTATTTATTTATTTATTTATTTATTTATTTAAATAAGAGAAAATGACGATGTAGTAGTAGATGTATGCTTGGTATGTGGAATAGATGAGAAAAATAAAGTAAATAACAGAATAGGGGTACTTAGCTCGTAGATGGATGATGCCGTCCAATCCAATTTGTGGAGTACAATGGCAAGCTTGAAAATTGGTGTCCAATTGAACAAGCCTGTGTGCAAGAAATTGGGAAATTTAACTTTCCATCTCCCTTCCTCCGTAGATGGCACTCGTTAATGGTGTTCGCCCTTTGATAGTTGTGGATTAATTACCCCCTGCTTCAAACTTTTGATATAAATTCTCAAAGACATTGGAATATGAACGACCAAAATTTGAAGAGTTTTGGCGACGTTGGTTGTGGTTAAAGTAAAATAGCCAGGTTTGTGGGGATTAGGTAGCAAGGACTTGTTGATGGTAGGCCAATGAAAAAAAATAATAGCGATCCGTGTTGGCTGCATTTGTAGTGGAACCAACATTTGCAGTGGAACCACCGTCTTTCTTCTTAGCCTCTTTGGCCTCCAACTTAGGACACTGCTTGATCAAGTGATCATTAGCTTTACAATAATGGCAACACATCTCCTTTTTGCCCTTATTACCAAAATTTCTAGACGAATTTCTACCAGCAAAAGCATTAGGAACAGGTGATTTTCCACTCGCAAAAAACCATAAGAAGTGGTTGCATTGTTGTAAGCACCCTTTCTTTGAGAATCAATAAAAGCCTATTCAAATGCACACTATCTAGTCCTATTTTTTTGGAAAGTGACTTTTGCAACAGCAATGTGCACAATGCATCAAACTTAACAACTTCAAGGTTTCTTGGGTCATAGGTCTCCAAGTACTAGCAAAATTTTGGTAAGAATCTGGTAAGGCATCAAGAACAGATCGCACAAGGGAACTGTCTAAAATGAATTCACTTGCAAAAATAAGTTGCTCATTGATATCCTTGACACCAACAAGGAAAGTGTCCATATCATCTTTCTCATGCATAATCTTCGACTCCATCTCTTTACGTAGCAATGCAATTTTTGCCTCATTGCGTCTTGTATAAAAACCAACCAAGCTTGTTTTGCAAATTTCATTGAACAAATGTGAGGAGTAATGTTGCGCTTTATAGACAATGCAATCAACACATGAGTCTGTGCATCCTTTACATCCCAACGAGCTTGTTTTGTCGTAGGCAAAACAACTCTAATAGCAGCAATCCTTGTAGCAAGACTTGCCACATTCTCAACATTGCCTACATCCTCAGAACAAGGACGTACATCAATGCCCTACACAATATTCTAGATGCCCTTTGACACAAGAACATGTTGCATCATGTAAGCCTACATAGGGTAATTGTTCTAATCCAGTCTGTCCAACAACAAACATCTTGAACACATCTGAGTCATGGAAAATGCCTTCATCTAATGTGAAAATTTTTCGAAATGAGGAGAATCTGAGTGAGACTAGCATGTGCTATATAGAACTACCCGCAGTAGATTGTATGGGACCTGTTATACAGTAATTGGTGTTGATAGAAATTTTGCACAAAATGACAAAATTGCCAATGCAGACCTTGCTGTAGTGGAAACGGAGGTTGAAATGAGCCTGAAATTTATTTCGACGTGTGAACGCTTGCCAAATCTCACTGAAATCAGAGAAAGTGAGAAGATGTGTGATGAGCAGCTTGCAACGAAGCTTGGGAGGATGCAACCTGCTCTGATACCAATTGTTGGAATTAGGGTTGCAAGAAAACACACACAGCTTGGAGAAGACAAAGGAAGCCCAAGGCAGACAACAAAGAGTGTATTACTTAGTGTGCAACGGAAAGATTGATAGCCCTAGAGTGATGGGTGTATATACAATTCACGAGGGAAAAAACCTCCTAAAGAGGGAAAAAATTCCCCGGTGGTTTTAATTGTGTTCACACACATCACTACCACATGTATATGGTAACATCTTCAAATAATTCTGATGCCATGCTCTCAATCGCCGTTCCTTCAAGAACCCTTTGCTTATATGACTCTCGTTCTTTTGCCTTCACAGTCACCAAGAGTTAGGTATTAATTGAAATTTCAATTGGCCATATCAAATCTCGGTATTGATAATCAAAATTAATTTATCAATTTGTCGATTGATTACCGATTAGTCTCGATTGGCATGCTCGATGTTGTAGATTCGCAGTTTTCTCCTTAAAATTTGTATTCGATAGTCGATTTTCCTCAAACTAGAAGCTCTGATACCATTGTTGGATGTGAGATGGGGAGAATGGTTGCTTCCAATTCCCAAGCTTTCTTGCACACTTGCATTTGTATTTGAATCTTGAAAAGAGTTCATTTTTCCAATGCAAAATTGAATATTTGAGACACATTGTATCAAGCAAGGGAATACATGTAGACCCTAAAAAAATTGAATCCATTCAATCGTGGCCTAGACCCAAAAATTTGCATGAACTTCGTTCTTTTATTGGTCTATGTAGTTATTACAAGAAGTTTGTGCGTAACTTTACTTACAAATCTCATTACCTCACTCTCCTCTTAAAGAAAAATTCTCCTTATATATGGTCTGATTTGCAAGAAAGTTTCTTTACTGCACTCAAGAATGCTTTGATAAATGCACCAATAATACAATTGCCTGATCTTGATAGACCATTCTTTGTCATAGTTATTGATGCTAGTGGAAAAGGTATCAATGCAGTCCTTATGCAAGATAACCGTCCACTTGCATTTAAAAGTCGTAAGTTTAAACCGTCCGAAGCAAAATTTAGTACATATGTCAAAGAGTTGATTGTTGTTGTACATGCTTTGAAAATTTGGAAACACTATTTAATGGGTGCTGATTTAATCATCAAAACTCGTCAACAAAGTATTAAGTATTTGTTGTCTCAACCCTTGAGAGATGATAGACATATTAAGTGGGTTGCCTTCATTCAAAGTTTTCAACCCAACATTCAATACCAACCTAGTAAGGAGAATGTTGTAGCTAATGCTTTGAGTCAAAGACCCTCTCTTAATAATCTATCAACCATTACGGGTACTTCGTTTGCTTCAATGTCTGACACTTATGCACAAGATGATGACTTCAAAACCACATGGTTGCATATGATTGACAATTTTGTGCACATGTTTTTGGAATACACTATTCAAGAACACTTTCTTTATTTCGAGTTGTGTGTAACTAAACTTTTTTGTACATTGATCATTGAAGAGTTGCACAAACCATCCTATGTTGGAAATAGAGGATTTGCTACTATTAAAAACTTATGTCGTGATTTCTTATGGCCTATGATAAAAATTGATGTTAAATAATATGTTTCAACTTGTTTGATTTGTCAAAAGGTCAAAGCAGCAATAGGTAAGAAATTGGGACTTTACACACTCTCCCTATTCCTCAAAAACCTTGGGAACATATTTCAATGGATTTTGTTACTGGATTTCCACTCACTATTCACAAGCATAATATGATTCAGACTGTAATTGACCATTTTTCTAAACAAGCATATTTCATTCTTTGTAAGAAAACACTCACAGCACATCAAGCTGCACTTCTATTTCTCAGGGTTGTATTTCCACATCATGGTGTTCCCTTAAGTCATAATATCTGATTGACATTCAAAATTTTGTGGTGCTTTTTGGACTACTGCTTTTGAAACAAAATTTGACTTTACTTATGTATTCCATCTCAAATCTAACGGTCAAATCGAAGTCTCTAATCGTACTATCATTGGCTTGTTAAAAGCTTATGTTTCTTCTCAACCCAAGAAATGGGATGATTACCGGCATATTCTACAATTTTCATATAGCAACACCATTGCCTACTTGTCTGGCGTTTTTGAATCTTTAGTCATTGTACGGGTGGTCAGATGCAAGCGTCACTGCTTTGTTTAGGTACGTAATTTACAAAAGAGATTTTCCGATTGCAACGGTGATGTGCTCGGAGAGCTTTTTAATGCATGTCCAATTTGCGGGCATGTCTTTGGATGTGCGCTATTCTGCCTCTCTTCGAAAGACAATTTATCAAGGCCACCACCATTATCTTCCATATGGACATCACTTGCACGAAGGTCAGCTTGGTCGCATCGAATGTCGTCCTATGCATGTACAAGAGTGGCATCGCCGATGGGAGCAACATGAGGGGCAACCTATTCCAGGAATGAAACGTTTGTCCATTCTCCATACGTTACCATACTGGGGTGATCTACTAATTAACCATTTGCTGGATCCAATGCATATATTCAAGAATGTGGGAGAGCTCCTCTGGAAGACAATCATGGGAATGAAAGACAATCGAGCTTCACGAGATGATTTGCAGTCAGTTGAAAAGATGCCAGAGCTATGGCCTTTTACCAATACAGCTGCCCAAACAAAACTTCCAAGAGCGCCATGGGTATTGCTAAAAAACGAAGAGCAACAAGTGAAAAGGGTGATTTCAGAGTTCAGGACGCCAACAGGATATATGCGATGTCTCAAGACAGCATTCACCCTTGACGATCAACTGTCAGGATTGAAATCGCACGACTGGCATAAGTTCTTTCAATTCATTCTTCCAATTGCGATCAAGGGGTGTTTAACGGAGGAAGTGCGGACCTGCATATACAAGATTTCAGAGCTAATGCGGTGGATCTCTTCCAAGAAGATACGGGATCCCGCTTCCATGAGTGCAGATGCATTCATGGGCTTCGTTACACGGATGACGCCTGCTCAGATGGTAGAGGCTTCTCAGTACTGGGTAGCCAGAGGCACGGGTACTACGCCTCCGGGCTTCACACCGGAGGTCCGATGCCTAGGGGGGGACGCCTACGGGGGGGAGGACGCCTATGGGTACGACGCCTGCTTCTCCCATCACGGCCGCTTCGACACCTAGGGGTGGGACAGAGGCGGATATGTCCTCATCTCCGCAGCACAGGCGCACTCGCCGATGTCGGAGATCGTCAGGTGGAGGTGGTGGCTGCTGTGGAGGAGGGTCCACAGATGCTTCGACCCCTCCTCGCTCATGACCCCCGTCCTACCCAGGTACACCTCTCGACACACCTCTTGGCACACCTCGGACACCTTGGGGGGCACACGATCCTAGTGCCTCCAAGCTCTATACTGTACAGGCAGATGGTTCTGTTGACATGGATAGAGTCGGGACTGAGATGCAACAGCGGATTCGCCAGCTCGCAGAGATGCAGTTTTCGACCAGCTTTCTGACCTCTTGGGGTGATCAGGATAGGGATAAAGTCAATTACATAGTGGAGACCATCCTGAGAGAGTACCAGCCTGCTCCGGGTTCTTCCATTGTTCAGAGGAGGTGGATCAAGGGTGTTGCACGGGACACTGTGAAACATCGACGAGATGCAGCTCGGAAGGCTTTCAGGACCGCTCGCCAAAGCCTTCGGGCATCCCACACGAGACGTGGCTGCAGATCAGGGAGGATGAGCGGACAGCGGACATGCGGTTCAAACAGCAGCGTGAGGCCACGCAGGTACGACAGATGACCAGGGGGACATCTCATCTTGGCAGCGGAGGCTTCGATACCTTTCGCTATGAGTTTGTGAGTTTTTAATCCAATCTTAACTATGGCGTTTTTTAAAACGCGATGAATTTTGTATTCTTATTACTTTGATTTTTGTATAAACGCAGAATCTTGCGATGCATCGAGCTCCGACACACTAGGAGGAGTCAGATGGATATCGCAGAGGTATCTATGAAGTACTGAATGATCTTGAAGCTTCAGGAGAGCCTGTAGACTAGGAGGCCTTACAGTCTCGCTGATCGCTTGAGGTGAGACGTTAATATGTGTGAGTTGATTTAATTAAGTAAGTATATGTGAATTAATATCAATACTAATTTTGTTAGTTGTCTTATGTGCAGGTTGCGACGCCTAGTCATTAGTGGACCGGATTTCATATATATGCTTTGTGAGACATAGACACGCTTCTGTGTCTCTTTTTTGTATAGACAGTTATCGTTCAGACAGTTATTGTTTCCCTTATGGTTATGATTATTTTCATTGTCATTGTATAGACATGGTTATTTCTCCTATTCTTGTATAGACATAGTTATGGTTCAGGTTTTGTTAATGGTTATGTTTAACTTTCTGGTTATGCTTATGGTTATTGTTAATTTTGTTTATGGTTATGGTTATCTGCATTATGGTTATGCTTTTAAGTTATGGTTATGGTTCGTTATGGTTATGCTTTTAAGTTATGTTATGGTTCGTTATGGTTATGCTTTTCAGTTGGTACGGTACTTGTCCTTCATTGGCCTTAAATCTCATGTGAGATCCTACATGGATAGCATGTAGGAGGCGTATACATGATATGGTTTTTTTAAAAAAAGTTTATGTAAAAACAAAGGAAACTCTGCCGAAATTTTTGCGCGCGGGAGCATGGTTGATTTTGGTGCTACTCGCTTTCTTGGGCAGAGGGAAGGAAGTCTGGATGTGGCTGTGTCCATCTTTTAACTAGGCACAGGCCAGGCTACCTGCCCTCTGCCCAAGAAAAAAATTTTCTTTTATGATCGTCGCTATGCACGTCGCTATCTGCATCGCTATCTGCGTCTATATCTGCATCGCAAATAGCGACAAGTTCACATGGACGCGGATATCGACGTACATAGAGATGCAGTGCGTCGATATCTGCGTCGATGACACCTTTTTTTGTTGTAGTGTTTAGATATTTTATCAATAAGCCACTATGGTTGCTTTGTAAATAGGACAGTGAGAACTCATCCTAAGAGGGTCATGTGATAAGTAATGTGTTTTACTCATAACTAAAGTGGGAATAAAGTGTAAAAGAGGGGCCTCCAATTTTTGGCACCAACAATAATATCAAATATCAAATACCAAACTCCACAAGAGGTGCCGTGGAGTTTGGGGTTGCAATCTTAACGCCTTTCTTGTGTAGATGCCCAAAAATTTTCCTTCCTCTCTCTTATGCTATGTTGTGTTACTCTGTGTACTCCATGATACTAAAATTAACATAAATTAAATATGAGTCAAAATATTTGGACAATTATCCAAAATTTATAGACGCGTTTTCACGAAGAGCATTGGCATCTCCTAAAGGTATGCTTATCCAAAATTTATCCATACTATGATAGTCTCTTAATAATGAAGGGTTGATGTCTCTCTAATACTCACTCCCTAGTCTCTCTTAGTCACCAACACAATCTCTCTCTCTCTCTCTCTCTCTCTCTCTCTCTCTCTCTCTCTACCTACTCTATATATATACCTCTATCTCTCCCTTTTCATTTATGGAGTGCTTCATCAATCTACAATATAATAGGTGCTCTATTACTATTATATGCATGTGTTTTGTAAATTTAGAATACATATATATACCTTTTATATAGCATCATCAAGGTAACAAACTTCTTTTGTTTGATAGAATTCCCAAAAGAATTACACGTGCACATTGGATTAAATACTTAAAATGGGAGAGAAAAATTGAATATCATCTTGTATATTAATGGATTACTATTAAAGAAGTATGCTAAAAGATTAGGCAAGCATAAAAGCATCAAGTATGAGAAATGCTAAATTATATTGCAAGTGGGATTCTTGGAGTTTGTCAAAAATGTGGGAAAGATTCAACATTGGCACATCGTCCACAACTATGAAACGTAATGTGGATCTAATGGTTAAAGCCTTACAATATCATATTTCTAGGAATGTAAAGATAATTTTTTTAATGGTATGGGGAGAGGATGATTGTGATACATATCCTCATAACAAAATAAACCACCCCGACAAGCTTGGAGTTGAGGCCTTGTTCAAGCCCGCCGTCTCAAAAGTTAGAAGAGCATTCCACTCAGACTCTGGGTATACATTGCTCATTGTGATGACACACATTACAAGAGTTGTGTGAACCCTTAGGAGAAATATATCTATCCACCAAATTTTATGTTGTTGCAAGGGCATAACATTCTACTAGAAGACTCACCCGATTCCATATTTAATACCATTGGACCTTGAGGTTGATATCCAACCATTTTATAAAACAACCACTATGGGCAAAGCATGTTTGATGCTATGGATTGATGGTATGTAGAAATAGAGGATCTAGTCAAGGAAACCACTATTGAAATTTAACCGTGTGTGGCACAAATACATGCATGTAGATCTTCTTGTGAATAATTGGAGAGAACTCTACATTTAATATGGAGACACAATCCACAAACAAAATAAAATTGTGCTCCATGCAAGCAAGCATTTGTTCAAGCTAAACAAAGAGGAAAGTCCCACCAAAATGTTGTAGTATAGTATTCCACATAGCTCGAGTACAAAGGAAGAACACTTCAACCTCATGTTGCAAAGAATTACTTGACACACCTCAAGAGGTTTTATAATATCCCATAGTTCAAAGTATTTCTATTTATTGTATTGTATGCATTGTTTATTGTTCTCAATGACAAAACTTAATTGATAGCTCAGTGTATAGCACATAGAGGATACACTTGCAAGACCATTTTCTCAACTTACAAAAATTATATTTATGAAACTCACATGCATAGCATCTCCCTATCATGAACAGTTTAAGTGATTTATATGTTACAATCTTGAAGGTTATGTTCTCATGGTTCATTGTTTGGTTTCCATCTTGATGGTTTATATTTATCAACATCATCAATCAGGTATGAGAGCAGTGCCCTCTTTGGTTGTTGAGATTATAATGTGCATAAAAAATAGACCCCAAATATAGAAGACCTATCCTTCAGCTTCAAAAGTCATACAATTTTTTCAATAAAACTCAAAAGTTTTGGAGTGGGAATTGGGATTTTCCCATTTTATATAATATTGTCTCAAGTCCTTGTTTTATGTGTGTGTGTGTGTGTGTGTGTGTGTGTGTTTGTGTGTGTGTGTGTGTGTGTGTGTGTGTGAGAGAGAGAGAGTGAGAGAGAAAGATGACATGTGGATGCCTCCTTTGCCAATTGCATATCAAAATTCCTGAAAATGAACCTTCCTCAAGATGCTTCTTTCAGGTACATTTCAAACCACACCAACAATTTGCCCATGAAATTGGCTCAATAGGCAGAATTTGCTTATGCCATTTAAGGGAAAAATAAAAATGTCATTGGAACCACCGCCCTTCTCTAACCTACAAACGCTACCTTTGCCTTTGGACTTCTATTCAAAAAAATTGTTGCTATCTATCTACACATTTTAAAATGTTGTCACCGATGGCAAGGCCACTTACAATAGAATTTCCTCCAACAACCAACTTAACAATGAATTGAATCGTTATACAATGGGGACATAGTATTCCTTTATACCTACTTGGGGGTCCTTAAGTATACCCTCGGGGGGATCACTATGTATAGATTGTGTATATTGCGTGTGTTCAAGGACTATTTCTTAAACTCCTTATCTATGAATTTTTGACAAATATAACACCCCCTTTTCCCATTCAATCTAAAAAAAATTCTTCCAAATCCAATTTATGGTTCCCTTCTATATGGGGAAATGTGAGAAAAAACGAGATTTAGTGACCCCTTCTACTTCACTACTGTGATAGTCACATAATTATTAAGTGACTGCCCCCCCCCCCCCCCCCCCCCCCCCCCCCCCCCCCTTCCCCCTCAAGGGTACACCCCCTCCCTCCTTTCTTCACAATTTTCTGGATAAAGACCAAGCAAATAGATAGGATTCTATTGGGCATTCACTTGAGACGTATAAACTTTAACATGAATAACAAAGAATCTCTCCAGCTAATCTATAGCCCTACTAGTAGTTGCATAAATGTCTTTCTATCTTCTTTATGGACATTCATGCTGAAAATAGTCCTATTGGTATACATTATCAACACATTAAGATACACTATGTCTTTACCACAAACAACCTCTCTCGCTAATATGCACCCCTCCTAGTAGTTATATAATTTTCTAATGCCTTCTTTATTGACAATCATGTTGAAATGATCCTACCACATGTCTAGCATCCCTTTACATTGTAAATTGCATTATTTTTGCAAAAAATTCCACAACCTCTTTGACGCCCCCTACCTTATTAATTTCATCAAGCACCAACATTCTGCCTTTGAGAGTCATACATCTATTGATTGCCTACATTTTGATATCCATGGCTACATTACCTCCTTCACTTGCACTTTATCCTGCACCCCTACCTCTATTGTTGTAGAAGACATGTTTAGAATTATTTGTGCCATGTTGAAGATGATTCTTTTCCTATTTTTTTTCTTTTAAAATCAACATTCATAGAAGATCTATAACACTTGGAATGTTCTTCTGGGTATGAATGGTCTTGATGTTCTTGTACATTAATCCTTAACCACACAAGCAAGCTTCCACCTCATCATCAACATCTATATTAACACTTATAGATACAAGAGGTTCGCAAACATTTTTTATCTTAAATACACAATACTCATGGACAAGCCTTTTAAATCTAGCATAATTTCAATTTTATTGCCTTATTATTAATTACATCTGGTGACATTAAATCTTTTCAAGCCTTTTGAGGGAACGAACAAGAGTTGTATTCTCTAAAGGTGACACTAATGGATCTTAATTCTCACTTGCAATGTACTCCCAATAGCCTTTAACCATTGAGAAATTGTTCATTCTCATCTTCTACACTATAAGTTCTTCTTATCTAGCTACTCACTTACAATTTGGTTGATTCCATCATTGTTAAACATGGTTGAAAAAAATAAAACAATGAGGTTAAAAAATCCATCATACTAAAAATGGCATATCACACTATTGGTGAATATGGTGTGTGTGTGTGTGTGTGTGTGTGTGTGTGTGTGTGTGTGTGTGTGTATGTTTGATTATCTAACAATAGTTCGATTTAACAAACTATTGAACCATACAATGGGACTAGAGACCAGACAAGGGTTACATGACTACATAAAAATACGTCTTTATAGTAAAAAATGACAGAGACCATATTGTACAAATGACAACATTTTAGACTGGATGTATTGCATATATATACTTATCAGATAAGTGTTTACAAGTACAAAACCAAACACTGCACAATCTCCAACTATTACTGTAGTTCCCTTCATAATCCCAAGGAAGGAACCTCTTACCTGCCACACCATCCAAGCATTGTTATCAGTGTCAAAACTTACCAAGAAACTAACAGCTAAGCAGAGATCAGATTTATGACAAAAAGAAAATGAATCATATTCTGGATATCTTTAAGATTATGTATACTTATCAATTTTTGTTCAAAACCTCTAAAAATCTTCTTACTTCTATGTTATGAAATGTCCTTGTATGCCAAGGTCCCCACAACAGTCTAAAGTCAAGACTTTTTTGACATTTATGTACCATTCCATCTTCTAGATTACCAATCTCTTAAAAGTAAAAATTTGGACAGCATCTCCTTTGTATAGCGGATAGAATTTCAAATTTCCAATCAAAGCCATCTTTGCTGAGACCCTCATAGGAGGTTACCGGTGTCAAAAAGGAAAACAATTTCAAAAATTATGTTATGTATTATTCCATCTTCTAGTTTTTTGATTTCTAAGAAGCACAAATTTGGGCAACATTTCCTATGTAAAATGGAAAAATTTTCAGATATCCAATCCATGCCATCTCTGTTGAGACCCTCACGGGAGGTTTAAGGCTTCTAGCAGCTTAAAGCTAAATTATTCAAACATAGATATTTTAGAAGTAAAACAATATAAATATGTTACTATCTAGTCACCAATCATCAAGCTAACCCTCCAGTTAAAATGTTGAAGCCAACACTTATGCATAGCGCGCAATTACAATCTGTCAACATGTTTTTCAAGTTTTCAGTGAGGTTCAATACTTATGTAGTGTAGACAAGATCCTCGAAACAATTATGCCCATATTTGGTTTTTTGTAAGTATGCAACAGGCCAATTTTAAAAAATTATCAGCATCCTGTTTGCATTTTGGCTACTTTTTGAAAAAATCCCAACATTTTCCATCTCTTTCGAGACCCTCACAAGAGGTAAACAACATCAAAAAAGGAAACCCAATTAGCTTCAATCAATCTACATTATGTCAAAAAGTATAATGTACTTGTTGTTTTAATCTTTTACAGTAAATAGCCATGCACTTGTTACCATTACCAATTCAACATTCCTATTGAACTTTTTCTTGCCAAGAACAACCAACAAAACCAATATGTCTAAGATTTAATATTCGAACCTGCAAAACCTGTGAAAGCCATCGTGTATATGTCTATGTACAAGGGTACATTATGCCAAAAAACCAAATCAAACACTAAGCAAACTTCCTAGCCAAAGAAGTACTGAGTAGGTGTAGTTGCACCTACCTGGAATGTGGTATTCTCCAATGTATCAAATATGTGGGATGGAGGTGGGATGAAATGAAGATCCTTGTTTTCCACCATAGTATAATTGTGTATTCCATTGTTGTGCATGTGAAGTATGCATACACAGTATTTCCCGCGAGAAGAGCCATAGAAGTTTGTGATTATGCTGGCAATTGTGTTTGTGTGAGTGTGTGTGTGTGCGCACGCGCGTATGTGTGTGTGCTCACATGAACAGATCCGTTTCTGACAAGCCAAGCAGCAATCCTAGATACTGATTATGCCTCATGAAAAGACCAATGCATTGCGGCATGGTCCAGTTTTGGAGCCAGAGAACGATGATTCGGTGCTAATATAGGTGCAGTTTCAAATATGAGATAAGGACGTGTGTGCGTGCACGCAAGAAACTTAACAAGTCTCACCATGCCAAGTGTGTGTGTGCGTGCGCACACGTGCGTGTGTGTGTGTGTGGGTGTGTGCACACGTGCGCGCAAAGAGGAGGTTGAGACTGGGTGAGTGGAGCTCCATACTCGGCACATCCCACAAGAGTAAGTGTGTGAGTGTGTGTGCTAACTGCTGCATGTGTAGATTTGTATGCAGAAAGCCTTCATTGAGCTCTAGCCGTGAGTGAGCCAAGGGATATAAAGCTTTTTTCATATAGTTTGAGAGAGAGTGCCAGCTCGATACAATACATCTTAGCATGTGCCTATTATTAAGAGGAAATTAAGTGGGCCAACAACCATGTTGGACAAGTCATTAGGGACTGAACATCCTTGGCAAGAGGGAGAGGAGCCGAAACTACCCTTCTACGTGTATGTACTATTTTTAAGGCATAATCATCTTGGTAAATATATATGTATATAGTGTAAGCAAGAGCGATTCACGTAAGAGAAGGATGGATTCACTCACCTATGAATATCCAAGTTAGGCTTGCCTAGGAGTTTATTAGGTCAAGTCTATTACCTGCTCAAAAGCTGATAGTGTTATCAGAGGCCACTCTAAAAGATGCAGGCATGCATCCACGTGCGAGATTGAAATCAGTGGATAAGAAGATCAAATGGTACCACTATGCTGTATGCTCAGGATAACCATGGGATCATATGTATACGAGGGTTTACTAAGGCAAGAACTATGTGTGTACTAATTAATATAATATATTCCAAGTGATAATGTGTGTGTGTGGGGGGGTGGGTGGGGGTGGGGGGGCGAGCTGAGGATCTCTAAGTAGCACCAAATTATGGGAAAACTTAAAAAGCCCACATTGGATGAGGATATCAAAAACTCATGGTTTAGACTAGAACTAAAAGCTCTATATAAAGGATATTTTTCCCAAGTGTAGGAGTAAAAAGATCATGATAAAAAAGGTTCAAAGTTTAGCTCCAGGGGTGATTGTTGAGGTATGGCCAACTTTTGAACTATAAGTGGTTCCTCACAATAAAGCTTTGCATACATTGGTTAGAACAAATATCCCTAATACCTTAAGGTTTTGGGGTTTAGATGACTAGATTAGTTTGTGGAAACCTTGCAGTTAAGAATGCACGTGCTAAAACAATCATGGACATCTTCATAACGTGTGCCACCATGTCATACGGTTTTCAATGATTATAGGTGTATTCCATGTTCTTTCGTTTTTTGTCACACATATAATAATGGTAGAAGGCATTTACCCGATTCAACAAAGGGTTGAGGATCAAAATTTTGTTTGAATGGAAATGTTTCAATACACAATTTCATTTCACCCTTCCCATTGAAAGAGGATAGATTAATAGTGTCATTTCTATTGAATTTTGACACAACACCACCCTCTTTAAACTCTAAATCTAATTTATCTAGTTGCTTATCAAAAGCTATAACCTTTATGGCTGCTTAGGGTTCATACGTATAATACACATTGAAGTGTATGTTAAAAACCCCTATACTTACATGCAATCGAGTGATAAAATGACTCCTTTTTCTTAAGAGATGCACACTTTTTTCAAAATGAAATTAAATACCATTTTTGTGAACATAATTTTATAAAATATTTTGAAAATATATTTTTTGAAGGTGCACCCCCACGTATGGGTGCTAATTCTCTAGGTCATATAGATTCTTAGCCTTTCTAATCATAAACATGGCTTGCTAAACTATTATATCCTTGAGTAGATCTCTAGGTTGCCCTAGGTTTTTGAGAACAGTCTATCAAATGATACACTCTTTCTATTAAAATGAACAAGGTGAAGATCACTTAGGCTAAATAATAATAATACAATTCAATGAAATGATTCTTTATGAGGTCTTTAAAAGAAAAAAAATCACAAATTAAAATATTAAGAAAGAATTCATAGAGTCAATACTTCACATTATGGGATCAAATTCCTATGATAAATGTAGTTCGATTGTTTTCTAAGGCTTTTTGGCCTGCTAAAGGCCTTAGTACTAAAAGGGTGAAGGTAGTACTAAAAGGGTGAAGGTAGTTCAATTTTCTTTGTTAGATAAGTGTCGCTATGGAGGTTTAAAAGTCTTTTGAACGAATAGAAAGAGATCATAGCCTTTTAAACGCTATTCTCCAAAGGTCCAAAAGTGCATTCACCTTTTGGCATGCTTGACAAAGGCTTTAGAGAACAAATTAATAAACAATGTATTCATAAGAGTTTGATCCCATGGTATGAGATATTAATAAAGGGTCTTTTTATTTAAGGATTTTTTAAAAAATTAGTTTATTAAATTTTTTTATTATTTTCTAGGTTTATTAAAAATATCTTTTTATAAAAAAATCTTTTTTTTTTAATGTGTCTTTTTATTCTAATTTTTTTGCAAGAAACTTATTGTAAAAACTAACAACAAACAAGGTGAAGACTTCACGATGGTCTCAAGAAGGAAACAGTTTTTGCATTAATAAATTGAGCGATTATTAGAACACATTACCTGCTAATATATATATATATATATATATATATATATATATATATATATAGAGAGAGAGAGAGAGAGAGAGAGAGAGAGAGAGAGAGAGAGAGAGAGATGCACATACACACACACTCACTTTCATAATGAAAATGTTAAAATGAGTTTAGTAAGGCTTCGATACAAATAAGGTTTTTTCTCATGTGTGTGTGTGTGTGTGTGTGTGTGTGTGTGTGTGTGTGTGTGTGTGTGTGTGTGTGTGAGAGAGAGAGAGAGAGAGAGAGAGAGAGAGAGAGAGAGAGATAGTGTTTAACATTGCATACCAGCAATTCAAATAAATATTCTTCATAGTTTATTAAGCAAGCCATGTTGTGAACCAGTGTTAGCCCCCGTCCGCCCTGCCCACAGCACCTCCTTCAAGCCCCCCCAAGTCCTGAGGCCTCCCCTTACGGAGATTATCTCGGAAGCCAGTGTTGCCTTAGAAGGGTAAGGCCCCATTGCAAAGGCATGTTGGTTCACTCAGAGGACGGATTCGTGTCGTGGTGATCTTCGAGAGAGGCTTTGGTTGGGCTTCCAGTTCGTGGCTTTGGGTGATGAATTCAAGGTATGTGATGATGGTTTTGTCTACTAATTTCAAACATATCTGGTGCTTTGGCTTGTGGTGGGGCACTGCTTTTGGATGCATGTGTGGATGGTCTCTGTTGTGCCTGTCCTTTTGACTGCTTAGGTGCTTCTCCTAGTTTGGTTTGGATGCCTGTGTGGATGGTCTCTGTTGTGGCTGTCCTTTCGACTACTCGGGTACTTCTCCTAGTTTGTTTAAATGCTAGCTTTCTCTTGCCATGTTGATTGAGGACGGGTTGGCCTTGGGCATCCTGTGTGGCAGTGGCAAAGCCTTGCTTGATGGTGGCAACCAAGGTGGTTTTTTTCTTTTGTAGCTCGGTTTTGGGGGCTCCCTATAAAAGCCCCCAAAATGTTTATTTTTTATTTTGTGGAGTTGTGCCTCCTTGTAAAAGGCACGGACAGTTTTAATCTTGTTTGGCCATGGCTCGATTGGAGCAGGGTGCAATTGTAGTTTTTCTTTTTATATTTAATATATTTCTTATTGTGTGGGGTTGTGCCTCCTTGTAAAAGGCACGGACAGTTTGAATCTTGTTTGGCCATGGCTTGATTGGAGCAGGGTGCAATTGTAGTTTTTCTTTTGTGAGATTGACAAAAAAGAAGAAAAAATCAAGGTCCATTGTATTTTAACCGGCTTAAATAATAAAATCCCGGTTAGATTTTGAGCTTGTTTTTTATAAAACCGGTAAATTCACACAAGTTTTAGTGTAATTATCGGTAAAAGTTTCAAATTTTGACCTAAAAACTGGGAGAATTTTTTGTCCTTATTTCTCCGGTTAGGGAAAATGTATTTTTCTAGCCCTGATGTGAACAATCAACTTTTAGTATTATATGGTGTGAATTTTCTTTGAAATGATTTGAAATGTCAAGAAGAAAACTTGATGTAATTGTGACCATTGGATGGTGAGAGGTGCAAAGAGGCATTGCACATTTTCTCTACCACTCTCCTATCGTCTTCTTGGCCACAAATTACAGAGTATCTCTACATAAATAGTTTCAGAAGAGATCCTTTTCTTGAAAGAAGTAGATATCTATCTTCAATGCCAAATTTGGATCCCCCAATTGCTTTCTTTTCTCTTCCCTTCGCCAAACTCTCTTTATGAATGGTTTCGCACTCCCACTCTTGATAGTGCCTCCCTCGCCTAATTTGGCTTCTCTTGGGAAAAAATTATGAAATGACACTTTCATGAGTGTCTTTCTCAAGAGAGCTTCCCTTTTCTCTTCAAGCAATACTTGCTTTACTAAGGGTGAGCTAGTCATCTATGCATATGCTAGATTTATATAGAGGAACAAAGCTACACAAAAAACAAGGTGAAGACTTCACAATGGCCTTAAGAAGGCAACATTTTTTTATGTAATAAATTGAGTGATTATTAGAACAAGTTTGACTTGTTAATGGAGAGAGATTATAGAGAGAGAGAGAGATGCACATGCGCGCACACACACACACTCACTTTCATAATAAAAATGTTAAAATGAGTATAGTAAGGCTACATTACAAATAAGGTTCTTTCTCATATGTGTGTGTGTGTGTGTGTGTGTGTGTGTGTGTGTGTGTGTGTGTGTCATATAGCATTTCATATTGCATACCAAAAATTCAAATATATATTCTTCATAGTTTATTAAGCAAGCCCTGATGTGAACCAATGTTAGAAAAAAACCGGGGTGGCTACTGATAGATGGCTTTAATATGGTGGGAGAAGAGCAAGGATAGAACAGGCTCAACTAATATGTTGGTAGAATCTGAGAAAAGTAAATGGTTGGGTCTTTGTGAGAAATGGGCTATGATGGACCTGTGGGAGGTAGGTCCTTCGAACTTCATGCCAGGCTACACATACACAAGCCTACAGTATGCCCACATGGCTTTCAGGCATGACAGGTGCTACTACTCTCACCAAACTGACTAGATCACGTTGCTACTTGAGATGAAGGTGCTGACGACAAAGAGTCTGTCGGACCATCTACCTTTACACGTGAAAATTAGGAAAGACAAAGGGGAGGGGTAGGCCCCCAGAGGGAGTAAGGATTTGCTTGTTACCGGGGCACACCTGCTCAAAGACCCTTTATTTAGAAGTATTGCCAAAACAGTTGTGAGTAAACTCAATAAAGATATTAATCTTGAACAACTTAACGCTTGTGACCTCTTTTCTTGGAGTATACACAAAGCAATCACAAAGCTTGGGCCCTTTGATGGAAAAGGCTTAAAAAGAAAATTGGAAACAGCTCAAAGACAAGGTTGCTCGTCTAACTTCAAAAAAAACTATGGGGAGGGGGGGTTGTTGGGGGGGGGGGGTGGGGGGTCGGCTTCAAAGAAGAACACAAAAGGTAGCAAGAAGCTAAAGACAACCTGGCCGAGCAGCAGGTCGAGGAGGTAAGGAGGTTGAGATTGATATCCATGGAGACCTTCCTTTAGCAAGAGGCTGCTAATCAAGCACATTTTTTTAGGACCTTGAAAATCAAGAAAAGTCGGGGTTCCATCCACTCGCTCATAGATGAGAATGGGAATGCTATGAAAGACCAAGATGAAATGGCGGGGATGATGCTTCATCATCTAAGCCAAATCATTGGCCAGCCAGAGACCCGCTCTTAAGAAGTGAATGAAGCCAGAGTGACCCTGCTCGAGAGTGTCAATAGGAAAATTCCCCAACCTGAAGCTAATCATCTTGAGACAGCCTTTTCTGAAGATGAGTGCTCGCTTGTGTTGCAAGCTCTTGGCAAGGAGAAGTCCCCTGGATGGGATGGTCTGACCACTGAATTCTTTGGAGAGTTTTGGGATGACCTGAAGGTCCCAGTCATATATATGGCTAACCAAGCTTTTGTCGAGGGATCGCTTGATCCTGGTGTGAAAAGAGGTATTATCAAGCCTATCCTGAAACATGTTTGTTGCTCGCATCTTAAGCATTGGCGTCCCATAACTATGATTTTCGTGGCATACAAAATCATTCCTAAGGCAGTCGCTCTTAGAATTTCCCCCCTCCTAGATAGAATCATCTCCCCTCATCAGCATGGGTATATCAAAGGAAGGTCGATTTATGACAATATTTTAGCAGCAATGGTAGGCATTGAGTATGCAGCTTCCACAAAGCAGAAGTGCATTTTGCTTCAAATATACCTAGACAAGGCATATGATAGGGTTATGTGGTCCTTCATTGAAGATGTCATGAAATCACTGGGCTTTGGTCCTCGCCTGTGTCATCTTATACACACTCTAGGTGCATGCAGTCAATCGGAGCTCTTGTTCAATGATAGAAATTGTTCAATGATAGAATTGTGGGCTCCTTTGAAGCCAAAAGATCTATCAAGCAAGGATGCCCCTTGGCTCCTCTTCTCTTTTCCATTGGCTTGCATCCTCTAATAATGATGTTTGAAGTTGTTGTTGCAAGGGGTGAAATTCAAGGTTTAACTTTGCCCGGCAACGACCAACTCCTGGCCAAGATGTTCACAAATGACTCCCTTTTCTTTTTGAAAGCCTGCCTTCAAGTACTCAAGAAGGTGCTAGAGATTGTGCAGACATTTGATGTGGCTTCGGGATCGAAGTGTAGTATTGAGAAGTCTAGGCTGACATCCCTAATGAAAAATGCCTCATTTGACCCTTTCGTCTCGTCAGGGGAGATCGTTTCTAGAGGAAGGATATTTTGACATCTAGGCGCCCCCTTGGGGGTGGACAATATGCACAAGAAAAGGTTCTAGTGGGTCATGGACAAGATCCATAGAAAAATGAGAAGGTGGGATGTGTTGCTCCCCTTCACGAATCGGGTCAAAGTGATCAATTCATTTATGCTTCCTTATATTGCCTTCACCAGCACGCTCCTCAAAATAGCCAAATGTAACTGGAAAGAGTTTTTGAAACCTGTTAAAAGATTCTTATGGAGGAACAACACTAAAGCCTTGTTGCCATGGCAATGGGCAAAGTGGGAACTTATAGCTAGACCGATGGTTCAAGGTGGCCTCGAAATTCTCGAACGTGTTGTTCATGTTGAGGCCTTGTTTGCCAAGATTGTGGTCTCACTTGCAAAACAAGACCATTCCTAGGATATCATGATTCAAGGTATGATTGACAAGGAAAAAGTGTGCTCTAAAGGTGGGCAATGGAAAGAGATCGAGGTGCACAACAAACTATTTGCCCCAAGGTGGTCTACCTTGAGATTGGGTGGCATCATGGGTGAGCTTGTGCGAAAGTGCAATAGGGCAACAAGGGTTTTGAAATGGGGTGAATTGTCCCGATACTTCTAGAACTCCATCGCACACTGGTCCCCTTGGTTTTCTAAAGCCACTAATGTAATTTTGAACCCTTATTGGAGAGAAATTGTGAGGACTCCAGCGGTTGATCCACTTCTAAGATAATAACAACAAGTGCTGGAAATATTTTGACCAGTTGGTTGCTCAGCTTCAACTCAATGGCATGGAGAAGCTACTTGTCAATAGAGTGGTAGAAATGCTTAGGTTGTTTAAGGGCTACTACTTGGGTGAACTACTTTTTGACATATGTATGAACCTTAGTTTAGTACAATGAATTTTCAGATCTTGAGAGGTTAGAATGTTGTGTTGGTCTTTCATGTGAGGAGATGATTCAATTATGTAGCGTGATGATGATTGGTGGATTTTCTGTGTATCCATGGCAGAATCTGAATGTCAGATGCAGATTGTTTGATTCTCTGTCTTCTTCTCTATTCTCGTGATCTTGTGAATTCCTCGTTTTTGTACATGAAGCAAATGTGGAAATGTGCAGTTCTGAGTGTGTGTGTGTGTGTGTGTGTGTGTGTGTGTGTCACGTTTGAAAAATTGTTTGTTTGGTAGGTAGAAGTGAAGGTTTGCCAGAGTAGAAGCCAGATGGGGTTGTCAAAGTTTGGGAAGGAAAAAATTTGTTCTTGCTCATGCACGTTATACACTGGAGATCACGGTGTTGATGACGGAGCATCATGGGCAAATTTACTCTTTCTTGTAAGAAGGACAGGTGCTAAGAAGAGGCTGAGCAGCAATTATGGTGTGGTTACAATGGCAGTTAAGGTTTGTTGGACGTCAAATGATGAATGGTAGTAAGTTTTGGAGAATTAACAACAACCTTCACATTCATATTTTACAAGGTTGGCAGCAAGGCAACGAGGTCTGCCAGCAAGAGGATGACCAGTTTTTTTGCAGAAGGGCATGAAGGTATTGAAGATAGTGGGATGCAAAGTGACAAATCTGAGAAGGATTCGGATCCAAATATGGAGGAGTAAAAGATGTGGTGGAATCTTTAATGCGCATGAGGATGACAGGGAATTAGATCGGAGGTTTTTAGGAGGAGTCGTATTGTAGCAGGTTTTTTTGGCAAAAGAACATTTGGAATTGGACCCTTTGGGCATTGGATGAGGCGTGCCAATACAATAAGTATCATTGGTATCATCATCATCATCCTCAGTAGGTCAATTAACCCCAAATACGCTATGGAATATGCCGGTAGTGGCTAGAGCACATTTTCGTGTCAAGTTCGAGACCTTTCAGGGAAGTCTAAACAAAACCTTGATTGCCATGTAGCTCAATTTGAGACAAGGTGGCAGGCCAGAGGATTTGACGGCGTATATGCTGCGTAAGCCAAGATGCAATTGTTTCAAGTGACACTTGAGGGAAAAACCATTCAGTGGTTGAGTAATTTCAATATGGGTCATTTTGCAGATAATATAGCATTGAGAAATGCATTTTTGAATAGATTCAAGAAGGAGAAAACTCCAAATGATGTTCTCACAAAAATTAAGGAAATAAAGCAGAAAAAGATGTTTGTAGAGGATTATACTAAGAATTTTAATAAGTATTTGAATAGGCTCGTAAATGCAGAGAGGCCTACAGTTGAGATGTTGGTTGGCTATTACATGAAAGGCCTGCGGAAGGAACTGCGGAGTGCAGTAACAGGTGTGGATGTTGGAGCCGACCTTGGTGCATTAGCGAAAACTGCTACATGGGCAGAGAAGAGGTTTGGGGTATTAAATCAAAGTTCTTCAAAGAGGAGTCCTAGGCAGAAGAAGAACAAAATGAAGGGAACAGAGAAGAAAAAGTCCACAGAGCACATTTGTGATGATGATTCAGATTCAAGCTCTGATTCACGTTCAGATTCAAAAACTGATACATAGTCAAGCAGTAATTTAGATTTTGATTCCGATACGGATTTAATTTCAAGTTCATATAAAGAGGATAAGAAGAGAAGCATAAGAAGAAGTCAAAGAAGATGTCTAAAGCAAAGTCAAAGGGGAGTTCAGTGGAGAAGATGGTGGAAAAGAAGCTGAAGGAAATGGGTGTTAAGCAGGAGTCACCTAGCAGGAAAGTTCATTGTGGCATTTGTGACAAGGATGGTCACTTCACAACTAACTGTTGGTACAATCCAAATTTTAGAGGACAAACTCCAGAGAGGATTCAACAAATATCTCAGTAAAACATGGCATAGACAAGCGAACTATTCCCGGAAGTAGCAAGTCAGCAAAGGATGTTTAATAATCAAGGATGGCAAAGGCAGCAACAACAATTTTTTGGATAAAGACCACCTTTTAATCAAAATAGGCCATTTAGAGGAAATTTTAACCAAGGTTACTGATTGAGATTTGATGGATTTTAGGGTTATAGGCCTTGGGGAGAAAATTGGAATCAACAGCAAGCTTGGTCACAACATCAGGGTTGGTAGCAACCACATAATTAGAATCAGCAAGGGTGGAGTCCACAAGGATGGAATCAGCAAACACCAAAGAGGCAGTTGCCACAATTGCCTGCACCACCTGTGGAACACAGGCGAAAGCAAAGGAAGCACCTCAAAGTAACCTGATTGATGTTGAAATTTCTCAAGAGCATGGGGCAAATCAAGTGTCAACGGATTGTTCTCCGGAGTGCAATTGTTCACAATGTAAGTTGAGTAAGCTAGATGTATTGTCAGTTACACATTCTAAAGCAAAGCTTAAACCACCTTTGGATTAGGAGGAACATAAATACGTAAGAGATGAAACAGTTGAGGAAATGGTAAAGTCAAGACAAGAGGAGATGACTTCAAGAAGGAAGAAAAAGAAGTCTCAGAAAGTGGAGAGTTCTCAGTTGTCATCTAGAGAGTTGTTTGAAGAATTGTTAAATAATCCATGCATTTTACATTGGATCAATTACTCTCATCGGTTCCAATATTTAGAAACAGGTTTTACTTTGCTATGAGAATGACAAATGCTCCCAAAATTTGAGAGGAATTGAGTGAAAATGTGGAAAGTTATCAGATGAGTCCTGATGATGTTGATTTCACTATACCAATTGTTTATCTTGAGTTTGATGCTTGTACATTTTTAGATGTTTTTTTAGATAGCACATCCGAGGTTAACATTTTGTCAAAAAACCAAATTTTTGAAGATGGCAAATGTGAAGTTGGAACATGCACCATTCCAAGTGAGAATGGCAGATCAGCGAAGGGTGCAACCAGTGGGGATGCTTCGAAGACAAACTCTCAAATTGCATGGATTGTCATTTCAAGTAAATTTTGTTGTTTTGAGAATGCAGGATGCGGGTAATGCATAACCAATGCTATTAGGAAATCCGTGGTTTAAGACAACAAGCTCAAGCAGGATTGGGAGAAGAATGAAGTGATTCTCAAGAAGGGTAAGCGTTTGGTAAAAATTTCGATTTCTAAAAAGTAATTGTCAATGTCATTGAGGCCAATGATGTCTCAGACAATAAGTTTAGTGGAAGAAGTTGAGGTTGATGATAAAGCATGTTTTTGGAAACCAATCCCATTGTTGTATCGGTGTTTGAACGGTGTTTGAAGTTGATGTGGAAAGAATTGTTGGAAAGTATGTTTGTCAAGGGGACTCTGAGAAGTCATCTAATAAGTCAAAGAAAGCTGATGCATCTCAATATTCGATTCAGGAGTCAGGAAGTACTCACATGGGTGAATTGGAAGAGGATTCTAAATGTTCAAATGGGGAAATTGCACCAAAGGAGGCAATCACTAGGCAAAATTCCTCTAGGATAAGATGATGGAAAGAGTTTCATGAGTAAAGGTAACGACTTGCAGGATTTGAATTTGGGGTCAGAAGTCAATCCAAAAGTTGTCAAGGTGAGTGCTAATTTGGATGACACTTTTAAGAGGATCTTAAGAAGTTGCTACAAGAATTTATCGATGTATTTTCTTGGGATTATCGATGTATTTCCAAATGTGTATAAGTATTGGATTAATTAGAAAGAGGATGCACTCCCACATTCAGCAGAGATATAGTATGAATGCAAATTATGAGAAGCAGGTAAAGGAGGAATTGGATAAGCTTTTGCAAGTGGGTTTCATTAAGACAATTGATCATGCGGAATGGTTGTCACCAATAATTATTGTACCAAAGAAATTTGGAAGATTTGGGTGTGTGTGGATTACAAGAAGTTGAATGCAGCAACGATTGTAGATCCATTTCCATTGTCATTTATGGATTTGATTTTAGACGATGTTGCAAGGCATGAGATGTATAGCTTTCTTGATGGATTTTAAGGATATAATAAGATCTAGATCTCTGAGGAGGATGTTGCAAAGACTGCATCATTATAGAATGGGGACCATTTGTATATACAGTTGTGAGTCTTGGCTTGAAGAATGGACCACCATCATTTTCAAAAATAGCTTTTAAAACTTTTGAGCTGTATTTGACAGAATGCATGCAAATTTTTTTGGATGATTTTTTAGTATTTGGGGAGAAGTCAAAACATCTCAAGTATCTTAGAAAATCCTTCGAGAGGTGTAAATAGTTTAGGATGTCTTTGAATCCTTATAAGTGTGCAATTGTAGTGCAAAGAGGAAAGTTGTTAGAGCAGATTATTTCAAAGGAAGGAATGTCAATTGAGTGAGATAAAATCAATGTAATTTAAAAGTAGTAGCACTTAACAATTTGAAGGCAATTTCAAGGTTTATCGGACAGATTAAATGGCATATTCGATGTTTTTGTTATCTAGCAGATTAAATGGCATATTGTATTTGCATTATCTGGAAGATGTTAGTGCTCCTTTAAATCATTTAACAAAGAGAGATGTTGAATTTGTATGGGGAGATGCACAAGAGAGGGCATTTCATATTATAAAAAATATGTTAGTGGTTTCTCCTATTATCCAACCGCCAAATTGGTAGTTACCTTTTCATGTGTTCATGGATGCATTGGATATGGCAGTTGGAGCAGTGTTAATGCAAGAGAAGGTTCGGGGGTGGTTTTTGTAAAGAATGAGGATGCAAGAGAGCTACACAAGACAAGCACAAAGCACACAGAGATGGAAGGCTTCTTCTTCTTCTTCACAGTAAAGAGAGTACAAAATGACTAAGTGCTAAAGCTGAAAAGTAGCACATATGTATATGCGGTCACTAAGTGTGAACTCGTTAGAAGCGTACTAGGCTGGCACTATAAGTGTAGTCCAGCTATAGAATCATTGGCAGAGATCCTCCGTGTCGTTCACCTAACGCACCAGTGAGTAAATGCCGTAAGCGGCTAAGACCTGTAGTGGATGCCAGCTCAAGGTGTAGAGCTAGACATCTCAACACTCCCCCTCGAGCTCTGCATGTCGCAGAGTCCAAGCATAGTCCGGAAACGTCGAAGCTTCTCAGCTCCGAGGGCCTTGGTAAAGATATCCGCTATCTGCTCCTCTGTGCTGACGTAGACCAAGTCGATGTCGCCCGCCAACACTCGCTCTCGAACGTAGTGGTAATGGACCTCTATGTGTTTGGTCCTGGCATGGAACACTGGGTTCCTAGCCAACTGCATGCTGCTGAGGTTGTCACAATGGATGAAAATTTGCTGCTCCACCTGCACTCCCAAGTCCTCAAGTAATGTGCGTAGCCAAGCTACCTCGCACGCCGCAACTGCTGCACCTCTGTACTCGGCCTCTGTGCTCAATAAAGCAACCGTAGGCTGCTTTTTGCTGCTCCAAGTAGCAGCAGCACTCCCAAAAGAGAACATGAATCCACTCGTAGATCTCCTATCAACAATGCTACCTGCCCAATCTGCATTTGTATACCCATACAATGCTAATGGTGCATCTGCTGCATAGAACAATGCGTAGTCAAGAGTACCTTGCACATACCTAAGTGTGCATCGTACTCCATCCAAATGTGGCTTCCTCAGAAGCTACATGAACTGACTCTCCAAGCCTACTGTGTAGCTCAAGTCTGGCCTCGTGATAGTCAAGTAGATTAGACTACCCACAATCTTCATGTACATGTTGACATCCTCAACAACATCACCCTTCTCTGCACTCAGCTTTGCATTCACATCCAAGGGAATAGAAATTGGCTTACAATCAGCCATACCATACTTTGACAACATGTCCAAAGCATACTGTCTCTGTGATAGCCATACACCCTCTGGAGTCCTGATCACCTCAATGCCAAGAAAGTAGCGCAACTCACCTAAATCTTTCATTTCAAACTCCTGTTTGAGAAGACCCTTCACATGGTCAATCTCCATAGCATTGTCACCAACAATAATAAGGTCATCTACATATATGGTAATGACCACAATCCCCACATCACTCTCATGTACATAGAGTGAATGATCAGCATGAGCTCTCCTAAAACCAATACTGACAAGATACTTGGCAATCCTGTCATACCATGCTCTGGAGCCCTGCTTCAAACCATACAAAGCTTTGAGAAGTCTGCATATATAATCTGGGTAACCTGGATCGACATAACCAGGTGGCTGATCCATATAAACTTCCTCTTGCAACTCACCATTCAAGAAGGCATTCTTTACATCCATTTGATGCATAATCCATCCTCTAGATGCAGCCACTGCTATGACATCTCTCACAGTCGTCATCTTTGCCACTGGAGCAAAGGTCTCCTCATAGTCTATGCCATACGTCTGTGCATAACCCTTTGCGACCAGCCTCGCCTTGTGACGCTCAATGTTACCATCAACCTTATGCTTGGTTTTATACACCCATTTACAGCTAATAGCTTTCTTGCCACTTGGCAATGGCACCAACTCCCATGTGTCGTTTGCTTCCAATGCAGCCATCTCTTTTCATTGCATCATCCCAATGCACATTTCCAACTGCATCCTCAAAACCTGTGGGCTCCACATCCTGTATCACCTTAGCCATGTAGGCTTGGTGATGCGCTAGATACCCATCATAAGTCAATTTCTGAACTGGATTTCTGACTCTATTAGATCTGCGCGGTCCTGGGTCACTCCTTTGCCCTCTAGCATCTTCTTGTACTTTCCTTACACCAGGTGTCGTGATAGCCGGAATTCCAAATTCCTCATCAAGACTTTGTTCAGAACCATCTGAATCCATGTCTATATGTGAAAAACCTGATGATGCATCAGCCATAAAGGGAGGTTCATCAACCTTTTCCTTTCCTTTTCGTGATACATTCCCTGTACCTGTTGGTGGAGTAACCTGCGTACGTAGTCTACCATTCCATGGTTTCTCAACAGAGCCACGAGAAGAGGACTCTTGTGGTCCACTCAAAACCTGTGACTGTGGCCTCACATTTTGTACAACCACATCATCTTTTACATCAGCCCAATAGTGCCATGTGCATTACTGTACCAGCTGCTCATCTCATCAAAGACTACATCTCTGCTCACTCGTAATTCTCGTGTAGTAGGATTGTAGCACCTGTACCCCTTTTGTTCAAGGGAATATCCCACAAGAATACATTTCTCTGCTTTAGGATCCAATTTCCTATGCAACTCATCTGGTACATGCACGTAAGCTATGCAGCCAAACACTTTCAAGTGTGCCAAATCAGGCTTTGTACCTGTAAACTTTTCCTCAGGTGTTACATCATGCACCGCAGCTGTAGGTGTCCTGTTCATAATGTACACAGCTGTATTTACGGCTTCAGTCCAGAAATGATGAGGCATGTTCTTCTCATTCATCAATGCACGTGCAACGTTTGCAATGTGCCTCTTTTTCCTTTCTGCGACCCCATTCTGTTGTGGAGTATATCTGCATGTAAACTGCCTGCGTATACCATGCATTCGCAGAAAATCTGAAAAATCATTGGAGAAGTACTCTCCCTCTCCATCTGACCTCAATGTCTTGATTTGCATATCTGTCTCCTTCTCAATCATGACTTTGAAGTCTTGAAAGTGACCAAACACTTCACTTTTGTTACGCATGAAGTAGACCCATACTTTCCTTGTATGGTCATCAATGAAAGAGACATAATACCTGCAACCATGTATACTTGCAGTATCGGTTGGACCCCAAACATCTGTGTGCACCACCTCAAGTGGCTTTTTACATACATTGCGCTCATGTGGAAATGAGCCCTTTGACTGTTTTCCAAACTGGCATGCTGCACACACTTTATGCATACCATCCACCTTGAATTTGGGCAAACCTTTTACAATCTGTTTTGATTGCATGCTGCGCAATCTCTGCTCATTGACATGGCCAATGCGTTTGTGCCAAATGTCAACATCAGCCACAACACCTGTGCCCTGTGCAAATAATGCATCTTTTACCTCAGGCATGTCTACATTCAACGTAAACATTCTGCCCCACACATTTGCCCTCTGTGATCAGCTTACAGCCATTCTGGAAATCTTCTACATAACAGCCATTTGGATTGAAGCGAACCTGCAAACCCTGCTCAACCATTTGTCCAACAGAAACAAGATTCTTTGTAATGTTTGGTACATGAAGTACATCTGCTAAGTACTTTGATTTCCCACTCTTCGTATTTAGAGGTATATCCCCTACATGAGCAATGGGGTGAGCTGTGTCATCTCCTGTCTGCACATAGCCTGACACATCTGGTTTGCGCATATCTCTAAACCACTCTCCACGAGACGTCATGTGATTAGAGGCACCTGAATCCACATACCAAACATCATCTTGGGTGGAATTCTCTGTAGTCATTGTATTCATTACATGCTGCATAATAAACATGCGCTCGTTTTTGCTGTCATCTGCATCTCTGCTAGTAGATGCATAGTTGCCATGTTCTCTCTTTCCACTTGCTTTTCCCTTTGGACAGTCACGTGACATGTGACCTCTTTCACCACAAGTCCAACATTCTCTGCTATCTGGAGTATGTTGCTGCCTGCTTGATCCTGCACCACGACCTCTTTGACTCCCCTTGCCTTGAGACTGGTTTCCCCTGCCACCTGTATTGTTTTGATTTGATTGACCTTCCAGAAATTGGCCCCTGCAACCCCTTGGGCCTCGACCACGACCTCTACCTCTACCTCTGTTGGAGTTAGAATAGAAGGCCTGTTCAGAATTATTTCTGCCATGAGAAGAAGATGTGTCAAGGTTCTTCTCCTCAAGAATAAGCATAGAAATCAAATCTTGGAACACGGGGATGTCGTCTCTTGTATTCATGAAAGACCTAAAATGTACATACTCATCTCCTAGACCATCCAAGCATGCACGGACAATGTCATCGTCTTCCACTGAGACTTTAATAGATCCAAGAGCCTCAATGATACTCTTGATCTTCAAGGCATAATCATTGATTGAGAGGTTGTTCCTCTTAACCTGATTTAGCTCCGACTTTAGTTGAAGCTTCCTGGCCTTGGTGTTCACCTCGAACACTCTGCCTAAGTTTCTCCATGCAATGGCGGGGGTTTCAGCATCCTGTAGATAGCCCATCATGCCATCTGTGATGCTCATAGAAATCCAATACATCACTTTGCTCTGGCCTTGTTGCCAGTCCCTCAAAGCTTTCCTTTGTTCTGCTGTAGCATTTGCCTCGGGAATCTCTGGTTCCTTTTCATTGTCTCCTTCTACATAGTCCCAATAACCTTTTCCTTTTAGGAAATTTGTTATTCTGAACTTCCATGCAGGGTAGTTATTTTTCTCAAGCTTCTTAGTAACAATCTGACTAAAACCGTCAGACATCTTGAAGCACTAAGACAAAATAGCTGCAATCTGCAAAAACCTGCAAATCTGTTGAACCTGCTATCGTGGTACCTGTAACGCTTTCTACACTCAACAAGTGTCCACAATCAAGCGTACATACAACCACTGTACTTGTACAGTAAATCTCTGTATACTGCACTTTGGAGACCTGTTCAGAAACTTGTGCGAACGAACGAAGGGATTGTGAACGACGGGATTGTGATGCTCTTGCTCTCTTAGCCTCTCTTGCCTGCACCAGGCTCTGATACCATGTAAAGAATGAGGATGCAAGAGAGATACACAATACAAGCACAAAGCACACAGAGATGGAAGGCTTCTTCTTCTTCTTCACAGAAAAGAGAGTACAAAATGACTAAGTGCTAAAGCTGAAAAGTAGCACATATGTACATGCGGTCACTAAGTGTGAACTCGCTAGAAGCGTACTAGGCTGGCACTATAAGTGTAGTCCAGCTGTAGAATCACTGGCAGAGATCCTCCGTGTCGGTCACCTAACGCGCCAGTGAGTAAATGCCGTAAGCGGCCAAGACCCGTAGTGGATGCCAGCTCAAGGTGTAGAGCTCGACATCTCAACAGTTTTGACCAATGTATTATGTTAGCAGGATGTTCAAACCGGCTAAAAAGAATTATACGGTTACAAAGCGAGAAGCTTTGAGCATGGTTTTTGCTTTTGAAAATTTTAGACATTACTTGCTGGGAAATGAGGTGATCTTTCATGTTGATCATCAGGCACTTATTTTCGTGGTGTAGAAGCCAAAGCTGGAAGGAAGGTGGGAAGGAAGGCTTGCAAGATGGATGCTTTTGTTGCAAGAATTTAAATATATGGTGCTTCATACACTTGGGAACAAACATGCAGTAGCGAATTATCTCAGTAGGTTGGATAATGATCATGAGACATCTGGAGTTTCGGATCAGTTGCCACCAGATGCACAATTGTTTCAAGTGTGAGGACATTTTTTGATGTTGCAATTTTTTATAGATGGAGTGTTGCCTTCTAGGATGACAACAACCAAAAGAAGAAATTTTCTTTACAAAGTAGGCCATTTTTAATTATTGTGGGATCATTATACAAAAAGGGAGCAGATCAGATCATTAAAAGATGTGTTCCAAATGAGGAGCAAAAGTCTGTTTTGCAAAAGGCGCATTATGGACCAGTTGGAGGACATTTTTTTGGGAAAATTATAGGACAAAATACTATGCAAGAAGGTTTATGGAGACCATTGTTTCTTAAAGATGCACATCAATTTGCTAGGGAATGTTTGTAGTGTCAAAAAATTGGTCAACCAACTCAAATGGAAAGGATGCAGGATCACCCAGTGTTGCCAATTGAACCATTTCAAAAGTGGGGATTGGACTTTGTAGGTCCAATTAAGCCAAAATCTAGTAGGAAAGGAGCAGGATACATTTTGGTTGCGATAGATTATGCCACAAAGTGGCTAGAGGCAATTGCCTTGAGGGTAACAATGCAGCTAGTGTAGCTAGGTTTTTGTATAAACAGATTATGATCAAATTTGGGTGTCCAATTGAATTAATGTCAGATCAGGGTGTACACTTTTTGAATTCAGTTATTGAAGAGCTGACAACTAAGCATAGGAATTTGCATAATAAATCAACTCCGTGTCATCGGCAAGCAAATGGGTAGGCAAAAAGTACAAACAAGGTGCTGGTAAGGATTTTGAAAAAGATTGTTTTTGAGAATAGGTCGGATTGGGATGACAAGTTGGATTCCACATTATGGTCATTCTAGACAGCATACATAGTAGCAACAAGTATGAAACCTTTCAAATTGGTTTATGGGATTGAAGCAGTTGTTCCAATGGAATATGTGATTCCAAGTTTAAGACTAGCTATCCAACATCGGCTCAATCCAGAGGATTCAGTTTTACAACGATAGAGAGAATTGTTGAAATTGGATGAGGATCGGATTTGGAGTGCTTATTCAGCTCAGATAAGTCAGAATAGGAGACAAGCATGGATGGCAAGGTAGGTGAAGTTCAATATCTTCCAAGAGGGTGACTGGGTAATGTTATACAACTCAAAGTTAGGGCCACATCTAGGTAAGCTGAAATTGAGATATTTTTGGGCCTTATGAGAGTGTGGAGGAATTGGGACAAGGCACCTTCAAGTTAAAAGATGTGTTTGGGACTCCAGTAAATGGTTTTTGATTGAAAAAGTTTTACGAAAGGATCTTGAAGTTCCTCGTTGGATGGTGAATAAGGCTAAAGAAATAGCATCCAAATGGGTTGATGTTGTTGTGGAGGCCACAGTGGAATAAATAGAGGAATTGAGAGGAAGCCAATTTTTTACGGATGTGTCAAGTCCACGGATTTGTTGTGGAATGCGGAATGCGGCAAAGTATATAGTAAATTCACATTGCAAAATTGATGGCTAGAATTGTCACCATGGAAGTCATAGCCTAGGCATTTGGTGTACCTTGGAAAGATGTTTAAGTGCGCCACACGTGTGAGAGGGATTAAATCAAGTGTGATTTTGAGGGTAGTAATAATGCATGCAACTTGCATAATAAGGCAAAGTATAATGATAAAAGCGTATGGGCAAAGGCAAAGTTTCTTAGGCTTGCAAGTAACAATTTGTGTGAGTTTTTATGTGGCATGGTTTCATTGAGTCCGTGGAAGCAGCAGTTGGGAGGCTCACAGGAACTTCCAAGTGAGTCGATGACGCAGACGTGTTCCATGACTACTGCATTGGAGGATCTCCTTCATCTTAGGAAAACAAGTTTTGCTTGTGTGGATGAGAGTGAGGAAGCTGACTCCGGTGGAGATGATGTAGTGGAGGAGATTGATGTAGATGAGGGTATTGATGTACAGGATAAAGAAACTCAGGCTTGGCTGTCGGCAACAAAAAGGTCTTTATGACTATGCTTGCTTGCCATGGGGGCTCTGGGAGAAGAATGATTTTGCAGAAATGCAATAACAGCACCTCAAGGGTAATGCAGGCTATATTGTGGATGATAAGGAAGTCAAACCTCAATTGATTGTAGAGGTTTTTTAAGTGCATTATAACCTGGGGCATAAATTGAAGAAGATTTTTTATGCCATCATGTGCTCTGGGTTCAGCGTGCCGGAAGGAAGTAGGTTATATGGTTTCGGATTGCAAGAAGCTCCACAATGTGCATTTGTCCTAGTATTTGGATAAATTTTGTCTTTTGACAAAGACAACGTACATGTCCAAGGAGGCATTTGAACCTCTGTATAATGGGGAGAGAGGGGTGAAATTTTACTGGGCTACATTTATCTACAATCAACTGTGGTTGGTGGAGCCTAGAGACAAGAGGAGGTCTCCATCTCTTGCAAAGGTATCACCTTATTTGGCATAAATTTTTTCTTATGTGTTGTAGGTCCCTCTGATTCCGTATGTATCACCGACGCGTGTTGCTAAGGAAATAGGGTAAAGTGGCTTGAATGAATCTAAGAAGAGAAAAATTGAATGGGGGCAATTCATTAGACAATCCAAAGAGTGGTATAAGAGTAAAACTTCCTAAATCGGAGGGAAACCCAATGTCAAAGACAAAGCATGCGGGGAAAATGACATTTTTTCCTAAATTGTCATTGGTGCCTAAGTTGGATATAACAGTGGAAACCATTACCCTGTTTCCAAAGAGTATGAAGGAGACTTTCAAGGAGCAAACTCCGAGTATGTAGGTGATTAATCTGACGTCTTTTTAGAAGTGGATAGGTATGCATGTGACTGGAATATCTACTATGCAAGGTGCGGTGCAAAGTTTGTTCAATTTGAAGCAATTTTTTTCTAATCAAGAAGCAATGCTTATGACTCTGAAAATGCAGAAGCAAGATGTAAAAGAACTAGATAACATGGAGAGAGAGAATAGATGATTAAAGGATGAAATGGGAGAGGTGATGGAAGAGAAGAAAGTTTTGCAGCAGGAGTTGGAAAGTGTAGCTGTCAAAATGCATGATAGGTGTGCGAAATTGTTGAGTGTAGCCAAGGATTTTGGAACTTGGGCTGACGGATTGAAAGTGGCCATAGAAAAGCATTTTCAAGAGTTAGAGAATAAAATCACACGGCTTATTTCTAATAATGATTTCATGATAAGCAAATTGACACCTTTGGTGGAGTTGGAGAAAGCTATATTGGAGGGGTAAGGTGTCACATGGGTTCTAGTGGCGGAAGCAAACGCTGAGGCCTTGAAGAGGGAGGTTTTTGAATATACTTAAGAGTTATGGAGTCAGGCTGCAACATTGTTTCAGGAGCATTTAGTGATACCAACAATCAACAAATTAAAAGGTTGGTTTGAAGATGTAGGAGAGCAGACAATTCAGGCAGAGAATGTTGAGCTTAGGGCAAAAGTTGCAAAATTGGAGTTGCAGATTGAAGCATAAATAAAATATGTGATTATGCAGAGGAATATTTTGTTGGTAGAAGCTATGGAAAAACAGGTGGAAGGTGCTAAAGATCAAGCTTTGGAAGGTGTCGAGAAGGTAGCGGATCAGATTGTGGATGTAGAGTTGGATGCAAAATTAGATGCAGAACTGGATGCAGCTGACTATCAAGAGAAATATGGAATGGAAGAAGCACTGAAGGCTAGAGATTCTGAAGATGAGGCAAGTGGCTAAGAGAATCAAGGGATTGTGGGCCCAAGCTCAGCCTTTTTCTCAAGCCACTGAACTATGCCAAGTGTTTAAGGGCTACTACTTGAGCGGATTACTTTTTAACATATGTATGAACCTTAGTTTAGTATGGTGACTTTTCAGATCTTGAGAAGTTAGAATGTCATTTTGGTCTTTCATGTGAGGGGATGATTCAGCTATGTAATGTGATGATGATTAGCGAATTTACTGTGTATCCATGACGGAATTCTAAATGTCAGATGCAGTTTTTCAGACTATCTGTCTAATTATCTTTCTTTTTCTTTGTTCTCAGGATCTTGTGAATTCCTTGTTTTTGTAAATGAAGCAAACGTGGAAATGTGTAGTTCTAAGTGTGTGTGTGTGTGTGTGTGTGTGTGTGTGTGTGTGTGTGTGGTTTGAAGGACTATTTGTTTGGTAGGCTAGAACTGAAGGTTTGCCAGAGTAGAAGTCAAATAGGGTTGTCAAAGTTTGGGAAGGTAAAAATTGTTCTTTCTCAAGCGCGTTATACATAGGCTATGGGCCACGACGGGTATAAATTTCATTATCATATATGGGTGCCCATGATCACAAGTGTGTGCATCAAAGAAATTAAAATTGTGACTTCACATATCTCTTGTCATGGCCTCATTCATTAGATCTCCAAAATTTTGTAGAATTTGGAATTGATTTTTCGTACCAAATTGGAGTTCTAGAGTATGCTTTGGTGTGTGTGTGTTTTCCAAACTTGTTTCGGCTTTATTTTTTGTTCAAAAGGTCTCGAACTGCAAACTAGTGATTGGAGTACACTCCATATACTATCTCAAAGCTGTGGTTCAAACCTCTCTATCATATATGATGGACAATTGGCAGTGAAATTCTTGTATATCCTTGAGTACAGTGGTATACTCCTTGTGCAAAATGAATTCCAAAATGCGTTTAAACCCCCAACTTAGGTTTTGTCTCTAAAATCATAGATTTGATGTCCCTCGACCCAAACATTTGAATTTTCTTAGTCACATTAGTGCATAAGTGCACAAGCCATCATGGATCACAAAGAAAAATTTCTATAATCATCAAATCTCACATCACGCAAATGTGACAACAATTTTTCCTATTTTTTGAGTTTTGCAGAGTCTAGATGGTCTATTGGCCTTTTGAATGCTCAAATAAGGTCCAAATCTCATGAGATTTTGTGGATGTGACATGCATGCATGCACTAGTAGCTGCATAAGCCTCTCACCAGACTATGGAAAATGATAGATCATGATCCATGTACCCTCTTCGATGCAATCCAAACTTTCTATATTTGCACTCTTATGCCTTATGAAGCACTTTTTAAGCTTTTCATGAGAAAATTCACTAGTTAGCACTCTGTTTGAGTCTTTTTCAAAGTTTTGGTTTTTGTCCCAAAGTTATGGTTAACTATTTTATGGCACTTTGGAGCAAGCAAGACCTTAAATTTGATACGCTTACCCTTCTCCTAGATATACAAAAGTGAAAGAACTTAAACTTGAACAAAAATAGTGTTAAAAACTTGAATGCGCTCGTCCCTTGTGTAAAGTGTAAAGGTATGGGCTCATCCCTTGTCATGGGGTGGCTCCCCAACCAGCTGATGTAACTAGGGCCTCTTGACGTTGGCATGGCTTGTCACGAGCATGGCAAAAGATTGTAAATTTTTTGGTTATGAAAATATAATCTACTCACCATTGTGAGTTTTACAGAAATAAAAATAAAAATTTGAATTCTTGCCAATCTACGACCTAGCAAGGAAGATATGCAAATGGATCCAAAAGACCTGGAAGATAGGGTTCTACAAGAATGATCTTTTCTTAGGAGGGAAGGTGATAGAAAGCCAAATGCTCCTTATCATTACACAAATTGTTAGATTTTGTTACTTTAAGCAAGTTTGGAAGGCAAAAATTGTCGAGTATTTGAGAGTATCCTTGTAACACCTAGCTTCATAGAGGTTTTAGAAGAAAGAAGGGAAAGGATTGTTGCCATCTGTAAAAGGAAGAGCTTTGATAAGTGGCATACGGCAATTGATTCCTTATTGAATAAATGCGTTAACAAGTACATGGATTGTGGTTTGCCTATGTCCAAGGCAATGTAGCTTCCTGATGTATCGTGAATACCCTCAAGGCTCGACACGAGCTTGAGATTCCTTGTATATTTCTTTGGTTATTTTAATACATACACTCACATTGTGAGTTTGGCTCCCAAAAACAAATTCTGATGGAAATGGATTCGTACGACAATTTAGAAGTACATGCAAGAAAACCAAATGGACATGGACTCCCCATCCTTTATACACTGAAAGTGTCCATTCTAAAGCATTGGTTGTGTCCTAGCTTCGAACCTCATTTGACCACCCAATTGTGAGGGTAAAGAGCCATCCCCTTTATTGTGTCTGAGAGATTTCCTGATAAAAATTATACTCACTTCGCATTTGGTACCTATTGCAAGGGAAATAAGGGCCAAATGGCTATGGCCATTATCTCAACTTAGTTTGTGTGTGGTGCACAAGTGAAACACTCTAATTTGCGTAGGGAACCTGGATGGACATCTATGTGGAAATCAACTTTTACATCATTACCATTTGGATTTGGAAGGGATTCTTTATACATTGTGGTCAGCCAAACTTCAAACAGATTCAAACCAACTTTTTAATTAGATTGGGTGCATTAGACTTTAGTGCAGCATACCAACAAAGTTAAGAGATCTCTCACTAGTGCCGTTTCTTATCAAGGGCAGGCTCCCACTAAACCTCCAAGGGCTATTCAAGAAAAGTGACAATTCCCACTTCCCATGAACTTGAAATCAAGAGCTCTCCAAAATTATTTCCACTTGCAATAGAGACAACCAAAGCTTTAAGGAAGATTTTCATCAAGGCTACAAAGGGAACTTTCTTTAAAAAAATTACTCTCCTAAATTTTAAAATGAAAACATCTATTCCATTACCCACTAGTTTGCAAGGTTTGCCATACAAATTAAATTTTTTTTAAATGGTTTCTTGGGTGTTCTGGTGTAAAGAGGTAGACACTAACATTAGAGCATCTCTAAAAGGTAATACTCCTCTATTGGCATCATGGGGAAAAAGGATTTAAAAAAATTTAACGGAGAAGGGTTTTACACATGATGAACAAGACAAAGGGGATATCAATTGTACATAGTAGTCAAAGCACCTCTGAAGTAAACACCAAAGCTAGATTCAACCCAAACTAGAGCTTCATCCTCTACCATTAGTGCACAACTCTTAGGAAGGGATGAGCAAGCCCTAGGCAAGATAATCACTCTGAACACTTCTTGATAATTATGTGCACCTTCATTGATGAGTGCATTAGTGCACACAAATCTTGGAATTTCTTGTAAAGAACGTTTGGGTTAGACCCAAGAAAAGCAAGGTGAGTCTAAAAAAGCAATTGTACAAATTAACAGCAGATGAAGGGCCCGAGAACATTGTCAATGAGCTTAAAAGCACGTTCACCCAACTCACCTAAACCAAATGGGAAGTGCCTAAAGATTATGAATTTGTACCTAAAGACGATGAAGTTGCACTCCTTTTAAGTGCTTCACTTAGATACATAACCATCTAGTCATCAAAAAAAAGGATCACAATCCACTTGAAAGGGAGGTGCACATATTATACTTCATCAACAGAACCCTCCAAATCTTATGCTTGTGGAAGGCAAGGAGTCAGGACACCTAATAAAGTATTTTTATCAAAAATATATATATTCATAGTGGAAAGAAATGACACCCACCTTTAATATGTTACTTTAAAGACCAACAATAAAACCAGCAAGAAGAAGCAAAGAGTAGAAGCATATGTATCATACGGGCATTGAGATGAATGAAGGAAACAACAAGCATGCCATTTCCTACGACTTAATTTTGATATACTTATGATTACCTCTACCTCTCTCATTATTTCATTTTTCAGATAACCTAGGTATGTGCTTGGTCTTTACCATGATCATTGTTTGAGGGGAGGCCTTAGAGCCCTTAATGGGAAATGAGTGTCTTCATTAGTATGTCACAATCCTCCAAATCTAACTCCCCCATGATCGCTTCCTGGATCTTCCATGTCGTCAAGCAAGCAACATCAAACCTCCATAAACCTCTAGGTGCTTACACGGGACAAATTCCACAATCATCAAGCAGGTGGTAGAATTCAAACCTCCAAAAACCTCTAGGTGTTGACACGTGGTATCCCCCTTCACTATCTTCGTGATATATGTGGATATATATATATATATATATATATATATATATATATATATATATATATATATATATATATATATATATATATATATTTATTTATTGGGAATAAGGAAATGAAGATGGAGATATATAGATGGAGAAGGCATAGTTCTAAAATTCACAAAAGGGTTCTGTCAAGACTCTAGAGTCAAACTCAGGCACTTGCAATCATCATAAGACGTTAAGAGTAAGCAATTGTGAGGAGCGAGACGTATAGCATATGAAGGTGGACATGGCAAAATGTATGAAAGACGAAGAGACCATGCTAGAGAGGATGAATATACAAGGGTTTGTAGCCACAAGGATGTTGATTGACGGACTCACAAAGACCATGATGGTTGTAAGGAAAGATAGAGTGGATATACTAGTAGTGACAATGATGATGAACATAGAGATCCAAGCAGAAGTGGTCGAGATGATAGAAATTGTAGCTCTTCAAAAGGGCATGAAGCATAGGAACTTTGTCACATATGTTCACAACAATGGACGTTTTGAGTGCACAAGCACGATTCTAGCTCAACAACATTGTAAGGTCTGTTATCTGCATCCAGTTCCCTATGCCTATCCGTTTGCTTGGTGCAACACATAAATGCTACGAGACAGGGCACGGATTCCATCTCTTATTATTTCTAGAGAGCCCACATGCCAACTCTCCACCATACTTTTGTATGGCACTTGTGCATGACGTGCACTGTATACTTAGCATTTTCACTTAGTGAAACTTCATTGCAAGACAAAATGTTCAACTATTCACATTGCTTTTTTGTAGCATGACACAAACATTGTCCTCCGGCTTGCACAATTGGACGACATCCATACACGATTATCAGGTTAGTAGTGCGATTTAATCTTTTTATAGTATGTTGCTGCTTCTATATTCTTTGATTTTGTCGATGCTTTTTAAGTTTAGTTTAGCTACATATTTTCCTCACTAGTATATGCTCAATGTTGATCATCGTATTTATATGTCAAATAGACACACACTTCTATCCTCACAATTGGGCAATTCAACTTATGTATTGCAAGGTAGTAGCAAAGATGGATTGAGACGAAATGGTGGATATTACCGGGTTAAATGGTAATCTGCAAACAAATTCCAAAGATGGGTCCCCAGTCTAGAGATTAAGTGGCTGATGTTACCATGCTAAATAGCATCCTACAAACAACTACCAAAGTAGATTAAGAAGTAGCATTTAAGCAGAATTTTTTCTTGATTCAATTATCTCCTTAGTAGCCCTCTGTTGTATAGTGAGCGTTATGGGACACAACTTGCTTCTTCTCTATGTTCATCAAGTCCCAAGCTGAGCTATTGTTGTTGCCTATCAATTGCTTCTACTCATCTCCTCATGTTCCATAACAAAAGATGACGTGACCGCAATCACAACCAAGTAAAGAACTACGTGCCAAAATCTATGAGAACACATATGGCAAAGAGTAGCACGTTGGTCTCACTATTCAAATAGTTCTAGAAAAAGCCATGAAATTGGACCAATTTATAGACAACTATAGAGTTGATCAATCATCTTATATGTTTAATAAATACACAATAATGCACTTCTTTTTTTAAAATTCTCCAATGCACTTTGTACTTGTTTCTTTAGTGCTAGATGCTTGATATCAATCTACGTATGTCGTGTTATGTTTTATAGATGTTTTTTTGGCCTGCAAAAGGCCATAGTGGGGTGGGTGGATTTTTGTTGCAAATCATGGACCCTGAATGCGAGTTGAATGGATGGAGGACATGTGAACTTGAAAGTGAGGGGCTTCATTAAGCTAGGTCTTTTCTTGATGTTGAATGAAGGCGGCGGTTCTGTAGCTTGGATGTGGAGCCTGCGCATGCCATGCAGCTCATTGAAGGGATGATGGGATCAGTGCATAGGAGGCTTAGGAGGGTGATACTTCTTTCTGAAAGCATGGTGATGCGTGTTTTCTAGCTACCACTTGAAGCCAAGCGCATGTTTGCAGCGTGGTTGTGCGCATGCGACGTGATGGGTTTAGCAGTGCCAGCTTGGTTTTATGTAGGAGTCTTCAACACAAACTTTAGCACGAGGAAGGCTCTATCTACAACAAGAACTGATTCAATTTTGGGAGGTCAAAATGATGATGAGGTGGCTTGGTGGCTATGCACAAGTCAAAGTCTTCTCCTCATTTGTAGAGAGCAGGTCCGTGTAAGAAATATCCAACCACATGTGGGCCAGAGCGGGGCGTGATGCTTTTGGCATTTGTGAAGGATGTAATGAAAGCATAATTTTTTGCATGCAGTCTCCATAGTTCGATTGGAGAGTTTGAAGGCTAGGCCTTGTAATGCATTGAATGCAGTAGCATATTGGTGATGATTGTCTTGAATGTATTGTACTGGTTTTTTGCCTGCAGCCTCCACAGTCTGATTGGAGAGTTTCAAGGCTAGGCTTTGTAATGCATTGAATGCAATAGCATATTGATGATGATATGTAGCCTTTTGGATTGTCTTGAATGTGTTGTACTGGTGATGGCATTGGAAACTTGCAGAATGCTATGAATAGGAAAGTTTTATTGTATTATGAGACTTTTGAATTATGTATAACTCCTCTATATAGGTGCCAAAACTACTTGATTTTTTTTGTGTAAACCTACTATGCAAACTTGAGAGATTGTGTGTTTGTAAATTTTGTGGTGATGGCTTCTAAACGGTGTGTTGCTAGTCCTGTTGACGTTGGTGCCGAGATGTGGTACATGAGTAGTGATGAATCTGCAGAGGCCGAGAGCATGGACTTCGAGCAGGGTGAGCTATTGTAAAGGGCTGGGCATTTTCAATGGATGTTATTGTGTTTATTCTTTATGATATATGTTCTTCGCATTACTTGATTTGAATGCTCATTCATAATCTTTACAGTTCTTCATGCTTACTCCTAGGTCATATTTACGAGGTTTTTGTGATGAATATTTTGTCACGATTGTAAGTGTGCTTCTCTGACGTTGTGAGTCACGACAAGGTCACCATTGCCTCCAGCCCTCAATCCCTCGTGCTTGTTGGTTTGCCCTCAACGCCATGCCGGGTGCCTATTGATGCACTTGTCCTTTACACATTGTGTAAGGCTGCAAAAATAGCTTCGCTCACATTAGTGATCTCCAATTATGTGCCTATGGTTGAGCTTAGGTGTTGGATCTACTCTACTGCTAGCTGCACCTTACAAAAGTGTATCAGTCTCAACAATTTGGATGATGTGTTGTTGGGGTCAAAATCTGTAGTATGGCCCGAGCCAACAGAGAAACCAAAAGTGTATAGGTTGCTTAAATATGCCTCTTTCTTGTATTGCATTTCATAAAGATGCATTTTGTCAAGATGCTTTTGAATCAAGTCTGTGCCAGGCAAGCCCTCCACGTCAGTTTTCAAAGTCCTAGTGTATATGTGTCCATGTAATCTAGCTCAGTTGGTAAATGTTGGATCGACCATCTCAATAAGTGTTCCATTTTGTTCATGAGTTTCTGAATTTCCCTAGACCAAGCACGAGTCATATGTCTGTGTTGGGCACGCGAGAGGCCCCATGGCACAATTTGCGAAGAAATTGCTAACTACTTCTTCATCACAAAGTTTCAAAGCCGTGGCAGTCAACATAATCATGGACTTTTGTGAGTTGAAGAAGCTCCAATATTCAATCATGAAAAAGATAGAAGCTTCATTGCATTTTTGGATAAGCACATAAGTACAAACAACTCTAGACTCCCATCAGACCTTTAAGAAATACAACGACATCGACACAGAAAAACTGATGGGTGCTACTACGGAGGTGTGAGAGAGGGATGGAGAAGGGGCAAGGGGATGAAGCACAAACACAGATAGGGAGTTGGGTTAGTGGAGAGGAAAGTGAGAGAGGGTCAACTCTCTCACTTTCTCTCCTTATATTGATTAGGGAAAAAAGAATTTAAGGGTGGTTTCCACGTCCACCTGGCCTACATCTTAACAACCTCCCACTTGAAGGTCATGGTGGCCAATTGTGGCATCATAATAGTTAGTCTATACAAAGTTGATGAAGCATTGCCTAGGCTTCATCCTACACCCATAAGTTATATGCAATGTGTAAATTGCTCCGAGGCTAGGCTCTTCGTGAGAGCATCTACGAGGTTGTCATCAGTGTGAACCTTGACAAGCTCAATGCGCTTGCCAGCCAATGCATCTTGTATGACATGTTATCTGACCTCTATGTGTTTCGATTTTAAGTGAAACACCAGACTCTTTTCCAAAGCAATGAAACTCTGACTATCACAATGTAGTACTGGAACCTTGTGAATGCCCAAATCTCCCACTAGACGAGCTAACCATATGGCTTTCTTGCTTGCGTCAAACGTAGCAACATATTTTGCCTCAGTGGTAGATGAAGACGTGCAGCCTTGAAGACACGTTATCCAAGAGATTGATACTCTATCAAATATGAACACATAGCCAGATGTGGATCTTCTACGATCCACACAACCCGCATAATCCGTATCCATGTAACCTATAATAGATGCATCGTTGTTTTTGAAGCGTAAACACTAGATGTACCCTTTAAGTATATGAGGATTTTCTTCACTGCTTCCCAATGCTTCTTGCCAGGGTTTGCCATGTACCTACTAACCACTCCCACTGCATGTGAATGTCTGGTCTTGTGGCTACCATAGCGTACATCAAACTGCCATATGCTGAAGAATATGGCACTTTCTCCATTTCCTCTTTCTCAAAAATTGTCTTGGGAAAATCTTCCTTGCTAAGTTTGGAGTATGATTGCATTGGGGTAATCAGTGACTTCTGTTCCTGCATACTAAAATGTTGCAAGACTTTGTGGATGTACTTTTCTTGAGATAATTCAAGAATTCCACGTTGCCTGTCTCTCTTGATGGACATACCAAGAAAGTGATTGGCTTTTCCTAAATCTTTCATGGAAAATTGAGTGCTTAGAATCTTTTTCAACTGATTGATCTCATCAATTGATTTACCTGCAGTAAGCATATCATCTACATAAAGATCAAGATGATTAAAGAACCATCGTTCAACCTCTTTGTGTATAAGCAGTGATCCTCTTGACGTCTTATGTAACCCTGAGACTTCATCAATTTGTATAATTTTTTATATCACTGCCTTGAACCTTGCTTGAGGCCATAGAGTGCCTTTTTAAGTCTACAAAACAATTATGCCCTCATTGGCTTTTGGATTTCACATATGATACCCTCTAGTTGTTTCATGTAGACATCTTCATCTAGATCCCCGTGAGGAAATGTTGTGTTCATGTCCATTTGGACAAGTTCCATGTCCTGGATAGCAACCAAACCAAGCACAATGCAAAGTGTAGTCATCCTGACTACTGGAGAGAAAATCTCATCGAAATCCACATTTTTTTGCTGCTTGAAATCCTTGGCAACTAGATGAGCCTTGTCCCTAGGCTCGAGATCTTCCATTGTATACTTCTTCTTGTATACCCACTTGCAAGGTAAAGTATTTTTGCCTTTTGGTAATTCAACCAAATCCCATGTCTCATTAGCCACAATTGAATTGTATTCTGATTGCATAGCCTGCTCCCACTTAATGCTATCCTCCATTTATATAGCTTCTTTGTAGCAGGTTGGCTCTCCACTGTCAGTGACCAAAACGTGGTGTATACCCGGCTCAAACCACTCAGGCGCACGTGATACTCTTACAGAGCGTCTCAATGCCTGTGGCTGCTAGACTCTGCTCTCTTCGGAGCAATAGTAGTATCTTGCAATTGAGGATCGGGTGAAACCCTACTGAACTTAAGTTGGTTTGGAGGCTACATCCTCAAAACGAACATGTATGTACTCAACTTCTTTAATGGGCTTCTTGTGCATTTTTGATTCATTGAAAATTACGTGTGAGCTAAGAATGACTTTGCGGGATGCCATAGACGATAGCTCATCTCTCCGTTTGCACCACAGCCTATAAAAATGCATTTTGTGTGACCTGGGATCTAACTTGCGATGAAGTTCTTTGGGCACATGTGCATATGCCTCACATCCAAATACACATAAATACTCGTAGCTTGGTGTTTTTCCAGTCCATAATTTCTTTAGAATTTTAAAAAACCGGATGATGCTTGGGCTTCTCATCGAAGCTGACTCTCACTCTCACAATTTCTCCCTCTCGCTTGCTTTCAAAGTCAATGCCGTCTCTTTATCCTCTATCTTCACACTGTCTCTCTGAATCCCTCACGCTTGGGTATGCATGAGCGAGGGTAGAGAGTCGGGGGTGGGGACCCACCCTTGTACACAATCAAGTTGTGTAATCTTTGAAAAGTAAAAAAAATTCATTTCACTGTGTCGAATTGGACAAAGCTTGACGAGCCTGACTTTGCTTGACTGTCACTCACGGGTTTGGTTGCCCCTGTGTATCACGGTCGTGCTACCCTCTTTTGAATGGTGCTAGCCGGATCTGCATATAATCAATTCTCTCTGTCTATTTAGTTGTTGCTCGTCGACTTGCTACTACTCCATCTCAGAGCTCTGTCTTGGTAATTGCCCTGCGTGTGTGTGTGTGTGTGTGTGTGTGTGTGTGTGTGTGTGTGTGTGTGTGTGTTCAGCACAACCACACAATCAACTCCCGACTTCTCCCCTTCAATTGCTCGACTCGATGCAATGCTCTTGCCCCAGCGTCGCCCCTTCTGCTTGCTTGGTATCGAGTCCTACTGCTCGGCAATGCCCTCGATTGTCTCTCTTGTTCTCGGTTTTGCTACTCGATGCTCCTACCTCCTCAAGCCTCGCTGCCCCTCCAGACACACAATGTGTGTCTACTCGATTTGCATGCACTTGAATGTTGCATGTTGAGCCTGCTTCGAGTTCTTTTGCAAAGCACCTCGATGCTCCAAGTTTGAGGTTTGCTCCTTTTGTCTGCCCGACATGCCCACTATGCCAATCCATGAGGCCGGATTGCTCCTTGATCTCGCTCATGTTCTCTCTATAGAGCTTGCCAAAGCTATTCAAATCCTGATAGGGGTCGCTACGCACACGGGGTGTAGCCGGGGCTCGAGAGCCGTGCTCCTGGGCTCTGATACCAATTGATGGGTGCTATTGCGGAGTGTGCAAGAGAGGTAGGAGAAGGGGGAAGGGGATGAAGCACAGACAGACAGGGAGTTGGGTTAGTGGAGAGGAAAGTGAGAGAGGGTCAACTCTCTCACTTTCTCTCCCTATATTGATTAGGGAAAAAAGAAAGTAAGGGTGGTTTTCCACGGTCACCTAGCCTACATCCCAACAAAACCTGCCTTAAAAAAGGAAAATCTTGCCGCTTAGGTTTTCCAAGATTTCCTATGCCTTTCACAATTATTTTGAGACCCACTTTAATAAGCACCAAAATCAACCTAGCAACAAAACGGCTTTCAAACAAATTAAAAAAAACCTTAATACGCTTAGCTTAGAAGATGACATTCCTTTTGATAAATGGTTACAAACCTTACAAATATCTTTCTATGAATATACTTTGGTAGTAAGTAGCACACTCTCCACTGCAACACTCTTTCTAAAACAACATGTAAAGTATATCCACACAAACAATTGCAACACTATGGGATGAAAATACTGACCAGCCTCTCTCCAACCCCAACTAGCACAACAGACAATGATCCACAAGAATTACATCAAGCAGATATTCTCAATGACTTACACATGCCACAACACTCTGAGACACAATTGCATCTACACAAATTCAACTATTTCACAATGACAAATGATGACTACTACGCTAGCATTGAGAAACTTAACTCCCAACAATGACACATACTCGACGAGGTAATGCTCAAAAAACAAATACATCCTAACAAAGCAATACATCTGTTCCTTAGGAGGAGCAAGAACAAGCAAAACTTTTACCTTGCTATTGATAGTAGAAGCATTGCAAAGATTCTATAGCCATAAAATGCCACCAAATCAAAATTTTATTAACGACACTACTAATGCCTTATACAAGAAAGACAGTTTTCAATATCGGTGGCACAACTATTCACTCTACTCTCCACTTGCATTTTGTTCCATGTTCACAAAGAAGTTTAAGCGTCGAAAAATAGGATGCACTTTCTCTCCTCTACAAAGTAATTTTTGATGAGGTCTCTTTAATTGGCTCTACGGTGTTCTCAATGGCTGATTCGCGCTTACGTGCAATCAAACGAGTCCACGACAAACCGTTCGATGGATTGGATGTCATTCTATGTCGTGATTTGTGTCAAGCAAGCCTTGTAAAAGATACATGAATCTTTGCAAAAAAAACAAACACCATTAGAAATTGTGTCACCTTCATATTGGCATACATGTCCAAAGTGCTATGAACTCATAACACCTACGCGACAAAGAGACCCAATATTCATAAATATCCTTAACAAGCTTCGAGTTGAGCAACATAGCATTGAAGAGCTAGACTACCTTAACAAAAACTACTATAGACCTGTTCCGAAAAGCCTTCAAGTTTCTCATCTATTTTACTCCAACAAAGACAACTACAAGTATTCAATCAAATAGAAGGAGAACCACACACATTCATCGCCATCGATAAAAGAAACAACTCATGCAACAAAACAATAAATATTCCAGTAGATCCCAAATTAACTGGAGGGTTGCATGCCACTTTGAGCTTAAAAACAAATATCAATGTCCGGCTATGTGCATAAGACTTAGACATTCTCGATGGATTAGTTAATGGCGTTGAAGGTGAGTACAAAAATTTCACAAAAAACACTTAACAAAATAATAATTTGGGTTCATTTTGCAAACCCTATCATTGGAAAGAAAAAACGCTATGAAAATCGAACACTATACTCATCAACCATCATGAGAGAATGGACTCCAATATAACATGTTGTATACGAGTTTCAGGCAGAAAAAAATTATTTGAACACAATGTCAAGATCACAGTTCCCACTACTACCAGCTAGTGCACGAACAATCCACCGTTCATAAGGCCTAACATTGCAAACCCTAACATTCAATCCCAGACATATACGAGCACATGGCCTTGCATACACAACACTATCATGCATTGGAGACCCCACCAACCTACACCTGCTTGAAATATTATAACCTTCCATATCAAAGTTGACCAAATTGTGCTAGAAGAATTAAATTGCCTCCAAGTACAAGCCAAATGGATCTCCTCCAGAAAACATTGTAAGCTTACTGGAACACACATGTCATCATTCGATCACTAAATGTTGTGTCTTTCAACAAACACATTGCAAAGATTGTAGCAAGTTCCACGTTAGTGACATCACATGTGCTCTGCTTTGCAAGAAACAAGACTAACAAATAATTTGCCACATGCCATAGCAAGCTACTTGCAACACCAATTCAATGCAAACATGGGCATCTCTCTACTCCACTGACAAAATCTTCCCCACTCAAAAATTGTCCGTATCTCTTGTCCAAGAGTATAGATATTACACACAACTATCAAATTTATGAATACCATAACCATTGAGGTCACTTCCCTTTGTTGGGGTAAAGGCGTTCCGCTCCGCCTTTTGTCCGCGGGTGTTTGGTCGCCCGTCCACGTGTGTACATACCCTTATTCTTCATTACTTATGAGTATAAGAAGCTCCTCGTCACTAGTTCTTGAGGCTGCTCCACCCACGTCGTGTGTTCTCTCTCTCTCTCTCTCTCTCTCTCTCTCTCTCTCTCTCTCTCTCTCTCTCCACACACGCACCGCATTCGCGAACTCACAATTGGTATCAGAGTGCATGGTGATCGTGGAGAGCACGACTGTTTCGAGAGCTTCGAGGCGATAGCTCGCTCGCTCTCGAGGTTGGAGAGATCAAGAAAGCTTGAAAGCTTTGTGAGAATGAAATGGGAGCTTATGAGCTCAGTTGAAAGTGATGTATGCTCATGTGGAAGCTCAGAAGATAGTGTGAAAGATTGTGTGTAAGTGAAGGTGATGCCCTAAAAACTATGTGCATACCAACACTGTTTTTAGATTCGTTTTTGTCCTTATAGAATGCAGATCTGAGAATCCTGTCCGCAAAGCCCATCATTTCAATGTGGTCTACAACTTTAAAGAAGAAAGTTTTTGCAAATTACTCACCATTTTGCTGATATTTAGCTCAGATTGACTATATACAAAAATTGAAGGTTTTCTGTTTTTGCATAGTGTGCGAGTTTGATGCACTTAGAAGCACGACAGGTGCTCGAAGTTAGGTGCATAAATTATGAGCTGAAGATGCAATTTTAGCTTGTGCAGAGCTTGTGGCTTGAAGATTTTTTGGCAAAGAGTCACGGAGGCGTTTACACACCATCTAAGCGGTTTCTTGATAGACACGGTTTTTGGAGCACACAGGTGGAGCTTCTTTCACATAATACTTTGGAAGTGATTTTGTGCTTGGATTCATGGTCTTTGCGGATGTTTTACATATGGTGATGGCACATGGTTGATGCCCATTGTACATGCATTTTCAGCTTGTGAAAAGCTTGTGGATTGAAAGTTTTTTGGTAGATTTGGGCAAAGAGTCACGGAGGAGTTTACACACCATCAAAGCAGTTTCTTGATAGACACGGTTTTTGGAGCACACATGTGGAGCTTCTTTCACATAATACTTTGGAAGTGATTTTGTGCATGGATTCATGGTCTTTGCGGATATTTTGCATATGGTGATGGCACATGGTTGATGCCCACTGTACATGCATTTTGGCGAGCACTTTCAAGTGCCGGTGAGCTCTCTTGAGAGCATTATTTTCGCATTGATCAAGTTTTTGGATTGCAATCTTTTTGGCGCTTGCTTATGCGCGGTCACTTCGTTGATGTACGTTGAGTGCGGATTGCCATTGTATGTGAAAATGTGGAGCCATTTTGACATTTCTACTCATTAGCATTGAGTAGTGTTATGGTTTATGGTAGAGATTGTACTTGAGTTTTTGCTTAGTTTTCAGGGGAAACTCTGTCGGGTTTTTCCCAGATTTTCACCATGGTTTATGCGTATTCGCAGTTTACTCTCTGATGGTTTAATGATCGAGTTGACTCCCACTCTGGCAATTATCTGTAATTTCTTGGCTTGCGGTTTGCATTGAGTTTTAGCTAATTTTGCAAAGGAAACTCGGTCCGTTTTTTTTCCGTCTTCTTGCCATAAAAGTTTGCAGTGCTATGTCATCTTGTACAGTGGTCGATACGTTCCCACTTTGATAGTGATCGAGTATTTACTCTCACTTTGATACTTGGACACATGTTTAATGTTCTTATATCCACTACTTCTTGAGGCTGCTCCACCCACATCCTGTGTAAATACATTCTTGTCTCTGTCCTCGTCACTAGTTTCTAAGGCTCCTCCACCCACATCCTGTGCTCTCTCTCTCTCTCTCTCTCTCTCTCTCTCTCTCTCTCTCTCTCTCTCTCCGCACACGCACCACATTCGTGAACTCACACTCTTTACAATTTTTTCGCAACACCCCTTTCAAATTTGATAATGCGTTATCTTTAATTTTCAAAAACTGTGATCCAAAAATTCCAATCGTTATCTTGGATGACTTTAACATTGACATTAATGCCCAAAATACTTCTTACAACCGTCTATCCTCTACACTAAATATATGGGACATCAACCAATTGATAGAAGATGTTACAACTATCCATTGATCATCCCTAAACCACATCTACGATAGCTCCACAATCTCTACCTATGAAACAAAAACAAACTTCATGTACTGGTCAGATCACTCTTCAACTTACATTATCATCTCCTAAAAATACATTTAATATTCTTCATTTCACACTCAACCAACCTCAATTAACTTTGTGTAGGCTATCGTGATTTTTCACCTTGTTTTTTTTCCGCAAAACTCACAACTATAAAACATAAGCCGCGGGTGAGTGGTTTATGTCTTATATAGCAAGGTGCACCAAGCAAGACCAGTTATTTATTTATTGGAAATGAGGATGGAGTCTGGAGAGGACATAGCGCAAAATGGTTCTGTCAAGACTCAAGACTCTAGAGTCGGACTCAGGCATTTGCAATCGTGATGGTAGTAAGCAATTGTGAGGAATGGACGTACAGCAGATGAAAGGTGCTTTCGAAAAAGAGGTCGTGGCTTGAATGGACATGCCGCAAGCGGGACGTACAGCATATGAAGGCGCTCTGGAAAAAGAGGTCGTGCCTTCTTATCACATGCTATTGAGGAGTATACTGCAAATGTTTGCATCCATGGAGGCTCGCCCAATTCACTCCAATGGTACTCTACCACAACCCTTGCTTTTCCAATTTGCTTTGAGCTTGGCTTGCTCCTGCCTGCTGTTTTTCCTCATACAACTCGCGCCGTGCATGCGCAAGGGAGTGTCCAGGAGCTTCGAGATAGCTACAACTTCTTGCAGGCTGGTTTGAGTACTCTGGCCGCCGGCGCCAGCGTTGCCCTGTGCTTAGCTAGAGGGCGGCTTGACTCTGAGATGCATGTGGTGGACTTCTTCACTATGACAAGGTTCAAAGTGCAGAACAAGTATGGTAGCCAGACCTACACAATACTTGGGCGCAAGGGAGTGCTTCCACTCTTGTAAGGTTTTGCACTGGCATTCTTACAGGCGCAATTAATGCTGCATCCCCATTCCCTACACCCACATCCGCTTCCATAGTCTCGCCCCCTGTGCTCTCGCATGCACCATCGTCCTTATCCATGCCAACTGCACCCACATCCACACCATCCCTTCCAACATCTCCCACGGCACCAACGCTTGCCCCTTCTCCTACATCCAGCTTACACTCGTTAACCTGTAGTTGCTGGCACATCCCAAGCATTAGTGCAAGATCTGCCGGGAGAGGGGGACTTGCCTCCCTTCATGATTTGGTGCCTATTGTTCCCCCAGACCCACAATGCTACCATGTCCCTTCTTACCAGTGTGCCATCCATGGTCAAGCTCACATGCCCACTCTACACCAGAATGTTCAAAGAGATGTAGCTGCTGGTCTGCCTCTTGCTTCAGCTTTGGAAGGTTCTAGCCAGCTCCTGCAATATATGTTAGATGACCAACAAGAAAGGGTACCCCCTGTATATTTCTTTGGAGTGGACAATCTTGGGGCTCGAACTCTCAAGAGAATGGTGTCTGAGAGTATGGCTACTCAAGATGCAAGCCAAAAAGGCAGGACCTCAGATTTCGTGGACTGGAGCTTAGGGAGGCTAGAGCTTTGGGAGAAGCCCAACGTGATATGGCATGCCAGTGCATCCACCGTTGTACTTGTGAGTCTACTCGAAGTAGTGTTGATGCTCATATTGTGTGTAGTTTTTGGGTTAGACCCATTTGTCTCCTCCCTTGGTGCAAGGAGAGGGACTAGATCTTTGAGGCTTGGGCAAGGGGGAGTGACCATCTTTGCAGACCTTTGGCTGCTGGAAGTACGTGGGTACACAATAAGGGGATGGGAAAACACTCCTGTTCTTCGCGTTACACCGCGCAAAAGCTTAAGGCTGTGGTATTTGGATGCTGCAATAAAACTCACTGGTCTCACTACAGTATTTGCTTTCTGGATAACTTGTGTGTTTGGGTATGCCCATCCTCTTGGTCTGAAGAGGAGTGAGTCCTGGGGGAATAAAGAGAGCTGGACAATATATGTAGGCACAATAGGGACTGCAATTGGGTTCTTCACAAGCACACGGATGACGGGGATGCTACATCGGTTTGCACCTACCATGAGTAAGGGCTGGGGTTTTCACATGCTCCGCTTCTGCTGGGTGGAATGCATGGTGGAGTTGGCGCTAGCGGTGCTGCGGATCCTTCATGCCAAGAACCACCTTGGCATGATGCATAAACGTCTCGGGATCATTACTGGTGGCTTCTTCCATGTTGGTATGTAACATTGGAGGCAGGTGTTTGGCTGCAATTTCTCACCTCGAAAAGAACCATGTTGGCAGGTCCTCACTCTGAATCCAAAGGTGTTGCTTGGGCATTTACCCTTCTTCAAGCAGGCGGCGACGATTCTCGCTGCAGTAAGTGGGAGCTGGCGAGATACCAATACGTAGACAGCTAGGGCTGTCGAATGTCGACATGCGTCTCTTTCTGTCAAGTGTTATCAAAATTTAGCCTAGCTAGCTGCAGTTGGCAAAGCAAACATGCAAGTGCATAAACTTGCTTTGGAATCCCTATGCTAAATATCGCACCCAAACAATCCATTACAGCAACTTGGGAATCCTTCTTGTGGAAAATTGTGGAGGTGAATTTATCATAGTCTAGTTTGCCCTCCATATGGCCGTGAACTCTTCAGCAAGGCGATAAGAAGCAACAGCCTATTCTTGGCTTGATATGTAAATGATTCATTTAACCTTCAATAGCTAAGGAGCATGAGGGTTTTTATTGCATACGGTCTATTCCACATTGGTGGAGGTAGCGGACATACACATTCTTGTTTGATACTTCTTCCTAGTCTTCTTGTGCGGCTAATGAGTAGCGCTTTTTCTCTACGTCACACCGGGCTTGCCACACTCCATAGATTCCTCTATGAATGTAATCACTTTTGGTGAGGGATTGGCACTCATAACTACAATCTACACACTTTGCAACACTCTTACCACTTCAAAACAACTTGAAAAAGAGAAAGAGACAGAATCCACGGGAGAGATGTAGAGTGGTGGAGTTCTATCCCTAGACGGCACTGGCCCAAAGAGTAGTGTCCCTTTCGACATTTCTTTATTATTAATTCGCAAAGGTACAGGTCGAGGGGTTGTTCTATGCTTCCTCACGTGGTAGAATAATAATACTAGAGAGACCCTCAGTTACATATTTAAAGGCCCTTGGCTCAAACTCAAAAGCTAACATGAAAAGCATCAACCTTAAAAGCAAGCGTCCATAGGGTTGGTCTGTACGTTGTTGTCACACCACCACCCTCGATGGAAAATGTGGAATTTTTGTACAGCTACCATGTCATCAGTAATCTTACACAAATTTTGACATGTTCTTTTATGTGGTTTTTTTATTAATTTAGGCCCCTCGGTAAGAGCTTGTTAGTTGGTTGGGGTTAAGATTTTTACCCAATTTTATAACTTGGGCCACTCAACGAGAAATTTTATAAGTTGAAATTTCTTCTATTCCTCCTTCTCTGCTTTAGATCTCTTGGTCAAAACTTGCAAAACTCAATCAGGTTAGATCAAGATGCGAAGGTCACTCAAGATGTTCTTGGTGCCATGCACAGATGCAAATACCACATAGAAACTATCACCGCATAGAAGATTCTGAATCTGACATAGAGATTGGCATGGACCACCTTTCTAGGGAGAGTGAATATGTGATTGGTCAGACGGACATATTGATCAAATGCGTCTATGACCTAGACACAAAAACCTAACCCTAAAATTTGTCACATATAGCCTTCTAAAATCAAAGCAATCGTCTTTGATTGCAGGAAATTATAACTTGCATTCTTTCAACATTCATAAGACAATTATGCGCATTAGTGCAATGAATTATGCATAAAGAGAAATTTGTGAATTAGTCAATTTTATTTTAAGAATAAAAGAACATCTTACAAGTGTGGAAGTATGCCATGGGTGTACACCATTCCAATGCATATAGAATGAAATTGGATCTCATTAGAGGGTAAGGACTCAACTAATGCCTTGTTGGATGCATTCATTCATCCAAAGTCTGTGGAGAGACACCTAAGTGAACATGTACTAAATGGTACAACGGAAGGATATCATCGGCCATACCATGTAAGGATCATCATTTTATCATTCCTTATCACATTACTCCAAAGGCTTCTTTATGCAGTTGTATCAAATCATCATTATTTGTCAATTTGTTCGAATTCATCCATTGAGCATCCCTAGTGGATAGTTCTTGAATTTCACCTAAAATCTTCATGTGATTCTTCCTCGAGTAATGCAGTCTTTATGAGCAAGTATTTGATATGGGATCAAAATCTCTTCAGTCTCTTCTACTTCTTGTTAAGTGTCACAAATTGATGACGTGGCATGACCAATATGTTGTTCCTGTTGGGGTATAAAGCCCAATGTGGTTGCCCGGGTAAGTGGGCGGGCCGCCAGGTATGTACACATATTCTTTTGTAAAAATCTAATAAGAACTCACTATGCTCTACACATTACAGTAGAGCGAGTTCACCATATCCTCGTGCTCTTCTTCTCGCACTCTCTCTCGCATCGCACTTCCGCTCATACTCCTTCAACTGGTATCAGAGCTCAGATCGAGGCTCGGGGCAGCATTTGCAGGTAGCCAGAGTCACCTGCTCAGATTGGAGTGAGATTCGACAGGCGAAGACACGGCCCCAAATCTTGTGGGTAAGCCCGAAGGGCTTGGTGTTCTCAAAATTTCATTATGAGGTCATCTCGGCCACCGTTCGGCTTCGACAAAGTTCTGCGCAGGCCATTTTCGACTACGTGGTCTCGGCGGGTGCAGATCCGACTCTACAAATTTGGGGTTTCGGCCTACGACTGCAAGTGCTGAGGATATCTACACTTCCAGAGTGTTAATTTGTGGCTGTCTACACAACAAAGGACGGCTCACAGTTGTTGGAGGCGAGTCACATACGACACGGGCGCACCTACACACAGACTGTAGGCGACATCCACTAGTTCATCAGGTTGATATTGGTTCAGAGGTCAGTTTACAGGGGAAACTTTGCCGAATTTTTCCCAGGAAAGTAAACTACTGTGAAGCGTAGCTATGGCTGGATCACAGGACACTGCTCTTTACAATATCAAGAAGCTGGATGGAACCAATTTCCCATTGTGGAAGAAGTAGATTTGGCACGTGTTGGTACAAAAGAAGGAGATAAAACCTATAAAGCTCAAGGGGATAAAACCAGAAGATATAGACGAAGATGAATGGAGCGAAATGGATGAATTGGCACTTTCTACCATTATGCTAACTTTGGCAGAAAGCGTTTACTTTAATGTAGCAGACGAGATGTCGGCTTATGAAGCATGGACAAAGCTGAGTGATCTTTATGAGAAGCAGAGTGCAGCTTCACAGGTATACTGGCTTAAGAAGCTTGTTGACTTGAAGATGAAAGAAGGGACACCTATGTCCAATCATCTGAATGAATTCAACACCATCTACAGTCAGTTGTCAGCTCAAGGTGTCAAGTTTGATGAACCTGTTAGAGCTATGTTCCTGTTGATCACATTGCCGGAAATTTGGGACACTTTTCGCACAGCTTTGAGTAATTCTGCACCTCCAGATGGTTTGACCATAGCAGGTGTAGAAGGCAGTCTGCTTACTGAAGAAATTAACAGAAAGACAATGGACAAAGGCAAAGGAACAGCCTTAGTTGTCAGGGGAAGGACCAAAGAAAAGTACAAAGGTGGAAAGAGGGATCAGTCTCTTAGCAAGTCCCTTAGTGCTAAAGGCAAGAGTGACATAGAGTGCTACCATTGTGGCAAGAAGGGTCACATGAAAAGAGACTGCAGAGAATAGAAAGCAGAAAAAGGCAAAGAGAAAGCAGAAGACCATGGTGAGAAGAACAAGTTCTCAGTGAAGATTCAAGAAATAAATGTGACAAACACTGTTGCAGAGGATGACAGTCTAGTGTCAGGAGATATCTACTTCTTGAAAAATACAATGGACTCAGCTCTTCTTACAGCATCTGATGGAAATGCACTGAGTGACTGGATTATAGACTCAGGGGCATCACTTCATGTGTCTCCAAACAAGGAGTGGTTTACCTCTTATGTGACCACTAAAGATCATGTTCGGCTAGGCAATGGGCAGACATGTGAGATATTAAGTGTTGGAGATGTTCAATTGAAGTTTCAGAATGGCTCTTCTTTCACGCTGAAGAATGTGAGACATGTTCCCGCAATTACAAAGAGCTTGATCAACACAGGTTTACTTGATGATGTTGGCTACGTCACCACTTTTGGACAGAACATGTGGAAGATATCCAAGGGTTCTATGACAGTAGCACATGGAGTAAAGTTTGGAGGACTTTACAAGATTTATGTATCAAATGTCTCTAAAAATGTAATCAATGTAACCGAGCAGCCGAACGTTTCTTTGTGTCATAGCCGGTTAGGACATATGTCCAAGAAGGGAATGGAAATCTTGTCTCGTTCTAGTTATTTTCCTGGCTTGTCATTTAATGATTTCGAATTCTGTGAACATTGTATGTATGGTAAGCAAACAGAGCAGCCACATAAGCATAGAAGCAGTAGAAGAGATACACAGTTGGCACTTGTTCATAGTGATTTGTGTGGATCTATGCCTAACCTATCTCTAGGGGGAGCTTCTTACTTTATGACATTTATAGATGATTACTCGAGGAAAGTATGGGTTTACTTTCTCAAGCACAAGGATGAAGCGTTTAGTGTTTTCAAAACGTTTGTGACACTTGTGGAGAATCAGAGTGGCAAGAAGCTTGCTTACGCATTGACAATGGTGGAGAGTATGTTTCAAAGGCCTTTCAGGAATTTTGTGAGTCAAAGGTATAAAACGTGAACTTACTGCTCCTTACAATCCTCCTCAAAATGGTGTTGCTGAGAGGATGAATAGGACCATACAAGAGAAGGTCAGAAGTATGTTGTCTAATGCACAACTGCCCAATGGTTTTGGGTTGAAGCTGTATCAACAGCTGTTTATCTTATAAATAGATCTCCTAGCGAGGTTTTGCAGAAGGATTCAGTGGCAGAGATGGTATGGTCAGGCAAAATGCCCTCATACAAGCATCTCAGAGTCTTTGGCTGTGAGGCATATACTCATGTTCCAAAGGAATTTAGGAACAAACTTGACCCAAAGAGTAGAAAGTGCATCTTTTTAGGCTATGGTAATTCTGGTGAGATGGGGTACAGACTTTGGGATCCCGAATCCAGAAAGGTTATCCGCAGCAATGATGTTCACTTTAATGAAGCCAAATATCATTCTAAACCAGAGAGGGTTGAGGAGATTAGAAGAGTTGTCTTCCAAGAAGATGGACCTGCACGTGCAAGACAAAATTTCAGGGCTCAAGAGGAGCAAGGATAGGATAGAGTGGAACCACAGGTTGTGGCTAAGCCTGAGCCACCTATTGTGCGTAGATCTGGACGTATCACGCGACCTCCTGATAAGTTTGTTCCATCTATGAACTATGTCATGTTGACTGATTTGCAATGAGCCTTCATGTTACAAGGAAGCAGTGCAAATGAAGGACTCCGGGAATTGGCAATTGGCCATGCAGTCAGAGATGACAGCTCTGCATAAAAACCAGACATGGAAGCTAGTTAAATTACCACAGCGCAAAAAGGCTCTACCTTGTAAATGGGTTTACAGGTATAAGATCACCGCTCATGATAGTCAGCCAAAGTACAAAGCAAGGCTTGTTGCCAAGGGCTTTAAGCAAGAACAAGGAATTGACTTTGATGAAGTCTTCTCTCCGATGGTCAAGATGACTACATTGAGATGCTTTCTTGCATTGGTTGCCATATTAGATTTGGTGTTGCACCAAATGGATGTCAATACAGCGTTCTTGCATGGTGATTTAGATGTGGAAATTTACATGTAGCAGCCAGAAGGGTTTGTTGAGAAAGGCAAGGAAGATTTGGTATGCCATTTGTTAAAGAGTCTTTATGGCTTAAAACAATCACCGAGGGCATGGTACCATAAGTTCCACAAGTTTATGCTTTCTCAAGGCTACAAACGTAGTGAGTTCGATCACTGTCTATATACAAAGAAGGCTAAGGATGGCAGTTGGCTGATCCTTATTTTGTATGTGGATGACATGTTGATTGCTGGCAAGCACTTGGAAGAAATTTCAGCTTTGAAGTCAAAGATGGAAAAATCGTTTGACATGAAAGACATTGGTGAGGCAAGTCATATACTTGGTATGCGCATTGAAAGAGACAGATCAAAGAAGTTGATTTGGTTATCTCAAACAGAGTATATTCACAAGGTTTTGCAACGTTTCAATATGGAGAAGGGAAAGGCATTACCATTTTATAGGATTTATCTCTTATCATGCACAACAATGATTTGTATCAATAATTTGTGACAGACATGATGCCTAGAGTGAGATTATATATATATGAGTGTGTGGAATAATTTGGGCTAATTTTTTGCCAAATAATAACTTTTTCAATATTTTTCTTTGATTTTAGCTAATAAGGATACAAATTTAACAAATTGAGCCAAGAAAGTTGAAATCAAGTTTTGAAGCAAACACCGGATTAACAAAGCAAGAGCTTTGAGCATGTCAAATTTGAAAGGATTTGGCACAAGTCAAATTTTGGGCCAACTGGCAACGGATCAACATTGCAAAATCAAGGGCAATCAGTGGCCAAGTATCCAAATGATGAGCTATCGCTTTTCTGTTTACCAGGGGCAACCAAAGCCGCCATACACCACCAGATTCGATAGGTATGTCCTCTATTGTTCATGGACAATCTTATGTAGCTCACACTACACAAAAAACATTGAATCAACCACACAAATCAAAATCCAGACAAATTGTTAGCAAATTGTCACGGGCTCTTAGGGGGGTCAAAAAATGTTCGAACACAAAAAGATTTCATAAGTGAGCTCCCCAAGCAGATCAAAACCCAACCGTGTCATCAAAGTACAGATTGGGGGTGGAACATGGATCACGATCCATGTTCCTCCACCCCCAAATGCAGAAAGATCTCACCAAGAAATACCCTTCAATTGCGCCTATAAACTTTTATAATTATAATTGCAAAACTTTTTCCAACATGGATCGTGATCCATATACCCTATTGTGCCGTAATCTTGCAAAATTTGACCAGTAGCCAGCTAGACCACAGCTTGGGGTAGTCACCCTACAATTTTGGGTTTTTGCCAAAAACAAGGGAAACGAATTTATGGTAGGCTTAATTAATGGTTCAAAAAGGAGTCCCAAAATGCTTGCCAATTGGGCAGATTTTGTCAGCAGGGTCCGATAAACTCCAATTAAAGTGAAACTTGACAAGTAGCTAACCTTGGGGGTAAAATCCAACCTCAAAGCATTAGATCAACCAGAACCAACACACACTAGCCACATGGATCAATCCAACTTGGCTTTAGGAAACCCATATGGCAAAAGTCAAAAAACTGGGCCATAGGATGAGAAATTGGGTAAACTTACGAAAAATAGATCCAAATTTGAAAAGATTCCACCAGTGTGCTAGGATTAGGCTATAGAAATTTTCCCCCAAAGGTTCACTTCTAGATGTGACCAAACATGGATCGTGATCCATGTACCTTTTTCACATTTCCAGATCAGTACCTAGCCATCAACTTCCAAATTTTCAGAAAGCCTAACCCTGAAGTTTCAAATCATTTGGACATAAAAACCCCTTGAAAAAATGCCAGAACTCTATAAGTCTGTAGAAAATTTTCAAATTTTGGCTTAAATCCCAAACCAGTGACGAAATCACAAAAGTTTTCAATAGTAGCATCCCAATAACATGCTAAATCAAATGATGAAAAGAGATCTTCAAAATGTGTTCCAACATGGATCATGATCCATGTACCTTTGACCCAAAATCAAACTGTAGCACTTTGACCTAGTGCCTATAGTTATTGATGAAATTTGGTCAAATTTGAAACTGTTTTGATTAAGTTATGCTCATTTCATTCTATGGTCAAGTTTGCGTTATTTCAACTTTTTGACTTCTTCTCGATCAATTTTTAGGCCTAAACAGACGACTATTTGGTAGCAAGATGCTTCATCGAAGGCTCAGAAGGAGTGGGAAGCATCCCCGTATGAGCTTGTGGAAATCTTGTCAAATCAAAAGGCCCATGTCACAGAGGACGAGTTGGCGAAGGTTGCAGCTGACATATTCATCGGGAAATTTCAAGCACCGGATGGAACATAGGTCAAAGAAACCATCTTTCCAAAAGAGCTATGGACAATGCACCAAAAGCCAGAGGTCTTGGAGGGTGCAAGGTGCCTACAATTGGATAGCTTCTTTAGGTCACCTCTGTGGGGCACCGACTTTCAGAGATCCCACCAGCAGCAGCTGATGAGCTCTATTCAGTACAATGGAGAAGCTACCCTCAAAGATAACTATGGAGCCACTGTTAAAGTAAAGATCGCCAAAGAAATTATCAACCAGGCCCTCCACATACCCACTGGGAGCCACAACCTCCTCCACAAGACAAAAGCGATGGGCAATGATAAAGCTTTTGTGAAGCAGCAAGGGCATAGTTAACTTACAAAGATCTCATCTACACCAAGACAAAGTTGCCCCTCTACCTCATTTCCCAGCATCTCAAAGTTCAAAAAGCACCAAGGTACATTGAGCCAAACCTCCATATAGCAGTGGTAATGATAATGGGTTGGCAAAAAGCAGAGTTATAACATGCGACCTAGGAAACTATATTTTAGAAAACCTGGTCGAAGGGAACCTGAAGGGAAGTGATCGCAATAAGGTATACATGAATGCGTGACTAGTGCTAACATGGATTGCATACCAAGCACTGGGCATGATTGATGAGTTGCTCGATGCAGAATCAGAACTAAATCTATTACAGGAAGCAAAGCATGCGGTGAGGTTGGTGGGAAGCTCGTCCACCACATCCAAACAAAGATCAAGGGCCAAGACAACTGACACTCAGGCCACGGAGTCAGATTTTGAGTTGGGTGGCAAAATCAAAACCAAATATGATATACCTTTGAAACATCAATCTATAGAGGAAGAGGAAGATATAACCGTCCCTCTAGTAAGGAAAAGAACACAACTTGCTAAATGAATTCCAAAATCTCTAGTTGAGAGATCCATGGAAGAAGCTCAATGACTCCGAGAGGAACTAGTGGCAAAGCTAGCCCGCTGTAAAGAAGAAAATGGACGATGCTCCCTCAAAAGAGGATGAAGATGACATCGAGCTGGACAAAAAGCTCAAACAAATTAGACAAGAAAGACTTGAGAAACTCAAGGAGAAAAAACACCAAAAAGTGACTACTGAAGCTCAATTGGCCAGGTCCTTCAAACATAAAATACATGACGTACTGAAAAGGAAAGTTGACCAAAGGGAGGAGGAAGATTCAAAGCGACAAAAGACGATCGATCTAGAATCTCCACTGGACTCCTCAAGAAGCCAACAGTCCATGCAAAAGAAATTCTCCCAAAGAAATAACTACCACTACTCGGCAAGAGGGAGGAGAACAAAGACAGAGCAATAGGTCTCACCCAAACCGCCCTCTCCTCCTCTTGCTGACCAAGGCCAAGAGAGGAAAGAAGATCCCAAAGACTTTGAGAAATAAAAGGAAGAATCTTAAACTGTTAAAGAAGGTGAAAGCAAGCAAGAAGAAGAGCGGGGGCAGCGTGAAGAGCAATGTGCAGAAGATCAACAAAAGAAAGAACAAGTCCCAGAAAGCTCACATCAGTAGGCGACCCAAGTACAATGAGAGGTACCTCCTCTTTCACGAGCTGAGTGGGGCAGCGGACGAACTGCTCAAAGAGTTTGATCTCAAATATCATCTTGAGATGACAAGACTACAATTTATATGCCAAAGAGTAACTCTAATTTGCGAGAGCTGGATGCAAGGGATGCCAAGGCAGAGACCAATGCAAAAGTCCGAGAGATAGAATGACTTCGCCAGCATATCGACTACAAGAAGATAAAGAGAAACTCTAAGCTACTTTGACAAGGGAAAAACAAGATGTTGCTAGCATATTTCATGATCTAGAAAAATAGAGAGAGGCCAACAGTGACATGCAAGTACAGCACCAAGCTCTTGAAGGGGCTATGGCAAGAGAGCAAAGGAAGTATTCAAAATTATGTGAATCTTATGATGTGGTAAAACACACACTCTCAACCCTCATGACCCTTCAAGATGTGCCTACTCCAGCCTCCACATCTCAAGCACCAACGACAATTGCTTAGGAGGTCAAGGACTTGAAGGATCAGCTGGCCCAAAAAAAGATGCAAAGACAGTTGCTTATGGCTAATCTAATGACAACCAACATCGAAAGAGAGCAGGAAATCAATGGGCTTCAAGGACAATCAGAAAAATCAAGGGTGAATTTGACAAGCCCAGCAGAGATGCACATGAGAGAGCTCCAAGCTAAAGCTTTTAGCAGTCAATGCTTTGCAGATGAAGGCTAGTGCGCCTACGACACAAAAAAATCAGATGATTGAGTTTGAGAGTACAGATATACCCCCAATGGACATGCCAAGCACATCATCCAGAGGAGGTCTAACGACTTTGAAGAGGAAAAAGAGCACAGATTCTTGCAATGAGTTGAAGAAATGGATAGATGATATGCTAGAGGGCTCACACAAAGAGTATATGCTATATGAACTTAAAGTGCTAGAATCAGTTGCACTCTTAATGATTAAACCAGATGAAGTGGTAAAGAATTTTGGCCATGAAATGGTGGCCCTCCCCTTCATGAAACAAGAAGCTCTATTGTGGAGAAATAAGCTCTTGCCAGCATTAGAACCAAATGCAAGGGCAACTACAAGGATGTCCTAGTCATAGCGGATCAAGTGTTTCTCGTCTTGGAGAGCCAGCCCTTATGGAGGAAAAGTGGTTTGAGAAAAGGCCCCAGGATGAGACCACTTACAGAATGCACCACAACATCTCAAGATTGACCCAACCTATGAAAACGCAAAGCAGAAGGTACCGGTAGGTGCACGTCGCGATGTAGTGCAGGATTGGGGCAAGAAGTAGGAGGCGGAGTGCAGCATGGAGGAAGCACTAAGGATCGAAGCAGGGGGAGAGAGAGAGAGAGAGAGAGAGAGAGAGAGAGAGAGAGAGAGAGAGAGAGAGAGAGAGAGAGAGAGAGAGAGAGAGAGAGAGAGAGAGCTCACGTTTTTGGGGAAAGTGAGTTTTGGGTTTTCCCACTTTTATTATAAGTGACTTAAAAAAAATGTGTCCAGGTTCAATATGAACCTGGACAAAGTATAAAAATGTACAAAAAGGTGTTATTTAGGCCTTTAACCCAACAACCTCCCACTTAAAGGCATAAATGACACCTTTAAGTTAACCGACTCCCACCAGTTGTATGCAATGCTTATGTTGAGCCTTAGCAAGACTCTTAGTGAGAACATCTGTAGGGTTATCCTGTGTATGGATCTTAGTCAAGGTGACTAGACCATCCTCCAATGTCTGTCGTATGAAGTGGTACCACACATCTATGTGTTTGGTACGCGCATGAAACATGGCATTTTTGGCTAAATAGACATCACTCTGGCTATCACAACCCAACATGGGTGTATGAGCAGGCATGCCAAGTTCTTTTGCAAGTCTGACCAACCAAATGGCCTCTTTTGAAGCCTTTGTGGTTGAAATATATTCAGTCTCAGTAGTACTCAATGCCACAATTTTTTGTAACCTAGAACACCAAGAGACTGCACCACCAGCAATGGAAAATACATATCCACTGGTAGATTTCCTGTATCCATGTCACCTGCCATGTCTGCATCACAATATCCTTGCAACTTTAAGTCACTTTTGCTATAACAGATACACTTTGATTGTGTACCTTTCAAATATCTCAAAATGCATTTGACAGCTTCCCAATGCGCTTTGCCAGGATTCGACATGTATCGACTAACAACTCCCACTGCATAAGCAATGTCGGGACGAGTGGCAACCATAGCATACTTAAGAGAACCACAAGTTGATGTAGAAGGTATTCCCTTGATTGCTTTCAATGCCACCTCATCCTTTGGGCGATCTGCTTTGCTAAGCTTAGTGTATGGAGGTAAAGGTACCCCAAAAGATTTAACATCAGCCATATTAAATCTGTCAAGTACTTTTGCAATGTACCTTTCTTGAGATAAAAACAACAATTTCAGCTTTCTATCTCTTTTAATACGCATGCCCAAAATATGCTCTGCATCACCCAAATCCTTCATAGCAAATGCTGAATTTAGCTTACGTTTCAGAGCATCAAGACTAGTCTTATGTTTCCTGGCAAGCAGCATGTCATCAACATATAGAACAAGTATGATGGGACTACCATCTTCATCCCATTTCGTATACAAACAATGATCTGCATGGCTGCATTTAAAGCCTTGAGACAACATAAAAGTGACAAACTTCTTATACCATTGTCGTGATGATTGTCTCAAACCATATAGAGCCCTTTTCAGTTTGCATACAAGTTCCTCGCGTGTAGGAACTACAAAACCTTCAGGCTGTTTCATGTATATGTCCTCTTCAATGTCACCATGCAAAAACGTTGTCTTTACATCCATTTGATTCAATTCCAGATCAAGAACCGCAACAAGAGCAAAAAGGACACGTAAAGTTGTAAGCTTCACAACAGGAGAAAAGATTTCTTGAAAATCAATTCTTTCTTTCTGTGCATATCCTTTTGCAACCACTCTTGCCTTGTACTTGGGTTTTTCATCCACTATCTTAATCTCGTATACCCATTTGTTTGGAAGAGCCTTTCTCCCTTTAGGCAATGGCACAAGATCCCAGTATCATTTGTATACAAGGATTTCATTTCCTCTTGCATCGCAAGCTCCCACTTACTGCTTGAAACACATAATTTGGCCTCTTTATATGTAAGAGGTTCACCCTCATCTGTCAACATTACATGATCCAAAGAGGGGTTAAATCTCTGCGGTTGCCTTCTCAAATGAGTTGACCTATGTACCCAATGATCTACATTCTCAGGCAACTGTTCTACATCATAAGGCAACTTATTTTCAGCTCTATCATGCTGCTAAAAAACATTTTCAACCAATTCAGGTGGCTGTCCATCCTCATCAAGAGCATCAAGATCATGTCCTACCTCTTCTGGCTCAATTTCAACTGGTTGATTATCAATTTCAACTTGCGGTAATGCATCATGAGGCTCTTTTTCAACATCAATGGGTGGCACGGAAGGCTAAAATCTGACTGTTTTCTTCTTAGTATCAGATTTTGTAGCATGCTTAAGCAATTTTGCCTCATTGAACACTAAATCTCGACTGCATATTACCTTTCTAAACTGTGGTAACCACACTCTATAGCCCATTTCACCTTCTTCCCTATAACCTACGAAGACTCTTTTAATGGACTTAATATCAAGCTTTGTTCTCAAGTCATTGCGTACATGAACAAAAGCTTCGCAGCCAAATACTCTCAAATGATCATAAGAGGCAGGTTTGCCATACCAAACCTCCTCTGGAATCTCATTTTTCAACGTACTATTAGGAGAGCGATTGCACATATGAACTGTAGTTTTCAATGCCTCCCCCCAAAACTCTTGGGAAAGATTAGAGGTGGACAACATGCAACGCACTCTCTCGCATAAAGTACGATTATACCTCTCAGCCACACCATTAGAAGCTGGATTATAAGGGGCTGTCAACTCCCTTTTAGTCCCACTTTCATCACAAAAACGCTGAAATTCAGCAGATACATAGTCTCCTCCATTATCAGATTTGAGACATTTAAGCTTAGTACTCTTTTGCGTAGTGACAAAAGCATGAAACTTCTTAAAAGCATTAAAAGTCTCACTCTTTTTTCAACAAATGCACCCATCCTTTACTAGTACAGTCATCAATGAACGTAACAAAATACAATGCACCACCAAAAGACTTAACAGGCATAGTGCATACATCGGAGTGAATAAGATCAAGAGGATTAGCTTTGCGAGAGACACTAGAGTAATAAGAATATTTCTTTTGCTTTCTATAAAGACAATCGTTACAAAAATCCAAGTTTCTGCCTTTTACATCAACCCTATTCTGAGAGGAAAGCACATCAATACCCTTTTGGCTCATATGGCCAAGTCTCTTATGCCACAATTCCGTGTGTGAAGCAACTTCAGCAACAGCAAGAAACTTGCCAGGCAAGCTTTGCATCGAAGATAATACAAAGTACCTCTTTTAGACCCTTTTGCAACAAGTATAGAGCCCTTAAGCAACTTCCATGAACCCCCAACAAAAATAGTAGTATAACCATGTGCATCTAACTGGCCAACAGATAGCAAACTTTTCTTAATGCCTAGTACAAACCTGACATCATTCAACACAAGCTCTTGACCATTGTTAAGAGCCAAGCGCATAGTACCCATTCCCTCAATATTGCAAGCAAAATTATCACCAAGGTACACCTTGCAATAATTGCCTGCAGCATATGTAGCAAAACACTCCAAAGATGGAGTCGCATGGAATGAAGCACCAAAATCCACTATCCATGACTGGGATATGCCATCATTAGCACTGAGCAATGCATCAATGACATCTTTCTTCAAGATAAGCATGTGTTCTACATTAGCTATCACCAAATCTGAGGGACATGAAGCCGCAACCAAGATTTCCTCAACGTCTGACAACTCCTCAATGACCACATTAGAGGATACATTTGCATTCTCAGCATCCCTGGAGGAATCACCTGCTTTTTTTCCCTTTCTTCTCATCTTGCGTTTCCTTATTTCTTCTTGCTCTTTCTTGAAATACTTGCAATTGGGTTTCTTCTGACCCTTTCTGCCACATTGATAACAAGTGACATCTTTATCCTTTGTCTTGCTCTTACTTCTATTTTGAGTCTTGTTGCCCGCATCACGCTTTTGATTTCTACCTCTTGCATTGTAGGCAGAACTGCCACCTTCCCCACTAGACTTGCATCTAATCTCTTCATTGAGAATAGACCCTCTCACACCGTCATACGTGAGGGTGGGACTATTGCTCAAGGAGACAACCAAGGTTTCCCAAGTATCTGGAAATGTCATTAGCAAGAAAATAGCTTTCAGATTATCATCAAATTGCTGAAGCCCACTATCCTGCAACTGACACAACACACCTGTAAAAGCACTCAAATGCTCAGAAGCTGACTTTGAGTCATCAAGCTGCATATTCACCAACTTTCGCATCAAATGCACCTGGTTCACAGGCGTGGTGTTTTCATAATTGGACTTTAGCTTTTGCCATATCACATAAGCAGAGTCCAAACGCTTGATGTCCGTCAAAATGTCATCATTGATAGCCATTTTGATGTAGGCCATAGCCTTCTTATTCAACCTGGCCCACTCTTCGTCACACAAACCTGGCGGCTTATTCTCTTCCAATGCATCTTCACAATCCTTTAAGAAAAGGATACCTTGCATGCGTTCTTGCCAAAGGTCGAAGACTTGACCATCGAACCGTTTTATTTCCATCAAAATTTTAGTGTCAGATGCGGAAGAGGAAGAAGCCATTTTAATTCAACCACAAGTGTGTATACAAGAGAGATGCAATAGGCTGAAAATTTCAGTAAATAGAAGCAACCACAAGACATTGCATACGATAGACCACAATTTCTTTACATGAAACTGTTCAAATCTGAAATTTCAGCTGAAAAGTGCAATTCAAGCACCTTTACTCAGCTTTTCACTCAATTTGTCGCGACAAACATCAATACATGTGATCCCACAACTTTGGTACACCCGTGTATTGTTGTTTTGACCTGTTATAACCTGTAAATCACCTGTTTTGACCTAAAAACAGCCTATTATGGGTTGTTTTGGTGACCTTTTCGACTCCGGAGGCAAGGAGCTTCACGGTGGAAGCAAAATTGATCGTGGGAGAGCAATTTTAACTCTCTGTCCAGCAGACTGCACAGAGCTGTTTTGAAACCCTAGGCTCTGATACCAGTTGAAAGCGCGAAGCAGAAGGTACCGGTAGGTGCGCATCGTGATGTAGTGCAGGATTGGGGCAAGAAGCAGAAGGCGGAGTGCAGTAGAGAGGAAGCGCTAAGGATCGAAGCAGGGAGAGAGAGAGAGCTCACGTTTTTGGAAAAAACTCAATAAGTGAGTTTTGGGTTTTCCCACTTTTATTATAAGTGACTTTAAAAAAATGTGTTCAAGTTCAATATGAACCTGGACAAAGTATAAAAATGTACAAAAAGGGGTTATTTAGGCCTTTAACCCAACAACCTATTGGCCAATCCCTCAACGGAGAGAGATCCTAGGAGAGCTACTTCACATGGAGGAGCAGGAGGCCCCCTGTTACCTAGTACTCTCAAAACCTATCAAAAACTGCAACCAACCGAAGCATACATGGTCCACACCATGAAATCTATCATTACTCAAACGAGAGATATGACTAATCTTACATGCCAAATACTTATAAAGATTGCCAAGATGATTATCACATGTATACAAGCATTCGAAGATATTGATGCAGTGGAATACCCTTGGCAAGTGTTCCTTGAAGGCATAGAGGGCATTACCTAGAATTTGGAAATAGAAGCCCCCTCCAGGAATATCCTCATGGGGATGTATACCATGCTAATGTTCCTCACCTCACATTATGTACGCGTATGTCGCACGTGTCAATGCAAGGAACTTGCCGATACACCGCGTGCGAGCCAAATGGCTCCAAGCACACAACAAGCCTAAACTAGTAAGCTCAAAGATGACGATGGTGTGTCACTCACCACTCTATGCTTGCTTCGTGGAGGATTCCTCGCCGTGAAGAAGAGGGAGACGCCGCTACGCCACGCTCAACCGCCTCGCCGCCGCAATGCTCGATCACACACACTCTCTCTCTCTCTCACGCATACACACACACACACAAGGAGATGAAGAAGAAGAAGATGGAGAGGGAGTAAGAGCACTCTTTAATTGCACAAATGAGAGAATGAGTGAATTTTAGGTTTAGTTGACTTTTATATGAGCTCGCACCATTCACACTTGGGCGCCCATGCTTAGCCAACTAATCCCTTGAATGTTCCAGTTAGAGTGCGCCTCTCATCGGCGATCACTCTTAACCTTTTCCTATTGGACCGGCAAGCCCGGTACCGACTCTACCAAGTAAATAATACAACGTCCGTCGTAGGTTACAACGTCCGTCGTAGGTGATAGGGTGTCCTTGAGCCATGAGGGTTAACATGCACCCCTTCCTGATGTAGATTCCGTCCTCGGAAGCTATTGAGTTGAAGCTCGTTCGTCGAGGTGGAAGAGCATTTGAGATGAATGTCCTTAGCCTTCTTCAGTCACCGCAAAATCAAACAACATTGGCACAGTAATTGCATTCTCATAAGCAATTAAAAAAGCATATGTAGTTGTAGGCAGACAATTTGATTGGTAACAAAATTTTAAACCATTTGTCAGCAATAATTAAGTTGCAATATAATCAAATGCATAAACAGATGTAAAGGTAAAAAATTAAACTAGTCTGGGGTCGCTAATTTAACGGTCAAAAGGCACTAAAGATCGACTATTAATACCATGGGTAAGCTTCTTAATTTTCTTTGGTCAATTAAGTTGTTTAATCGGGAGAGCGAAGTATTTCATGTTCGAGGGCTGACTAGAGGCTATACCTAGCAGACCTTGTAGTTAAGCTACGATAAAAGGAATTTCTCATGAAATCATCGCCTGACTGATTACCTTTTCTTTGACCCCCCAAAGTCTTTTCATAGTGATTCAATTTTGATGTGTGTGCCTATTTTGTATGCCTTGGGTTTTTTGCTTTTCAAAGAAAAGCGCCCACACTTGGAACCTCTAGGGCTCTAGTACCATAGGCGATACATGTGAGTGAAGTACCAAATCAAGCTGAGGTTTCTCTTCCAGCTTAAGATTTTACATTGTGGCACTTTGGTTTTTTTTTTCAACATTTTAATTTTGTCACTTTGGGGGGTCATATAACACCGTTACCCTCCCCAGGCTCATCACACTAGTAAACTCCTTTTATAATACTTAAGCTAAAGGTCAATAGGGACTAAGCCCACTAGAAAGCCCTAGTACATTTCACACAATGCTGCCTAAATCGGATTAAGAACCTAAGTAACCATTGATTAATAGGAAGGCATTCCCCATGGTATTAAGAGAAGATCTCCAACACCTAGCTTGGTCAAACTAGCTTAGTCGGACTGCTAATTTTTAAACCTAGATAAGTGATTATGACAAAAAATTACATTGAATTTAATGTTTGGTGTTAAAGAAAGGCACTAAATATTATGCTACCAATCACAATCAAAGCAGACAAACATAGATGAAAAAAAGATAAGGAAAAATGCTAATGGACAAGAAACACCTGCTTGTGTTGATGGCCGCGCTTGATTTGAAGAGTGAGTCGAGATAAAGATTCCATGAAGGTCCAAATCCTAACAACAACAACACGCTCCTGTACACACTAGGAAACACAAGGAATACCTCTAGGAGGCACATCAGTGGGAAAAGGTACCAACACTTATTGAACACAACAAAAAAAACATAAGGAACCCTAACCTAATTATTTGCACTCCCCCGAGTCAAGGGAATAGGATATTGTAGAGATTGGGGGGAAACCCTAAGGCTAAACCCCTATCCTCGTCGTCGAGATAAACAAAGTCATCATCCATGAGATCATATGTAGTCATGTAAATCTTCTTCTTCATCATAGGTACCCATGTTTACTAAGAAGGTCACTAGACGCCTATAGTCATCTTGGTCAAAAGGATAGACTTGTGCAATGGGAGAAACACTCTCTACTAAGTATGGGTCATTCGTGGTCAAGAGACGTATCAGCCATTCTAACTGCTCAAAATTCCTCTCACATGCTAGCGTACCTACCAAATCCCATTCACATGCAAGCACCGGGAATACCATGTGAAACATTTGTGAAAAGTAACGAGGGTACCTCTCACCCAAGGCAGGAGTGGATGACTCTAGCGTACTAGCCATATCTGTACACACAAATAGATGATGGTTAGAGTGCAAATATTACAAGGGTCGTGTTCTTGTGCATAATGTGTTTTTTTTATTTTGTGCTATGTCTCTTGCTCTTTTACTTTTTTATCTTATTTTTGTGAGTGTAAGTATTTATATATACATTCCCTAAGATTGGAGATTAAAAATTCAGGGAGAAAGGTTGAGAGGGGAGTGAGTGAATGATGACTGTCAGCAAACACTCCCCCTTCCTTGGGTAGATCATTTTAAACGGTAGATCATACCGTTTGAAATGATGTCGTCACCCTTTGAAACCAGTTGCTCCAAGTTGTTGTAGGTGAAGGATTTAACCAATATTTTTCAACCGCCCTATGCCTTTCATCTAGTTGCAAGGGTAGTAAGGTACTCTCCCATTATTTTATTTGCAACATTGTTGTATGTGGTGAACTTACAACGGGAGGTGCAAACTCTTTGTATGGATATGTACAATGGTAGGTGGAGGTTGTGCCGAAGCTTCTATTTCCATATAGGAACTACATGAAGAGCAAGAAGCTTCATTTGATTTCTCTGTTCCTGAGCTAGGTGGAACAAATTGTTCTTTCTTTGGTACCCAAACTAGCTTTGGAGCGGGTGTGTCACATTTCACGATTTTTTCCTTTCCACGATCTTCAATTTGTTTTGGAGCCACAGGATTGAGCTCACATGGACCCGGTGACAAGTAAAAGCACAATTTACGTTTTGGCACCCAGATTTGATCATTTTCTTCATAGTAGCTTTGGGCTTCCAATAGTTTTTTAGGAATCTAACGCAACATTTCTTTACATTTCTTGGGGCGAATGGGACGTCTCTTACCAGGCTCCTATCTTTTAGCACTGGCTATGGTCGCTAAAGAAGCTTTAGGGACCCACTTGTATGTTTTCTTTGTTATATTGGGATGGGTCTTGTGTGTCTCAAGCTTTATTTCAGCTACATCAGTTGAAGCTCTAGAGACTTGGGTTATGGGGACATATGGTCCAACCTCTTGGACATGCAATGTTTTGGGTTTTATTTCCTTAAGAGGCAATATCTCAGGAACTATGGCTTGTGTGGTAGGGCTAAGAGTTGGTTTCTGTGTTGTGACACCCCCTGTCCCCCAATCAATAGTGCATTTGGTGGCTATCATCCACGTACATCCTAGGTTTATATTACCCTCCATAGTTCCAACATGCATGACCAAAAAGTCTTGAGCTACAACCCCATTGTCATAACTGACAGAAGTGTGCCAGATTCCAAAAACCGCAGTTTTTTTCTTGTTGACACCCTTGACTTGGATAATACTCTCAGATAGAGGTGGCTTCCCTAACTGACACCACACCCCATATGATAACAAATTATATTTATCACCCGTGTCCAATAAGGCGTTATATAGCACTTTTCCATAGGTGCTGTTTAGCTCAATAGGATATCGTAGAGGTGTGTCAGAGTCCAACCAATCCTCGTCGGTTTCAACGTGGAATGCATTTGTGACTCCAAGGTTAGCCTCTCATTTTCATCTTATGCGTTGTTGTCGCTCCTTAGCCTCAGCTTGAGCTTGTATCTTCTTCAATTCTATTTGTGCCTTGGCTGCCTTTTTTGTATGTATGGCAGGTAGCTCCTCTTGGCTTAAAGGATCATAGTATCTTTTAAATTTGCTCCCATTGAGGAATCCAATGGTTTCAACTCCATCAAGAGTTTCCACACGAATGGTTCCTTGTGGGGTGATCTCACATACTCTATATGGTCCTTTTCTCACATATTTCAACTTTTTCTTTTCGTTACGCACTCCATACATAAGGACTTTATCACCAACATTGATATCTTTGTTCTTTAGATGACGGTCAAACCATTTCTTCCTCCTATCTTTCTCCACAAGTGTATTTTGCACAGCTAACTGCCTCTCTTCATCTAGCCTTTCAAGGATATATAATCGCTCAACTAAGGGGTTACCATCCCGACCTTCTTGAGAAGCTACTCGAAGACTAGGAACGACAAACTCCCATGGCATAACCGCTTCTTGGCCATACACCATCTTGAATGGTGTGCAGTTAATGGCAACTTTGTGCGCAGTACAATAAGCCCAAAGAGCTGATGTAAGCTTTAAATCCCAATCTGTGCGATGAGCTTCCACCGTTTTGGTTAAGATAGAGATTAAGGTCTTATCTCAGCTTGGCCATTTGGTTGTGGAAAATAAGGTGTGGACTTATGGTGAGCTATCATAAAGTTGGTAGTGAGTTCTTTTATTACTCCATTTATAAAATGAGTACCATTGTCACTCACAATCTCAAAGGGACAACCAAATCTTGTAATAATGTTCTCAAAGAGAAACTTGGCAGTTGACCTCGCATCGGCCTTACGTGTCGCCCTGGCTTCCGCCCACTTTGTCACATAGTCAGTGGCAACCATAATATATCGAGATTGAGTGCTACGAGCTACCAGACTAATTGGGTCTACAAAGTCCAAATCCCATTTTTCAAATGGTTGATTCACTTTAACAGGATGTAAGGGCATCCTATCCTTTCGTTGTGTGATCTTGTAACGTTGGCATTCATCACATCCTTTTGAAAAAAGTGATGCATCCTTGAATAAGGTAGGCCACCAATAGCCTGATTGCAACACCTTTCTAGCTGTTAGCTCCCTTGAGAAATGTCCGCTGGCTATACCCATGTGGGCTTCTTGCAGTATGTATAAATACTCATCCTCACAGGCACAACGTCTAAGAATATCATCCCTCCCTAGCCTGTAGAGAGTTCCTGCAACGAGAGAGTAAGGTTCACATTCTTTTAACAGTTTTCGAGCTATGTCTTTACGAAGCTCTTTGGGAGGAAAACCATTAACTAGAAAGTTCACAATCTTCTCACTCCATTCAGGTATGGTTTCGACTAAGAATAGAGAAGTATCGGGAAACTCATCATCGACTCCAGTAGGGGCTTCACCATTGGGTATGCGAGACAAATGATCCGCCATGACATGTCTTTTACCAGGTCTCACCACAACGGAAAAATCAAACTCAAGGAGAATTAACAACCATCGTATAATTCTTCCCGCGGAACAAGGTTTATTTACTAGATATAACAAGGCTTGATGATCAACATAGAACACAAACTTGTTGGCCAGAAGGTAGTAACGAAATTTCTTCACTGCATAAATAATACCTAAACCTTCTCGCTCTATAGTGATGTAGTTTCTCTTAGCATCATTCAACTGACGACTTGCAAAGCTAATGGGGTAGTCCATTTTATGTTCTCCTGGTTGAGCTAGAACACACCCAATAGCAAAGTTCGATGCATCAATATGCACATGAAAAATTACATTCCAATCGAGCACTCGTAGAATAAGAGCACTAGTCAAGGTCTTTTTCAATGACTCATAAGCATGATCACACTCCGTAGTCCATTGGAACTCAATAAGAAGCTTGTACAAAGGACGAGCTATCTCGGAAAAGTTTAAAATAAACCGTCGGTAATAACCAACATGGCCCATGAACCTTTGAACTCCTTTATAGTTTGTAGGTGGTGGCAATTCAGCAATAGCTTTAATTTTGCTCTCATCTGTGGAAATCCCATTTTTGGACACTATATGCCCTAAAATGACTCCATGTTTAACCCAAAATTGGCATTTGAAAGGGTTTAAGGAGATGCGATACAATCTACACTTCTCAAACACTTTTTGTAAGCATGATAGATGTTCTTTCCAAGAGGAATAAACACAAAGGTCATCTAAGAAAGCTTCACAAAACTCCCTCAAATATTCTCTAAAAGCAGTGTTTATTAATCTTTGAAAGGTAGCATGGGCATTGGTTAAACCAAAAGCCATGACACGAAATGCGAACACTCCAAATTCGATTATAAAGGCTGTTTTAGCTTGGTCCTCCAGTGCAATTTTGATTTGATAGTAGCCAGAGTACCCATCTAAAAAGCTATACGCTTCCTTTCCTGCAACTCTTCCAAGCACAAATGGTCCCTCCTAGTGGCGGCATTGACCTTCTTGAGATCCACGCACACTCTGAGTTTCCCATTCTTTTTTGGCACAATCACTATTGGAGACACCCATTCTGAGTGATCAATAGGGTAAATGAATCCGCATTCCACAAGCTTTTCAATATCTTCTTGAACGATTTTTGCATATTTAGGATTCATTGGGTAGAGTCGTTGCTGAACTGGTTTAGCCATGCTATTCATGGGGATTGTGTGTTGCACCACGGAAGGTGGAACACCTTTCATATCATGATATATCCAGGAAAATATATCCCTGAATTCCTTGAGAAGTTCTTTAAGTACACACTCCTCAGTCTCGGTCAGATCTTGGACAATGAAAACAGGTTTAGACTCTTCTCCTGGGTCTGCTAACTCTATTTCCTTAACTATCGCTGGACTGTCATAGACTCCATTGTTCCCATCGATAGGTTTTCTTTGAGCCTTTTTATACACAATCTTACGTTTCTCTGTGGTATAGGATTTGAAATGTTCAGGTACAGGGTGTAAGTTTATGGGGTCCTGTTGTTCTGTGGACTGTGATTTCACTTCCGATTCCTTTTGTTGTTGAGCTAACTCTTGATTTTTTCGTCTCCTTACGGTACGGCTCAACTTTGGATTCTCTGTAGCCTCTAGTTGTGCGATGTCAATGGGTTTTGGACTACACCACATAACACTTTGAAGGTATTCACCCCAGTTATCTACCAACTTCCGATGAGCATCACATGTCCCTATATAATTAAGCCATTCTGTTGTAGATTTCTTTTCACTTATTTCTAGCACGCACATTTGCTCGATATCGTCGCCTCTTATATCTCTTACTCTTCTTGTTTAATTCTTGATTACGTCCGATCTCTAGTGAAGAGTCACTAGATGAATCACTAGTTGTGTCTTCTGCTTCCTTGGATAGATTGTCATCTAGGTTACCATTGGGCCCTGAATGGTTTGTCCCCACATTTGCACTAAGATTTAACTCAGATTCTTCGTCCTCAGAGTCAATTTCAACTGATGATTCTGACCCAAATCGTGTGGACTATAGTCTTGTGAGGCGCTACTGGTTCCAATGCCAGTCAAACTTTCATCTTGTAGATCATCAGAATCTATATGCATTGCTTCTAGCATATTTAAGGGTACAAGTGGTGGTATTTCATCCCCCTCGGGTGTTACCCAGGTTGTCCTCCTATTTCCCCATGTGTCTATGGTTGCTGCTAGGTGGACCCAATCCACATTGTCCGACTCAGTCATCCCAGATAGTACATCCATATAAGGAGAATCTTCCCCAACATCAGTGTCCGCCTTACACGTGTAACAATACTGCAATGGGGCCGAGTGAACTGTGGTGTCAGATCTATGATCAATTATAAACCTATTTCGTAGAGGATGTGCTCGACCTGTCACAAGATCCACTCGAATGACAGAATCTTGGAACTGCAAGTAGACATGGTTTCTAGACCAGTCATGTACCATTTTTGCTTCCCTCATGAAAGGACGTCCTAAGATCATCTCCGATGCCATAGTGTGTTTGGAGAAATCCATAACAATGAAGGTAATCCTTATTTTATGTCCAAAGACCTTGATCTTGAGATCTTCTAGCATCCCAATAGGTTTAACAATAGACCCATTGGCCATCTTCACTACTATGGTTGTGGTCGCAAGGTGAGGTCTTCCCATAGTTTCCCAACAATTTTTAGTCACAATGCTAACCCCAACGCCACCATCAAGGATTCCCTTCATAGTTAATCCCTTAGTAGTGATTCGTATGGTTGCATTGGATTCATCACCCTCAAAGCATTGTCCCAACTTGTTAACAGGTATTTCTATAACAGGGTTCTCATCTAGGTTGGGTTGTGGATCTAAGTGTTCCTCCTCTATTGGCATCTCCCCAGCTCCATCCATCTGTGAAAATTGTGGTAGCCCAAACTTGAGTTCTCCATTGAGGAAGGCTCGAAGAGCTGAGACTAGCTCAGGGTCTTTATATAGTTTGGACATGATGGTGGTTCTAACTTCTGAAGACATGAAATCCATCAATTTGGCAATGTTTAACGGCACCTTTTGGCCTTGAGTCCCTTGACGTGGGGAAGATGGGATCTCCATTTCTTCGATAGGATCAAGTAGTCCCTCTGTAAACATTTGTTCCATCAAGAAGTGAGTACGTCCACTTTCCCATGACTTTAAGTCACTTTCTTCTTGGATGACACTAGGTATGGCTAAGGGTCTATGGTCTTGGTGAGGTTGTTGTTGCATAGGGAACACGATGTTTGTAATTTGGATCTTCCTAGGTGCTGATTCTAGATCCCTTTGGGTATCTTCTACCAAACTCCTTAATTGCTTGACTCACTCAATCTCCTCTATAGGGTTTGGAGAAGAAGGCCATTGTGGCTCATGAAGGTCTTCCTTGTTGGTTTCTATCTTAGTGTTTGTTTTGGTCTCCATGGTTTCACCTGAATCAGAATCCTCTTCAGCGTCATTCATATATACGGGGTCTTCACCAGTCCCTATGTTGGTCTTTGAACTGGGGTCTGACTTCGCTGCTTTTTGCGATCTCTTCCTTCGTGTTTTCTTCTTTTTCTGAAATTGGGCAATTGATGCCGTGTCTCTTTCCTCAATGATATAATTTTGTTTTTGGAGCATCGATCGTGTGAGTACGTTTATTGGTACCACATGTGTACTTTGTGATGGCTCCTTGGTAACTTCAATAAAGTTTAATGGTGTGATCTTCGGTGCATTTGGATTATTTGGACATTGGGCAATCAAATGATCTATGCCACATCGATTACACATGAGTATCGGCATTGTAGACGTGATCGTTTGATTGGTTTGCATTAGTGTGGCATTCTTTTGTAGCCTAATAGGATACTCGGCTACACGATGTGGACCTCCACACTCATAGCATTGAAGAGGTGGTCTCTTAGCAGTGTAGTTGATATTTTGGCCTCTTGCCGCAAGAGCAGCTACTTGATATACAGGTTTGACTTGTCCCCAATAGTCCTCCATGTAGTATTGTGGACTTTCTTCAAGCACATCCATCCCATAGGAAATATTAGGATCTATATCTTCCTCACAGCCTTCCAAACAAGCAATAGATGACTCACAACCCACTTGATTCACAGAAGTGATTCTCGGATGTGGTGGTTGCGGTCCTAGCACTGGAGGTGGTAAGGGTGTTGTTTGGACAATATTTTGGGCCCTAAGGACCATGTGTTGTGCTGTTTGTTCAAGAGGTGGGGCCGACATCAATGCAGGCACTGGAGGAGTGTCTGTCTATGCTAAGGTTGGTCTATTGGCCATCGCGCGCTTAAATACTATGCAATCCTTAGCTTGATGACCATACCTCCCACAGGCATTGCAATTCTCATTGAATTTCACTCTAAAGTAGGGCATTCACTGGTACTATGCGGTCCATAGCATACTGAGCACCATTGTTGCTCCCTTCTTGGATGCATATGATTGTTCTGCGGAGCACAATTGTCTCTAAGACTCTCTTGAATAGCCTTGGTGAGATCTGCTAAAGTCATCTCAGATATCTTTGGCTCCTTAGCAATAGGCTTTAGGGTCATTCGCTGATGCCCCGATGCTTCTAAGCTAATAGATTTAGACTCAACAGACACTCTTTCTCCTTGAATCATTAAATTATCCTCCAATTGGATCGCATTGGTGCTGACTGCTTCCCAAGTGGTTATACCTCTAATGACTAAGCCATTGTAGATATCCTCATGTCGTAATCCCCTAATGAATCTATCAAGCAATTGGTTATTGTTGAAGAGCTCATTTGGATTACATCGAGAATTCAAATGCTTCAAGCGACTAATAAAGTCTCTCACCGACTCTCCTTCCTCTCGTTGAGCTTTCTGGAGCTGAGAGGCTACACCCCAAAGTACTCCCTCTCGTATGTACTCTTTCAAGAACAGTCTCCTAAGAGTAGGGTAAATCGTTTTTTCTTCCATCCTTGGGTTATGTACCAATCCCCAACCTTTCCACTTAAGGTTAAGCTTAAAGCATTGCTCTTATGCAGGTCATTGTGTTCTCGTAGAGAATCGCATATTTGTTCAAACACTTCGATATGCTTTCTCACATCCCCATCTCCACTAAATTTTTGTGTGAGCTTGGCTATTTGTACTGCCTTACTTCTAGGCTCTCTATCAGGTGTGTTACGCATATTCTCAGCAATAGATCAACCAATAGCTTGAGCAAATGTTGCCAAGTCACCTAAGTGAGCATGCACCGTGGATGAAGGCGCTCCATAGACTACATGTGGAGTAGGTATTGGCATTGGGCTTGGCGCATAGGAAGCCATTGGGTTCCATGTTGGGTACGATGTTGTGCCATGTGGTGGTCCAAAGTTCATATGTGTGGCCCTAGGCATAGCAGACGTCGGATGTGACATGCTAATGCTAGCCAGTATAGTCCCATAGAAATAAGAACTTGGGTGTTGTGGTTGTGGAGCATAGGTAGTTGAAACAATGGACTACATGAGTACGAGGACCCATGGGTGTATACGATTGGTACACACTTGTAGGTACTATTGCAGGCATTGAGCTACCATGTAGCGGTGCTTTACTAACAAATGAGGTCCATGGCGTGTTTCTTGGCATGCCCATCATTGGGGTAGGCATGGTAGCCGTGGTGTCATCAAGGGAAATATGAGCTAGACTTGGAAAGGTGAAGCTATCACTTGTGGGCTCAGATTGCACTGAGACCCCTGGCAAAACAACATATGGAGGATCCATCGGACTTACCAAGGGAGTCTCCATTTGCGATAAGGTCGGTTGTTTAGCCTTTCCTGTATCCAAGAATCTCATGAGACCCGTTGAAGGCATGTTGATTCCCTTGTTCTGTCTCTCTAACTCAATGACCCTATGGATGACCTCACAAACTCTTTGTTGTTGATCCTCCACACTAGTAGCTCCCATTGTGGATTGTAGGACATCTTACCAACCCACATGGTAGGTGTGACCTGTGTATAGGTCGGTCAGAGTCTCTGTTTGTAGTTCGTACTCCCAGTTCTCATTTAGGAACACTCCATCTAGGATTTAGGTGCTAGGGGTGTCCTTTGAGCTAGATGCAATGTTGCTTTCTAGGGGTTGGCCCTTAGCGGTTGCTAAGTCAGGAGCACTCGATTGCTCTCTTAGCAAGGATATTGACATAGGGGCTTTCACTTTTAACTCTCTTCGTTGCTCCACCTTACGTAAGCTCTCGACTTTCGTTTCCCTCACTGCAAGGATATATCGCTCAACCTCTTGCACTTCGGCAAGGCTTCTACCATCGAGTAATATGACCTCGGAGGGAAATAACTCTGAAGAGTCAGGAGGTGCAGTGAATGAAGTATTCACGTGCACATTCTCTAACGGTATAGGGTCTACGTTGGTCATGAATGGAGAATTTACTTCCCCACCCCCCTCATTTACATCATTAGCTCCATGTTCGGAGCGAGTGGCTCTACTAAAGGTTTCCTTCAAGCGGCTAAGCACGCTCGGCCCGGACCGTGGACCCATGTCATGCATGTGTTGGCTTGAGCTATCGGGATTAGGCATTGGGAAACCCTCCATGACGTCATAGTCAGAGGAAGAGTCACTAGCCGCTATGTTCGGGTCTTGGTTTGTACTACCTTGGGTCCCCACCGAGGGCCCGGAACCTAAAGTAGGTGGATATTGAGAACTCGCGTAAGTCAAAATTCTCTCTAGTTGCTCCGTCTCTAGCACACGACCAGAGCGCAGATGTATGTGCCTTTGGCACCCTACAAGTGTCGGCGAATAACTTCGAAGGTTAACCGCTTATCTTTTTTAAGCGTCCGTTTTCACTCTTGTTTTTTACGTTTTTAATGTTTTTTAATGTTTGATTTTTTTAATTAAAGTGTGTGATAGCTCGAAACGAGCATATCACTTAGAGGGTCGCTGTGTGCTTTGCATCACAATTTTCGGGCATCTGAAGTTCCGTTGGTCCTCAAAAAATCGATTTTTAGCTACGTGTGAAGTTAAAATTCGTAATTTTAAAAGGCACCTGAGGCCTACGCTTGAGCGTGAGCTTGGGCTTGGGTCTGAGAGATATTCCCGATCCCGGTCCTACCTTTAAAAAGGATAAGGTCGCCGCGGCCTGCGCGAGAGCGCACACACACACACTCTATCTACCTACTTCTAACTAATACACCTACTGTTACACACTAACACACTCTATTAGCTCTCCCAGATCTACTTCCTACTTACTGTACACAAAAAACTAACAACCTTAATACACAGAGAATAAATGGAGTACCTTTGAAAACTCCATTAACAAAAAAAATACACAGTATACCACAAAATCCTTCTTCTCAACACACACACCCTCCTTCCTTATCTTTCTTACAATTGAAATTGCACCACAAAAGAAGCACAGAGTGCCATTCAAGCTTAGTGTATGGCATTCCCCAGCAACGGCGCCAAAAATGTACGTGTATGTCGCACGTGTCAATGCAAGGAACTTGTCGATAGGCCGTGTGCGAGCCACAAATGGCTCCAAGCACACAACAAGCCTAAACTAATAAGCTCAAAGATGACGATGGGGTGTCACTCACCGCTCTACGATTGCTTCGTGGAGGATTCCTCGCCGCGAAGAAGAGGGAGATGCCGCTACGCCGCGCTCAACCGCCTCGCCGCTGTCGTGCCGCCGCAATGCTCGATCACACACACTCTCTCTCTCTCTCTCACGCATACACACACACACAAGGAGATGAAGATGGAGCAAGAGCACTCTTCAATTGCACAAATGAGAGAATGAGTGAATTTTAGGTTTAGTTGACTTTTATGTGAGATCGCCCCATTCACACTTGGGCGTCCATGCTTAGCCAACTAATCCCTTGAATGTTCCAGTTAGAGTGCGCCTCTCATCGGCGATCACTCTTACCCTTTCCCTATTGGACTGACAAGCCCGGTACCTGACTCTACCAAGTAAATATACAACGTCCGTCGTAGGTGATAGGGTGTCCGTGAACCGTGAGGGTTAACACATTACATGCCATTAGGCTACCTTCCATCTTGGAGTTCGTCTAAGGACCGCTCCTCAATCTAAAGAATCCCTCCTTCTATATTGTCGCCATCCAACATGATATGGCTAAAATTAAAGAAGATGTTACCACTCACCTCCTACTCCTTACTCAGCGTGACATCCATGCTTGACACATATTTTACACTCTAGCCAGCAAGGGGTCACACCTAGCCATAAATTGGCAACATGAGATTAGGTTCATGCTCGGAGAAGTTGTGGAAGATGATGAAAAAGAAGGGTCACATCTAGCCATAAATTGGCCACATGAGATAGGGCTCAAGTTGCAAAAGAGCAAGATGGAACACTCTTATACAACGTTCATGAAAAGTATGTCTCATCTTACAATCATGCTGCTTTGTAACTCCTTAAGAGCAAGAGAAAAAGGAAAAGTCATGTCTAGATTTTTGAGAAAACACCGTAAAAATATTTCAAATTCTCCTTTTGGAAAACCCATGAAGAGAATTGTGTAAGGTTCTCAAAATGATTTTTTTCAATCTCAAACACTACTCCCATATTTCCTAATGGCTTCAAAAAATATATATTCACTACTTACATAGTGCATAGTGAAAGGACACTTAACAAAAAAAAAAAAGCAAAACTCACAATTGTGAGTGAATTATATTAATCAACCCAAATAGTTACAAGGTCTTGTCATGCTCGTGTTGAGCCATGACATCATCCAGGGCCCCAGATTACATCGGCTAACAGGGCAGCCACCCCAACCAACTTATCCTTGATACATAAGGTCCATTATCATGTTCTTTTGAGAACTTTTAAAAGCCAAGATTTTCCCCCGTCCTAGGCATGCCCTCTGCTGATAGCAAGGCACAAGTAGTTCTAAACCAATCCTCCGATTGTTGCTTGCGCCCGAGCGTTCATATTAGCACTTTGCTTTCTTATATAATTTCTGCGAAGCTTGCCACCTCAAGACCTCCTTCAAACACACGCCGGTTCCTTGTCTGCCATACATTATGTAGGAAGAAGTACCTGACGATTTGAGTGCTGATGAGGATGGCAAGACCACTTGAATTCTTCCCTCCAAGGAATAGATCAGTCTTGTAAAACCCAATTTTCCATGTTCTTTGGACCCACTTGCATATTTTCCCTGCGAGGCCTTTGATAGTTGGGCAATCCATGAAGAGGTGGGCCAGATCTTCACTAGCCAAACTGCACCCCAAGCATCGATCTGACCCAATTCCTCTTTCCTAAATCTTCACCCCCATCGGTAGAGCACCCCAAATTACCTTCCATAAGAATACCTTCATGTGCTGCGGAATCTTTGGCTTCCAAATGTTCTCCATTACTTGCTCCCACCTTTCCTCCGGCCATTGTTTTTTCCATATCTTGTTAAGGGGGCTAGACCAATTCTTCTTATGCAAGGACACTCTAAAGAGAAGAAAATGATGAAGGAAAAATAAAGCATTAGAAAAACACAAACCTCTTTATAACGACATGAAAAGTCTTTTGACTTTCCACTTTTGTGGGTCTTTTCATTTCCTTAGGCTTGTCACCGCGAACTCCTCCTAAATTGCTGGCACATATCTAAGTGTGGGAGCCCACATCCCACATTGAGACTCGTTAAAAATATCCGTGACAGAGAAACTAAGCAGTTAGAACTCACCCTTCACTTAGGACATGACTGTTGTCGGCAATTGTTGTTGACATTCAGCTTAAGGTGTGGGTGAGAGGGCGCAATCCCGTCGAACAAAGCTTCCACCGGTTATTAAAAAAAAAGATGTTTCGAAAGGAATTTTATTATTCTGAGATTGGGGGGCCTGCTCACCCTTGGGTTTATACGGGTTTATATCATCCTGTTATTACTTTGATACTAATTCCTTCCCTCTCCTCTTAACAACTTTTTAAATTCTAGAGTTCACCTGATGTGTGTATGAAGACCTGGGCGATCACTACTCCAAGACAGCGCAGCCCCTGCACTTCATTTGAAGACAGAGGCATCTTTCTGAGGAAAGCGAGCTCCGCGATTTCATCAGAGGTTCGTAGCGGACTTCAAGGAGACTATGCGCTCCTCCTGCGTTCTGTTAAGAACCCCGCTCAAGGACACCTCTTACAGGCTCGTATTAAGACAGATGGATTGCAGGATGACCCCTTTCTCAACAGTCTCCTCATCCAAATGTACGGAAAATGTGGCAGCTTGTGTGATGCCCGCATCCTCTTTGAAAGCATGCTCGAGCGTCCCATGCTCGCTTGGAAATCCATCATCAGAGCGTACGTTCAAGCTGGGCATTGCGTAGAAGCCCTTCATCTCTTCCAACAGCTTCTACAAGAGGGTTTTTTTCCAGATAAGTACACCATCGTCAGTGTGCTCACTGCATGCGCCAACAAAAACAATCTCACTTGTGGCCGGCACTTTCATGCCATTGTTGTCGGCAACTGCTTTATCTCAGATATTGCTGTTGAAACCGCTTTGGTGAATATGTATGGAAAGTGTGATTGTCTCATGATGAGCGTTGAGATCTTCAATAGTATGCATTCACGCCATGTAATCGTTTGGAACGTGCTGATTGCAGCACATGTCAAGCACAACCAAGGGGACACAGCCCTTGTCCTTTTCTACCAAATGCAGCAGGAGGGAGTGTTACCAAATAGCATTACCTTCATCAACGTTCTCTCCTTGAGGGTAGCCTCTTGCTGTGTAAATTATGTTGGTGAGGAAGTGCATGCCATATTTTACACCCACGAATTTCGAGCAGATATCGCCATGGGAAATGCTCTTCTCAACATGTATTGCACATCAGGCTGGCTCCAGGATGCTAGTGTAGTTTTTGATGGACTACTTACACAAAATTTAGTATCTTGGACCTCCATGATTGAAGGATATAGTCAGCAAGGGCAAGGCAAGAAAGCTTTTCAATGTTTTGAACAAATGCAGCAACAAGGAGTTCTTCCAGATCAGGTCACATACATTGGTATTCTACAGACATGTGCCAGTATGAGAGGCTTATTTGAAGGGAAGCGGATGCATGCCCGGCTGGCAAGCAATGGCATGCAGTCTAGTGTAATGGTTGGAACTGCACTTGTACAAATGTATGGAAGTTGTGGCAACATGGAACGGGCAACCACAGTCCTTGGCAGCATCACTCATCCTAATTTACTTTCTTGGACTTCAATGATAGCATTACAATCACAGCAAAAGGACGAAGCAGCAATACTCCAATCTTTTATGCAAATGGTACAGCAAGGATTCATGCCAGATAAGGTAGTCTTTTTTAGCTTGTTGGATGCTTGTTACAAACGAAAAAACGTGCTGGAAGGCAAGCGTGTACACTGTCTCCTTATTGGTGCTAGCTATGAACTTGATGATAGTGCCAGGGCAATGCTTATCAGCTTGTACCTTAGTTCTACGAGCTTGGAGGAGGCGAGAAAATTATTTGATACTGTCTCTGGAATTAGTGTCTTAGCATGGACCGTCATGATCACAAGCTGCACAGAGAATGGCCAAGACCTAGAAGCTCTGCAGTTATTCTTTCAAATGCAGCAAGAAGGAATTTTACCTGAACACCAGGCTTTTGTCAGTCTCCTTCGTGCCTGTTCTAATTTGCCATCCTTGTTCAATGGAAGGAGAATACATACTTATGTTACACAGTTCGATGATATTAGCATTGAAGCTTCGTTGATCAATATGTATGGCAAGTGCGGCGATGTAAGTGCAGCACAAGCAGTATTTAATGGAGTTTTGGAGCATGGATTTATCTCTTGGACTGCCTTGCTCGCAGCATATGTGCAACACGGGTCCAGAAGAGCTTTACAAGTCTGTAAGTTGCTGGTTGCCCGAAACTACAGACTGGATGATGCCACATTCTTACAAGCGCTGCTTGTTTGCTGTCGCTTTGGAATTGTGGACGAGGCCCTTGTTTATTTCGTAGACATGGTTCGAAGTCATCCCTGCAAGCTTGGCCTGGATCACTTTTGCTGCATGATAGATCTTTTTGGTCGAGTGGGACTTTTGGAATATGCAGAGGCCTTTACAGATTCTATACCCTGCCAACCGTCAGCAGCACTTTGGATGGCGCTACTCGGGGCTTGCCGACAGCATGTTAATGTAGAATGGGCAAAGCGTACTGCAAGATATGTTGCTGAATTGAATCAAAGCCAAGGTGGACATTATGTGGTGCTATCCAATGTCTATGCCTTATCTAGCAGGTGAAATGATAAAAAAGGAGTATCGTGATGATGTGAAAAGAAGAGATATAGGTTCTCATTGTTATTGCTACACTCCCTTCTAACCACTCTTTCGTGATGCAAGAACCTCCAAACATAGCAAGAAAAAGACCATGTCCTTTCTTTCATGAATTCTCAGAATATAATATATAATACAAAGTAAGGTGGTTGTTACTGCAAGAAGAGAGCGGGATGGCAGCAAACATCTTATCACAGGGAAAGGGGACAATAGCCAGCTGATTTAAGTGGCAAATAAATGGTTGCCTATTCAATGAGGCATTAGCATGGAACAGAGGAAGAAGAGGGTTTCATTCTAGATATTCAGAGCATGCTTACATGAGACTTAGTTATCACATTGCAACAGGTAACTAAGCTTTGTGCATGCTTGCAGCTGGGCTTAATGAATTTGTGTTTGCTTTTCCAGTCTCTGCACATGCTACTTAATGGGCCCATGCCGTCTCCATGCCATCTGAAATACATGTAGATGGTTGAGTGTACAGGGTACTTCTTATGTATGCAATTGTAGTGCCCTCTTGCGGTGAGGGATGCAGTCATGGCAATTTTATGCGTACCATGGGGCGAGGTGATTGCATATCACAATGGAGGATAAATATGCTGTTTGCGAGAAAGGTAAGAGGGTGGATCAGTGGTGGCTTTGATTTTAAACAAAGCAACTTCTGTTGAGAATGTCTTTCTTTGGGATGAGTTTGGTGGTGGAAGCTGTGATGGTGGGCTTAATGGCCATAGATTTTGGCTGTGGGCACAAAGTTTGAGGGCCGCTTCAGTTTCTGAAGATTGTTTGTACCACGCTCGAGAGTCGATTCATCAGCGGGAAAACTAATTAGATAATTAGGAATTAGGGCAAAAATCTAAGCTATTCATTGGGGTGTCTGATGATGAAGCCCAAATTTTGACCTTGAAAAATCAGATCCAGTGAAGTTTTAACCCGGAATTCTTGATTGCAATGGGAAAATTTTCTCTTTTAACCAGGATATGAGTGCACTGCATGATTGGTGGCCAGCAATAAAGAGGGGAAACATGTACATTTCCTTGAAGGGAGGTTCCACGCAACATAGTGTTTTTTAATGTCAACATAGGGTCTTCAATGTCGGCAGCACAAATATCATCCCCATTTTTCTTTATCTCTAATTAAAAAAGGAAGAATTAGATGGAATACAAGAGGACTCTTAAGCTCGGACCTGATAAAGTAATGTTATCTCAGTTCCCATGGCTTGTTGGAGTTTTGCTGACTTGCCAGGGTTACTTACCTGCTTCTCTATTTTACAGAGGTTCTCCTTCTGATATCTCAGTCCCCATGGCTTGTTGAAGTTTTGCTGCCTTGCTAGGGTTCCTTACCTACTTCTCTATTTTACAGAGGTTCTCCTTTTGGTTCTCCTTCTGGGTCCACTCTAAAGCTCAATGCTGATGGGTTGTCCTTGCCACTTTTAGGTGTGAGGTCTAGTGGTGCTGCATGAAGCTCTGACCAACGGTTTTGTGCAAGATTGTATCAATATCTCAGTCAGTCGCATAGTGATGAAGCAGGGATGTGTGACAAGTCACTGACATGGCACTACCAAGTTCCACCCAATGGAATAGATCCGGGCAATGGGCTTAAACCCTAGAAGAAGAAGAAGAAGTACCGACTTACTAAAGACCGAATGAGAGGCCTAAAAGACAAAGTAGGTTAGGATTAAAAGTCTAACCCAATCAACTTACAGAACCTTGAGGGGTTTAAACCACAAATAAAGCAGGTGCTTTTGGTACTTAGTGTTGTCGGAACTATGCTTTTGGGGCTCTGCTTTTAGGCAAGGTGATTCAATTTTGAGAAATAGAAAACATCTCTTGTACGGTTTATAAGTGTCCGAAGGGCCACTCTTTTGAAGCATCTGAGACTCTACCGAAGGGCCACTCTTTTGAAGCATCTGGACGTAGAGTCTCGGAATGTTTTAAGCTGCTAATGATTAGCCGAAGTGAAATTTGATTACAAATGTTTGCCGTTAACGGCACTAGAGACTAGTATATGGGTATATAGAGTCATTGTCTATACTGAAGAAAGTCTCTGTCCTTTAGCTGTTTTGTAAGTGTAATCGAGGACAATTACTATTCTTTAAGAGGGGGATATGTGTCAAGTCAATAATGTGGCACCACCAAGTTCCACCCAATGGACCGAGAGGCCTAATCCCTAGCAGAAGAAGAAGAAGAATAAGAAAAAGATCTACTAACTGACTAACTTATTGAAGACGAGTCGAGAAGCCTAACAGACAAAGTGGGTTAGGATTGAAATTTTAGCCCAACCAACTTACAAACCTTTGACCGAGGGGCCTAAACCATAAATAAAGCAGATACATTTGGTACTTAGTGCTTTTGGAACTGATGCTTTTAGACATCCCTCGTATCGTTTATAAGTGTCATAAGGGCCACTCTTTTGAAGCATTTAGATGCAGAGTTTCAGAGAGTTGGACCCTCGAGGAGTTGTACCTTGTGAGGACCATGCCATGGACCACCGGCTGTACCATCTCCAAACGGATATACCATGATCTTTGACATCCCTCCCGCTTGAGACCGACACCAAGACATGACTCCAGCTCTTCCATGTCAACTCAACGGGGTGATAACATTCATTTTTTCTCATATGGATCCCTACCTCCAAAATATCTTTGCCTATCTGTCCAACTTTCCCATCAAAGTCATCAGACTAAATTTGAACTCAACTTTCTAGGGTCAACTGGTGGGAGTTCTCTAATTCACCGTTGGTTCAAGGTCACTGATGCTTTTTTCTCGGTTATGACCGATCACAACCGTCAGTGCGTTCCCCTAAGATGAATGTATTTACAATCTCCATGAATCCCTCATTCCCAAGTTTGATCCCCACTCCATAGGTCAAAATCCCTTTCCCCGTCCTTGGTTTAACTTAATATATAACATAAAATTGGGTTCAACTTTCCGACCAACAAATTAACCCTCGAAATTCACCCTCCACCAAACTGTTTGATAAATGCACATTTCTAAAGTAATACTATGATACTAGAAAACAATATTCCAATCATGTAAACCAAGAATACATTTCAAGCATTTGAAAGTAGCATGCAAACTATTGCATACCTTTGCAAGTGTGCATTTATTGGGTCGTTCCCATCTTTCTTCTTTATAGAATGTTCTAATTCATTTTTTTCTTTAGTATGATTAAGGCTGTCATGCCAAGGGCATAGCCCGATGGTCAACGACCAGGCCCAAGGGGCCGACTGTGAGTGTGGATAGGGAATGAGGCCTAGGGGGCTATTTAAAGGGAGGTTGGGAGGCTCATTCCAGGCAGTCCCACCAAGGGCATTTCACTGGTATCAAAGAAAGGGCTATTTTGGGCATGAGGGCGTGGAGCCACCCACTTTTCTTCTTGCATGCTCATGCAAACTAGGGGGCCGAGGAGATTGGAGGCGGTCATGGCCGCGTAGCAGAGAACGGGGTCGAAGCCGTGTGCAGAGCCGCTTGCCGGCGAGGAAGGAGAGGACATCGACCACCACCATACATCGCGAGGATGGACTCAACTTGAGCGCGAGGCCGAGGGGAGCAAAGGATCTTTCCATGAACGATTTTTTGGCCATTATTTTAACACTATAAAACTTTAAGCGTGATAGTCAAGTTGAGTTTTTGAACGTCTTCAACTCGTCAATAATTATTTATACCAAGGTGTATAGCATTTCAGATAGCACGACTGTTCATAAAAACCCAAGATTATGGATTTTGGGGTCTGGCCAAGATTTTGTTGTGAATACGTTTCCTACTTCAGTGGATCTCCTATTTTATCTATAGCACTAAGAGTGTCTATATGAGTACGGGTTTGGGGGTAAGACCCAACACGTGGTTACTAAATCACTTATTAAGTGTTGATGGTCAATTCTTGGAACCTTCACACTTTCATCTTCAAAGCAAGAAGTTTACAAACTGCCACGGGATAGTAGAGAATTCTAACTTCCAAAGTAATAAAGAAAAACCCAAGGGGGGTCACCGACATAGGCCAAGGGCCGACTGCTAGTTGAGCAATTTTTCTACATAGTCTAACCACGCGGTTTGACAATGTTGATTTTAACCAAGGGGTTTTGATCTCAAAGGCAACACCCAAGGTTACATATGCAATATTACTTGCACATTACTGATTTTCAGTTAGAGCTCCCATGCCTTTGCAGGTGGGAAATTTGTTGAGATGTCGAGCTCTACACCTTGAGCTGGCATCCACTACGGGTCTTGGCCGCTTACGTCATTTACTCACTGGCGCGTTAGGTGACCGACACGGAGGATCTCTGCCAGTGATTCTACAGCTGGACTACACTTATAGTGCCAGCCTAGTACGCTTCTAGCGAGTTCACACTTAGTGACCGCATGTACATATGTGCTATTTTTCAGCTTTAGCACTTAGTCATTTTTTACTCTCTTTTCTGTGAAGAAGAAGAAGAAGCTTTCCATCTCTGTGTGCTTTGTGCTTGCCTTGTGTAGCTCTCTTGCATCCTCATTCTTTACATGGTATCAGAGCCTGGTGCAGGCAAGAGAGGCTAAGAGAGCAAGAGCATCACAATCCCTTTGTTCGCAATCCTTTGTTAGGGGTTTTTCGCACAAGTTTCTGAACAGGTCTCCAAAGTGCAGTATACAGAGATTTACTGTACAAGTACAGTGGTTGTGAAACGCTATATTGTGGACACTCGTTGAGTGTAGAAAGCGTTACAGGAACCACGATAGCAGGTTCAGCAGATTTACAGGTTTTTGCAGATTGCAGCTATTTTGTCTTAGTGCTTCAAGATGTCTGACGGTTTCAGTCAGATTGTTACTGAGAAGCTTGAGAAAAATAACTACCCTGCATGGAAGTTCAGAATAACAAATTTCCTAAAAGGAAAAGGTTATTGGGACTATGTAGAAGGAGACAATGAAAAGGAACCAGAGATTCCCGAGGCAAATGCTACAGCAGAACAAAGGAAAGCTTTGAGGGACTGGCAACAAGGCCAGAGCAAAGTGATGTATTGGCTGTCTATGAGCATCACAGATGGCACGATGGGCTATCTACAGGATGCTGAAACCCCCGCCATTGCATGGAGAAACTTAGGCAGAGTGTTCGAGGTGAACACCAAGGCCAGGAAGCTTCAACTAAAGTCGGAGCTAAATCAGGTTAAGAGGAACAACCTCTCAATCAATGATTATGCCTTGAAGATCAAGAGTATCATTGAGGCTCTTGGATCTATTAAAGTGTCAGTGGAAGACGATGACATTGTCCGTGCATGCTTGGATGGTCTAGGAGATGAGTATGTACATTTTAGGTCTTCCATGAATACAAGAGATGACATCCCCGTGTTCCAAGATTTGATTTCTATGCTTATTCTTGAGGAGAAGAACCTTGACACATCTTCTTCTCATGGCAGAAATAATTCTGAACAGGCCTTCTATTCTAAGTCCAACAGAGGTAGAGGTAGAGGTCGTGGTCGAGGCCCAAGGGGTTGCAGGGGCCAATTTTTGGAAGGTCAATCAAATCAAAACAATACAGGTGGCAGGGGAAACCAGTCTCAAGGCAGGGGGAGTCAAAGAGGTCGTGGTGCAGGATCAAGCAGGCAGCAACATACTCCAGATAGTAGAGAATGTTGGACTTGTGGTGAAAGAGGTCACATGTCACGTGACTGTCCAAAGGGAAAAGCAAGTAGAAAGAGAGAACAGGGCAACTATGCATCTACTAGCAGAGATGCAGATGACAGCAAAAACGAGCGCATGTTTGTTATGCAGCATGTAATGAATACAATGACTGCAGAGAATTCCACCCAAGATGATGTTTGGTATGTGGATTCAGGTGCCTCTAATCACATGACGTCTCGTGGAGAGTGGTTTAGAGATATGCGCAAACCAGATGTGTCAGGCTATGTGCAGACAGGAGATGATACAGCTCACCCCATTGCTCATGTAGGGGACATACCTCTAAATACGAAGAGTGGGAAATCAAAGTACTTAGCAGATGTACTTCATGTCCCAAACATTACAAAGAATCTTGTTTCTGTTGGACAAATGGTTGAGCAGGGTTTGCAGGTTCGCTTCAATCCAAATGGCTGTTATGTAGAAGATTTCCAGAATGGCTGTAAGCTGATCATAGAGGGCAAATGTGTGGGCAGAATGTTTACGTTGAATGTAGACATGCCTAAGGTAAAAGCTGCATTATTTGCACAGGGCACAGGTGTTGTGGCTGATGTTGACATTTGGCACAAACGCATTGGCCATGTCAATGAGCAGAGATTGCGCAGCATGCAATCAAAACAGATTGTAAAAGGTTTGCCCAAATTCAAGGTGGATGGTATGCATAAAGTGTGTGCAGCATGCCAGTTTGGAAAACAGTCAAAGGGCTCATTTCCACATGAGCGCAATGTATGTAAAAGGCCACTTGAGGTGGTGCACACAGATGTTTGGGGTCCAACCGATACTGCAAGTATACATGGTTGCAGGTATTATGTCTCTTTCATTGATGACCATACAAGGAAAGTATGGGTCTACTTCATGCGTAACAAAAGTGAAGTGTTTGGTCACTTTCAAGACTTCAAAGTCATGATTGAGAAGGAGACAGATATGCAAATCAAGACATTGAGGTCAGATGGAGGGGGAGAGTACTTCTCCAATGATTTTTCAGATTTTCTGCGAATGCATAGTATACACAGGTAGTTTACATGCAGATATACTCCACAGTAGAATGGGGTCGCAGAAAGGAAAAATAGGCACATTGCAGAGGTTGCACGTGCATTGATGAATGAGAAGAACATGCCTCATCATTTCTGGGATGAAGCTGTAAATACAGCTGTGTACATTATGAACAAGACACCTACAGCTGCGGTGCATGATGTAACACCTGAGGAAATGTTTACAGGTACAAAGCCTGATTTGGCACACTTGAAAGTGTTTCGCTGCATAGCTTACGTGCATGTACCAGATGAGTTGCGTAGGAAATTGGATCCTAAAGCAGAGAAATGTATTCTTGTGGGATATTCCCTTGAACAAAAGGGGTACAGGTGCTACAATCCTACTACACGAGAATTACGAGTGAGCAGAGATGTAGTCTTTGATGAGATGAGCAGCTGGTACAGTAATGCACATGGCACTATTGGGGCTGATGTAAAAGATGATGTGGTTGTACAAATGTGAGGCCGCAGTCACAGGTTTTGAGTGGACCACAAGAGTCCTCTTCTCGTGGCTCTGTTGAGAAACCATGGAATGGTAGACTACGTACGCAGGTTACTCCACCAACAGGTACAGGGAATGTATCACGAAAAGGAAAGGAAAAGGTTGATGAACCTCCCTTTATGGTTGATGCATCATCAGGTTTTTCACATGTAGACATGGATTCAGATGGTTCTGAACAAAGTCTTGATGAGGAATTTGGAATTCCGGCTTTTAGGACACCTGGTGTAAGGAAAGTACAAGAAGATGCTAGAGGGCAAAGGAGTGACCAAGGACCACGCGGATCTAATAGAGTCAGAAATCCAGTTCAGAAATTGACTTATGATGGGTATCTAGCGCATCACCAAGCCTACATGGCTAAGGTGATACAGGATGTGGAGCCCACATGTTTTGAGGATGCAGTTGGAAATGTGCATTGGGATGATGCAATGAATGAAGAGATGGCTGCATTGGAAGCAAATGACACATGGGAGTTGGTGCCATTGCCAAGTGGCAAGAAAGCTATTGGCTGTAAATGGGTGTATAAAACCAAGCATAAGGCTGATGGTAACATTGAGCGTCACAAGGCAAGGCTGGTCGCAAAGGGTTATGCACAGACGTATGGCATAGACTATGAGGAGACCTTTGCTCCAGTGGCAAAGATGACGACTGTGAGAGCTGTCATAGCAGTGGCTGCATCTAGAGGATGGATTATGCATCAAATGGATGTAAAGAATGCCTTTTTGAATGGTGAGTTGCAAGAGGAAGTGTATATGGATCAGCCACCTGGTTATGTCGATCCAGGTTACCCAGATTATGTATGCAGACTTCTCAAAGCTTTGTATGGTTTGAAGCAGGGCTCTAGAGCATGGTATGACAGGATTGCCAAGTATCTTGTCAGTATTGGTTTTAGGAGAGCTCATGCTGATCATTCACTCTATGTACATGAGAGTGATGTGGGGATTGTGGTCATTACCATATATGTAGATGACCTTATTATTGTTGGTGACAATGCTATGGAGATTGACCATGTGAAGGGTCTTCTCAAACAGGAGTTTGAAATGAAAGATTTGGGCGAGTTGCGCTACTTTCTTGGCATTGAGGTGATCAGGACTCCAGAGGGTGTATGGCTGTCACAGAGACAATATGCTTTGGACATGTTGTCAAAGTATGGTATGGCTGATTGTAAGCCGATTTCCATTCCCTTGGATGTGAATGCAAAGCTGAGTGCAGAGAAGGGTGATGTTGTTGAGGATGTCAATATGTACAGGAAGATGGTGGGTAGTCTAATCTACTTGACTATCACAAGGCCAGACTTGAGCTACACAGTAGGCTTGGAGAGTCAGTTCATGCAGCTTCCGAGGAAGCCACATTTGGATGGAGTACGACGCACACTTAGGTATGTGCAAGGGACTCTTGACTACGCATTGTTCTATGCAGCAGATGCACCATTAGCATTGTATGGGTATACAGATGCAGATTGGGCAGGTAGCATTGTTGATAGGAGATCTACGAGTGGCTTCATGTTCTCTTTTGGGAGTGCTGTTGTTACTTGGAGAAGCAAAAAGCAGCCTACGGTTGCTTTATCTAGCACAGAGGCCGAGTACAGAGGTGCAGCAGTTGCGGCGTGCGAGGTAGCTTGGCTACGCACATTACTTGAGGACTTGGGAGTGCAGGTGGACCAGCAGATTGTCATTCATTGTGACAACCTCAGCAGCATGCAGTTGGCTAGGAACCCAGTGTTCCATGCTAGGACCAAACACATAGAGGTCCATTACCACTACGTTCGAGAGCGAGTGTTGGCGGGCGACATCGACTTGGTCTACGTCAGCACAGAGGAGCAGATAGCGGATATCTTTACCAAGGCCCTCGGAGCTGAGAAGCTTCGACGTTTCGGGACTATGCTTGGACTCTGCGACATGCAGAGCTCGAGGGGGAGTGTTGAGATGTCGAGCTCTACACCTTGAGCTGGCATCCACTACGGGTCTTGGCCGCTTACGTCATTTACTCACTGGCGCGTTAGGTGACCGACACGGAGGATCTCTGCCAGTGATTCTACAGCTGGACTACACTTATAGTGCCAGCCTAGTACGCTTCTAGCGAGTTCACACTTAGTGACTGCATGTACATATGTGCTATTTTTCAGCTTTAGCACTTAGTCATTTTTTACTCTCTTTTCTATGAAGAAGAAGAAGAAGCTTTCCATCTCTGTGTGCTTTGTGCTTGCCTTGTGTAGCTCTCTTGCATCCTCATTCTTTACAAAATTTGGGCAGGTGCCTTTGACTACAGGTAAGTGAACACTCTGTTTAACCTCCAGGTATGGATCTGATTTGGATACATAAAATTCTAGGTTTTCATCCATTTTTGCTCTTAAGAGAGATAACAAGGTCATGCACGAGCCAAGAATTTCAGGTCATAGTATTGAAAATAAGTTTTTGCATTATGCAGTTATAGACCCACTTGTAGGGTTTATTTGGCACATTGTTGGGAGAAGAGGGGGAGATCGACCGCTTAAAATATTCAACACAAGCTTCCAAGCAATCACCATCAATCTGTCCACCTCTTCTTCCAATTTCCAAGCACACACACTCACCTAGACTCTGACACACACACACACACACACACACAGTAAACATAGAATTGACATAGACATGCTTGTAAGAGAGTGTAAGAGATGTGTAAGAGATGGAAACTAGATTAGAGAGTACACAGCAAATAACCATAGCTTAAGAGAGTAGAGAAGAGAATCTACAAGAGAAAGGCATAAATCTAGCCCCAAACTCCACGTCACCTCTCTTGTGGAGTTGGTATTTAATATATTATTTTGAGTTTAAGGTGCCAAAAATTGAGGCCCCTCTTTTACAACCACTTCACTTTTGTAAATGAGTGAAGCTCATTAGTTCTTGCATGACCCATAAGGGGAGTTCCCACTACAACTATTTACAGAGCCATAGTGGCTTATTGAAATGATGTTCTAAGATACTATGCAAATATAAAATGACCAAGAGTAATTGCCGTCGCCTCTTCATCAACTCCCCGCATTCCACTCTACAAAATCATCATCAACTCAATTAGTAAAATAAATAGACAACACATAATTAACCATTACGCCAGAGATCCCAATTGCAACTAACCACTACAACAGGAGGGTGCCCAGTCTCGTAACACACATATTGTAATATGGGGATACAACATGATCTAGGAACTCAAGGAGTTTAGTTTAGCGAGTGTGGAGCAAGGTTAATGAGGGTCCCTCTCACTCCCATCGTAGAGTGTTTGCAGTTACCTCCACGCACAAGTAGATCTTGTACTTAAAGGATGTTCTTTTTTCAAACATCCTTATATGAGACATATTACACATGTGAAGAATATGAGTCTCTGAGACTGACACTGGCACCCACTATTTCAAGTATGTGTCACAACAAAGTCCCTAGGTGCTGGTCGAATCCGTTTTTTAGACCATTTTTAGCCCGACGTGTCAGGAACAATTTCACTGGCTAGAAATTGTCGGATACTCAGAATGACTTGTTAAGGTACAAGTGTTGCTAAACAACATTAACGGATGGTCGTTTATGCATATAGCAAGGCTATGAGTTGTTAATGAAAAAATTTCAACGTTTGTACCTAGAAGTGATTAATATTTCACCTTCTATTATGGTTCAAACATTTTAGGAACGTTTGCAAATGATTGCAGCAACAAGTATTTTGTTTCTTTTCACAACTATTTACACTCCTCTTTAATGGGTGCTAGGAGCATCACATTCGCCATAAGTATTGGCAAGTGTTATCATAAATATACAGGTTCGGATCTGTTTTTGTTAAATGCATGTACACTAGGTGTTATGGGTCCTAGTGTTTAGCAAAGGTTGATTTGGACCGACATGCGTATTCATCAAGTTGTTGCTTTTGAAGCATTTTGCACTCTATGTGTAGTATCTCTATAAGATTATGTTTGGATCTACCAATCACCAATATAGGTCATGGATTGGTTTGGGTGCTTGTGGATCTTTCAAGTTAATCAAGATGGTTAACTCTATTTACCAGTCATTTGAAAGACTTGGATGATGAGTTACGTGAGAAAGTTACTTTCATCGAAAGTGAAAGGGGTACTCTTTTGGGTACACCCTAGTTGTGATAACTTGTTTAGCATACTCACATGAGTTCTAAGAAGAGTTTATATGTTATGTTGTATATGAGACGGTTTTACCAAGATGGTTGCAAAGGGACAACAATGTGAAAAATCAGGATTTTATTCATGGTTACGTTGAACCTCCCGCAAAACACATGGATTCCTGACGGATGCCACTGTGGCACATATTAGTGTATCACCACTTTTGTTTTCAAGGATGAAAACGCTTCTCCAAGGGGGGGGGGGGGGTAAAGTCATGCCAAGGGCATAGCCCGGTGGTCAAGGACCAGGCCCAAGGGGCCAGCTGTGAGTGTGGATAGGGAATGAGGCCCAGGGGGCTAATTAAAGCGAGGTTGGGAGGCTCATTCCAGGCAGTTCCACCAAGGACATTTCAAAGGCTATCTAGTTATCTTTCAAGCAATCACATATATTTCTCTAGGCATATGCCCATCCTCATCCCAGGACTCAAATAGCCTGTCTCATCCGCCATGCGTGGAGGAAGCACCTTTACACAATTTTAAATTCTTATTTTTCTTTAGGTTTTTTCAGAAAGGCTTACAGGATTACTCTACTTTATGTTTCACTCCCTGTCACAAACTACTGACGTGTCGAGTCAGTGAAGAAAATAGCCAACCTTCAGACCACGGCTGAGGGTCCTAAACCCTAAGAAGAGCAAGCAACAATAGAAGAAGAAGTCCTACCAACTTATGGGACATCGTCCGATGGGGCCCAAGTGACATAAAGGCATATAAATAAAGGAGGATCCACACACACATATAAGGATTTGTGCTGGTATGATGACATGGCAACTGTACAAAAAACCCGAATTTTGCACTGACATGATGACATGGTAGATTGTACGGGTTTTTGCATTTTCCATTGATTGTTGACGTGGTAGTTGTATGGATTTCTGTGATTTATGATGGCAATTTTTGGACCTGATGCTTTTGAGTCTGAAGGCTTTTCATGTAAATTGCTTTTGGGCATAGGGCCTTTAAATGTGAGGCCATGGGCTCATTCTCTGGCATGCTTCTGGATGAAGGTGCAGAGGATGGAGTACCGGCTTGTACTTTGATGATGCATTATAAAGAAATACCGAAAGGGGCGCCAAGGTTTGGGGCCAATACTCTCTAGGTGGAATTCCACCACTCCGTGTCGCGTGTGCTCTCTTTCTCTCTCTCTCTCTCTCTCTCTCTCAGTTCAGTTGTTATTAAAGTGCTAAAAGTCTGTTCAGTTTGTTCTTTTCTATTGGTACGTGGTGCCTGTCTTGTGATAGTGGTATCAGAGCATGAGGCGTGTGCTTTTCAGAAAACATAATGGCCCTACCAAAGAGCAGATAGAGCAAACTGGCACTTCCAAAAGTCTAATGGAATCTTATTTGAAGTATCTTCGGACCCCGAACACGAACTTGTTAGCCACTCCACCCTTACTTCATCGCGCATCGGGTGCGCTCCCGTCTTAACGGCTCATGTCTTATACGGGATAGGCCCTAAAGATCACTTACAAGAGAAGGATCTAGGATTTGTTTCGAGCTGCTAATTTTATCTGAGGTAGTGCCATGCAATGGTGGAAGTCTATAACTACCGAGCCGCACACTCCAAGGACTTGGCAAGCTTTCAAGAGAATTCTTGCCCGAAGTTTTACGGTTTCTGACATCTTCTTTTAGAGTGCAGCTTCTGGCAGAGTGGGGTATCTTGAAATGCTTGCAAGCTATGAAAACCCCAGTAGAATACTGGAAGGTTTTGGACATCTCTCACCAGGTGTCTCTTCTCAAGCTGATAACCTTGGAGGTCCGGTGTGATTGTTATTTTGGGACTACCATCGCCGCCAAAGGGACACTTTCTGTCCAAGAGCTGATGGACCATGCTTCGGTCGGCTACCACCTTATGGAAGGAACCTAACCCTAATTTTTGGTGCGGGTTTCAGGATGGAAAGTCAGTCGACTTTTTGAGGTTGGCTAATGTCGAGATTGATTTTTAAGTTTGAGTTCTGTTTGAGAGCTTGTTTGGTGATCTTGTTTGAAATGGATGGTATCTGTTTTGAACTTTTCTTGGTGCCAATTTGAAATGTTTGACTTTGGTTTTGATATTGGTTTCATTGATTGGTGATTTTACTCCCCCGTGGAGTAGTGAGAAATGTTGTTTTGGTATTGTTTGAACCTCAGAACAACGTAGATGGGATGTCTGTGGAGCGTTTTGTTGTATGCTTGCAAAACCTTCGAATGACGCAGACGGGATGTACGAGGAGCGTTTGGTTGTATGCTTGTAATATAATTGTCATTGTTACTCTCGGCCGGGACCTCGATGGTTATATGGGAGTATTAAGAAGCAGTGGTTACTCTCAACACCTCCAAATGATGTAGGCTACGATCTGGGGGGGATGTTTGGTTGTAAAATGGACTCTATATCTCCCAGCCTGGACCTTTTTAGGTAGAGAGGAGTGATGAGGGAGTTGTTGAATATCTCCCGGCCCGGACCTTGTTAGGTTATGCGAGAGGAGTGTTCATCGGAGACTTTATTTTTCTATGTCTTGTAACATGCATATGTGAGAATTTCTGTTGCATTGTGATGTGACAACTATTGAATCTTCCTAATTGGACGAGATTGCTTGGGTATGTAATTTTAATGCATCAAGACACCCGTGGAAGATCAATGCGATCTGGGTGTGATGGCTAATTTTACTACGTCAAAATATCAAGAGTTCCAATCTGGATGAAAGGAGAAGCCGACTTCTTGATCAAAAGAGCCAAAAGGAGAAGCCAACTCCTTAACAAAAAAAAAAGAGCAAACTGATTGTCCCTCAAAATGTCCCTTGGAAATTTTTGAGCTAACTTGAGTTGTTTTGCAGATATGTTGTAATTGTGGACGATTACTTTCTTTCAAGTAGAGGGGATGTCACAAACTACTGACGTGTCGAGTCAATGAAGAACAAACCCAACCTTCAGATCACGACCGAGGGGCCAAAACCCTAAGAAGAGCAAGCAACAATAGAAGAAGAAGTCCTACCAACTTATGGGACCCCGTCTGATGGGACCCATGTGCTATAAAGGCATATAAATAAAGCAGGACCCACACACAGAAGGATTTGTGCTAGTTTGATGATGTGGCAAGTGTACAAAAAACTTGGATTTTGCACTGACATGATGATGTGGCAGACTGTATGAATTTACACGTTTTGTGCTAACTGCTGATGTGGCAGTTGTACGAATTTTTGTGATTTATGATGATACCTTTTGGGCATTGCTTTTGGACCTTTGAAGGCTATATGTCAAGCAAGCAGGTTTGTGGTCATGGGGTTGAAAATTGAAGAATTGATCTCAAAGAACTCTATCATGAATGCCTCCTCAAATGTCTACATGTAGTGAGAGGGCAAAAACATGACTCAGGCGTACATCCCCATGATCACATTGCGGCTTGGAATCTCTGTCTCCAGGTTCTAGCACAAGCCTCTGGTGCCTTCTAGAAACACTTGCCAAGGGTGTTTCATTGACTCAATGTCTTCAAATGTGGTGATGTAGGTGATGATCATTTTTGCAATCTTCACCAACATTTGGCGTGTCAGATCCAGGACATCCTTTATTTGGGTGATGACCCCTTGTAAGTTGTTTACCATATACTTTTCTGAGGGTGGGAAGTTATTTGGTGATTTGATGAGGACAAGAAATCAGCAATGGTGGTCATTTACTTTTCCATGTGTAGAAGCTATCCCAAGATCTTTTTCTATTAATAAGGCAGAAAGTAGGATCGATCCTAAGATGTTGTGGTGTGTTTCTATAATAGGTTTCATCATGTGGATGCTTTTCAAACCACTTCTTCTACCATAGGGGTTGATTCTCAAGAAGTTCCAATACTTTCTCTGTTGTTACAAGAAAACCTTTGTAATCCCCCTGGTGGCTCAAGAGTTGGCAACATCTTCCATTTCCACAGGAGAGCTCTTGCTTCATTAGTGGAAGCAAAATCATTTCATGGCCACGATTCTTAACGACCTCATCTAGCGCTATCATCAAAAGTGCCGCTGATTCTAGCACTTTAAGCTCATATTGCATATAGTCTCTGTGTGATGTGTCTCGCACTTCTGAAATCCACCGTTGTATCTCATCCCTTGCATCTATTCTGTCTTTTGGGTCCTCAAAATCATGTAGCCCGCCCTATGTAGAAGTGCTTGGCAGATCCACCGAGGGAAGATCCATGCTTGTGTGCTCTTTGCCAGTTTTGCAGGTGGTGGAACATCCACTACTGATGTCTCAGCTTGGTGTCGGGGGATAATGGTGTGAAAGGTGAGCCGGGAAGGCACTGGGCCCCTGGCTGTGAGAGGTGTAGGGAAAAAAGGTGTAGCAGACGCAATTACCGACAACAGAGTTTAAAAGAAACAGTCCGTCTAATTTCCAGTTAATCGACAGAATCCATGGTTAATACATCACTATGGAGGCTTAAATGCTCTTACAAGAAGAAACCTGGCTTAAACCAAGTGCTTAAACAAGAAAATGATGAAACTCTGCTTACTTTGCCTTCTGCTCCTCGATTTGAATGGCTAATGGGCTTCGAGCGCGTTCCGAATGGCTAATGGAAGTTAAGCTTGAGGATTTCAACAGCTAATCAAGTTTAGAATAAGATTAGAATGGATTATTGGGTTTAAGGTTAGCTTGTTTGAGGGCGTAGTTAAGCTAAGCACCTTGGCTTAAGAGGTTAAGGTTATGGAGTTCCCGAGGTTTAGGAATGGCTTAAGAGCGAAATCGATTAAGCTAGGGAGATTAGAGAGGTTTAGGGATGGCTTAAGAGAAAAATCGGTTAAGCTAGGGAGATTAGAGAGGTTTAGGGATGGAGTAAGAGCCTCTTTGAAAGCTTAAGAGCTATCCTCCTTCCCCCGGATAGGGAGCTTAAGAGGTTTTTAATGAGGGCTTAGGAGCTTAAGAGCTTAAGAGGAGCTTGAGAGCTTAAGAGCTTGATTACTTAAGAGCTTAAGAGGATGTAGCTTAAAGGAGGAGAGAGCAAAGAATCAACAAGTCCCCTTTTATAGAGCACCCCACCTTCCCTTGCATGGCTTCCTACTTTCTAAAAAAAGCTAGGCACCCATTAGCGACGTCGCTAATGGGTCCTTCCCCTTGATGATGTGGCAGGGCTGAATCTCGACCAGCACCGTTTGCGGCAGGAGTGGCTCCAAATTCGTTCGCGAGGTCCTCCTGGTCTTTTTTCGCTTCTGTAGTAGCGAGCTCGTCCGAGCGTCCTACTGCGCACTACGAGTGCATCTCACTGCCCTGCGCCTCTTCTTCGCTGCCTGCACGCCGACTTCTTCCCCTTTTTCTTCTAATTGGCTTCACACACCCTTCTTTAATTGGGTGGCTATTATCACTTGCATTAGGCGGCCATCCCTTGAGTCCTTGGGCGGCCTTTTCCATTTGCTTTGGGCGGCCATACCTCCTTTGGTTAAGTTGGGCGGCCGGCCTTAGCTTAGTGGCATGGCTTGGGCGGTCTGTATTTGTAAGGGCACCACCTTTGGCATACATGCCGGCCAAGGCATCGCCCATACTCATTGCATTCCAAAAGACGACACTTTCGACAGAGAACTCAACAAGAAATTTTTATGCCTTCGTAACAGCACCACATTTTGCATACATATCGGCCAAGGTTCTGCCAAACAACTTAGTTTTCTCCAGCAAGCCGCAGCAGTGTTGGCCTTTCCCTGCAATATTTGCATTCCAAAACCCGAAAAAAGACAAATACTTCCAGATGGCACTCCAATCGAGTGGACCAGTCTAGTGCGGACCCGGCCCCCGGTAAATCTTAAACGGTCAATAATTTGGCAACCGTAAATCCAGTCACCGATCTGAAAAGACTGACACGCTCCACAAAGTGAGCACTTCAGCCGACGCATTCATTTCATTTTTATCCCCTCAGTTGCTGTTGCCCAATCCGGCATGGATCTGCAATCGACTTGAACTTTAAACTGCCATAACTTCTTCACCTTAGCTCCAATCGACGAGCCGTAAGACATGCCGGTAGAGCACATCGAGCATTGCACTTCTAGGGCACAATACCCCTTTTGTGTTCACTTCAAGCATAACACTTTTTAGCATCATTAAGGAATTTTTTGTCTCTTTCAGCCGCATTTGACATACATTCAACATTGAACTCGGCCTGCAACCAGCCCTTAATCATTGTTCCATTAACATATAAGCTTCAAACAAACTTGATATGCATTTTTCTGGCATCTTTCTTTGCATGGGAGCAGAGCTGCACGACATTCACCCCCTCCAAACCTGCACAGCCTCCGGTCCGTGCCAATTGCACTTAATCAACTCCATTTAAATCGTCATCAGACATATCATCTGATGTATACATAACATGATCCTCTAGAGGCGGATCTAAAATGGGAATCTTCAAGAACAATCTTTCCTTCTCGCTTCTTGAACAGCTTGATCCTTTTTCCTGCAATAGGCACTTTAAGCATAGTACCATCTTGTTCACATAATTGATATGTCGCATTATCAATAACATGTTGCACCACATATGGTCCAAACCACCGTTTAACCATTTTTTGCATAGGAGAGTATTGGTTCTCCAAGCTACTGTCATAGACAAGTACCCAGTCACCATCTTTGATAGCATGTGGTCATAGTCTATGCTTTCCATCAAATGCTGCCTTGTTCTTCAATCTGGCCTCCTTAAGCTTCTCTTTAGCCTGTTCAATATCCTCTTGACGCCTCTCAAGCTAGCGAATATGTAGAGCAAGCAAGTATTCACTAGACATACCTTCTTCCCATGGCATTATGGTCCAAGTTGTAACTTCTTAATTCTTCTGTAGGCATAATGGGTTTCTGTCCATGCATCAATTCGAACGGCATAAATCCTGTAACTGAACTGTGTGTAGTGCGATCAACCCAGAAAGCAAATGGCAAGAGTTTAGGCCAATCACCAATATGTCCTTCACACGCCTTTGGTAAAGCTTTAACAATAGGTGGGTGTCCTCTTTCACTCTTCCTGTTACCTTCTGGATTATTTGTTGTGGTGAGGGCGAGTTTAATGCCCACACGAGCAAAAAACTCTCGAGCTTCATCTGCATCCACCTCCCCTCTATCTGCAGTAATTCTGCCAACACATCCATACCTGGAGATAAAATCTTCAAGAAAAAACTTGCATACTAAACTGGTAGCTTTAGTACAAAAAGCTCTGCCTTCAACTTGATTTGTAAGATCTTCCCTGGAAAGGACAATATATCTCATCTTCCACACTCCTACTGGCATTGTAATAAGGTCCACCACCCACTTGTAGTGCATAGCCAGTGGATAGGTGGGATGCAACCCATCTCTATGTCGCACATTAGAGTACAATTGACATATTAAGCATAATTCCACAAATTGAAGCACATATTTGTACATATCTCTCCACCAATATCGGTCTTTAATTTTGAAAAAGGTTGCCCAGGCTCCTCTGTGTCCAGCCCATAGACTTTCATGAAACTCTTTGATCACTTGGGTTACTTTGTCGCAAATTATTCGTTGTGGTACCCCTCCTCGACGCTTTGGTTGCTTCCATAAATGTCCGTCTTTCACGAAATAGCCATAGGCCTTTTTCTTGATCTTCTTGAATTCTTGATCACTCCATCCTTCTTGTCTAGTGACAGTACTTAGGTAGCAGCCAATCATAAGCCACTCTCCATCATAAAACTCTTCAAAAAGACTTCAAAAACATGAGCAATACTACCACAGTTGGCATGTAGATAAGAAGACGTGTAGAACTTCAAGCCAACATCATCACTCGTGGTCAGCATCTCTTCTTCATCTTCAAACCTGGCTCTTGATAACATATCTGCAACGGGGTTATCTCTACCTGCAATATGACAAAATTTAAGGTTAAGAGACTTAATATAGGCTATCCATCGTAGCATGGCAATGTCCAGAGTAGAGCAGTTTGCAATCATCCCTATCGGTGGCAAGCAATCTGTTTCTACCACAACGGAAGCTTCAATAAAGTATTCTTTATCGGTCCTTAGAGCCGTAGCAATGCTCCAAAGTTCCCTCTTAACCTGTGGTTACCCTCATTGTCAAGCATTGAGCACCTTGGCTCCAAAAATCTCATTGCATACCTGTGTCCTTCAGCATCATCTTGACCTATAGCCCATCCAATACCTGTCGGGCTAGTGTCAACTGTTAAAATAACTGGTGTGTCGCATTTATAATCAACTTTCCTCAAGGTCAGAGCCTCAAGAAGCATCTTCTTTAATTTCTTAATAGCTTGTGTGTGAACTTATTCCCAAAAAAACCTCTTACCTTTTCGTAGCAATTGATACAGCACCTCTGCAACATGAGCAAAGTGTGGCAGCCAAATACGATAGAACACACACGTGCCTAAGAATCAACGAACCTGAGTAATAACTGAAGAACATGTATCCTTCATCTTTTGGATTGCTTCAACTTTTGTTGGACTTGGCCTTCTTTCTTCAGAACTGCACATGTGTCCCACAATTAAGACCTCATTAGCTCCAAAAGTCGATTTTTGATCTGAAAGTGTTAAGTTAACTTCTTCAAGCCTCGATAATATAGCATCACAATCAACAATATGTTGAGCAATAAATTGTCGGCACCCCCTCTGGTATTTTACTTCATCTTTTGAGATTTCTTCACAGCCCTTAATTGGTAGATCATCAATGAAAGGCATAGTAACATGTGGGATAAAGTCCCTTAATACCTTATTCATGCCGTTCATCATATGAGCTAGTGAATTAGTAGCACCCTGTGGCAGAGTGCACATCCTTACCAAACTAAGAGGAGTACGAATTGTAGTAAGATCCCTACTCTCCAAAGCTAACTGGAATTGGTCATATCCTGAATAAAGATCACCCATGGAGTAAATAGATCTACTTGCAAAGGCCTCAGCAAATTCATCCACAATGGGGCCAGTGCCCACATTGCAGATTTTTACCTTGTTAACTGGTTGCATATCCTGAATGAACCTTAATGTACCATTTTTCTTCGGAACAGTAAACCATCGATTAGAATACGGAGCATGTGATGGCTCCAAAATTCCCATTTGAATCTTTTTATTAAGCAAATTGATAAGCTTTGGCAAGTGAGCTTTAGGAACTAGAATAGGATGCAAGCTCCATGGCATGTGTGGAACAGTGAGAATAACCATTGGTGAAACAACACTCGGATCCACACACCCAATCTCACTTGGCTCAAAAGCGAAAGCTTTACCATAGTTTTCGAGCATACCTTGAAAACATTTGATCTCCTCTTCATTGAGGAAGCCGTCTTCTCCAACCTTCAACTGCTGCAGTGTCTCCTTAGTAAACTTATGCCCTATGTTCTTTGGATCTCTGAGTATAGGCTGTCCAGAAGCCTCCTTGATCATCCCATCACTTCCTTCTGGCAGCAGTGTAGCCACTGGCTCACTTTCTTTGCAATAGTCTTGTATTTGTCTCTACCTGCGCTTCAACAGTTTCACCTAAATCATCTTCAATATGCATAAGTGCTTCATATAAGCTTAAGTCATCATACATGTCCATTGAATGGACCTTGACCACTTTAGTTCCGCTTTGTAACCTATTTTGCCTTATCTCTTCAAGCACTGCCATAGTATCTACATAAGATACCTCTTCAAAGACTCCTGAAATCACATCATCAGATTCAAGCACATCACAACCCTGCAATTCACTTTGGATACCTAAAACATACTGTTTTTCGCACTTTGGCAAATCATTAAATTTTCTGAAAGAGACTGAATATTCATATGTTAACCCCAAAAACCCCAAAGAGAAAGCTTCTCTTTGCGAGAACTTCTCCTCACTTGTACCACCATAGTCCCGCTTGGCACTCCGAGAAAATCCTGTGCAAACCTATGTTCTCTAAACTCCTTGCGTATCTTTGGCATTGGATGATCATGTAGATTGTCCTTATTCCTAGCATGGTCAAAACATACAGTCAAGAATTGCACTGCTTTCTTACCATCTCGGCTCCGAACCCTGGCATAGGCCGAGCGATCATCCAGCACTTTGGTTTCCATTCGCACAGTCGTAATGTAGGGTTTCCCCAGAATTAAAGGATAAGAGGAATGTTCCTCGATAAAGAAATTTTGCGCATCACAGACATCCCCTACAATTACCTTAACATGGGCACATGCACCATAGAGGTCGCCTGGAAGCATATTGGCAGCTTGAATCGGCCAACCATGGTTCACATCAATAGGCCATTTCCCCTTTTTGTGAAAGTTTTTAGGCATAAAATTGATCTCCGATCCATGATCTATGAGTGCTAAGACCGGTTCTTCGATGTCGCCAAGCTTTACAACAGTTTCGGTTGTTGCTCTTGCCCAATGAGTCCTTGAAAAGTGACTCCTTGGTATGCTTTCACGATCTTCATCTTCATTGAAATGAACATGCCTTACCTTAGGTACGGTTGGATTTGACACCACCACAGACCTCGACTCTTCTTCTTCTTCAAGATTCGCCAAATACTCTTCATAGTCGTCTAGAATTGCTTCAATGTGGCGTACCGCCTGGCTCTTCACCGACTCTGGCTCCTGTTCACTTGGTATCTGTCGCTTCCTTTTGATGATATCTATTATCTCCTCGTGAAACTCACGTTTGGAAATGCCCAATATATCACCCAGTGTGAGCTCCACCTTGCTATGCAGAATTCGCTCTTCAAAGACTTTCTTTAAATCTGTAGCTAATTCAATGTCAGACTTGAGCTTATAAGAGGGTCCCCTGGGTTTACCTTGATTTTTGTCTTTAGGTGCATCCTCCATCACCACTTTAGGAGCAGGCTTAGGAGCAGGACCTTCTTCTTTTTTGTTGTTGAATCTCGTTGTCCTTTTTGATGTCCCAGGAGCTTCTTCATCTCTTTTCCGCTTTTCCTCCACCATAACCTCATTAGCTTGACACTTCGCAATGAATGCATACACCGAGAGGGAATCCACTGGATTAGTCCACCCTGTGGTTTCTCGAATTGAATTCCCTACTTGTCGCAGCTTCCCATAAGTTACCTGCCCAGTTTTTGTTGTCCTCAAAGCATAAGGCCATAATTGACCCTTGGTACCTGCACCATCTTCATCACCCTTCCCGCAGACTTGCAGCCCATATGTAGCTGCCTCCACAAGAGCAACATTATGTTGAATCTCTTCAACTATCTTCTTCATGCCGCCCCTACCGAAGTTCAAGCGAAGCATCTCACCTGTTGCCCTAAGGTGTATCTTATTGTCCTTCTAGAACACCACATTCCTTTTATAAGCTTTGTCAAAATCATCACATTCTTTAACGTATTTGTGGTCTTTACTGTCACACCACATGCATCGGTCCCATCCTTTGCGTGGTGGCTGTTGTTTCTCGCAATAACTTTCATGCAGACAGATTTTTGTTCTTCTTTTGCACCCACTTCATGAAACTTTGCCTGGTTACTCTTTGCGAATCCTCCAGGAAGTATTCCTCCTGAAGCGCCTTCTTAAAATCCTGCCAATTTGGGCCTTGAAGCACCTAAATCTCTTTAATTCGGCTCCTAAGTTCTGGATACGCAATCAAATGGAACCCTTTCACTGCATTCTAATCATCAATTCCATTATCTTCCATTGCCTGTTTGTAGATATTGCAAAATTTGCTAATATCCCGGCCTTCAAATCGATGCAATTTCTCGGTAACTATGTGTCGAGCTTTACGGATCCTCTCCTGCAAATTGTACTGCTGTTGGGCAGCCTGCTGTTGTTGCATGTAAGCAGCAAACTACTGCATCATCTGCTGCATGGCAGCCTCTTGAGGTGTTGACATCCTTCTTCACCACACTGCTCACCCCGACTCGTTTCACGTCGGGTTCACCAAGAATGTCGGGGGATAATTGTGCGAAAGGTGAATGGGAAGGCACCGGGCCCCTGGCTGTGAGAGGTGCGGGGAAAAAAGGTGTAGCAGATGCAATTACCGACAATAGAGTTTAAAACAAACAGTCCGTCTAATTTCCAGTTAATCGACAGAATCCATGGTTAATAAATCACTATGGAGGCTTAAATGCTCTTTACAAGAAGAAACCTGGCTTAAACCATGTGCTTAAACAAGAAAATGATGAAACTCTGCTTACTCTGCCTTTTGCTCCCCGCTTCGAATGGCTAATGGGCTTCAAGCAGGTTTCGAATGGCTAATGGAAGTTAAGCTTGAGGATTTTAATAGCTAATCAAGTTTAGAATAAGATTAGAATGGATTATGGGGTTTAAGGTTAGCTTGTTTGAGGGCGCAGTTAAGCTAAGCACCTTGGCTTAAGAGGTTAAGGTTATGGAGTTCCCGAGGTTTAGGAATGGCTTAAGAGAGAAATCGGTTAAGCTAGGGAGATTAGAGAGGTTTAGGGATGGCTTAAGAGCCTCTTTGAAAGCTTAAGAGCTATCCTCCTTCCCCCAGATAGGGAGCTGAAGAGGTTTTTAATGAGGGCTTAGGAGCTTAAGAGCTTAAGAGTTTGATTACTTAAGAGCTTAAGAGGATGTAGCTTAAAGGAGGAGAGAGCAAAGAATCTATGAGTCCCCTTTTATAGAGCACCCCACCTTCCCTTGCATGGCTTCCTACTTTCTAAAAAAAGCTAGACACCCATTAGCGACGTCGCTAATGGGTCCTTCCCCTTGATGATGTGGAAGGGCTGAATCGACCAGTGCCGTTTGCGGCGGGAGTGGCTCCAAATTCGCTCGCGAGGTCCTCCTAGTCTTTTTTCGCTTCTGCACAGCAAGCTCATCCGAGCGTCCTACCGCGTGCTACGAGCGCATCTCACTCCCCTGTGCCCTTTTCTTTGCTCCCTGCACGCCAACTTCTTCCCCTTTTTCTTCTAATTGGCTTCACACACCCTTCTTTAATTGGGTGGCCATTATCACTTGCATTGGGCAGCCACCCCTTGAGTCCTTGGGCGGCCTTTTCCATTTGCTTTGGGCGGCCATACCTCCTTTGGTTAAGTTGGGTGGCCGGACTTAGCTTAGTGGCATGGCTTGGGCGGTCGGTATTTGTACGGGCACCACCTTTGGCATACATGCTGGCCAAGGTATTGCCCATACTCATTGCATTCCAAAAGACAACACTTTCGACAGAGAACTCAACAAGAACTTTTTATGCCTTCGTAACAGCACCACATTTTGCATACATATCGGCCAAGGTTCTGCCAAACAACTCAGTTTTCTCTAGCAAGCTGTAGCAATGTTGGCCTTTCCCCGCAATATTCGCATTCCAAAACCCAGAAAAAGACAAATACTTCGAGATGGCACTCCAACCGACTGGACTGGTCTAGTGCGGACCCGGCCCCCGGTAAATCTTAAACGGTCAATAATTTGGCAACCGTAAATCCAGTTACCGATCTGAAAAGACTGACGCGCTCCACAAAGTGAGCACTTCAGTTGACGCATTCATTTCATTTTTATCCCCTCAGCTGCTGTTGCCCAATCCGGCATGGATCTGCAATCGACTTGAACTTTAAACTGCCATAACTTCTTCACCTTAGCTCCAATCGACGAGTCGTAAGACACGCCGGTAGAGCACATCGAGCATTGCGGTTCTAGGGCACAATACCCCTTCCATGTTCACTTCAAGCATAACACTTTTTAGCATCATTAAGGCATGTTTTGGCCCTTTCAGCCGCATTTGACATACATTCAGCATTGAACTCGTCCTGCAACCAGCCTGCAACCAGCCCTTAATCACTGTTTATTAAACATATAAGCTTCAAACAAACTTGATGTGCATTTTTCTGGCATCTTTCTTTGCATGGGAGTAGAGCTGCACGACACTCGATGGCATTGATGGTCACATACTTCTTTTTAAGCTTGATGACATGTGGTGTTGTCTAGGAAGCTAACTTTACATATGCCTTTGCCAAATGCTCTTTAAGGTTCCTTATTTCTTTGTCGTTTTGGCTTTAAATGGCCCGATGTCCTGTAGTCAAGATCTGTTGGTCATATCTTTCTTGGACAGTTCTTCTTTGAGAGATTTCAACTCTTGCATTGTTGATGTCGGAGCTGATGAAGTAGAGACAGGGGTGGGTGTGTCTTGCATTGCCAAAAGTTGTGTCAGGGTGCTTTTGACTACACCGTAAGACTCTCTCAGTTACATTTTTTTGGAGCTCCCTTTCAAGTTTCTCTTCAGCCCTTGTTGATCAACTTGTAGTTGGGTGTTCACCTAGTTGAAATTTTGAGCCGCTTTGTAATAGTAGACAACATTCTATTTTTCCTTGTTTAGCTCATCCCGTAGCTTTAGTTGCATGCCTTGTAGCTCTTCAACTTTGTGTTGTAGCCCTTGCTTTGCTGCTTTTGATTTTTCAGCTTCAACTTTGGTCTCTTTCAAATCCAATTCACGGAGGTTATTGATAGCTCTTTGACATTAGAATTGCATCTTGATATGTTCTAGGTGTTCATCAATGTCGAAAGAGTGGATGAGCTTATTTCCATCCTTGATAATTTCTTTTGTGCGAGGAGACACTCGTATTTTTTCTGATGTATTTAGTCTGCTTGAGGTGCTTGCTTCTAGGTCTTTAACCTTTGGCATTTCTCTAGTCTTCTCCTACTCTTTCTGTGATTGGTTGGGGAAGTGGACTTAATCTTTTCCAGTTGCACCCATGGCAATTATTCAGGCTTTGTCTCTTCCTTTTTTGCCTAGTAAATGGGCTCTTGAGCAAGAGGAGGTCTGGCTGGCTAGGTGGAGAGCGGTGGCACATTTTCAGTGTGAATTTCTGAAGGTTCCACACTCGTGTCCTCCCTTGGTTGTTATTCTTCACCCTTGTCCTTGTTTTGAGACTAATGGGAGTCATCCAATGATTTGAGATCATCAATTTTTTGCCTCTTTGACTCCTTTTGTGCTCTTTGTGTAACTTTATGCTTAAACTCACTGTGGATGCGTTGTCGCATGGTGCCGTTAAGCTCCACATTAGCCATGGATATCATTTTCTTGTACTACTTTATCTTCTCTAACATTTCTGCCTTTTGTTGCTCCAATGGATTATCTTGATCATCATCCCTTCATCATCTACATCTATTTCCAGCTTTTTCTTCTCCTCGGCTACCTTCTTTCATAGTTCTTCTCTTTGCCCCTAAGCTTCTTCCATGGATCTTTGCATCTGAGAGTTAGGGATGTGGTCTCTCTATTTTGCTGACTTTAGTTTGACCCTCACTTTATGGACAATGTATTCTTCCTCCTCTTTATTGTCTTCTTCATCCTCAGAGGTATGATAGTCTGAAGGCGTGCTTGTGTTTTTTTGTTTGATTTCCCCGTTGAGGTTGATACCTGATTCTATTTCTTCACTATAAGATGTCTTTTTTTGAGAGTTTTGTCCTGTTGATTTCTTTGGAGCTTGAGCTATCGAGGGTCCCACCACTGGTCTGACTACATGCTTTGACTTGTGCATGAGGTCAAGCTATGACTAAGCTGGTGGAAACTGATCTATCACCCCAAGTACTTGATAGGCGATTCTAGTTAGGAATGGCCCTCCATTCATGTATGTCTTGTTCCTTTTGCTGCTTTTGAGATTGTCTTTGACTAGGTTTTCTAGTATATAAGCTCCCAGGTTGCAGCGAATCATTCTTTGCTTTGAGATCCCAATGGCCATCACTACTGCAATGTGCAAGTTTGGCTCAGTATACCTTGGCGGCTTTTAGACCTTAAGATGGTGGGATAAGAGTCACAGTGGAAACTCCTTCTTTGAGTACACCAAGCCCTTGTAAGTGAACTTGTGACCTTGCTGCTTGACAAATGCTTTGTCATTATCTGCAACTTTGGTAGTGAGCAGCAAGTTATGATTTTTGGGAGGTAACTTTATTTCTTGATTGATCATGTCAAAGGTGATCCAAACTTTCATTGCTTCGACGTCTTTATCTGTCAAGGTATCCTCTCCATTGTACTGAATGGAGGACATGAGCTCATGTGGTCTTTGAAAGTCAGCCCCCCACGGTTGTAGATGGAAGAAAGTATCTATTTGTAGACACTACATTCTTCAATGACTTCATGTTGTTGATGCAAAGTCCATAGTTCTCTTGGGAAGATGGTGGTCTTTACTTTCGTTCCATCCGCAACTTCGAATCTCCCAATGAAGATATTTGCAAGAATCTTAGCCAATCCTCCTCCGATATGTGGGCTTTCTTATTTGAGGAGATATCCACCACCTGGGGGGGGGGGGGGCTTCCCATTGCTTCCTTGGCAATTTGCAAGGAATCCTATGAGGGCCAAAGCAAGTATTGGTTGTACCAAACAGAGGTGTCTTGGACACTCCTTTGGTAGCACTTTACAAGCCCCATCTTCATGTGTTACGTGTAAAATAAACTAGCATGTTATATATCAATGGATAGATTTTTTCATGTAGAATCTAGAAGTATAAAGTTCAACAAGTTTTGAGTTTTTTTGCAAAAATTTACCGGTCCCCACTTTTTTTGAAGGGTACCACCAAAAGGTGCAAAAAGTGGTAGCACCAATACATGCTTTTACCCATGATCATAAATTCAAATAATTAGATCCAGACATTGGTCAAATTGTTATCAAGAAAAGTCGTTAAAACACAAACTTGACCATAAATGAAAAATGAGCATAACTTGATCAAAACAAGCTCAAACATGACCAAAATTCATAAGTGTATCTAGGACTACTACAGGTAGTAGGTTGTGTGGTTGCAAGTCAATTTTGGCTCAGAGGGTCATGGATCAAGGGTCATGGATCAAGATCCATCTCGGGACAAAATTTGAACTTTTGATGATACCATCTACTATAGCATGCTTTGGGGAAGCTATGGTTCACGTCTTTTGGAATTTGGATTATTGGTTTGTAATTCATGCCAGCTTTTGAAAAACAAAATTCGAACTTAAAGATTTCTGGCATTTTGACAGGGCTTTTGAAGTTTAACAAAATTGAAATTCTAAGGTTAGGTCTTCTTTGACATCTAGAGTCTGAGAGTAGGGTTTTTGCCTAGGAAGCTTGCAGGGGGTCATGGATCGTGATCCATGTTCAACAGTCATTTGAGGTAAAACACGGGGAACCTGTTCCTATAGCATATCCTAGCACACTGCTGAAGTTATTTTTTATCTTGGACATGTTTCTCTCTAGTTCACTCAGTTTCCCAAGTTATGGACCAGTTTGGTTTGACATTGCCATATTTGGTTTTGGTTGGTAATTTTGATCTTTGATTGTGATCAATCTATTTGGCATTTGGCTCTTCTGATAATTTGGAGTTGAAGAAGAAGCCCAATCCCAGTTGTCTATTGAATTCCACCCTATTTGGAGTTTGTTTGGACCCTTCAAGCCTTTTGGGAAGTTTGACTCATTTCTCAGGCAATTTTTGGAACTTCTTTAGTTACAAGAAGTTCAAAAACCTCTTTTGATTCCACAAATTTTCCCACGACCACAAGTTCTACAATTGACATTGACTTTGCCCAACTTGAAAACTGAAGCACTTGAAATGATTAAACACTAAAATTTTGACACACTTTCCCCTTAAAGACCACTGCACACAATTTTTAGTCCATTTTTTATCAATCTGCTTCAGGGGGTCATGGATCACGATCCATGTTCTGACACAATTTTGCACAAGACTTATAGGCTAGTTGCTTAGGCATCTTGCCTAAGCTATCTTGCCTAAGCTATTGGTGCACTTTTTACTGAATTTGGGTCAAATTTTTCCAACCATGGGTGAAAATGTTCGTCTCTCGCCATGGCTCCTTTGCGCCTACACCCTCCATAGCCATCACTACCCCAACAACTGGTATGAGAGCCATGTTGTGGTGCTTGTGAGTAGTCCTAGGCATTGGTGTAAGACATGTAGAGGCGCATGGCGTTCTAAAACACTGACTTAGAGCACAAGTTGCTGGTCATTATGGCAAGCTCAGGTGGCTTAGCATCTCAAAAGGTGGTACAATAGTGTGTGGTGGCACATAGCATGGGCAAGTCTTGCAAGAAGCTTTTCAAAATTCCCTTCAACACTATGATGGACTCCAATTGTGGCGCTATTGGTGACAAAAAGGCAAAGTGGTTCTTCTCATTGTCAGTGCTGTCTACAGAGCATCCACCATTTTTCTTTTGTTCCTTTTCATACTATTTGTAAAAATCCCTCTCCTATTTTGAGCTCTTGGCCTTAAGCAAATGCTTATTCATGCTCAGCCTCATCCGTGTGTAGCATGCCAAAATCTACGGTTGCTTTTATAGATGAGATGGATTACAATGAAATCATGCCAATAGAATCCAAGCAAAGAAAGAAAATCTCCCCTACTTTAGGTTTGTGTGACTCATGTGTATCAGTCATTTGGGTATCGGGGTTTGCCAAAGGGTATGAACAAAATGTTTTGGAAGAATCAATTGATACACCCTTGATGGTTGAGGCTATGCTGGAGCACTATTTTGATAGGTTGTGTATGCTTGTTGGTGGCTGGCCAATACAATCAAGTTGTGGCTGGGATGAAAAGGATTCACAATGTGCAAATGGATTGTGCATCATGGAATGGAGAATAGATGTTAATTTCTAAGTTTGTATTTGTTGAGGCAATATCAGAGAGTGATGTTCTTTAGTTTTCAGTTTGTTTTATGTTGCCTTTTATGTCAATTATTTGTCAATAAAATGTATGGGTTATAAACACTGCCACACATAAGTGGTAAGCCCGCCCTTTTATGTTTGGTTCTACGTTCTGGTTGTCTCACACTGATAGTTGTTTGAGGGAAATGCACACACACACACACACCTATGTTGTTGTCAAAGGTGGGGGACTTCTACTCATAGTTTCAGGTGACTGAACTTTTCCATGGTTTGTCTCGAGTCCATAGTCACTGGTTTGGGCGGGCGGGGTGGGGTGGGGGGGGGGGGGGGGGGGGGGGGGGGGGGGGGTTTGCTGGACTCCAAGCCCAAATTTGGTTCAGTGGTATTAGCTCGTGGGAACATCTGCCAAAGGCATGCAATTAGTAGAGTTATTTTGCATGGAAGGTTTACTCTATATATATGTAAATCTTATTTAAATCGATAATTAAGCGTGATTTTTCTTCTCTCTCTCTCTCTCTCTCTCTCTCTCTCTCTCTCTCTCTACTGTTTGGTTCCTCTCTCACCATGGCTCCTACGTGCCTACACCCTCCATAGCCATCACTACCCCAACAACTACTGCATCCAATATTTCATCAGAGAATGACATTGAAAATGGATCATTGATAGTGGTTGTGTAATGGAAATGGCCTATGAACTTTGAGAGTAGCCGAATCAGGAAATTAGATAAAGCACTTCTGTGAGATTAATTTGTGAGCATAGTGGGTGAACTTAATTGATGGTAGCAACGTAAATATGGTACTTAGTTAACTTGGCATGAACAATAATTTTGCAAGAGAGAGAGTTTAGAGAACATGACTACAATTGAGGACCGGATTCATACGGACCCGGTCCCCCCTCCAATAGGCATTTGTATTATAGTTTCTCCCATCAAGAGAGACTTGGAACAATACAATATTTGTGTTCCTTGTGACCTAGGTGATGCAATGAATATGGAAAGCTTCATGCATCACAAGCATAACATAAACTTTGTAGAAAGCATTAGCTATCCCAAGCCTCAGTCCCAAGGCCTCAACCACCTGCGAAGGTGAAGAGAGCTAGCGGGGAATGAGGGTAGGGAAGAGGAAGAAGAAACATTCCATAGAAGAAAGAAATAGTTCCTCACTTATCATCACTCTTCTTGCTAGCATACATAATAGCATAATAATTAAGATGGAGAAGATGGCTAGCTTAATCATTGAAGCATGACTCTTGGTTGGAATTGTATTCCATAGCCAAGAGTGTTGGTGTAGGCTCTCACTTATCACAAGCTTGGAGAAGGAGGTGGAGTTCCTCTACTTTCACCAAGTGAGAATGAATCCAAAAAATGAGTGTGTGAGAGGTGTGTACCCCCCCAACACACCCCTTGCTTGCTTGGAGCGAGTTCTACTTTTTGCTCATGCCTGAAGCTCATTGGACCCCTCTCCCCCTAGCCAATCATATGCACCATGCATTTCAAGTACATGGGTAGTCTTTGGACAAGTGTCCTCCTTACCCCTTAGAGAGAGAGAGCTTGAAAATATTTAAATATTTGTTGTATGGAACTAGAATCTCAACGGACCCCTCTTTAGCCCAGCCAATAGCATTCAAGCACACCATGTGGCTAAGCATAGGGAATGTCTGACATGTGTCCCATGTGCCCCTTGAGAAAAGGGTTCCATTTGGGTGAGTGGGAGGTTGAGTCAAAGATTCCCCTAACTTTGGGGCTTCCCCTTCCTTTGTAGGGTCTCTTTTTGACTCAAGCACCTTACCCCCCATGCATAGGGAGCTTCTCAAGCACCCTTCTCATCAAGCATGACAAGCACCTCAAGCACCTTAGTCATCAAGCATGACAAGCACCTCAAGCTTAGGTTGGGTTCCCACCTCAAGCTCAGCCCTAGATTGCCTAAGGTCAAAGGACTTTTAACACTAACCATTGGAGGTCTTTAATGAAGCTAACCCTAAGGTCTTTTAAGCTCCATGCACATTGCTCTTTGATAGACTACCTCCTTTTGGACCCCTATTGAGATGTAACCATATCTCCTCTTGGTCCCCTGCTAAGGTAAGTCTAGAAGCACTTACTCCACATTTCTCTTTGATAGACCATCTCCTTTTGGACCCCCTATTGAGATGCAACCATCTCTCCTTTTGCTGCCCTGCTGAGATAGGTCTGTCTCTATTCTAACTCTTGTTCCCGTTTATTCTCCCACATTAAATGATCAGTTTAATATGAGAAAATCGCATTATCTCTCTCTTGAAATCATAGTCGTCCTCGTCTATGAGGTAGAGAAGATAAAGCCTAGTCATTAGTCCATGTTTGTTAGCGGTTAGAGGATCCCTTTTTACCCTACGACATCATTCCAAGATGGACGACTAATCCATTTGGTGCTTGGGAGATGTAGCTACCGCAAGCATGTCTGCTCTGTAGTCCATATCATACTTCCAAACTAGAGTGACAAGTTTTACTTGGTGTTTGTGAGACGTCGTCACAACAAACATGATCCTAAGCATGCATACTATTTAAATTTGTGCACAATAAAAAGAGAACTAGTCTTATAAGACAAAAATGTTGTTCATTTAAAATGCATTTTCATATGATTACTTTAAGGCATCATTGTAAGCATTGACAAGGTTCATATTATCCTTAAGATAGGTTCTTTGCATCCATCTAGCATCTTTAAAAGAATAATTCTTAAACTTAATAAGATATCGTTAGATAATCTTACCGTTTCTTAATACCTTGTCTTCGTGTCATAGGATGGACTTCGGTTGATGTACTTGATCTCCAATTTTTGGAGGGTCTGCAACTATTACTTCTTTTGATGGTGCTCCTTTGTAAGTCTTACGTAGGCTCTCATGGAAAACATGATGCATGAGCCAATGTTTGGGGAAAATTTAATTGATAAGCCATCTCAATGATTGGCTTAAGAATTTAAAAAGGAACATAGTATCTTTCTACTAGTTTAGCATAATACTCTTGGTGGCCCATAGGATTCTTGCCCGTAGTATGACTTAGACAAGCCTTGAGAAACTTTAGCAAGACCCAATCATTTTACTTAAAGGCTAAGGCTCTTATGTGCTTATTAGCAGCACCCTTTTTGCCTTTTCTTTGAGATGGATATAACCTCTTTAATCTTTAGAAAAGATTCTTGTGAGTCTCGGCTATATTCATTAGTAGCAAAGATCTTCCCATGTACTTTAAGTAGTAAGGGACTTTTGGATCTTCCCTCTTTAACTTTGAAAGGTGCTTTCCCCATAGAAGTATGTACATTGTCATTGTACACATACTCTATAAGAGGTAGGTTTTTCTCTCATTGAGAACATTGATCTACTTACATAACATAGGCTTTTAGTAGATCAAGAATCATTAGATTAGTTATTTCACTTTGGTCATCCGTTTGTGGATGATAGGCCGAAAGAGAAATTTAACCTACCTCCTAGACTCTCAAAGAGCCCCTTCTAAAAATTACTGGTCATTCTAGGATCTTTGTCCAACACTATGGATGTTGGAAGGCCATGATGCTTGAAAATTTGAGATCTGAAGAGGGTTGCCATTTGATGTGACTTAATAGTCTTTTTGACAGGCATAGAGTGCATTTTCTTGTTAAGCATGTCGATTGAAACAATCCAAGTTTCTTCCCTTGATCAAAATTCAACTTTTGGTATACCGGTCATTTTGAAACATACTCTTGTATGTTTACTTTTCATGGTAGAACAACAGAAATACATTTCTACTCCTTGAAGAGTAGATTATGGATTCCCTCTTTGCCCCACATAAGGAGAAGTATGGGATTCATACATGACTTTCTAATTGTATGGATGAGTCACACATAGCCTATTGCCGTTTGGAAGATAACCATACTTCAAGGTGAATGGTTCTTTTTTCGTCCCTAATGCAAAGGCTATAATTACATACTTAAGGTTTCGATCAGTAGCATACTCATCTACCAAAAGATAGATCAATGTGAGTTGCTATAGACACAACATTTACCCTTGGTCGTTGTAAAAGTGAATCGACCACTTGATTGTGCTTGCCAACAACGTGAGCAATATGAAGTTTAAATTTGCAAAAGAAAAATTTCCCACCTAATTTGTTCGTCAAAGAGCTTGGTTTGTGTCATGAAGTTATTGAGGCTTTGTGATCCATTCATAGGATGAATGGAGTCCCCAAGAGATAGTGTTTCCATGTGTTTAGGTCATATAGAATAGCTATGAGATCTTTTTTGTATTTGCCCAATACTCACTTATCGAAGTTGAGTCTTTGACTCTCATATGCTATGGCATGCCCTCCTTGAAGAAAAATAGCTCCAAGGCAATTACCAGAAGCATCACATTGGACCTCAAATGGCTTTGAGAGATCTAGTAATGTGAGCACATGTTGAGAGATAAGATTCTCCTTAAGCTTCTTCAAAATCTTCTTGCACTTTTGCAGTCCATGAATACTTAACGTTCTTTTCTGTTAAGTCATGTAATGGGCTTGCTATTAGCGAGAAATTTTTTAATAAAGCATATATAGTATGCACACATACCTATGAAGCTTTGTACCTCCTGTAGATTCCTTGGATTAGGCCATCCTTTTATTATCTCTAAATTTGTTGGATCCATACAGGTGCCATCTTTAGAGATAATGTGACCTAAATATTGAATCTCTTTTAGGAAAAAAATTCACTTTTCTTTTGATTAATGAAAAGCTTATTCTCTATCACAACTTGAAAGATTACCTGGAGGTGTCGCTTATACTCCTCAAGAGAATTTGAATGACATGAAGATTTTTGTCCATCATGAGTTTGAATGCGTTTGGAGCATTTGTCAGGCCAAAACTTGTAAATTATCAAATAGACCTTCTACCCGCGGCACGGGAAATCTATTTTTGATAGTTATCTTATTTAGTGCTCTATAGTCGACACACATGTGATACGTGTTGTCTTTCTTTTTCACTAAAAGCAATGGTGAACAAAATGGAGAGAACTAGACCCCACCATCCCTTTTTCCACCGATTCATGCACTTGCCTCATGATCTCCTCTTGTTGAGCTTGTGAAACTTGATAAGGAGGATTGTTAGGTAGTGAGCTTCCTGGTAGGAGCTCAATTGCATGGTCATCATCCCTCATTTTAGAGGTAGCTCACTAGGGATGTCATCAATGAAAACATCTTGGAATCCATTTAGGAGATTAGACAACTCTAATTCGTGTTGATTCCCTTTATTGCAAGGATATGGTGTGCCCCAACTCATTAGCATCTATGTACATGCTCTCTTCCCTGTAGGTGAAGTGGATTCTCCTTTAAGGGAACTTCATATTGGAAGCCACGCGGTTAAACCATGGTTCCCCAACGATAATATTCTCATGTTTGAGAGGGGAGATGAAGAAATCCTTCTTGTCCGCATAGCTTTGGACATGAAGCCTCAATTTTTTAATTAAGGGAGTAACTGAGATGTCATGTCCCTTGATAGATCCATCGGCATCTCCCATCTCGTGGGCTTGTATGCCTAGCTTGGTGGTCAACTCCGTGAATATGAAGTTGTGAGTTGAGCCAGGTTCAAACAAAATAAAGACATCATGCTCTCGCATCTTTCCTCGAGCATAGGAAAGGAGAAATCCTTGGCAATGAGCATCCTCTTTTGGAGCTTCAAACATAGAGGCTCTAGGAGTCTCATTGCGGGCAATTCTCTTGGGGCAAGGACAATAACCACGGCCTTGCTCCCCACACTTGAAACATTTGTGGTCCTTACAGAAAGCTTCTAGCTCTTTAGGAGAGAGTTTATATTTACCTTTGTAAACTCCCTTCTCCTTGGACCGATTGTTGTTGTTGGAATAGCCTTGATAAGAATTTTAGGATTGGTTTTCCTTTTGGCATCACTTTTGTCTTTATTTTTCATGGTATTGACATTCCGTCTAGCCCCTTCTTGGAAATTGAGGCACAAAGTAACCATGGTGTGGTGGATTACTTCAATGATAGTTGAGAGTCGACATACTCGGCAATCTCTTTGGGTAATCCCGCACAAAATTGTTTCTTTTGCATGGAAAAGTCTATCTTTTGAAAGATAGTAGCCTTGAGATGTAAATCCCAAAATATTTCCACATTTTTGTGGATAGACTCATGAGAGAGAAGCCTCAACCTCTACCATTTGGTGAGCACTTTGTCCTTTGCATCGCTTGCAAGGAAGTGCTTCATGATGGAAAATCGTAGGGTTTTCCATGTCGTTGGGGCTTTGCCGTTGCCACGAAGGCTAGCCCACCATTGACGAGCTGATTTTTGGAAGTGCATAACTACATAGCGTAGCTTGAAGGACTCCGTGAAGCCCTCGTCTCCAAAGGCCACATCAAATTGTTGGATGAAGGCCAATACTTTGTCGGTAGCACCAAAGGTGCCATCATAGGTGAGAAAAGAGATACTCTTTCCTCCCTCCTTGAACTTCTTGAGCTTTTTAGACCTTCGTCATGCAGAGTAAGCTTTACGATGTCCTTCCTCTTGTATTCTCTAGGAGAATAGCCATAGCTTTCATCGGAAGAGGAGGAAGGTGAAGAAGAAGGAGAAGAGGGTGACCTCTTTCTTGCCCTCTTCTTCCTTTGTTTCTTCTCTTCCCTTTTGGAGTGACGAGGAGAAGGTCTATGGGTTAACCGTTTCCTCTTGGGAGGAGTTGGCAATCATTTAGACCGCCATCTTCGTGGAGCCACATCCTCAGAGGAACTTAGGGATTCATTACTTTCACGTTCTTTGGATTGCTCCTCTCGTATGGGAGAGAGTCTTCTTTTGGGGTCTCATCAAGAGGCCTCCTAAACTCTCTCTTCTCTTGGAGAGGAAGGGTAATCCCATAAGCACAAAATTGTTGAGTAACTTCGGCTTGCAAAGCAGGGTTACCCATAGCTTGTTGCAACCTAGTAACAAGATAATTAACAAACATGGGCATTATCATTAGCACCTTCATGTGCAAAATCAAAGTTATCAATGTTCATTCTACTCTCTTGGTTATTGTCAACCATGTTAACAAAATTTGTGTATTTATTTAGTGTATCCTTTGGCAAGTCAAAACCTTAGTTGCTACCCTGGGGATTCACTGGTAGTACTAGGAAGACGCCACCTACGTGCACCAAAACTACCATTTTAACCCCTATATACAATACCCTCATTTGTAAAATCTACCATTTTGGCCTCATAAACCCCCCCTATTGTACACTCACGTCACACCATACGGTAATCCTTCGTGAAGACCCTGGGAGTTGCTACTCCTCTTAGCCTTTGAAAGTAGGCACTTAAGTATCTACACCCACGGCTCAAAGTGGTTAGTTATATAGAGTAGTGGAGTGGGTCTAACATAGCAGAATTGCCGAGGGATAGCTCTTTTTGGACTTCTTATGGCTCAATAATGGTAAAGTTGTAGGCAAGTCTAAAAAGACTCCAGTATTAAGACCAAATCTCCCAAGGTGTGCTCCATATCCCATATAGTGGGCTCAAAAAAATCGATAATAGATCCCAGTACCACTTACCCTAATATAATTAACCAAATCAACCATTAATAGGCTACTTAAGGACCTCTCTTCTTAAGCAAGAAAAGAGAGACCAAATGCTCTGATACCAATGTAATGGAAATGGCCTGTGAACTTTGAGAGTAGTGGAATTAGGAAATTAGATAAAGCACTTTTGGAAGATTACTTTGTGAGTATAGCGGGTGAACTTAATTGATGGTAGCAATATAGGGTACTTGGTTAACTTGGCATGAAAAATACTTTTGCAAGAGAGAGAGTTTAGAGAACATGACAACAATTGAGGACCAGATTCATACAGAACCGGTCCCCCCTCCAATAGGCATTTGTATTATAGTTTCTCCCATCAAGAGAGACTTGGTACAATACACTATTTGTTTTCCGTGTGACCTAGGTGATGCAATGAAGATGGAAAGCTTCATGCATCACAAGCATAACATAAACTTTGTAGAAACCATTCACTATCCCAAGCCTCAGTCCCAAGGCCTCAAACATCTGTGAAGGTGAAGAGAGCTAGCGGGGAATGAGGGTAGGGAAGAGGAAGAAGAAACATTCCATAGAAGAAAGAAATAGTTCCTCACTTATCATCACTCTTCTTGCTAGCATACACAATAGCATAGTAATGAAGATGGAGAAGATGACACGCTTAAGCATTGAAGCAAGAGTCAATGCATGACTCTTGGTTGGAATTGTATTCCATAGCCAAGAGTGTTGGTGTAGGCTCTCACTTATCACAAGCTTGGAGAAGGAGGTGGAGTTCCTCTACTTTCACCAAGTGAGAATGAATCCACAAAATGAGTGTGTGAGAGATGTATACCCCCCCCCCCCCCCCCCCCCCGAGCACACCCTTTTCTTGCTTGGGGCAAGTTCTAATTTTTGCTCATGCATCAAGCTCATTGGACCCCTCTCCCCTTGGCCAATCATATGCACCATGCATTTCAAGTACATGGGTAGTCTTTGGATAAGTGTCCTCCCTACCCCTTAGAGAGAGAAAGAGCTTGAAAATACCTAGATATTTTTTGAATGGAACTAGAAGCTCATTGGACCCCTCTTTAGCCCAACCAATAACATTCAAGTACACCATGTGGCTAAGCATAGGGAATGTCTGACATGTGTCCCATGTGCCCCTTGAGAAAAGGGTGCCCTTTGGGTGAGTGGGAGGTTGAGTCAAAGATTCCCCTAACTTTGGGGCTTTCCCCCTCCTTTGTAGGGTCTCTTTTTGACTTAAGCACCTCACCTCCTATGCATGAGAAGCTTCTCAAGCACCTTCCTCATCAAGCATGACAAGCACCTCAAGCACCTTAGTCATCAAGCATGACAAGCACCTCAAGAACATTAGTCATCAAGCACGACAAGCACCTCAAGCACCTTAGTCATCAAGCACCTCAAGCTTAGGTCGGGTTCCCACCTCAAGCTCAGCCCTAGCTTACCTAAGGTCAAAGGACTTTTAACACTAACCATTGGAGGTCTTTAATGAAGCTAACCCTGAGGTCTTTTAAGCTCCATTAGATGCATGTTGCTCTTTGATAGACTACCTCCTTTTGGACCCTATTGAGATGTAACCATCTCTCCTTTTGGTCCCATGCTGAGGTAAGTCTAGAAGCACTTATAGCACATTGCTCTTTGATAGACCATCTCCTTTTGGACCCCTATTGAGATGGAACCATCTCTCCTTTTTGTCCCCTGATGAAATAGGCCTAGAAGCACATGTCTCTATTCTAACTCTTGTTCCCGTTTATTCTCCCACATTAAATGATCAGTTTAATATGAAAAAATCATTTGGGTTATCTAGATATTAGATTTTATGACAGGTTGCATTCAATTTTCTGTAATCAACACATACTATAATCTTTCCATTTTTCTTGGGACTCACAATAATGGGTCACAACCATGTAACCTCATGAACTGGTTTGCTTAACCTGTTGTGCAAAGTTTGGATTCATTTTGTACCTTTGTTGCACAATTGGAACTGCATCCTCCTTGAGGTTAATATGGTGCTGATGTAGATTGGGATCTATTCCTTTGACCTCAAAATAGTCCCATGCAAAAACATTCTTATACTCCACCAACAACTAAAACAAATCATGCAAAAATTGTCCATCCACATGAATATTGACCTTGACTATCTTTGGATCTTCCTCAGTGTCCAAATTGACATCCTTTAACTCATCTTGCTTGACTCTGTTTGATCCTCCAAATCTTTTGTTATAAATCTTCTCAACCAAATCCCTTGCATCCTTTTCCTCCTGTTGTAAAGCATCTTTTGAGCTAGATTCCACATTCCAATCTAGCATCTGTAGTACCTCTGGTACCTGTATTTCTTGTCTAGGAGCTAGATGTGAATCTAACTCATCTTCCTTCTACAAAATTCCTTCTATATCCACTTCAAATACAGGTACAGTGGTTGGGTTAGCCTTCAAAAAATCTTCTTCCTCATTATCCTCAACTTCCTATGTTAGGTTAATGGTTTGAGCATACAATGGTCTCTCCTTGATAGGAATGTTCTTCCTACCCAGCATAGGGATTGTTATCACCCGCTTTCCTTTACTCAAGACAACCTTGTTCTCACCCCAATCCTGTTTGACTTTGGCCAATCCAAACCAAGGCCTCCCCAATAACATCTCATAAGAAGCATCGGTTTTCTCCATCTTCAAAACCACAAAGTTCACCTAAAAATTTATACCTACAATTTGAATGTTTGCTGCCTCAAAATGCCCAGAGTTTGGACTCTCCTATGATCTGCCATCTTGACCGTGTTGGATCTAACTTGGCCAACTTCATTTATGATACATAGACTCAGCTAATATATTCACTCTAGATCCTCCATCCAATAATACTTCATCAAATAAGCTTCCTTGAAAAACCACTTTTAACAGGAACCACAAAATCTATATTTGATGGATCAATGTTAAGCACAACTAATTCAACTATGTGATTTGCCTAAAATGGATTTTTTTTTGTTAACAATCTATTTAGCAACCTGTCCTTACATAACATAACAACTGATCTAGTGATAACTGTAATGGAGAGTTAATTAATACCTCAAACCAATCCTTATTATCTTTTTTTACCGGAGGTCTTTTATTCTGCCTCTTCAGCTGCTCAACCTGAATGTCTGAAGTTGCATCATTATGACTCTAATTCTTCTGCTCCTTCTGAACCTGCTTTTGAACTTGATCTCTGATATCTTTTTTATCTTTCCAATTAATATGTCCTTTAGCTTTGGACCTAGTGACAACCATTACATCCACGTTCGGACTTTGCACACATTGATGACAATCACATGCCCACTCATGACAATGCTCCTTGATAAGCTGCTCCTGATTTTCTTCATTCACCTCCTTTGGTGCTTGTTGCTCATGAATATCAATTATTATGACATTTGGTTGAGCTTGTAGTTGGTTGTGTTACTGCTATTGAGGAGTATCTCGCTGGTTATCCTGATTATATGGAGACAATGGTATTCCTCTTTCCTCTCTATGCTTTACCCACAAAGCACAACTAAAACCTACCCAGTGATCTGGTGCACCATAGTAAACACATGGCATCACTCATGGTGGTTTTATTTTATTATTATCTTGCATTCTCCAAGGTGGTCTTGGGGGTCCAATAGGTCTCTAAAATGGTGGTCTCCCTCTAAATGGAGCCACTTGATTTGTTTCTTCATTATTCCTTCCTCTTTCTACATTAAGAGTTGGTCTACTCCTATTTTTGGGATTATACCAACATTGTGTTGTATTATGTCCTTCTGTTTCACATATATGGAAATACTACTTCTCCTTTGGAGCTACAATAGAATATCCAATCTTCTTCAATTGAATGATCAAATCCTCCTCTTTGTCCTTCTTATCCTTCTTTTTCTTGTCAATATGCTTATTCTTCTTCTTTCCTTTGCTACTTTTAGTCTCATTCTCTGATGACTCTTTTGAATTACCATCTCTGTTAGATTCCAACTCAGCTTCAGACACTTCCTCTAAATCTGAGCTATCCTTGTTTTTACTTATGGTCTTGGTCATACCAAGCCTTTTTTCAACTCTAGCTATAGTTGTAACCAAGTTGGTGAATCCACCTGCAATATCAATTTTGCTCACATCATTCTTCAAACCTTGCAAAAAATATCATGCTAACATCTCATATGTGGGTCTTTGCTTGATTGATTTCACCAAACCAATCATATACATTGTATATGGACCTCATAGGAAAGCTATCTATGGAGTCAGATCAGAATTCTGTCATTTGCCAAAAACCTAGCTTTTCTACTGGGGACCCCTTTGACCCCTGTCGAATGGTCAACTGATGATATAGAAAGGTTCTATTATGTTAGGGAACACTATGGTTCAAATCCCATCTGATTTGGTCGAGCTGATAGGCCGCTATGGTCAGTTTTTGGTCGGAGGTCTTCGTGCACTGCTCGGTTTCTAGGGTTTTTTCTAGGGCTTTAGACTAGCTACTGGCCATACAAAATGGATCATTGATAAGTAAAGAACTTACCCCTCATGTCTTGTGTGAGACGGCGCTGAAAACGGTCAATTGTGGGCTCCAGAAAAGTCGCGCGAAAGAGGTCGAAATCTCTCTCTGCAAAGGCTGCAAGTGGAAATGAGGTGGTTTTAGCCTACCTTGGATATCTATACCCGGACTTCTCGAACCAATTTTCCTCAAATTCCCCCGTTATTCCTACTAGGCCGTGAAATCTATGTTAGACTCAAAAATTTCCCTGATCGGATTCCTGTAGCTCATTTTGTAAGAATTTTGCAAAAGTAGGTCTGGCCGCCTAATTTAGGCTTCCCGCTTTCATCTTCTGATTTCATTGAAAATTTTTGTGCTTGTTTGCCTTGTATTTCTGATCACCATCGTGTCTTCCATTTTTCCATATGAGCTTGCTTGCTATTTATTATTATTTTTTGACCTGTTTATTTGAAAAAATCAAGAAAATAGCAAAATGCTCTAAAAAAGTAAAGTGAAAATCCAACAATTAAGAGAATCCATTGAAAAACATAGCTTTATTGTTTTTGTTGGATTTTTCTATTTTTAAGCCTCATTATCAATAAAATGATGAAAAGTACTCCAAAAATGACTTTTATTTTTTATTTTTTGATAGTATATACACTATTTACACTCATCGGGAAGATATTATCAGTGAATTTTCCCTTGATGATGAATTATAAGGGAATTATTAGGTAATTTTGCAAAAAATCACACATTAACATCAAACCTTTTGCTTCCCTCTTCAAACATTGCCCTTAATTACTTAGTACTTAGTGCCCTTCCACCCCTCCTAGATGGTGTACTCCGGGACGACTGTGTGCATGGGTTGAACAATTGTGTCTATGCATAGCCGTGGTTGGCTCTACCATGCTTTGAAGATCAATGCAATTCAAATGACTATGTTGTGTAGGAGCTAGGTCTTGAGTAATTAACTCAAGGGTTTCTGATGTCGAGGTTTGTTGTTGATGTCTTCCAAAGAGAAAATTTTGTAGCTTGTGTGCTCTCTATTTGATTGTACCATCAGGATGCTTCAACACACTGATTGCTTGAGCTGTTGATAGCACTTTAGACTATTGTCGAGCTTTTTCTCGCCATTGGTAGCTTGTTCTGCTTGGTGTTGGATGGTGTGGTGGAGTCTTTTGAGACTTAACTCGCCATTGCTTGATTGGTTCTATGGTTTGTGGAGAAGATAAGTGCTCTTTTTTCTTCCAAACCATCATCATGTTAGGTTCCTTGGTCGGAGATGCTCGTCTCTGTGTTTTAACCCTTGGAACCTTCTTTTGTTTTGTTGGTGAAGTTTTAGGCACCCAGATCTGAATCGGTCTATCCTTAAGCTATGCTTTTGGTACCCAAATTTGCCTGACTCCTTGCATGCTACTTGTAGCATTTTCTTGTTGAGGGGATGGACAAGATTGAGTACTTTGTGGTTTGGTATGCTGATTGCTTCCTTTCCATTCCGAACTGGACTTGCCATGCTTAACTGGAGAAGCTCCCAGATGCATTTAGCAACCCTGATTGATTTTCAGCTTGAGGAGGCCTATTTAAAGACCTGCACACACACACACACACACACACACACACACACACACACACACACACATATATGCTCACACACACAGTGCACACACACACACCTACACACACTCTGGGAAGGTGCTGCCGGAACACACACCTTTTGAAGGAGAAGCAAGGAGGGAGGTGCTGTCGAATTCTCGCCTCAAGAAGCTCGATTAGATCAGAGAATCGAGAGGATTATCAGCCCTTAATCACGGTAACCACGGTTTAATTAATGCTTTCTGCAAATCCTTTTCATTACCGCCTAAATTTCTCGTCTATTATGCTTATTCCTAGTCGTAATTCTCTATAATTACTCTCTAAATTCTCATTAACCATATTCTATTATGTAATCATCATCCCATAGCTGAATTATCAGCCATTCATCACTCTCAATTAATGATTAGAGAATAATTACCAGAATTTTCTCTCTCTAGGCAGTATAGTAATTAATCGGTAAGCTAGTAATTGTGTAGATTGATGAGAACCACTCTTTCTATCACGCATTAATATTGTAGCTGATTTAGATCCATCTCTGTTATGCATTAAGATATAATTAAGGTAAGATTAATCTGTCATTAAGTCTCTAAGAGATGGTTTTTCTCACACCTATGCATGCGGTGACTCTGCACCCTCTAATTGCTAGGAAAGAGATTAATCATACTTAATTCATCTCTCTGATAATTCCATTAGTGAAATCCTATTATTCTTAATCATGTAAGCCGAGTAAATATCTTTAGAGCCGGCTCCCATAGGATTATGTGCCATCCTTAATGATTGCTTTATGAAAAATCTAGATCTATCATATAGGAGGGATTAATTAATGTCACTAATCTACCCATTGGACTGTTATGATGCTTGCGAACCTTAGCTCTTTCTCCAAGCTAATCATTTAAAGTAGTGAGAAATGGCCCCGGTTAAGAGGACTCGCTCCGGTGGTGCCCACGATCGCGAGGCAGGAACGAGCAATGTCAACGAGAAGGGGAAGGCTCCCATGGAGGAACAAATACCGGCCATCTCACGGCCCATCGATGAAGAAGGGGAAGAGGTAGATCATATTTTTATTCAAGTTGTTTAAACTAACATTACATACGCTAGTTAGGAATGCTCATATCCCCAAACATGTTGGAGAAATCCAACGGAAACCTCGGCATTGAAATCATTGTACATTAAGTTCTAAAGTAGGAAGGAAATGATTGATGGGAATGCTGTTTGCAATAGGAAAGAATGTCTGCTAGGGAAAATTTAGCTCGGCATGTTCATTCTATTTCCAATGTTGAATTAGTCATGAACCCCCTCCTGATCACAGGGGCAGAGTTCCTGGTTGAGGGCTCTTGAATCCACGACTGCTGGTTAAGCGGTGGGAACCCACGTCTTGCTTTCTATGCGGTGGGAATGTCCATGTCGTGCTTTCTATGCGGTGGACATACCTAGTTGTATGGGCAGCTAGGAGACAACGGGAGGAGTAAACTCTCGCTGGAGGGGGGATATTGTACCTCCAGAACATTGGAATTTTTATGAATAAGTTTGAGTCGAATTTTTACTAGAATTCTGTCTTGGTGTTGTTTGCAATACTGGTTGAAGGGCTGTATTAACGAACAATGTGATTTGGAATTAAACAAGGAATCTTTATGTTGAACAACCTTTGTGGTAGTAATTAGGTCACACAAGGAAGTGTGAGTGTGGGGGTGGAAAGTGGGGGCTTGGCTCAGGTTGCCAATGCCTACGAGATGGGTGGTCCCGATTGGTCGGGAACTCTCTGTCCCCATTGTGCTTACTTCGATATTAGTAATACTCATTGCCCCTGGAGCGGTGAAATCTCGAGTGTACGTGCCTCTGAAACATGGGGAAAAAGGCGCTCGGGGTTTCTCTCCTCTTGGAAGGTGGGTCTTAAGATCGCTAGATAGTTCGAGTACGCTTCCCCTGCGAGGTGGAGCTAGATCTCCCTGCTAGTAGGCTCGAACTAGACTCACTTTGTGATGAGAGATCGTCCGCTAGTCGAATCCTAAACCATTTTGTTTGCTTCCGCAATAGATCTAGTGGCCACCAGGTTCACCATCAGATCCGCCATTGGAAACGGCGGGGTGGGGACCTCACACCAGTCATCATCTGTTGAAACTGCATCTTTAGGTACTTCCCATTGTCGGTCATCTATTTCCAGAGTGTTGACGGGAATCGGTATTTGTTGGTCATCTATTTCCAGAGTGTTGATGGTAATTGGTATCTGTTGATTTTTGAGAGCAGCTTTCCTTTGAGTACCCGAAGCCGAGCTTCCTCTTTGGCTTCATCAATAACCTGCTGTCGTTTAATCTTCATTTGCTGAACTGCATGCATTCTTTCTAGCAATATTGGTTAGCGGAAAATTGTATTTCTTTAAACGACATCCACTAATCCAATTAGCCATTGGTTCACCATCTAGGGTGGACAATTTTACTACTACACTTGGAGATACATCTTCAATGATAAACGATCCGTTTCCCTTTTTCTTAAACTTAGGAATGTGTCGCTTAACAGAATAGACTAAAACTAAGTCCCCTTTCTTGAAAATTTTTGTGATTAAGTGAGAATAAAAAAACCGTTTTTGTTTCCACTTTTGTGCATAGATATGAGCTACAATAGTTAGCCTTTGCTCATCTAGCTTTTCCGAAACTTCAAGTCTTTCTGACAATTCATGTCCAGTCCATTCAAGATTCTGTGGTATCCTTAATGTCGGCAATAGAAATTCTATTGGAAGTATGGCATCAAGACCATAAACAAGGTTAAAGGGTGTAGCATTTAAATTTTTTTAAAATGAAACTCGATAAGCCCATAGAGCAGCATGGAGATTCATTTCCCAGTCCGTTCTTCCTGAACTAACCACTTTAGTCAGCCCCGAGCTAAGAATTTTATTCGTATGCTCAGCTTGTCCGTTTTCTTGTGGGTGATAGGGAGCTGATTTGTTATGGATGACCATAAACTCATTAAGCAAATACTCGATTACCTCATTGAGGAAATGAGTTCCCCGATCACTAAAAATTTCTATTGGTAGTCCATATCTCGTGAATACATACTCATATAAAAGTGCAGTAGTGATTCTGGCATCATTCTTTTGAGTTTCTTTAGCCTTGGCCCACTTGGTCAAATCGTATGTAGCTACAATGATATATTGAGCTTGGGTCTATAAGCAGGTGGCTGTATTGGTCCAACAAAATCTATACCCCATTTTGCGAAAGCTCTAGTCCCCATCATTGGTCTTAAGGGCATGCTATCTAAACGTCTTGGCATTTTTGCTTGTTGATAAGCATCACACCTTCGAACATATTCTTTGGCATCTGCAAAAAGTGTTGGCCACCATATATGCCTGCCATCAAGATTGCTCTTGCGGTGGTCTTACTAGAAAAGTGACCTCCAGCTAATCCAGCATGTGCTTGTTCTATAATCGGAATATACTCGTTTTCATTTGCACAAAGACGCAAATGTTGATCTTTACCTCTCCGATACAATTGGTTACCAATAAGAGCATATTCTCTTTCTTCAGTTTCAATTGCTCTTTCCTCTACAGATCAACCCACTGTGTACAGCATCTTCCCTCTTCTTGGCAAGCTTTGCAACGGCTACATCGGCGACAGATTGGAGCTTGGAGCTTCCATAGACTTGGAAGCATTGTGAGATTGATACATTCAGCTCACGCATCGAGGTGGGAAGTGAGTTTGAGTCTTTCTATGAGCTCAAAGAAGCACAGAAGAAAGTCGTTCAGTTTTTGGCAGTTTGACAGCAGTCTACTGTTTTTCTCATAACTTGAGCTACAAAGCTCCGATTCCAAAACTTTCTGGTTCAAAACAGAGCTGGCTTCAAGCTCTATGACTTTGTAGAAGGAATTGTTTTCCTCAGGGAATTTTTGGCTCACTAAGTAAGTAACCAGATAATTACTCCACTTAGGAACATGTGACATTTGAAAGAATGTTACATGAGATATGGGTGTTTGTTTTTGACATTGAGGACAATCCTTTGCAAAAGATCTAACATCTCTCCTCATAGTCAGCCAAAATATTCGTTGCATAGTTTGGTCCTCAGCAAAGTGAAGGCCTACTATGGTAACATGTGTTTCACTTAGGTACTGTTCTTTTTCTTCAGGGTTAATGCATAAGAGCAATATCTCGTCTCGATTTCTTTTGTATAGCCGACCAGCTAGTAATTGATACATAACCGATTGCTCGATTAATCTGATTGTGATAGGAAGTGGTGTTTGTGAATCCACTTGAGCTATTGTCATCAATGACACAATGTTTTTCGACCATCTAGGTATCATTTCCACGGAGAACAAATAGGCATCTGGTAGATCATCGCCTACCCCTTTAGGTGATTCTCCTGAAACAATCCTTGACAAACGATTTGCTCGTTGATTTGTAGTGCCCTTTTTTACAACCACAGTAAATCAAATTCCAGAAGAATGATGAACCATTTCACTATTCTTCCTGTGCTACATGGCTTGTTGACCAAATACAACAAAGCTTGGTGGTCCACAAAGAACACAAACTTTTTCGCTAATATGTAATGTCTATACTTTTTAACGACATAGATCATTCCTAATCCTTCCCTTGCGGTGGTGGTGTAATTCTTTTCCGCCATGTTCAATTGTCGGATAGCATAAGAAATAGGAAATTCAATTTTCTCGTCCTCCTGGTTGAGCTAGTATACAACCGATAGCAAAAACGGAAGCATCTACATGTACGTTGAATACCTTATTCCAATCTGGTGCTTTCAAAATTGGAGCTGAGGTGAGAGCTTGCTTAAGCTTCATGAAGGATTCTTCACATACCACGATCCATTCAAAGTGTGTAATCAAGCTATACATGGGTTTTGCAATTATAGTGTACATGTAGATGAACCGTTGGTTATATCCACAATGCCCCATGAAGGCTTGTACCCCCTTGACTATTGTTGGTCTAGGCAAATCAGCAATGACATGAATCTTCTTAATATCAGTAGCTATGCCATTTTTAGACACTATATGTCCAATAAGTTTTCCTTGTCTACCCATGAATGTGCACTTTTCAGGATTTAAGCAAATCCTATAAAGTCTACATTTTTTGAATACCTTTCTGAGGTGTTCAAAATGATCAGCCTTGATTGATGAATGTACGCATAGATCATCCATATATACTTCTAAGAATTTCCTAAGATATTCTTTGAAAGTATGGCTCATCAACCTTTGAAATGTGGCTGGAGCATTAGTTAACCCAAACGGTATGACATGATAGGAAAATACACCCCATTCTGTTGCAAAAGCAGTTTTATGCTGATCTTTCGGGTCAACCAAAAGTTGATTGTATCCTGAAAAGCCGTCTAAGAAGTTGTAAGCTACTTTTTTTGCAACTCATTCTAAAACATGCTCAGTGATTGGAAGAGGAAATTTGTCCCTAATGGTAACTGCATTCACCTTTTTGAGATTCACACACACTCGTAATTTTCCATTCTTCTTGGGTACTACCACAATCGGAGACACCCAATCTGTGCGTTCAATTTCGTAAATCAATTCATCTTCCTTTAGTTTTTCAATCTCTTCTTTTATCTTTCTGGAAAATGTTTCATTATATGTGTATGGCCTTTGTCTACTTGGTGTCGCATCATCTCTCATGGGTATGGTATGTTGATAGATTTCTGGATCAACACCCTTGAGATCCTTGTACCACCAAGCGAAGATATCTAGGTGTTCCTTTAACAAGCTCAATAAGAGCTCTTCTTCTTCTTCTGTTAGGTCATTCGCAATGTAAGCCGGTCTAGGCTCTTCTCCTGGTTCAGCCAAGTCTATCTTTTTAGCGTTTTCAGGCCATTTGTAAGACTCGCCTTGTTTTCGCAGTTCCCTAACAGGTTGTTCGACTATGATTTTTTAATCTTGGAGAGTATAATTCTTGTAATGGGATGGAACACTCATTACATCCTTACCATCCTCTTCCATGGTTTCCATTTCAATCGTGTATATCTCCTTTAGATCTTTTTCAACTCTTGATATTTCTTTTTCCGCTCGACTCTGGTCATGAGTGGTCTCTCATCCTGTGGGTTTTCTTGAGTACCCTTCCTTGTTTTTCTCGATGTTTGAGATATTTTTGAGTTTTTGTTTGAAGGATATTTGCCAGTGATTTTGTCCATGACACAATCATTAGCACCTATCTGCATCAGGAATTGTGTTCTACTGGAGATTGATGGAATAGGTCGTGTTTTCACGTTTTTGGTGCCTCTTTTTTGTCTATACCATTTTTGTCTTCTTGATTTCTGGTTTGGAAAGTCAAAAAACTTTTCCTCCCCTCCTTTTAAGAGTAGCTTAGCTCTCATATGCTCTTTTTCTGACCCCGAATCTTTTGAGGTAGCTGAGTGTTCATCTAACTCATCAATTGCATCATAATAGAGGTCTGAAAAGACTTGTTGAGCTTTCATTAAGTCCTTGGGTTCCTCATCTTCGTCTTCAATGTTGAGGATTGAAATCATTTGGATGGGAATTATGACCTAGCCATCCTCATTGCAAAATTGAGTAGGCATAGACGTATTCACACATACATCCATTGTCGCTAAAATTTGAGTCCATTCAAATGGCTCAAACAAATGCTCTGGAAAGGGTTCAGGTACATAGGCTTCGTCTGTGCAGTCCCTTTCTAGGATACATTCTTCTCGTCTTAAACTTCCATTTTCTGAAGCTCCATACATCCAAATATGAGTGTCTTTGTTTAAGCAGGATGAAAGTTTAGTTTCAGACGAAGAGACTGAATCAAACTCTTGTATGGGTGTTTTCAAAACATCTCTATATATGTGATCTTTTAGGTTTACTCTAGTTATAGATCCCACTTGGTTAAAGTACAGATAATTGTTTCCCCAATCTTGGATAAGCTGTATCTATCGCATGTGTTACCATATACATGTGGTAGTGATGTGTGTGAACACACTAGGACCGTCGGGGCATTCTTTCCCTCTTTAGGAGGTTTTTTCCCCCGTGCATTGTATATACGCCCATCACTCTAGGGCTATCTATCTTTCCATTGCACACTAAGTAACACACTCTCTATTGTGTTCCTTGAGCTTCCTTCGTCTTCTCCAAGCTGTGTGTGTTTCTCTGCAACCCTAATTCCAACAATTGGTATCAGAGCAGGTCACGTCCTCCCGAGCTCAGTTGCCAGCTGCTCCAGCACACGCCTGCTCACTTTCTCCAATTTCAGTGAGCTTTGGCGAGCGTTCGCAGGTCGACAAAAATTTTGGGTGAGCTCGAAGAGCGCGGTCTGCTCAGAATTTTGATTTGGGCTCATTTCGGCCTCCGTTTCCACTACAGGCAGTACTGCACAGGCTATTCGTCATTCTGTGCAGAATTTCTGTCAGTGCCGTTTTCTGCATAACAGGTGCCTTATAGTCTTCTATGGTTTGTGCTATATAGAACAGGTTGTTCCCGCTCCATTTCTCCTATTTTCGGGCAGTTTCACATCAGCTGTAGCATTTACCATGGCTGACAACAACACATATGTGTTCAAGATGTTTGCTGCTGAGGACAGGTTGGATGGGGACAACTACCCTATGTGGGATTATATGATGCAACATTTTCTTGTGTCAAAGGGTGTCTGGAACATTGTGCAGGACATTGATGTACGTCCTGGTTCTGAGGATGTAGGCGATGTTGAGAATGTTGCAGGTCTTGCTGCAAGGATTGCAGCTGTTAGAGTTGTTTTGCCTACGACAGAACAAGCTCGTTGGGATGTTAAGGATGCGTAGGCTGATGCATTGATTGCATTGTCTGGGAAGCGCACCATTGTTCCTCACATCCATTCAGCAAAATCTGCAAAACAGGCTTGGGATATTCTAGCAGATCTTTATGCAAGCCGCAATGAGGCTAAAATTGCTTTGTTGCATAAAGAGATGGAGTCGAAGATTATGCATGAGGAAGATGATATGGACACTTTCCTTTCTAGTGTCAAGGATATCAATGAGCAACTTATTTCTGTAGGTGAAGTTATTTCAGACAGTTCCCTTGTGCAGACTGTTCTTGATGCCTTACCAGATTCTTACCAGACTTTTGCTAGTACTTGGAGACTTATGACCCAAGGAAATCCTGAAGTTGTCAAGTTTGATGCATTATGCACATTGCTGTTGCAAGAGTCACTTTCCAGAAAAAACAGGACTAGGTAGCATGCAGTTGAACAGGCTTTCATTGCTTCTCAAAGAAAGGGTGGTAGCAGCAATGCAGCCACTTCTTATGGTTCTATTGCGAGTGGCAAAAATTTTGTTCCTAATGCTTCTGCTGGCAGCAATTCGTCTGGAAATTCTGGTGATAAGGGCAAAAAGAAGATGCGTTGCCATTATTGTAAATCCAATGATCACTTGATCAAGTCGTGTCCTAAGTTGAAGGCCAAAGAGGCTAAGAAGAAACAGGGTGGTTCCACTACAAATGCAGGCATTGTTGAGTCTTTTGTGAAAGGAGACTGTGTTGCTGATGTTGATGCAGAATGGGCTTTGAGCGCAAAGTGCACTTACAATCCTGCTATCCATGATGCATGCTTGTCAGTTTGCTGCAGATTCACATGTGTGGTATTTCGACAGTGGTGATACAAAGCACATTACCTCACATCGTGAATTGTTACCTCTCTCGAGTCTGTCCCTCATGGGAATTCAGTCACTTGTGCCAACAACGCCTCTTATCCAGTCCAGGGAGTTGGAAAGATTGTGCTCACTGCTACTAATGGCAGTTCCTTCACACTTGTTGATGCACTTTAAGTACCTGGGATCAAGAAGAATCTCTTGTCATTATCCGCACTTGCTAGACTTGGACTTGTAGTCAAATTTGTGGATGACAAATGTACAGTTCATGATCTCACTTTTGGTGATGAAATTGTTGCATCTGGGCTTTTGTGCCGTGGGCTGTATAAGCTCACTTTGTATGACAAGTGTGGACAAAATTTTGCAAACGCTGTTGCAGATTCAAGGGCTATTTCAGATGCAAAACTTTGGCATGCATGTTTTGGTCATCTGAATTTTGCCAGTTTGTTGTGTTTGCAGAAATCTGATATGGTTGCTTCTTTGCCGCCTCTTGAAGCACCTGTCAAACATGTTTGTGAAGGTTGTATTTTGGGTAAGATGTAGCGTTCTAAGTTTCCAAAGGATGGTTCAGTTTGGGCCAACATGCAGGTTGCAGCTTGTGCATAGTGATGTTTGTGGGCCCATGCAAACTCCGTCCTTGGGCAATTACCTGTACTTCATGACTTTCATTGATGATTACTCCAAGCATGCATGGGTATTTCCGCTTAAAGCGAAGTCCGAAGTTTTTATGTGCTTCAAACAATTTCTGGCTATGGCTGAAAATGTCTCGAAATGTACTATGGGCACTCTCCGTTCCGATCGAGGGGGGGAGTATATGTCTCATGAATTTAATGCATTTCTGGCTAGTCATGGGATAAAACACCAATGTACAATGCCTTATACGCCTCAGCAAAATGGTGTTGCTGAGAGGAAAAACAGGTCACTGACGAAAATGGCACGATGTATGGTCAAAAGTCAAGCTTTACCGCATTCTTTTTGGCTTGAGGCCATCATGTGTGCCACTTATGTACTTAACAGGTGTCCTACGAAAGCTTTGCAGTCTATTACTCCATATGAAGCATGGCATGATAGAAAGATTTTTATTGAGCACATGTGTGTTTTTTGGTTGTTTGGCATATGCTTTGGTGCCACAAGTGCAGCGCAGAAAATTGGATGATAAGGCTGTCAAATGTATTTTTGTTGGTTATAGTGCTAAAAACAAAGGTTACAGGTTGTATCATCCGCAAACAAAACATATTCTGGTTTCTCTGGATGTAGTGTCTGTGGAAGATTATGTTCAGCCCTTGCTGTCATGTACTAGAGACAATAATGTAAGCTCACAGGACATTTATGACACTTTGTTGCCTCTTTTTAGTGGTGGAAATACGAATTTAAGTTCCAATGAGGCAAATGTACAGCCTATGGGGGTTTCTGAAAATGTTTTAGATCAGCCTATTACTGATCCAGATGTACATGATATACTTGATGAGGAAGGGCTGAAAATGAGCAAGCTAGAGGTATGCCAAAATGGCTGGTGCACACTTTGCGTGACAGTAAATTGGATGCACCTTTGTCTAGTCATACTTGTTCACGCTCTCGCCATGCATCTTATGCATCAGATTGTTATGCTTTGGCTGTGTCTAGCTTACATGATGTTGAGGAGCCTCTGACTTTTGATGACGCACAAAATTCAGAAAATTGGATGGCTGCCATGCAATTAGAATATGATGCACTTATAGAAAATGACACATGGACTTTATGTGATTTTCCTCCTGGAAAAAAGGCCATTGGTACGAAGTGGGTTTACAAGTTGAAACGCAAGCCGGATGGTGAGATCGATCGCCATAAGGCTCGACTTGTTGCAAAGGGTTATGCACAACAAAAAGGCATAGATTATGAAGAGACTTTTGCTCCCACTTGTCGTATGACTACTGTGCGTTTTCTATGTGCATTGGCAGCTCATTTTGGTTGGGATGTACATCAATCAGACATTGTTACTGCTTTCTTGAATGGTGACATATTTGAGGAAGTTTATGTAACGCAGCCTCGCGGTTTTGTCATAAAAGGACAAGAGGACAAAGTGTGCAAATGTAACAAGGCTTTGTATGGGTTGAAGCAATCTCCTCGTGCTTGGTATGAGAAAGCTGACACTCATTTGGTCAAACAAGGCTTTCGTAACAGTCCAACAGAAAGCACATTGTATGTAAAGCGTGAGGGTGATGTACTTCTCATTGTGGTTCTTTATGTAGATGATTTACTGATCACTGGACCAAATGAGAGACACATTGCTGAATTTAAGGCTGATTTGAATGCTACTTTCAAGATGAAAGATTTGGGGCTGTTGCATCATTACTTGGGTATACAGTTTAAGCAGTGTGATGGTGGTATTCCCTTGTGTAAGAAACGTTACATAGAGACATTTCTATGTAAATTTGGACTTGAGGATTGCAAACCTATTGCCACTCCCATGGAAACAGTTTTGAAGTTGAGTCTACATGATGCTGGCGATCCTGCTGATGTCACTCTTAACCAAATTGTTGTTGGCTGCCTCATTTATGTATGCAACATGAGGCCAGATACTCAGTTTGCAGTCTCACAAGTCAGCAGATTTATGCATAGCCCAGGGTCTAAGCATTGGCAAGATGTCAAGAGGATTTTCCGCTACCTTAGTGGCACTTTACATCTTGGCTTGTTTTATCCCAAGGGGGGATCATTGCCGCCAGACTTACATGCTTTTTCGGACTCATATTGGGCTGGTTGTTTTGACACGCGAGTGTCCACATCGCGTATCCACATCAGGTTTTTGTTTCATGCTTGGAAGTTCATGTATATCATGGTTGAGCAAGAAGCAACCTACTGTGGCCACTTCGAGTTGTGAGGCTGAGTACAGGGCAGTCTTCACAGCTACGGTTGAGTGTGTATGGCTCAGACGCCTTATGGCTGATTTGGGTGTTGGACAGGACCTTGCCAACACTATCTACACTGACAGTCTGAGCGCATTGGCAGTTGCAAGGAACCCAGTTTTTCATGCTCGCACAAAGCACATTGAGGTGCATTACCACTATGTCAGGGAGAGGCTCTCAGTAGGAGAGATCAGCTTGGCTTATGTGCCAACACAGGACAACCTTGCAGATCTTTTCACAAAGGCATTGTCTCGTGAGAAGCTTGAAGCTTTCCGCAAAGCTTTGGGCTTACTCCCCTTTGTGGATTGATCCTGTCCTCAGGGCATGGCACTTCCCTTTACTCATGTGCCAGCTCTCGTTCATCGCATCACTCCAGGGGGGATTTGTTACCATATACATGTGGTAGTGATGTGTGTGAACACACTAGGACCGCCGGGGCATTTTTTCCCTCTTTAGGAGGTTTTTTCCCCCGTGCATTGTATATACGCCCATCACTCTAGGGCTATCTATCTTTCCATTGCACACTAAGTAACACACTCTCTATTGTGTGCCTTGAGCTTCCTTCGTCTTCTCCAAGCTGTGTGTGTTTCTCTGCAACCCTAATTCCAACAACATGAAAGGTCTTCCCAATATGATTTCATAGTTTAGTTTTTTCCCAAAGTCTACTATGGCAAAAGTGTGCTGATATTCAATTCCACAAGAATTGACTATCACTTTTTCAAGCAGCCCTAAAGGTCTCTCAATGTGTCCGTCAGGTAGTTGCAATTTCATTCGAGTTTGTCTAATGGCTGGATGTCCCCAGGATTCCCATACTGCTTTAGTGGCTATGGCTATACCAGCTCCATTGTCCAGTATTGCCATGGTTTCAATGTCATTATATCTCACTGGGAGGGTGGTGTTTCCTTCTTCCCCTTCATAATATTCTCCAACTTTGTTCATGGGAACAGATCAAATCTCTTTGTTGTCCATTTCATATTTCAATTTTCCCAAATTTTTTTAGATTAACCTCGTTATTCCCACCTTCTCTAGGGTTTTTTGTAAATCATTCCATAAGTATGGTCTGAGTTTTAACAGTTGCTCCCAAGGTAAGAGTGCATTGGATGGGTGTAGACATGATTGAATGAATGTTGTCTACTTCTAGAGTCTGTTCAGCTCTTTTTACTTGAGTGGTCTTACACACTATGGATTCCTCTTCGTTATCTCCCAAGTAAGAGGGTAATGTTTTCAAAGTCAATGGTTTCGACCGTCCTGAAGCTTCAGATCCGTAATCCCCGTACAAGGATTGTACATCCATGTTCACATCAAAAGGTAGGTTATGCAACCAGACTTCCTCTATAGGAGTTGGCTTTAGAGTTAGGCTCTTATCATTGATCTCATTCACTTTTTCCCATAAGTATCGTGGCTAGTCTTCTTCTATGAATGGAATTCCGTCTAAGGCATCTTCCTTGTCCGGCACTATAAGCTCTGGTTCTTTTGTTTCAAGGAGGGGTTTTGCCACCACCTTGGATTTTTCTTTAGTGTCTCTCACCACAAGCTCTTCAGGTTGAACAATACTTTCAAGCTTGGGTTTTTGTTTTTCTACAACTTGTACATACTGAGTTCCATTTCTGTCCATGTACAATTTTCCTTGTTTGTTTTCCGTAATCTCTTCTTTGAACTCATTACCATGGTCATCAATGCGAATAGCATACTCCTTGTTAGGGTCCAAGTAAAACTGGGCTCCATGACGGTTAGTTTTGTAAAAAGAGAGTACATGCTTATAGCGCATCGTCGTTCCAGTTTCCGAGTGAGTCGAGTAAGTAGACATTTCAGATGTTGAATCTGAAAAAGTGTCTGAGACTTCTTCAAGAATTGTGTGCAAGGAATTACCTTGATTCACGCTTTCTTTGGTGGATACTCTACTGGAGGTTTCTCCGAGTATGCCCTGATTTTCTAGTACCCGACCAGATCTAAGGTTCATACAGACTTATGAAGCCCTGGATAGAGTACTCACCTTTGGATTGACTTGTCGTCAATTTCCACTTGATTCGATTGCACTTTCTGTCAAGCCACTGATTCCTCGTTTGCAACCTGATTCCTGTACAAATTTGATCAAGTTAGCTATTCTTCTATAAAGACAGCAGAGTTTTTGCTAACTCTCATGATTGGTCTATGTGTATCACTTCAAATCGAGCTATTGGAGTCAAAATTTGACTTTCAAATTTGGCTTTAGCAAAAATCAAAGGTTTAATCTGCAACCTGGAAACTGATTGAACATGTACCAATTTTGATCCGATTGAACCCAAAATTGCCTGGTGGCTTTATATTATGTTGGTCTAACACTGTACAATTCAAAAGTCAAAATTGATGTCTCTGGGTAGCAGTAGTAAATAATTGCGATTATTTACTTTTGTCAATTTCTTGTACTTTTTGGATTGGTTTGCTAAGTATACAACTTGTTAGAGCCCCTTGACAAGTTTCAACAAGTTTGGAAAAAATCTGATCAAGTTTATTAACTGTTTTGTGTTCGCAGACTCTGATTTTAAGAATCTGGCTTAGTTCTCACTTTTGTGATCCAAATTTCATCAAAATTGATTTGTGAAGTCTACTTGATATACTTGACCTTGTGGTATACTCAAACTTGCAAATTTCTCAAGTTTTGAAGCAGATGTAAGTAATTGTGATTATTTACTCCAGCTATATTTTTCCAACTTTTTGCCCCAAATTTGACACAGATCTGTTAAGCACCTCAAGTTAATGTCTCTAGCCAAGTTTCATCAAGTTTGGAAAATTTTTGGTCAAATAGTCATCAATTATCTGTCCGCAGACTAACTTTGCAAATTTGGTCACAATTTTCAATCCAATGATCCAAATCTTACCAAATTTGGTTTGTGGGCTTATTACAACATGGTAAAACTAGAGGTATGCTGACTTGGTCAAAAAAGTTTAAAAATGGGGCAGATGTAAATAATTGCGATTGTTTATAAAAACTGACAACTTTTTGCATCTTTTTGGTCAACTAAGCATGTACACATGTTTATCACACCAATATAAGCCTATGAATTAATTTTCATCAAGTTTGGACAAATTTTTTCCCAATTTACACTCAAGATTCAAAAAGTCAGTACAAACTTTAGTTTTTACCCATTTTTTGCCAGTTTGGTGATCAAAAGCTCTTGGGCCTTTGCAAAAGTTGTTTGTACACATGCAATGAGTCAATGATATGAACCTTGGTCAATTTAGAGCAGAAAGTTAATAATCACGATTATTAACTTTAGGCTTGAAATGAACACTTTTTTGCAATTTTTTCAAAGATAGTCTTTACATGAGCTATTTTAAGCCTATGAATCAAGTAAAAACTTAATTTGGCCTAAAATGTCAAGAAAAAGTAAATAATCTGAGCTTTGGCCAACTCTTGAAATTTTTACCTCGAAGTGTCTTTGAGCTTACCAACTGGTTCAGACAACTCTTAAACTTACTCTCTAGTTGGATTAAGTGGTTTCGAGTCTTTTCGAGCTATTTCTAGCCGTAGACCTGAAATTTTGCAACTTTCAATAACAACTCACACTTAATTCTTTTAGAGAAAGCAATGTTCTGAAATCCACCTTGGATCCTACTTACCCTACTCCTAAATTCTCATGCAATGGGGTTGTGGAAAGTGTCCACAAACACTCGTTTTCTTGTCTTTTATGTTTTTCTGAGCCACTGATCTTAAGACTTGTCTCATCTACCAATCATTCTCAAATTCCTAATCTATTTCTACAATCCTACAATCCTAAAGGTACTCAGCAAGTACGATTACTTCCAAGCTACCTCTACACAGCAAAAGACGACAATCTTAAGCTATGCAGTTTCTAAAAGAAAGTTTTGAACTCTAGGCGAACCGAGAGGAAGTTAAAGGATAAATTCACAAGACGCTCATGTTTTTCCCTAGTTTAGGTCTCTTCGATCCCCGACTGCGGTGCCAAATGTGGGACGCATGTCTAACCTCACCATCCTATCTTATTGCAGTATTAGTAGCGAGAACTACGATTAAATTGTCAATACATGGGACGAAGCTGACTCGACTAGTGCATAGAGGCTACAAGAGGTTGTCGATCTTTCGAAAAACAACTAACAACTCGCATCTAACTCAAGCTACACTCAAGTGACTGAAATCACCAAAAGCCAATCACTCATCGGCAAACAAATCACATCCATTACAGCATCAAATGACATCCAAACTTAGCAAAACTTCTAGGACATGTTTATAAGACCTAAGCACACATGTTTATGGTCTCAAACTCCACTTTAGTTCAAGTTCCAAAATCGCGATTATTAACAGCAGTGGATTTTTTACCTAGTCGTTTTCGACCCAGAATGCATCTAAATGATTAGCAATGATGCCCCAATACCCCGCCTATGCTTAGTTTTTATTTGAAAGTGTAAATTCCTAGTTATGATGAAATTAAGCCGCGGGTCAGCGACGCCAAAAGCTACGAATTATTGTGAACTGCTTACGTCAATGCGTAGAGCTCTTACCTACAATTGCAATGCAACAAACGTGTAAGGTCCCTCCCTAAACCCTAGAGCCATTCGGAACTTTTTCAGCTTAGAAAATAATTTAGAAAAAGCAAGACCGACAAAGAAGCCATGCGGACAACGAGACTTTACTCAAGAATGAAAAGACAAGGATATTTCGGATAAGAAATTACCTCATCCCTATATTTTTCCAAAAAAAGATTGAGATTATTTTTATACTTCTTCGTCAAAATCCGCGTGGGAACTGATCACGATCGGGAACTAGGAGAAAAAGGGACTAACTTGATTGAAAGATAAAGTTAAGAAATAAAACTAAGAAGAAAATTGGGATCCAATAGGAATTAAGAAGAGAATTGGGGTCCAATAGCATTTGAGAAGAGAAATAGGGTCCAATAGCATTTGAGAAGAGAATTTGGGGTCCAATAGGAATTGAGAGGAGAAATTGGGGTCCAATAGGAATTGAGAAGAGAATTACATCCACCTTTTTCCTATATAAGCACCCCCTCTCCTTTGTATTTTTCACACACATATTGCTAAGCTACTTGCATACTTGCCATGCTCAAGACTATGCTTAAGTAACTCAAGGTTTTCATTAAACCTTGCTCTTGCTCTCTCCCTCTCTCTCTTGAAGGCCAACCCTTGAGGATTTTGTGAAGAAGCTCCTCTCTCCTTCCTCTTCACCATAAATCCCTTTGCTTCCTCCTTGAGCCTCACATCTCTTCAAGAAGGACTTCAACCCCACTTCCCTCTTGCTTAGAGGAGGTAATATTCATTTCTAGTAGGATTAATTAATCCATGTGTTTTAATACTAGGAAGGTTTATGTACATCATCTTAGGTTTTAAGCTTTAATGGAAATCTTGCAATTAGGGTTAAGTGATAAGAGTATCTACGCATCACTAAATTACGCTTCAAAGGTATATTTACACTCGTAAGCTAAGGTTTAATGGTAACTTTGCACTTAGATGTAAGTTTTAGTGATTACCTTGCATTTTTAGGTTTAAAGCTTTAATGGAAACCTTGTAATTAGGGTTAAGTGATAAGAGTATCTACGCATCATAAAGTTAAGCTTCAAAGGTAGATTTGCACTCGCAAGCTAAGCTTTAATGGTAACTTTGTACTTAGATGTAAGCTTTAGTGATTACCTTGCATTTTTAGGTTTTAAGCTTTAATGGAAACCTTGCATTAGGGTTAAGTGATAAGACTATCTACGCATCATAAAGTTAAACTTCAAAGGTAGATTTGCACTCGTAAGCTAAGCTTTAATGGTAACTTTGCACTTAGATGTAAGCTTTAGTGATTACCTTGCATTTTTAGGTTTTAAGCTTTAATGGAAACCTTGCAATTAGGGTTAAGTGATAAGAGTATCTACGCATCATAACGTTAAGCTTCAAAGGTAGATTTGCACTCGTAAGCTAAGCTTTAATGGTAACTTTGCACTTAGATGTAAGCTTTAGTGATTACCTTGCATTTTTATATTCTAAGCTTTAATGGAAACCTCGCAATTAGGGTCAAGTGATCAGAGTATCTATGCATCATAAAGTTAAGCTTCAAGGGTATATTTGCACTCATAAGCTAAGCTTTAATGGTAACTTTGCACTTAAGTGTAAGCTTTAGTGACTATCTGGTATTTTAGGTTTAAGCTTTAATGGAAAGCTCGAAGACTCATAAATTATAGGACAACCTTCTAGCTTCCTAAAAAAATGAAAAGCTAGGCACCATAAGAAAAGAGTAGTTGTTTAAGCTCGATATAAGTAGTTCAATTTTTGGTATTAAAGAGTATTTCTAAAGTTTTCAATTTCAAGTTTGTTTGCAAATACAGGATGGGGGAGATAGGGGATAACTTTGTAGAATTGATCTCCGGTGTTGTTTGAACCGAAAACTCTACAAGCTTCCATGGAGATGTCCCATGAATGGCAAAGGATTTCAAAAACCTGGGAATCGACGAAATGAGGATTGAACTTAAAAAGTTGGCATTTTCGAAGAGACATTAACCATGAAATGCCTATGGCAAAAACTCGCTTGTATTTTCTAAATAAACTTGGCTGGTAGATTATTAATGAAAGTAGGAATTAAGGTTGATAAATGAATGAACCTGGAAATTATCAACTAGGAGATAACAAAGGAATCTCGAGAGGTGATAGGGATAGCCCATTGCAAAACATAGATTTAACTAGGAGTTTTGAACATTTTCTAGAAATGAAATTGAAGATGGATCTTCTTGGGGTCAATTTGATTGAAAGGCTGGCCCATTGAGAGGATTCTCTTGGGGAACTTGTCGGAGATTGGTCCTTTTCGGCTAGGGCATTGTAACTGGCAAGTTGTTATACCTAGGTCATTCATGCCCGAGGGATAAGGGATGAATGGGTTTATTTTATTTTTGCCCGGCCGGGTGAAGTACCCGCGGTATCTTATTGGAAATCGGCCATAATCCGGGTATGGCCTGATGCCAATAGTTGGATGAGAAGTTATACTCAAGGAGGATGATGTGAATTTAATTAAGGAAATTTGTTCAACTTGGTTGCTTAAAAAGGAGCTGGAAAGGCTAGGAATATAGGGGCTATCATGTGCATCTGTCAATCACCAGATGGTGTTATACCTCTCGAAATAAAATGCTTAGGAAGGAATGATTAAATTACTTGATGAGCCTTTCCTCAACACGTCATTCTGGGAAATATTGTGATGGTGATGCCATTTTGATGGCTTGTAACCGATTATCTTGGCCTGAATGGGGAGGTAAGATGAATTGGTTGAAACTGAATGTGTTACATGATTAGTTAGGAAACTAGTTACAAGCTAATTATAGCAGATAAAGGAAAGAAAATGAATTAAAAGTTTCTAAATAAAGATCTGGTGGGAACAACCAGGTGAATTTCCCTGAACGAGGGTATGCAACAGATTGCATGCTACTTGTTGTTTGATGATGTCTGATAGACTACTATCTTCCTGATTTTGTAGTAGTTAAGTACTACCTCGGGAAAGGATTTTCATGAAATGGTTCGGTGGGTGGGCGGATCCGGAGGGTCAGATGGCCAGATGTTGATTTAAAACTTTTATGTTAAATGCTAGGACTACGTGGGATAAAAACGAGTAATCGGGGACGAGCGAGACCAGGTAGGATTGCAAGATCCCTCTGCTTAGGGGAAAGTGATAACTGTCGTGCCTGCTTGTCAGGAAAAAGGGGTTATCGCCATGAACCAAGGGAGAACAAGAAAGCAAGAGCAGATCCTCAAGTTAAAAGATTAAGAGAATCAAGACTAAGGACCACGATTTAGGGTGCGGAAAGCTGTCAAGGACAGATTGATTATGAGAAGTGGATAGAGTCATTGAATGAAGGGAAGTACCCCCTTGGGTTGGCATTCGAGATAGACTGGAGTCCTGTCCGAGTGTCAGTCCCAAGTGGGAGGGATACTTGCAGATAGATCTACGTCATTCCCTGGAATGGTCTGGAGGACTGAGGGAGGTGAGTAGGGTCGAGTCTGGGTATGGCCCTCACAAGTGGTATCAGGGAAGTACCCCCTTGGGTTGGCATTCGAGATAGACCGGAGTCTTGTCTGAGTGTCGATCCCAAGTGGGAGGGATACTTGCAAATATATCTATGTCATTCCCTAGAACGGTCTGGAGGACTGAGGGAGGTGAGTAGGGTCGAGTCTGGGTATGGCCCTCTCAAGTGGTACCAGAGCCTAATTTTGAATCTTGGACCTTGGAATTTTGGATTTAAGATTAATGCATGGGCAAAAAACAACTCAGTTTAGCACCCAAATTTCAATTATATTACAAAATGAAGTCTTGATGTTCCAATAAATTACGCAAATATTTTCAAGATGGCTTAGGATCTGCCAGAAGAAATTCAACAGATTATCTATGAGAGGATGGAAATTGCGATGCTAGAGCGAAGGCTCGCTATGCTGGAACATTTTAGGAAGCTCATAAATGAGAGATTTATGAAGGTTGGAATTTTTCAGGATTGGAAGATTACATAGAATGGCAAGGATGGCATTTTTGTTTACATCAATACAATGGAAAATTGAGTACTTATCCACTGAATTGAAGAAGTCTTGTTGAGCGCAAGAGTTGCGGATTTTCTAAGTTTTCTATTGTTAAGACTTCAGGAGAATTCAAGATTACTGTAAATCGTACCAAGATAATCTTCAGACAGAAGGATTTTTTTGATCAAGTGAAGAATTGGATTGCCAAATTGCAAGTCATAAGAAAAACTCTTAAGAGTGCAAGTGATGACCAAGTGTTTTTTTAAGTCCGATCAAATGTAAGGTTTCCAATTTCTGAAACCTTAAAGGTTGTATAAAGTTTAATCAAACTAATATGATTATTGAAAAAGCAATGTAGAATTGTCCGACCATGGCAAATATTGGTATTTTTGGAATCTTAAGCACAACAAACCCTGGGCTAGAAATTTTTAGAATTGAATTCCGATAAAAACTGGCATAGTTATGACCCCTAGAAGCTTACACTGTGTATTGAGTAAAATAGGTAAAATTGAAGGGTTGCAGTAATCATTTAAGCATAGACTTTATGAAAGGCCTCCTAGATATTTACAAGATATTTACCAATCAAGCAAAAATAAGTCAAAATATAGCAGAATTGATATTTTAAAAGTTGGCAGGTAATGGGAGGGTCATCATTGACCTGCCAGGGACTCATTTAGCAGCATGGGGTGTTTTTTGACCTGTAGGAGACTGCTTGAACTGCAAGCAACTGCCTTTTTTAGCCGGTGAAAGCTTATGAGTGCCAGAAAACTATAAATAGGACTCCTAGCTTCACATTTTACACAGACTCGGAGCCTTGATACTCTCTCTCATCTAGAGAGAACACTATGCAGAAATCATTGGAGATTAATCTGTAATTGATTAACTTAAACGGTAATTAGCCTAATCCTTCTTAATTAGCAAGGTTAGATTAAGCTATTTTGTTAATAAATCAAAGATTAGGCCTATGTATACTCATAAAACCTCTCTTATTTAATTAATCTCTGTTGATTATTGTAATTAAGCTTAGTAATATTAAGCTAATTAATTATCCTATCATATTAGGATTGAAATTAGCCAAATTAACCATGAATTAATGGTAAATATATGAATTAAGCTTAGATTACGTTAAGGTAATTATCAGATGTGCATTAGACAGTCATTAACCAAGGAAAATTATCCTATAATTTTTTGAGTAATTTTCCTAATTAATTAAGCAAAATTATACTATTGTTTTAGCAAATTAAATAGGGAAAATTAGTAAATTGATTTCAAATATTGTGATATATTTAGCAGGACTTAATTATGTGTTAAGGAACCCGTGATAACTAGGAGAAGCTCAGATAATTAATCTAGCTAATTACTTTAGCAAAAATACTCTAGTTTTTGAGAAATTTAAATAGGAGAAATTAGTAAATTGATTTCAAATGCCATGATATATTTATCAGTGGTTAATTAGGTGGTAAGAAACCCGTGATAATTAGGAGAAGCTCAGATAATTAATCTATCTAATTACTTTAGAAGAAATACTCTGCTTTATGAGCAATTTAAATAGGAGAAATTAGTAAATTGATTTCAAATGCCATGATATATTTATCAGTGGCTAAATAGGTGTTAAGAAACCCGTAATAATTAGGAGAATCTCAGATAATTAATCTAGCTAATTACTTTAGCATAAATACTCTATTTTTTGAGAAATTTAAATAGGGGAGATTAGTAAATTGATTTCAAATGCCATGATATATTTATCAATGGTTAATTAGATGTTAAAAAACCCATAATAATTAGAAGAAGCTCAGAAAATTAATCTAACTACTTAATTTAGCAGAAATACTCTATTTTTTTAGCAATTTAAATAGGGGAAATTAGTAAACTGATTTCAAATGCTATGATATATTTATCAGGGGTTAATTAGGTTTTTAAAAAACTTGTGATAATTAGGAGAAGCTCAGATAATTAATCTAGTTAATTACTTTAGCAGAAATACTCTGTTTTTTAGAGAAAATTAAATAGGGAAAATTAGTAAAATGATTTCAAATGCTGTGAGATATTTATCAGTGGTTAATTAAGTGTAAAAACAACCCTTGATAACTAAGAGAAGCTAAGATAATTAATCTAGCTAATTAATTTAGCAAAAATACTCTGTTTTTTGGACAATTTAAATAGGGGAAATTAGCAAATAGATTCAAATTGAATTGAGTTATTTATTAGAGGTTAATTAAATTTTAGAAAAGCCGTAATAATTATGCTGATCTCAGATAATTAGTTTAAATAATTATCTTAGTGGAATTACGTTATTTTTAGGGGTAGATTAAAGAGGGAAATTAGTAAATCATGTTCTATAATTACATGATATTTATTAGAGCTATATTATAGGGTAAAGAGGCCATGATAATTATTCCAAGGTTAGAAAAGTAGTATAGATATTTACCTAAGTCAAATTACACTATTTTTAGCTACAAACTAAAGAGGTAAATTATTAAATCATGCTATATGATTACATGCTATTTATTAGAGCTATATTATAGGGTAAAGAGGTCGTGATAATTATACCAAGGTTAGAAAAGTAGTATAGATATTTATCTAAGTCAAATTATACTATTTCTAGCTAAAAACTAAAGAGGGAAATTAGTAAATCATGTGCTATAATTACATGTTATTTATCAGAGCTGTATTATAGGGTGAAGAGGCCTTGATAATTATACCAAGGTTAGAAAAGTAGTATAGATATTTATCTAAGTCAAAATATACTAATTTTGGTGGAAATTAGTACATCATCCTATATGATTACATTCTATTTATCACAGTTAGCTTACATAATAAAGAGGTCGTGATAAATATGTCAAGGTTAGAAAAGTAGTATAAGTATTTATTTAAGTCAAATTATCCTAATTTTAGCTAAAAATTGAAGATGGAAATTATATAACTAAGTTGGAAAATAATAAGATAATTATGAGAAGTCAAAAATATACTAATCTACTTGTGGTAATTATACCATAGTTAATAAGTGAGGTTATGAAATTATAATTGACCAAAAGTCCCATTTTTAGCAAATGATTAATTAAAATAAATAGACTTTGTGGTTAAAAGTTTTTAGAAAAATTATAGTAAGTGTAAACCTATGATATCAGGTTAAAGAAATGAAATCTTTAAGAGAAATTAAATACAATAAATATGAGCCAAAATAAGTAGATTATTAGCTTAAAAGTTGATGGGAAAATTAGGAAAAATATATAGAAAATTATAAGAAAGTTAGGAGAGCTTAGAAAACCCTTAGGGAAGCGGTGGAAAAAGTTATCATGCCTATATAGACAAATAAGAAATTACTAGGTCAAGAATTTATCAATTAAAACTATAAATTTAACCTTGGATGGGTTACGGTTGAATACAAAGGTTAAGTCTAGATTTTGAATTATTTACCTAATGATTAGACGTCCTTTTTATAAGGATAAGAAGTTATGGCACAAAAAAAGAACTCGAGCAAATCTTACATCTGATGATGAGGACATAGCTCCAAAATGAACTAGAGCGTCGCACGACGACGGATCCGGGCCTAGTAGTAGGCCTACGGAGGAGAGTCTTCAGGCGCCAGCGCAGCAGCAAATGGCCAATCAATCCCAGGTGGGTGTTCCATTATTCAATTAATTCTTTAATTAGTTTAAGTTCTTTTATAAGTTAGCATTGCATACGTAAGAAGGATAAACTGGCTGAAAACGGAAGGTAACTTCCAGCGTGCAATTGTTTATAATGTAGGAAAGAATTGTTTGGTTTAAAACTGGTTGAATTAGGAAAAATATGTTTGATCATCCTTAAGACAGCTTGTCTCAAGACACCTTCAACTCCTTAGTATAAATTGATGATAATGATTGGCTTTCTAGCCACAGTTAAGTCGATTACCCCCATGAACGATGAGTTTCTACTCCGTGTCATGTCTTGATGTTTCTACATAAGTTAGGATACCGTTTTTATCCTAGGGGAGCCGCCCGGTTGTATGGGCAACTGGTTTGGTGTATGGGCACTCGGAACCTTGGGTGGGGGTTTATTCCACTCCGGATTTGAATAAGGAATGGGTGTCATTTTTCACCCTTAGGTGGTCTTGAGACAAGATGAGTACTGGTCATGGTTATTATGGAAAATGTTTTGATTGACAGTACCCTATCTTAAGTGTAAAGATGTCTGTTTGCTAAAAGAATGCTTTCAATGCACGGTCTTCAAGGAATTACCGTGATGGAACGTTAAAAGAAACCATTATTTTAAATGTTAAAACAATGTGATAGTAAGATAAATGAATCATGTGTGAGTGCAGGGTGGCAAGTGGGGATTGACTAAGGTTGTCAATCATGGACGGGTGGACCTGATTAGTCAGGTAACTATCCATTCCCGCGCACTAAAACGTCTTAAAAACTTCTTCACTTGGAAGAGGAGTCCACCAGCGGCTGTGCCCTCACATCTGTTAGGGGGGAAAAAGCGTTGGTTGAGGATACCTTAGCCCAATTGTGGCAGTTATAGGGGCGAAATAGTTTTTTTGAATTTTACTACGTTGTCCCGTTTCCGCTGCGAGACAGGACTAGGTCTTCTTCTAAGGCTATAGACCCAAGACATTGTCAATGGTAAAGGTCTATTCCTTGGATTTTTCTTGTTTAGAGACTCTGATTTTTTATCAGACCTAGACATCTGTCAAGGATCCCATCCCGATCTTGGTATTGGCGGGTTGGGGACTTTACATCAAAAGAGATCCCTTAAAGATGGGAAAGTGCAAGAGATAAGCTCACAAATTCTGTGGATCATTCAAAGACTTGAGAAGAATAAGAAAGCAAACTTATGAGTTAGCCAAGAACTTTAAAGTGGGAATCTTTACTCAAGACTATTGTAGACAAAAGACCAATTGCAGAAATTAAAAGTACACAGTAAAGGAAAGTCATTAAAAACTCATTGGCCATTGAAGAAGAGAGACTGACGTTTGAAGGAAAGGAAATACTGACAATACTCAATTTTTTCGAAAAGAGTTATTTCTTCAATTAAAGCCAAAAAGGATTACAAGGGAGATCGGAAGTAATTACGGAGAGGCAAGAAAGTTTACAACTCATGAAGATCCTCTAATATATGGTCACATAACCAAGTATCACAAGCACCACCATGTTAGGACGCTCACCCTCTGGAATGGTCCTACGAGAAACGGCTTGAGCAATTTCTCGGGTATGAGCTGAGAAAAGGAAAGGACCTCTAAGAGGAAGACTCCAGATGGTATTGAGGCAAATCTTGGAATAGGGGATGAACTACACAAGCAAGAATATCCTTGCGGAGAACCCAGGATCTTGTGTCCTTTTGACGCAGTAGTATAGAGGGCCAAGTCCCAGAGATTCTGTAACCATAACAAGTCGGGTATTGTTGCGAAAATGGTCTCTATCCCAGAGAGTCACTCTTGTGAGATGTCGCCATGTCTTCCATATTGTCTGACCGACACAAGAATTTGGCTGAGGAAAGAGGAGATCTTTGTATCGCTCTAAGAACTGTCTTTTAACTGCCTCATCTGTACTCTGCAAGTGAGAGATGCATACAGGAAGAACGAAGTCTTCTTGCCAAGACGCCATCAGATAAGAAAATGACTAAGCTACAAGAGAGTGAAGATCGCAAAAATAAGAGGATAACAAGTGCTGATAAAGAAGAGATTACCAGTAGCTTATAAAGAAGAAGTAACGTACCGAAGAAGCCACAAACCCGATGACTTATTCAAGAATATAACTTATTAAGAAAGATTTTCCATGACTCCAATATTATATTAGCATATTTTTGGGGGATGAATAAGTGTAAGAGAGAAGTCAAGTTGAAAGCATTAACAAGAAGTTAAGTCGCGAGACGTATCCAAGAAGCTTCATCAATTACGTATTTTATTTGAGTTGAGGACAACTCTTTCTTTTTTTGTTGGGGAGAGATGCTACCTTCAATAGACTCAAAGATCTCTTGACCAGCAGTCTTGTCCTCATAAACCCTAACTAATTTCACTCCTTATCTCTTCTTTACTCGAGGAATTTCAACAACAAATTTAGGCAGACCCCTATTTTAGACCTCTTCTGCAAGAGATTCAAGCTCAGAACCAAAGGGAACACTTAACTGACTATACCTTAGCAGATGGTTTTCTTTACTACCTGGAAAGCTTCAGCCCCTAGATATTCCTCAGATGAAGTGGGAATTGTCTGAGTATGGACTTTGTCACTCGTCTTCCAAAGACAACTGGAAACTATAATTCTATTTTTGTTGTAGTAGATAAGCTCACTAAGGTGGCTCATCTAATTCCAGTCAAGCAGACAGCCACCGCCATCGACATAGCCCAAGTATTTGTCAAAGAGGTAGTAAGATTACATGGAATCCCTGCAAGAATCATCAGTGATCGGGATGCCAACTTTACTTCTAAGTTTTGGCAAGCCATGTTTCGATCTCTAGGTACCCAACTGAATCTCAGCTCAGTATATCATCCGGAGACTGATGGTCAAACTGAGCGAGTGAATCAAGTCATTAAAGATATGCTTCGAGCATACTGCAACCTATAGCCCCGGAAATGGATCAAGTTTCTTTCCCTAGTTGAGTTTGTTTATAACTCTTCTCACCATCGCAATCTCGGAATGTCACCCTTTAAAGCCTTGTATGGTCAGGAATGTTTAGTCCCTCTTCGATTAGCCGACCCGAGTCTTCATGTTCCTGCAGCTAAGTCTACCCTAGAAGAGATAGATCATCAACTTCTAGTCATTAGAGACAACGTGAAGAGAGCTAGTGATAGGCAGAAGAGCTACGTTGATCTTCACCGCATCCGTTAGAAGCTTTAGCGAAGGCGAACAAATTTTCCTCAGAGTCAAACCCAAACGCAGCTCCTTAAAGCTAGGAAACTTCCGTAAGCTTGCATTCAGATATTGTGGACCTTTTAAAATCAATGAATATCTTCCTTTTGGTCCAAACCCTTGATCATATTTTTGGTTGGTTCTTCAGAACAACTTATAATTATTCTACAAGATATAGATGGAACTTTGGATGTAATTTTTATTCGGATGTAATCAATCATCATATTTATGCAATTCAAGCATCTCTAGTCAGTCAATTCTTTTGAGATTCAAATCGTCTATGGTGTTTTACAAGTCTAGTTGTCATGATACATGAAATATCTGATTACCAAGTGAAAGGTGAGATAGTAAGCTATAGACAAAAGAGAAATAAGGATGGAGGAAATAAATTGGGTACACAAGGGAGGAGATATTACAAGATTAATTAAAAGATCAATATGAAATCCTTCAATTGTCAAGAACATGGTATTAGTTGGATGATATCAATAGAGAAATGAGTCAACGCTCAAAACGGAAAAAGGTTAAAGTTTAGGTAAGAATGGTAAGCGTATTAAGGCTAGATAGAGAGCGAAGTAAAGAAATGATCTTCAGGCCTAACAAGAGAAACACAATCCGGTCACACCAAAGGAAAAATACCTAGTTGAGTAAGATCACACTCAGTAATTAAAGTAACCCCGAGTCATTAAAACTTGTTTATGATTAAGACTTTTGAGTCAGCGTTAAAAATGGGACAAAAGTGTATTATTCAAGGTCCATATCAGCTTCACTGTCCTTTAATCTAAATACCCTAAAGTTACTGACCATCTTCAATCATAAGTTGACCGAAGATAGAGTCTCACTACTCTCTAAAGCATGTCCCCAGCTGAGGACAGCTCTTTCTTTTTGTTGGGGAGTTTGTAAGGTCCCTCCCTAAACCCTAGAGCCATTCGAAACTTTTTCAGCCTAGAAAATAATTTAGAAAAAGCAAGACCGACAAAAAAGCCATGCGGACAATGAGACTTTACTCTACGATGAAAAGACAAGGATATTTCGGATAAGAAATTACCTCATCCCTATATTTTTCCAAAAAAATATTGAGATTATTTTTATACTTCTTCGTCAAAAGCCGCGTGGGAACTGATCACGATCTTGAACTAGGAGAAAAAGGGACTAACTTGATTGAAAGATAAAGTTAAGAAATAAGAACTAAGAAGAAAATTGGGGTCCAATAGGAATTAAGAAGAGAATTGGGGTCCAATAGCATTTGAGAAGAGAAATAGGGTCCAATAGCATTTGAGAAGAGAATTTGGGGTCCAATAGGAATTGAGAGGAGAATTGGGGTCCAATAGGAATTGAGAAGAGAAATTGGGGTCCAATAGGAATTGAGAAGAGAATTACACCCACCTTTTTCCTATATAAGCACCCCCTCTCCTTTGTATTTTTCACACACATATTGCTAAGCTACTTGCATACTTGCCATGCTCAAGACTATGCTTAAGTAACTCAAGGATTTCATTAAACCTTGCTCTTCCTCTCTCCCTCTCTTGAAGGCCAAACCCTCAACTCTCTTCCTCTCTTGAAGGCCAACCCTTGAGGATTTTGTCAAGAAGCTCCTCTCTCCTTCCTCTTCACCATAAATCCCTTTGCTTCCTCCTTGAGCCTCACATCTCTTCAAGAAGTACTTCAACCCCACTTTCCTCTTTCTTAGAGGAGGTAATCTTCATTTCTAGAAGGATTAATTAATGCATGTGTTTTAATACTAGGAAGGTTTATGTACATCATTTTAGGTTTTAAGCTTTAATGGAAACCCTGCAATTAGGGTTAAGTGATAAGAGTATCTACGCATCACTAAATTACGCTTCAAAGGTAGATTTACACTCGTAAGCTAAGCTTTAATGGTAACTTTGCACTTAGATGTAAGCTTTAGTGATTACCTTGCATTTTTTGGTTTTAAGCTTTAATGGAAACCTTGTAATTAGGGTTAAGTGATAGAGTATCTGCGCATCATAAAGTTAATCTTCAAACGTAGATTTGCACTTGTAAGCTAAGCTTTAATGGTAGCTTTGTACTTAGATGTAAAATTTAGTAATTACCTTGCATTTTTAGGTTTTAAGCTTTAATGGAAACCTTGCAATTAGGGTTAAGTGATAAGACTATCTACGCATCATAAAGTTAAACTTCAAAGGTAGATTTGCACTTGTAAGCTAAGCTTTAATGGTAACTTTGCACTTAGATGTAAGCTTTAGTGATTACCTTGCATTTTTAGGTTTTAAGCTTTAATGGAAACCTTGCAATTAGGGTTAAGTGATAAGAGTATCTACGCATCATAACGTTAAGCTTCAAAGATAGATTTGCACTCGTAACCTAAGCTTTAATGGTAACTTTGCACTTAGATGTAAGCTTTAGTGATTACCTTGCATTTTTAGGTTCTAAGCTTTAATGGAAACCTGGGTCAAGTGATAAGAGTATCTATGCATCATAAAGTTAAGCTTCAAGGGTAGATTTGCACTCGTAAGCTAAGCTTTAATGGTAACTTTGCACTTAGGTGTAAGCTTTAGTGACTACCTGGTATTTTAGGTATAAGCTTTAATGGAAAGCTCGAAGACTCATAAATTATAGGACAACCTTCTAGCTTCCTAAAAAAATGGAAAGCTAGGCACCATAAGAAAAGAGTAGTTGTCTAAGCTCGATATAAGTAGTTCAATTTTTGGTATTGAAGAGTATTTATAAAGTTTTCAATTTCAAGTTTGTTTGCAAATACGGGATGGGGGAGATAGGGGATAACTTTGCGGAATTGATCTCCGTGTTGTTTGAACCAAAAACTCTACAAGCTTCCATGGAGATGTCCCATGGATGGCAAAGGATTGCAAAAACCTGGGAATCGACAAAATGAGGATTGAACTTAAAAAGTTGGCATTTTCGAAGAGACATTAACCATGAAATGCCTATGGCAAAAACTCGCTTGTATTTTCTAAATAAACTTGGCTGGTAGATTATTAACGAAAGTAGGAATTAAGGTTGATAAATGAATGAACCTGGAAATTATCAACTAGGAGATAACAAAGGAATCTCGAGAGGTGATAGGGATAGCCCATTGCAAAACATAGATTTAACTAGGAGTTTTGAACATTTTCTAGAAATGAAATTCAAGATGGATCTTCTTGGGGTCAATTTGATTGAAAGGCTGGCCCATTGAGAGGATTCTCTTGGGAAACTTGTTGAAGATTGGCCCTTTTCGGCTAGGGCAGTGTAACCGACAAGTTGTTATACCTAGGTCATTCATGCCCGAGGGATAAGGGATGAATGGATTTATTTTATTTTTGCCCGGCCGGGTGAAGTACCCGCGGTATCTTATTGGAAATCGGCCATAATCCGGGTATGGCCTGATGCCAATAGTTGGATGAGAAGTTATACTCAGGGAGGATGATGTGAATTTAATTAAGGAAATTTGTTCGACTTGGTTGCTTAAAAAGGAACTGGAAAGGCTAGGAATATAGGGGCTATCATGTGCATCTGTCAATCACCAGATGGTGCTATACCTCTCGAAATAAAATGCTTAGGAAGGAATGATTAAATTACTTGATGAGCCTTTCTCCAACACTTCATTCTGGGAAATATTGTGAAGGTGATGCCATTTTGATGGCTTGTAACCGATTATCTTGGCCTGAATGGGGAGGTAAGATGAATTGGTTGAAACTAAATGTGTTGCATGATTAGTTAGGAAACTAGTTACAAGCTAATTATAGCAGATAAAGGAAAGGAATGAATTAAAAGTTTCTAAATAAAGAACTGGTGGGAACAGCCAGGTGAATTTCCTTGAACAAGGGTATGCAACAGATTGCATGCTTCTTGTTGTTTGATGATGTCTGATAGACTACTATCTTCCTGATTTTGTAGTAGTTAAGTGCTACCTCGGGAAGGGATTTTCATGAAATGGTTAGGTGGGTGGGCGGATCCGTAGGGTCAGATGGCCGGATGTTGATTTAAAACTTTTATGTTAAACGCTAGGACTACGTGGGATAAAAACGGGTAATCGGGGACGAGCGAGACCAGGTAGGATTTCAAGATCCCTCTTCTTAGGGAAAGTGATAATTGCCATGCCAGCTTGTCAAGAAAAAGGGGTTATCACCATGAACCAAGGGAGAACAAGAAAGCAAGAGCAGATCCTCAAGTAAAAGATCAAGAGAATCAAGACTAAGGACCACGATTTAGGGTGCGGAAAGCTGTCAAGGACAGATTGATTATGAGAAGGGGATAGAATCATTGAATGAAGGGAAGTACCCCCTTGGGTTGGCATTCGAGATAGACCGGAGTCCTGTCTGAGTGTCAGTCCCAAGTGTGAGGGATACTTGCAGATAGATATACGTCATTCCCTGGAATGGTCTGGAGGACTGAGGGAGGTGAGTAGGGTCGAGTCTGGGTATGGCCCTCACAAGTGGTATCAGGGAAGTACCCCCTTGGGTTGGTATTCGAGATAGACCGGAGTGTTGCGTGAGTGTCGGTCCCAAGTGGGAGGGATACTTGCAGATAGATCTAAGTCATTCCCTGGAACGTTCTGGAGGACTGAGGGAGGTGAGTAGGGTCGAGTCTGGGTATGGCCCTCTCAAACGCAACTGCAATGTGACAACCGGGGAGGGAGTAGGAAGCGCGAGAAGGAGGTGATTGAGCGTCGTTAGCTCACGCCGTGTATTTCTTATCCAAAAACTTATAAAAATTGGCTTTTATACCTTAGCCAAGGTTTTTGGGTGTTCAAAACTAATAATCTGGAGTTCTACCAAAGCTGGGTAATGACAGGTTGATACAATCTGGAAGCTTATATCCCCGGATCATTAATTATAGAGTTTATCCAAGAAAATAGGAGTTACAATATTCTCGATTTATCAAAATAATAAATGTTTTACAAAGAGAACTCCGAAAAATGGTATCCGTGTTAGCTTGTTGCTAACAGTAGTAATATTAACAGTTGGATACTGAAGATTAGTAGCCAATTGGGATATGTGATATATTTGGGGGGTCAAACCGATACGAATAGCCTTCCATCTCTACAAAATAATCAGCAACCAGTGGGGACAAATCGTCTTCAACATCAAACAATGGGTGTTTCCTGCAATAGACAAGTAGGTAGGGATCTCTGATCCACTCAACTAACCAAGGCTCTACTATATCGGCGAGATACGAGGAACCCTTAGGCTCCACTCCTAGCTCAAAAGAACGGATCGGCAAGCAATTGTCTTAATCATTCTTTAAATACTTGTAGCAGATGTCTTCAAGAAGGATCATGTTGCTAGCGTTGAATTGTGGGTGTTTTCCCACATTGTTTGCAACTTCTTCAGGAAAATAGGCTTCTGTCAGAATTTCTTGTCAACTTACGGAACACATTTTAAACTATCCCGCCAATCTCACAATCCTCCTGAGAAAATATGTCTGCTCATACAAAAGAAATCATATAAGACTTAATCAAAACAAGGCTGCACATCAGCTTATTACTCACTTACTCCAAGTTATATGACCTTTTATGAATTTTGGGTTCTTCATAACTTTTGGGAAGCAAGTATTCAAGATTTGCATCAGCTTCGGCTTCATGCAACAACTCCAAATCATAACGCTTGCTCGAGCTTCCAGTACTTTCAAGAAATCTTAGGCACCTGGCCTCAACTTACAAAAACATAAATTATTGACACGTAATCCTTGTAACACTTGCTTGAGTTCCCAATCATCTTTTGGTAACCTAGATCAACTCTTCAAGAACACCCCATTGACATCAAGAATAATCAATCTGCCCTTTGATGTAGGAAGATCCTTTGGAGCATTACGCTATATAACAGTAGGCTCATCTAACCACCAAGCTTTGAACCCTAACAAACAAGAATAGGCAAAAGAGACAAAAAAACATATAAATGCTCATTAAACACCAGAAAGTAATAGGCATACTTGGCTCAAAACAAATGACTGAAATAAGGTCGGTAATACAATGTGGCACAACACATGCATTACATCTTGCAGGCACAAGTCTTAGGAACAAGCACTCAAGAGAGCTTCTTTTTTATACAAAATATATCTGCTAGAGGAGCGTCATCATCACCTGTTGTATGCTCATTAACATCAACCCCTATAGGGGGGTCCTTGTCTCCTAGAAACTGGGCCTTGTGCACTGCATCATCAAGAGGTAAGCATCCCTCAAGCAACTCCTTGCTCACACAAGTATCATCCACCTCTATAATGGGATCCTTGTCTCCATCCTTCTTCTCCTGTAGCGACTTGTCATCATCTACTTCCCCCTTCTGGTCCTTGCCCCCATCCTACTGATCCTTGTCTCCAACCTATTGGTCCTTGTCTATATCCTGTTGGTCCTTGTCAGGATGGTCCTTGTCTACATCTTGTTGGTCTGGTAGCACCTCATGGTCCGTCTCTTCCTTGCGGTCATTTACTCCCTCATGGTCCCCTATGGTGGTGTCCTTGTCTTCATCTAGCTTGTCTAATTGCACTTCATTAGACATGCCTTGAAATGTGCTTGTAGCTACCTCGTGCATCTCCACATCACAGAAATTACCACCATCTTCCATTTCCACATTAAACATATGTCCAGCCTTGGAGTGCTTGTCTGGAACATGGTTGTCCGCATACTCCTCTTTGACCTCGTATTCTACATAGTTCAACAACAAAAGGGTATTTTACGATAAGAAAAACCAGAATTGTGTTAAAAAAAATAAGTAGGACTATTGCTTACTTTGCTGAACATGTCCCTTGTGACACCAAGTCTTGGCCACTTCGGAGATGCACTCGTTGCATCCAATTTTTGCACAAATGTCTTTTTTGATTAGAGTGGCAGCAAAACGGAGAGGGTGGTACTGGTGCCTGGCAGGCTAGCATGAAAGAACCAACCACATGGGCGGAGTCCAAGTTTTGTCCACAAGCAACACAAGCTCCTAAAGCATAGATTGTGTTGTCTTCATCCTTGATATGAGGCCTTGGAAATAATGTGAATCTTCTTCCTTCGTTGATTTTTGCAATCATCATTCTAACAAATTCACTATGGATCTGAGCCTCTTCATAGTCAGTCTTGAGGACGTCACATTCCCTCTACAGGTCACATATGGAAATGTCATGACAGTGAATATTACCAAAGTAATGTCCTAGAGAAAAGTAAACAGTAGCAAATGTAAATGTCATGACAGTTACTAGTACTAAATAACACACAATACCAAATGTAACAAATAGTAAACTATACCAAATGTTCAAAGTACCTAAAGGACCAACTAGTACCAAAGGACAATAATGTAATAAGCACTGAATAGTACCAAATAGAAAACAATAACCAATATGGTAAGTAGAAAAACTAGCAGACAATACCTAAAAGAGCACAACAGTCTAGTACACAGTAAATAGTACCAAATGTTAAGTACCAAACAGTAAATGGTACTAAATAATCAGTATGAAAAGTTCCTAACAATAAAACTACCATACACAATAAATAGTATCAAATGTTAAGTACCAAACAGTAAATAGTACCAAATAATCAGTATGAAAAGTTCCAAACAATAAAACTACCATACGCTAAGTACCCAAAGCACAACAGTAAAAATCTAAAGTACCAAAAAGTACAAAATGAGGTCTCCAAAGTTCCCAAAAATATTGAAGTACCAAAAGTAAAGTTCCTCAGGTCAAAACATGGTACTTAAAGACCTAATATGTACATCACGATTGATAGCACACAGATATACATATGATGTTCCTAACAAAAGTACCAAAAGGACTCCAAAGTACCGAAAAATATTGAATTTTTCAAGAAGTACCAAATGAAAGTACTCATGGTCAAACCAAGGTACTTAAAAGCACCTGATATGTGCATCTCAATACATAGATATAAATATTTTGTTCCAACAGGAAGCACCAAATGTAAAGTACCAAAAGTACCAAATGTTCCTACAGGTAGTACCAAATGCTCTTACAAGATGTACCAAACATACATAAGAAATATTCAGGATGTACCAAAGGACACTTGAAGAACTATCTATATACCAAAAGTACCAAAACAGTTCAAATAGTATCCAAGTTTGTTCATGACATTGTACAAAAAGTATGAGATATAAACCAGGACAAGTAGCAAAAGTTCCTATCAAGAATATGGCACTACATACAAGTGCATACAACTACATGCAAGAATATGGCACTACATACAAGCACAGTTAGAGAAAAATAACCTAAAGAACAACAGGTACCATATGTAAAAATACTTGTTCAATTTCCGTTTCTAGAGCAAGATTCTTCATCTCTGTAGTGCCTTTGAGTCGATGTAGCATGCATTTTGACGCATTTATATCAGCTTCCACATCTTTTATCTCATCAATGTCACAAGGAACTTGCCGATGTAGTTCATCGAGGCGTTGCTCGAACAAATAATACCCTCCTTAATTTTCTTGGTGACATCATTTGAGCCCTCAAACCTCAGTAAACTCTCTTTTTTTTGTTGAATACTTGCCCTCAACTCAGATAGCATGTTCAACTTCTGTGTAGAGCTTGTCGAAACTCCGAGAACAATGGCATCCAAATCAGAAATGTAATCTACTGCCATTGTCTCAAACTGCAAAACTTTGTCCTCTTCAATATTACACATATTGCTGGCACCCTGTGTGTACTACCTCTTCTTGTTGGACCCTAATAGCCCACCATGAAATGCTCCATTATCCCTCTTCCAATTTTCCACATTCCTCTCCAATCCTCCAGGTTTACTATTGCACATGCTCAACACACTCTCCCCAAACCTTGCCCATGCAATTTTATGTCTTGCTGGGTCATTTTCAGCAGCATGACACTTCTCAAAAGCATAGCAACTAGCAAACTTATCTATAATCTCCCCACATGATGGGGGACTTTGGTATATCTTACAAAAAAGAAGTTTGTAATCATCAATGAAAGAAGGCTGCAAATGGTGAAGGTAGACTTTTGCATTCTTTTGATACTGATGTTGGAAAACAGTAAGCCACTAATCATCTGGCAGATCATAGTCAAATAAGTCCTTAGCAACCTTTTATTCTAGACTCAAACCATACTCCTCATGTAATTCTTCTGTAGTATAGCAGAATTTGTTGAGTATTGGGTACTCATCCATTCTGTTTTTCCCTAAAATACAGCAAGAGGAATTAATTAGACATGCCACTATAGTTCCAAATGTATAAAGTACTTAACATGCAACCATATTCATGCAACCATCATGCAAATAATGTCTTACAATACCTTAATTAACATGCAACCAAACCAAATGGTACATTTCCAGCCATGTAAAGTAATAGTACTTAACCATCTTCTTTGTTGTGGATCTCTTCACTTGTGCAACAGAGGATTTTCCCATGCTCTCTGTCATCTCTGATTGATCAATATTCTATCTCTCTTGGGGGTCTATAGTACCATTGCTGCTGTGACGCTCGTTCTTGTTGGTATGAGGCTCATTGTGACTGCTACTAGGAGTTTTGAATGAACTCCCCTTCATCCTAGACTGCTTCGCTTCAGAAGCTTTGGGTGTGGCCCTAGGTGCACATTTGCATGCTGGTGTCCTCATGTTGGCAAAGGGCAATGGAGGAAGGAAAGATCACAAGGGGAGCTATGGCAAAGGTGTTTGTGAACAACCTGTAGAGTGCTCTCATGCACGGTAGGGAGAGAGAGAGAGAGTTCAAAGTGCTCTCAACCACGGTAGGGAGAGAAGAGTTCAAATCAATCCCAAACGTGTGTCCACAATCATGTACTATACCTTGCTAAACCATGATTGCACTCAGTATTATAATCTTTGAAATGTACTTTTAAAATGTAACCTTTAAAAAGTCCAAATGCAAGTTCCCTCCTCCAAGAACCCTACAACTTCCAAAGTGGAAAACAACCAAATGGGTACAACTTTTGTACCACCAAACCCTGCTTTCAGCCAAACACCTTGTCTGGTCTCCTTAGCTTGAGTAGTTTATGCATGGTCATCATTGCACTTGTTTCACTAAGATTTTGACAAGGTTTGGAATACTTATCTAGCTAAGTGATTTCATTGGTTGATACCCTTTGGTATAGCCTACTTAGGCTAATTTACTCTTGAGTAAGCATGGGCTATACTTGATCTTGATGGGGTTGCTTTTAAATTGTCCCATACTAACAGGGACTCTCGTTGTTTGATTGACATATTGCCTTATTTGGATTATTTGTTGATTTTTTTAAATAATATTATCTCTAGTATAAACCGAGAAACCTCCCTAAAACTTAAATAAGCTTGGAACAACATTCTTTGCATTGGATTTTGGTTTTTTAAAGGCATAAGTATATGGTTTGCTTCTTGGATAATATTGATTCTTGCTCCTGACTTGGTGCACTAAAGGCTTAACTAAAGGGTTTTGGATCCATATAAATGACTGAGTGGGTACTGATCTTTTGGATGCATAATAAAAAATTGGGGTTACTTCTACTTCAAAAAGCATTAAAATGTACTTAAACTACAATAATTGTTTTGATAATTTTGGCTACTGCTTTGGTTAAGGTAGGGATACTTGGCTCAAATGACCATCACTTACTTGGATATTCTCTTATCTCATCATCCAATTTTGATTTGCTAAAATTCATATTGTTCACACAAAACTTGTAATACTAAGCCTTATAATGACTCTTTGAGGGCATTAACTTATAGATTATTGTTTTATATGACTTAATTCTTTGATTATCTCTTCATGATATGAGCCTTAAAAAAGAAAGCTTGGCAACAAACTGCATATGAAAGGATGGGTTTCTAAGCCTAAAAAATGGGATCACTTTTTTTTATTAAAAAAAAATCACATATAGGAGTGTTGCTTGTCTAATAATTTTTAACTATGGCGTGGATAACAATTGATAGGTTCTTTGACACCTATTATACATAGACAAATCTAACAAAATCTATGGTCTTGTCTATATGGATGTAGATGAGAACTCTATCTTTCTTTGAAAGGACTTAGCTTTGCTCCCAGGGGATTCACTCTATATACAAAACGGGATGCCACCTGCAAGTGGACAACTTTGATAAAACCCCTATATACGATTCATATTAGGGAATATGACCCCCCTTTCTATGCTTATATGATAATCAATGCAGAAAAATATAATACCCCTATCTTACATATAAAATTGAAGTCTCACATGATCTAACTAAGTAAAACTAGTCCAAGAGCATGTAGCATAGTGGCAAGCAACGTACTAAGGAACCACTTCTGTTGATAACTATATGTATACTCAATGTATCGTAGTTTCACTTTCAAAATATTGTCCATTCAGCCTACACTCTAGCTGCTCGTCCAAGAGCGTGTAGCATAGTGGCAAGCAACGTACTAAGGAACCACTTATGTTGATAACTATATGTATCCTCAATGTATCTTAGTTTCACTTTCAAACTATTGCCTGTTCAGCCTACACTCTAGCTACTCGTCCAATTCTGACCCATCTAAATTACTCAAAAAACATGATTATAAAGTTGTGTTAGGTTCTCCGTGCAAATTTGCATCTATACAAACTCTTTATAGCTTTCATCCCTCTAACAAATGAACTATAATCACAAAACAAGAAATTGTTACAAAGAAGCATTAGTTCTTGCATGTATCTTGGTAGCTATTGACTCCTCACAAGTTCGAGGCCCCAGACTCTTTTGGGAAGCCATGATTTTGAAACACAAAAACTTCCTCTCATTTTCTACTTTTCTCACTTCTCCCCCCGCCCTCCCAACGATAAATATGACACCCCCTTCCTTATTTTTAAGCTTGGGAGATAAATTATCGGGGGCCTGCCCCTCACTTATACACTTATGCAACTTGTAAAAATAACCCCCTTCCCTGCACTTACGTGGTGCGGTAAGTTTTCCATGGTGAACCCCCCAGGGCTTTGCTGCAGTTCGACCTCAAATATTTTATCCTCATAATATGGTTTAATTCTAATGTATAGGATAATCGGAATGTGATGTCGTCCTGATTATATTATATTGTACAAAAATGAGTCAAATGTAGAATTTTGTTTTTGCAAGCCATCTTCCTAATGTCTAAAGCCAACTTTCTTTTGAACATAATGTTATAATGTTCTTTTGTGTATAAGCAGTTTCTTAATTAGCAGCACACACATCCTAAACACAAGGCCTTCCTAGGCAATTGGGTTGGCTGGGATGTTGTCTTTGGAATTATGTATTTTTCGTGGTCTCTGATAAACTCACTGTCGATAAATCCTTTTGTTTGATAGGTGTTAGGTGGTATTGTCATTGGCTTCTGACTGGGGTTCTTATTCATAGCCCTTTAAGTGCTTTGACTTAGCTGGTTTCAAGAAATAGGAGCTACCGATTAGACTTCCTCTTGCTAGATTTTGTATCTATTATTTTTTTATTTTTTTTAGATAAAGATTATTGAAGTCTTTCAAACTATTTCTGATGGCTCACAAAGACTTAAAACTCTAATTGTGACCACCACTGTTGCTCAATCTATTAATCATGATTTATGCTTTATTGTCTTCCTTGATTCTAAATATAAAAATTTGCTTGGCTTTGGAATTAATTTTTACTCTCATTGACTTAGTGAGGCAGTAGGCCCATACTCAATGGGCCTACTACCTTAACATTGAGTATGGTGTTTGGTTAAGGGTGGGTGTGTGCACACACATAGACTCTCTCTCTCTCTCTCTCTCTCTCTCTCTCTCTCTCTCTCTCTCTCTCTCTCTCTCTCTCTCTCTCTCTCTCTCTCTCTTTGTCATCTTACTTTGCTATGAACGCTTCTTCCAACTACAACCTTTTGGCTGCCATTGGATGTTTTTGTAAAGGAACACACACTCTTCTGTCATTTTACTTTTGCTAGTAGCTGCTTCAGCTTGCTAACCTTCAACTATTAATAGTAGTTGGCTTATACTATGCTTGAGGGAGTTGGTGGTTATATTGTCTCATGGGTGCTTTCCATGTATATTTACCTTGCACTTTTCTCAATAGGTGAACCTGGCTTATACTATGCATGACGGATTCTATAGTTATATTGTATTGTGGGTGATTACCTTGAGTATTTACCTTGCATTTTCTACCTCTAGTTGGAGGGGTCTTTTGATGATCTGATCATGTTAGGACCTTGGGTCTCCTTGTTTCTAAAACATTAGGATTTTGTCCTTTTAATTGGATCTCTTGGCTTCACACTTTAACCCCTAAATGTTGCTTGCTCTATGGGATAATCCCCTTAATGAAACTCTCACTAAATTGATAGGAGGCTTCCGCTTTTCCTTCTATCCTGGAAAGATTGGGTTTTCATTCTGACTCTACTATAGGAGTGAATGCGCTCCACCTTCATCATAATAGACTGCAACCCATTTGACCCCCATGTTCTTCTACACTACGGGTACAATGTAGGATTAATGCTCACCTCCCCCCCTATGGTGGACTCGTGGACTGCTTACATCACCCACCAATGGTCTCTCTCCTTGAAAGTTACATGTGCATGTCCTTTTTCTCCTCTTAATGCTCTATTGCTATTGTTCAACACTCCTTTCATGATTATATAGGTGTGCATTATCTTCCTTGCTCTACGCTCCCATGGTCTAGAAGTGAAGTCTTTGGTTTGAACTTTAAAGCTTCATGTTATGTGCACTACTTCACCAAGAAGAGTGCTCACATGGTTTGATGCTTGCCATGTGCATCATCTCTCAAACTATTCCCATGCACTTCATGTCATTTCTGAAGACTGTTGCATTTTTTAAGTCCGTTTCGGTTTTTCTACCATTTCTTGCTAGCTCTAACAACCTCACATTCTCTAGCCATGCCCGATCCCCATACACCTCGATCTAGAGGTGCACGAAGATCACAACCATCGGGTAATAATCTCGTCTTTGTTGGTCATTGCCTATATATTAGGGTTTGACATACGTCTATTTTTAAAATTTGTTTGCGCTTTTGAAGTTAGATAGCATTATTTTACTTCATTTTTCAGAGTCCTTTTGCATTTTTGAAGTACACAAGTCACTTCTAAAGACTGTTGCATTTTTTAGTCTGTTTTCAAACTTTGTACTATTTGTTGCTAGCTTTAACAACCTCATGTTCTGTAGCTATGCCCAATCCCAACACACCTCGATGTAGAGGTGCACAGAGATCAGGACCACTGGGTAATAATCTCGTCTTTATTGGTCAATGCCTATATATTAGGGTTTGACATACGTTTGTTTTTTAAATTTGTTTGCATTTTTTAAGTCTATGTGCTCTATTGATGTCCGATTGTGTTATTTTACTTCGTTTGTCGAAGTCTGTTTGTGTTTTTGAAGTACACAAATCACTTCTGAAGACTGTTGCGTTTTTTAAGTTCGTTTGCTGTTTTTCACCATTTCTCGCTAGCTCTAACAACCTCACATTCTCTGGCCATGCCCGATCTCCACACACCTCGGTCTAGAGGTGCATGGAGATCATGACCATCGGGTAATACTCTCATCTTTATTGGTCAATGCCTATATATTAGGGTTTGACATAAGTCTGTTCTTGAAATCTATTTGCATTTTTGAAGTCTGTGTGCGCTATTGAAGTTCGATTGCGTTATTTTACTTCGTTTGTCAAAGTCCTTTTGCGGCTAACACTGAGCGGCTAGCCCTAAACGTGAAGCTTTCAACGGCCTAAATACGGAGTAGTTTGGCCTGAGCGGTAAGCGACTAAATACCTAAGCGGCTACCTTTAAGCGAAACACCTTGATAAACCGTATGAATACCGATTAAACCTACATGACTAGGCCTAAGTTACTAGGTGACTAAATAACAAAACTAGCCAAGCTACGTGTAGGACTAAGCGAGCCGCATGTAGGACTAAATAACGAAACTAGCCAAGCCGCATGTAGGACTAAGCGGGCCGCATGTAGGACTAAATAACGAAACTAGCCAAGCCGCATGTAGGACTAAGCGGCTCGGCTAAACGATTCAATACGTAAGCAGCTAGGCGCTCTAATTAAGCAGCTAACCTTTCTCGATCAAATTGCGGACCAATCCTAAGCGATGAAACAACTTATTACTTAAAATGACTAGTGTTAAAGGACTAAACCTAATTAAGTGAATAGCCACAATTACAAAAACAACAATATAATTTCTAAATTTCTAAATTTATTTACAGAAAAAACAATAAAACTAATTATAAAATAACATAAATCAAATAAATCTTTCTTTTAATGATAAAATATCGTTATCTTTCTTTGTTAATGATGATTTTTAATTACTATTATATTAAATAACAAATATTTATTTATTTTTGAATTGAAAAATGTGTGTCTGCATCGTATATAGTGTGTTTATATTGTTTAATGTGCATTTTTGTTTACTTGAATGCATGTTTATGTGAATGTGTGTGTGTGTGTATGCAACAAAAAAGAATGTTAGAGCACTCACATGCGGCCTATTTGAGCAAGAAACAATTGAAAAATGTCCTCAAACCTACAAAAATACACGTACACACACATTATGTTACACACACACACACACACACACACACACACACACACAAAAGTGAACAAATCTACTAGGAAACTTGAAAAGAAGCTTACCTTGTTGATGGGGAGGAGCGTATGAGTGAAAATCTCAACTCCGACAAGTCATGAGGCAGTAGATCTGCAGTAAGTGAGGAGGAGGAGGGCAAGAGAGAAAGAGAAGAATGGAGAAAAATTCACAGGAGAAACTCGTGGGTTCTGTTTTTGCATAATCCAATGGTACAGGCATCGGTATGTGCATCGGTACAGGCGTCCAGATGTGCGCTAGTATAGACATTGACTTGCACATCGGTATGTGCACTGTTATACTCGTCAAAAACTTGAAAATTAAATTTTTAAAAAACTTGATCTCCCTCCATATTTACCTACACATATACCGATGCCAGCCATTGATGTGGGTAATCTAACGTCGAAAATTATGCAATCTCTTGTAGTGACTTGCTACAAAATGTTGAAATTTTCCAAGTCTAGATCTGTTTTAGGACCAGCTTGGCTAAACCTCCAAAGCATTGTGCCAAGGTTTTGCACAAGAGGTGGAAGTTTTAAAGCCCAAAGGATGAGTTTTATGTCTTACCAGATTTATTCTAATTTAGTAGGTAGGTTGTAGCCCCCGATCCGCTTTATTAGCCGCCAAGGTTTTTGTAAAGGTCTTGCGCTCTAGCTAATTAATTGAAAGGTAAGTTTATGGTTTTTATTAATTGAAAGGGAAAAGCTAAAGAATATGGTTAGATCAACCCTTCCTCATTTAGTAAGTTGACTTTAGTATTTGTTTACCAAGCTTGACCAAAGTAGCATATGCTTGCTTTGTGTGAACTTAAACAAGTGTGTGTGAGTGAGTGTGGTGTCTCCACTTGCCAAGATGAGTCCCAAGAAGGGGGGCGGGGGTGGGTGATTTCTAGCATGCAAGGTGAGAGGGACAAGTATTGGAACATTCTCTAGTTGCATTAATAGGTGTTCCCACCTCATTGGTCAAGTGTGAAGCATTCTAATTCAAGAATAGTTGCACACTTGCATAGCTATATAAGAGAGGGCTCATTGCATTTTTGAAACTCTTGATCCTCTCACACACTCTCAAGTGCCCAATATTAGAAAATCTAGCTCTCTCCCTCTCTCTCTCTCTCTCTCTCTCTCTCTCTCTCTCTCTCTCTCATGGGAGCTCTAGAGACAAACTCTATGCTCAAGCTCTTGGCTATGGATGAAAATCCAAGCCAATGAAAGTTTTATTTTCTCCATCTCTACTATTGTATTACTAAGCTATGTAAGAGCTTTCTCATGAGCAAGTGTACATTGAATATCAATTCTCTTGCTTGAAAAATACTTCTCTCCACCTTCATCTTCCTCTTTCCCCGCAGTTCCTTTCTCCACGTTGGGGTGTTTAGGGTTTGGGAAGGAGGGTTATACCTTGGAATCTTGAAGACACCATCTTCTTGATTCAACCAAGACTCCACAAGAGCACAAAAATGTATTGTAACAAAGATCTCTTTTGAGAGGATTATAATACAAGTCCTTTTGAAGAGGGGACCGGCTCCAAGCAAATCCGTTCCTCATCAAGTTATCAATCTTAATTGGATATTCTCTTTGAATTATGTGCATGGTTAAAGTGTTTTTAATTTGTATTTGTATAAGGAAATCAGCCCGGCACAACCTATGTTCTCCTTGCTAACTCTTTCTTAAAGAAAAACTCTCTCCTTTCATAGTTAAGTTCCGGTGAATCTAAAAGTAAGTATTAGATTCTTTGACATTGGTATCAGATTTGAGGTTTCTCTTTTCTTTCTAAGAAGAGAGATCCTTGAGTAATCTATGAAAGGTTGGAGTTTTCATTGCAATAGGGTAGGTGGGACCATGATTTATTAGCTTGGTTGGTATGCATGTTTACTAGTTACGGGGACACCATCGGGATCTAAGGTCTTAATAATGGAGTCTTTTAGGACTTTCCGATGGCTTAACCATTATTGAGCTATTAGTCACCCAATAGGAACCGGTGCCAACCTTGCATTGTTAAATCCACTCCACTACTCTTTGCAATTAGCAATATCCTAAACCACAGGTGTAGTTACTCAAGTACTAATCTTCAAAGAATAAGAGGAGTGGCAGCCAAAGATTTGGAAGTGCCAAGGAAAGAGTTAGCATACACATGTAAGAAAATTCAATCATGGCCCAACATTATCAAGAGAATGTAATTAATATTGAAAACTTAGATTTGGCTCATGATATAGCATATGATGATGGTTGCACGGTTGTCAACTACCTTGTTGACAAGTTGCAAGAAGAAATGGGAAACCCTATTTTGAAAGCAAAGGTTCAAAGCCAAATTCAAACCCTTCAAGCTCAAGTTCCCCCAAGTGCCCAAGAAGAGAGAATTTTTGCAAGGCCTCCAAGTGAGAACGCCAAAATATAAATCCCTTTAGGTAATGAAGAGAGAAGGACCTCCAAGGCAAACTGTTCGAGAAGAAGAAGTGTTTGTTGAACTTTCAAGGCAGAGATATGAAAGTGACACTCCACCTACCTCTAAAAGTGATGTTGCCCCAGGATGATGGTGGACATGGCAGGCACCTACTCCTCCCAAAAACAAGAGGAAGTCATTAAGTACTCCCTCCCATGCTAATTCAAAGAAGGGAGAAAGAAATACAAGCAAGAGGAAGCAAAGAAAGCGGTCTCCATCTTTGCCTTATTCCTCGTCTTCCTCTTTATCATCATCACCGTCTCTAGACACAAAGGAGAGAAACTTTCCACCCAAGAGAGAGAAGAGAAGGGGTAAACGGAGGAGATATGTGGCATGGAAGAGGTCACATAAGTTGAAGAAATTCAAAGAGGGAGGAAATCACATTAGCTTCTTACTTATGATGGAACCTTTGGAGCAACTGACAAAGTATTGGCCTCTATCCAACAATTTGACACGATTTTTAGAGATGAAGATTTCTTCAAATCTTCAAAGCTCCAAAATGTTTCTATGCATTTTTGAAAGTCAACTCATCAATGGTGGGCAAGCCTACATAGTCAAGGTGAATCTCCAAAGACTTGGAAATCTTTGAGGATTGCTATTACAAAGCAATTGCTTCCAAGTGATGCCAAAGACAAAGTCCTCACGAAATGGTGAAGCTTGAAGATGATCCCATACAAGTCTGTCCAAATAAGTTTTTGGAGTTACATCTCAAAGCCATTGTCTACAAAAAGATAGACTTTGGAAAACAAAAGAAAAATTTTTCCGATGGCCTATCTAAGGAGTGAGTATATCAACTCACAAAGACCTAAAACTATAAGGGGGGTCATACATCATACTATGGTAGCTTCAAGGAATCACTTCTAGCAAGGGACAAAAAAGGGCTCAAAGCCAATGGAATCCAAGGAATCAACTAAGCCAAAGGGGAGGAACAACGTGACGTAGAATTCTCCCAAGGCTAACAACAACAACAACAACAAAGGAAAGGCAAAAGAAAAGAGCTATAAAGGTAAAAATAAACTTTTTCCTGAAGAGTTTGAACGTTATTGTAAAGATTACAAGTGTTTCAAGTGTGCGGAGCAATGTCGTGTTTTTGAGGCATGTCGTAAGAGAAATGAATGTAATGACCCTCCTAGATCCACCATGGTGAAATCTCTAAAAGAGGAAGGTCATTGCAAAGGAGCACCACTGTCCTATGCTTGGGGGAAATTAAGAGAGTATGATGCTTTCATATTGTACGACCCTCGCTCTATTCAGAACTTCATTTCTATTGAGCTAGCTATCAAGATAGGAATTCATGAATTTGAAATGGGAGATGTGGTACAAGCAAATGGAGATTTCAAAGGGCAAGAGGTCTCAGTCATTCCATTGCTTGAAAAGTTATGGCTCCATGTGCAAAGTTATGTTGATAAAGAATATTTCTTCATCTCTCCACTCAATCATGAAGATGTTATCCTATGGGCATCCTGGTTTGATGGCATGTGGTTGCCACTATGAATAATTTTGAGAGAAACGTCCTCTTTTCTTATCGATGCAAGGATGGTGCACTTAATGTTAATAGTACGAGCAGAGTGGTTATCATCAGATAAGGATAGTGCCTAAAGATATTCAAAAGACGGCCTTTTGAAAAACTTTTGGCCTACATGAATTCTTGGTACTCGCTTTTGGACTTACCAATGCGCCATCTACCTTCAATCAAATGATGCAAAGGATCTTTAGATCTCATCAAAGATTCATAGGAGTGTTCTTTGATGACATTATCATCTATTCAATGACGAGGAACTGTAAAGAATGAGGATGCAAGAGAGCTACACAAGACAAGCACAAAGCACACAGAGATGGAAAGCTTCTTCTTCTTCTTCACAGAAAAGAGAGTACAAAATGACTAAGTGCTAAAGCTGAAAAGTAGCACATATGTACATGCGGTCACTAAGTGTGAACTCGCTAGAAGCGTACTAGGCTGGCACTATAAGTTTAGTCCAGCTGTAGAATCACTGGCAGAGATCCTCCGTGTCGGTCACCTAACGCGCCAGTGAGTAAATGCCGTAAGCGGCCAAGACCCGTAGTGGATGCCAGCTCAAGGTGTAGAGCTCAACATCTCAACACTCCCCCTCGAGCTCTGCATGTCGCAGAGTCCAAGCATAGTCCGGAAACGTCGAAGCTTCTCATCTCCGAGGGCCTTGGTAAAGATATCCGCTATCTGCTCCTCTGTGCTGACGTAGAAAAAGTCGATGTCGCCCGCCAACACTCGCTCTCGAACGTAGTGGTAATGGAACTCTATGTGTTTGGTCCTGGCATGGAACACTGAGTTCCTAGCCAACTGCATGTTGCTGAGGTTTTCACAATGGATGAAAATCTGTTGGTCCACCTGCACTCCCAAGTCCTCAAGTAATGTGCGTAGCCAAGCTACCTCGCACGCCGCAACTGCTGCACCTCTGTACTCGGCCTCTGTGCTCGATAAAGCAACCGTAGGCTGCTTTTTGCTGCTCCAAGTAACAGCAACACTCCCAAAAGAGAACATGAAGCCACTCGTAGATCTCCTATCAACAATGCTACCTGCCCAATCTGCATCTGTATACCCATACAATGCTAATGGTGCATCTGCTGCATAGAACAATGCGTAGTCAAGAGTACCTTGCACATACCTAAGTGTGCGTCGTACTCCATCCAAATGTGGCTTCCTCGGAAGCTGCATGAACTGACTCTCCAAGACTACTGTGTAGCTCAAGTCTGGCCTCGTGATAGTCAAGTAGATTAGACTACCCACAATCTTCCTGTACATGTTGACATCCTCAACAACATCACCCTTCTCTGCACTCAGCTTTGCATTCACATCCAAGGGAATAGAAATTGACTTACAATCAACCATACCATACTTTGACAACATGTCCAAAGCATACTGTCTCTGTGATAGCCATACACCCTCTGGAGTCGTGATCACCTCAATGCCAAGAAAGTAGCGCAACTCGCCTAAATCTTTCATTTCAAAATCCTGTTTGAGAAGACCCTTCACATGGTCAATCTCCATAGCATTGTCACCAACAATAATAAGGTCATTTACATATATGGTAATGACCACAATCCCCACATCACTCTCACGTACATAGAGTGAATGATCAGCATGAGCTCTCCTAAAACCAATACTGACAAGATACTTGGAAATCCTGTCATACCATGCTCTAGAGCCCTGCTTCAAACCATACAAAGCTTTGAGAAGTCTGCATACATAATCTGGGTAACCTGGATCGACATAACCAGGTGGCTGATCCATATACACTTCCTCTTGTAACTCACCATTCAAGAAGGCATTCTTTACATCCATTTGATGCATAATCCATCCTCTAGATGCATCCACAGCTATGACAGCTCTCACAGTCGTCATCTTTGCCACTGGAGCAAAGGTCTCCTCATAGTCTATGCCATACGTCTGTGCATAACCCTTTGCGACCAGCCTTGCCTTGTGACGCTCAATGTTACCATCAACCTTATGCTTGGTTTTATACACCCATTTACAGCCAATAGCTTTCTTGCCACTTGGCAATGGCACCAACTCCCATGTGTTGTTTGCTTCCGATGCAGCCATCTCTTCATTCATTGCATCATCCCAATGCACATTTCCAACTGCATCCTCAAAACATGTGGGCTCCACATCCTGTATCACCTTAGCCATGTAGGCTTGGTGATGTGTTAGATACCCATCATAAGTCAATTTCTGAACTGGATTTCTGACTCTATTAGATCTGGGAGGTCCTGGGTCACTCCTTTGCCCTCTAGCATCTTCTTGTACTTTCCTTACACCAGGTGTCCTGACAGCCGGAATTCCAAATTCCTCATCAAGACTTTGTTCAGAACCATCTGAATCCATGTTTACATGTGAAAAACCTGATGATGCACCAGCCATAAAGGGAGGTTCATCAACCTTTTCCTTTCCTTTTCGTGATACATTCCCTATACCTGTTGGTGAAGTAACCTGCGTACGTAGTCTACCATTCCATGGTTTCTCAACAGAGCCACGAGAAGAGGACTCTTGTAGTCCACTCAAAACCTGTGACTGTGGCCTCACATTTTGTACAACCACATCATCTTTTACATCAGCCCCAATAGTTCCATGTGCATTACTGTACCAGCTGCTCATCTCATCAAAGACTACATCTCTGCTCACTCGTAATTCTCGTGTAGTAGGATTGTAGCACCTGTACCCCTTTTGTTCAAGGGAATATCCCACAAGAATACATTTCTCTGCTTTAGGATCCAATTTCCTACGCAACTCATATGGTACATGCACGTAAGCTATGCAGCCAAACACTTTCAAGTGTGCCAAATCAGGCTTTGTACCTGTAAACTTTTCCTCAGGTGTTACATCATCCACCGCAGCTATAGGTGTCCTCTTCATAATGTACACAGCTGTATTTATGGCTTCAGTCCAGAAATGATGAGGCATGTTCTTCTCATTCATCAATGCACGTGCAACCTCTGCAATGTGCCTATTTTTCCTTTCTGCGACCCCATTCTGTTGTGGAGTATATCTGCATGTAAACTGCCTGCGTATACCATGCATTCGCAAAAAATATGAAAAATCATTGGAGAAGTAATCTCCCCCTCCATCTGACCTCAATGTCTTGATTTGCATATCTGTCTCCTTCTCAATCATGACTTTGAAGTCTTGAAAGTGACCAAACACTTCACTTTTGTTACGCATGAAGTAGACCCATACTTTCCTTGAATGGTCATCAATGAAAGAGAAATAATACCTGCAACCATGTATACTTGCAATATCGGTTGGACCCCAAACATCTTTGTGCACCACCTCAAGTGGCTTTTTACATACATTGCGCTCATGTGGAAATGAGCCCTTTGACTATTTTCCAAACTGGCATGCTGCACACACTTTATGCATACCATCCACCTTGAATTGGGGCAAACCTTTTACAATCTGTTTTGATTGCATGATGCGCAATCTCTGCTCATTGACATGGCCAATGCGTTTGTGCCAAATGTCAACATCAGCTACAACACCTGTGCCCTGTGCAAATAATACAGCTTTTACCTCAGGCATGTCTACATTCAGTGTAAACATTCTGCCCACACATTTGCCCTTTGTGATCAGCTTACAGCCATTCTGGAAATCTTCTACATAACAACCATTTGGATTGAAGCGAACCTGCAAACCCTGCTCAACCATTTGTCCAATAGAAACAAGATTCTTTGTAATGTTTGGGACATGAAGTACATCTGCTAAGTACTTTGAATTCCCACTCTTCGTATTTAGAGGTATGTCCCCTACATGAGCAATGGGGTGAGCTGTGTCATCTCCTGTCTGCACATAGCCTGACACATCTGGTTTGCGCATATCTCTAAACCACTCTCCACGAGACTTCATGTGATCAGAGGCACCTGAATCACATACCAAACATCATCTTGGGTGGAATTCTCTGCAGTCATTGTATTCATTACATGTTGCATAACAAACATGCGCTCGTTTTTGCTGTCATCTGCATCTCTGCTAGTAGATGCATAGTTGCCATGTTCTCTCTTTCCACTTGCTTTTCCCTTTGGACAGTCACGTGACATGTGACCTCTTTCACCACAAGTCCAACATTCTCTGCTATCTAGAGTATGCTGCTGCCTGCTTGATCCTGCACCACGACCTCTTTGACTCCCCCTTCCTTGAGACTGGTTTCCCCTGCCACCTGTATTGTTTTGATTTGATTGACCTTCCAGAAATTGGCCCCTGCAACCCCTTGGGCCTCGACCACGACCTCTACCTCTACCTCTGTTGGAGTTAGAATAGAAGGCCTGTTCAGAATTATTTCTGCCATGAGAAGAAGATGTGTCAAGGTTCTTCTCCTCAAGAATAAGCATAGAAATCAAATCTTGGAACACGGGGATGTCGTCTCTTGTATTCATGGAAGACCTAAAATGTACATACTCATCTCCTAGACCATCCAAGCATGCACTGACAATGTCATCGTCTTCCACTGAGACTTTAATAGATCCAAGAGCCTCAATGATACTCTTGATCTTCAAGGCATAATCATTGATTGAGAGGTTGTTCCTCTTAACCTGATTTAGCTCCGACTTTAGTTGAAGCTTCCTGGCCTTGGTGTTCACCTCGAACACTCTGCCTAAGTTTCTCCATGCAATGGCGGGGGTTTCAGCATCCTGTAGATAGGCCATCATGCCATCTGTGATGCTCATAGAAAGCCAATACATCACTTTGCTCTAGCCTTGTTGCTAGTCCCTCAAAGCTTTCCTTTGTTCTGCTGTAGCATTTGCCTCGGGAATCTCTGGTTCCTTTTCATTGTCTCCTTCTACATAGTCCCAATAACCTTTTCCTTTTAGGAAATTTGTTATTCTGAACTTCCATGCAGGGTAGTTATTTTTCTCAAGCTTCTCAGTAACAATCTGACTGAAACCGTCAGACATCTTGAAGCACTAAGACAAAATAGCTGCAATCTGCAAAAACCTGCAAATTTGCTGAACCTGCTATCGTGGTACCTGTAACGCTTTCTACACTCAACGAGTGTCCACAATCAAGCGTACATACAACCACTGTACTTGTACAGTAAATCTCTGTATACTGCACTTTGGAGACCTGTCCAGAAACCTGTCCAGACCTATATACTGCATCTGGTCGTGGATTGCGAACAAAGGGATTGTGATGTTCTTGCTCTCTTAGCCTCTCTTGCCTGCACGAGGCTCTGATACCATGTACAAAATGAGGATGCAAGAGAGCTACACAAGACAAGCACAAAGCACACAGAGATGGAAAGCTTCTTCTTCTTCTTCACAGAAAAGAGAGTACAAAATGACTAAGTGCTAAAGCTGAAAAGTAGCACATATGTACATGCGATCACTAAGTCTGAACTCGCTAGAAGCGTACTAGGCTGGCACTATAAGTGTAGTCCAGCTGTAGAATCACTGGCAGAGATCCTCCGTGTCGGTCACCTAACGCGCCAGTGAGTAAATGCCGTAAGCGACCAAGACCCGTAGTGGATGCCAGCTCAAGGTGTAGAGCTCGACATCTCAACAGGAACATATGCAACATCTTTAGGTAATATTTCAAGTTTAAGAGATAATAAAAGAAAAATAAATCTTTCTTAAGGGAGACTCAGTATATTTAGGTCATATTATCTCTTAAGCAGGGATTCAAATGCACCTTGCAAGGTTGGAGGTAGTAAAAGAATGGCCTATACCAACAAATCTACATGAATTGAGAAGCTTTATAGAAATGTGTGCATACTATAGATGCTTCATAGAGAAATTCTCATTCATAGAAGTCTTATTGTATGATTTGACTAGAAAGAATAGTAAATTTGTATGGACTGCAAAAAAATAATGTTAAGTTTGTACGAACTACAAAATTAAAAGATATTCCTAATGGCTTCAAAAAAGTTAAAAGGTGTTTCTACTTCAAATACTCTCTCAATAACAACAAAAATGATGACTATTCTATAGCACGCAACAACGAGCAATAAAAAAGAACGTATATTTGCAACAGTATCAGCTGGATGTGAGAAGGATGGATACAACTTTGCGAGAGAGAGAGAGAGAGAGAGAGAGAGAGAGAGAGAGAGAGAGAGAGAGGGAGGGAGAGTGCAAGGACACTTTGAAGAGAAGAAAACACTAAAGGGAAAACAAATGAGAAGAGAAAGACAAATATACAATGTGAAGTAGAACACCTCTTTATATGGACACAAAAGGTCTTTTGACTTTCCACCTTCATATGTCTTTTAACTTTTCACCTTTATGTGTCTTTTCATTTTCTAAACTAGCCATTCACTTATGCACTTATATATGTTTTGAGAAACTTTTTATTTTTTTGAGACTGGAGAGACTAATGAATCTTTTAAAAATTTAAAGGCAAAGCTTACCTCTCAGCTCGTTCTAATATTACCAGACCTTTCAAAACCTTTTGAAGCCCAATGTGATGCTTGTGGATAATGCCTTAGAGCTATTTTGATTCAAGAAGGGTGTTCCATAGCATACAAAAGTAGGAGATTGGATGACCAAGAAACAAATCTAAGCATATATGAAAAAGAGATTTTAGCTATCTTACATGCCCTAGATGCTTGGAAGCCTTATCTCCTAGGCACTCCATTTGTTTTGTGCACAGATCATCAAAGACTTAAATACTTTTTGACACATGATGAAACAAATTGAATTAAGTGATAAGAAAATGAGGTGGAAAAATACTCTCACAGTGTAATTTTCATATTGCTCACATAGTTGGTAAGCACAACCAAGTGGTTAATTGTTGACCCACAAGTCAACAATAAAGCATAACTCAATTTTTGTACCAAAGCCTTATTTTTTGAGAGTTATGAAAGATACGCATTATGGCTAAAAACATTGCTTGTAATGAGTAGCTATTCTAGTTGCAAAAGCCAAGGTGCGATGGCACTTCCAGATTGTAAATACAAAGCCATTTTGTAAAGTGTGGGTTTTGTCCTAAAAGTTTGAGTGAAGGAGGGAATAGGAGGAATTATCCCACACGTGATGGAGTCAAGCTGTAGAGCTACTGAAAGCTCACTTTCATGAATAAGCACACAGTCCAAGTTTGCACTACATGCTTGAATCCTCAAGATCGTGTTTATGAGTCTAAGCGAATCTATCTTGGAGCCTAATTCAGTTGAGTGATAATCTTGCCTACACACACTCACACACTTGATCTATATTTCTCTTTTATCCACCCTAGCTAGCATGATCCAATTCTCATCAAGTGGTATTAGAGCCACGGTATGCCAGCTAGGTTTCCTATTATGCATTTGTGTGTTTGTACAATTAGAATTTCCTTAATCATCATTAACTACATCCACTAAGTTTTCTCTTCTATTGCATACCACATGCCTAATTAGTATTCCATTGGCTAGCATGAGCATGTCCTTGAGTTAAATGCTCTTGGGTCACTACTCTCATTGGCTAATTGGAAGATTAATTAGCATCAAAGTTCATCAATTCGCCATTAGAAACTTGCATTTTGCATTCAATAGTGTCTCCTTATTTTTGCAAAATTAGCATTTGCAATTGATGTGTGTGCATAGCCGGTCTCAAGAGCGTTCTATCGAATATCTCCTTTCTCAAATCCGACTCCATTAAAGCACTCGATCATTTAATCAATTTTTTCTCCAAGTGCATTCTCAGTCTATGTTACCCCTACATATGTTTAGAATTTTGTGTGTGTATGTGTGTACCTCCAAGGCATTTAAGGCCCAGTGAATCTTTTGTAGAAAAGAAGCGTCAAAAGCCGACCTCACCTTGGTTGGAACCCCCTACTTAGGAGGAAAAGGTGTAGAGCCAAGTCCAAAAAAAGGGGCACTCACACTTAAGGGCCACCCATGCGGATTTCAAAATAGGCACTCAACCACATTTGACCAATTTTGGGTCCGTGGATCGTGGCCGACGGCCTTGCCTTGCCAAGTGCCGTTTGGTGGCTTCTTTTGACTTAGTACCTAGAACCCGACCACAACCAGCTCAAGGCCTTGCTCCGATCATCCGGCTGGCGTACCTCTCCCATTTGGTAAATGGTTTTCTAAGAGTCTTTCAGGTCCGCCCCTACAAGGCCCCCCTTCCCGCGTTCTTCCCAAAAAAAAAACCCAAGCTTAATTCCCCTTTTAAGGGGCGCTTCCCACAGGTGCCCTACCTAAGGGACTCGTAAACTCTCACACTTGGAGGCGTTGGAGCTCTCACACCCCAGGGAGTGATCCCATTGGCATTAACATTAGGTAATTTGGGCTCCTTTGCCTCCAAAGTTAAGAGGCTAAAGCTTCACACTCCAAGCAAAAGGCTACAAGCACAAATTTTCAAGGGTAATCTCTCGTGCATAGCTCTCAGGAGCTCCAAGAAGAGGGCATTTTCAAAACATTGTCAAAGAAAAGAGCACTACCTATTGTGAAGAGGGGCTTCACTCCAGTGAAGAGGAGCTTCACAAAAGGGGATCTCTCTCTCTCTCTCTCTCTCTCTCTCTCTCTCTCTCTCTCTCTCTCTCTCTCTCTCTCTCTCTCTCTCTCTTCCAATTAACCCTAAAGTTTTATAGCCAAGCACAACAATTTGCAAATAAATTTTCTATCATATCCTAAGGGTCCTTTTGTGCTCGTGTAAAGAGGTATACACTGGCTAGGAGAGTCTCCTAAGCTAAGACCCCTCTATTAGCACAAATGAGGGAGAAGGAAATAGAAAAATTCAATGGGGAGGGGTTTCACACCTGGCAAACAAAGTTAAGAGGATACCTCATGAAAACATGTTAGTGGTATGTTATCAGCACTCCCTTAGAACAACAAGCTGACACCGATGGAGTGAACACTAGGGCATCTACAATCATAGCAAGTGCACAGAATTTAACCAAAGACAAAAACAAGCATTAGGAATTATCATCACCTCCTTGCATGACAACTATGTGCATTTCATAGATGAATGTAAGCATGCACATGAAGCTTGGCATGTCCTAGAAAGAAATTTTGGAGCCAGGTCCAAAAGAAGTAAAGTTAATCTCAAAAGACAACTTTACAAGATCCCTATGACTGAATGGGAGGACATTGCTAGCCTATTAAATAGGCTTAAGAGCATTTTATGCAGCTCACTTACATGGCCAAGGCGAAGGTACCAGAAGACGACAAAGTGGTTGTACTATTAAGTGCACTTCCACCTTCTTATGACCACTTAGTCACAATTCTTGAAGAAAAAGAATTGACTCCACCTTTCCAAGATGTCATCAACTCAATCCAAGCAAAAGAAAGAAAGCAAAAAGATTCATTAACATCATCAGGAGGGGCTTTTCATCCTCAAGGGGAAGATATTCACCATCGACATTATCAACTAAAAAAAAGTGTTATGAATGTGGAAGAATGGGACATGTAGTGGAAGACTGTTACACAAACAACCTTGCAAAAAATGCGATAAAAAGGGACATCCTCCTTCTCGATGCTACTCAAATGGAGGCAATAGCAGTGGAGAAAGTAGCAGTAGTAGAAGCAACTATTACAACAAAAGCTACAAAGGAAAGAGACCTAACAAAGGATCAACTGACATGGTAGAGGATGAAGAAGAAGACAAAGGCAAGAGCAACCTTGTCTTCTATGAAGACATACTTTGAAGATGCAGCCTCTCTACTTATAACACACTCACACACTTGCACTATGTTTCTCTTTCATCCACCCTAGCTCGTACGATCCAATTCCCGTCAAGTGGTATTAGAGCCACGGGTAGCTAGCTAGGTTTTTTATTATGCATTTGTGTGTATGTACAATTAGCATACCTTAATCATCATTAACTAGATCCATTAGGTTTGCTCTTCTATTGCATACCGCATGCCTAATTAGTATTCCATTAGCTAGCATGAGCATGTTCTTGAGTTAAAGACTCTTGGGCCACTATTGTCACTGGCTAATCGGAAGATTAATTAGCGTTAGAGTTCATCAATTTTCCATTAGGAACTTTCATTTTGCATTCAATAGTTTATCCTTATTTTAGCAAAATTAGCATTTGCAATTGATGAGTGTGCATAGCTGGCGGTCTCAAGAGCTTTCTATCAAATATCTCCTTGCTCCAATCCATCTCCATTAAAGCACTTGATCATTTAATTGATTTTTTCTCCAAGTGCATTCTCAGTCTGTGTAATCCCTACAAATATTTAGAATTTTGTGTGTGTATGTGTGTACCTCCAAGGCATTTAAGGCCCAATGAATCTTTTGTAGTTAACACACTAGCATACCCAATTATGCTAGTTAACATACCTAGGTATGCTTGTTAGCATACATTATATTGTGTATGATAGTTAGCATACATGGTACATTGTATGCTAGCTAGCATATTTGATTATGCTAGTCAATAGACATGCTTCAATGTATTCTAGTCAGCATACATCCTAATTATGTTATGTATGCTAGTTAAAAAAGTATATATGCTAGTTAGCATAGGGGTATGGTGACTAGCATAATGTGTTTAGTAGCATAGGGGTATGGTGACTAGCATAATGTGTTTAGTTAGCATACCCACTTATTTTATTTAGCCTGCCTACTTATATTGGTTAGCATAAATTCTACTCCGTATGCTAGTTAGCGTACATGCTATTTTTATTACGTATGCTAGTTAGCATATTGGCTGTGGTGACCAACATACCCAGTTATGCTAGTTACCATAGATGCTATTTTGTATGCTAGTTAGCATACATACCAGTCAGCATACATGCTTATTATGTTATCTATGCTAGTCAGCATAGTCAATATGCTAGTTAGCATACAAGGTATGTTGGCTAGCATACCCAGTTATGCTAGTTAGCATAGTTTGTATGCTAGCTAGCATCCTTTATATGCTAATTAGCATACCAATTATGCTAGCTATCATACCCAGTTACGTTAGTCATGACATTGTATGCTTGTTGGCATACTGTGAGAGACTGAAAGCATGCTTTTTTGGCTACTTAGCTTTATGTATGCCAGTTAGCATGCCCAGTTATGCTAATTATCACTCCAAGTACATGGAATGCAAAACATGGAATGCTTATTTGCATACTAACTATACTAACTATGCTTATTGACTTGATAGAATTCATGAAGGGGTAGATGTGACACCCTAGCAAGAGAAATTTCTTGAGGGTATTATAGATAGTAAAGAAATAGATGATGACGATGACTTCACCATGGTCACTCATGCCAAACCTAGACCCACTATAGCGGATGAAATAAGTGCTTCAAAGGAAATAGTGAGGAGTGTGCAAGAGGAAGCTATGAGGACTGACAATGGGTAGAATGTGCAAGACGTCGGTGATGACATCCCTCTCCTGGGTTTTGTAAACAAAGTGAAGATGAAGAGGAAAGGTGGCATGGAACAAAATCCAAAAGAGCCTTGAGAGGATGCTTGTGTTGCCCCAAAGATCATCCAAGATGCCATAACTGACCTTACCAAAGATGAAAATAAATTCACTCGCTCACGTGATTGCAAGAAACTATGATAAACATGTTCTCTATTGTGACCAAATATTGTAAATCTAGCAAGATGCACATCTTATGGCATGTATCTCTCTAAATATTTATAATGGAGAAAATCTTGTTGGCATAATTATGTCTCTGTGCAACAATTCAATAGTTTTTTCTTATCCTTTATGATGTCTTCATTTGATATCTTTACTATATTGCAAAGAAAGAGAAACTACAATTAATTGCATTGCATGATATGAATGTTTCCATTGCATTGAAAAAGATACAAAAAAGGCATATCGCTAAGGCCAAATCGTTGATAAGGGAAAAAGATGAGATAGAGAAGTGCCTAGACCGTTACCTTAAACACCGTAGGAAGTTTAATAAGTACTTGAATTTTTTTCATCCCTTGAGAGAAGTTATTTTTGTTGAGTGGTATCCTCCGTCGAACGCAATATGGGTGCCTAAGCTATTGGCTGACGAGAAGCACACTCTAGTTCTTGATTTGAATCTCCTACTGGTTAAAGTTCTAGAATCAAATCATGGTGAAGTTTCCCCAAATATGCAGGGAAAATGATAAAGTATTGTATGCAAGATATGTGATATGTATTTTGTTGCAAAGATAGCCACCAATTTTTGGATTGGTGCCTCTTGTTTTTCCATGTGTACATATGGAGCATCAGCATGTAGTGTAAAGTAAATGCAATATTAGATACAATATTCAAATCACAGTGGACAAGGATGGCATGTGTTTTTGCATCGAATATTTGTGGTAAGATGCCTTAGAGTTGATACGTAATAAGCTTGTTTTCTTCAAGAACTTGAGTATGTTTTGGGAGGGGCTTAACATAGTTTGGGCCCAAATACACTTTGATCATTGATGATAGTAAGTACAAAGTGTGCCAAAAACCTGAAGGATGTTGGATTATTACTCCCAAGTTAGAGGACCATATTGTTGAACAACGGCAACAGTTTTTGGTAGCCACTGAGGCGGTCCGGGGCGGGCAACAAGAGAGGCGACCTCTAAACACCCCTCAAGGCTCCCGTGCTGCTCAATTGGGGCTGGGGAAACCACAAGCACAACACAACAACAAACCCACAGCCAAACCCAAACAAGATAGGGCCACCACCTAGTTATAGTATGCGAACTAGGACGCAAGAGAGATTTTGGTACAACCAAGAAGATGCACCACACAACACACACAAGCAACCTCACACCAAGACACACACAAAATGGACCAGAGAGAGCTAGAGCAAAGGGAAGAGAGAGAGGAAAGGATCTTGCGTAATACCTTATTTGTGACTTGCAAATGGAGATGGTTCGTTATGATGCTATCCTAGAACTTGTAAAAAACTCACTCAATGCTTAGTGATTTCTAAACATTGCCAAAACACACACACACTGTCTTAGGGTGTGGGAGACCTCTCACCACAATACCCTCTTACAATGGACACAAAACTGGCAATGAAAAACACACTAAAACACTTTCTAAAATCAAGATCAACCGATAAAAACTCAAATACACAAGTCACCTTGAATTCACCAAACCGTATTGCACAAATGGAAGGACGAAGATTTGAACGTCGAATCACGCCTTTGATGCACCCAACCTCAATTTATTGATGATGAAGGAGCATATACAATAGTGGTTTTGAGATTTGTGAAACTCACGCTCTCTCACTTGCAATGTGTAGCTTGAAGGCTTCTCTCACACCAAGAGTGAAGCTCACAAGTGGTTGCTACACCTAAGTCTCTCCTCACGCATAGAGTGTTGGGGTGCTATGTGAGATATTGGAGGTTTTTTTACAAGAAGGAGAGGGGCCTATTTATAGGTTTGAGACCCCTCATTAAGATTATTGGAAATCCTAATTTACAATCTAACAAATCAGGATTATGATTTTTTGAATATCAAAACATTGCGGGCCTTCTTTGTCTGCTTGAATCATGGGTGTGGGCTCAAAAGAGAGCATTATTGATGGTAGATAAGGTGAAAGTAAGGAGAGAGAGAGAGAGAGAGAGAGAGAGAGAGAGAGAGAGAGAGATGGTGTATGTACATGTGGAGCTCATATGAGAGCTATGGAAGTAAGAGGGGAGGTTAATGGTGAAGAAGGTGAGAGAAACCATTGAAGGTGCAGGTTTGAGTGAGGGATTGAGAGGGATGTGTGTGTGTGTGTGTGTGTGTGTGTGTGTGTGTGTGTGTGTGTGTGTGTGTGTGTGTGTGTAGAAGTGTGGATAGAGGTGAGAGAAGACTATGGGCTACTTGTGAGAAAAGTGGGCAGACTGGGGTCCACTCAAAAAATCATATCTCATCACTGGTAGCTCCAAAAATCATGAAAAAATTTGAGGTGATTACTCAGAGCGTGGCCTACATTTTCTCTTTTGACCACTACTCCAAATTCGGAGTGGAGATAGGTGCCAAAATTCTCACCAAAAATCCTGTTTTTATGCCTGCAAAAGTCTTTTAGTGGCCCCCTCCTTTGTTGAATTTGTACAATGCATCCAAGAGTGAGCCCCTCCTTTTTTATATCATAATACAAAGCATCCAAGTTGCCCTTGACCCATGCATGGAGAAGGATTATCGATGAATAAAGAAATATATACATGGTGGGACTAGTGTATGGACTATTCATGGACTTTAGCTCAATGAGCACATGGTGTTAGAATAATGAGTAAAAATAATAATAAAAATATGGAGGAGTTATGGATATGGAAAGATATTGGAATCATATAATATGGTCCCTCTTTGAATTATTTTGGGTGAAAGAGGAAAAGGTATGCAAGTAAATAATATAATAAACGTGACCAATGAGTAGAAATCAATTTTTTTGTTTTCACGAGGGTGAGGGTGAAAATGTGGGAGTGATTTGTATAAAGGAAAATAATAAGGTTAGAGTATGTACATATTGGCAGAAAATATACTTATGGTGTAAGACGATGAAAGAAAGCATACACAGGTTTAATAAAACACACACCTAAGTATAAATATTTAAATAAAATACTAGAATAATTATAAAAATCCCTATATTTATGCCATATATATAATACAATATTTACACACAAATGGGCCATAATATATTTTATTTTTTTGATTTTATTTATTTTTTTGACTCAACTAGCCCAATGACTAGCTAATTGAGGGTTTTTAAAGAAAATATGGGAAAAGTCCCCTAACTCACACACGCCTATTTACAGTGAAATGGTAGGGATAGCCATAGTGTTTGGGTGATTTTGGTAGGGTGAGGTAGCTTACTATGGCAATTATGGAAAGCCGAAAAACGGCTATCAACACTTTGGCTCTCTAGCTATTTTTGTGACTGCAATAAGAGGACCATGCAGCATATACAACCGAAAACGGGTTTAATACTAGCTTAGGAGTGTTTTTTGATGCAGTCATCAATGAGTTAGAAGCATATCTACAAGAAAGCGATGAGACTGAGTGGAGGGTAGATTTTTGTCGAAGACAAAGGGAGGCTAACAAAGAAGCTGAAAGGCATTAGAGGGAGAGGCTCAAGATGGAAAGATTAGATAAGAAGCAATAATTTGAAATAGAAATTCCAATGCAGGCACCAGAGGCTCAGCAAAGCCAGGAGCACAAGCACATTGGGTACTACAAGTACAAGTACACTAGGCAGCATAAGAATTTTGAAGAGTAGGAGACTCTTTGCATACTTGTAAGATCATGTGCTATGATTGAAATTTTTAATATTGTGATGAGATCACCTTTTCAATGTTCATACCTCTTCTGACTTTCATTCCAAATAGTAGTAACATTTACAAATTTTGTACTATTGTATTTTTTTGGGCCATACCTTGTGTTATGTTGGCATACTTTTTGGTTTTGTTAGCATTATATGAATGCAATGGTAGATCTTCACACTCAGTAATCTAGTAACCCTAAGCAATAAGCGAGTAGACTCACCCAATTTGATGATAGTATAGATAGTTGTAACTAACATGAATGGTACTTTGTATGCTAGTTAGCATACTCAATTATGCTATTCCGTAGATCTACTTCTGTGTATGCTATCCAACATACATTCTAATTATTGTATGTACGCTAGTGAGCAGATTTTGTATGCTACTTAGGAGAGTTGGTATGCTAGTTATCATAGGGGGTATGGTGGCTAGCATACTAAGTTTAGTTATCTTACCACTTATGCTATTTAGCATACCTACTTATGCTGGTTAGCATAACTGCTATTGTGTATTCTAGTTAGCATACATGCTATTTATGCTATGTATTATAGTTAGCATAGTTTTTGTGGTGGCCAGCATACCAATTATCCTAGTTACTATTCCCAATTATGCTAGTTAGCATATATGCTAGTTATTCCATGTATTTGTGTTAACATAATATGTATGTCAGTTGGCATACTGAGCTATGCTAGTTAGTGAAGGAGAACGAGCGGAAGAACGACGCGAGAGAGAGAGTGCGAGAAGAAGAGCACGACGATATGGTGAACTCGCTCTACTGTAATGTGTAGAGCATAGTGAGTTCTTATTAGGTTTTTACAAAAGAATATGTGTACATACCTAGCGGTCCACCCACTTACCTGGGCAACCACATTGGGCTTTATACCCCAACAACCTCCCACTTAAAGTCCAATGTGGTACTTTAAGTGTGAGAGAAGCTACTATACAAGCTAATATACAAGAGATGTAGAGAAGTGATGTACTACCCTACACCTAATTGCTTGCGAAAATGAGCAAAGCTCTCTGAGGGAAGTCCTTTTGTAAGTAGATCAGCAGGATTTTCTGTGGTGTGAAATTTGACAAGCTGAAGTTGCTTATCCTCGAGCATTTCCCTGATGAAATGATACTTCACATCCACATGCTTTGTCTTTGAGTGATCAACTGGATTGCGAGCCAATTGTATAGCACTTTGACTATCACAATATAACACAGGTATCTCTTCTTTGATTCCCAAATCTGTTACTAGTCGATTAAGCCAAATTGATTCTTTGCATGCCTCTGATGCTGCAACATATTCAACCTGTGTAGTAGACTGAGTAACACCATCTTGTAATCTAGAACGCCATGATACTGCTCCACCAGCCAATGTAAAGACATACCCTGACGTAGACCTTTGGTTGTCTAAGTCACCTGCATAATCTGAGTCTGTAAAACCCTTTACACTTAGCTTCTGACTCCCATAGAATATACGCATACTCTTTGTAGCTTTCAGGTATCTCAATATTCCTTTCACTGCTCCCAATGTTTCTTGCCTTGGTTTGACATGTATCGACTTACTACTCCCACTGCAAATGCAATGTCTGGGCGAGTAGCAATCATTGCATACATCAAACTACCCACTGTAGACGCATATGGAATCTTATCCATTTCAGCCTGTTCTTCCTCAGACACAGGACAATCTTGTTTGCTAAGTTTCACATATGGTGGCAATGGAACACTCAGTGCCTTTCCCTTCTCCATATTGAAACGTTGCAAAACCTTGTCAATATACTCTGTTTGAGATAACCAAATCAACTTCTTTGATCTGTCTCTCTCAATGCGCATACCAAGTATATGACTTGCCTCACCCAAGTCTTTCATGTCAAAAGATTTTACCATCTTTGACTTCAAAGCTGAAATTTCTTCCAAGTGCTTGCCAGCAATCAACATGTCATCCACATACAAAATAAGGATCAGCCAACTGCCATCCTTAGCCTTCTTTGTATATAGACAGTGATCGAACTCACTACGTTTGTAGCCTTGAGAAAGCATAAACTTGTGGAATTTATGGTACCATGCCCTCGGTGATTGTTTTAAGCCATAAAGACTCTTTAACAACTGGCATACCCAATCTTCCTTGCCTTTCTCAACAAACCCTTCTGGCTGCTGCATGTAAATTTCCACATCTAAATCACCATGCAAGAACGTTGTCTTGACATCCATTTGGTGCAACACCAAATCTAATATGGCAACCAATGCAAGAAAGCATCTCAATGTAGTCATCTTGACCACCGGAGAGAAGACTTCATCAAAGTCAATGCCTTGTTCTTGCTTAAAGCCCTTGGCAACAAGCCTTGCTTTGTACTTTGGCTGACTATCATGAGTGGTGATCTTATACCTGTAAACCCATTTACAAGGTAGATCCTTTTTGCCCTGTGGTAATTTAACTACCTTCCATGTCTTGTTTTTATGCAGAGCTGTCATCTCTGACTGCATGGCCAATTGCCAATTCCCGGAGTCCTTCATTTGCACTGCTTCCTTGTAACATGAAGGGTCATTGCAATCAGTCAACATGACATAGTTCATAGATGGAACAAACCTATCAGGAGGTCGCGTGACACGTCCAGATCTACGCACAATAGGTGGCTCAGGCTCAGCCACAACCTGTGGTTCCACTCTATCCTGTCCTTGCTCCTCTTGAGCCCTGACATTTTGTCTTGCACGTGCAGGTCCATCTTCTTGGAAGACAACTCTTCTAATCTCCTCAACCCTCTCTGGTTTAGAATGATATTTGGATTCATTAAAGTTAACATCATTGCTGCGGACAACCTTTCGGGATTCGGGATCCCAAAGTCTGTACCCCATCTCACCATAGTTACCATAGCCTAGAAAGATGCACTTTCTACTCTTTGGCTCAAGTTTTTTCCTAAATTCCTTTGGAACGTGAGTATATGCCTCACAGCCAAAGACTCTGAGATGCTTGTATGAGGGCATTTTGCCTGACCATACCATCTCTGGCACTGAATCCTTCTGCAAAACCTTGCTAGGAGATCTATTTACAAGATGAACAGCTGTTGATATAGCTTCAGCCCAAAACGCATTTGGCAGTTGTGCATTAGACAACATACTTCTGACCTTCTCTTGTATGGTCCTATTCATCCTCTCAGCAACACCATTTTGAGGAGGATTGTAAGGAGCAGTAAGTTCACGTTTTATACCTTTTGACTCACAAAAGTCCTGAAAGGCCTTTGAAACATACTCTCCACCATTGTCAGTGCGTAAGCATTTAAGCTTCTTGCCACTCTGATTCTCCACAAGTGTCACAAACGTTTTGAAAACACTAAACGCTTCATCCTTGTGCTTGAGAAAGTAAACCCATACTTTCCTTGAGTAATCATATATAAATGTCATAAAGTAAGAAGCTCCCCCTAGAGATAGGTTAGGCATAGGTCCACACAAATCACTATGAACAAGTGCCAATTGTGTATCTCTTCTACTGCTTCTATGCTTATGTGGCTGTTGTGTTTGCTTACCATACAGACAATGTTCACAGAATTCAAAATCATTAAATGAAAAGCCAGGAAAATAACCAGAACGAGACAAGATTTCCATTCCCTTCTTGGACATATGTCCTAACCGGCTATGCCACAAAGAAACGTTCGGCTGCTCGGTTACATTGATTACATTTTTAGAGACATTTGATACATAAATCATGTAAAGTCCTCCAGACTTTACTCCATGTGCTACTGTCATAGAACCCTTGGATATCTTCCACATGTTCTGTCCAAAAGTGGTGACGTAGCCAGCATCATCAAGTAAACCTGTGCTGATCAAGCTCTTTGTAATTGCGGGAACATGTCTCACATTCTTCAGCGTGAAAGAAGAGCCATTCTGAAACTTCAATTGAATATCTCCAACACCTAAGATCTCACATGTCTGCCCATTGCCTAGCCGAACATGATCTTTAGTGGTCACATAAGAGGTAAACCACTCCTTGTTTGGAGACACATGAAGTGATGCCCCTGAGTCTATAATCCAGTCACTCAGTGCATTTCCATCAGATGTTGTAAGAAGAGCCGAGTCCATTGTATTCTTCAAGAAGTAGATGTCTCCTGACACTAGACTGTCATCCTCTGCAACAGTGTTTGTCACATTTATTTCTTGAATCTTCACTGAGGACTTGTTCTTCTCACCATGGTCTTCAGCTTTCTCTTTGCCTTTTTCTGCTTTCCATTCTCTGCAGTCTCTTTTCATGTGACCCTTCTTGCCACAATGGTAGCATTCTATGTCACTCTTGCCTTTAGCACTGCGGGACTTGCTACGAGACTGATTCCTCTTTCCACCTTTGTACTTTTCTTTGGTCCTTCCCCTGACAACTAAGGTTGTTCCTTTGCCTTTGTCCATTGTCTTTCTATTGGTTTCTTCAGTAAGCAGACTGCCTTCTACACCTGCTATGGTCAAACCATCTGGAGGTGCAGAATTACTCAAAGCTGTGCGAAAAGTGTCCCAACTTTCCGGCAATGTGATCAACAGGAACATAGCTCTAACAGGTTCATCAAACTTGACACCTTGAGCTGACAACTGACTATAGATTGTGTTGAATTCAATCAGATGATTGGACATAGGTGTCCCTTCTTTCATCTTCAAGTCAACAAGCTTCTTAAGCCAGTATACCTATGAAGCTTCACTCTGCTTCTCTTAAAGATCACTTAGCTTTAACCATGCTTGATAAGCCGACATCTCGTCTGCTACATTGAAGTAAACGCTTTCTGCCAAAGTCAGCATAATGGTAGAAAGTGCCAATTCATCCATTTCGCTCCATTCATCTTCGTCCATATCTTCTGGTTTTATTCCCTTGAGCTTTATAGGTTTTATCTGCTTCTTTTCTACCAACACGTGCCAAATCTGCTTCTTCCACAATGGGAAATTGGTTCCATCCAGCTTCTTGATATTGTAAAGAGCAGTGTCCTGTGATCCAGCCATAGCTACGCTTCACAGTAGTTTACTTTCCTGGGAAAAATTCGGCAGAGTTTCCCCTGTAAACTGACCTCTGAACCAATATCAACCTGTCAAATGAACCAAGAAAGCTTCAAATTCTGCAGAAATTTTGGGAGAGTCTCCTTTGTAAAATGGCTATGGTGTACTAAAAACAGACCAAAAAACAGCTCAAAAAACCACTGTCTCTCTAACACTGTAAGCTGTGGGTAGACCTGTCCTGCACCTGTACTGTCTCTGACTGTCATGTCATTGTCCTATAAGCATAGACTGCGACAATGCCTCAACGGCAGTAAAGCAAAGATGCAATCCCAACTGTCTAACTCACAGTCAATACATCCTAGCTGCCTATCTAAGGGTGCTCGAGGGATCGCTCCAAGACCTGTATCACCGAAAGGATCTCAACATTCGAGAATCCCCAAGCTCAATAAAACCTCACTCGACCCTCAACAAAGGCTGCAGTAAATCTGAGAGTACATAGACTTCCCACAAAGTCATACATCCACAAATTTCCCACTGTATGTTGTAAACGCTGCGGCGGTTATTTGCTGCGTGACTCACAGCCAGCAAACCCTCAACAGACATACATCATCTCTGAAAATACATCCCATGTGGAAGTACCTGCAATGTCAGGATGAAATCTGGAATATCAAGCAGCAAACACAAGCTACCTGATGAACTAGTGGATGTCGCCTACAGTCTGTGTGTAGATGCGCCCGTGTCGTATGTGACACGCCTCCAAGAACTGTGAGCCATCCTTCGATGTGTAGACAGCCACAAATCAACACTCTGGGAGTGTCGATATCCTCAGCACCTGCAGTCGTAGGCCAAAAACCCCAAATTTGCAGAGTCGGATATGCACCCGTCGAGACCACGTAGTCGAAAATGGCCTGCGCAGACCTTTGTCGAAGCCGAACGGTGGCCGAGATGACCTCAGAATGAAATTCTGACAACACCCAGCCCTTCGCGTTGTCCCATGAAATTTGGGGCCGTCTTCGCGTGTCGAATTTCACTCCAATCTGAGTTGGTGACTCTAGCCTCCTGCAGTGCTGCCCCGAGCCTTGATCTGAGCTCTGATACCAGTTGAAGGAGTACGAGCGGAAGTGCGACGCGAGAGAGAGAGAGAGAGAGAGTGTGTGAGAAGAAGAGCATGACGATATGGTGAACTCACTCTACTGTAATGTGTAGAGCATAGTGAGTTCTTATTAGGTTTTTACAAAAGAATATGTGTACATACCTGGCGGCCCGCCCACTTACCTGGGCGACCACATTGGGCTTTATACCCCAACAGTTAGCATACCCAACTAGTGGTTATTATAAACACCAAATCCATATATACACAATGCGCACAAGAGAAATGGAACCAACTTTACGATAAAACTACATTATTTGCACCAAGAAGCATATTGAAAATCCAGTGGTTACCACTCAAAAGCTGAGTGGTAGCAATTGGATTTTCAAAAGTTGAGTGGTAACCGTTGGATTTTCAAAAGCTGACTGGTAACCACTACATGCTATTACAGATTGCTTCATAGATTTTTGGGGTGATTTTGTACACCTTCCCTATCCTTGGGATGTGCTCAATAGGTATTTTTATACGTCACACTAGATGTGAGTAGGTGGATGATGGACTGCTTGTAGTCTACTTGAAGGTGTATGCATCGAGTCCCTTGTAATATAGTCCTTGCACAACATATGAGCCTCTATCAATTACGTTTCTCCATCCATCAATATACCCCTTCTCCACCTTCACCTTTGCTGTAACACACTTGACAAGGTAAAAATCCACATCCTCAGCATTGGTTGAAGCATCTGGATTTACAAGACAAGTGTTGCCAACACATAGAGTGCTACTCAACACATCATGATGACCTTTGTATGTGAAGCCCAAGCCTGCATGATGTGAGCTTTATTGATGCAACGATTCCACCTTTCGTACATGCACAAATCATAGAAGCATGCCAAGTTTCTTGTTGCAAGGGTAGTTGGATCATGCAGGTTGTGACCACAAAAATCATGTAGAGAGCAAGATTTTGCCACAATGGCACAATTCCACTTGACTTCCTTGTTCACATTCCCCCTCATTACCCTCTCAGAACACACTGGCACATCCCTTTCTTTTGAAGGATATGATACAGGTGCTCCATGTGACAGTTTGGCTTGGCAATAAGCAGCCACATCTGTTGCACACCACAAAATAGTTGCATGTGGTTTTAGCTGCTCATGGGTCAAGGTTCTTTTCACAATTTCCCTTAAACCATCATGCTCACCCTTGCAATTCCATGATCCAAAGAAGAACCATCTCATCCCAATACCTATGAGTCCACCATATCTTGCAACAAAATAGAAAGGATTTTCTCCCTTTAACTGGATGGCCGCACCATCAGATCACGCCCAATGTTGCTTAGGAGTGATACCCTCTTGTTGTAACCAGTCATGGTGTAGCATGAAGCAATGTTGCAAAAAAAAGTGTCATGCACCTTGTCATCTGACATGAAGAAGTGGATTGTTTTGACAACCTCTCCTACCTTGCGAGAGTACATTATGTGTACAAAAATGGTTACCTGACTAGAGTGCGAATGCATTTACTGAATCCCATTTTTCTCCTTGAAGGCATAATTCTTGGCAAAATCAACAACTAAGACAACAACATCATCCAAAAACCAAATTTGACAATCCTTGAATTGTTATCCTTGCCATCGAGCTAGATAGTTATGAGTGATGAAGAGCTTCAACTTGGTCTTCAAGAGTTGCACAAACTCCCAACACTGCATTTCTTTATGAAAATGATCTTTTCTTTCTTTACTATTTCTATGCTTGTCTTTTGCTTCTGCATATGCAGATACTTTCTTAGTGATACTCTTGCCTGGTTTTGTTGTTGCCAAGCAACATATAAGGGTGTCATCCCGATACTCGTATGAGAAGAGGAGTTGTAGGTATATTCTACTAAGGGTAGCTATTGAATATAGCAGAGAGAAATTTCTTGATTTTTGTGTGAGACCAAGGCAGAAAGGGAAGATAATACATGATATAAGGATGAAAAATTGATTGCACTATGTTTTATCTCACATGTAGGGGCCATTCATTAGATGCCAAGAGGCAATCTTGCCAAAGACTCGAGTGAGGACCCATTTGGTAAGTTGTTTATGAGAAACATCAACCTCCATAGGGTGACCAAGATGTCTAAAGACAACACCCTGAGGGATTCCTTTACCTCTCCAATTTAGGTAGTCAAAGTTATCAAGTGAAATATATACACGCTGAGATTTATCCAAATTAAGAGACAAACCAGATCTACAAGACCAAATACCACATTTTTTGTACCTAGACTGATCGGATCCTTAGGTTCAAGGGTTTTAATGACCACACATTGTGTCAGTGATGCTCTAGACCCTATTCACACTACAAGGGTTCTAGATACCAGGACCAAAGCTCTATCAACCAAAGTGGAAACTTTGTTTTTGAATACACTAAATCCCTGTATGTGAACTTATGACCTTGTTGCTTGGACAAATGCTTTATCATTAGTGATAGGTTTGGTTTTGAGCAGTAGGTTGTGATTCCTTGGGGGTAGATGGAGTGCGTGGTTGATTAGTTCAGTGGTGATCCAAACCTTCATAGTTTCCCCATATTTGTCAGTCCTCAATGTAGCCTCACAATTGTATTGAATCCAGCTCATGGGCTCTCTGAAAATCTATACCCCATGGCGGCAATCTCAAAAAGGTGTCCATTTGTAGACATCTGGACCCCTTGATGGCTTCTTGTTGCTAATGCAAAGTCCAGAGTTCTTCTAGGAAGATGGTTGTCTTTATTTTCATGCCATCTGCTACTTGAAACCTTCTAATAAAGATACTGGCTAGTATCTTTTCCAGCTCCTCCTTTGAGATGTGAGCTTTCTTATTCCATGAGATCTCCACCACCTAGTAGAGAGGAACCTCCCACTCCTTTCTTGTCCATCCTGCGAGGCATTCTGTCATCAAAAAAGTCATTTAATTAGCTCCAATATTTGGCCAAAAACGTTGTCCAAAAAGTTGAAAAAAATGTAAACTTGACCATAAAATTAAAAACGAGCATAAATTGATCAAAACAATTCCAAACTTAAACAAAATTCACCAGTGCATCTAGGACAACTATAGGCACTAGGTCATGTGGTTAAAAATGAGATTTGGCTCAGGGGGTCATGGATCGCAATCCGTGTTGGAACACATATGAGAATTTTGGTGATTCCATATCATAAATCATGCTTTGGGTATGCTTTGGATCACTTCTTTTTGAATTTAGATCACTAGTTGGAAACTCATGCCACTTTTTCAAAAATTTCTCCTGGGTTAGGTGATGCAAAGATGTGAAAGGATTGAAGACCCTGAAGAAGCACACCCTCTTCTGGGAGGAAGTTAGAAAGAATAAGGAAGTTGTTGGACCATCCAGCAACATCATCTGGATGCTCACAACAAAAGAAAACAGGCATTGGGGAAGAATTTGTTGTTCTATGGAGAGGGAGTGTCGGCGGGTTCAGTGGCGTCCTCTCTATTATGGACAAGGACCTAGATCCCATAGTGGTCCTAAATCACCCCTTTGAGAGATTCCTAGGAGTGAGAATCATTTGGACAGATCAACCTAACACCATAGTAAACATATATGGCCCTTGCAATGCCAAGGAGAGAACCAAATTGTGGATGCACCTTAGAAATTCCCTTATTGAAGGAGAGCGGATAGTGATAGGTGACTTTAATATGGTGGAGAAGAGCTCAGAGTCTCCCATAAGGTATTCTCTTCTATGGAAAACTGCATCTTCTGGCTTTGGACAGAGAACCAACTCCCACATTTGTGTGACACCTTTGAACATTTTATGTGAAGCTAAGAAACCCTTGCTAATGTTCTTGCATGTGGCACATATACTACATGGACAGTTGCAACCCGCATCATGTAGCCCAAAGGCATGAGAGCACATGTGGTTCAGTGAGTCCTTTAAAAAGGACATCTACACATGGTATTTGAAATAGCATGTGTATCTATCCTTCATTTGCCTCTAAAAAAAATGGCTTCAACATCTCAAACATTCTCATGAAAATCTTGCAATCTGGATGTTTGTCTTTGAATCTATGAAAGACCTCACCCTGTAATATCCACATGGTATTTGAAATAGCATGTGTATCTATCCTTCAGCTGCCTCTACAAAAAAATGGCTTAAACATCTCAAACATTCTCATGAAAATCTTGCAATCTGGATGTTTGTCTTTGAATCTATGAAAGAGCTCACCCTGTAATATCCACATTTGATTAGTATGTTTACTAGGATAAATGAATCAAAACAAGAATATATGTATTGCTATCTAGGACATCTGGCATGTTCATGAAAACAAATTGGAGTGCTAAATAGAGCATTCAACATCCTAAAATGCAGGTAACAGAGTGTGTTGACTACCATATATTGCCTAAGTGTTTTAATTAGCATAGTAGGTATGCTAACCAGCATACTCAGTGTGCCAACAAGCATATGTAAATAGCATAGCATGTGTGCTAGCTAGCATACAAGGTATGCTAACTATCTCCTTAGGTACTCTAACCACCATAGCATGTATGCTAACTAGCATGGACAATGTTCTGACCAGCATACCTAGGATGCTAACTAGTATACTAGTTGTGCTAACAACCATAATTAGTGTGTTTTTTAGCATATGAGGTATGCTAAACTACATAGTGTGTGCTAAGAAGAATAGAAAGTATGATAACTAGCATGGACTAGGTTCTGACCAACATACCATGAATGCTAACAAGAATAATAGGTGTGTTGATTAGCATACTAGTTACACAATTGATCATACCCAACATGTTAATTAGCATACTAGGTATGGTAACAAGCGTAGAATGTGTTGACCAACATACCCATTATGGTAGTTAGCGTACTAGGAAAGGTAGCTAGCATAATCATTACATCAAACAACATACTCAGCATGCTAGTTTGCATACTAGGAATGCTAACTAGCATAAACATTGTGTTAAACAGCATATGTAGCATGTTGGTGAGCATAGTAGGTATGTTAACTAGCATAAATGGTGTAAATTATCATACATGTTGTGTTAACTAGCATACTCTACGTGCTAAGTAGATTACTATGCATGCTAGCTAGCATACTCATTATGCTAAGCAGCATACCGAGTATACTAGGAATTCTAACTAGCATAAACCTTGAGTTAAATAGCACTACTAATTAACACCCTTTATTCTAGTGAGCATACTAGGTATGCTAACTAGCATAAAGGGTGTTAATTAGCATACATATTGTGTTAAATAACATACTCATCATGCTAGTGAGCATACTAGGTATGCTAACTAGCATAAAGGGTGTTAATTAGCATACATATTGTGTTAACCAACATACTCTGTAAGATTACTAGGGTGTTAATCAGGATACATATTGTGTTAACTAGCATATTCTATATACTAGGTAGGTTATTAGGCATGCTAGCTAGCATACTCGTTATGTTAAACAGCATACCCAGCATACTAGGAATGCTAACTAGAATAAACCTTGTGTTAAAAAGCTCAGAATGCTAGTGAGCATACTAGGTATGTTAACTAGCATAAAGGGTACTAATTAGCATACATATTGTGCTAGCCAGCATACTCTATAAGATTCCTAGGCATGCTAGGTAGAATACTCGTTATGCTTAACAACACACCCAACATACAAGGAATGCTAACTAGTGAGGCGGTCCGGGGCGGGCAACAAGAAGAGCAACCTCTAGACACCCTTCAAGGCTCTCGTGCTGCTCAATGGGGCTGGGGCACAACACAACACAAACCAAAAAAACAAACCCACAGCCAAATCCCAACTACACAAGGGGCACCACCTAGTTTAAGAGCGAACTAGGACGCAAAAGAGGAGAATCGTTAGAGCAACCCACAAACAAGCAAGGAATTTACACTAACCCTAACACCAATGGAACACTCTCACACACTAAAACACAAGAGAGAGAGAAAGAGAGAGAGAGAGAGAGAGAGAGAGAGAGAGAGAGAGAGAGAGAGAGAGATGGTGTACAACTTAGCTTCAACTTTATATTTTGCACAAAAAGGAACTTAGAGCTTGCGGAATCAAGTGACAAGATTTGGTTATAGGATCACTAGCACATTGTCTTAGGGTTATGGGAGCCCTCTCACCATCCACCCTCTTACAATGGTAGCCAAACAATAGCCAATGAATCACAAGCAACAAAACAACAACCTTCAATGAAACCAGCCACCTTATGAAGCTGAATGAGTTTGCCAAGCCAAATTGGAGGAGAAGCATGAGCCTTTGGACATGAATTGCACCCAAAACTACCAATTCATTGATGTTGGGGTAGATACAACAATGATAGGAATAATATCTTCTACTCGCACTCACTCAAACTAGCTCAAGCTTTTCTATGCACCAAGGTGATGGTGTATAGAAAGCTTACTCTCTCTTTACAACCAAAATAGAACTGGCGTGTGGTACGCTCAATCTAGTGTGCAATGGTATAGTGATGTCTTTTACAAGGAGGAATGGGTTCTATTTATAGGTTTTAGAAGCCTTGATTAGGATTAAGCCTTAATCAATTTTATTAGGAAAGATCAAGGATTATGAATTTTTATGAATTTCAAATGAGAATGGGGTCTCTCTTTTCTCTTGAGTCACATGGATGTGGGCTCAAGTAAGAGAATTATTGATGTGGTGAAAGGAGAGAAACTTCCATGGGAGTGAGTGAATTTGTTTTACTTGTGCGGTTGCCTACTCCATATGTTGATAGTGTGGGTGCATTTTTACAAGAGAAGTTAGTTGTTAGTGGTAATAATCAGTAGAATTGTTAGTGATACATTTACAATGGGTAGGATGAGTTGATTTGATGAAGGAAGAGGGGTGAATTAAAAGAGAATCATTGAGATGGTGAAGCTTTGAAGAAGCTTGAACTCACCCTTGTGTAGATTGTGGAAAAAATGACCGCTGGTCTTCTTCTTCTTCTTCGCTTCTTTACGCCGCCGCCACGGTTGACCACCACGATGAAAAGAGGATTTGTTGATGAAAAATCCTCAATTTGCAGAATTTATCATGTTTAAGATGCTGAATTTTAGATATTTTTAGGAGAGGTAAATGAAATTGTAACATAGAAGCAATAGAGAGAGACATGGAGAGGGTGTATGTATGTAGAGGTTCATAAAAGAACTATAGGGATGAGAGAGAAGGGTAATGGTGAAGAGGGTGGGAGAAGCCATGGAAATTTCAGTTTTGAGTGAGGGAAGGAGAGGGAGGGATGTGTAAGAGTGAGTAGGTGTGTGGAAGGGTGAGAGAAGACTAAGGGCTACTTGTGAGAAAAGTGGGCAGATTGGGGTCCACTCAAAAAATCATAGCTCATCGCTGGTAGCTCCAAAAATCATGAAAAAATTTGAGGTGATTATTCAGAGCGTGGGCTACATTTTCTCTTTTGACCACCGCTCCAAATTCGGAGTGGAGATAGGTGCCAAAATTCTCACCAAAAAGCCTGTTTTTATGCCTGCAAAAGTCTTTTAGTGGCCCCCTCCTTTGTTGAATTTGTACAATGCATCCAAGAGTGAGCCCCTCCTTTGTCATATTATAATACAAAGCATCCAAGTTTCCCTTGACCCATGCATGGAGGAGGATTATTGGTGAATAAAGAAATATATACATGGTGGGACTAGTGTATGGACTATTCATGGACTTTAGCTCAATGAGCACATGGTGTTAGAATAATGAGTAAAAATAATAATAAAAATATGGAGGAGTTATGGATATGGAAAGATATTGGAATCATATGATATGGTCCCTCCGTGAATTATTTTGGGTGAAAGAAGAAAAGGTATGCAAGTAAATAATATAATAAACGTAACCAATGAGTAGAAATCAATTTTTTATTTTCACGAGGGTGAGGGTGAAAATGTGGGAGTGATTTGTATAAAGGAAAAAATATGAGGTTAGAGTATGTACATATTGGAAAAAAATATAATTATGGTGTAAGAGGATGAAAGAAGGTGTACATAGGTTTAATAAAACACACACCTAAGTAGAAATATTTAAATAAAATACCAAAATAATTATAAAAAATCCCTATATTTATGCCATATATACAATGAAATATTTACACACAAAGAGGCCATAATATACTTTTATTTTTTTATTTTTTTTATTTTTTTGGCTCAACTAGCCCAGTGACTAGCTAGTTGAGGGTTTTTAAGAAGATATGGGAAAAGCCCTCTAACTCACACACGCCTATGTACAGTGAAATGGTAGGGATAGCCATAGCGTTTGGGTGAATTTGGTAGGGTGGAGTAACTTACTTTGGCAATTATGGAGAGCCGAAAAACGGCTATCACTAGCATAAACCTTGTGTTAAACAACATACTTAGAATGCTAGTGAGCATACTAGGTATGTTAACAAGCATATGTTGGTGTAAAGGCATTGTGCCTTTGCCCAAGGTCGGATGTTTGGTGTTCGGTCTGTCATTGACTCAACTAACTTACTCACTATTCTTTATATATAAAAGAATAAGGAGTGAGTGTTGCTTCTTGCTACTCTGCTCTACCCCACACTATGCTCTCTCTCTCTCTCTCTCTCTCTCTCTCTCTCTCTCTCTCTCTCTCTCTCTCTCTCTCTCTCTCTCTCTCTCCGCCCGCATAGGCACTGCATATGCACACTTCAACCGGTATCAAAGCTTGAGGATTGTAAAGCACCATTGGAGCTCGGCAGGGAAGCAGGCAAGCAAGCAGCAAAATATCAACACGTTTTTGCAAATGTATTTTGGTCCGTCAAAAGGTTTTTGTTTAGACTAATCCTTGCCATGCCTAACCAATGCTTTGTGTCTTCAACGTTATAGAAGAAAGTTTTCTCAGAATCCTCATCGATCTTGAGTTAAGTTGCTCAGACTACTTGTAGAAGGAAATTTCTGCAAATTTTGCACGATTTGGGTGCAAAGTTGTCCTCCCTAGAAAATTTGAATTGGGTGTAGGACCAAAATACACAAAATCCTCCCAGAGAATTGTCAACTGGGTGTAGGATCAAAGTGTGCACCTCCCCTAGAGATTTGTATGCAACTAGGTGGTAGGACAAGTTAAAATACAAATGGGGCTTTTGTCAAAGGTGAAGTCCTACTACAAACACTCAAAGTTTGCCAATGTTGATTGCAATTGTCATCGTCATTGTTGATTCTCCCTCCCTTCAAATGTGTCATCAAAATCAATGTGAATGTCAATATCGGCACAGCATACAAAGAAAATTTTTTTGTGCAAATGAGTGTAAGGATGGTCTTACCTTATGTCGGTCAGTGTAATATCCTTGTACAAAGTTGCTTGTCACATGAAGCTAAATGATTGTGCTTTGTGTTTGTTAATGCAAGAATGTGCGTATAGATGCATGGTGTAAAGCTTGTGGGACTTTGTAAATCTGAGAATTAAATTCTTTCATTCATGTCATTGTGTTTTGGGCAAAATCCTCCCCTACAAAATCTTCTTGAAGCTATTTTGGTGTCCGAAAGAAAGCATGGAATGCTTTCTTTGGCCATGACAATGAGCTTTTGTAGATTAACACAGTCCAAGAATGTCGAGATGGAGGTTTTGTTGTGCAAAAGGCCACCAATTTGAGGTTTGTGGTGGGAAGGGGTCTTTGTGGATTGGGTGTTAACCGGCTCAAATCAACGCGGGGGACTGTCCCCCAACGGACCTAAAAAAGGTTTGATAGGACAAAATGAAGGCATAAAGTTGCATTGGAGTGCACCCAAATTGAGTGCAAGCATGTGGGATGCCTAGCTTGTGGACACAACTACAAGGAATGAAGCCAATTGAGCAGTTTTTGAAGTACGTCCAAGATGCCCAAAAATAGTCTTGGCAATTCGACCACGTGACCTCACGCCACCAAATTTAGGATGTTCCCCTTATACCATCATGCCAAAAGAGCTTGCTTATCAGTAGTGCAGCTTCTACTAATCTTATCTTTCTTGTAGCAATGAGCCAAGAACTTGTGGGCTGAAATGAGATCCAAATTGAGCTCATCAAGTAGGCTTAAATGAAAGCTACTATCGAGGCTATTCTATGCATACACAAAGGAAATAGTGATAATAGGTAATGAGCAATAAGAGGGAACTTAAAAACACACACAAAGAGGTAATCTTACTTCAATGCAAGGAGTATTAAAAATGGCTCAATTGTTGAGCTTACTGTGACATGCAAATGCAAATGCAAAGAAGGTTGGATTCAACCACCAGGGCAAGAGAGAGAACCCTAATGATCTAGGGTAGGGGGAAGATTTATAGGCCAAGGGATGGAACCATCAACTGTGATACCACGTGAAAGGGATGGTGGTTATGGTGGGAATGTGAGTGAGCCATTCATAGTGTGATTAGTAAGTTAAGTACAAGAGATATTAGAGCGAAAAGTTGACACTATTACAATTGGCAAAGTATGATATCAAACTAATATGCAAATATGGATATAATGATGGTAATGAGTGAGTGGATACAAAGTGTGTAACTTGGATTCTTATAGGCTAGAGGGACAACATTCTATAACCTAATCAGTGATGTCAAATGTGTAGGCTTCCAAAATAGAGGGTGCTCTCACTTGTGGTGGTGCAAATGTGTCACACACCCCAACACTTTGATTGCATGTTGGCACACAATTGTTTCTTTGTCATAGTATTTTGGCATCACATTATGAGAGTGTTTGCTCACTGGATTATGTCATTTGACATGTATGCAGTAATCTCTTCAGAAGGGAGATTGGTCATGATAGATTCATCGATTATCGCATAGTGCTCTTGGATTAGAGCAAGTTTTTTGGCATCATTTGAGAGGTTTTGCTCACTTGTTTTGTTACATTGATCTCCATATTTTTTGATAGCCCTCTTGGATAGCTTATGCTATATTTTGACATTATTTGGTGTGTGAATTAGCCGAGCTTTGATCAATTTGTTCTTGATCTTGTTTAGAGGTTATCGCCACGGATTTGGCAAGTACATAATTGTTAGAGTTTATGATTTTTCATGCAAGGTTTGATGGTTCAAACTTCAAGCATTGGAAAGCAGGTATGCATGATGCATTGACTCAAATGGGCCAAGTGTTGCCACTACAGGGCATGGATGCTAGGCCAAAGTCTATGGCTGATGATGAGTAGGAGAACTTGACGAGCTTGCACATTTGATGATCATGTTACACCTTGGTGAGTATGTCTATTGCATTGCTTTGGATGCATATACGGCTAGAGATTTATGGCAAAGATTGTGCAATGATTTTGGCACAAATGAGTCTAGAGAAATGCCTACAGTCAAAGGACCATCTTGCAGACACAGAGATGTTGTGTGTTGGCATTGTGCTCATAAAGTGCATGTACATAGGCATTGTTTTTGGCAAATGAGACAACACAAGAGACAACATAGGAGGGATGCCATCACTATGGATGATGTGGGAGCAAATGTAACCTATGTGGCTATGCATGACGGAGATGTCAACATTGCTTCCATGTTTACTCCTGACTTTCTTATGTTGGTTTTTCATGACACATTACCTTTGCATTGGATACTAGATGTGAGTGCAAGATTTCACGTCATGCCAAATCGCCAATGGTTTAGCACATATGCTAGTGGTATTCTTGGACGTGTGTGTCAGTGCAGGAGATATTAGACTATTGTTTCTAAGTGGTGCATCATACGTGTTGCGAGATGTACGCCATGTGCCAGTTTGATGTAGAGCTTGATCTATGTGAGCCAGTTATAAGACAGCAAATTCCAAGTAGTACTGGTGTTGTTGGGTAAAGCCCTACATTAGGAAACAAATGGTCTCGTTTTTGGGCCTTCTAGCTCTAGTGGCAGAATGCTCCTTAACTAATAGGAAGAAGGCTAACGTTACATAGAAAAGCCTTTTTTCTCATTTTTGAAAATGTCCATGATAACCATTTTGGTGAAATTGTCATTGTCACCAAAAAAGTAAGGTGCTTGATAGTGACATCTTGCACAAGCGCCGAGCGGCTTTTTATGACCCGTTGTTGCTGTATCGCACAAGCATCAATCATGTTTATATGAGGTACTCTCGCAATTCAAATTCAAACGGGTCATACTTGATAGAGATTGATAGGTAATATTTAAGTCTATCATGAAGGATTAGAACCAAGCGAATAGAGGCCCGTGAGGGGTCTCTGGGGCCTCTATTTTCTTGGTTCTGACCTCATGAGGCCCTAGGCTTAATAAGGCTCTATCTTGAGCTAGAGACATCGGATTTCAGTGTTTAAAGTGCTATGTTGAGGTTTTTGTTTCGAATGCATCCATGGTGTTCTTTTTGTATTTTGAAAACATCTCTTATGTGTTTTTTTTCATCGCACATCACATCACTCATTAAGATTCATGGACATGGATTTTTGTGCACACTTAAGTTAGGCTCTCAAAAAGCATTTTGTACAAGCATGCATTTAAGTGATCAAGCAAACTTTTACATTTGTATTATGAGAAATATAATTCCAAAAAATTGCTATTGTATTTTTTAGGATTACCTCTCTCTATGATGAGGGTGTTTCTTACAGGGCCCAAAATTGAGTCCAAATTTCTCCTAATGTGTGGCCATTTAGGCCAGGCGTCCGTCCACTACACTTATTCATTATGTACATAATAGAATAAGGGGGCTCACATATTTATAGTGAGTTGTTGTCCCTCCAAACACAGGTATCCTCTTCTTCTCTCTTATCCATTTATGCACACACACGCACGCACGCACGCTCTCGCTCGCACACTTCAACTAGTATCAGAGCGCGCATTGATCGTGGGGAGCACGGTGGCTTTGAGATCTTTGAGGTGATAGATCCCTTTCTCTCAATGGTGGAGAGATTTAGAAAGATTAAAAGATTTGTGAGAACGCAATGGGAGCTTGTCAGCTCAATTCAGAGTGATGTATGCTTGTGTGGAAGATCGAAAGACAGGGCAAAAGATAGTGTGTAGGTGAAGGTGTTGTCCTAAAACTATTTTCACAGTAGCACATCTTTCTCCTTGTAGAATGCAGATTTGAAATTCCTTCCTATTGATCCCTCCGTTTCGACGTGATCTACAACTTTGCATAAGAGACTTTCTACAAATTCCTCACTAATTTTCTAATATCAGCTCAAACTGACTATAAGCAAAAAAAATTCAGAATTTTTTTTCGCACAATGTGTGAGTTTGATGCACTTTTAGAAGCACGGCAGGTGCTCAAAGTTGAGTGCATAAATTTTGAGCTGAAGATGCAATTTCAGCTTGTGCAAAGCTTGTGGTTTGAGGATTTTTGGTAGATTTGGCAACAAAGCACGAAGACATTTACACACCATCAAAGCGGTCTTTTGAGAGACAGAGCACACACTTGCTCGGAGGTGGAGTCTTTTGCATCGACAACATAGGTGGAGAGCATTGGAGTTCGGACCGAGGATTACTTTTGGCCAAGGTTTTCTACTCACAGCTTGCACTTTTGCGGTGTGGATTATAAAGGACATGTGTTGTGCTCATGTATGGCCGTGTGGGTCACTTCAAAGAGGTTTTTTTTTAGCATGATTTTGTGTGATTATGCTATGTATGTGTATGCCAATGCAGTGTGAGCTAGTGATAGCTTGCAAGTAGCAGGTTCACAGGTTTACAAGGCTTTTGGACAGATGCAGTTGTTACTTGTGCGAGATTGAGCTGATTTGCCAAGGTTTTGGCAAGCTATGTATACCATTTGTGGATCTACTTACTAAGACATTGAGTGTCTATTTTCATGCAGTTTTCATGAGATTTTTTGAGGTTTTACTCAATGTTTAGGGAAAACTCTATCGAACTTTTCCTAGTTTCTTGCCATGCTATATGCATATCTGCAGTCTTACTCTCGAATGGTTTAGTGGTGAAGTTTGACTCCCACTTTGATAGGTTTTGTCAACTTTGGACACAGTTTAGTGTTCTTGTACCCACTCTCACACAAGTGAGATTTGCATATGCTCCTATGACTATAGAAAGATAGTCATAGGCTTTACATGTTTTATAGGTTTTTTGGCAGATATTTGCAGGTCTACTTGGGATGCATTTTGAGCACTGTTTGCTCACTACTTGTGCATATGGTTATGCACTTTACGCTTGGTTGAGCTCTTTGTCCCAAACTTGGTTCACTTGGTTTAGTGATGTTGTTTATACTTGCAGATTGTGGACCTTTGTAGAGTTATTTAACGCATGTATGAGCATCAATTTTGATGCAATTGATCGTGATTTTCATGATTTTGTAGTGGTCAAGTGATTACCCACTCTTTTGCTAGTCTGATATGGTTTATGGTAGAGATTGTACTTGAGTTTTTTGCTCAGTTTATAGGGGATATATTCGCGGGCATATCATAGCTCAATCCACCAACATAATGTCAATTCGATGGACCAAAACCTGGCTAGTGCATGGAGGCATGGAGTCAAACGAAATGCAAGAAGTGGATCCTAATCGAGAGAGAAGAAGAAGGAAATGCAATGCAAGTAGTGTGCTACTCAATGACTACTCTCTAATCTCACAAATCAAGAGGACAATCGTGCACACACTCAGTAATCACTCACACACATAGATCAAAAGCTCAAAGATCTCACCAATCAAGCAAAGGAATAGAGAAATGAGAGCAAGAAGCAATAATTAGAGACTAGTTAACACTTAATCACACACCATTAACGCAATTGACATGGAGATAGAAGAGGAAGAGTACTCAACTTTCAATTGCATGCCAGAGTGGAAGCACAAGAGGAAGCCGCACTACATGAATCACCATCTCCACCTTCTTCACAAGCTTTCTATGAAATCTCTACTCTCAAAAGCATAAGTGAAAATAATCTAAATTTCACATTTATACCTGGGGCATAAAAAATATGTCCAGAGATGCATAAAACTGTGTGCAGCCCTACAGCTCCTAGGCATCATAGTAGCATCAAATATGCAATTTGTAAATCCTATAGAGCCCATAAGTACATCAAAAGTGCATATACAAATGATATGTCTATAAAAAATGAAGCATTGTGTGCTAAAAATAGCATCATTGGAGGTCATCTACTGCGCTCCTAACATTCTCCCCTTCCTAAGCTTTGTCGTCCCTCTGACAAAGCCATGTTGTGATAGGCTCTCAAGGAAGAATGTGCCTACAAATGAAAGACAATGATGAAGTAGAAACCTGAATCATATGGCAATGAAGATAAGGAAAGGTAAAGCACATGTGTGGTTATGAGTGAATGCAAAGAATTATGAAATGTTACACTGCCATTGAGGACAAATAAATTGCACTTGCTAAAATTAATTAATGAAGAGTTTTGGGCTTATGGATTGTCTATCAATTAGTTAACTATGACTAAAGGTTAAAGCATTCACTCTAGTGCTAGTTAAGTTAGGGAAATTATCTGAATGCAAGATTCTCAATTTGTGTTGTTAGCATTGATTAGCTAACTAACTCTCACAACTAACTCTACACAAAAGCTTGAATTTTTCACTTGAAGCGCAATGGAAGTATTTTTCATTTTATTTTTTATTTTTTTCACATTGATTCAAAGTCATTCGACGTGTGTGCTTATTTTGTACGCCCAGGGGTTTTTGCTTCTCAAGGAAAAGCGCTCACACAGGGAACCTCTAGGGCTCAAGTACCACAGAAAATACATGTGAGTGAAGTACCAAAGCAAGCCGGGATATCTCTTCTAGCTTAAGATTTTACATTTGTGGTACTTCTGTTTTTTGCTTCCATTTCCTTTGTATTCTCACTAGTGTCCTTTGTTGATTAAGTGCGCAAGCCTCTCTATGCCTAGAACACTCCTTAGGTCTCAAACACTCAAATAATTTTACTAACTAGGGCTAGCAGTCAAGTAAATGAATTAACCTAAAGTCACGGCCTCCTAACCTCAAGGCTCATCTATAATACTAAACTCTAAGTCAATTAACTACATCAAAGAAAAATTTATACATTTATATTAGCAGATAACAAAACATAACTAAATGCACTCAATCAAACCATAAAAAACAACAAGAAGCAAATATAAATGTCAAAAAACATGAATCATGGAAAGTAGTACATCTAGAGGTATGTAATGTGTCTCCTCAATATCTCTAAAAATAATCATGCAATGTTGGAGCTCCTTCTATCCATGCTATGTGAAAGAGTTGAATTCCATCTATGCTACAAAATCATCAACAAAACACTACCACATAGAAGGTGTGTCAGCATGGAAATGAAGGCTTTATTACCAAAATACAAATAAAAATACATCCTACACTAAGGTCTCATACCTGATGCCTAGAGGGAAAAAAACCAAAGGGAAAAAAGTACCTCTAGTATACATGCATGTGCCTAGTGCACCATAGTCAATCTACACAAGTCAAAGGTCTAGTGCAACTAGGAGGGATAAGAGGACTCTCACCAAACAACAAAAGCTGCAATCTCCTAGCTCTCTGTCTAATGGTCATCGGCTGGCTAGCACCTAGCTCCATATGGATAGTAGAATTTGTAGGCAAACTAATGGGTCTATGGATGACATCAACCTATGATTGTGTGGTCAATGAACTCTGGGGGTCGGGATTCCTCAATGTCTAACTGTACTAAGTCAATGGCATGGTCACTGGAAATATCAGGTGAGTTATGGCTAGTGTCAACCTGTGGTGTGGTAGGTGGTTGGCTTTTTCATAGACAGATCTTTAATCTCCACAATATCTCAACAAATGTCTGTCAAGATCTCCTCACATGTGGTCATGATTGTCTAGCTTGTCGAACTCTAGGTCTAAACTCTCTCGTAGTAGATGGCCAATGTCGTCGTGATCATCTCGTATCTTATCGTGGTTTCTCTTGTAGAAATCTCTATTGTAATGTATCTGCTCTAGGAAGCATAAAAGAGCTATGCATGCTCATCTTAGGGTGTGCTACTATGCAACCTCTAGGAACCCAAACCTATCTATGTCCCTCATAAAATCCGTGTGCCTCTAGTAACCATCTCAAAGTTATCCATCCCGGTGATGCACCATCATGTGTGCTATGGCTTGTTATCCACACAAGTGTCATCACTAGACAAACATCTATCATGAAGCTCTCTGGAGGGAACATAAACATGTCTAGTCCTATGGTAGCTCTATGAGTCGAGCTATGGCTAAAATCCCTTGTATGCCCTACTTAAGTAGCACTACACTGGGGTATAGGGTCCAAACTAGGCTCCAATGGCTCTGATGTCTATGGTGTGTCCTCTACTGTGGTCTCATCAGCATGGTCTATGGGAACCTGATGGGAAAATGTCTCACAAGGAGTATCTACCCGCTCTATGATTGAGGAATTTGTTTGTGTCTCTGCAAGATCAGATGGCTCTATAGAAACATCTGTATGATGTGGCTACTCTATATGTGAATCACTTAACAATGTGTCACTCTGTTGTGTGGTGATCAATGCATGTTGACTCTATGTCCTTAGTCTCATGATGATCTAAGCTATGAAGCTCACTCTGTGGTAGGCTAAGCTCTAGAGCTACATCTAGGGGGTGGCATAGTCCTAGGAATCTCTTGTGGAGGATCAAAGTCGCTCATGGGTCTAGGAGGTGATCTATGACTTGAGTGGGCTAGAGCTGTCATAGGTAGTCTAGCTCTATAAGGTGCTCAATCAATCAATAGTTTGGGTGTGTATCTCAATCCAGCAGTCAGCACAGAGATGGCATGATCATTGCTTCTATATACTTTCTCTCTTGATCATCTTGATCGAACATAAGCGTGGCACTCACACTCGGAGGTATCTCATTAGATGTGCTAGACTCTCATGTGTACCTAAGTTTGTAGTCATCAACATATGTCTGCACCTACTCAAGTCTATGCAACTCTGCCACTATCGTATGGGTATGTGTATCTAGGGACTCATCATAGGATAAAGGCTCTATGGTTCATAAGTCAATCTCAAACATCGGCAAGTACATTGCATCATACTCATCTCTAAAGGATATTGGCATGTTTGGGCTAGGCATAACTCCCACTAGCAGATGTATGGGAGGATTCTAAAGAAAGTGCTTGAGTTTCTCAAAGCAACTTGACCGGCTAATATCATGAAATATGCGTAATCTCAAGAGGATCCTAATCAAGAGAGAGAAGAAGAAGGAAATGCAATGCAAATAGTGTGCTACTCAATGCCTACTCTATAATCTCACAAATCAAGAAGACAATGGTGCACACACTCAGTAACCAGTCACCCACATAGATCAAAAGTCGAAAGAGATCACCAATCAAGTGAAGGAGAAGAGAAATGAGAGAGAGAAGCAATCATTATAGACTAATTAACACTTAACCACACACCATTAGCGCAATTGACACGGAGACAGAAGAGGAAGAATACTCAACTTTCAATTGCATGCCATCAAAGGAGTGGAAGCACAAGAGGAAGCTCCACTGCACGCATCACCATCTCCACCTTCCTCACAATCTTTCCATGAAATCTCTACTCTCAAAAGGATAAGTGAAAAATGACCTAAATTTCAAATTTATACCTAGGGTATAAAAAATATGTCCGACCGCCCATGAGATGCATAAAATTGTGTGCATCTCTACAGCTCCTAGGCATCATAGTAGCATCAGATATACAATCCAGAACTCTTGTAGAGCCCGTAAATACATCAGAAGTGTATATAAAAATGACATGTCTATCAAAAATGCAGCACTATATGCTAAAAATAGCATCATTGGAGGTCGTCCACTGTGCGCTCCTAACAGGAGACTCTGCCAGGATTTATCTCCATAGTTTGTTATTTTGGCATCCATATGGTAGATATGTGTGAAAATTTTGAATTTGATGAATTTGAGATCAGGTGTATTTGAAGAAAATAGAGTAGATCATGCTAGCTTAGTGTCAACAAAAGAGAGTGTAAACCAAGCAAGGATAGATCCCTTAGCACCTATCATAGAAGAGGACAGTGATATAGACACCTCTTCCAAAGGATCATATCATTGGGACAACTTGGAGGTTTCCAACATCAAGGGACCATGGGGGGTAACACCTCTCAAAAACCCTTAAACATGCCAAAAAACATTGCAATTTTTCTTGAGGGAACCAAAGACCATGGAGCCCTGATGTATGCTGATGTTCAAGGATGTCATTGCATATGTATTGAAGAACGGCCAACGAGAGGATAAACAGTAATCATGGTAATTGATGATGGTGATAGGCTTTGCGATGAGGAGGGAAACCACTATCTCATTGTCAAAGACTCAAAAATTTGCAATCAATAAGGAGACAATGTAGCAAAAGGGAAGATGGTTAAGGAGACTAGAGAGATACCTCCTAAATTCACTCTTTCTGGACCTTGTTACATTCATGACAAGACAGGGTAAAGACTGATGATGATTCATGAAAACATTGGGATTTACAAGCACAAGGAAGGAAGAGTCACCTCTTACTACCGGTGCATGGAACCCCATGTGAACAAGTTAAGCATGGACAGATTCCTGTACCTGTTTTCATATGAGTCTATAATGGGAAACCATATTATTTTTGCCAATAAGTACGGACAAGAATACGGGCCAATTCACCCAGATGATGTAGGGAGAGTGGTAACACCAGAATTAATGGTACAAGCTTCGGTAGGGAAGCAAAAGCCCACAAAAACCCCAAGAAAGTCTACAAATCCCTTCTTAGATGATTACGACACCACCAAACAGTAGAATAAACAACCACTACCTAACCCTCAAAACTCAAAGCATCACCCCCACTATCATTTCAAGCATGGCTCGAACAGTCTGCAACACTAGACACAAACACAAAAGGGGGTGGATATTAAGCCATGTCAGGGCTAGAAGCACCACCAAAACCACCACTCCATTGGCAACAACAAGATGAGACTAGGATGAGAACGCTAAATCCTATCAGGATGAAAGCCCCACAACAAGAACGAGAAGAAAGAAGCCAAGTTGAAGAACGAACACTGGCTAGTCAGGAACTATGGATTAGGAGCACCCTTAGGGGAGGAACATGTACCATATCCCAGGCCACAAAGGGCTTATGGAGGAGGAATAGAGGATCTTATGTTTAGGATGGTTGATAATCGGAGGATCATACCCTCTCAAGTCCAAAAATGGGTTAACAAGAAATATTCAAAAAATAGAGATCCAAAGGACCACGTGGAAGCCTTTGTGCATGTCATCAAGGTTGAGGAAGTACTGGACTTTTCCACACATTTTGTAGGATTTGGGTTAACTCAAGAGGAGGATGCTACCACCTCGTTTGACTCTATTGAACATAGAGATTTTGAATCAATGGAGGAGGTATTTGACGAATTTATCAAAGAATTATCTCAAAGAGAGATATCTCATAATGTAGTCTCACAAATCATAAGTTCAAGCAGAAAGGGGGGGTCTATTAGAAAGGCAGCCTTAAGGTTAAAACGCTACGTAAAAGTTTTCTCAATGGAGGAATTACCAACTCAGTCCCGATTCATTCTGATATTTATCCAAGGACTGAGAAATGCAGATCTTCAGAAGAATTTTCATATGAAGAAGAGCTCAACTCTAAATGAGTTGACCAAGGAGGCTCTATACCTAGTAGAGAATTGTGATGTCTACAAGGAAGGCGACTACAAAGACTTAGATGATGACTCATCATCACAAAACAGCGGAGTTAAGTCTATAAAGTCAACACAAAAGAGTGCGGTAATGATGAATCAAGAGAAACTTGTTGAGGAAGTTCTCAAATGGATAAGCCTGTTTGCTAAGCCATAGGCTAAGCCACCTAAATGTTTTTCCATTGGGAAAAATTGGACAAATCATGATACGGATGAGTGTTACTATAACAAGGGGTATGTGACAGAGCGACAGTATGCCCCACCAGTCCAAGTAACACCTCCTCAGGTACCACCAATGCCTAGATATACGGTAGGAAATTTTCCAGGACCAAGAGGGGTTGCACAGCCACAACCAGTTTTGCACAACAACCACCTCTACCAGGAAACTGACTAGTGGGCATCAAACATATACCCATTATAGAGGAATCACAGCAACAAGCCTTAGTGCATGTGCATGTGTATTACAAAGAGCCAAGTGAATATGGAGCTAGTTCAACATACTATCCACCCAGAGAGCCAAAAGAACTTGAATGTTGGAGCATGATTGGGAATGTTGGACCACCAACAACATCTAGAAGGTACATACAATTTGGACGAACGCACAATGTAAGGTCTCTGGCACCCTTGGGGAGGGAATTCCCATGTAAAAGATTCATATCAGGACATTTTGGTCATAAATAGAACGTTTCTTTTTTTGGCATTTTTACCTCTGATGAGCTAATGATGAATATACTGATGTAAGCTTTTCAAAAATGAATTTTTAACTTTTTTATCACTTTTGTCCAAATATAGTAAGTTTTGAGGTGCTTGCACCCACCTAGACGCGATCGTCTCGTCTAAATGTACCCCGTCCTAAATTTCCATAAAAATAGCTACCTGCTTTGAAAACTGCTAAATATAGCAGGTGTGCACATCTGACACCTTAGCTTGTCATCCTCAGCAAACGAGTAAACCGGACTCGTGATGGAAGTGGAGTGTTTCTTCCACCAATAGAGGAAATTGAGACTAGATCTCAAATGAATCTAGAAGTGAAATTGTATTGGAGACACAAAGTATCGTTACAGTCTATGGACAAATCCTTCTTATTCGCTAAGAACACTACCAGCCTATATGAGACAGCACAAGGCAAAATCAGATGTTGTTGGAATCCCATCACAGAGACTGTCTTCCAACAAGGTCATCGATATAAAAGGGCTGATAGACATTTTTTTGACACCAGTCACCTGTACGATAAAGTTAGCTGCTAAGTTCCTTGGAATAAGACCAAACATGTGGACTACTGTGGAAAAATGCCTAGAGAAATTTGACCAAAAAAAACCAATGACTCAAATCAAGAAAGGGATCAAAGAGCTGGAAATGCCTCAGCTAAACACTATGCCAGTGCCATTAAACAAGGTAGGCGAGTATTATGAGGGAGAAGATGGAAACACCACTCTTCTTGTGGAACTCCAAGGTGTAAAAGCCATGGAAATCCTTGGTAGCAGAGCTGGTGTTTCCATCGCAACAAAAGAGATTTGGAAAATTTTGGAAAAACCAGTAGTGAGGGCTACCAAGATGAAACTGCAACTTGCACACGAACACACGGAAAGGCCCTTAGTACTGCTAGAAAAAGTGGTTACCACTTCCTGTGGCATTGAGTATGAGCAAACCTTTGATATTGTTGACTTTGGCAAGAAGAAAAACTATGACATCATTCTAGAAAGACCATTCATGCGACAACTGAAAATGGTCCAATATTGGGGTTATAATCATATCTACATGAGACATATGGAAACCACAATGAGAATAAATCTTAAGGACCATTGTTACAAGGACGTGAACCGAACCCCTATGGAGGATCTTGATTTTACTACAATAGCAGAGTCAAAAATTCTAACATGGTTGGGTAAGCTTAAATAACTGTGGATGTACGGAGCTTCGCAATGCAGAAGCTAAAAATGAGAGGAATGTATCCTAGAAAAGGCGATCAAAGATAAGGATTATATCCCAGAACCGTATCTTGAAGAAGCATTAGAGCCACTACAATGGGAACACATCTTGGCTACTCTCGATGTGTGCGCTATTCAAGATGGTCCAACGACAAAGTTTTGTCATCGAGATAGCTATGATGTCGCTCCTTACTTTGTAGTGAGTGTGATCCAGGAAAACAAAGAGAACCATGCATCAACAAGTCCTCGAAATGAATGTTGTGAATCATAATACAAAGGAGAAGACCTATGACTCTGTAGAACACTTGGAGCTTCAAGACGATGCCGACAATGAAAATCCAGACAACCCATTGAGTGACATAAACGACACTTTAACTAATGCACGGTTTTATGATAGTTCAGATCAAAGACTCGAGAAACAATGTCACCGCTACAAGAATAAAGTGCATCAAAAGTGGGTTCCAAAATCCACGATGATGATGCAACCGCAACAAGCATCCTCATACGCGGCTCCTACATAGGAAGAAAAGACTCAGCCAAGAAGAAGAAGACTGTGTCAATGGTTAACAATGCTCTCATCAATTGGCTAGAAAAGTCCTTCCAAAAACAGCAATCCAAGAGCAATCAGATAGTGGCTAGAAAAGTCCTTCCAAAAACAGCAATCCAAGAGCAATCAGATAGTAGCTTTCCCTAACCAGCCAAAACACCAAGGGAAAGTGCTAGAATTCAACCTTGCTAAAAATAATAGCGATAGTGATGATTCTTATGACATCCCCTACCAGGAGCTCATTTCATCATTATCACTAGCAACTTCGGTAATAACCAAGGAAGGCCAACAGCAAAGAACAACAAGTCAAAGCCAAAAAGTTTGACAAATTTGGATACCAAAGAGCCAGCTTAGCCAAAAACAAGTATGGATCAAGAAGATGAAGATCTCTCATGACAAATAACAAGATCCAACACCAAAAGAAAAACAAGTGAAGTCTGCAAGAACCACTAAGAAAATCACAAAGTTGCAAGCTTTCGCAAATCAGATTTGGGTTCCAAAGAAGTTGGTTCAAGCACAAAGAGTTCAAGAGTTTATTCAGATTCCAAAATTAAGGTATCGACTCCCAAAGCTTGAATCCCATCCCCAACCAAGCGTACAAAGGTTGAAGCAAAGACCACTCCTAACTCACACAAAGACAAGGTGGATCCCAAAGAAGTCTTTTCAAATACAAACAAAGTAGGGACAAGTATGGGTTCGCACACAAGCATCATCAACAAAACAACCCGTAATCACAAAAAAGTGGGTCCCAAAGTAAACCAATAAAACTATTGTCACTACACCGCCGCTTGAATTCTTTCAATTCCTCCTATGGTTATAGTACAATTAGAAGAGGGCAAGTTGCTCACTTCACCATTGCTGCACAAGACTTACAGATCAGAAGATGAAGTGAATGCACAAGAAAAGTTTAGAAGAAAAATAACCAGAGGAAGTCCAAATCTCTCTACAACCTTCAATCAAGAAAATGGCACAGGAGATTCAAAGACCATCGCATTGCTTAGAATAGAAATCCTTGCCAACAAATGCCAATAAGAAAATTTCTTATACCCACATCTTGCGCAGCATAAATTTTTTCCATGCATTGACTGTGTATGCATAATAGGCCTACATTACAAGGCGTGCATAGGCACAATTTTTAATTACCCAAGCAAACCACATACCCTTGGTGATATCTTGTCACCGAGGAGGGCTCCAAATAGGAGGGGGGGAGGCATTCTAAATGTGGACCTAATATTATGAATATCATAGTGCAATGTTTTGTGAGTTGCATTGAATTTTTGTGTTTGATTGTGATTATTTTTTGACAAAATTCAGAGCATATGCCTTCATAATAGCGTTATAGGAGGAGTACGGGGACAGAAGTACAAGGACATGTGTGTACAGTGTTCAAAATTCTATTCCAATAATATTTCTTTTTGTTGAATTGATTTTTGGTTTTATTTAGTTATATTTTTATATTTTCTTTTTTTTTAAAGAAAAAATGAAAAAAAATCCATAATTCAGATGAAGAAAAGACTGAAGAGATGCATGAGCAGTACAAAGAGAATAAGGTACAAGAAAATGATGAAACTTCAGAAGGTATGTCTCAAAGGTCACATGCACAATGCTATAATGTCATAAGCACAAAGAAAGTTGGTGATGCGACTAAACAAAAGCATCCATCAAGTGTAAAGTTTCCTATCGAACACTGCAAGCGACTACAAGGACATGTACATGAAGTATATCTTTATATTGTAAATCTTCTATCTTGTATGTGACTTAATGAAGCCTAACAAACAAAAGGGACTAACAGTACTGACAAGAACAAAAGGGGCCGAAAATGACAAGTCATTCATTTATCATGATAGATGTCTCTGGGAGCAACCAAGGATCAAGCCAAATATGGTCATCATCATTGGTTCTACATTTGTTTGGTAGCTTGAAAGCGCAAGAGATGCCTATCAGTCATTCTTGAGACTGAAATCCAAAAAGTTAGCTTATAAAGCCAAATACAAGTCCAAATCAAGCCAAACTTTGTCAGAAGGGTGTGAATAGAGAATACCAGCTACGAGTTATTAAAAAAAAATTGATTGAAAAAGGATAGAAGTCTAAACCCTAGCCAAAGATGCAATTTTTAAAATTTGAAGCTATGATAGCCATCTACATACCCTGTACATCATGCATATGAGTTTTGGGGACAACTGGACAATGATAGCTCAAAAAATGATCTTCTATCATGAGTGATGTTGGATAAATCTCTTTTGAAGCAAGTTACTAACTTGGGGAATTAACTGGGGTTTGTCAGGATTTAATCAAGTCATGTATCAAGTAGAAGCAGTATAATGATTTACACATCACACAAAAGCTAATAGTGGCAAATGCAACTTTGATCACCTTGATGCAAGAACAAAGGAGTCATGAACAAAGAAGAGCATACAAAAATGGTAGACAACCCAACCTTCACATGGTTACATATCTTGTCCTTGATAAGACGAATAGAATGATGGACATGGGTTTTGAGCCTTAAATTAGAAAAATTATCTCCCAGATTTGGCCTGACAGGTAGCCTTTGTATTGGAGTATAGCTTGGCCTAGAGAAGTTGAAGGTTTAGCTAGAGCATTTCTAAAAGAGTCAAGCTAAATGAGATTCGGTTCTTTCTAAATTTAGATCTGGCAATAGACCTATAATGATAAAAACAGATGATGCAGCTCGGGGCTTGGATATGACGGACATAAATTTTGTCATCAATTATGATTTTCCTGGATCATAGTTCTTGTTGTGATTTGACAAAAGTACAAGCAGTGGAGTACAAGAAAGCAAGTGACAACAAAGACAGCACTGACATTGACAATCAAGTCATGTCAGGGATGACATGAATTCGGAGGGGGGAAGTGTTGACCCATGGGTCAATAGTACGACATAACTCAGCAAAGCCTTATTTATTGAAAGTTATGAAATGTTGGGGATTATGATTATAAACATCATTTGTAATGAGTAGCTATTTTAGTTGCAGAAGTCTAAACCCTAGCCAAAGATGCAATTTTTCAAATTTGAAGCTATGATAGCCATCTACATACCCTGTACATCATGCATATGAGTTTTGGGGACAATTGTACAATGATAGCTCAAAAAATGATCTTCTATCACGAGTGATGTTGGATAAATCTCTTTTGAATCAAGTTACTAACTTGGGGAATTAACTGGGGTTTGTCAGGATTTAATCAAGTCATGTATCAAGTAGAAGCAATATAATGATTTACACATCACACAAAAGCTAATAGTGGCAAATGCGACTTTGATCACCTTGATGCAAGAACAAAGGAGTCATGAACAAAGAAGAGCATACAAAAATGGTAGACAACCCAACCTTCACATGGTTACATACCTTGTCCTTGATGAGACGAATTGAATGATGGACATGGGTTTTGAGCCTTAGATTGGAAAAATGGCAAATGGGTCAGTAGTGAGTACTTTCAGTGTAGAGGCTTTGGGACAAGTGTATCCTATTGAAGGGATGGTATTCCTTAAGTTTCATATGATTCTGGTATGATTTGGTGAGTTTTCTTTTGTTTGTGTGTATGTGGGTTGGGTGGTGTAGTTCAGAGCAGGGAGATTCTTGATTGTGGTTTAGATGCCTTTCAAAGTGTTGTATGTGTGGGATGGTCTTAGCTTGACAAGATATAGAGATTTCCTGAGCATGTGTTGCATGTGGTGATTGTTACCATATACATGTGGTAGTGATGTGTGTGAACACACTAGGACCACCGAGGCATTTTTTCCTCTTTAAGAGGTTTTTTCCCCCGTGCATTGTATATACGCCCATCACTCTAGGGCTATCTATCTTTCCATTGCACACTAAGTAATACACTCTCTATTGTGTGCCTTGAGCCTCCCCCGTCTTCTCCAAGTTGTGTGTGTTTTCCTACAATCCTAATTCCAACAATTGGTATCAGAGCAAGTTGCATCCTGGTCTTTATGCAAGCCGCAATGAGGCAAAAATTGCATTGCTACGTGAAGAGCTGGAGTCAAAGATTATGCATGAGAAAGATGATATGGACACTTTCCTTGCTGGTGTCAAGGATATCAATGAGAAAATTATTTTTGCATGTGAAGTCATTTAAGATAGTTCCCTTGTGCAGACTGTTCTTAATGCCTTACCAGACTTTTGCTAATACTTGGAGACTTATGACCCAAGCAAATCCTGAAGTTATCAAGTTTGATGCATTGTGTACATTGCTGTTACAAGAGTCACTTTCCAAAAAAACAGGACTAGACAACGTGCAATTGAACAGGCTTTTTTCTTTCTCAAAGAAAGAGTGGTAACAGCAATGCATCCATTTCTTATGGTTCTTCTGTGAGTGGAAAATCGCATGTTCCTAATGCTTCTGCTGGAAAAAATTCGTCTAGAAATTATGGTGATAAGGGAAAAAAGAAGATGCGTTGCCATTATTGTAAAGCTAAAGATCACTTGATCAAGCAATGCCCTAAGTTAAAGGCCAAAGAGGCTAAGAAGAAAGAGGGTGGTTCCACTACAAATGCAGCCCATTGTTGAGTCTTATATGAAAGGAGACTGTGATGCTGATGTTGATGCAGAATGGGCTTTTAGTGCAGAGTGCACTTACAATCATGTTGTCCATGATGCATGCATATCAGTTGCTGCAGATTCACATGTGTGGTATTTCGACAATGGTACTACAAAGCACATTACCTCACATCATGAATTGTTCACGTCTCTTGAGTTTTTCCCTCATGGGAATTCAGTCACTTGTGCCAACAATGCCTCTTATCCGGTTCAGGGAGTTGGAAAGATTGTGCTTACTCCTGCAAATGGTAGTTCTTTCACACTTGTTGATGCACTCTATGTACCTAGGATCAAAAAGTATTTTTTGTCTCTATTTACACTTGCGAGACTTGGACTTGTAGTCAAATTTGTGGATGACAGATGTACAGTTCATGATCTCAGTTTTGGTAATGAAATTGTTGCATCTGGCCTTTTGTGCCGTGGGCTATATAAGCTCACTTTGTATGACAAGTGTGGACAAAATTTTGCAAATGCAGTTGCAGATTCAAGAGCTATTTCACATGCAAAACTTTGGCATGCACATTTTGGTCATCTGAATTTTGTCAGTTTGCTGCGTTTGCAGAAATCTGATATGGTTGCTTCTTTGCCACCTCTTGAAGCACCTGTCAAACATGTTTGTGAAGGCTATATTTTGGGTAAGATGCAGCATTTGAAGTTTCCAAAGGATGGTTCAATTAGGGCCACATGCAGGTTGCAGCTTATGCATAGTGATGTTTGTGGGCCCATGCAAACCCGTCCTTGGGCAATTACCTTTACTCGTGACTTTCATTGATGATTACTCTAGGCATGCATGGGTATTTCCGATTAAAGCGAAGTCCAAAGTTTTTATGTACTTCAAAAAATTTATGACTATGGCTGAAAATGTCTCAAAATGTACTATGGGCACCCTCCATTCCGATCGAGGGGGGGAGTATATGTCTCATAAATTTAATGCATTTCTAGCTAGTCGTGGGATAAAACACCAAATCGTAGTGCCTTATATGGCTCAGCAAAATGGTGTTGCTGAAAGGAAAAATAGGTCACTTACCGAAATGGCACGATGTATGGTCAAAATTCAAGCTTTGCCGCATTCTTTTTGGCTTGAGGCCATCATATGTGCCACTTATGTACTTAAAAGGTGTCCTACAAAAGCTTTGCAGTCTATTACTCCATATGAAGCATGGCATGATAAAAAGCCTTCTATTGAGCACATACGTGTTTTTGGTTGTTTGGCATATGCTTTGGTGCCACAAACACAGCACAGAAAATTCGATGATAAGGCAGTCAAATGTATTTTTGTTGGTTATAGTGTTGAAAGCAAAGGTTACAAGTTGTATCATCTGCAAACAAAGTGTATTCTGGTTTCATGGGATATAGTGTTTGTGGAAGATTCTGTTCAGCCCTTGCTATCATGTACTAGAGACAGTAATGTAAGATCACAAGACATATATGACACTTTGTTGTCTCTTTTTAGTGGTGGAAGTTCGAATGTAAATTCCAATGAGGAAAATGTACAACATATGGGGGTTTCCAAAAATGTTACAGATCAGCCTATTACTGATGCAGATGTACATGATGTACTTGATGAGGAAATGACTGAAAATGAGCAAGCTAGAGGTATACCAAAATGGCTGTGGATATTGCTGGGTTAAAAGCCTTAATAACCCCTTTTTGTACATTTTTATACTTTGTCTAGGTTCATATTGAACCTGGACACTTTTTTTAAAGTCACTTATAATAAAAGTGGGAAAACCCAAAACTCACTTATTGAGTTTTCCCCAAAAACGTGAGCTCTCTCTCTCTGCTTTTGATTGCTAGCACTTCTTCTCTGTTGCACTCCACCTCCTGCTTCTTGCCCCAATCTTGCACTACATCGCGACGCGCATCTATCGATACCTTCTGCTTCACGCTTTCAACTAGTATCAGAGTCCTAGGGTGGTTTCAAAATAGCACTGCACGGTCTGCTAGACAGCGAGTTAAATTTTCTCTCCCATGTTTAATTTTGATTCCATCCCGAAGCCCCTTGCTTTCGGGTCAAAAAGGTCACCAAAACTGTCAATACAGCCCAAAACAGATTGTTTTTAGGTCAAAACAGGTGATTTACAAGTTATTACAAGTCAAAACAGCAATACGTAGGTGTACCAAAGTTGTGGGATCACATGTATTGATCTTTGTCATGACAAATTGAGTGAAAAGCTGAGTACAGGTGCTTGAAATTTCACATTTCAGCTGAAATTTCAGGCTTTGACTGTTTCATGTAAAGAAACTGTGGCTCTATGTATGCAAAGTCTTGTGGTTGCTACTATTTGCTGAAATTTTCAACCTATAGCATATCTCTTGTATACACACTTGTGATTGGATTAAGATGGTTTCTTCCTCTTCCGCATCTGACACTAAAAGTTTGATGGAAATCAAATGGTTGATGGTCAATTCTTTGATCTTTGGCAAGAACGCATGCAAGGTATCCTTTTCTTAAAGGATTGTGAAGATGCATTGGAAGAGAATAAGCCGCAAGGTCTGTCTGACGAAGAATGGTCAGGTTAAATAAGAAGGCTATGGCCTGCATTAAAATGGCTATCAATGATGCTATTTTGACGGACATCAAGCGTTTGGACTCTGCTTATGAAATATGGAAAAAGCTAAAGTCCAATTACGAAAACACCACGCTTGTGAACCAGGAGCGTTTGATGCGGAAGTTGGTGAATATACAGCTTGATGACTCGAAGTCATCTTCTGAGCATTTGAGTGCTTTTACAGGTGTGTTGAGCCAGTTGTAGGACAGTGGGCTTTAGCAATTTGATGATAAGCTGAAAGCTATTTTCTTGCTTATGACATTGCCAGATACTTGGGAAACTTTGGTTGTCTCCTTGAGCAACAGTCCCACCTTCACTTATGACGGTGTGAGGGGGTCTATTCTCAATGAAGAGATTAGACGCAAGTCTAGTGGGGAAGGTGGCAATTCTGCCTACAATGCAAGAGGTAGAAATCAAAAGCGAGATGCAGGCAACATGACTCAAAATAGAAGTAAGAGCAAGACAAAAGATAAGGATGTCACTTGTTATCAACGTGGCAAAAAAGGGCCACAAGAAACCCGATTGCAGGTATTTCAAGAAAGAGCAGGAGAGGAAGAAGGAAACACAAGATAAGAAGAAGAAAGATGAGAAGAAAGGGAAAAAATCAGTAGGTGATTCCTCCAGGGATGCTGAGAATGCAAATGTATCCTCTAGTGTGGTTATTGAGAAGTTGTCAGACGTTGAGGAATTCTGGTTGTGACTTCATGCCCCTCAGATTTGGTGATAGCCAATGCAGAAGACATGCTTATCTCAAAGAAAGATGTCATTGATGCATTGCTTAGTGCTAATGATGGCCTATCCTAGTCTTGGATAGTGGATTTTGGTTCTTCATTCCATGTGGCTCCATCTTTGGAGTGTTTTGCTACATATGCTGCGCGCAATTATGGCAAGGTGTACCTTGGTGATAATTTTGCTTGCAAGATTGAGGGAATGGGTACTATGTGTTTGGCTCTTAACAATGGTCAAGAGCTTGTGTTGAATGATGTCAGGTTTGTTCCAGGCATTAAGACAAGTTTACTATCTGTTGGCCAGTTAGATGCACGTGGTTATACTACCATCTTTATTGGGGGTTCATGGAAGTTTCTTAAGGGCTCTATGCTTGTTGCAAAAGGGTCTACAAGAGGTACTTTGTACTATCTTTGATGCAAAGCTTTGCCTGGAAAGTTTCTTGTTGTTGCTGAAGTTGCTTCACACACGAAATTGTGGCATAAGAGACTTGGCCATATGAGCCAAAAGGTTATTGATATGCTTTCCTCTCTGAAGAGGGTTGATGTAAAACGCAAAAACTTGGATTTTTGTAACGATTGTCTTTATGGAAAGCAAAAGAAATCTTCTTATTACTCTGGTGTCTGTCGCAAAGCTAATCCTCTTTATTTAATTTACTCCGGTGTATACACTATGCATGTTAAGTCTTTTGGTGGTGCATTGTATTCTGCTACATTTGTTGATGGCTGTACTAGGAAAGGATGGGTGCATTTGTTGAAAAGTAAGAGTGATATTTTTAATGCTTTTAAGGAGTTTTATGCTTTTGTCACTACGTAAAAGAGTACTAAGCTTAAATGTCTCAGATCTGATAATGTAGGAGAGTATGTATCTGCTGGATTTCAGTGTATTTGTGATGAAAATGGGATGAAAAGAGAGTTGACAGCCCCTTATAATCCGTCTTCTAATGGTGTGGTAAGAGGTATAATCGTACTTTATGCGAGAGAGTGCGTTGAATGTTGTCCACCGCTAATCTTTCCCAAGAGTTTTGGGGGGAGGCATTGAAAACTACAGTTCATATTTGCAATTGCACTCCTAATAGTACGTTGAAAAATGACATTCCAGAGGAGGTTTGGTTTGGCAAACCTGCCTCTTATGATCATTTGAGAATATTTGGCTGTGAAGGTTTTGTTCATGTACGCAATGACTTGAGAACAAAGCTTTATATGGAGTCCATTAAAGGAGTCTTCCTAAGTTATGGGCAAGAAGGTGAAATGGGCTATAGAGTGTGGTTACCATAGTTTAGAAAGGTAATACGTAGCCGAGATGTAGTGTTCAATGAGGCAAAATTGCTTAAGAATGCTACAAAATCTGATGCTGACAAGAAAACAGACAGATTTCAGCCTTCCGTGCCACCCATTGATGTTGAAAAAGAGCCTCATGATGCATTACTGCAAGATGAAATTGATAATCAACCGGTTAACCTTGAGCCAGAAGAGATAGGACATGATTTTGATGCTCCTAATGAGGATGGATAGCCACCTAAATTGGCTGAAAATGATTTTTAGCAGCATGATAGAGCTAAAAATGAGTTGCCTTATGATGTAGAACCGTTGCCTGAGAATGTAGATCATTGGGTACGCAGGTCAACTCGTTTGAGAAGGCAACCGCCGCAGAGATTTAATCCCTCTTTGGATCATGTAATGTTGACAAATGAGGGTGAACCTCTTACATATAAAGAGGCCAAATCATGTGAGTCAAGCAGTAAGTGGGAGCTTGCAATGCAAGAGGAAATGAGATCCTTGTATGCAAATGATACTTGGGATCTTGTGCCATTGCCTAAAGGGAGAAAGACTCTTCCTAACAAATGGGTGTACAAGATTAAGATTGTGGATGAAAAACCCAAGTACAAGGAAAGATTGGTTGCAAAAGGATATGCACCGAAAGAAGGAATTGATTTTCAAGAAATCTTTTCCCTTGTTGTAATAGCTTACAACTTTACGTGTCTTTTTTGCTCTCGTTGCAGTGCTTGATTTGGAATTGAATCAAATGGATGTAAAGACAACATTTTTGCATGGTGACATTGAAGAGGACATATACATGAAACAACCTGAAGGTTTTATAGTTCCTACACGTGAGGAACTTGTATGCAAACTGAAAAGGGCTTCGTATGGTTGGAGACAATTATCACAAAAGTGGTATAAGAAGTTTGACACTTTTATGATGTCTCAAGGCTTTAAACGCAGCCATGCAGATCATTGTTTGTATACGAAAAGGGATGAAGATGGTAGTCCCATCATACTTGTTCTCTATGTTGATGACATGTTGCTTGCCGGGAAACATAAAACTAGTCTTGATACTCTGAAATGTAAGCTAAATTCAACATTTTCTATGAAGGATTTGGGTGATGCAGAGCATATTTTGGGCATGCGTATTAAAAGAGATAGAAAGCTAAAATTGATGTTTTTATCTCAAGAAAGGTACATGACAAAAGTACTTGACAGGTTTAATATGGATGATGCTAAGACTCTTGGAGTACCTTTACCTCATACACTAAGCTTAGCAAAGAAAATTTCCCAAAGGATGAAGTGGAATGGAGAGCAATGAAGGCAATCCCATATGCATCAGCTTGTGGGTTCTCTTATGTATGCTATGGTTGCCACTTGTCTTGACATTGCTTATGCAGTGGGAGTTGTTAGTCGATACATGTTGAATCCTGGCAAAGCGCATTGGGAAGCTATCAAATGCATTCTGAGATATTTGAAAGGTACACAATCAAAGTGTATTTGTTATGGAAAAAGTGACTAAGTTGCAGGGATATTGTGATGCAGACATGGCAAGTGACATGGATACCAGGAAATCTACCAGTGGATATGTATTTTCCATTGTTGGTGGTGCAGTCTCTTGGTGTTCTAGGTTGCAAAAAATTGTGGCATTGAGTACTACTGAGTTTGAATATATTTCAGCCACAGAGGCTTCAAAGGAGGCCATTTGTTTGGGCAGACTTGCAAAAGAACTTAGCATGCCTGCTCATACACCAGTCTTGGTTTGTGATAGCTAGAGTGCTGTCTATTTAGCCAAAAATGCTATGTTTCATGCGTGTACCAAACACATAGATATGCGGTACCACTTCATACGTCAGGTTTTGGAGGATGGTCTAGTCACCTTGACTACGATCCATACACAGGATAACCCTGCAGATGTTCTCACCAAGAGTCTTGCTAAGGCTCAACACAAGCATTGCATACAAGTGGTGGGAATTGGTTAACTTAAAGGCGTCATTTATGCCTTTAAGTGGGAGGTTGTTGGGTTAAAGGCCTGAATAACTCCTTTTTGTACATTTTTATATTTGTCTAGGCTCATATTGAACCTGGACAAATTTTTAAAGTCACTTATAATAAAATTGGAAAGACCCAAAGCTCACTTATTGCGTTTTCCCCAAAAACGTGAGCTCTCTCTCTCTCTACTTTTGATTACTAGTGCTTCTTCTCTACTGCACTCCGCCTCCTGCTTCTTGCCCCAATCCTGCACTACATCACGGCGTGCACCTACTGGTACCTTCTACTTTGAGCTTTCACATACGTTGTGTGACAGTAAATTGGATGCACCTTTGTCTAGTGGTACTCGTTCAGGCTCTTGCCATGCATCAAATTGTTATGCTTTGGTTGTGTCTAGCTTACATGATGTTGAAGAACCTCTATCTTTTGATGAGGCACAAAATTCAAAAAATTGGATAGCTGCCATGCAATTAGAATATGATGCACTTATAGAAAATGACACATGGACTTTATGTAATTTGCCTCTTGGCAAAAAGGCCATTGGTACGAAGTGGGTTTACAAGTTGAAACGCAAGTCGGATGGTGAGATTGATCACCATAAGGCTCGACTTGTTGCAAAGGGTTATGCACAGCAAAAAGGCATAGATTATGAAGAGACTTTTGCTCCCAATTGACGTATGACTACTATGCATTTTCTATGTGCATTGGCAGCTCATTTTAGTTGGGATGTACATCAATCAGACATTGTTACTGCTTTCTTGAATGGTGACATATTTGAGGAAGTTTATGTAACGCAGCCTCACGGTTTTGTCAAGAAAGGACAAGAGGAGAAAGTGTGCATATGTAAGAAGGCTTTGTATGGATTGAAGCAATCTCCTCGTGCCTGGTATGAGAAATCTGACACTCATTTGGTCAAACAAGGCTTTCGTAACAGTCCAACAGAAAGCACATTGTATGTAAAGCGTGAGGGTGATGTACTTCTCATTGTGGTTCTTTATGTAGATGATTTGTTGATCATTGGACCAAATGAGAGACATATTGCTGAATTTAAGGATGATTTGAATGCTAATTTCAAGATGAAACATTTGGGGTTGTTGCATCATTACTTGGGTATATAGTTTAAGCAGTGTGATGGTGGTATTGCCTTGTGTCAAAAAAGTTACATAAAGACATTGCTATGTAAGTTTGGACTTGAGGATTGCAAACCTATTGCTACTCCCATGGAAACAGGTTTGAAATTGAGTCTTCATGATGCTAGTGATCCTGCAGATGTCACTCTTTACCAAATTGTTGCTGGATGCCTCATTTATGTACGCAACACGAGGCCGGATATTCAGTTTGCAGTCTCACAGGTCAACAGATTTATGCATAGCCCAGGGTCTAAGCATTGGTAGGCTGTCAAGAGGATTTTCCACTACCTTAGTGGTACTTTACATCTTGGCTTGTTTTATCCCAAGGGGGGATCATTACCACTAGCCTTACATGCTTTTTCGGACTCAAATTGGGTTGGTTGTTTTGACACGCAAGTGTCCACAAGTGGTTTTTGTTTCATGCTTGGCAGTTCATGTATATCATGGATGAGCAAGAAGCAACCTACTGTGGCCACTTCTAGTTGTGAAGCTGAGTACAGGGCAGTCTTCACAGCTACAATTGAGTTGTATGGCTCAGACGTCTTATGGCTGATTTTGGTGTTGGACAGAAACTGCCAACACTATCTACACTAATAGTTAGAGCGCATTGACAGTTGCGAGGAACCCAGTTTTTCATGCTTACACCACAAAGCATATTGAGGTGCATTACCACTATGTCAAAGAGAGGCTCTCAGCAGGACATTAGGAAAAATATAACCCCAAAAGGGCCTTGTAAGGATCCTTAATTTTAAGGGATTAAAACTAAAAATGTGTCTGATTTAAGAGACAAGGCCATTGAATGAGGGTATTCTCATAGGCTTTTTGTAGGTTGAAATAGGGAGGGAGGATAGGTACATTCTCTCTCTACCCAAAAGAGTGGTGGTCCTTATGACAATAACTACCCTCCCCTCCTTTTTTGCCACATCATCAAGGGTGTCCATAGCCTCAGGCCAAAAAAGCACTTTTTTCAAAAAAAATCAGAAAAACCTCACTTTTATTCAAAAATTCTCTCCAACCTATATGTATACCCAAAAATCAATTTTCTCTCTCAAAATCTTACTACTAGACCTGCTAAATATCAAACTTTCCACCTTTTTTTATTTCCCTCCAAAATCACTCCCCTCTCTCTCATTCCTCTCCCTCTCTCTTCTCTCTCCTACTTTTCAGCACACACTCTTTCTCCTTCTCTCTCTCACTCCTCTCCCTATCTCTTCTACTTTTCAGCACACATTCTTCCTCCTTCCCTCTCCTTGTTGTTGCAGGTCCACTCCATAGCTTTGTTGCAGCTCTCCCCCCCCCCCCCCCATAGCTCTCCACTACATAGCCCTCTTCTCCACTCCATAGCTCTCCCGCAGCTCTTCACTCCATAGCCCTCTTCTCCACTCCATAGATCTCCTGCAACTCTCCATCCCATAGCTCTCCACTCCATAACTCTCCTGCAGTTCTCCATCCCAAAGCTCTCCACTCCATAGCCCTCCTCTCCACTATGTAGCTCTTTTGCAGCTCTCCATCCCATAGCTCTTCACTCCATAGCTCACCTCTCTCCTCCGTGGCTCTGCTGCAACTCTCCACTCTTGCTTGAGGCCAGCTTTTTTCCCCTTGCCATGGAGCTAGGGGAAATTACAAACCTCCCATCCATAGCAAGATCGTCAAGTTTGAAAATGGTTTCTCTACATGTTTGGTTTCCAAAGGACTTTGCAAGCTCATAGCATCATTACTGGCAAACTGCACAACAACACCGTGGTGCAAGGCACACAAATGTGGACCTTTGGGTGCGGTGCATGGTTGCCTTTATCCAGCCATCAGTGTGTATCCAGCATTCAATAGCCTTGCTTCATTCTTACAATATGTAGATAGAGGGGAGCACAGTCTTCTTGGATACTACAAGAGATTGTCGTCTATTGGAGCTCATAGCACACAATGGTCTTTGCATCCCATAATATACAACCCATCATCTCTGCCTTGGCCCCTCTCTACCTCCTTCCTTCTATTCTATACAACCCAATCTCTCCATGATATGGATACAAACGACAATAGAAATCGCCCATCCACAGCATGATCGTCACGGTAAAAATAAAAAGTGTACATATCTGGTTGTCAAAAGAGCTTGCACCCTCCAAGCGTTATGACTTACATACAACACAACAATGCCGCAGTGCAGTTCACACAAATGAGGACCTTTGGGTGGATGGTTTCCTCTACCCCAATGACCCTTTGGTTAATGTGTATCCAACATTCAACGATCTCCCTACCTTCTTGCAATATGTTGGTAGAGGGGAGCCAAGTCTTCTTGGCTATTGCAAGCAGTTGTCCACTATCAGAGCTCATAGTGTGCAATGGTGGATGCATCAACACCAAGTTATCATTCATAACAATTCTAGTCTACAACAGAGGATCATTCATGTGGAGAAAGAAGCACAAACTCTTTAGCAACATGCGGAAGAGAAGGATCGTAAGATTGCAAATCTTGAGGGTACCATATTGAGTTTGAAAGAGATGCCTTTAGGTGAAAGGGACCATTAGAGGATCTTCTCATCCATAGATACCCTTGCTCCCAAAGGTGGTGCTTGGATGAGAAGAGTTATAGCTACAAGGTACATTTTTGAATACCCTATCACCTTTCCTACATGTGTGAAGTCGCTTCTGAGGTGATTGTTTTGTTTTTTATTCTTATTGCAGGGATTTCATCCAAGAGACATGTGGTAGCCAAATCCAAGAGGATCCCATTTATTTGCTTACTAGTTTCCTTAAGAAGTCAGATGTCATAGCACTCCTACACACACCAAAAGGAAAACATATCTATTTTATTATAACCAAGGAGGTGATGTGTAAGTTTTTCTAATCTTGTGAGTGATGTTGATTTGCAGAAGGAATGTGATGAAGTTGGAATTAGTACAAAGGGTTACACTGCACTACATGGCCTCTTCAAAAACGCTTTGAGGGAACCGTGGAGTTACTAAGAATGTATTCCCAGTGCCACGCAAGGTGAAACTTGCTAGAGGGGCCTCTAATGAAGATGTTTTCTCATGTCTAGGTCACTATTTGCACATAAAGGAGACAATGCCCTCATCTATCTTTGTACAATCTCCACAAAGTGCTAAGAAAGCTACCAATGCAAGGAATCGTGCTAATAATATTGACAAGGGGTTTCCTTACTCTATGTCAAATAATATTTTGTCCATTTGAAGAGGCTTCAACAAGCAATGGTTGTCTTTTATGCACTACCTTCTAATGGTGAGGAAAGAATCATGTGATGTTTCGCTTTCATTGTCGTTGTATGACCTTGACTTTTTGCCTTTCTTCTCTTGCAGTGTTTGGAACTGGGTTGGTGTTTGTTTTCAAGCTTGACACGTGGCAAATTGTGAAGCAATGAAGGCTAGAAAGGATGAGTGTCATATTTTTATTTTTAAGACCTCAAGAATATGAGTCTGGCGACAAAAATTTTGTCCTAGAGGATGTAGCCCCACCCTCCAAGCGCTACCACAAAACAAATTTTTACAGCAAGACGGGCAAGCGGCACTACATAGGAAACCTCGTAGAGTGTGCCATTTTAGCAGAGCCTTTGCTGATATTTGACACTACTAAAAGTGTGTGGAACTTCTCATCCGAAGGGCTCCTTTTGCACGGAGAGGCGGGGAGACTGTGCAAAGCTACAACACTGAGTGACGCATGCAGTCGATCGGCCTCCAAGGACTCAAGAAGCCACAGAGTCATACTTGTGGGTTTATTTGAGGATACCAAGCTGTGTGACATCCATGCCAAGCATGTAGCTATAATGCAAAAAGATTTGGCACTAGCCCATCAGATATGAGCGAACTTGTAACTAGTAATATATACATCAACACTTTTTTGCAATGGATATGTAATGACTTCAAATCTAGAAATGAAATGATGCTTACTCATTTTGGAATGTGTCTCTTGTTATGTCATTTAAGCTCTTTGTATTTAATTTGTGTTCAATATTTTTTTTATAAGTCTATTGTACATTGTCGGGTGGTTCTTACACACCATGCCATTGAACACAAAGGGGGAGACTAGGAGGGGGGGAGTTGTGGATGAGTATTTTATTGGATAGTGCTACAAAACCTTCACAAAATGCTTCAAGTGCCATTTGTTGAAATGCACACATATATATCTTTTTTGCTCAAAATTGATGTCTTGTGGACAGGGTTTTAACAGTGTTTGGGCCAAAATAAGCATGTATGGTGCCTTACAGATGTCAATCAAAGGCATTTTGGTTGTCTCTCAGTCTTCCATAGGTACAAAGGGTTGGGAAGGCACTAGTAGCAAAAAAACTATCAGTGATCACTTTGCTGGGTCTTATTTGCTAAGACGAGGAGGGGGGGTTTGTGGATGAGTATTTTATTTGGCTAGTGCTAAAAAATATTCACAACAAGCTTCAAGTGCCATTTGTTGAAATGCACACATAATATCTATTTTGCCCAAAATTGATGTCTTGTGGACAGGGGGTTTTAACAGTGTTTGGGGCAAAAGAAGCATATCTGGTGCCTTTTAGATGTCAATCAAAAGCATTTTGGTGTCTCTTAGTCTTCCAAAGGTAGAAAAGGTTGGGAAGGCACTAGTAGCAGGAAAACTATCAGCAATCACTTTGTTGGGAATTATTTGCCAATTGAAATACACACATCTCATCTGTTTTGGCCACCAGCTGTCTCGCCCAAACTCGTTGCCTTGTGGACAGGGGCCTTCTGCACCACCAGGGCAAAAACAGATGAGATGTGTGTATTTCAACTGGCAAATAATTCCCAACAAAGTGATCGCTGATAGTTTTTTTGCTACTAGTGCCTTCCCAACCTTTTGTACCTGTGGAAGACTGAGAGACAACCAAAATGCCTTTGATTGACATCTGGAAGGCACTAGATATGCTTGTTTTGGCCTAAACACTATTAAAAACCCCTACCCACAAGACATCAAATTTGGGCAAAACAAGTTCAAAATTGGTGCCTTTGGATAGGGGTTTTTTGCAGTTTCTAGGACAAATCCAGCACAACATTAGCATTAAGAATTCCATTTGAAAGCTAATGACACATCCACAGACAATTACTTGCCTTTACACTGACCCCTCCATCCAACAAGTTGGGACCCTCGACATCGTCACAGTACATAGATATTGATCCACAAAGCATTTGCACAATCATAGTTTTTAAATTGATCTAATGAATCTATACCAAATAAATATTCAAGGCAGCTAATAAACCTTACAATAAACTTGCCCATTCAGGTCTAGAAAATTTCACAAAAATCCATGTATTTACACCAAATTGTAAGTGAAGATAGGAAAGTACACGTGGAACTGATATTATATTGATATATGAAATTACAAGAGGGGCTCATTACAGGTTTTCTGTTAGGAGGCACTGTGCAACTTCCTTGCATCTTGCTCCAACATTAGGTAGAATGGAAGTTAGGACTGAGGCCACTCTGGCTTGTCGGTCTTCCACTTCTAAGGCTTGATTGATAGATACACGGGCTAAGACGTTGCCACAAAAACCTATGCCAAAAGTGGCCATTGCAAGGGATTTGTTTACAAGAAAAACTACTTGCATAGTTTGAGGCATAGTAGACAAGCACAAGAGCTTGTTGATAGCCATCAAGACCCACAAAGAAAAATGTCCATCAAGGGAGAAGTCCTGGTGGATAATGCAAATGTCTCCCATGGGTAGTTTGCCGATGTAGTTTGCACGTGATGCTTTCTAGGCAAAAAAACATTGCTCTCTCCTGCCTTGCGAGCTACCTTTCTGGGACAAATCCAGCACAGCATTAGCATTAAGAATTCCATTTGAAAGCTAATGACACATCCACAGACAATTACTTGCCTTTACATTGACCCCTCCGTCTGGCAAGTTGGGACCCTTGAAATCGTCACAGTAGATAGATATTGACCCTTAAAGCACTTGCACAATCATTGTTTTTAAATTGATCTAATTAACACCATGTCTCTATACCAAATAAAGATTCAAGGCAGCTAATAGAACTCACAATAAACTTGCCCATTCAGAAATAGAAAATTAAATTTCACAAAAATCCATGTATTTACACCAAATGTAAGTCAAGATAGGAAAGTATAGATGAAACTGATATTATATTGATATATGAAATTACAAAAGGGGCTCATTACAGGTTTTTTGTTAGGAGACATTGTGCAACTTCCTTGCGTCTTGTTTCAGCATAAGGTAACTGAGGCCACTATAGCTTGCCCACAACTCCATATCCAAAAGATCCTACAAAAGTTTGTGTTAGGAAAATACATTGGGATGGCCAATTACACAAGGAAGACAATTACCGCATGCTGCCTGTTGTCGTCGTCCATAGTTGGTATGAGGTAAAGGTTGAGGTACGATCTCCTCATCAACAATGTTTGGGTCATTAGAGTCGAGTGACTTAACATGAAGAGGTTGTTGATTTTCCACAAGCTTGGCTTGGGGTTCCAAGAACTCCTCCTCCATGATGTTTTCCTGCTCTGCAGCTGCAATATTTGAAGTGACCAAGGCAACTGTGTCAACGACTGTGATTCTAACTTGCATAGTTTTAGAAAAATCATTTGGCATTGTAATGTGAATGTGAAATGTCACAAGATTACCTTCAAGGATTTGTAGAGGTATCCATTTCCCAGTCTTACACATCCACCGCTCGTAGTGGAAGCGTATATATGCAAAGTTGTGCAAACTTTTAAGTACCGTATCCAAAGCCCCTAGCTTGTGAGATCACTAACTTGTACAATTTCAGAGACATCATTTTGTATTGTAATAAGAATGTCAAATGTCACAAGATTCCCTTCAAGACTTTGTAAGGTATCCATTTCCTTGTCTTACACATCCACATATCTAGGTGGAAGTGTATAAACAAAGTTGTGCAAACTTTTAAGTACTATATCCCAATACCTGAAGTCCCTAGCTTGCATCAATATCTATCTCCCTCATGCATACCCTATATAAATTCCCAATTATCTCCTAACAAGGGTTGTAATGCGTCAAAAGACATATTCTTGCATATAAATATAGTGGGTGTGACATTGAATGGCAGGGCCTTAAATAAATGCACAAAAACATGCATGACACAACATTGACTTAGACCTACAAACCTAAAAGCCTTCTCAAACTTCAACGAGGAAAGAATGTCATAAACCATCTTCTCCTTTATAAATAAGATGGATGACAAACATCAGGTTGCAGCCACTCCATGCTAAGAAGTGATCACATGTCAATTCGATTGATCTTACCATAACAATGCTCAGAGATGGGCACTATTGTGTGTGTGTGTGTGTGTGTGTGTGTGTGTGTGTGTGTGTGTGTGTGTGTGTGTGTGTGTGTGTGTGTGTGTGTGTGTGTGTGTGTAGAAGAAGATTCTGCTTTGCAGTAGCATCGATGGTTGCACATTGGGAAGCATCATGGCACCAATGTCAACATGAAAATCTTGAAAGTCTCTAGAGAGACTGCTTAATTGTTGTTGCTCACCAAGTTTGATGGAAATATATCTACATAGACATCAAATGGCCCCAAAAAAATACTAGCATACTGGAACACATAGGTCAACTCAATGCATATGTGTGCAACAACAAAGAGAAGCAACTTACAGTTAGGTGGAAGAAGTATTGGATTAGTGTGTCCCAAATGCATATTAGGCATTGAATACACATGTTGAATAGCAACCACCATCCCATTGATCTTATGGTCTTTGAATCCAAGCAGCCTCCCTTTCCAATGTTGATCACAATCTCAAACATGATGAGTCCCAGTGGTTGCAGGTTGCGTGAAGACCCAAGAGCCTTTGCAGAACACTTGAGGCACCCACTCCCCATTAGAATCTCGGGTGTTGTACAAGACAACCCTTTCTTTTCATTTTCTTTGAGTAGTAGAGTTTGACATTGTTACAGAGAGGAAGGGGCTACAATAAGAGGGTTTGATGGTGGTTTTGTATGAGCTAGAAATGGAGGAAGAACTAAATGTTTTTGGACAGAGGAAGATACACAGGATCAAACCTTCAATGGAGAACCTTGGAGTGCAATACTGCAGCCATGGAAAGGAGACAAGAGGTGGTTGATAGAGTTTTTGTAGGTGCTCCAGCCATGGGAAGCTTGGAGATGATGAGCTAAGAAGGTATACCTGAAAGGGTAAAAGAGGGTTAGAGAAATTTACCCCAATTCTGTTGCAACCATATCCATAGATACCTTGTAGATGATGGGCTATGCACCGGTAGAAGAAAGGGGAGAAGAGGTTCTTGGTAAAGTCTCCACAAGTACAGCAGCCATGGAGATCTTGGGGAGAAGACAGTGGAGGTGTAGATGAAAATGGGAAAGCACATAGAGAGAGAGAGAGAGAGAGAGAGAGAGAGAGAGAGAGAGAATTTTTAGATTGTGAGCAGCTATGGAAAGCTTCCATATGTGCTGCAACCATAGCCATGGATAGCTTGTAGATGATGGGCTATGAAGTGGTAGAAGAAAAGGTAAAAGAGGTGCTTGGTAAAGTCTCCATAAGTGTTGCAGTCATGGAGATCTTGGGGGGTGAAAGCATGTTAACCTGTCGCGCTTTTTGTGCTTGTTAGCAGTTTCAAGTTAGCACATCTTTGAAAAGTTGGGCGTCTGGTAAATTTTTTACAAATAATATCAAAATTTGTGGGAGGTTGTACATTTGGATTCCTTCTTTCAAGTGCTTTCTATTGATATATCATATGTCATAGATCTTGGAGATGTAGCTCAAGTTATTGTACTAGTTAGCATATGTCAAAATTGTGCTAGTTAGCATTGTCCGGGACATAAAAAAGCATGACAGGTTAACATGCCTTCACCCTGGGGAGACAGAACAGTGGAGGTGTAGATGAAAATGGGAAACCACGTAGAGAGAGAGTGTGTGTTTAGATCGTGAGCATTTATGTTAAGCTTCCATATGTGTTGCAGCTATGGAAACCTTCCATATCTGTTGTAGCTATACAAAGCTTGGAGGGGCAGCGAGAGACCTGTGTAAGTGTAGAGAGAGAGAGAGAGAGAGAGAGAGAGAGAGAGAGAGAGAGAGAGAGAGGAGGAGGAGTTAGAATGGAGGGTAATGGCTGAAAAATGCAGATTTTGGTGAAAGAAAATAGATTTTTGACCATGTATTTGGGGAGCTTTTGGGGAGTGAAAAGTGAGATTTAGAGATTTTTGACTTTTTTTTTGAAATTTTAGGGTTACTTTATGGCCGCCCATGAAAATTGAGGGATCCCCCCCCTCCTTCCCTTTTTCTCCCTCTTTCTAGGGGACAAAGCTATAATGAGGGGAACAAATAGGCCCCCATGCCCCCTCCTACCCTACTTTTTTGAGGCTATAGTTGTGGCCACCACCCTCTTCCTATTGGTCCATGCTTAATCACCCCTTTAGCTAAAGGGTCCTTTTGGGGTTCATATTTTTCCTAATGAGAGATCAGCTTGGCTTATGTGCCAACATGGGACAATTTTACAGATCTTTTCACAAAGGCATTGTCTTGTGAGAAGCTCGAAGCTTTCCGCAAAGCTTTGGGCTTACTCCCCTTTGTGGACTGATCATGTCCTCAGGGCATGGCACTTCCCTTTACTCATGTTCCATCTCTCGTTCACCGCATCACTTCAGGGGGGATTTGTTACCATATACATGTGGTAGTGATGTGTGTAAACATATTAGGACCGCCGGGGCATTCTTTTCCTCTTTAGGAGGTTTTTTCCCCCGTGCATTGTATATACGCCGATCACACTAGCGCTATCTATCTTTCCACTGCACACTAAGTAATACACTCTCTATTGTGTGCCTTGAGCTTCCCTTGTCTTCTCCAAGCTGTGTGTGTTTTCCTACAACCCTAATTCCAATACTGATGCATATCATGCTTTGTATTTTGTTGGATGGGGTGGGTCAGAGAAAGAATGTCTCAACCCCTCCTGTAAGTAGAGTAGAATATTTCGGAATCGACAAAGTCGATGCTTGTGCATAATGGTCGGTTTTATATTCTCCATGTCTCTCAAGATTAATAGAGTTTGTTAAGAATGTAAGAAACTTTTTTAGATTGCACAAGATACAACTTTGTGGTGTAGTTGTACGTTCCAGTCATATTCCATATGTGGCAACATTACCGGGTGAGGTGCCAAAGGTGAATGTTGATGCAACTCCAAACGCCCCCACCACGGACACAGACATGCAATTTGATGATCAATCAACTCCAACTGGTACGAAAGGCTCATCCTTAGCAAGTGACCAAACTCTGGCTTGCGAGGAAGGCTCACATGTGGCAAGTGATAAAACCCCAGCTGCTAAGGTGGAGCCCTTCGATCAAACAGAAGGTGAAACAAAATCAAAACCAATGGAAGATGTTGATGTTAAGATGATGGATTTTGTAGTGCAAGAGGGGGTGGAAGTAGCAAAATGCATGGTTTATTGTGATGAAAATTTAGATTCCCCCATCTTCCTTAGTGGTATGGTGAAGAACTCAAAGAAGCAAAAGAAACATGCTGATGGTAAGTTGTTTTGGCTATGGGACTTGGCTCCCTACATGCATTAAATGAATTTTATCGATGTGCCTCTTTATGGTGCAGACTTTGGACTCAATTTATGGTGTGGGTAGTGTGTGTTTTGTTGTGTCTATGGATGGTGTGTGTCAAAGAGGTAAGTTAAAACTTCTATGGCCATGGTATGTGTCAACATTGGAGGCCTCTTGTCATTACAGGCATGTTGTCTTTTACCATTCTAGCACTAGAAAGTAACAGTACAAGTACCAACCAAGGTACTTGGTGTACCTAATGTGTTGACAATTATTTTAGAAGATATTTTTCAGCTTTTTTTCAAAGGTTGAAAACTCTTGTACAAGGGGAAGTAATGTTGACACAAGGATTTTGCGAGAGGTAACCCTTAGGGAGCTGATAATTCAAGGGATGTATATAGGCAAGGACGTACAAGTATGCACATTAGGTGGAGATCGGGTAGGATCGTGAATAGCTTATGGGCCATAGTTTGAGGGCTCAGTGGAGCTCCAAAGTCCTTGCTCAAGGGAAAGTCTTATGAGTACGAATTATTATGGCAACCTATGATTATGGACCATTTAGGCACCCAAGAGTATGCATCCTTTTGATTTTTTTATTTTAAACCCCAAGTTGAGCTTTGTTATGAACTTAAGCATATGACCTCCTCTAGGACATGATTACCCTTCATGAGAATTTTTTTCTATAATATGTATAAACCTCCTCTAGTGTGGAGAGCATGAGCATCAAGAATATTTATTTATTTATAATGCGTCATTACAGAGTTTACATTGTGCCTCTTTTTTGTTAAACATAGCGGGAAGAGAGAGACACACGCGCGCCAAATGCTACTGTCACAATCCACCCAACCCTAAAACAATAGGCATAAATAGCAAATAGGATAGTATCATGAGGAGTACAACAATTCAACAAGCTATAGCTGCTTTAAATGAAGACATGTGAGGCATAAACATATTAAAAAATTAGACACTATCTCAATGTATGCATTGGTGGTATGACCTTCCCTAGTGTTGGGCAAAGTAACCTTTGGAATAGTCATCAACGTTTTTCACATACATTAAAAAAAGAAGTTAGGAAAAGAATAAGGCAACATTTTAAAAGTCGATAGAGCCGCGCATCAAGGCAAAAGACCAATGAAAGGCAATTCATGCTCTTAAAATGTGTGAATCCTCCCTAATATAGGAGTTGGGTAAAAGCACGTATTAGTGTTACCAACTTTACTCTTTTTGCTAAACACCCTCAAATTTTATCAAAATATATAGTTTTCAATTCTACTTTTGAATTGCTATCCATTAATATATAACAAATTCACTGATCTTAAACGTCAAGCATGAAAAAGGGACTTGTAGAGTGTTACCAAAGAACTCTCCAAAGCAACCACTTTTTAGTACCACTCACTCACCGATACATGCTTTGGCCCAAGTAGTTATTTCTCCTATTTGTGGGAGCATCTCCTCTATACCTTGTCCTTTTTTATACGCCTAGCCTCTCTGTCTACTGCAAGTTCTTAATAAAAATAAGGCATTGTCTTTTTCCTCTGTAGGTACTTCTCTTGCCTCTTGATAAATGTGAAAGTGCTTGTCATCATGCTATCTTTGTTCAACGGGAGGGTTGTGTAAATAATCTTGTTTAGAGTCTCTTTTCATTATCATATTCCAATGTAGCTATTCTGTAGGCTTAAGGGGAAAAATGTTGACACTAACCCTAGCAACAAATCCTTTTTTAAACATATTACCCTTTTGTCGAGTTATCCGAAAACCTAGACGATCTACTAAGAAGGTGCACCAATCATACCCTCTTTTCTAGTCAATGTGACCATCACATTCGAGGGTCAAGGGGGCAGAGGATCTCAACCCTTCATCGTTGTCATTTGTTGAGCAGAATCATTGTTGCCGACCAACGGATTAATGACAGATCAACAGAGGGAAATCAGGTGCATGAAGACCAATAATAGCCTCCCAAATCATTAATGGGCATGACGCTTATGTGCCTAACACCTCAACGCCCATAATTTCAAGCCCTTCACTAACTTTATAGCTGCCACATTACCATGTAGAATGTCAAAAATCAAGTGCTAGCGATCCCTTTCATGCAGACTGGCACCTTCTCATCCCCGCCCCCCCCCCTCCCCTTACCTGTGATGACGAGAGGGAAAGGTCCTGAGCGAGAGAGAGAGTATAACATGTTCCATCTAGAAAAAAACGCATCTTTTGCAATCGATACAAAGTTGTTTGCTTGCGACACATAAAGAAGATTGAATTTTACTCGAAAGAAATTAAATACTCTATTATTTCCTTGTGTTTTAGATGATATTTTGATTAAAGATTGTTTTTTTTTTCATCCATTCATTCTACTTCTACTTGATTCTAATATCTTCGAAGATATGGCAAGTAATTTCAAGTCACCTTCTCATTTTCAATTTAGTAAGCTTCCCAATGATGCGACTTAAAATCAAGAATATGTATTGTTATATTATTCCGAGTTCGGAACATGTGAAATTATTGAACAAAAAATTATTGTCCTAATCACTGTTGATATCAATTTGTGGTCGAGAAAGAAAGGAAATATACTACAAAATAAGAGAGATGCTATTTATAGAACCCACATTAGCCAATACATGATTCATATAGTGCATAAAAATAAGAGGAAGAGCCTGTTTCTAATAATTTTTGCCCATCTTACAAGATAAGCTGGTAAAGGGAAAAATGAAAAGGATAAGCAAGAAAGATGGCATTGATATTAATAATGGACATAAACCACCAAATTTTTTAGGGAAAATTACCAAAATACCCCTCTAATTTGTGGAAATTTCCAATATACCCTCGTATCTATTTTCGTTGGATTCTTCAAGATTTTCTAATCTATATTCTTGTTTGACAATTGATTCTTCAAGATTTTCTAATCTATATTCTTGTTTGACAATTGAGATCGGTTTTTGAGTGCTTACATGTAATTTGTCACCAATTACCTCACACAAAAAAGCGAAATATGTCTAAAATTAATGAAGCAATTCATCTCCAAAGCCTACATAACCGACTCAAATTTTAGTTTTAGCATGATGTATGGTAGACAATCACTCTTCTTATGAAAAGCTACAACTTTTTTTGTTTTTGGAGAAATTTACTCACAATCAGGGGTAATTTGGGAATTTTGGAAAATTTGAAGGGCATTTTGGGAATTTATGACAAATTATGGGGGTACTTTGGGAATTTTTGAAATTTGAAGGGTATTTTGGGAATTTCCACAAATTAGAGGGGTATTTTGGTAACTTTCCCTTTTAGGTGTCATGATAGACCAAGTACTTCAGGTCATGCAAGGGCAAGGATAAGGAAGTATCCTCGGGTACCGCAAACCTTTCAAGCTACATCTACCTACTACTTCGAAATGTCATGTCCTATTGTTGGATTATGAGCTAATTTAGAAAACAAACTCCAAGCAATGGTCTTGACACAAGCATCTTATTTTTGCTTCACTTTTCTAGAGGGTATCAGATACCCTCTAATAAAGCCCAAACTCAAAATTGAGCACACATACTACTACTGGCAACACTTTTAGAAAATCCTTTTATTGACGAGATTCCCTTCCCCCGCTTCAGTTCCCTACCCTAAAGCCTAACCCTTCCAGCCTGATATCACCATCGCCAATGCTCCTCCGCATACACCCTTTGCCTCGCCTTTCCACCTACTTGCGATTAACTGTCAACATTCCTTCAAATGCAGGTCTCAAAAACTGCCTAAAGCAGAGCGAGCTGGAGGCATTCAATCAGTGTTGTTAATCTGCAATAGGCAAGCAGGAGGCATTCAAGAAATGCTACGGACCTGCAGAGCAGGCAATAATTAGTCGCAATGCAAGCCGTCATATAGAGAGAGAGAGAGAGAGAGAGAGAGAGAGAGAGAGAGAAATGAAATGAAATGAAATGAAATGAGAGAGAGAGAGAGAGAGAGAGAGAGAGTGTAGTGATGTAGGCCTTTGTAGAGAGCGATGGAGAGAAAGTGAGAGCGTCGCAAAGGAAGGAACCGAGCATGGCATGCCCTCCACGTCTTCCCTTCGTTTCTCTTCCCTTAGAAGAAGTTTTTAAGGGCTCATGTGAACTACAGCCTTCACTAACATACTGGCAGCGTTGGTATTATATTAATTTCTTTGTGAGATTCCTCTAGATTCCCTTCGAATTCAGAACTCTCTCTCTCTCTCTCTCTCTCTCTCTCTCTCTCTAAAAGTGAAGGTCAGGATTCGAACACGCACAACCTGCAGAAGAATCACGCGCAGCATCTCTGCTAGACAATCCGCCACTCCAGCTCTGTTGCAAAGAAACGGCGCACACGCATAGAAAAAAATACCAAATGTGCCCTCTGCAGGCTCCGTCTGTCCTTCACTCCCCTGCCCCGATTGCGACCTCTGCAGGCTTGTCTGTCCGTCACAGCTTTACCTCGTCAATTGTGGCCAACAATGGTCTTGACACAAGCATCTTAGTAGAATTTATTGAGCCTCCAATTCAACCTCATAAATTGTACGTAATTTGGATTGCGATAAGCAACATATGTGACATCAGGTTTGCAAACAAGTACTTATCGAGCAAAAGAACATACCCTAACAATGTTCTACCTGGGATAACATTGGAGTTCTCAAAAGATACTTTTCACCTTTTTTTAAAAGATATGAGGACTCTTATACCCAACATATGCCAAAACTTAACTTAGTGTCAAACATAAACTACCATGTTCCATCTAGAAGAAAGCATATCTTTTTGCAATTGATACAACATTGTTCACTAGCAACATATATAGCAGATTGAATTCCACTCAATAAAGAGCTTAACTACTCTTTCTTCATTGCGTTTCAGATTGTTAAATCATCTTTTGATTTAATATGCTCTTTCTTCATCCATTTGTTCTACTTCCAATCGACTCTAGTATGAAGATATGGCGAGTTATTCAAGTCACTCATTTACAATTTGGTAAGGTTTGCACAATTTCCCAAAAAAGCGACTAATCAAATGTATCATTAGATTGCGCTAAGAAGTTCAACACGCATGACACAATCGGACCACAAATTATTGCCCTAACCTTGAGGATGTTCATGTTAATATCAATTTGCACAAATAAGTTTTGGACAAATTCTCAGAATAATTCCCACAATGACTTACCTCAACATCATGACAGGGCCAGAGTCCCCTACCTCCAATCGTATCTAGCTAGGTATACAGTAGCTCTCGAGCAAAAGCTCATGATGTCATTCATTGCATGAAAAACAATCGAAAAGACTCCGTTTTCCTACATGTCTAAGTCTTCATGTGTTGTAACCGAGAAAGAAAAGGGAGAAAGTGAAGAATAAGAGATTCTATATACAAAACCCAATCGACAATCCCCTGCCCCCAATCGTATCTAGCTAGGTATGCAGTGCCTCTCGAGCTGAAGCTCATGATGTTATTCATTGTACCAAACTATCGAAAAGACTCCGTATTCCTACATGTCTAAATCTTCTTGTGTCGTAGCCGAGAAAGGAAAAAGATAAACTATATAGAATAAGAGATGCTACATACAGAACTCACATTGGCCAATACATGATTCCTATAGCGCATGGCAATAATAGGGAGAACCTGTTTCTAATTCTTGTTGTCCATCTTAGAACACAAGGTAAAGGGAAGCTCAAGATGGCATTGATAATAGTAATTGAGCGAATGAAGGCTAATATCAAGAACCAACCTTACTTTTTTGACCTCAAACCGTTAAAATAAAACGACCTGCTACGACATGTGGCTAAGGGTGGGAAGGGAAGGGAAGGGAAGGGAAGGGCATGCATGGAAGAAGGAAGGGAATGAATGATAAAGGATCATTTTCTTCTACTCTGTGAACAAAGGACATAAGAGTTGGGGATTCTGAAACACACGTTATAGCTGGATTTGAATATGCACCTGGCTTTTTTTGCAATCGATGCTAGCCAGTCACGTAAGCCATTAGTCGATAGACCGTATAATTTTCCGAGCAACAAAATGTTTCTGATATAGCTAACCATCATCCTCACAGCAATAACAAAGCAAGGGAAGCTGTAATCATGAGCAGAACTTGTACACATGCTATGAGGCTGATAGAAGCAGTAGTTGGTGCCCCATTGGGTGATGGAGCTGGGCTGCCCAACAAGGGGAACGAGGGTGTTGATCCCGTGAGCGGCGACGTCGGCACCGAACCACCGTCGGACGGAGTCGAGGATGACATGCCAGCACTGCTTCACACAAGCAATCAAGACCTTAATTACACAAAAGCATTGCCTCCAAGGCAACTTCAGAAGAAGGACACAACTTTACCTGCTCTGGCTAGTAGTAGGGTATACACAAGTTCCACTACCTACATCAGAAAAGAAGGACCCAAAAAAATTAGTCAAGAACTCTTTCTCACAAATACACAAGGTTTATGTCGGCATTCAAAAAATGAAGCAAGAGTGAGTCACATGAGACCTTAAATGTTGAGGGACCCATTATAAATTAAAGAGATGCATACAAAATCACATCCTTTAGGGACCCATTTAGCAAGTAAAGACAGCCATACTACAAAAAAACCAAGAAGAAAACACATCAATTGGTGGTTTGCCTCCACCCACTCCTGCGACAAGCAATAACTTGAAAGCTCATGCTTTTATATTTTGAAGTCCCAAGTTCCAACCTTACTTGTATATGCAACTACTTGGGTAATAGTCAACGGGTGCTAGCTCGATTGGTAGAGTCATAGCCTATGTGCCTAAGGTCTTGGGTTCAATTCCCCCCTTGGCGACCTCAAGCCATGTTCTAAGTCCTTAGGGATCGTTCCCATATGCCTCCACCATGGGGGTTGGGGGTGTGTGCATGTGATAGGATGCCTCTCCCTACCTATGAGGCCGTTGTACATAGGGTGTGTATACATGTGTGTTTCAAGGTTCCTATACTCCCTTTTTTCATTAAAAAAAAACTACTTGGGTAATCCCCTTTCAGCCTTGGCCTTTAGTGCAAGCAAATCTTTGAATGCATTCGAAACTCAATGTTTTTTCACTCCTCCCAAGTTCTTATAGTCCCTCGTCTTGTATTGCCACATCCATCATCCCTATCTTAATTCTTGTAGAAAACTTGGTGTTTATTGAAACCCTCTTCTCTATTTTCTGAGCTAGTAGTCCACTCGCCCTCGACCTTTCTTTTACAACAGTACCTCTACAACTTGGCACATTATTATATATGGTCACCCAAAGCGATTTGTTTGGCCTACTTTTTATACCTTGCTACTTGTTTAACCAAATGCCGATAGACATACCAAAAGTGGGATGAGATCAAGCCTTATCCCACCAATGGACTCACATTGCTTTGTAAATCTAGCCCCCCACTTCACAATGCAATTTCATTGAGCTAAAGTTACTAGCATTCAACCCTTAGCACAGATTTATAAAGCCCATGCCTTCTCTTCTCACACTTCTCGCTCTAGTCCTACCACTAAGCCAGTGATCTGATGTCGAAAGAGAGGGCCTCATTGCTAATGTCAACAGCCAACTAAGAGACTACATGCGTCAAAATTTAAAAACCACCAAGCAATCTAATGGCCAATGTGGAGTGGGCCTTCAATAAGATCATCCGCGAGACTATTTGCGATGTTCTCGAGATCCCTTGTAACTTTTCAACCTTCAAATACAATTGGGCCATGGGCCACATTGTAAGCAAAATGGTCGATGAGTTGCACAAAGGGCCCACAACATGCCGTCTCAAGCATGGATTTTAGGGCGACTTTTCACTACATCACAAACACTTGGTATACATATTTAGTCCCTCCTTTTGACAAATAAACCGCTCCTCATGAGAGCTTGAACGGTCCAGCTAGCCACTACACACCTCACCATTTGTAGATTTTTTGGGACTTAGGGAATTTGAAGACAATTAGGTTCCCAATCGATTTAAGGCATTTAGGACCCTTAAACTAAAACACACCAAAAATAACATATTCTCTTTTCATTTTCTTTTATCCCCTGTCCACCACCTTCTCCACGCCCCAATATATCCTGATCGCTTCTCTAAAAATAAATTCGCTACCCTTTATGTTTTCTTTATTACCCTTTATATAGGCACCAAAAGCCTTTTGACTTTCCACTTTTATGGGGCTTTTCATTTTCTAAACTCACCCTTCGCTTATGCACTCAATGTTTTGAAAGGAATTTTGTTTTTCCAAGAGTGGGGAGACCCAATCAATAATCCACAGCCCAATTCACATTTAGATACTCTAGTAATTCAGCAAGCCCTAACCATCATAGAGGAGCATCTCTCAAAAACTATCTCCTCTCACAGCATTATATTCACTTTTATCCTTCGCTGACCATGGTCAAAAACTAACCCTAAATCTTCCCCACAAGGCCATACCCCCTCAATGGCCCTTAACATGAGAGGTGCCATTGAAGACCCCAACTGTCATTTCTCGTAGCATGAAGAGCCCAACTGTCATTTCATGGAAAGCTCAAAGTTTGCATTCAAAGTCTCTCTCTCTCTCTCTCTCTCTCTCTCTCTCTCTCTCTCTCTCTCTCTCTCTCTCTCTCTCTCATCGTGCTATTCTTCATGAATGACTCTCTAGATTATCCTGAGAAAAAAAGAGAGAGACTCACTGGGGTTCGAAGAGGTGAGAGTGGCGAGGCCTTTGAAGTCACAAGCGTGGGAGGCGGTGCTTTGGTGGTAGTAGTAGAGCGTGAAGGCGTAGGAGGCGTGGTTGGTCAGCGTGTCCGGCTGGAAGCAGGAGCCGCCACTCTGAATAGCGGAGCAGTCGACGCTGCCCAGGCTGTTACCTTTTCCGCACGTCCAATCCAGCGCCTCCTGCAGCTTGCTGCTGTCTGAGTCAGGTTTGGCCACGCAGTACACAGGCGCTGACTCCTCAGCCCGCGCCCCTTCCACATGAAGCCCAACTTCTCAGTACATATATTGAGGTCAATATACAGAGAGAGAGAGAGAGAGAGAGAGAGAGAGAGAGAGAGAGAGACCTGCCGCCAGTAGAGCCAGAGCCAGTATCAACCACACCCTGTAGCACTCCATTGCTAAAACACCCCGTTGAATGCGCATGGTCATGTAGTGTAGAGAGATGCTAATGTAATTCCTGTGTGCGCCCTTCCGAAAGAGAGAGAGAGAGAGAGAGAGAGAGAGAGAGAGACTCTTTTGCCCAACCTTTGCTTCAAGCTTGACACTACAGACAGACTACAACTACTCACGAAGCAAAATCTGAACCATGCCCAATGCTCCCTAGCCTAGCCTATATTCGACACATAATCGACCTCAGTGCTAGACGTACCCATGTTTTTAACCACGGTAGTAACAGTAAATTCCAAATTTCCAAATATCAATTTATGATTGGGCGGCTCGAGACTGTGCGATATGATTTTTTGCTGATTCCACAATTTACAAAACCCCTACGTCCCTGCAACACTATCCTATTTATATTAATTTATATTTATATTCTCCTTTTCCAAATCCTGTCCGCGGCACACCAAGGTCCAGGTGCCAGCACTCAAGCAGCCAGTCACACCTGTAAAGAGAGCAAGTGTTCCGCGCCGAGGCACCGAGGCACCGCCCCCTTCCCCAGTGCGCAGACGTTAGGACGCACTACACCAGCCTCGAGAATTCTCCCTTTTTATAAGTGTCACGTACTCACGTGATCTCCGCGCACACTCCACTGGCCAATCTCCTACAGAAAAGTAAAATCACCCAACGTCTACTTGTTTTTAAGGGCCTATTCCCCCGCATTTACATCTCCCCTCTGTCTAATGTCACCATATTGCCTATAGGTGCCACCAACATTTTCCAACAAGTGATAGAATCACTAGGCTTGCATATAAATGGTCGTTACAATTAACCTCAAAGAGAGAAATAGAGAGACTAAAGCTCATGTAAGTGAAGTCGAAGAGATTACCTTTATGTGTTGAACATATCCTTCAAGCAATGCATTCCAAGGGTCCACATCTCTAGCATATATGGTCTTCCTACTAGCTCTAAAATAAAAGAAATCTAACAATAACCTATAAGATTCCATGCAAGCGTCATGTACTTAATTGGCCTCTAGCAGACCCATCAGTAATCTCTAGCAGCATTTTGCGCACAGAGGCATTGTAACGCAAATCTCTCTCTCTCTCTCTCTCTCTCTCTCTCTCTCTCTCTCTCTCTCTCTCTCTCTCTCTCTCATCACAGTTGTGTCTACCCACCCCCTTCTTCGTCACTATCGTTGCCATTACCCTAGCACTCTCGTGAAGCTTCCCTCATTGCAGCCTCGAAATGGTCCGTGTGTCTTATTTCTCAACCACAATAGCGAACACTCAATATGGTCGAAGGAGCCCTTTCAAGTTCCGTTAATTGTTTTCAAAAGAGCCCTTTCTAGTTCCAACTTGCAGCTATAAGAAAACGGACACAACTTATGATTTTTCTCTCTGATTTATTTGAAAGAATCTCTTTGCAAACTAACTAGTTTTGATTTTTTTTCAAATTGGGGGGGGGCCTACCCGGACAGGAAGCTCAAAAAAAATTCAAAACATATTTTGACATACATGTCAACAAAAGCCTCATAGAGATTAATGTTTCACCCATTTTACATGTAGCTCAATGAGCAATTTTTGTGCTTTCAAGAATAGACCACGCTCGGCATGTGTGTCGACCTAGGCAATGCCAAGCACGACTTTCTTTTCCAAGAATAGACCACACTTGGATGTGTGTCGACCTAGGCAATGCCAAGCACGACTTTCTTTTCCAAAAATCCTTCGCTACTAAGCATCTCATGTCTACTTCTTTCATAATGCTACATGCCTTTAATATGCAAACATAGGTTAGTGCATCCTCATATAAACCCACATTTCTTATTCCTTAGAAACATGCTCCTTGTCTATGAATAAATCACACTTCAAATCAAAGAAATACCAAGCATGAGTAGAACACATCCAAGACAACCACTTAGAAGGAGAGCTACTTGATTAATCTTCCACATGAAGCTAGCAGCTCTTTTATTACTTTTTGTTGCTCTTAAAACTTGCAGGCATAGGTGGTCACATTTTGGGAGAGGTGCTCACTTTACCAATGATAACAACTTTGAGCTTCTTTGTCCTACCTATGTGACGGCCGATGCACGTCAAGGACTACTTCTGGAGGTGGAGATTCAACCACCTTGATCTCCTCAATCTTTACACTTCTCTTTGGAGCTTCATGCTTCACAATTTCTTTGCCCTTTTCATGCTGCAAAATACGGCAATCTTTCTTTAAATGGCCTTTCTTACCGCAATGATAGCATTCTACATTTCTCAAATCAAGAGCTTGTGACGATCCTTACGATCCTACGAACGACCGCAGTTGCGACTACATCCACCTCTTTGCCTATGGCGATTATGGCCACTTGCCACATATGCATCTCCATGTGCACCACTATCGAAAGATTGACGTCTATGCTCTTCGGTAAGCAATGCACTAGTAACATCACTGGACTTCAGTTTACCGCCTGGTGAAGGAGTTACTAATATTGAATGTATTCCAAGAAGAAGGCAAAGAGCATAACAAGAAAATAAACTTCATTTTATCATCAAAACCCAACCCTTTTGATGTCAACTGAGAAAATGTGCTATTGGACTCATTCAAGTGCGCTTTAACACTGCTATGTTCTTTCATATTCAAACGCATAAGTTTCTTCATCAAGAAGACTTTGTTAGAAGCACTCTTTCCATCCCAAGTTGCACATAGAGATTCCCAAAGATCTCGTGATGTAGCCGATGTCCATAATCGTGAAGAATATGGTCTCTCCAAGATGTAATCTAATCGTGGACATAGCATGGGCATCCAGATCTTTCCACTGATCATCAGTGTAAGCATTCATTCTACGCTCTTTCAATGGTGCTGTCAGGCCCTTGTTGACCAAAACATCAATTATAAGCTGCTTCCAAATCGTAAAATTTGTGCCATTGAACTTCTTTATGGAGTAGTCTTCTCTTGCCAAAGCACTACTAGTAGTCATAACTCAAGAGAAAATCACCAAAGATCCATGGCGAAAGATGCTGAGAGAATTTCGGCAGAGTTTCCCCTGGAATAGGAACAGAAACTCAAGGCAAAGTGTGGCAGAATTACTGACTGTAAGCACTCAAATGTATAGATAACGTATATGGTCGACTTGCGGGAAAAATCCGACAGAGTCTCCTCTGTACGGGGAGCAAACTTTCAAACTCGACAAAAAAAAAAAACCAATTCATAAACTGACAAATCAACCATTGGGCATAAGATTGATATAACAAGCTATCATGTGACCGCCAACTCGGTGTGAAAAGCAAAATAATATGTCTGCATACATGGCCTATAGCGAGGATACTGAAAGAGGGGTACTCTAGCAACCTGTATCATTGAAAGTGTCTCAACATTCGAGATATTAGGAAGTGAATGGGGTATAGGAGGGCCTCTTTATTTGGCAGTTTAAGGAAATGCTTAAAGCTTAAGCCAAGTTTGACCAAACTTAAAAGAGAGGGCAAAACGGCTTATGCTGAGATTTTTAGTAATACCATTTGTATATTTTGTATTTTGAAAATAGGCTATCCTAACCCAAAAGAGAAGTGGGTAACTGAATTTTAAAATGTCTTTTCCCCATCTCTCTCCTCTTTCTCTAACATATAAAACACTATCTCTCACTTAGTTCTCATTAAAAGAAGTACTTTTCAGCTCCCCCTGTCAAAAAAGCATATTCTCTCACTGCATTCTCTCTCTAAAATGTGAGCCAACTCTTTCTCTTTCCCCACTTTTCTCTCTTGTCACTTCCATCTCCCAATCATTAAGAGGACATTCTATGCTGCCTACATCTGACAGAAAGTGCACATCCTCCAAGGTTGCAGATCTACTCTCTCTCCCACTCTCTTCCTTTAATGTCTCTCTCTCTCTCTCTCTCTCTCTCTCTCTCTCTCTCTCTCTCTCTCATGCTTCTCCCACTCCAGCTCCAAGTGAGAGCAATGGAGAACTCCATTACCTCTGTGTGTAGCAACATTTCTCTCTCTAAAGCTCTCATGATCAACATTTTGAATTCAAAGGAGATTGAGCTACACTCCCTCTCTTTCTTCCCTTCACAACATAATCCTTTTCTACTATCTCTGAGTACTCTCTACTTTTTCCTCCCATAGCCGGCTTTCCTTGCTTGGAGCAGTCATCATTACACATTCTATCTCTATTTTGCTCGATTAACTAATAAACATGTCATTCAATTTTCCTCCACTACAAGACATTACTAATAATCCAAAACAATATCGATTAAATGCTAATTTGGAGCAGGAGTATGCTAATGTGCAACTTGGCACATCGAATCCCAATGCTGCAGATTAACTATGAAGCACTGGGTGTAAGGCAATCAACTTATGGGTTGATGGACACATTTACCCTGGTGATCCAGCAACTAATGCACCACTATCCTTTCATAATGTCACTGAGCTTCAATGTTTTATTGGAGATAATAGAGATAGACTGTTTGGCTACTGCTAGAGATTGTATTCAACTTTTGTTAATGAAAGGGAAGCAAGTAAACATCTCTTGGCTGCCTATTCATCATTGCAAGAGAAGTCTGCAAAAGATCTACAGGAAGTTAGAGAGGAATCCAACAAGAAGACGAAGCAACTGAATGATGAGATGGCGAATCTCAATGAAAAAGTACAGCAACAAAAAAAAGAGCAAGAGCGTCGACTAAACAATTATGTTCAACTACAACCCACTTCACAGAATATGCGTCGGCAAATCGATCATCTCACACACATTCCCCTCGGCTACCACATTTGTAAGCGCAAGAGATGAGCGATGTCCTTGCTATCCTCAAGTGGTGGAGCTCGAAAGAAACGTGTGTGTCAAACTCGGTAAGAATACGAATGCAAGATTTTGATTTCCTACATGTTCTGCAGGTTGGTGTAACGCTAATTCAATATACAGAAACTTGGCTCAAATGATGATGTGAATCAATCTCGATGCTCAAACAACCGAACTTGCTCTATTGCAGCATATCATCAAGCCAAAGGAGGTAGTTGACCTACTAGATGATCCATCTAACGCTGGCATTGCTAATGTTTTGCGGCTGCAAAAGTATTTCAGTGAGCTAAAGAGCATTGTGTTGCGAGATGATAGAGGTGTGTGACAGTGTAGGAATAAGTTTCAAGGCCTATGAAGCTTTGTATAGAAGTGTCACACTCGGTCATCGAACAAAAGGTTTGTTTCGGTTTCTGCCAATGCCTTACAATGTCAGTGTTGCAAAAAAGTGCGCCAATAATGATGTTGCAAGCTTGTTGGGCGGACTTGAGTATATGGAGGATGACATGCCATTAGAAGACAACAAATTCTTCTGCTACAATGAGTTCAACAATGTGTAGACTTGTTGAAACTCCAAGAGTCAATGATAATATTTTACGGGTTGACACAAGAAGAGTATGATGGGAAAGTGATATTTCTTATGAAGCTGGATGAGTGCCAAGTTGTTAAAGGTCAATGGCTCGAAAGGGTAAGCGTTACGTTGAAGAGCAGGGCCTTGGTGGGTGTCGATGTGGAGCTAAATGGCAATGAGAAGGGAAACACTTATTTAGGTGTTCAATCATAGAAAAATATTTGGTGGCTGGCAGCTTTTCATCTCCCACATGAGACACACAAGACTCTAAAATGGTATTTCAATCACATTGCAAACGTTGATGTCATTTGGCAACAGCAAGAAGGACAGAGATTGTATGTTTCAGGTTTTGGAACATTCCAAGTTGAGTGGCATTTGGCAAAAGATTTGAAAACACTCAAGTGTATGTTAGGGTGCAAGCAAGGTGCAATGACCCTCTTTCCATGCATTTATTGCTGCCACAGTAAAGTCTCAATGGGAACTGAGGGCAAGGGTGCAAAGGCCAACAAGTCAAAAGGTGGTAAGGGTAAGGGAGGCAATATTACAATCAACTCTACAAAAGGTGTACCCACTACACAAGAAGTGGGTAAAGCACTACAACAATGGTTTCAAGGTATCCTTAGTTGTGACCAGCAAGTACCCCCTAATCGGAACATGGATGATCCAAATTGGGATCCTATTCTTCCAATACCACTGATAAATGTGCACGTGTGTACTCTTTATGCCCGTCTATGAATTTTTGACAAGTTACTTATGCTCCATATTAATTACACTTGGAATATGGAGCATGCAGAAAGAAGAGAAGAGTTATACGAGAACTCGAATCTATTCTATCGAACATTGCTCTACATGGGGGTGCAATTGAGCTATCAAAGGACAAGAAGGCATCTGTAAATACACAAGATCACCCTAATAAAGTATGTATGGGTGGTAGTAAAGCTAGGCATTTGCTTTCAAACTATTCTAACTCCCAAATTCCGAATGAGTTTCGATTGTAGAAAAAGGTGTGTGACATTACCACCTACAAAGGTAATGAAACAGCCCTAGGAATTAAGTGTGCTCTTGATGCAGTCTATTGATGATATTTTTTGTCTTCTTGAAAAGGCAAAGCTAACCGGTGATAAGATATCCACCCTAAATTTGTAATCAATAATTTTACATCACAAATGGTGGATGCTTGGGGGGAGACACACATAACACTGTACATGGTGTGCTGAACATTTGATTTTTGCAATCGAAATACTTCTGTATGCGAAACTAAAGTTTGTTTTTTTTCAGCACATTCTTTTTGCACATAGTGCATTTTTTCTAAACACTTATGGTTCATTAGGCATTTGGAGCAGCAAGGAATGGAGCGCCCACACTATCAAGCAAAAGCAGTGTATTTTAAAAATACACGACATGGAGGTGGAAGAAAAAAGAGCAATGCCCTTCACGAGATGTTCAATTGGTTCTACAGAGTTTTAGGAGGGAGAGAGAGAAAGAAGACTAGAGAACAAAGAAGTTTGAAATGTAGAATGCTTCGAGTGCAAAAGATCGATTCCAATGCTGGTTGGAGACAAGGCGGCGTGATGGCAGGCGTTGGGTGGAAATTTCTTTTCTTTTTTACACTAACCATTTCTATTGTAAACATGCATTGTCATGCAAAGTGATTTGTAAAGGCGACAATTATTAATCCCATGGATCAAGTTTGGTCTATTTTGGAGTCTTTTTTAATTTTGAGTGATTTTCTTGAGTTTTTAAAAAAATTTAAAAGTTTAAGTACTATATAAGTCAAAAGTCACAACTTAAAGCTCATTTCTTGTTTGCACATTTTAGAAGATCCTCTCGAGCCCAAATGTACACGCACTTATATCTTGCACAACATGGACAATCCACAAGAGCACACACCACGCACAACCTTGACACCACCGCCACTTACAACACTGAAAATCCGCAACCAGCACCTCATATAGAATCCACAGTTTCAAATCCACATCCTCAACCACAAGTGGATAACCCAACGCAACAACCAGCTCCAAACACCCAACCGCTCCCCCAAACTTCGACTACAAAGGATCAGAACACCATGCGGTAGATTTTTAGTGATCTCTATCCACTACATCATGCGAATCACACACCTCTACCAAATCTCAGACCATTCGCAGCTCTAAACAGACCAACACAAGAAACAGGACCTGGAGCTCAAGCAACGGCAACATTTGGAGCTCAAGCAACGGCAGCGCCTGAAGCTCAAGCAACGGCTGCACCTGAAGCTCAAGCAACCGCTACTACGCCGCAAAAATTCCCCCCATAGATCAAACAAAGGGTGATCAAAGTAATACCAGGTGATCCTGTTTCAATAGCACGAGATGCCAAGAGGAGAAAGAGAATGAGAGAGTTAGAAAAGAAAGAGGCAGCTGATAGAGAAGCACAGAGATTGCATGAAGAACAAAGAAGGCAAAGAGAGCAGGAAGAATGGCAGAGAGCTGAGGCTGAGAGAGCCCACTTGGATAATTTACAAGCACAAGCAGAGGCAAAGAGGAGAGGGGAAGAGGATAGAGCTCAGGCCGCCCAACAAGCAAAGGCTGGGAGCTCTAGACCTTCAAAAATTCCTCAGAGAGCAAAACACTGTGCAAAAATGAAAAAGGACAAGCTCACACCTGAAGAGCAACAAGCCCAAGAAGAGAGGAGGAAAAGGTACAAAAATGACCCTCCTCAATGGGCCAGACAAGCGGCTCCTCAACCACCACCAACAACGCAGAAGAAACGGAGATGGAAGCCTGGCACGGTTGCTCTATGTGAGATCCGAAAATATCAAAAGAGCACCGAGCCAATAATACCAAAGGTAGATTTCTCTCGGATGGTAAGAGAAATAATGGACGAATATTCGGATTCTGTTACACGTATCCAACATGCAGCTCTATTGGCCTTACAAGATGTCGTCGAGGACATTTTGGTGCAGTTGTTCCAAGATGGTGTATCTTGTATGGTGCATGCTGAGCGAGTTACTCTAAAAAATACAGATCTAGCTCTAGTGATCAATCTGAGGAATGAAGGGTGCCTCCATAAGAATTAGTTTCTCCATGTAACCTCTGTTTATGAGATTTGTAATCTTTCCATGTAATATGAATAAGTCGATTTTCTACCGTTCGGTGTAATTGTAATAGTTAATTGTGTACCTTTTGTTGTTGAAGTATTTGAATTAATCAAGTTGTTAGATTTCACCTCCTTGAGCACCCGTCGGACGTGGGATGGCAACCGGTGAACATTTTGCAAAACGGAGCCATTCCGGGTGGCGTATGGAGACCGTGGCACCGCCAAAATGCATGACGATGACTAGCGGCACCGCATGGGTCAAAAAATGGCGCACAAGGTTTGTCACCCCTTAACCTAGGCTTAAGGCACAATGGGAGAGGACTGACCCATGGTGCTTTCCTGTAAAGGCATACAATGCCACCTTTCAGTCCACCAAGAAACACTTGTGAGCATTAAGAGTAAGGGAATCTTTAGGAAAGATGGCATTTAATGCTTTGCACTTGAGCAGCTCCGCAGAACCATGCTTGGAGAACTCTGTCTGAGCAACTCGAAGAACGGATGGCCCGAGATGGCCAAGGTAGTGCCACAGGGAGCTATCTCTACCCATAGGAATGTTGCGCGAACCTCCAGTATGCATTGCAAACTTATAAACATGGTATGCGATCTGCAAAACATTTTAAACAACTTCAATACTTGCTATAGGGTACAATAGACTATCGATAAGGTTAAAAAGTGGTTACGTCAGTTTCTTCATCCATCTCTTCAAGAGTTTTTCTTGTAAGGTCAATTCTAGAGCGATCTTCTCCACCCATAATGATCAGCGGTTTGTGTGGATGAAAAGTGCTTTTCGGGATGCTTTCATAAAATGAGGCACATGATTTGATTTCCATAACTGTATTTGCCACGGTTTGTACAAATTCTGTTCGTTTTCACTAGGGAGGAATGAGAGGCTTGGTGGAGACCTTGGTCTTCAAAGTCAATTTGAAAGTTGACCTTCTCTTGCTTTCCACTAGGATCTTTCATGCTCGCATAGATAGCGAGCACTGAGAGCGACTCATCTTCTCTAAGTCCCAGTGTCTTTGCAATGTCATCAAGAAACAAGAAGTAACAACCATACACCACCACTGCATGCAATGTGAGAATTTGGAGGTCAGGAACTTCCTCCAACACCTCGTCTCCCTCTATCATCCGATCTTCCTCCTTAGTGGAGCTGGGATCTTGCAAGAGGAGGAGTGCCATAGATGCTTCAGCCTGCTCATCAACCTCTTCAATAAATTCATTTGATTCCTCCACAATGGTTACAAGAGGTTTTTGGTTGGCATTTTCCTTTGATTTTTCCTTCTCCATGACCTCAAGCACAAGCAAGACCAGAACCATGTCCCAAGAGATGAATTGGGTGCCTATGCACCCCATGCCCAGGTCTATGAGATCATCCTCATCCTCTATCATGTAGTCCCGCTTAGTAAGCCCTTTTATAAACCTCAACAAGCGATAGCAAAAGTTTCTTTTGGCCGCATAGAGGTGTTTCAGGAAATCCACTAACAACCACACCATGTCGGATCCCTTGAAGACTATTGCATATTCTTCCATGTGCTCCATCATGTAGTCAAGAAAGCTTTGGAATCCCTCTACATGAAGGTTAGCAGTGGCATGCATGTCGATCGTCCCCTCAAACACACTGACTAGTTCATGTGTACGATCTACAAGTCCTATCTTCTATAGTTGTGTGAGAAGTGCATCAGAAGATGTTTCCATGGGTCTATTCGCAAAGAAGATGGGAAGACAGTTGAATGCTAGTGTTTTTTGAATGTGAGAAATGAAGTTTAAAACTTAGAAAGTCACTTTTACACTCAATGTCACTTTTTAAAAGCACTTAAAAATAACAACAGATTAACTTAAAACTATAATTATAAACAAAATCATGCGACAAGCCATTGAAAGACACAAACATTGAAAGTATTCACGCTCCAAATTAAAACACTTGCACATTTCAAACAAAATCTTGAACAATTAAAAAATGAAAAAGAGATTCAAAATGCTATATGTATTAATGGGAGCGAAATCGCTTCAGTTACAAGCTTTTCCATTACTACATCGTGGAAAACCAATGTTTTCACATAGAAAAGCTCTTCTCTTATCTGGAACGAACAACCTTTTCATTGATTTTTACAAAAGCATATTGATTAGGCAAGGTATATCTAAGATTAAGATACTCGTGAAGGTGACTGAGATTCCAATCGTTATTCACCAAAATATCGTGCACTGCATTGTCTTGGAGGCATATTTGCAAATCAATTGATTCTCTAGGAGCAACATCAGACTCTAGTGCCTCCCATTCTCCCTTTCTCAGCTTCCATCTTTTGTAGGGAAAGACAATTGACAAGCTTTACTTCTCAATATGGTATCTGCACGCCACATTCTCAACAACTACAGAGCACTTGATTGTATCTCCCTGGTGGTTGACCACCTTAGTCTCACATCCAACTGCAAGGAAGCCATTGATTGCACTTCACCCTTTGCAAGTCCACATTGTTGGTGTCCCGTGAACACTCTGTAGTCAAAAGATAAACACGAACACATGAAGGGACATAAACCAAGTTAGGGAAGATTTGTGGGAACCATAGGTGCACTTCATTGTTGAATGCACATCCGTCTTGATTCTCCTTTTGGTTGTTGTGATCAATGCACTATTAGGCTTAGGCCATTCCATACTCTGCAAGGTTGGTGGATGAACCGGAGAAAGATTACCATACCCAATATGCCTAGGTGTTACATAAGTATGGTTATAAAAGAAACTGTCTAGTGAGACAAATCCACGGATGGACAACCATCATAGAGCAGCTTGCCAAGGTTAACATGGATAGCCGAAAAAGCTCTTGTGAAGGACTCTATTGGCTCCCACTCTACAAAATCGGATGGGAATACATCTGCAAACGTGAACAAGCAATGAAAAACTTATAGACATCAAAGCAATATATACAACAAAAATACAAAATATACAATTTAAAAACTTGACAGAGGAGTGAAATAATAGTTTGCAGGAAACCTCGATGGAGCGATTGTTGTCTCTAGCTTCAGTTGTGAAGCAACATACACATGTTGCACCTCTGCAAGTCGCTTGCCATGATGGGTTTGATTGAACTCCATGATCCTTCCCTTCCAATGGCGTGCTCGAGAAGCCATGTGTCTCCTTGAGACCTTCTGTGCACATCTTGAGCTGGATTGCATTGTCACCCACATCAATTGTTTAAACTCCATCGTCACCCAACATCCACTGTTGTCTTGTACATTGCTCCATGAAATGGAGTCAATGACACTCCTAGGTCGTTGAGTACCTGATGATGCCATGGGGAATAGTGGCACAACCTGCAAACAAACACTTATGATTAGACATTGCACATCCATGTTCTCAGCTGTATAGAGCAAGATTCTTGATGGTACACAAAGACGAAGGATGCCACTTACTACTATATTGTTCCACCTGCTTGTCGGCTTAATGGGGAAGATAATGTTGCAAAGCTTGAGAGGAAAGTAGATCCGAGCACAATGGAGAAGGACCAGGAAACCTGTTGAGGAAAGAAAGAGGGATGATCTAGCAGAAGGATATGCTCCAGATCTTCAGCTTTAGGTAGAGGTATTTAGTGAGGGTCATGGAGAAATGGGAAACTTCAACTTGAGGAGAATCCAGCAAGCTTGAGTAGAATAACAGTAAGCCTGAGGAGGGAAACGAGGTTCAAACTTCTGCTGCAGAGCTTTTGGGAGGGAAAATTGAAAAGAAGGAAAGAGAAGCAACTCTTGTAAGGTGAAGTGAAGAGAAGTGAGAGATGGTATAGTAGAGAGAGAGGGAGGGAATGATCGGCACGTTTTTGGGGGGACCCCTTTTTAGGAGAGAGGAGGGAGAAACTAACATCCACTAGAGAGAGAAAGAATTGGTTTTTACTCAACTATTTAGAGAAAAGTTCAGTTTTTTTAATTTATAAGAGATTTTCTCTTTATGTTTTATTAAAGAGTACAAGTTTGACCACTTACTTTTAGGCCCTACCATACCCACCATTTCAGTCCACATGGCATCCACCCAGTTGCCCCTTCCATAATCTCCTTTTTAATCCCATGGCAAATAAAGAGGCCCCCTTAGATCTATTTAGATAATTTCACTTGTAAATATGGTTGAATTTGAAGTAGAAAAGGAAAGATCACGAGCAAGAATGTTGAATAGAGATGATCATGAGGATCAAGACACAGATGATGAACCAAACATGGAGCCATACATTCAAGTAGGCTTGGAACAAGCTAAGCTCATTCTTTTCGCTTATTGATGGGGGAAGTGCTTTGAACATCATTAACTTGGAAATTTTGGAAAAACCAACTACCAAACCAAAAAAGAACCAAATGTCAAGTCTTTTTTAGATAAAATGCTTGTGTGCTTGGATCACTAATGCTCGAGGTCAGTGTTAATGATTATATTACATTGCACAAGCTTTATTTACTACTTGAAGAAAAGCTAGTAGATCAGGTTTTCTTGGAAGGCCATGGATGAGAAAGCACAATGTCCATGTGAATTGAGCTAAACAAGGAGTAAATTTCCAAAAAACTTGTGAAACTCTTTTCATTCCATTCATTGACAAGAACACAAGGAGAGCAACATAGAGGATATTTGGCTTGAAGATAGCTGAAGTAGGATCATCAAAAGCAACCCTCTATATAGACCCATTTGTAGGGTTCACTTTGAACTTGTCTTTGGTATATAAACTTGGGATAACAAAATCATCTAGTATGATGAGGATAGATAGATCAAGTTATGTGGTAGCCCTCCTCATTCACATAAAGTGATGATAGCTTACAATGGAGCTCAAGAATGCATAGGAGATGATGGATACATCTCTAAGATGCTTTTAATTGATGAACTAAATGCAATTGCAAAGGAATCTTGAATTTTTGGAGAGAGTGCAAAAACTTGAACATATATATCATATTCAAAACTATGAAGTGGTGCCTCCCATGGCTTCAAGCATATGAGAATCAAGCAACAATGTGGAACTATTACTAATTCAAGTGCTTCAACATCAAACTCCAAAACCTCAAGGAGAAAGGAAAATCAAAGTTGCAACAACTCAGGTCAAGGTTAGTGGTCTTCGTCAAGCAGCTACGAGTTCTTCATTGCTAAGGCTCACAGTAAGTAGCACTCCATCAAAGAAGATCATGACTACACAGATCAATCATCCACAAATGCCAAATGAAGTCTATCTAAGATAACACAACAAATATTGTTCGGTCATCTTTACTTTGCAAGAGCAGTTTTCAAACAAGGTACAAGGGGGGTGAGAACAGAGTGAGATTCGAAGCAAGACTTTTGTCTCTTTTTTTCTAAATTTTGCAGCTTATAAAAAATTCTTACTCCGGAGGCAATTGGAGCAAGCCTTTTGGAGTGACCTTTTTTTCCGTTATCCATCTCCCTCTCTCTGTAGCTTGAGTTCAGCTCTTCATCGCTCTCTTCATCTCTCCCTCTCCCTCTCTTTCACCTTGTTCTATTTCTTTTAATTAGGAGGCTTACATTATCGTTCTCTCTCTCTCTCTCTCTCTCTCTCTCTCTCTCTCTCTCTATGATGCATTGCATTATAAAAAAAAAGAAATCTCATTCCAAGAACTCACATTGCCAAAAGTACCAAACAAAAGGCATGTCTGCTCCAATAGATCTCATCCTCCAAGTTTCTCTCTCTCACATCTCTCTCTCTCTCTCTCTCTCTCTCTTCCTCTCTTTACTAAAAGTGACACATAATGTGGGTGATGCCGTACAGTTTACAATAAATCAACAACCTTATGAAAATCAATTATTGCAAAATGTTTCAAATATTGAAGCAACATTTCAAGATACAATTTGACCATATGGCATGGTTGTTTGTGGGATCTACTACTCATAGGGTTCTTCTCATCTTTGATTACATATTACAACCATAATTGAACACTCCAAGTAGATATGCATTAATGATCTTGCATTGATGGATAAACATGGTATAATTGCAAGAGAAATTAAAAATTCTTGCAAGCCATGTATGGTTTGGTTTGTGTTATGCGATATGTAAAGTCTTCACATGTACAAATTGGACTATTTGTGATGTGAACTTCATAAAGCTTGCCTCAGACCTATGAACTAAATATACCAACCAAGAATTTTTCATGCATGTTAGCCTTAACAACAATGTGACCCACAATTTTAGCGTCCATTGAAACTGCTGAGTCTATTTGCTTTGAGATTGCAATTGAGATGCCTAATCGATAACGCACACTTTTGTATTATGTCATTGCACTCTTCTTCATTGTGTATCATGCAACCTCTAAAGTCATCAATTCACTAGGTGTTAAGTTTGTTCCCTTCTTTGTGGGCCATGTGCTTGGTTTTCTTGCTGGGCACTGTTACAAATCTGCCATGTGTGATCCACATTTTCATTGCAAAACCACATGAATTGAGCCTTTGAGCCACTTCCATATGCTCTATCTATTCCATTATCTCAAGTTTTGATCCCCGAAAATGACCATGTTGTCGCCCGTATACCGGTGTTTTGCTGTCCTTTTTGCACATTCCGACTTGTGTACCCAACCATCCTTGGCACTGTACTATGGTGCCCTTTGGTATGTGACAAATTGTCCACATTGTCTTATGTACCCTACTGCCCTTTGGTATGTGACGAATTGCCCACATTGTATTTCAATCTCCTCTATCACTAGTCCCTCATCATATTCTTTGCATTGTTGAATGGACATTCCACTTGTTGCTTACATACCTCATCGATTCATAGTAGCAACATTTTGCATCAGGTACTCTGGTCAATATGAAGCATTTTCTTCCTCTTGGTTGACATGAACCATTTTATTTTTCTTCCTAGATAATGTAACATTATCCTCTTCAACAAGTGGATGTTGATAGAGAGGAGTACCCTTGATGTGTTGCTCAACCTCTCTTGCAATGGCTGCTACTAGTGTGGAGGCTCATCCTTGTTCGGCACGATGAGCCAGTTTTTTTTGAAATGGACGAGCCCCATGATATTTGCCCTCCACAAACGCTAGCATCTTCATGCTTTGAAGTAATGAATTGGATATATTGGGCATGCATGCATCATATGAGCTCAACATCTCTTTATTGCCCTCGCCTACTAACCAGTTCACGTGCTTTGTTTCCACCAAGTTTTTTGTGGGAATGAATGATAAATCCTCTAATCTTTGCACAAAAAAAAAAGTTAATGACGTTTTAAGATGATGCTTTTAAAGTGCATTCAAAATATTGGTTGATGATATTTACCCCTACAAAGTGTTGCCTCCAATGAGGATATTGTATATGCCTAGCCTAGCCAACAATCTATTTGTGAAAAATTTGAGCCTACCACTTTGCTCGAGCCCCACCAAGCTTGGATATTTTTTAACAGGGTTGTGGCTTCATCCTCACTCTGTGCACAATGTCGTAATTCACACATATGCTTGTGTTCATCTTGGAAATTCTTATACACATAATAAGTAGTGTGAATTTGCAAGTTTTTCTTCCAATGAAACAAAACAAGAGTGCTCCCTATTCTCCATCATCTTGTCGGGCCCACCGTTAAACACTATGCAAATTGCTCTCTAATTTCCCCGTCCTCATCGGCCCATGAATCCTCAAAAATCAGTTGGAAGATGCCTATTGTCTAGTAGCACGACATTCATCATTTCCCAAAACATAATCTACGCTTGTGTATCTTCTTCTTTCATCTCACATATAGCCATGGTTTGCATTTCTTGAATCCTATATGATATAGGTATAGGGTTTGTCAATGGTATAGCAAGGGAAAAAATGATTTTTTCATGAGTAGAAAAAACTTAAACGGGATTGTACACATGTATTGCCAATGTTGTCTAGCCCACAGCCCTATAGATGTGGTTAAAGCAAACATAGCTCCTTTGCAAATCTATGTCCCCATCTTGCTGCATTCTATTAATTAGCTCGACACCTAATCTGGGACCAATAGCTGACATTTTGAACACATGACATCTTTTGTTTGGATCGATGCACTGCCTTGGAAAGAGCATGCCATGCAAAAACCTGTAACCACATATTTTCTTCAACCTAAGCAATTGGAACTCTGTCCCAACTCTAATCCTTGCAGCAGTAGCTTCTTTCATCATGTGCTTAAATCTGAAAATGTGGTTGTGATGTCACCATAATGTTGTATGCACATTGATTCCCCTCTTACAGGAGTTGAAAGATTACCTTTGCGTATGGATCAATGGTCTCATCTCTTCTAATATCAAGAGAAGCTCATTGCTATTTAGTTTTTCTTGGTTTTCATGAACAACTGCTTCCATTACCATTTGTTTTGCAAGATTCAGTTGCAAATATCTAATATGCCAATTGTAGATACTTTGAAGACCACATGGGAAACAAGCTCTCTTGTCCACTGAATTGAAGATCTCAATTCAACCTTGGCAACCGGGTGGTTGTGACTTTACAAATGGATGGATAAGCAAATCCAATTGTTATCAGTGAGTAGATAATAAATAGTGCTAGAGCACTCCCGAAGTAGAACTGGACTTTGCCCACAATAAAAGCACTTCAAATTACCATTGGCTCAGCTTAACATACCCATAGAATAAATTAACACCATCAACTTTCTTGTCCATGATGTTTTATTTTGAAGCCCTTTTATTACTCTGATGGGGCATGTATTGTTGTTGCAAATGAAGTGTACACCATATTTACTATGCATGATGATAGTCGGATACTTCATTCTTGTTTGTACATGTTTCACCAGCAATGACCATCATACATTTGCTCCATTCCAATCATTTTCAAGGCACCATTTGGAATAGATGGCAGCTCGTAGATGCAATTATCGTTATATTCTTGTGGCGCTTCATCCACTTGTTTCCTAATCGAGAACCTTGAAATCATTTTGCTTGAGTTGGGGTATTGGTGGCTATTGAGCATTATATGCTCTAGAGTACTCTATATTAACCGAATCTCTTGTGAATTTCCTAGAATGTCGTGGTCCATGTTTATTTTTTTGATCCAAATTTTTGGAATGCCATGGTCCATGTTTTCTTCTTTGATCGAAACTTCTTCCACAAAACGTTCCCAATTAGAGGAAGGATCTTGTGCCTTTATTTTCTTTTCAACCTTGTGAAGTCTAGCATAAGGATATTTTCTTTCACGCTCTACCAACTCTATATTTTGGAGTTGTGAAGATCGAATTTCCCATGGTGCTCAATGAGCACCATCTTTCACCTAGGTTTGTATGTCTCCCTTAGGGGTAGACAAGATTGCAAACATTTCACTATTACTGCATTCCCCAAAATCTCTAAGGTTGCCCATTGCAAACCTTTCGGGCAATCAAGGAAAATTGGCTCAACACAATAGTACCCAAATACAATCTAACCTTGGAGGTTGAACAAGAAGCCATATCTTTAGGAATGTATGTTGGTTGAAAAACGTCACGTATAGTGGTGTATTTTTAGACAAATTATAGAACATATATCTCCTTCTCTTCCTCTTTATCTCTCTCCACTACTCTATCTCTACTCCTCTACCACTCCCTCTTTCCTCAATCTCACCATTTATCTCTCTCTCCCCAATTTAGAGTGAGGGAGGAAGAGTGGTGGACTTAAGGATTAATGTTTTTTTTTATTTTTTTATTTTTATCTCTAATCTCTAGAGCTCTTACACTCTCTCTCTCTCTCTCTCTCTCTCTCTCTCTCTCTCTCTCTCTCTCTCTCTCTCTCTCTCTCTCTCTCTACTCTCTTTTCATCTCTCTCTCCCCCTCTTTCTCTTTGCATGTGACGCAGTTTTGGCTAACTCTGACGCAAAAATGACAGAAATTGTAAGTGTCGAAGTGGTTCCATTACATCTCGCAGTACTTGGTGATTAATCATCTACAAAAGACGCTCATGGATCCAAAAATCAATTTTGAATAAGTTTATGATACTTTGGCATCTAATTTCAATTTTGAAGTTGTTGAGCTCTCAATCAATCTTCTTTTGCATGATATTGTGTATTGCAAGAGCCTCCGAGTGATCTAATGTTTGATTGGGTCTCTCTCACTCCTGCAAAATGGAGCCTTATCAGTGGCTTGAGGGGTGCAGCTTGTGTGGGCAAACCTTCCCACACATATCAAACTTGAAGCTGGCATTGGTAGCATACCACGATGGAATGTATTCTCTATCGAGCTTGTTGCCAATGTGTTCACCCTAGCTGCAGAGTTTTCACTATCTTATGGTGCAGTCGGCGTGGCGTGCTGAGCAGACCAATTGGCACTCATCATCGAGGAGGCCCGCTTGTGCAACTTTTTCCATCTTTGCACCATCTTTCTATGGATGCTCACACACATATGTTGTGATAGATGACTTCACGGATCCAGTAAGTTCTTTACCATTTCTCCATGAGTTTTATGGTAGATATTGATGTGTTTTTGTTTCAAATGTTAACCATATGGTAGGTCGAGATGTTGCTATTGGCCATGTTCACATGTAAAATTGAAGGGCTTCTAGTGATTCCATTATATGATCGTCAGGCAGGATATGTGGCAACAGAAAATGATGGGTTTGAATTTGATAGCGACATGATCCAAGAGCCACTCCGAGACCTGCCATGGATGCTAGATTCCCTCAGAGCAGCATTTTGACATGGAGTGGAGAAGAGCGAGTTCTTTGCTCGGTAAGTCAAGGAGAGGACCTCTTTGCTCGATAGTTGCCATTGCAATGTCCGCTAATGTTTGTGCTCCTATAAATAGGTGGTTGTTGGGTACCTTCACAAAGGTTGGGGATGCAGTTTTGGATTGTCTTACAAGATGTGACGGCTTGGTAACAGAGTGCGAGTGTCTACAACAACATTGCATCATCATGGACAAAGATCACAAATCGTTTCTGTCATGTGTTCAACCACAGTAGCGAATTCCTAGTGGTCTAGGATCGACTCTTCATAAGAGCTAGGTATCATGTTCAACACAATCATAGCCACCTACATCGCCTTTACCATGTCACCAGGAGTCGATTTGGCCATTTGCTCCACCTCCAAGTAGACCTTCAACTGTAGTTCCTTGTTGGCCAAGCCATGGTCAACCGCTCTATAGGCCACTATTTCCCGCTCTACAGGCACAAAATTTGGAAGTTGCTTTCACTGAGGTAGAAGTTACATACAACAGATGGAAATCTCCTAGTTGGGATGGGCTTACAATCGAATTCTTCCCGTCTTTTTGGGAACATCTTAAGCAACCATCGCTCATAATGATGAATACCACTTGGAAGAAGCAGGATGTTACCCTTTCTTGGAAGGAACGATGGAATTAGGGTTGCAGGAAAACACAAACAGCTTGGAGAAGACGAAGGAATCTCAAGGCACACAATAGAGAGTGTATTACTTAGTGTGCTATGAAAAGATAGATAGCCCTAGAGTGATGGGCGTAAATACAATGCACAGGGGAAAAAACCTCCTAAAGAGGAAAAGAATGCCCCGGGCGGTCCTAGTGTGTTCACACACATCACTACCACATGTATTTGGTAACAAATCCCCCCTGGAGTGATGTGATGAATGAGAGCTGGCACATGAATAAAGGGAAGTGTCATGCCCTGAGGACATGATCAGTCCACAAAGGGGAGTAAGCCCAAAGCTTTGCGGAAAGCTTCGAGCTTCTCAGAAGACAATGCTTTTGTGAAAAGATCTGCAAGGTTGCCATGTGTTGGCACATAAGCCAAGCTGATCTCTCCTGCTGAGAGCCTCTCCCTGACATAGTGGTAATGCACCTCAATGTGCTTTATGCGAGCATGAAAAACTAGATTCCTCGCAACTGCCAATGCGCTCTGACTGTCTGTGTAGATAGTGTTGGTAGTGTCCTGTCCGACACCCAAATCATCCATAAGGCGTCTGAGCCATACACACTCAATTGTAGCTGTGAAGACTGCCATGTACTTAGCCTCACAACTAGAAGTGGCCACCATAGGTTGCTTCTTGCTCAACCATGATATACTTGAACTGCCAAGCATGAAACAAAAACCACTTGTGGATACTCTTGGGTCAAAACAACCAGCTCAATTTGAGTCCAAAAAAGCATGTATGTCTGGCGGCAATGATCCCCCCTTGGGATAAAACAAGCCAAGATGTAAAGTGTCACTAAGGTAGCAGAAAATCGTCTTGACAGCTTGTCAATGCTTAGACCCTGGCCTATGCATAATTTTGCTGACATGTGAGACTGCAAACTTAATATCCGACCTCGTGTTGCATACATCAATGAGGCATCCAACAACAGTTTGGTAAAGAGTGACATATGCAGGATCACCACCATCATGAAGACTCAATTTCAAACATGTTTTCATGGGAGTGATAATAGGTTTGCAATCTTCAAGTCCAAACTTACATAGCAATGTCTCTATGTAACTTTTCTGACACAAGGCAATACCACCCTCACACTGCTTAAACTGTATACCCAAGTAATGATGCAGCAGTCCCAAATCTTTCATCTTGAAAGTAGCATTCAAATCAGCCTTAAATTCGGCAATATATCTTTCATTTGGTCCAGTAATCAACAAATCATCTACATAAAGAACCACAATAAGAAGTACATCACCCTCACGCTTTACATACAATGTGCTTTCTGTTGGACTGTTACGAAAGCCTTGTTTGACCAAATGAGTGTCAGCTTTCTCATACCAAGCACGAGGAGATTGCTTCAACCAATAGCCTTCTTACGTCTGCACACTTTGTCCTCTTGTCCTTTCCTGACAAAACCATGAGGCTGCATTACATAAACTTCCTCAAATATGTCACCATTCAAGAAATCAGTACCAATGTCTGATTGATGTACATCGCAACCAAAATGAGCTGCGAATGCACATAGAAAACACATAGTAGTCATACGACAAGTGGGAGCAAAAGTCTCTTCATAATCTATTCCTTTCTGTTGTGCATAACCCTTTGCAACAAGTCGAGCCTTATGGCGATCGATCTCACCATCCGGCTTGCATTTCAACTTGTACACCCACTTCGTACCAATGGCAAGGAGGCAAATCATATAAAGTCCATGTGTAATTTTCTATAAGTGCATCATATTTTGATTGCATGGCAGCCATCCAATTTTTTGAATTTTGTGCTTCATCCAAAGACAGAGGTTCCTCAACATCATGTAAGCTAGACACAGCCAAAGCATAACAATCTGAAGCATAAGATGCATGGCGAGAGCACGAACGAGTACGACTAGACAAAGGTGCATCCAATTTACTGTCACGCAATGTATGCACCAACCATTTTGGCATATCTCTAGCCTGCTCATTTTCAGCCCTTTCCTCATCAAGTATACCATGTACATCTGCATTAGTAAAGGCTGATCTGTAACATTTTCGAAAACCCCCATAGGCTGTACATTTGCATCATTGGAATTTACATTCGAACTTCCACCACTGAAAAGAGGCAACATAGTGTCATAAATGTCATGTGAGCTAAACAGAATCTTCCACAAACACTACATCCCGTGAAACCAGAATATGCTTTGTTTGCGGATGATACAACCTTTAACCTCTGCTTTCAGCACTATAACCAACAAAAATACATTTGACAGCCTTATCATCCAATTTTCTGCGTTGTGTTTGTGGCACCAAAGCATATGCCAAACAGCCAAGAACACGTATGTGCTCAATAGAAGGCTTTCTATCATGCCATGCTTCATATGGAGTAATAGACTGCAAAGCTTTCGTAGGACACCTGTTAGGTACATAAGTTGCACACATGATGGCCTTGAGCCAAAAAGAATGCGACAAAGCTTGACTTTTGACCATACATCATGCCATTCTCGTAAGTGACATGTTTTTTCTCTCAGCAACACCATTTTGTTGAGGCGTATAAGGCACTGTACATTGGTGTTTTATCCCACGACTAGCCAGAAATGCATTAAATTCATGAGACATATACTCCCTCCTCCCTCGGAACAGAGGGTGCCCATAGTACATTTTGAGACATTTTCAGCCATAGCCAGAAATTGTTTGGAGCACATAAAAACTTCGAACTTCGCTTTAAGCGGAAACACCCACGCATGCCTGGAGTAATCATCAATGAAAGTCACGAAGTAAAAATTACCCAAGGACGGAGTTTGCATGGGCCCACAAACATCACTATACAAGTTGCAACCTGCACGTGGCCCTAACTGAACCATCCTTTGGAAACTTCGAACGTTGCATCTTACCGAAAATATAGCCTTCACAAACATATTTGACAGGTGCTTCAAGAGGCGGCAAAGAAACAACCATATCAGATTTCTGGAAACGCATCAAACTGACAAAATTCAGATGACTATAACGTGCATGCCAAAGTTTTGCATTTGAAATAGCCCTTGAATCTGTAACTGCATTTGCAAAATTTTGTCCACACTTGTCATACAAAGTGAGCTTATACAGCCAATGGCACAAAAGGCCAGATGCAACAATTTCATCATCAAAATTGAGATCATGAACTGTACATTTGTCATCCAAAATTTGACTATAAATCCAAGTCTAACAAGTGCAGATATAGACAAAAGATTCTTCTTGATCCCAGGTACATAAAGTGCATCAACAGGTGTGAAAGAACTGCCATTTGCAGCAGTAAGCACAATCTTTCCAACTCCCTGAACCGGATAAGAGGCATTGTTGGCACAAGTGATTGAATTCCCATGAGGGACAAACTCGAGAGAGGTGAACAATTCACAATGTGAGGTAATGTGCTTTGTAGCACCACTGTCGAAATACCACACATGTGAATCTGCAGCAATTGACATGCATGCATCATGGACAACAGGATTGTAAGTGCACTCTGCACTAAAAGGCTATTCTGCATCAACATCAGCATCTCAGTCTCCTTTCACAGAAGACTCAACAATGGCTGCATTAGTAGTGGAACCAGCATTTGCAGTGGAACCACCCTCTTTCTTCTTAGCCTCTTTGGCCTTCAACTTAGGACACTGCTTGATCAAGTGATCATTAGCTTTAGAATAACGGCAACGCATCTTCTTTTTGCCCTTATCACGAGAATTCCCAGACGAAGTGTTGTCAGCAGAAGCATTGGCAACAGAAGTTTTGCCACTTGCAGCAGAATCATAAGAAGTGGGTGCATTGCTGTTACTACCCTTTCTTTGAGAAGCAATAAAAGCCTGTTCAGCTGCACGCTATCTAGTCCTGTTTTTTTTGGAAAGTGACTCTTGCAACAGCAATGTGCATAATGCATCAAACTTGACAACTTCAGGATTTCTTTGGGTCATAAGTCTCCAAGTACTAGCAAAAGTCTGGTAAGAATCTGGTAAGGCATCAAGAACAGTCTGCACAAGGGAACTGTCTGAAATGACTTCACCTACAAAAATAAGTTGCTCATTGATATCCTTGACACCAGCAAGGAAAGTGTCCATATCATAATCTTCAACTCCATCTCTTTACACAGCAATGCGATTTTTGCCTCATTGCGGCTTGCATAAAGATCAGCAAGAATCCCAAGCCTATTTTGTAGATTTCATTGAACGAGTGTGAGAAGTAATGGTGCACACAACGCAATTAATGCATGAGCGTGCGCATCCTTTACATCCTAACGAGCTTGTTCTGTCTTAGGAAAAACAACTCTAATAGCAACCTTGCAGCAAGACCTGCCACATCCTCAACATCGCTTACATCCTCAGAACAAGACATACATCAATGCCTTGCACAAACGCCCTTTGACACAAGAACATGTTGCATCATGTAAGCCCACATAGGGTAATTGTCCCCATCCAACCTCTCCTCAGCAGCAAACATCTTGAACACATCTGTGTTGTTGTCAGCCATGCAAAATGTATACACCTGATGTGAAAACTGCTGAAATGAGGAGAAACTAAGTGAGACTAGCACATGCTATAAAGCACAACCCCACGTAGACTGTATGGAACCTGTTATGCAGAAAACGGCACTGACAGAAATTCTACACTATATGAAAAAATTGCATGTGCAAACCTGCCTGTAGTGGAAACGAAGGCCGAAATGAGCCCGAATCAGAAATCTGAGCAGACTAAGCTCTATGAGCTAACCCGAAATTTTTGTCGATCTGCGAACGCTTGCCAAAGCTCATTGAAATCGGAGAAAATGAGCACGCGTGTGCTGGAGCTACTGGAGACTAAGCCCAGGAGGATGCAACCTTCTCTGATACCAATTGTTGGAATTAGGGTTACAAGAAAACACCCACACCTTGGAGAAGACGAAGGAATCTCAAGGCACACAACAAAGAGTGTATTACTTAGTATGCTATGAAAAGGTAGATAGCCCTAGAGTGATGGGCGTATATACAATGCACGGGGGAAAAAACCTCCTAAAGAGGGAAAAATTGTCACGACGGTCCTAGTGTGTTCACACACATCACTACCACATGTATATGTTAACAAGGAAAAGTTGCTCAAGTTGTTGCCAAAGCACACTTTTTGTGAGCAATGTGCTCACTAGCGGCCCGTCACTCTTATGCCGGTGATCTACAATTTTCCAATTGTACTAAAGAATACCTGCATCAAGGACTACATCAATCCCAGCATGGTTTCATACCTCGTCAACAAATCACCAACAAACTCGCTAATGTTATCATTGGCATGGAATATGCGGATTACACTCAGCAAGATGTATTGGTCATGCAAGTTGACATTAAAAAGGCCTTTGATACTATGTTTTGAGATTACATTGCAGAAACATTGGAAAGGCTAGGATTTGGGCCAAAACTTTCACATATGGTCTTTCTTTTGTATGCTCAGAGTACCTCTACAGGTTTGTTACGTGGTTCTCTCACAAGCCCTTGGGCTTTGGGACGTTCAATCAGACAAGGGTGTCCCTTAGTGCTTTGCTTTATGCAATTGCTTCCCACACCCCTTGTTGGATCTTAAGGCCCTCACTTCCGCTAGCCATTTGCATGGTCTTGCTCTCCCTTCTAAAAAAATATTCATCGGACAAGCCTATGCCGATGACTCTCTATTCATGCCCAAGAACCATAAGGAGGATGTACAACAGATTATGCATGTTCTGCATTTGTTTGGTTTGATAGTTGGACTACAGGTCAACGTTATTAAATCCAAGTAACTGCCTTTGAATGAATTTGATTGGCACAAGATTCTCTAGCCAAGCGAGATTGTTCCTTCTCAGGTCATAGTGTGCAATAAATTCAACAATTGCTTATTGGTGTTTTCCAAGTGCCTCCATTGTTTGCCAATTCCTAGCTTTCGGATTAGAATCTCGCCCATGCTAGGTTGCACTCCATATCGGCAGGGTCAGTTTATGCTTTGATGCAGTTTGATGCATGGATTGTGTATTACGGAAATTAGTCATGGTCACTCTCCAAGTCTCAGTTGTGGTAGCAAAGAACGCTGTCTCACATGTGGAAGAATCATCTACCTCTCAAAGAGCACATTTTCTTATGGCGATGTATGGTGGGTGCTTTACCGGTTGGTACTTTGCTGCATGTGCAACGCATCGCCTCCTCTTGTTGTACCAGTTGTCATGGGGCTGACGAGACTGTGACGCATTTGCTTTGGGATTGTCATTGTTCCTAATCTTTCATCAGGCAAGTGTCCTCTACTCTCAATGCCTTCATTTCCCCTCCAAAATATTTCATAGATGATTATGGCTTTTTGAAGTCCTCTAGCCGCCACAGTCTCCGTTTGATGTCTTCTTCAGTTGGGTCAGATTCTGGGTTATGTGGACCATATAGCACCAATGTAACTCTCGGATGTTTCATGCCATGGAAATTGACCCTTTCCCTTACTTCAAATTTTGGCTTAGACAAGCACTACACTTTGGTCGTGATGTGGGAGACATCTCTCTTGAAGCTTATAGGATTTACTTTGCTTGTTTCTAGTTTTCGAACCCTTATGATGCCTCTTCTTTTGTACCTATTCTTTATTGTGGGTTTTCCTCCGTTTGAGATTTCCCGCTTGTAAATTCAATCAAGTTGGATGCAGATCTCTCTCATGCTTTTATGACTCAACATGAGTCATTTTTTTGGCAAGCAGATTTTGTATTTCATGTTGGATGATAGCTATGCAAGTCTTCGAATTTGAACTCGGGCCGTCAAATGCTGTGTTCGATCAAACTTGTGGTTGATGTTCCATCATCTAAATAAGAGTATACGTTGTTCTCTACGGGTTTCCTCCCTACTCCTATGTTAAGGGTTTTAGGGCTAGAGTTTCTATGTCAAGGTCATAGATGCATCTAAGTCTCTTAACTTCCACGATCAAGAAGAATGTCAGCTACCTCCTCACTCCAATGTTATTCAAGTTCTGGATAGAACTCCAAAGTACATGATCTCGAAGAGAGATATCAATGGGAGTCCCGAGATCAAACAGCTCACTACAATGAATACACAAAGTTTGGGGATCCAGTTAGAAGCAAGAATGGACCAGCTTATAGGTGTATGAAGGTAATCACGGATGAGATGAAGGAAACACTTCAAAAACTACAGATTCTCTAGGAAGATACTAGATCATAGGGTGGTGGTACTATTGGAAAACAAAGCATCAAGTAGCAAAAAACGAAAGGGGGAGAGTTAGACCTTGGCTTCTTTGAAGATGATGCCGACGAAGAAGCCATAGCTGGGCTTGAGAAACTTTGCAATGTGTTCGTTTGGTCAGTCACAGACTCACTTTCCCTAGAAAGGTGTTCCATGCCAATCTCTTTGTCAAAGCCACTGTCCTCTATGCCATGATCATTTTCTCTATGATATGTATTTGTATATGTGATCCTTTGCCTGGCACTAGGAACATCTGACCGACCTTCGGATCTTGGACTAACTAGACTAACTTGATTGAGTTTTGCAGGAATCGATCGAGAGGCCTAAACTCTAGTAGAGCAGAAGGGATCACATAATGGCGGTGACTAAAATACAGGAAAGCACCACGAATGAAACACTTGAACAATGCGTGCTGACTAATCATTCACACACATAATACTTCCTGTGGGGGTTCTTGGGACCTCGACTCGAGAGCCAAGATCGGTTCTTCGTGATTGATCGAATCTGCAATGAGGTTAGCTTCACTAGAAAAAGTATCAACTAAACCATCATCCTTGTGAACAATCACGTCACTATCATGCAAATCATCATGCTCATCATTATCATGCAATTCCTATGTGTCGTGCTTTCAGGAAGACAAGATTGAGAGAGTCTCCTTCTCCTAATTCTCTTTAATTTGTGCCTGCACATTAGAAAATAGTAGGGCCAATGCGGCTTTCCTTTCGTTGTGCTCACGCTCTATGGCTGCCATTCTTTCTTCGGCCGCCAAGCGCGCTTGCTTGTGCTCACGCTCAAAGTCGGCCTTTCTTTCTGCTTTTCTTGCTTCGCGTTCTAACTTCCTGTCCATCATCATCTTGTCGAAAACCTCCATAGGAGTTAGTGCAATCCTTGGTGTAGATGGGGAAGGGGGAGGGTCAGAAAAACCTCCTGGTAAGGAAAATTCTTCTTCGTCACTGTCATGCTCATCACCTGCATGCAAAGTATCCATTCCGCTTCGGGTAATGACCATACACGGAAGTCTTGGGTTTTGAAGTTCACGAGGAGCTTGGGTTCTTGTGGTTCTTAGGTTCTTGAGGCTCTTGAGTTCTTGAGGTTCTTCTTTCGCTTGCAATCTGTGTTAGAGAAGGATCTTCTCTTACCCGAGCTCTTCTCTTTCCCATGGGCGCACCGCTTGGCGGCCTTGCGCTCACACCAAGGTTGCTTTTTCCCACCTCATATCGATTGGTCGGCCGCTAAGTGCACCGTCCGCTCTCAATGAGTGAAAAGAGAAATAAGGGGAGACAAGACAAGCCTTTCTTTCTTGGGTTTCCTGTCACTCTTCAAAAACACGATTAGGAATCGACACGCCCAAAAGCACTTGGGTTACGTGCGACCACAACAAGAAAAAAAATTTCTTGTGGTTCTTTCCTTGAGTGATTCAGAACACTGCCAAAGCTATGATACCAATGTCATATGCAGCGGAAGAGAATAAGGATTTCCTAGAGTGATACAAAACACTATCAAAGCTCTGATACCAATGTCATATGCAGCCGAAGAGAATAAGGATTTGCTCGGATCTAGTATTCCGCACACAAACACAAGGGACACTTTACTTCACTTGAAAGAACTGAACTAAACTGAAAGAAAGAGAGAGACAAGAGAGAGAAAAGAGACGACACAGAGATGTCGGGTCCCAACCCTCAAGGGCCTCCTTGCTCTGTTGCCAGAGCAAGTACTTTCTTTATTCTTGCACAATGCTGCTACAATGACTAAATGTTAAGATGTTGATGCTAATGTGGTTCTGTCACGATGAATCTGCAAACGCTAGGTGGTCAAGATGATCCAAAAACGCTAGGGCTGAATCTGAGTCCTGCTGCAAAAACGCTAGGGCTTCTGCTGATTCTGCTAAGGCTAGGGCTGATCTGTGATCTATTGTCGCCAGGTTGCTGCACATGCAAAACGTTGGGCTGATCTGTAGAGCTGAAAACACTGGTTGGTTCTTGTTGGCTGAAAACACTAGGTTGATTGCCAGTCTTGCTGAGAAGGTGCACGTCCACGATGGTCTGCTGCCTCTTCTGCAAGAAATGCTAGCGCTAGGGTTTCTTATATACTTGCTTGTCAAAATTGCCCTACCCAGTTTCCCAACAGAAGTCACTTAAAAATAATAAGAGAAAAATGGCTAAAATAGAGAAATAGGTCTATGCACTCTAAAAATGCTCTTAATGGGTTCTGACTGTAATTTGATGGTCATGCTGTGTGCAACCAGAGGATATGCATCTACTCTAAAGTGCCTGGACATGCACAGTCTGCGAACAGACTCACAAAAGTGCCATAACACTTTCTAATCTAACTAATCCGAACCCATGTCATGAAGTAGCTTGTCCACGTACACATAGGGTTAGATGTGCACGTGACACTGAACCCATGTACCTGAAACCATGATGTCAACTCCCCATACCAGGATGTTGTATCTCCTTGCATAGCTAACTGTCGAGAGGCCTCAAGTGCTAGGCGGGCATATTTGTCTCTCCGAAGGTCCACGAGCAGTGTATGAAGGAGACTGATATAGTAAGCACCTCAACCACTAGTGGGGGGGGCAACTAGCTCTGCTCGAATGATGTCATGTGGTACTAAAGCCTTGGTTCTAATAAGCCGCGAGATCATAGAGACTAAATAATTCTCCATGTCTCCCCATCCATCAGTGCGACCCGACCTCCCATGATGGTCCAATGAAGGCCCCCATATCTGAACTCTATAGAGCAATGCGGAAGCCACCAGAGTGTCAAAAAACCAGAGCTTCGTCCGAGGCTCCTGAAACTGAATCTGTGAACACATCCTCTCCAATCCACCCAATGCTGCATGTGCTCTGGTCAGTCTAGTGTCTGCTGCTCTCCTCAATGAAAATGTTGGCCCACTAAAGACCACCCCAAGATAGGTGTAAGCATCTGTATACTCCATTGTCTCATGGCGTATGTCAATGCGGGTGCTGATCTTCTGGTCCACTGTGGGGTGGTGTTAAAACACCGTAACCTTGGTTTTACCAAGGTTGACACACAAACCACTAACGTGGGCAAACCTATGCAAAGCATCCAAGTGACGTTGCATCCCATCCGGAGAGTCGCAAATCAACACAAAATCATCAACATATAACAATAGTGGAATCCATGTCCCTGCCAGCTGTGCACCTCTATCACCCTCTCAATATAGTCAGAAACCTCATCCACATACATACCAAATAAAGTAGGAGAGAGCGGGCAGCCCTGCTTCACCCTGATAGTGGAGTGAACTAATGTAGATAACCCCTTTGGAGTGCGTACATGCCCCATTACTGACCTGTATAATGCCATAATCCCCCAAATCAGCTTTGTGGGTACTCCCATCTCCTGTAGTCTGCGCATCAATCTAGCTATGGGCATTGTGTCAAATGCTTTGTGGAAGTCCACAAAGCTACAAAAGATCCGTCTCCCATGTGATCTGCCCTCCTCAATAATGGCTATGAGTGTCCGAATGTGGTCAAGAGTAGAAAAACCTCTCATGAACCCTGCCTGCCCGGCTGCACGTGTACCTCCCTCTCTACCCATCTACTCAGTTGCGGCTCAAGAATGGATGCGTACAACCTTGCCAATGTGTGTCCAAGCATGATAATGCGATAATTGCCAAGCTCCATAGGATCTCCTGACCTGAAGATAGGTACAATAGTAGATAAATTCCAAGTATCAGGCAAACCCTCAACACATGGCACGACTGAACATCACTACTAGAAGCTCTACGAGCAGATCCCTGGCATTTATAAAATGCTCAGCCACTAAGCCATCATAGAAAGAGAGCAGTTCAAACTCTTCAGTGCATAGAACGTGGAGAATCCAATCCCAAATGTTGAAACAATTGATGAGCTTCAGTCTTGATTTGAACGCTTTATTTATGTCTGCAAAGATCTTGAGACCATAAAATTACATAAAGTCAATATGATCCCCGTCTGTGCGTGTGCGCGTGTGGGTTGTTGCAAGCTTGATTCCTAGAGTACAGTAAACCCAGAAAATGTAAAACATAGAGCCTGCCAATGTCAGCAGGACTTCAATCAGGCAACTGGAGTACCAATAAAATCTTTCATGCCATAAGATGCTTAAACAATTGTATGAGAATTACATGTTGAGGGGCTCTTAAAAATACACATTTAAGTTGATTCGAGTATCATGTCCAACCCATGTTAAAATTAAGCATTACAATAGAATGTTGCAAAGCAACCCTACCACGAACTGCAATCACTTTCAGATCAGAGCTGCATTGATAACCGGGTTTTAGCATCGACAGTGAGGTTGAGACATGGCGGAGTGTGCTCCATAGAGACTTCGTATTGGAGGGTAGCATGAAAGATTGATGAAGTTGAATCCACATGTTGAAATGTTGGTGACAAGGAGTCACTATGACACCATTAATCAGAGCCATCCAGACTGCAGAAAATTCGAAAGATATTACATACAGGCTCTAACTGCCTGCAAAATCCAAAGGCATGCTGCATGGCAGCCAGAACTGATGATACGTCACATGAAGAATGTCTGTCACCAAGTGTCCTTGTTAGCCTTTGTATTAGTTTTTTAACCAGATTAAAGCTTACAGTAAAGCTCCTGCGTCCTCAAACTCAAGGAGCACCATTGCAAGTGATGGAAGAGTTCAAGGGAGCAGCTCGGTTTTATTTCTGACGCCAACAAGCCATAGACAGCTCGGAGGCTAAGAGAAGTCTTAGAAATATGTTGATTGATTGTGTAGTATTTTTAGATGTGCTAAACATTTTGCTGCCAAAGATCTTGTAGCCAAATTCCCCTTCTGAGCAAGGTCTATGAGTGGCATCTGTGCCTGTACTCCAAACTCTGTTCTATACTTTTCAACCCGGAAAAACATCTCTAGCATCCAAGCTGCTCTCTCTTTGACACCTGACGTCCCCACTGTAAGCACTCTAACTATTGCCCTCAAGCCTTGAGCTTCGGCAATAACTTCCGAACCTATCTCCCACATCTCATCTTTCATCAATGTTGCCAGGGCAGAAAGCGCTGCTTCATGAGCCTCGCTCTCTCTTTCTTCTAAAACTTGTACTAGAGGAGTAATGGCACCTGCTTCAACCAAGCAAAATGAGCTCTTGACAGAACATTGCCCCATGTGAACTCTACAGCACTCCTGGGCTTTCGATGTGAAACACCAAAAGCGTCTTGAAGCAGACATCGGCACACTTAATCTTTTCGAGTTCTCAGAGAACTGGCTAAGCACAAGGGCCGCTTCTTTCTTGGCAAGCTGTGATCCAACTGTTAGAACGTGAACCAGCAGTGGGATCGTGTTTTGCTCAGCAGCCAAACACTGAAGTCTCAGATCCGCAGGCCGAGTAAACCTTATCAGTGCCCGTGAAGCAGTCTCCATAAGTTGGTCCTTGACCATTCGTGAGAAAGACTTTGAACCTCCTGCCTTCAGCAATTGCACAATTGCAGGTAAAGCTTCTGCTGATCGTAGCATTTCAGTCATACGAGAATCGGTTTCTGGAAGGTTACTTATGATGCCTGCAGCGGCCACTCTTTCATCCTCTCTTGAAGAACCAAGAAGCCTCACCAAAGCTTGTATGTAAGTTAGCCCAAAGTAATCCGATAAATCCTCAGCTGCCCAGTCTTGAGATAAGCTGAACAGAAGCTTCACAGCATTGACTCTAACCTCATCGTCACTGAACTCACAGAAAGGCAGAAGAAGTTGAATTGCACTCCCGTCCCTCATTTTTGCTCGTACAGAAGATGCTGCAGCAGGAGAGGCCATCCCATTCAGAGCTCGAAGAAGGTGCCCTTGATTGATTGGTCCAACAAGATTCAGAAGTGACAGAAGCTGACAGATTGTTTCATCAGAATCTAGAACAAGACTCTCCATCGGGCCTGCTGTAGCCAAATTGGCAAGAGTTTCTGCCGCCTGCTCTTTCAAATTCATGAACACTGATGTCACAGAAAACAACAGCTGCAACAATGGAGGTATGACCCCAGCATCGATCATTGGATCTCGGTTTTCAGGGTGAGTCGAAAGGTTCTGCAGAGCTCCCAAGGCTGCAGTTTTGGCCTCAAGCTTGCCAGCAGACATCATCTTCACGAGCGGTGGTATAGCTCCTTCCAACGCTATGGTGGCTTTACTTTGCTCTGTGAGACCCATCCGGGCCAATGCACTAGCCATGAGTATTTTTGTCATCTCTGGACCTAGTCGACCAGCAAATGTAACAATCCTTGCTTATTTCCAACAGTCAACCTCCATTAAGCACAAATGAACCACAAGATTCATGAACGTAAGTTCAGGCAAACCTTCCTTTAGAGGCAAAAAAGGAGTATGATATATGATAGAAGAGACAAACAAGCACAATATAATATTGAAATTGACTAGATTTCTTGCATGAAGGTAACAGAATAACATGCATTCCTGGATATATAGGTCCAACTTCCAACCCTCTTAGAAGAAACACAATCCTCCTCGCCCCCCTGAAGTTCAGTTTTGGTCACCTTCATCTGCCAAGACCTCCGCTTAGCATCCTTTCCTTTCACCTCCTTCACTCCCTGTTCCCATCTGTCTTGACTAACTAGTTTTTGATTTTGTTACTCCTATCTGCCTCTTTTACCTTTAACATGCCTCTAGCGTCGTAATCAACTCTTTTGAACACCCCCCCCCCCCCCCCCCCCCCCCCCCCCGATAATATTTTCTAGATATTAAGGGATTAAGGGCTTTAGTGCAGCAGAGGTATCACAACTATCGATGGGGCAGCAGCCGCAAAACCAGAGCCGAAGTAGCAGCAGCAGTGGAATGGCAAAAGGCCAAAGAGCACCAGATGCTGCAGGTAAACTACAGCGAGAAGAAATTACGAGCCAGTCAACGACTTACTGGAGAAGTGCTTGATCCAGCCGAGTTTTTCGCCTTTTTGTTCACCAGTGCTACTTGTGCAGAAAAAAGACAGATCTTGGAGGATGTGCATATACCTAGATGAATCCAGGAGGAGCTCAAATTCACCTATGACGGAAAGTGCAGCTATAGACTCATGATAGTCACCCATAAGACAATATAACCACTTACTTCATCACGCATATAATGACTAAACTACTACAACATCCCCATTAACGTCATCAGTGCCCAATAGTGGGTGTAGAACTAGGTACTAACATACGCTCCCAACACAACACACACCACAAGACACACAAATGAGCATACATCTACACAAAGTTCAGCATACCGAGTTTCTATCATGACTCCAAAGATCCAAGGCAGAGTTAGCCACGATGAAACCTAGCAGTAGTAAAAAGCTTAGAGAGAATTAATGCAACAAAAAAAGAGGTAGTTGATAGGGCATACGCACCACTACAAATAGGAAGAATTTCCACAGTACCAACTGGTCATCGCAACTCAACCGAAAACTTGACAATGTGAAATCTGCACGACCGCTAATACGACTAAAACATATACCTAAATGAATTCAGCTCCAGGAAGAGCCCAAATTCACCTATGAAGGAAAGTGCAGTTATAGCTCCTGGTAGTCACCCATAATACATTATTACCGTCAACTTCATTAGGCATAGTATTGACTAAATACTACAACATCCCCACTAACGTCATCAATTGTTACAGGCTTGGACACTCCAAGCGAGAAATCAATAGCAACACACGAACAGAAACTGCAAAATCACTGAACTTGACGAGAGAGAAAGAAAGAGAAGGAGAGTCGACATGGCAAGGTGAAATTCCGAGCCAAGATGCACTAAACCCAGAGACGGGCGCCCCTTCCGATATTTCTTTATTATATGCTCGCAAAGTACAACCCCCACTGCCCAACTCTCTCTGAGACTCTGCGTCCAAAAGCTCTCAGGAAGAGTTACCCAAAGGGCACTTATAAACTATACAAGGGATGCCCAAAAGCAAAAACCCAAAAGCATCAGTTCAAAAGCACTTTTACCCATCCAAAAGCCACACTGAAAACTGCCAAAAAGCTGCCAGCACAACTTAAGGAAAGCCGTACAGTCAGCCACGTCAGCACTGCAACGCTTCACAAAGAAATTTGTAAAGTCTTGCCACGTCAACAGTCCATACACTTATGCCACGTTAGCAGTTAGTGCATTTTACGAAAATCGGGTCTAGATGTAAGGCCTAGGCCCCTCAGCCGGTGCTCCATAAGTTCTTTAAGTTGCAAGGGGTTAGGTTTTCAAAACCCTAACCCATTAGGCCCCATCGGCCATCTTTTGGGTTCACTTTCTCTTGTCCACTCCGCCATTTCTATTCTCGTTGGGTATGCCACATCATCACTTTGTGACATTCCCCCCTCTTGAAAGAATTGTAATCACTCTCGATTATGTTAGGAAATAGGATGTAGCCGAATAGACAGTAGAGTAGCTTACTTCATGGAGAGAGAAATTTTCACACACGAGAGATTATAGAAAAGAGAGAGAGAGAGAGCACACACGATATACGTGGTTCACCCAATGTGGGCTACATCCATGGGAAAGCAACCACTCAATGGCTTTAGTACTTCAAACAAGAAGTAGGTTACAAAGGGATTATACCCTTAATAGAGCTCCCAACTTGCTTCACTCTCACCACCTCACACCCACCTTGTTGCATCAACTTCACACTCCGAAATGTGTGTAGAAAAGGCCTTCTTTTAGGCCAAAAGAGCTGCCCTCTCTCATGAGAGGCAGTCGTGTGTAGCCGCCCTTGTGTAGACAAGTCCGAGTTGAATTCTCCCATGCACCCATGTGTGGCCGCCCTTGAGAAGACAAGTTCGACTTGAAATCGGCCACTGACCAGTGAATTCGGCCACCGACCATTAACTACCGGCCAATCGACGGCCGTTTTCCGACCACTTTCCGGCCTCCGTCCGGCCATAATATTCCGACGAAAATGAATATCCCGTCGAAACTTTTGGTTTCCGGCGAGTGATTTTTCTTCACACATGATAGCTTCTCCTCATAACAAGGGCCTTACAAATGTGCGTTTTTAACATAGAAAATTACAATGGCTAAATCAGGCTCCATACCTTTTTTTTCCCAAGAAAAAAATCCTTCTATTAGTTAATGAAACTACCTATAGGGCTACAACCACCTCTGCGAGAGAGGGCTAAACAACCATGATGGGGAGACTCTCCCAATGGAAAAACATCAAATGTACAAAGAGGCTAAATCAAGAGATGGGAGGAGGGAAAAGCCACACAGGTGGACGGTTGTAACCAGCCTGTTTAATCCAAAAAGGGCGGTAGACCTTAGACTTAAACCTTATTTGCTTTCACCCATTTAATTTGTCACCTACTTTACCTGTACTTTCAAGACACAACAAAGGGGAAAGGGATACAGGCTGCTAGAATGCACCTGTATGAGAAGACCGACACCAGATTGGCCCCTAACTTAGGCGCCTCTTTCGGTATTTCTTTGTTGTTTAAAAGAGGAAATAAACGTTGTGGTTCCCTACAAGCTGCCCCGCACAAGCTTGGCTGAATTTCAACTGTTCCGGCCCGATCTCGGCAGCATAACTGTACTAGGACCCTTCACAGTCAGTATTCCCACGCATTGAGTGACTTTCCCGACGCATACGGGCACTTTGCAAAACCTGGCGAGAATCTGCAGCACGCTGAATTCTCTGTTTTCAGCCCCGAAAATGCGCCAGATCACCTGTACAACGGTCCCCTTGCGTCCCCGAACCTCCTGGGGGCATTAGGGTTCGTTTAGGGCCAAATCCCTAAACCTGCAAAAATACACAGCAGGCTGTAATTTACTGTTTCGGGCTCCGTTTCGCGTGCCGGTCGCATCCGTAGCAAGTCCTCGAGCTCCCGCACCTGTAGGACTACTTGACCTTTGAATCGGACGAGATTTCAGACGTGAAACCTCTCCGAATCACCTGTACCTGCGGGGGATTAGCCACTAGCTAATCCAGTACCTGTGCAAGAGGCTCTTGCCTCGACAATCGCGCATGAACCCACACAACTGTACATTGGTCAATTGAAAAGCCCACTAGAGGGGCATAACATACTACCATAGGGGAGAGAGAGAGGGCAGTGTGTAGCGTGCAGGGCATCACTCCTGGCACCGCACTATACATAAGAGGGAAAGGAAGCACTCCATAGCTCTTATCCTATGACAAAAACTGCAAATGAGCCCCTCTCTCCTTCAAATTCAGCGCCACTTATTCATGCATGAGGAAAGTGCACAGAAATGTGCCACTTGGCACATGTACAGCCTATTTCCCGTTTCGGGGTTGCCGCCTAAAAATCTCCCGACCGGTTGCACAGTTGACTCCACGGCAGAGTAATAAAATGTTCCTCTTGTCATTCCGGAGGTAATGACGCAAACACATTTTCAGGTCCCAAAATAGCAGTTCCCTAAATTTTAGGAGATGCTGCCATTGTATCTTTCTAGGTCATCTGACCCCCTTTGTACACTGCAGCCACACCCAGAACTGAAATGTAGCCTCTGTAACAAAGGATTCCACTTTGGCTAATCAATGACCCCACTTTGGCTAACCATAGTCCTTGTCCAACCTTAGTGCTCTCTTGCCCTCATGCCTGGAATCCCTCTGAACAGTTCCACACTAGCTATGCAATGCAGGGCAGTTAGATTTCCCGAGGGGTGTTTCCAAAAAGTGAAAGTAAATAAATAATAAGAAAGAAATCAACAAAAAGGATAGATAGTAGTCACACGCTGATGACAACAGTAGTGCCATCTGAGTACACACTCGACCATGGTGTAAAAAGGCCGACGACACCAGAGTAGAAGGAAAGCCTCTCTACGCTCCCGCATGCAGTCGGAATTGCCCTGGAGTCTCTCAAGCTGTCCTCTGAGAGTGTGGATCAGCTCTAGCAAAAGATCGCAAACAGTCTCTGCTGGTGGCACAGGGCAAGCCTCAAAGATGCGAAAGCAACGGGCCCGCCAGATGAACTAGAGTGTCAGGCCACTAATGAGCTCCCAACACTCCTCTCTCTCACTGCACCACTCCTGTGGAGTAAGCTCTGTGGCAGGTTGGAGTGTAGGTCGCCCCCCCTGCATCACTATCATCCTACTGGTGGAAGATAGCTCAAACTGAAGTGTCGGGCCCGTGAGGGTAGACCAGGCAACTGCTCCCGAAGTGTACTGTCGAGCCGTGGAAAGAGCAGGCATCAGCCGAAGAACACGAAGCCACACCTGTTGTGCAAAAGGACAGTCCCAAAGACAGTGACGCTGACTCTCCACAAGATGGTCACAAGCTACACATGCGACCGAGAGACCACTATGCACTAGCCAGCTCCCAACTGTTGTAGCTCTGTGTGCAACCAGCCACTGAAACAAGGTGACTCGCCTCGACTGTCTGGAGTCCCACAACCTCTCCCAAAAGGCTGCCAAGAACTCAATTGTGAGACCCTCCTCTTGCCAATGAGGTGTTGCAGCGGGGCGAGCCTCTCTCTATGCTGCCAGTATGTGACGTCCCAGCCGAACAGTGTACTGAAAGAAAGGGACACCTGGGTGGTCTGCAGAAGAGAAAGGGTCCCTCCAAAGCCACTCTCCAAGATCCCACTGTACTCATACCAGTGGACAACACTCCCAAGCCCACAGTCTCCAGAGTCCAGTCTCAAGAGCTGCTGGGTCAGGATCGATGACACAAGTCCCCCACAGATGCCCACCACTCGGATCCTCTGAAAACAGCACTCTGCCACCTGCGGAGCTTCTACTGCAACTCGCTGTAAGCGTCCCTCACCCTGTAACTCGAAAAAAAGGGAGGGAACAGTCTCTGAGCAGGCCCGAACTGAAATGAGAACCTACAGTCGTGTGAAGGCTCTCCCATCCATCTGGGTGCTACTGGCTCGAGAGGTGTGAGCCACTCAGCTGGAACTGCCTCTAAGATGTCCTGGCACATGCTCTGCACCCCTCTCATGCCCTGTAGCTGGAAACCCTGCAACTCCTCTGACAAGCTTGAAAACTCCAACCAGTCACCTAAAGAGTGTGTTGGACCCGCTGCCATGGGACCCCAGGAAACATGAGGCCAACTACCAACCAGGTGGCCTCTCTAAGTGCTAACCATGAGGTTCCAAACAAGGGGCTGTCGTAGGCGCTCCTCCGTGCAAGTAGGCTGTCGCTGCTCTAGGCCTCGTCACAAATGCTCCCAAGATCGAAGCAAACTCACAGCGAAGCAGTCCTCCAGTCTCCTGCTCAAACCAACTCTGCGCATCTCTGTGAAGATCCATTGGTCGAAGGTCGCCAGGGGCCTCCCGCCTGAGGTACCCTAGCACGAAGCCGCTGTAGCAAGAAATCCTTCCAGGGCTCCTAACCTGGAAGTAGTCCTCTGACTATGAACTTCCCAAGAAGGGCTCTGCTCTGCTGTGCTGGGTCAATGATCCCAAGCCCTCCCTGTGAACAAGGAAGAGTGATGACCTGCCAAGCCACTTTGGCCCGGGCTATCTGAGTGTCACGTCCTGACCAAAGGAAGTTCCTGATCAGCCTCTCTACCACGCTGATACAAGAACTAGAGAAGATCCAGTAAGAAGTGATGTACCACATAGTCGCCAACAACACCTGGTTGGCCACTACTACTCTGCTAGCCAAAGAAAGTCGTGCTGAGCTCCAGTGTAACAACTTCCTCATGATAGACAGAAGGAGGGGAGCAATCTGCTGCTCGGGAGACAAGTCCAGACCGACCTTACAGCCCAAGTACCGAACTGCAATCCCTGGGGGAATCCACCTGAAACCCTCACCTGGCATCCAATCAGGCACATGAGCACTACCAACCGAGAAAGCCACTGTCTTTCTCCAGTTGATCAGTGTGCAAGATGCACAACAGAAGGTCTCAAGAGTCTGCTCACACCTGTGAAGGTTGGCCTCCTAGCCATCCAAGTACAAGGCTGAGTCGTCAGCAAACTCAGCGTCCAGAAGCTCATTTCCCCGAATAGAAAGTGCTAAGCCCCGCAAACCAACTTGCTGTTGCGACACCAAAATCCTGCTCATCGCCTCAGCATAGAACAGAAAGAGGAAGGGGGCAAGAGGGCAGCCCTGTTTGACCGAACGTGTAAGCATGAAACGATCGCCTCTACCTCCTAACAAACGTACCTGACTGTGTAATCGTCTGTACAAAGTTGACACCCCTCTGATCCAAGCATCTGAAAAGCCCATCCTGCGTAGAGTGCCCCAAGAAAGTCCCAGTCAACTCTATCGTAGGCCTTCTCAAAATCGAGAAGAAGAATCACCAGATCCTCACCACGGAGCCTTGCTAGGGCAGAAGCCTCCCAAAAAGTAAAGATGTTGTCAAGGATACTACGCTCCTTGACAAAACCACTCTGAGTTCCATGAATAAAGCTCTCTAGAAGTGGTTGGATCCTCAAACTCAGAGCCTTGGCAAGAATTTTGTAGGCTGAGTTGAGGATGGTGATGGGGCGCCATTGTCGAATCTCATCCAAGGAGCCACCCTCCTTGGGAATGAGGTAGATCAGACCCTCACTCATGCTGTCAGGCATCTCTCCTGTGTGCAAGATGTACTGGAAAGCACTATAGAGATCTGGGTCAAGCAAGCCTGAGTACTCCAAGAAAAAACTGGGAGTCAAGCCATCCTCACCTGGACAGCTACCACGGGGAGTGCACTAAGAACCGTGTGCAACTCCTCAAGCTGAAGTGGCAGCTCAAGTCTCTGACGCATCTCCTCAGTCACAAGGCAAGGCATTTGTGCCCACACCTCCTCCTTGCATGCATCCTGACGCTCTGACTGAGGCTCTGCAGATAGTAACTCGCGGTAAAAGTCAGTAGCAACTGCACGCGTGTCCTCTGGCTCAGAAGCGACTGACCCGCCGGTTCTCCTTAACTGACTGACCTTGGCATGCGTATGCCGAGGTCCCACTGCCTCGAAGAAACCACCAGTCACTCTGTCACCCACCTGCGTCCACTGAGATACCTGTCGGTGGAAAGCAAACTCATGGCGCCGCTCCTCTGTGTTAACAAGCTCCTGGCAAGCCTGCTGTAACTGCTCCTCCAGCCATGGATTGTCTGGATGCTGCTCATGCATCCTCTGCAAGGAAGCAACGCCCCATCTCAGACGTTGCTGCTCCTCTCTCGCTGCAGTCAGGCGAGCCAAGGACTCCTGGAGAAAGAAACGACTAAGCTGAGCTAGTCCTGAGGCCACTCTGTGAGCAGGAGAATCCTGCATGTCCAAGCTCTCTGTCCAAAGAGCCTCCACTCGCTCTCTGAGTGCAGAGTCCAGCAAGAACCTCTCAGGGATGCGTAGCATCGTGCTCCCCCGCCTCTGCCTATTTGTCACTGTGAGGATCACTGGTGCATGGTCCGAGAAGGAAGTCCCTGCCAAAATGCCAATTGTCCCACCCAAGTCACCGAAGAAGTCACTAGTGTAAAAGCGATCTATCCGCGATAGATTCACTCCTCCCACTCTGCGGTCCAAACGAGAGAAGGCCAGGCTGTCTGGGGGCCTCACAAAACTAGAGTGTTGCCACACATCCGAAACCCTCAGAGTCATACAAAACCTCTCCCAAGCTGCCAGTTCAACTCCCTACACAGTAGCGTGGCTACCACCAATCCTGTCAGAAGGGTCCTCCAACATGTTGAAGTCAACCCCAATGCACCACTGCTCTGCTTGCGGCAGAGACTCAACAATCTGTGACCAAAACTCTGCTCGTGCACTCGCCACATTGGGCGCATATATGTTCAGGAAGCCCACAAGGCAACCCTGAACCTGCATAGTGATCCACTGAGCCCTGCCTGGCACAATAATCCCTCTGCCCACAATGGCCTGCTGAGAGACTCTGCAATAGTCATACATACCACACCCTGCATGCCTCCAGGTCCAAAAACAACTGACCAAAAAGTATCATATCGTCCACGCAAGAGCTGATCACATCGTCTAATGCGGCTCTCACATAGATGATGCTCCTGTAGCATAAGAAGGTCAATCTCTCCTCCCACAAGGCAACGCTAAAGCTCCTGACGCAATCGACCCCTCTGACGCTGAAACTGGGGCCCACCTAATCCCTGCACGTTCCATGAGACGATCCTCATGGAGAGCGAGAGAGATCAGATGCTGTCGCAGCAGCTAGATGTGCTATTTTCGAGGTTGGCTTAGATGGGGAGTAAACCACATCCGAGCGTGCTCTAGATAAACGTGACTGCAAAGAGTGTCGGACCTAAGCACAGGTAGACCAAGCCGTGCGTAAAGCAACCTCCTCTGTCCAGGAGTCCTCATGAATGTGTACATAGCATGGCGGCCACTGCGTGCCAGCAAAGAAGTGAACCACAATGTGTCTACATCCTGCTGCATCTGGAGGGGTCACAACAAACTTGGCCAATGGCCACAGAGTCTGAAGCATGTCTGTAACTCCTGGGTCCCCCATGTGATGAGAGAGGAGAAGATCACGCAGCTCTCCTTTGCTAGGTCTAGTGCCGAGAATCTTGCAGATGACAGAAGTCGCCTGCAGGCGCTCTACCTCTGTGGCTAGGCTCGCTTGCTCTGTCGGTGAAAGAGCAAGTCGAATGATGGGCTCAGCGTGGTCGGGCGAGGAGACTTCATTGGAGTTCCTTGTGGCGGAGCATGAGCCTCCATCTGTGTCTACTGCTGTGAAGAAAAGGCGGAGAAACGTCGATGAAGATGACAACTCCTGCGGGACCGAGCACGTCAAGGATTTGGCGAGACCCGACAAGCAGGAGAGGTCAAATACAATGAAGCGGGGGGGGGAGGGAGGTGATGGCTAAAAGTGAAAAGCAGGGAGGCGGGCGCGGCAAAGGAGACGGCAGGCGGAGAGGGCTGCGGCGGGGGGGGGGACAACGGGCGAGCAGCAAGACAAGGGGGGGCTAGCTGGCCATGGGCAGCGGGGAGGAGGTGGGCAGCGGCTGTGGCTGGCGACGGCAGCGGACAGGCGGCGGGAATGACAGCGGGCTAGGAAACGCTCAGGGGGGCGGGCAGGCTGCTGCGCGCGAGAGGGAATAGGCAGGGGGGCAGCACAAGGACAGCAAGGGGCGGGGGCGGGGGGGGGGGGGGGGGGGGGGCGAAGGCGACAGGGGGGGGTGGGCGGGTAGCCAATCAAGCTCCATACTTAACAGATTACGCTTGCAAAAACAATCAAAGGACAGAAACTTTCTTCAATAGACACTGACTCTATGTACTCATGCACTAGACTCCACCAATCCAACAATTCTACACACTCTTGGTTCACACTAAACACCGTGTTTCAATCATTCAATCTAGCCATCTCATTCCGTCCAGAACTCTTGATGTACCTAGATCATTGTCACAAGACGGGCTGTAACTGGCTTGGATACTCCAAGTCAAGAATCAATCGCGATAGCACCTAATAACCACTTCAAAACAATTCACAGATCACAATAGATTTGCAATGGCCCGGCGGAGTTCCGTGCCTAGAGATATTGGCCCCAAAGACTGGCGCCCCTTTCGGTATTTCTTTATGTATTAATCAATCATCAAAGTACAAGAGAGCGGTTAGGGTTTCACTCTCAGACTCTACGTCCAGATGCTCTAAGAAGTGAGTCCTAAACCACTAATAAAAAGATTACAAGGGATGCCCAAAAGCAGAGCCCCAAAAGCTTAAAATCAAAAGCAGTTTCTCTCTCTATCTCAAGAGAGCAAGGAAATAAAGCAAAGAGTTTCTCTCACAAACTCTCTCTCTCTATCTCTCTGTGGCTTTAATAAAATAAAGCAAGTTTCATTCTCTCTCTGTCTCTCTCATCAAATCAGCGTGAAGCAAAAAGCTGCAAAAGCGTCACCCATGTTGATGCTTTTCCTCTCTGCAAATCCCGGAACTACTGCCACATGGCACTGGCGCCAGCTTTTACTGTTTCTCAGCCACTTAGGGTTCCAGCCAGCAGTTAGGGTTAGGGTTTCCAAAAATTAGGGTTTCTGACAGAAATTAGGGTTTGCAAGAATTTTAGGGTTTCTGTTGTCGGTAGCCACGTCATCACTTTGTGACATACCCCCTCTTGAAAGCATTGTAATCGACCGCGATTACGCCTGCAAAACCGACAAAAGCCATAAACCGTCTTAGTAGACACTGACTGTTAGTACCTACGTACTAGGAACACACATCTAGCACATGTACGAAATTGACAGTCACATCACAGGACATCACATGACATTCAACATTCATTCGGATCTTAGACCATGATTTATCGGCAATGTAGCTAGCAATCACATCTAGATCCAATCGGGACCTCATCGATGTCCGATTGACTAACCCCTATTGCAACCATGTCTAATCGAGATCAAGTAGACCAAAATGTTGCAGTCATTTCGTCTATCAGTTCCTGCACTCAAAAGAAGTGCAGTAACGAATCAGTATCAATTATCAGGAATTCCATTTCATAAAGTCATCCAGCAGAATACTGTCAGCTATCAGTATCCCTGAGCTCAAAGAGACATCAGTGACTTTAGTATCAAAATCGAAGCATCTGTTGACAAGGGAGCGGAGTGACTCCCCTCTTGTGCATCCCACTGCACCAGATCTCCGGCCAAGCTGAATTCTGGGTTCCCTTTGGAGTAGACTATGCTAAACCAAAACATCGAGGTAAAGTTTCACAATCCGAGGAGTATCTGCTAGGTCCTCCTCCTCCATCCACTTCGCATCAAATGCAGGAAAGTTCTTGAACTTAACCAAGAACCGCCTTCGGACTTTACCTTTCTTCGTATCGTTATGTGTCACAATCTGTTCAGGAACAAGGATCTCCTCGTTTTCTTCCACTTCGGGTTGCTCATCAGGCTCCCCATCATCAGGCACATCACCCTTAACAGGTTTCAAGAGACTCACATGCAATGCATTGTGAATCCTCCAAGTATCTGGCAGTTTCAATCGGAAGGAGACATCATTTATCTTGTCAGTGATCTGGAAAGGTCCGTAGTATCGCATACTAAGCTTTGGAAAAAGCCTCTCCTTTCCCTTTTTCTTTCGTAGGCGTGCCTTCTCAAAACGTAAGAGCACCCAATCATCCTCCTTCAATTTCAAGTCGCGATGATGGCGATCCGCTTCCTTTTTCTGTCGTTCTTGAGACTCCTGCAAAGTCTCGTGAACCTTGGCAAAAGCCGTATCCAAATCTCGCGAATATTCATCCGCTTCAAATATCTAATCTTTCGTGCTTCGGAAGGATGGAACCTTCGCAGCACTTTCCACAATCTCAAATCGCGTCTTCACCGTCGAAGAGTGTATCGTGTTATTGTAGGCAAATTCCACCAAAGGTAAGTTCTTTTCCCATTGAGTCTTCTGATCCGAGATACAAGACTTCAATAAATCTAAAACCACTGAATTTGCAATCTCTGATTGCCCGTCAATCTGCAAGTGGAACGATGACGAGAACTGCAACCGCGTGCCAATGTTCTCCCAAATTGCCTCCCAAAACAAACTCATAAATATGGGGTCTCTGTCGAAGACAATCGTCTCAGACGTGCCATGTAATCAGAAAATCATCGTGATCATTCTGTGTTCTCGGTAGATCAAAAATGAAATCCATTGCAATACTTTCCCAGGGGTGGGTGGGTATGGGTACAGGCTGTGACAATCCCTATGCCTTATGCCTGTCAAACTTGACCTTCTGGCATACCGCGCACAAACTCTTCCACATCCTTTTTGAGTCTCGGCCAAAAGAAGTATCTCTCTACCCCTTTCATGGTGGTAGCAATGCCGCGGTGACCCGTAAAAGGTGGACAGTGGCATTCAGTCATAACCTTTTCCCTCAACAGCTGTGTAACGCACAACATGGTTTTTCTCATCAAGTAGCCTTCCCGAAGGAAGTATCTTGCTATTGTCTCCCCATCTCGTATCCGTGTGAAAATATCTGCAAAATCTGTATCTGTGGCATACTGATCGACCATATCCTCGAAGCTCCTATGATGTATCGCGGAAATAGCCAGAACCAACGGCTTCCGAGACAAAGCATCTACCACATTCTTCTGTCCTTGCACATAGACAATCTCGAAGTGAAACTGTGACAAGATCTTCGCCAACTGCATCTGCTTTTCCGAAAACTGCTTCTGTGACAAGAAGTAGCGCAAACTCTGATGGTTGTAAAGACAGTAAAATCCGCTCCGAGTAGGTAATGCCGCCACTGAGTAAGAGCATGGATAACCGCCAAAAGCTCTTTCTCATATATCTGTGCTGTCATCTCTGGCCTAGAGAACAATCGGCTCTCGTAAGCAATGACATGGCCTTCTTGCATCAAGTCCGCACCCAGACTACGACCACAAGCATCACAATATACTTCAAATGACTTCTGCAAGTCCGGCAAAGTCAAATCTAGTCCTGTAGTCAATTTCTTGTTCAATGTCTGAAAGGCAGTCACCTCTGTGGATCCCCACAAAAAAGGGACTCCTTTCTGTATCAAGATATGCAAAGGGGAAGCAACCTCTGCAAACTTTCGTATGAACCGCCTGTAGTACGAACACAGTCCCAAGAAGCTTCCAACTTCATGGACATTCTTCAAATCGGGCCAATCACTTATAGTCTCTATCTTGGCCGAATCCATTTGCAGTCTTGCTACTGAGACAAAGTGTCCCAAAAAGTGTATCTCTGAAGCAGATGATCTCTGTGTTCTGCCTCATTCTTGGAGATAACAATGATATCATCAAAGAAAGTGCCAACAAATAGCCTGTACTCTCAAAAAATGTTGTCCACCATCCGGTTAAAAGTCAGAGGAGCATTGGTTAAGCCAAAAGGCATCACCAAAAACTCAAATAACCCAAAAGTCGTTCGAAAGGCTGTCTTGTAGACGTCTTCCGACGCGATTCGGATCTGATGATATCTACTCTTCAAGTCAATTCTGCTAAAGCACGAGGATCCCTGTAACCTCTCGAGTATATCATCGATCCTAGGAAACGGAAATCTGTTCTTGATGGTGATTTTGTTGAGAGCTCTATAATCGATGCACATCCTCCAAGATCCGTCTTTCTTCAAAACCAACAACACTAGAGAGCAATAAGGTGAAGTACTAGGCTGGACAAGACCCTTTTCCAAGAGGTCTTTCACTTGGTTCATAATCTCTTCATTCTGTGCTCGGCTCACACGATAAGGTGGCCGGTTCAGTGGTGTGCTTCCAAGTATCAGGTCAATGGTCTGATCTTCAGGCCCTCTGAAAAGCAATCGGCATGAGTGTGGAGAAAAAAATCTTGGCGTTCTTTTAATCAGGTCAAAACATATTCAACCTTTATCCATCATTCAGTTCTCTCCCAGAAGAATGAGTAAAGAAACTGAAGTTCATCAAGTACAATCTCTGAGCCCTTCATTTATCAAAGTCGCTTTCTCGGCCCGGTACTCAACCACGGCGTAGTTCTTGTGGTACCAAGGGATCCTGAGTAGAACGTCACTCGCGTGCCCTGACACCCCTGTCATTGCAAACGAAGTTTGCCAATGCTCGGTGTAATGGCAACATCCCATCCGGGTGCCAGTCGAACTACCTCCACCTCTCGCGTCACTGTCAGGCGTAATTCCAAATCGAGCCGCCAATTCCAAGTGAAAAGGAGTTGGCCTTGGCTCCTTCAAAAGAGCTTCCTGATCCTTCACTTTGCCCCAAAAGCGGCAAAGTTTGTACTTTCAGTTATTTGATTCGGTGCAGGTCCCACGCCATGTGGTACCCGTTCGGCTTTTCTGTCTGCCTTTCCTGCCACGTTCCTCAGCTGCTCTCGAACTCTCAGGCCTGTCATCGTCTTTATCATTCTGTTCTTTCTGTGCCTTATAAGGGCACTTCGCGGAGATATGTCCATGTTCTCCGCATCCAAAGCACTTCCCCTCTCTGATGAAGCTAGCTCTCTCCTCAGGAATAAGCTTGGATCGTGCATCCTTTTTCTCTGGATTTCCCTTTTCTTTCTACTTTCATTCCCAGAAGTCTGTTCGGCTCGTTGTGGCATGGCCTCATCTGTGAGGTAGGTCAGACTGACAGAGTGAATGGCAAAGCCCCGCTTCGCATGACTCATCAACTCCTGAATAGAAGCAAACTTCTGTTCCAAGTAGTGATCTCGGATCTCTGTAGGTAGACCCAAGGTGAACCGCTCAATCTGTTCTCTGAACGAGATCTTCTTGAATGAAGAGGTGGGTAGAAAAGAGCTCCAGAATCTTTCACAGTAAGCATTGATTGTATCTTTCTTGATCATCCGAAGATGGTTCCAAGCAACTCGTACATCTCGTTCATATTCTTACGTCAACCAAGAAGAAATAAAAAGCTTCTTAAATTTCAGCCATTTAACTGGCGCAGTCTTGTTTAAAAGAAGCGTGGACCACCAAGTACAAGCATTCCCCTTAAAGTAAGAGGTAGCTCTCCGAATCTTGGACTGCTCTGAATAGCGTCCTCCCGCGAAAGCGATGTCAAACTGCTATATAAAAGACACAGCCTTCGAAGCATCTGAGTATCTTGAAAAAGTATCAAACTTGATCGAGTGGCCACTTTCCTGAAACTCTTGGACTTTCTTGCTTTTATCGTCGAGAAAGTCATACAGGTTGGCTTTGTAAAAATTCTTCTTGTTCGCATAAAAGTTTCCGTCATCGGAATCTAAGCTGTTTGTAAACGAGTCCTCATTAGAACTGTCGGTCTCTGGGCGAGATTTAGCCTTTCTTTGCCTTTTTCTTGCCCTTTCTGAAGCTTTGTTTCTTGCTTCGCTTTTTACCTTTTCTGTCTTCTTTGCTCGAATCTGAAGAGCTAGAAGAACTGTCAGAAGAAGAACTGGGTACTCCTTCAAATTGAACACGCTTCTTATGTTTCTTTGCCTTGTCAAAAGTCGACTGACGACCCAAATATCCCGGGAAGTCAGTGCTTTTCTTTTGCTTTTTGACTTTCTTTTGAGCGTCAAAAAGCTGAGCAATCCGTGCATCAACCACCTCTTGTAATTACTTCTCTGAATACTGTTTGTGATCAGAAGGTTCCTTGAGAGCGAGTTTCACGGGTGGTGTAGTGGTTTTCTGCCACTGCGCATGCACTTCCTGAAAAGAAGTCTCGCTCATATATTTTGCCAATTTCGGATCCTTCGTAAAACTGATCATCATCTTTGTTGCATCGACGATCAATTGACGACGCTTCATCTCTCTTTGCTCCGCCTGAGTAGGCCGAGGCGGGCCATACTCTTTGTCAGAATCTTCATTGTGATCCCTGCCCGCATCTCCAGATGCAGAGGGAGTCGACTGATCCTACAGGACAGTTCTTGAATTTAACCAAGAACCGCCTTCGTACTTTACCCTTATTCTTTCTGTCCTTATGTGCCAAAATTTGTTTAGGAACAAGGATCTCCTCGTTTTCTTCCACTTCGGGTTGCTCATCTGGTTCCCCATCTTCGGACACATCACCTTTACAAGGTTTCAAGAGACTCACATGAAATGCCCTGTGAATCCTCCAAGTATTGTGAATCCTCCAAGTATCAGGCAGTTTCAGTTGGAAGGAGACATCTTTGATCTTTTCGGAGATTTGGAAAGGTCAATAGTATCTCATACTAAGATTTGGAAAAAGCCTCTCCTTTCCCTTCTTCTTTCTTAGGCGTGCCTTCTCAAAACGTAAGAGCACCCAATCATCCTCCTTCAATTTCAAATCGCGTCGATGGCGATCCGCTACCTTTTTCTGTCTTTCCTGAGATTTCTGCAAAGCTTCGCTGACCTTGGCAAAAGTCGTGTCCAAGTCGCACGTATACTCATCGGCTTCAAAAATCTTATCTTTCATGCTTAAGAAGGGTGGAACCTTCGCAGCACCTTCAATAGTCTCAAATGGCGCCTTCCCCGTCGAAGAGTGTATCGAGTTGTTGTAGGCAAAATCCACCAAAGATAGATACTTTTCCCATTGAGTCTTCTGATCAGAGATATAAGACTTCAATAAATCTAAAACCACTGAATTGGCAATCTCAGATTGCCCCTCAGTCTGCGGGTGGAAAGATGACGAGAACTGCAACCGCATACCAATATTCTCCCAAATTGCCTTCCAAAACAAACTCGTGAATCTGGGGTCCTTGTCGGAGACAATCGTCTCGGGCATGCCATGTAATCTGAAAATCTGTGCCACAAACAATCTCGCTAAGTGATCCGGCTTGACTGTTTTCTTCACTGGAATGAAATGAGCATGTTTGCTAAATCTGTCAATAACAATCCAGATACCATCATGACCACTCTGTGTTCTTGGGAGATCAAAAATGATATCCATTGCAATACGTTCCTAGGGACGGGTGGGTATGGGCAAAGGCTGTAACAATCCCTGTGCTTTATCCCTGTCAACTTGACCTTCGGGCATACCAAGCAACTGCGCACAAACTCGTCCACATCCTTCTTGAGTCTCGGCCAAAAGAAGTATCTCTCTACCCCTTTCATGGTGGTAGCAATGCTACGGTGACCCGTAGAAGGCGGACAGTGGCATTCAGTCATAACCTTTTCCCTTAACGGCTGTGTAACGCACAACATGGTTTTCCTCATCAAGTAGCAATCTCGAATGGAATATCCCGCTATCATGGACATTCTTCAAATCGGGCCAATCACAGATAGTCTCTATCTTGGCCGGATTCATCTGCACTCCTGCTGCTTACAAAATGTGTCCCAAAAAGTGTATCTCTGGTAGGAAAAAACTCACTTTCTTCACATTAATCACTAACGTAATGCCAGATGATCTCTATGTTCTGCCTCATCCTTGGAGAAAACAAAGATATCGTCAAAGAAAGTGCCAACAAATAGCTTGTACTCTCAAAAAATCATGTCCATCATCCGGTTAAATGTCGCAGGAGCATTGGTCAGGCCAAAAGGCATTACCAAAAATTCAAATAACCCAAAAGTTGTCCGAAAGGTTGTCTCGTAGACGTCTCCCGACGCGATTCAGATCTGATGATATCCACTCTTCAAATCAATCCTGCTAAACACGAGGATCCTTGTAATCTGTCGAGTATATCATCGATCCTAGGAATCGGAAATCTGTTCTTGATGGTGATTTTGTTGAGAGCTCTATAATCGATGCACATTCTCCAAGATCCGTCTTTCTTCAAAACCAACAACACTGGAGAGCAATACGGTGAAGTACTAGGTTGGACAAGACCCTTTTCCAAGAGGTCTTTCACTTGGTTCATAATCTCTTCATTCTCGGCTCGGCTCACACGGTAAGGTGGCCGGTTTGGTGGTGTGCTTCTAGGTATCAGGTCAATGGTATGATCTTCGGGACGAGCGGGTGGTAGCTCGCCTGGCAGGCGGGTGGTAGCTCGCCTGGCAAGCCCTCCGAGAAGCAATCGGCATGAGAGTGGAGAAAATCTTGGCGTTCTTTATCAAGTTCAAACATATTAGTCCTATCCTCATCACTCAACTCTTTCATAAAGATCGAAACAAACACACTGGATTTCATTAACTTCGAAATGGCGGAAGCCGATACAATAGGGACAGACTCGCCCTTAAGTTTGATTTCAAGTACAAAGGTTCTGCCCTTCTCTGTGGTCAATGTCGCTTTCTTCGCCCGATAGTCAACTACGGCGTTGTTCTTGTGGTACCAGGGAATTCCCAAGAGAACATCACAACCTTCCAAAGGCATTATGTAAAAGTCCTCATGCCCCAAATACCCCTGACAATGCAACCGACGTTTGCCAATGATAGGTGTAATGGCTACGTCCCTGCCGGGTGCCGCTAGAACTACCTCCGCAAGTGGTCCCATAGGATCGGGAGTGATCTCGAGCCATGCCGCCAATTGCGGTGAAATGAAGTTGGCCTTGGCTCCTCCATCAAAGAAGATTCTTGGTCTTTCACTTTGCCCCAAGCTCGACAAAGTTCTGTACTCGTCCATCGTACTGGGATCGGTACCCACGCAATCTAGAACCAGTCCTGTTTTCACCTTGCCTTTTCTTCCACGTTCCTCAGCTGCTCTCGAACTCTCAGGCCTCTCGTCGTCCTTGTCGTTATGTTCTTTCTGTGCCTTTTTAGGGCACTTCGCGGAGATATGTCCAGTTTCCCCGCATCCAAAGCACTTCCCTTCCTTGATGTAGCGAGCTCTCTCCTGAGGAGTGAGCTTCGATCGTGCATCCTTCTTCTTTGGGTTACTCTTCTCTTTCTACTTTCATTTGTTGAAGTCTGTTCGGCCCCTTGTGTCATGATCTCATCGGTGGGGTAGGTCAAACTACCTGAGTGAATGGCAAAACCCCGTTTCGCATGACTCATCAACTCCTGAATGGAAGCTGACTTTTGTTCCAAGCAGTGATCTCAGATCTCTGTAGGAAGACCCAAGGTAAACCGCTCAATCTGTTCCTTGAACAAGGTCTTCTTAAATGAAGAGGCAGGTAGAAAAGAGCTCCAGAATCTCTCGCAATAAGTGTCCATTGTATCCTTCTTGGTCATTCGAAGATGGTTCCAAGCAGTTCCTATGTTGCGTACATACTCTCGAGTCAGCCATGAAGAAATAAAAAGCCTCTTGAATTTCAGCCATTTAACTTGCGCAGTCTTGTTTAATAGAAGCGTGGACCACCAGGTTCAAGCATTCCCCTTCAAGTAAGAGGCAACTCTCCGAATCTTGGAGTGCTCTGAGTAACACCCTCTCGCAAAAGCAATCTCAAACTGCTGTACAAAAGACAAAGCCTTCGAAGCATCTCTATAACCAGAAAACGTGTCAAATTTAATTGACTGTCCACCTTCCTTAAACTCTCGGACTTTCTTGCTTTTGTCTTCCAAAAAGTCATACTGGTTGGCTTTGTAACAATTCTTCTTCTTTGCATAAAAGTTGTTGTCATCAGAGTCCGAACTAGACGAGTCGTCTGTAGAACTGTCAACCACGGGGCGAGATTTACACTTCTTTGCCTTTTTCTTGCCCTTTCCGAAGCGTTGCTTTTTGCTTCGCTTTTTGCCCTTTCTCTCTTCTTCGCTCGAGTCAGATGAGCTAGAAGAATTGTCACAAGAAGAAGAAGAAGAAGAACTGGGTACTCCTTCAAATCGAACACGCTTCTTCTGCTTTCTTGCCTTTTCAAAAGTAGACTGACGACCCAAATAACCCGGGAAGTCAGTGCTTTTTGTCGTGCTTTTTACTTTGTTCTGCGAGTCAAAAAGCTAAGCAATTCGTGCATCAACCACCTCTTCTAAATCTTTCTCTGTATACACCTTGGGAGTAGGAGGTTTCTTCAGAGCGGGTTTGGAGGTGGTTTGTGGTCTTCTGCCATTGCATGTGCACCTCCTCGAAAGAAGTCTGGCTCATATATTTTGCCAATTTCGGGTCCTTGGCAAAATTAAGCATCATCTTTGTTGCATCGCCGATCGATTGTCGACGCTCCGCCTGAGTAGGCCGAGGCGGGCCATACTCCTTGCCTAAATCTTCGTTGTGATCCCTTCCCGCATCTCCGGATGCAGAGGGAGTTGACTGATCTTTGCCTGAAGCCATAGGTGTCACGAAAAAGGATCGGGTTTCCCGTAGGAGAGAAATCGGCCGCGCTCCGATAACACTGTAACAGACTTGGACACTCCAAGTCGAGAATCTACCACGAAACCACAAATAATCACTTCAAACAATTCACAATTCACAATTGATTCGACACTGGCCCGCCGGAGTTCCGTGCCTAGAGATATTGGCCCCATAGACTGGCGCCCCTTTCGGTATTTCTTTTTGTATGAATCTGTGTTCAAAGTACAAGAGTGCGAGCAAGCGCTCACACTCAGACTCTGCGTCAAGATGCTCTAAGTTGTGAGTGGCCTACCCACATATTTAAAGAGTTTACAAGGGATGCTAAAAGCAGAGCCCAAAAGCTTGTGAAATAAAGCAGTTCAATCTTCTCTCTCTCAAGCCATACTTGTGGCAATAAAGCAAAAGCTTTTTTGATAAAAGCTCTCTCTCTCTCTGACTCCTTGCGTAGGAATTAAAGCAAGGCCAAAAGCTGCCCCAACTTTTCGTAAAACGCAGAGATCCGTACATGCTGCCTGTGGCATATTTTCCGCGAAATGCGGGCCTATCCGTACTGCAACGCCACGTGTCACATCCTCCGCATTTTGCGGGTGTCCGTATTGCAGCCAGCCACGTCACCACTTGGTTGGGCAGTCAACAGAGTATGTGTGTGTGTTGTGGCACGCCACGTCACCAATTTGTGACACCCTAGGCCCCAAAAGCAATTTTTCATGAAAAGCCTTTTAACTCAACAGCTTCTGGTCCAAAAGCAATACCAAAAATCTGCCAACGTAAATCACGGAATTCCGTACAATTGCCACGTCAACAGTCAACGCAAAACGCGGAAATCCGTACAGTCTGCCACGTCATCATGTCAGTGCAATTTTTGAAAATCCAATCTGCCACGTCAGCAGGCCAACGTGAATTGCGGGTTCATCTTCTGTTGCTTCTGCCTCTTCACTTAGGGTTTAGGGCCTTAGGCCCCTCGGCCATGATCTGCAAGTTAGCTCCATTCTTCAGGGCTTTGACACGTCAGCAGTTTGTGACATCCCCCCTTCTTGAAAGAGAGTAATCGTCCGCGATTACAGCATATCTGCAAAACAACTCAAGTTAGCTCAAAAATTTCCGAGGGACAACCAGTTCGCTCTTTTTGTTAAGAGTTAGCTTTTCCTTTCGGCTCTTTTGATCAAGGAGTTGGCTTCTCCTCTTGGCTCTTTTGATCAAGAAGTTCGCTTCTCCTTTCGTCCAGATCGGAACTCTTGATATTCCGGCGTAGTAAAAGTAGCCATCACACCCAGACCGCACTGATCTTCCATGGGTGTCTTGATGCACTAAAATTACATACCCAGGCAATCACATCAATCTCATCCAATTAGGAATATTCAGTGGTTGGCACATCAAAATGCAACACAAATGCTCACATATGCATGTTACAAGACATAGAAACATAAAGCCGCCGATGAACACTCCTCCCGCATAACCTAACAAGGTCCGGGCCGGGAGATATTCAACGACTCCGTCATCACTCCTCCCGCATAACCTAAAAAGGTTCGGGCCGGGAGATGTAGAGGCCTTTTACAACCAAACGGCCCCCAAACCGCAGTCTACATCTTTTGGAGGTGCTGAGAGTAACCAATGCTCAGACTTCTTAATACTCCTCCCGCATTACCATCCAGGTCCGGGACAAGAGTCCCAACAACAATACTCCCCCTGTAAATAACCACAAGGGTCCGGGCCATGAGTAAAAACAGCACTTTTCAATCATTCAATACTCCCCCCGCAAATAACCACAAGGGTCCGGGCCATGAGTATGAACAAGCATTCTCAAACATCATTTCTCACTACCCCACCTGGGAGTAAAATCACCAATCATTGAAACCAGTATTAAAACCAAAGTCAAACAATTCAAATCGGCACCAAGTCAGGTTCAAAACAGATACCATCCATTTCAAACAAATTCCAAACAGGATCACCAAACAAGTCCTCAAACAGATTTCAAACTTAAAAAGCAATCTCGACATCAATCGAGCTCGAAACATCAATTGACTTTCCATCCTGAAACATGCACCAAAAAAATTAGGGTTGGGTCCATTCCATAGGGTCGTAGCCGAGCACAGCATGGTCCATGAGCTCTTGCACAAACAGTGTTTCTTTTGCGGCGATGGTAGTCCCAAGATAGCAATCGCACTGGACCTCCAAGGTCATATGCTCGTGAAGAGACATCTACAGAGAGATGTCAAGAAATTTCAAGTTATAATCCGCTAGGGTTTCCATGGCAAACATTTCAGGATACCCCACTCTGCCAGAAGTTGCACTTCGAAGGAAGATGTTAACTTCGGGCAAAAATTTTCTTGAAAGCTTGCCAAGTTCTGGAAGTGTGAGGCTGGTAGCTATAGACATCAACATCTGCATGGCACTGCTTTTGAGAAAAACAGTGACTCGAAACAAATCTTAGATCCTTCTCTTACAAGTGATCTTTTTGGCTTATGCCCTGTAAGACATGAGTGGTGAAGACGGGAGCGCACCCGATGCGCGATGAAGTAAGGGTGGGAGTGGCTAATAAGTCCGGAGTCAGAGCACGAAGCTAAAATTTCCAATGAGCTTTGGAAGTGTGATCTTGCTCTGTCTGCTTACACCTGACAGACTCGCCCTTCAGTTTAATATCAACTACAATGGTTATGCCCTTCTTTGTAGTCAAAGTCGCTTTCCTCGCCCAATAATCGACCACGACGTTGTTCTTGTGGAAACAAGGAATCCCTAAGAGAACATCACAACCCTCCAAAGGCATTATGAAGAAGTCCTCATGCCCCAAATACCCCTGACAATGCAACCGAAGTTTGCAAATGACAGGTGTAATGGCTACGTCCCTGCCGGGTGCCGCTAGAACTGCATCCGCAAGTGGTCCCATCCGATCGGGAGTGATCTCGAGCCGCGCCGCCAATTCCGGTGAAATGAAGTTGGCCTTGGCTCCTCCATCAAAGAAGATCAAGGCCTCGATCTTTCACTTTGCCCCAAGCTCGGCAAAGTTCTGTACTCTCGTCCATGGTGTTGGGATCGGTACCCACACAATCTAGAACCAGGCTTGTTTTCATCTTGTCTTTTCGTCCACGTTCCTCAGCTACTCTCGAACTCTCAGGCCTGTCGTCGTCCTTATTATTCTGTTCTTTCTGTGCCTTTTTAGGGCGCTTCGCGGAGATATGTCCATGTTCCCCGCATCCAAAGCACTTCCCCTCCTTGAAGAATCGTGCTCGCTCCTGAGGAGTAAGCTTGGGTCATGCATTCTTTTTCTCTGGGTTGCTCTTTTCTTTCTACTTTCATTCCCAAAAGTCTGTTCGGCTCGTTGTGTCATGGCCTCATCTGTGAGGTAGGTCAGACTGCCAGAGTGAATGGCAAACCCCCGCTTCGCATGACTCATCAACTCCTGAATAGAAGCTGACTTCTGCTCCAAGCAGTGATCTCGGATCTCTGTAGGTAGACCCAAGGTAAACTGCTCAATCTGTTCTTTGAACGAGATCTTCTTGAATGAAGAGGCGGGTAGAAAAGAGCTCCAGAATCTCTCACAGTAAGCATTTATTGTATCTTTCTTGGTCATCCGAAGATGGTTCCAAGCAGCTCATATATCTCGTTCATACTCTTGCGTCAACCAAGAAGAAATAAAAAGCTTCTTGAATTTCAGCCATTTAACTGACGCAGTCTTGTTTAAAAGAAGCGTAGACCACCAAGTGCGAGCATTCCCCTTAAAGTAAGAGGCAGCTCTCCGAATCTTGGAGTGCTCTGAGTAGTGTCCTCCCGCGAAAGCGGTGTCAAATTGCTGTATAAAAGACAAAGCCTTCGAAGCATCTGAGTATCCTGAAAAAGTATCAAATTTGATCGAGTGTCCACCTTCCTTAAACTCTCGGACTTTCTTGCTTTTATCTTCCAAGTCATACTGGTTGGCTTTATAAAAATTCTTATTGTTCGCATAAAAGTTTCCGTCATCAGAGTCTGAACTGTCTGTAGACAAGTCCTCAGTAGAACTGTCAATCTTTGGGCGAGATTTAGACTTCTTTGCCTTTTTCTTACTCTTTCCGAAGCGTTGTTTCTTGCTTCGCTTTTTACCTTTTCTGTCTTCTTCGCTCGAATCTGAAGAGCTAGAAGAACTATCAGAAGAAGAAGAAGAAGAAGAACTGGGTACTCCTTCAAAGTGAACACGCTTCTTCTGTTTCTTTGCTTTGTCAAATGTCGACTGACGACCCAAATAACCAAGGAAGTCAGTCTTTTCTTTTGCTTTTTGCTGTGCTTTTTGGCTTTCTTTTGCACGTCAAAAAGCCGAGCAATCCGTGCATCAACCACCTCTTCTAATTCCTTCTCTGTATATTTCTTGTGAACGGAAGGTTTCTTGAGAGCGGGTTTCGGGGGTGGTGTTGTGGTTTTCTGTCTCACTGCTCGTGCACTTCCTGAAAAGAAGTCTCGCTCATATATTTTGCAAATTTTGGGTCCTTCGCAAAATTGAGCATCATCTTTGTTGCCTCGCCGATCAATTGACGACGCTCCAGCTCTCGTCGCTCCGCCTGAGTAGGCCGAGGCGGGCCATACTCTCTGCCGGAATCTTCATTGTGATCCCTGCCCACATCTCCAGATGCAGAGGGAGTCGACTGATCCTTGCATGAAGCCATAGGTGCCGCGGAAAAAAAATTGGGGATCGGATTTCCCGTAGAAGAGAAATCGGTCGTGCTCTGATACCACTGTAACAGACTTGGACACTCCAAGTCAAGAATCAATCACGACAGCACCAAATAACCACTTCAAAACAATTCACAGATCACAATAGATTTGCACTGGCCCGGCGGAGTTCCGTGCACAGAGATATTGGCCCCAAAGACTGGCGCCCCTTTCGGTATTTCTTTATGTATTAAATCAATGTCAAAGTACAAGAGAGCGGTTAGGGTTTCACTCTCAGACTCTACGTCCAGATGCCCTGCAGAGTGAGCCCTCACCGCTTATTTAAAGATTACAAGAGATGCCCAAAAGCAGAGCCCCAAAAGCTTCCAGTTCAAAAGCACAATACTCTCACAAGCTCTCTTGAGGCTTTGCATTAAAAATAAAGCAAAAATCTCTCTCATGCTCCCTCTCACACAATTGGCGTGGAAAAAGCATCAAATTGCGTCGCTCAGCTGGCTGCTTTTCAGCTCCGTAAAATCCGCCGCATTTTCCGGAAATCCGTACTGCTTGCCACGTGGCATTTTAGCCGCCAAAATTAGGGTTTCCACCACAATTAGGGTTTCAGCCAGCAGTTAGGGTTAGGTTTTCAAGAAATTAGGGTTTGCAAGAATTAGGGTTTCTGGCAGTATCTGCTCTCGATAGCCACGTCATCACTTTGTGACAGGAGGCCTAGCGTTTCCAGCCAACAGCAGATCAAGACCAGCGTTCTTACAGACCACAGATCAACCTAGCGTTTTTGCAATTGCAGATCTACATCAGCATTTTTGCTGATTCCCGACGACAGAACCATCCCTAGCAGTAGTGTTTTCAGTTTTCAGCAGTTAGACTCCGCACAGCAGCCCCCAAACCTTGCAGATCTCACCTACAAATCCTCGCCGCACGGTCAGATCAGCCAGCGTTTTCAGTTTTTAGACCGTTGTTCGCAGATAACAGCATCTGCGTTTTCAGCGCATCGTCGTCGCGTCGTCGCCATCGTCGTCCTCGCCGACACAGAGTCAGAATTCAACAGATATCAAATTTGCAGAATTCAGCCCCTAGCGTTTTCAGATTCAGCCCGTCTCGTCGCCATCGTCATTGTCGTCGACATCTTCAACAAGTTCATTGCATCTAGACCATTATACCAGATTTGTGCAATCAATAGCATAGACCTCTCTCGCCATAGAGAGTGGGGCCCTTGGAAGAAGGTTTGACAACATTCTGGCGTCGTATTCTCTTCTCTCTCTGTCTCTAAGTCTCAGTACCTTCATTCACAGTGTCATTCACTTTGTTTGCGATCATTTGCACTTTCTCACTAAAGGAACGGAAGGCTCTCCCTTCCGTAAGTAAAAGGAACCCTTGAGCACAGATCGGAGCACTCATCTTGAGCAAAGTTCAACATTCACTTCCGTTGCACCTTACATTGTCACAGTTTCACTTCCAGATTGTCCATGTACAGGGACAGAAGAACTTGGTGGCAGATGCTTTGTCTCGGAAGCCATTAGTCTTGGCTATTTCCGCGATTCATCATAGAAGCTTCAAGGCCATGGTCGATCACTACGCCACACATCCAGATTTTTCAAATGTTTTCAGTCGAATACAAAATCGGGAGGTAGTAGCGGGATATTCCATTCGGGATGGCTACTTGATGAAGAAAATGATGTTGTGCGTTACACAGCCGTTGAGGGAAAAGGTTCTAACCGAATGCCACAGTCCACCATTTACGGGTCACCGCGGCATTGACACCGCCTTGAAAGGTGTGGAGCAATAATTCTTTTGGCTGAGACTCAAGAAGGACGTGGACGATTTTGTACGCAGTTGCTTGGTATGCCAGAAGGTCAAGTTTGACAGGCATAAAGCCTAGGGATTGTTATAGCATTTATCCATTCCCACCCACCCCTAGGAAAGCATTGCTATGGATTTCATTTTTGATCTCCCGAAGACACAAAGTGGGCACGATGGTATCTGGACTGTTATTGACAGATTTAGCAAGCAAGCTCATTTCATTCCAGTGAAGAAAACAATCAAGCCTGACCATTTAGCGAGACTGTTCATTGCCCAAATATTCAGATTACATGGCATGCCTAAGACAATAGTCTATGACAGAGATCCCCTATTCACGAATTTGTTTAGGAAGGCTATTTGGGAGAACATTGGCACACGGTTATAGTTCTCGTCATCTTTCCATCCGCAGACAGATGGGCAATCTGAGATTGCAAATTCAGTCGTACTGGATTTATTGAAGTCTTACATTTCTGATCAGAAGACTCAATGGGAAAATTTTTTGCCCTAGTGGAATTTGCCTACAACAACACGATACACTCTTCGACGGGGAAGGCACCATTCGAGATTAGTGAAGGTGCTCCGAAGGTTCCACCTTTCCTAAGCACGAAAGATAAGATTTCTGAAGCCGACCAGTACACGAGGTACTTCGACACTGCTTTTGGCAAGGTTTGGGAGGCTTTAGAGAAATCTTAGAAAAGTCACAAGAAGGCAGCAGATCGACACCGTCGCGATTTGAAATTAAAGGAAGACGATTGGGTGCTCTTACGAATTGAGAAGCATGCCTGAGAAAGAAAAAGGGAAAGAAGCGGCTTTTTCCAAAGCTTAGCATGAGATACTATGGACCTTTCCACATAAAAGAAAAGATAAATGATGTCTCCTTTAGACTGAAGCTGCCCGATACTTGGAGAATTCACAATGCTTTTCATGTGAGTCTCTTGAAGCCTTTTAAAGGCGATGTGCCCGATGATCGGGAGTCAGATGAGCAACCCGAAGTGGAGGAAAGCGAGGAGATACTCGTTCCAGAATATATACTGGCACATAAAGATAGAAAGATTAAAGATAAAGTGATTAGGCGGTTCTTGGTTAAATTCAAGAACTATCCTGCATTGGATGCGAAGTGGATGGAGGAGGAGGACCTAGCATATACTCCTCAAATCGTGAACCTTTACCTAGAAGCATTCGGTTTAGCATAGTCTACTCCGATAGAACCCCGATTTCAGCATGGGTGAATCTAGTGCAGTGGGCATGCACAAGACGGGAGTCACTCGCTCCTTTGTCAACAGATTATCCCAATTTTTTTTATATATAGTCACTGATGTCCCTTTGGGTTTCAGGGATACTGTTGGGCTGACAGTATTCTATTGTATAACTTTATGAGCTGGAATTCCCAAAAATGAATATGATACTGATTGATTAGTACTTCAATTGTTTGAGTGCAGGAACTGATAGACGAAATGACTATAGCATTCGGTCTCATAAATCTCTATAGACATGATTGCAATATGGATTAGTTAATCGGGCATCTGTGAGTTCCCAACTGGATCTAGATGCGATTACTAAATACGTGCCGATTAATCATGGTCTGAGATTTGGAATGATTTTGCATGTGATTTGTCATGTGATGTCTTGTGATGTCAAGTGATGTGATTGTCGATTGGTACATGTGCTAGATGTGTTGTGCCTAGTGCATCGGTACTAACAAGTTTACGGCCTCTGTCTGTTTTGCAGACGTAATCGAGGGCGATTACAATGCTTTCAATAGGGGGGTATATCACAAATGGATAACGTGGCAGTAAACCTCGGACACACTCTGGCGGCAGCAGGATACGGACCCATAAAATCTACTGACATACTGACGTGGCATACCGTACGGACATTTCCGGAAAAAGCGGCGCAATTCGCGGAGATGCTGATGTGGCATGGCGTGCAGAAATTTCCTGCTTTTACGCTGGCTGAAATTCGCTGGCTGATTTTAGCAATGCTTTTGGGATAAATTGCTTTATTTAGAGAAGTTTTTAAGCTACTGCTTTCGGGGCTCTGCTTTTGGGCATCCCTTGTACCAATAAATAAGTGGACAGGGCCTCACTTCTCAGAGCCTCTGGACGCAGAGTCTAAGAGTGAGCACCTACCCACTCTCTTGTACTTTGAACACAAATTAATACAAAAAGAAATACCGAAAGGGGCGCCAGTCTTTGGGGCCAATATCTCTAGGCACAGAACTACACCAGGCCGTATAGACTTAATTGTGAAGTGTGAACCGTTTTGAAGTGAATCTTTGTTGTGTCACGGTAGAATCTTGACTTGGGGTGTCCAAGTTTGTTATAGTGTTCCGAACTGTGCTCAAGGGTTCCTTTTACTTACGGGAGGGAGAGCCTTTCGTTTCTTAGAGAGAGAGTGCAATGATCACAAACAAAGTGAATGCTTCTGTAAATGAAAGTGCTGAGACTGAGAGAGAGAGAGAGAGAGAGAGAGAGAGAGAGAGAGAGAGAGAGAGAGAGATAGATTGAATTATCGTCCACGGAGGTCAGATATGACCTATGGGACCAGAAACAAAACATTACAAAAGATTCCTTCTGATACATATCAGTTAAGGACTGAGGGTCCAGCGAAGGTGGAAAATTGAAGATAAGGTGGAGTGACCTAAGTTGGGGTAGGTGATAAGGAGGGAGCCGATTTGGGAGTTCGGAACTCCTGGATGATGGCTTTACCTCCTCGATAAACTGCCCATTTCCCTGCTATGCGCGCTGCTCGCATCTTTTGGAGTTCGGCCTTCTTCTATTTGAGTTGGGTGGGTGTGAGATCTTCAGCAAACCAGATTTTTGTGTCCTTGAGAAGCCTCGATTGCTCAAGGATCTTGACTCGATCCGCTTTGGTTTTGAAGGTGAGGATTGCATGGTTGGTACGATGCTCGTGAGCAAGAGTGGTGATTGTTGCTGGATCCCATTGTACCATGTGGGTTGTTCTTTGGATGCGAGCGAAAGACTCGTGGAACTTGGTGTCCCCCTCTCCTTGCCAGTCGCTTGGAAGTCCGCCAATGCGAACATTGAGAGCGATGTCATCTTGTCGCTGTCGTTCGCGCAGCGTAGACGCCACACGATCTTCGACTTTGCGAAAGACGGCATCTTGCACTTGAGTCTTGACCTTGGTTTCTACCTCCGTTTTTGTTTTGTTGAGCTTGATTTCTATCTGTTCCATCTCTTCCTTCTTGGAGCTCTCCACTGCGCTAAGTCGAGACTCGATGGCTACGAGTCTTTCCTTCAAATCTTCATTTTCCTTGCGAAGTCTTTCAACTTCACTTCGAAGATGAACCATGCTGTCCACCTTTGGGGGTGTTGCTACGACCCCGGGGAATGTGGGTTTTCCTCGAGATGAAGCCCGAGTAGTCGCCATGGTAGGCACTCAGACAATGACTTAGGCCTTAAGATGCTCTGTGTATTGACACCTTAGGGCTCTGTGGGAACAGCGGTTTATTGGTTTAATTAAAAAACCTGAGGGCTTTGTGTAGTCGGTAGCAAAAGAAATTTCTGTGTAGTCGGCAGCAGATCGACACGGGATTGAAGTTGACACTAGGCCTGTGGAATGGGTTCGACAGTAAGCTGTGGAACGGGTTCGACACTAGGCCTGTGGAACGGGTTCGACGAGTTCAATGGCCAACTGTGGAGCGGGTTCGACAGTAGGGTGAAAGCGACAGAGAGTCGGGCTCGGCTGAGGGCGAAGCTCATATACTAACGCCTCCCCACAGGGCCGCCCTCGCCCAGGGGGAGACGCAGAGACACAGAGAAGGGCTTAGGAGGCTTAGGGTTTGAGAGAGAGAGAGAGAGAGAGAGAGAGAGAGAGAGAGAGAGAGAAGAATACGACACCAGACGGTTCTCAAACCCTCCTCCAAGGGCCCCCCTTCTCTATGGCGAGAGAGGTCTATGCTATAGATTCCACAAGTCTGGTACAATGGTCTAGATGCAATGGTCTTTCTGACGATGTCAACGACAATGATGACGACGAGGACAGGCTGAAAACTGAAACTGCTACGGCTGAAATGCTGGAATCTGCAAAAACGCTGATTTTCTGCTGAATATTGACACTGTGTCGGTGAGGATGGCGATGACGACGACTCAACGACGATGCGCTGAAAACGCAGATGCTGAAATCTGGAAACTGCGGGCTGAAACTGTAAACGCTAACTGACTCGACGGTACGGCAAGGATCTGGTGCGGGTAGGTGAGATCTGCGAAGCTAAGGGCTGAATCTGCAAGGGCTAAGTGCTGAAATCTGAAAACGCAACTGTGTTGGCTGATCTGGCGCAGGGAAACTGCAAAACGCTACGCCTAATCTGCAACTGAAAACGCCACGCTGATCTGCTACTAGAGGAAACGCTCGGGAGGAACTGCTGCAAAAAAGGCTACTGGATCTAGGATCCAAAAACGTTGGTTGCTTCTGTTGGCTGAAAACGCTAAGGGCCTTCTGCTGGTCTTGCTGAGAAGGTGTACTGCAAGTCGCTTGAGCTTCTTCTACCGGAAATGGGTGCCCCCTATCTGCTTATATACCAATCTCATGTTGGGTCGAGCAAGCTCCCCTATAGCCCCACGACCTTGGAAATGGTGAAATTAAATAATAAAAATGCCAAATGCCTATAAAATGTTATGTCCCAAAACTGGCAAGATTTGGACCTTTTGCTTGGACAATGCATATGTTGGGTGGTACTAGGTGTGCAATCAGAGCATATGCAACAGCTTTTAAGTACCTGGACATGCACGGCCTGCGCATAGGCTCACAAAGGTGCCAAAATACTTCCTAAGCTAACTTGAACCCTAGACCTAAGATAGCTTGTCCACATGCACATAGGGTTAGATGTGCCCGTACATCCATAGTCACATGGGGACGGGGACGGGTCATGGGGACGTGGCGGGTCCGGAGGACGGGGACGGGGACGGGGCAAAACAGGGGACGCGCTTTAAAAAACACTAGTTCTTTGATTATTTAATATTGAGACAACAGTGATGAACACTAAGAGCACAAGATTGCAAAGAAAAAGTGGGTTTTGTACTCATATTACATAATACCAAAATATAACAAAGAGCATGCAGCGTGCGCGCACGGTACACCGTTGGTGTGGTGATCAAGCATCAATCATCCTCACCAAAGGGCAAAACATAATGATGTACAAGTGAAGAGTGGATAAGTAGAGTTTAGCATAAATGGGAGTCAAAAAGGGAAGGACTCGAGTTAAGAGTCAAGACTCAAGAGGTCTAGACTTTAGACTCTACATGTAGGCCCATGGTGCCAATTGAATGTCAACTGGCTCTGCATAGTCCATTTGATCCAAAAAATCATCATCAAGTGGTGTTGTCTCAATCTCTCCCTCTGCATCTATCTGTCTCTGGGATAGGATCATCCTTTGCAAGTACCCACTCCGCGAAATGATAAATCATCACTTTGGTTTGACTTGGAAAGCATCTTCAAATTTGATGAGACATATATAAGCTCATTGGCTCTCTGCACATCAAGACGATTCCTCTTCTTTGAGGCTACATGAGCATACACACTCCAAAGTTGCTCCAAGCAACTCGTACTGCATGCTTGGCTAAGAATGCGAATAGCCAAATCCTGTAAACCGCCCAATCCCAGCCCAAACTTCTCCCACCAAAGAGCACTCCCCATCTCAAAGCGAGATGCTTGTGCATCAGGCATGTGACAAATTTCTCCGTTTCCATTCCTGTAGACATTGATTTGCCTCCGAATCTCGGTCCTTTCCTTTGGGTCGAGCACAAAACCATTCATCACCTCTTTGTCCTTCCAATGGTTCCCTTGCTGGAATTGTGGATCCACTACATAAGCGGCCGCACGAAGAGGAGAATGGTAGGCATTCCACCTCGACACCCTCAAGATTCAAAACAAAGTTACAAACTCAAGAGAGTAAACTTGTAAAGAATAGGGAAAACTTAAAAGTGACTCGTGCGACGTGAATACCTATCAGGGTCGGTCACAAATTTTCCAAGAGAGTCAACCATGGTGTCCATGGCCTCATATATCTTGCCGATGCAAGGCTTCATGGAATCCAACACCCACAAGAGGTGGATGATAGGCTTCACCATTTTGGAGACTGTCTTTACTTCCTCCCACCATTCTGGATCCTCGCCGCAAGGTCAGATCAACCAACGTTTTCAGTTTCAGCCCGCTATTCGCAGATTTCACCATCTACGTTTTCAACGCATCGTCGCCATCGCCAACACAGTGTCAAAATTCAGTAGATTTGCAGATTTCAGCCCCTAGCGTTTTCAATTTTCAGCCGTCTCGTCGCCGTCATCATTGCCGTCGACATCGTCGGCAAGTCCATTGCATCTAGACCATTGTACCAGATTTGTGCAATCAATAGCATAGACCTCTCTCGCCATCGAGAGTGGGGCCTTTGGAGGAGGGTTTGACAAGAGTCTGGTGTCGTATACTCTCTCCCAGAGGTAGATCGGTAAGATCGCAAGTCGCCGACGAAGGTACCGTCTCCAATGCTGTAGCAGTCCAAAATAACCACTTAGACAACCACTGGATGGTGTCCAGACGAGCAAGGGAGGGATCAACCGCACAAAAGGTAAAAATTCAGCTTGCTTTCCGCCCTAAAAAACGCTGCAAAGGGTAGTGAAAACGCTGCTGTAATAGAGATGTCAGCGTGCCTGCACGCCACCGATGGGTACGGGAGTGTCGCAGAGTGTCAAAGGAGGGGGTTCTCGCACATCTCAGCCGTCGAGGGGCTGAAAACAGAGAAAAAACAGCGAGTAATCAATGCCAAAAGAGTGCCGATTGGGTGTAGATACCTGACCAAGGGGTAGATCTGCAAGTGCCAGGCAGTAGAAGGGTCTCCCGTACAAGTCTTGGCCGCTCCTGATCGTGCAAGAGGCTTAGCGTTTGTTGAAAAACGCAGCAACCTCAGAAAACGCAGCAAGGGGAAAAACGCAGATCTAGTGTAAAAACGCAGGCCTGTCTCAACTCCGATCTGCTACGTTTTGATGCAGGGAAGGAGCGCCAAGGGAGAGAGAAGGAGATCGTAGCCTTTATCTAGGCTGGTCCCAAAAAACGTTGGCTTAGATCTGCAGAAAACGCTAGGTGGCGTTTTGCAGTTTTGTCGCGATGGAAACTGGCAGAAGTACTAGCGCTAGGCTTTGGAAGTGAGATCGTTGAAGATGCTCCACAACTTGGCGACTAATACCATGTGAGAGTGACCAGCGGAGAGGGTGTGAGCCAAACGCACCGGAAACATTGGGGGGGGGGGGGGGGGGGGGGGGGGGGGGGAGAGAACACAAGTGTTCTGCAAATGATGCTCTCAATACACAATGTATGTCTACAATACCCTAACCATTTCATTTATAGAATGTTAGGTTGAGGTAGGGCAAAATGTGTAACTGGTGCAAAAAACATAAAAGCCCAAAAATGGCTAAAAATGTGTGCACCCAGCCAGGCTCAAGAAACGACCGGCCGGACACGTACTAAAGTGTCCGCCCATGCAATCTACATGATGTGCGATGGGTGGCCAACCCGGGACAATCACTAGCCGTACACATGGCGAAGCAACGATGGTGTAACTCTAATAGGCATCCCTAGTGTTTCTGTTGGCTGCTCTCATCCCTAGCGTTTTTCTTCACCATAAGCAGGGACTGCCAGGTAGATAATGGGCAGCGAGGGCATACCCCTTGCGTTTTTCTTCTCGGAGCATCTACAAGGAGAAGATATGATCACCAGTATGCAGCACCACAGCAAAGGTGCAGGCACCAGAGAGGAGGTTCCATGCTCTCGACACGAGACATGTTTCCCTCTTTCTTTAAGTCTGTTCTCTTGCTAGGAGGAGATACCGCCAACAGGAGGCTAGGGCAGCCCATGTGGAGACCGTGTCAATGGTCTCGAGTGCAGGAGCAGTTGGCAGTGTTAGTAGCAATTGTAGTTGTGTACCTCAGGTCTATCCATAGGCCATGTCAGATCTATGCCGGACCACCCTTGGTCACTTGCATAAGCAGCTTGTTATCGGCATGAAGAGCCTTTCCCAGATCTCTCTCTCTCATTCTCAGATGTCCTCTCTTTCTGCCTCATACTACATAGTAGCATAAACATGCCAATGTTGTCGCTGTATACTACTGAGTCCACTCCTGAACCCTTAAGAGGGAATTCCCAAGCTAGATCTAAAGTAAGAATAATAGGCAAACAAAAGCGCTGTAAACCAGCTCACTGCACCTGTACAAGAAGGGAAACCAGCTCACTTGTCCATTCGTCCTTCCCTATGAAAGGAAGGTAGAAGGTCAACATGGAGTGATGCCTGTTGTCTACATAAGAAGCAGAACCCTAAGACCTATGAAGCACATAGGGCTAAGACCATTGCCACTCATCTCAGCTGTTGCGAATTCCCAAGATAAGGACTTGCAATCCACACAAAAAATTATACAAGGGAGTTCTTATGAGAGTCAAATTATCATGGATCTTTGCATTCTGTACTTCATTCCAAACAAGGATCTGCGACAAAAGCCTCCCACACCAAGAAATAAACCAGGAGCGTGCCACCATTGGAAGAACGAGTACCCTGAACACGATGAATCCCTGGAACCAATAAAGGGATACTGTCAAGAACGTGGAGTTACTCATATTATGAGTAAGCTACAGTACTAGTCTAGGTGGCTGCTCGGGCTCAAGCTGAACTGCAGGACAATGATCAAAAGAAGGGCTCAGATAATTCTCTTAACAGGTCCTTCTAGTGCAAAAGAAGGATGAATCCCATCCCATATGTGTGGATTTTCAAGCTTTGAATAAGCTCACTATCAAAAATGTATTCCTAATCCCACGAAAGTACGATTCCCTGACAATTAGAATGCTAAACATGTTTTCACTCATGTAGGAAGTGCATTCAGCTGCACATTCTTCATGTAAAACTGTGGAAGTTGGACATAGGGACATCTATAGGCACCACTCGAACTTCATGATACCATCTTTTGAGCCCATGTGATTCTACCATCGACAACTACAACAAGAAAATAAAATTGCTTGGGCTTGCTGAAATGTCATCATACACAGCATGCGAAGACCCCCTCTACCTTGATGTGGCAAAACAATTACAGAAAAATTATTGTGTAACAAAGGAAAGAAATGTGTACCTTCAAGCAACAAATGTACCAAGGGCTTGAAGTAATTAGCTTCAGCCATTTGTACCACATTTTGAATGTTGTTTGAAAGATTTCTTAACAGCCGTTTTGCGTCTTCTGCTGCTTCCTTATTCCCACTATTTGACATGGTGACCAACAATAGAATGCATCCCTGCACTTTGCCTATTCTTTCACAAATTGAAGGCTCCTCAGAAAGCTCTAAAAGCAGTGCTACTGCCTGTCTGCCTTCTTTGACATCGCGGGCTAGAGAACGAACAGCATGTTGTATTGCTCCTGCCTCGACTATCTCTTCCTGTTGACACAAAAGGTTGGAGGTCATGCTAAAAGCACAGTGACTACATCTTCTTTTGAGAAAATATAAATCTCACAATGGTACCTTGATGATAGCACTATCAGCAGCTAAGCTACAAAGAGTGGCTAAGGCAGACCGCCTGATATAGTGGTGCTTATTAGAGCTGGAAAGCAATGAACTGATGATAGGTATGAGTTCCTCTTCTTGTATCCAGGCCTTATGGGTAGAGCTTTCTTCGCTAAACCTATGCAACTCCTTCAGAGCATCAAGTTTTTCCTGCTCTACATCTGACTGAAGCTTGCATTTGGTAGCAGCAATACGGAGACGGCTATTCCGGTCACTCCAATCTTTGATGCAATTACGCAGAGCAACGTTGGGCTGGACATCCAACGAACGTAGCTCAGCCTTAGTGATTGGACATGTCCTGTGGCCTGCACTAAACCATGCCTCAATTGCCTTTCTTTCCACTGTTTGACCTGATGCAATCTCTACTGGATCTTCCATAACCTCCTTGGTGATGGGGCAATAGAAAGGCTGCCAAGCAGGTAAAGGCTGTGCACCAATTGAGCTTCGCCGCCTGTCGCTCTCTGAGTGGAGGGTCTCTGCTTGACTAAGGAAGGCTAAAATCTGATCAAGTTGCATTGCCTCTGCTTGACTTTTTCTAAGAAGTGCCTCTTCTTTCTCCTCCTTTAGCTTCTCCAGCTCTTTCTGCAAAGATGCTGGATTGTTTGGCACACCCACTGCCCGTGCAATCTGAAGAAGCACCTCCCTTGCAGAATCCCTGCCAGCCTGCCCCTCTCTCATTCCCACATCTAGCTTCGCAATGATCTCCTCCTCTGCCACGGCTGCCTTGAACTCAACCTTTTGCATAAGCCCGTATAACTCCACAGTTTTATCCCGGGTATCCAAAGAGATGTCTAGAGTAGCTATGGGGATGAGGCTGAGACACCTACCTATCTCATGAGTAACATCTTGTAACCGTTTTACAACATCTCTACAATTGTATAAGAGAGAGATGCGGCTTTTGTTGGTGCACTCAGAAATCAGCTCATGTGCAGACTTGATCTCGAGTTCCAGGGACTCAAGAGCTAATCTGGTGGGCGGTGTATCCCTAACATTTTTTTCTTGAAGCTCTCTGAGAACAGGGTCGATCCTTGCGAGGTATCTAGAGAGCTCATTGAAGTTGGACTGCTCTATGAGAACATCTTTGGCAGCCACAGCTGTTGTGAAGAGTTGTACAAGCAGGCGCGACACCACCTCAGAGATGGGTGCAAGCAGCACATTTCCCACACCTCCCCGGAACATGCTTCCTTCTCGGTCTAGGTCCTCTGAGAAGAAGACTCACATTGCACAGAGCAATGGGTAACTTGCAAAGCTCGCAGCTTGCCAGTTTCTCCAAGCTCAACTGATCGTGGAAGCCACACAGAGAGAATTAAAGAGCACTTTATACCCTTAATGGTTGACCATCTCAGCCAAGGAGTCGGAAAGGACTGGCCGCCGGCCTGCTTGGAAGGCTGAAGCCTTTAAGGGCCAAGGCTTGACCATTGAGTCCGGGCCTTGACCTCCCTTGAGAATCCCTCCAAGTTCCGTCCCGTTGAACACTCGGAGCCGTCGGATGCACTTCATAGCCTACAAAGTGTATGCAGGCTTAGAGCGCCTTCCTGCAAGAAGGCCTGCTAAATTGGAAGGCCTTCCAACCTTCCCATAGAGCACGCATTTTAAGGCCATGCCAGTTTGCATAAATTGTAGCCCCAAAGCTTGAGAGTAATGAGCGATTGTTCCAGCTCGTTGCTCCGTGGCAAAGCTCCAATAGAGATTATGCACGCTTGCATAGCATGTGGAAGATGTTGTGGGATGAGAACCTCTCTTTATCTCTCTCTCACCACCACACTGCATCCAGTGAGCACTAACTCGCCATAAGGGGAAATGGAGCCATGCCATTAGCAGGTCAAAAGTAACCTACATTATCAGGTAAAGAGGCGAGAAGCGGTTGTAGAGGGTGGTTCAACCACCCTCCATTTGTAAAAATAGTGGAAGTCATCGGCTACTAAACATGGCCATTTGGTTGGGGGGTGCTTCAATCAACCCCCACATTGTTCTTCTGCCTTCACAACTTGTGCCATCCAGTCACCACTCTATTCGCACCGGCAAGTCAAGTTTTGTAGGCTGCAATGTTGTAGAGCTCATCGGTTGCATGCTGCAGGTGTGAGACAAAATGGGCTCTCTACAAGTGATTGGCTCTTGAAAGTGATGAGCCTATGAGGAAGATGTGAGCAGGTTTTCGAGCCTCACCATATATGTGGTAGCAGAGCGAGAACCACAGACACATAAATGTCAATCCATGGGATGTAGATAATCCGACTAGTGCATGAAGGCTATGAGAGGTTGTCAATCTCCCAAAAAAACTAGTCATAACTTACTACTCTTAAGTGTCAATCGCTACTGAGTGTCAGTCACCAAAAGCTAGTCTTTCAACCGCAAGCATACATGTGCGTTTCAGTGAGCTAAAGTGCTTCAAACAGATCCAAACTTGTTAGGATAGTAAACACGATCAAATAAAACCTCCTTAAGGTCTCAAATTTTTGATCTGACACTCGAAAAAAATCACACCAATTTTTAGGGACCTATTTTAAGCATGTTGACTTTGACGTGTAATATACTCAATAGCTTCGTCTAAGGGATCTCTATCTTCTCCTATGTTCGGCATTCCAAACGGATGCATAAATCAAGAAAAACAAGCAAAAAATAGCCCTAAGATAGTCACACAAAAACTTCATAAGACACTTACATCGAGAACTGAAGAGCTTTCACATGTGATCGCAATGTCTATCATGAATTGACAATAGCACTTCACACGACGGAGATATGAGCACAAGAAGCAAGAAGGTAGAAAGAGTACTCAAAACGACAGAGCGCTCACTTTCATATATGGCTTATAAAAACTGGCAAACTAAGTACCTTGACTTATTCAATCACAAGTTAGAATCCATCGCCTCCAACCTACGCAATAAAGGCTCACATATACAAATGTAAAAATAATAATTATAATGGTGATCGATCGTATGCGGTACCACTTTTAGTGCCATGGATTAGCTTAGTTGAGGCTTAGCTGCTAACATTTCCCCCTTCCTAGCTCGTATCATCTCCTAACACGACCAGATGTAGGTTGGTCCATGAGCTAGTTCTCTTTGGTGAGGAGCGTCAAAAGTCTTGTGGGTAAATACTGGGGACTGGAACATGTCACTTTCCACCAAACCGTGCCCTATATAGGTCCTGCCTAGCTAATAATAGGGACCCCCCTGTACCGCATGTCCGTCCTGGCCCTTGGCTTGCTGGTCTTACCCTAGGCCTAACATTACTCCCCCTTGGAGAAGCGTTTCCATCCTCGAAAACAAAAGTGGTTGTATCTTCATAAGAACACTAATGTTTTCCACAGTGGTATCCTTCATGGATCCAGCTGTTCATTTGACAAGAACACGGTTCAATAGGAGGTTCAATGAAATCAAGAATAAAATCTTGATTTTCTACATTGTTGTCCCTTTGCAATAGTCTTGTGTAATCGTCCCATATCCAACATAGCATTTAGAACTCACTTGAGTATGATAAAAAAGTTATCACAACTAAAATGTACCCAAAAGAGTAGCTCTTTTTACTTTCCATGAAAGTAACTGGCTGACGTAACTCATCAGCAATGTATAAGTCATTGACTTGTTATCAATTTTCATAAGTAAACAACCCCACCCTAAATGGTTTTTAAGGTTGAGAACCTGACTTACACATGAAGAGATTAAACCTAGTCACAAAGCTTTACATATCCTTTAGCACAAGATTACACTTGTAATTTGTCTATCCCCTTTGGATAAATGATAGTATTGAGGTGTGTTTCCAAATGTTTACAGACAGTCTTCCGAAATGACTGGTAAACAGGGATCACAATGCCTTACAACATGAATGAGAAATCAACAATGTTATAAATAACCATCTTGGTTAACTTGAAAGATCCACAAGCACCCAAACTGAGCCATGATCTCTATCAGTGATTGTTAGATCTATGTTATGAATATGCATGCTGCTCCAAATCTGCCTTTGCTAAACACTAAGGCCCATAACACCTAGTGTGCATGCGTTTAGCAAAAACAGATCCAAACCTGTATATCCATGACCATACTTGCCAATATTTATGGCGAATATGATGCTCATAGCACACATGAAAGAGGAGTGTAAATAGTTTTGAAAAGAAACTAAATACTTTCTACTGCAATCATTGGCAAGCCTTGCTGAAACATTTGAACCATAATAGAATGTGAAACATAAGTCACTTCTAGGTACAAACAATGAAACATTTTCATTTACAACACATAGCCTAGCTATATGCATAAACAACCATCCATAATGTTGTTTAGCAGCACTTGGACCTTAACAAGCTAGACTAGGTTTATGGCCACTGAAATTGTTCTTCATACGATGTGCTCAAAATGGTCTAATAAACGGATTGGACTAGCACATGTGGACTTTGTCATGACACAAAAGTCAAATAACGGGCGCTAGTGTCAGTCCCAGAGACTCATAATCTCCACATGTGGAATATGTCTCATATAAGGATGTCTGAAAAAAGAACATCCTTCAAGTACGAGATGTACTTGGGTGTGGAGGTAACTGTAAACAGTCAACGACATGAGTGAGAGGGACCCTCATTAACCTTGCTCCACGCTAGCTAAACCAAACTCCTTGAGTTTCTAGACCACGTTGTATCCCATGTGACAACATGTGCCAAAGAAAACCCTACATATAGGTCCATAACTGCATAATGCAGAAATGTATTTGTGACAATGCGGCCCAAAATTCTTTACTCTTACATGACCTTGTCATGCCGCTGAAGAGCAAAATGGATGAAAGTATTCAAGCTTATTCATCCGACCTGAAAAAGTCAAGCAAATCATATTCAAAAAGGGAATAAAACCAAATCATGTGCATATCTGGAGGTTGAACATAAGGTTCACTTACCCATAGTCACGTGCACTTTGCAAACCTGAAAGAAACCAATGGAAAAACAAGCATTAGAAACTGGTAACCCCGGGTGTTGCCTTTGCAATTCAAACCCCTTGGTTAGCTTTTGTAATGTCAAACCGCTTAGTTAGACTTTGCATGAAAACTGCAGTCAAAACGGCAACGAACATAGTCTATTGTGGTCAAAAGTGAGTGGAATCAACTGAGAAAGTTGAATTTGTCCACTACCCCTTGGTAGATTGCAGACTTATTTCCTTGAAAGTACAACTGTGTTGAGCTCAAATCATAACTCTCAACACCTATGGAGTGATTGTGTAATGGAATTGGCTATTTAGCTTGAGAGTAGCGGAAATTAATGAGAGTACTTTTGAGAAATTACTTTGTGAACATAGCGGGTGAGCATAATTGAGAATAACAACATAATCATAACAATTAGTTAACTTGGCATGAGCAATACTTTTGCAAGAGAGAGAATTGAGAGAACATGACAACAATTGAGGACTGGATTTATGTGGAGCCGGTCCCCCCTCCAATAGGCATTTGTATTATGATTTCTCCCATGAAGAGAGACTAGTTACAATAAAATCTTTGTGTTCCTTGTGTGACCTAGGTGATGCAATGAAGATGGAAAGCTTCATGCATCACAAGCATTACATAAACTTTGAAGAAAGCTTTAACTATCCCAAGCCTCAGTCCCAAGACCTCAAACACCTTTGAAGGTGGAGAGAGCTAGCAGGGAATGAGGGTAGGGAAGAGGAAGAAGAAACATTTCATAGGAGAAAGAATTAGTTCCTCACTCATCATAACTCTTCTTGCTAGCATACATAATAGCATAGTAATGAAGATGGAGAAGATGGCAAGCTTAAGCATTGAAGCATGGCTCTTGGTTGGATTTGCACTTCATAGCCAAGAGTGTTGGTGTAAGCTCTCAACCTCTACTTGCTTGGAGAAGGAGAGGGAGCTCTTGCACTTTGCATAGCACACAATGAGAGTGTGTGTAGGTGAGTATACCCCCTAAGCAACCCCCTAGCTTCCTTTGGTCGACCCCCCTTGTAGCTCATGCTTGAAGCTCATTGGGCCCCTCCAGGCCTAGCCAATCACAAGCAGGAGGCAATACAAGCAACAAGGGTAGCCTTGGGACAAGTGTCCCCCTTTCCCCTTTGAGAGAGAGGACTTGATAAATCCAAAATCAATTAATTAAATCTCCTAATTTATCATTGGACCCCTTGGGTGGCGAGCCAATAGGCTTTTTAGGCACACCATGAGGGTAACATGGGTAGGAGCTTGGCATGTGCCCTTACTGCCTCTTAAGGCTTGGGGATACCTTGAGTATGAGTGTGTGTTTTCTCTCACTAGCCCCTACAATATGGGATCGCCCCCTCTTATGTAGGGTTCCTTTTGACTTTAGGTGCTCAAGCACCTTACTCATCAAGCATGACAAAGCACTTCTAGCTTGGGGGTCTTCCCACAAGCATATCAAGCAAGCACAACAAAGCACCTCAAGCACTTAGTCATCCAGCAGGACAAGCACCTTAATCATCCAGTAGGACAAGCACCTCAAGCACCTTAATCAAGCACGACAAGTACCTCAAGCATGACAAGCATCTCAAGCAGGACAAGCATCTTGAGCTTGGGTTGGGTTCTCACCTCAAGCTCAGCCCTAGCTTACCTAAGGTCAAAGGACTTTTACACACATTATTGGAGGTATTCAATGAAACTAACCCTAAGGTTTTATGCTCCATTGGTTAGCCTTGCTCTTTGATAGACCATCTCTCATTTGGGTCCCTTTACCATTGGCCCCGTGTTGAGATAGATCTATGAGCACATGTCTATATCTTAACCCTTGTTTCCGTTTATTCTCCCACATTTAATGATCAGTTTAATATGAGAAAATCAATTGGGTTGGTTAGATATTAGATTTTATGACAGATTGTGTATTAGTTGGGCTTACCCCTGAAAATACCACTCCTAGAGACATAATCAATACTGCAACAACGAAGCAACAGATCTTCTGAAGTTGGAATCTTATCCACAAATAAGCCATGAGAGAATCTTCTGACTCCATGAAGAGAGGAGAAAAATGTCATATACCCCCAAAGAAAATAGTCATACTAGGTATTCTTAGGTGTTTACACAAGAGATTACCTACGTGGAGGCTCTCTTAATTGTATCCATGTCTTCCCATGAATCAATTGCTTGATAGTTAGGCCATGCTTACTTGCTACCCATAAAAACCGTCAATTGGATTGGCTGCACTTTGTGCGTAGAGCCAATGATGTAAAGTGCTCACCGTTGTATACATATACAACGAGCGGAAGCCCATCTAGCATTGCCAACTCTTTTTGGATAGAGTAGTTGATATTATTGCGAAAGCGTATATAATTATGGAATGGACGTACTGCCATCTTATTTGCATACCATGCATGCATATTAAAAGAACATACCTTGTCTAAATACATTAGCTATGATTGAGGAATTAAATAAAAAGAAATTAAAGGAAGTTACCTCATTCTCAATTCCCTTGGAGCCCATTAAGCCAATAATAGGTCTATTAAAAGGTATTCCTAATGGCTTCAAAAAAATTAAAAGGTGCTCTTAATTCAAAGATTCCACTCAAAAACAAGAAAAACGATGCATTAGTCTATAACACATAACAATAGGCAATGACGAAGCACATAGATTTGCAACAATATTACCTAAGAAAGATGAATACAACATTGAGAGAGAGAGAGAGAGAGAGAGAGAGAGAGAAACACTAAAGAGAACTTCGAAGAAAACGCTAAAGCAAAAATGAAAGAGTAGAGAAACACCTATTTATATGGACACAAAAGGTCTTTTGACTTTCCATCTTCATTTGTCTCTTGACTTTCCACCTTCATTCATTTTTTGACTTTCAACCTTCGTCTGTCTTTTCATTTCCTAAACTCATCCTTCACTTATGCACTTAATATCTTTTGAAATAATTTTTATTTTTTTGAGATTGGGGATACCTTTTAATTTTTAAATTAGGAATACCTATTAGAGACTACTCAATAGCATGGTCTACTCTCTCCTCCCATAATATCATCCCCCTTGGCATTATAGTCCAGGATAGGGGTTCCTAATGGCTTCAAAAAATTTAAAGGTATTCGTAATTCAAAGATTCCCTCAACAAGAGAAACAATGTGTTAGTTTATAGCACGTAACAACAAGCAATGACGAAGCACATAGATTTGCAACAATATTAGCTGGGAAGGATGGATACAACATTGAGAGAGAGAGAGAGAGAGAGAGAGAGAGCAAGGAAAACGCTAAAGATAAGAGAAGAAACCACTAAAGGAAAAATGAAGGAGAAGAGAAACACCTATTTATATGGACACAAAAGGTCTTTGACTTTCCACCTTCATTTGTCTTTTGACTTTCCACCTTCATGTGTCTTTTCATTTCCTTAACTCACCCTTCACTTATACACTGAATATGTTTTGAAAGAATTTTTATTTTTCTGAGATTGGGGAGACGTAATAGGTCTTGGTTGTATTAAAATTTAATCTTCGAAGATCCCTCCATAGAATCCGAAGTCGCTACATGATTTCCCGCTCATGCATTGCATGCATTAAAAAATAAACTTGGAGTAATTAGCTACATCGATTCGTCTCGTTGAATCTCAAGCCTTGCTCGGGTGCCTAAGGCCTTGTCATAGCCTTGCTAATATCTTCATATCAAGAGTACTCCATGCCATAAGATATGGCTTTGTCCTTGGTAGATTCTCTTTAACAAGACATGCAAAACACTCTTGAATTTGCAAATCTTCTCTCAAAATTTGCACTTTGCGGCCTTTCTGCATATGTTGTTGTGCACCATGCCGAGTCTTGCTAATGTTGCGATTGTTGGGTGTGTGCCTAGGGTGGACATGCACCCTTAGACAATTTTATGGTGGCCAAGGTTAAGACCAATGGGTGCCCGTGTGAGTATGAAGCCAAGAATTGGCTATGGTGTCGCATAAAGTGCACCGAAAGGAGTTCCTGAGAGAGAGTGAGTCGTGTTTCTTGCTGGCCTTTGCTACAGTGACAAAATTTCTTCAGCAAAGTCGTGCCACCCCAACAAGATATAAATTACTCGATTTGGTGAGGGTCAATCTCCCTCTTCCCTCTCTGAGAAGCGGCCTTGCACACGATTCTTGTCGGCCTGTCTTGGGCCATGCCCACATGGCCTGATTGCCTTGGGGGAGAGAGAGATCCATGCATGGAAGCTTTACGAGAGAGAGAGAGAGAGAGAGAGAGAGAGAGAGAGAGAGAGAGAGAGAGAGAGAGAGAGAGAGAGAGAGAGAGAGAGAGAGAGAGAAGCCATGCAACTATGTTTCCTTGACTACTCTTCCATGAGCTCTGATTCCAGTGTAAAGACTAGGGACTGAAGCATGCCACTTTCCACCCAACCGGCCCTACATAGGCCCTGCCCAGCTAATAATAGGAACCCCCTATACCACATGTCCATCCTGGCCCTTGGCCTGCCCGGTCTTACCCTAGGCCTCACACTTTGCAGTTGAAATGACTTAAGATTGTGACTCTGTTCCTTTGAGTGATTTTTTCCTTGGGGTGTTCTTGCTAGTTAGACATTGTTCCTAGAATGATGGGACTCCAAAAATCTAGAATTCAAAACTTAGTGCTTGTTTTCAACTTCAAATTTAACATAGTGACATACAACATGTTTATAGGCATAGAAGAGTCAGAACTTGTAAAGAGTGAAAATTGATCTGTTTCACTGGTATCATGATACTGAACTTTCTCCGCATTAGTTAGGCATCCATATGCCCTTGGTGATGTACATAAAGTCTTAGGTAACCCTTGGAGCATGGAAATCAATCTTGGTATGCATAGAGGTGAAGATCCTATAGAACCCATTGGTGATGAAAATCCCCCCAACTCTGAAGATTAAACCACTATCGCGACACTAAATAGTCTTGCCCCACACATTCCCTATGGTCTATAGAACACATACATGCATTCAAAAGTAAATTTGAATTTTGAAAATTTCCCATTGATAGTAGATTTGATACGAAATCTTTAAAATGCCGATTGTTATCTTTGTGTAATGCTCCCATGTCCATTTTGACCCAAAAGTGACAGTAATGGGCTTAATTCAAAGTTCGCAAAGATAGTAGTGCGATACAAATGTAGTTGGTCAAAATAGAATTATTTGGCTTTAACTTGTCCTCTGAGCTCTTCGAAATGCCTTAGATGTCTCTCAAATGAACTCCTTGGCCTTTTGCCTTTTCATATGCTGCCCATTCTCATTGATGGAGCATTGTTGTTGACCTTGAAGCCTAAATCGACTATTGGCAAAGCATAGTTGAAACATGTGTGTCCCAAAGTTGATTATTTTTCCATTGAACACTTGTAGTAAGCCCCCTAAGTCTTGTTGTACCATGTAGAAGGAATATGTACAAGAAGATAGTGGTGAGAGTTTCTATAGTAAGGTCTAAAACCTAGATGACCAATAAAAAAAACCCCGGTGGAAAAAAAGTGCCTTTGTATGTGCTCTTATTTAATTTGAGCAATGAGCATTAAGTACATGTTCATGCAAGGTGAGTGTGTGGGAGAAACAAACGAAGTGTATAATGCAAGTACCAATTATAGGACACTCTATATGTACAAGAGAATTTTAATATAAGCATACCGTGCAACAATAGAGTTGATGGGTGATTCAGGGAACAAAACATAGCACATGCGACATCAAAAGATATCTCAATAGCTTCCACTTTTCCAAGAAGGGTTTTCAATGTAGAAGCTTCTCCATTCATATCTCATAGTGCTAAGTGTGTGAGTGTCTTTTGGACTCTCCCCCTTCACTCCTCCAAACTTAAAATAGATAGAGTTTGACTCTTATGCTCATCTATACCAGCATGAGCAACCAGACTTAGATACGCTCAACTCTATCAACTTAAGTAGTACATAGAATATCTTTGACTCTTAGACCACAAAATCTATTACATGGAAATTTCGGACTAATGCCTTGCTCATTTATTGACTTAGATTCTTGACACTGACTGTTCTACCATGTATTTTTTATGGTAACTTTGACTTACCTGGTCAAGTTCGGAAACCCAATGCCAAAGGTTCTTAAGATTCAAGCATATGCCATTGTTTTGGTATTTGGATGCCATCATCTTGTCCAATAAGTTGTCATATTCCTGCTTCTCTTGGTTCTTTTGTTGTATGTTGGTTACACTTTGCGAAACAGGTTTTGGAAGTTGCAACAAGGATTGATGAAGCCTTTTTAGCATGCAGAGTCTGGGTTGAAAGGTCATTCTTATATATACATAGTTACATACATACACATATATATATGTCTGCATGTGTGTGTGTGTGTGTGTGTGTGTGTACAAGGCTCAAATAAATTAACATTGCTTTGTGTGTGTTTTCCCTACTCACATCTCTCTCTCTCTCTCTCTCTCTCTCTCTCTCTCTCTCTCTCTCTCTCTCTCTCTCTCTCTCTCTCTCCTTTTCTGCTTGCCTTCCTCCCATGGATTGCATACGACAACACTTGACATAGCCTCCAAGTCCCAATAGTGGTATCAAAGCACAAGGAGGTCCTTGTTGCTGATGGAATTCTAGAATGCTACCTCAGAGCGCCAAGATTCGTGGTGTAGACGTGGTGGCCTTGACGATGATTGTAGCTCCAAGCTCGTGGTTGGTGTCTTGGCAACATAGCCTTTTAAAATGCTACTCAAGTAGGGGCATTTTGAAACGTTGATATCCAACGACATTCACGTTGCACAGGAGTCCTCCCTCTGACTTCTCTAGATGGTATTGTTAATTCCTTGCAGGAAGAGGAGAAAAGAGCATCCCATGCTACTTCTTCTATGGTTTCCACAACATCTGTAGTTAGTGGATGCACTTCTACCTCAACTTGAACCAGACCGTCCACTAGTACTAGATCTTGTGCTCTTTGTGGACAAAATAATCATCAAACAAAGGATTTCTTCATAAAAAATCCTTGTGTTCATTATGGTAAGATAAACCATTCTTCCAATGAGTGTTTCAAACAGAGAAAAAGTCAGATAAATATTGTTGATGGTGATGCTCAAGCACAAATAATTATAGTTGAAAGTGATGTCCTTTAGTTTTTCAGTTCCTTTATGCAGTGATAGTCAATAAATCTTTTACGAGTTATAGTCAGTTTTGTTGAGTTCTTGTTGTCCAACTCTGATTATTGTCCAAGGGAATCACACACACTCCGATGTTGTTGTCAAGGGGGGGCTTCAACTCATGTTTTAGGTGGTTTGTGGACTCTTCCATGGTATGTAACAAGCCTTTGTCACTGGTTGGCTTGAGGGGGGATTGTTAGGTTTTCAAGCCCGTGGGAACTACTCTTGTGGTGGACACATGCATACACTCCTTTAGCATGCATAGTCTAAGTTTAAAGGTCATCCTTCTATATGTATATATATATATATACATACACACACACACACATATGTACAAGGATCAAATCAATTAACATAGCATCGTGTGTGTTTTCTTTGCTCGCAACTCTGTGTGTAACATTTAATGGCCTAGTAACTTGTGTGTAGTGGAAAATAACACATACATAATGAGCATTTCATTAAGAATAGATTCTTGATGAGCATAGCAAGAGTGCTTGGATGGAGAGAGCAACAAAATCATAACACCTAGTTAGATAGGCATGAACAATACTTCAAAAAGAGAGAGAAATTAAGCTATTGACAACAATTGAGGATCGAATTTACATGGAGCCGGTTTCCCCTCCAAAAGGCTTTGTATTGTAGGTTTCCCCCATTAAGGGATACATTTTTACAATACAATACTTTGTGTTCCTTCAATAACTTGCTGGTGCAATGAAGATGGAAGCTTCAAGCACCAAGCTTACACTTGAAAAACACAACATCAATTCCCTCACGGTCTCAGACCCAAGACCTCACACACCTTCGAAGATGGTGAGAGCTAGCAGGGTATGAGAGTAGATCTAGAGGAAGAAGGAGTATTCTTACGAGAAAGAAGTATTTCTCCTCACATAATCACTCTTAATAGCTTGGTAATTAGCATGGTAGAGGAGATGAGCATGCATTGGAGCTTGGCTCTTGGTTGGATTTGCATCACAAAGCCAAGAGTTGTTGGTGTAGGCCTCCCTTCTCACAAGCTTGGAGTAGACGATGAGCTTTCCATTAAAGCTTGAGAAGGAGATAGTCTTCTTTACTTCATACATGAGTTTGTGTGAGTGTGTGTGCAATAATGCCTTGCAAAAATCAGCCCCCTCTCTCTCTTGGTCGACCCCTCTTGGTATTTCCTCTTGTTGGCCTCTCATTGGCTCATGCCAAGCTTAACCAATAGACAATAAGAGGTCAAATGGAGAGCCTTGTGACAAGTGTCCCTCTTTTCCCTTTAGTCAGAGCTTATGGTAATTAAATAATTCAATAATCAAATGGAGTGCCTTGTGACAAGTGTCCCTCTTTTCCCTTTAGTGAGAGCTTAATTGAATTAAATAATTCAATTAAACTCTCATTGGACCTCTTAGTCTTCTGGCCAATAAGAATCATGCAAGCCATTGGGCTGCTGAATGCTCATTGGACCCCTTGGTAAATTGTCCAATAGTCTTCTAGGAAGCTTAATTTTCATTGATTCTTTTATCAAGTGTATTTAAATTAATTAGACTAAATTAACTCTGGCCTAATTCTCATTGGTCCACCTTTATGGCCATCCAATAGGATTTGAATGCACTTTGGGGGCAACTAGGCTAGGAACCTGACATGTGTCCATTATGCCCTTTGTATAAAGGGAGCTTGGAAGAGTGTGCGTGTGTGTGTTTCTCTCTCATCCCCTACAAAAATGACTCGGCCCCTCCTTGATAGGGATGTGGGAAGACTTTTGAGTCTTTCCACAAGCATCCAAATTTCCCTAAGGCTTGACCATTGAACATTTTATTTAATTTTGGAACTTAAGCCTTTTGGAAGTCTTAATGGGCTGAACCTTAGGGTCTTTGAATCCCATTGATGCACATTGCTCTTTTGCAGATGGTCCCTCTTTGGATCCCTACTGAGACCACTCTGCCAGCCTTACCAATATTCTAGCTTTTTCTCCCTTGGTACTTCCCCATATTAAATGATCAGCTTAACATGAGAAAATCATTTAGGAGAATTATTAGTTATTATGACATTATCTCTCTCTTGAAATCATAGTCATCCTCGACTATGAGGTAGAGACGATAAAGCCTAGTCATTAGTACGTTTGCTAGCATGTAGAGGACCCCTATTTTATCCTATGACATCGTCCGAGAATGGATGACTAGTCCATTTGGTGCTTGAGAGTGTTAGCTGCCGCAAGCATGTCTGCACATTAGTCCGTATCAATCTTCCATGGTAGAGTGACGAGCTCTACTTGGTGTTCAGGAGACGTCGTCTCCACAAACATGATCCTAAACATGTATACTCATAAACATATGCACACTATAAAGAAAAAGAGAGCCTGCTAAGACAAAAACTTTGTTCATTTAAACATATTTACATTTTCTTACTCTAGGAAATCATTGTAAGCATTGACAAGGTTTAGGTTATCCTTTAATTTTATGCCCTACATCCATCTAGCAGCTTCAAAAGGATAGTTCTTAAACTTAATAAGATACCGTCGGATAATCTTACCGCCTCTCAATACCTTGTCTTCACGGCGGAGAATGGACTCGGGCTGCAGCACCTCTTCTTGGTCCTCGATCTCCGATGGGTCTTCATTAGTTGGTTCTTGAAGTGGCTCTCCTTTGGAAGGCTTTATTAGGCTCACATGAAAAGCATTGTGTATGAGCCAATGACTGGGCAACTTGAGTTGATAGGCCATCTCATTGATTGGTCTAAGAATCTGGAAGGGACCATAGTACCTTTTTGCTAGCTTAGCATAGTACTTTTGGTATCCCGTAGGATTCTTGCCCGTTGTGTGCCTTATTTGAGCCTTGGGAAATTTAAGCAAGACCCAATCATTTTGTTTAAAGGCTTAAGCTCTTTTGTGCTTATTAGCAACAGCCTTTTTCTTTTGTTGTGAGATAGAGATAGCATCCTTAATCTCTTGGAAATATTCTTGTAGGTCTCGACTATACTCATCTGCAGCAAAGATCTTCCCTTGTACCTTGAGTAGCAAGGGACTTTTTGATCCTCCCTCTATCACCTCAAAAGTGCTTTTCCCGTGGAAGTATGTACAGTGTTATTGTAAGCATACTTGACTAAGGGTAAGTACTTCTCCCATTGGGACCTTTGATCTACTTCCGTTATATAGGATTTTAGTAGATCAAGAATTGTTAGGTTAGCTATTTCACTTTGGCCATCCGTTTGCGAGTGATAGGCTAAAGAGAAGTTTAGCCTTGTCCCTAAATTCTCAAAGAGACCCTTCCAAAAATTACTAGTCATTCTAGGATCTCTATCCGACACTATGGACATTGGCAAGCCATGGTACTTGAAGATTTGTGATATAAAGAGGGTTGCCATTTGATGGGCTTTGATAGTCTTTTTGACAGGTATGAAATGTGCTTGTTTGCTAAACCTGTCTACTATCGTCCATATTCTTGTATTTCCAAGGATAGACTTGGGCAATCCAAAGATAAAATCCATGGATATGCTCTCCCACGGTGAATTAGGGATTGGCAAAGGTTGAAGCAATCCAGGTTGCTTCCTTCTATCAAACTTCGTCTTTTGGCATACCACACATTTTGAAACATACTCTTGTATGTTTGCTTTCATGGCAAGCCAATAGAAATATGTTTTTATCCCTTTTAGGGTAGACTGAATCCCTCTATGCCCCGTATAAGGAGGAGCATGAGATTCATACATTAATTTCTCATGTGGTGAGTTAGTAACACATAGTCTATTGCCATAGAGAAGATAACCATCTTGTAGGGTAAATGGTTCTTCTTTCTTCCCTAGTGCAAAGGCTGAGATCACATCTCTAAAAGTGGGATCAATAGCGTACTCATCTATCATAGAAGATAGATCCTTGTGAGTTGCTATGGAAACCGCATTCACTCTCGGTCGTCTTGAGAGTGCATCGGCTACTTGATTATGCTTGGCAGTAATGTGAGCAATATGACAATGAAATTGCAAAAGGAAATTTGCCCACCTCATTTGTTTGTCGGAGAGCTTGGTCTGCGTCATGAAGTCCTTAAGGCTTTGGTGATCTGTCCGCAAAATGAAAGGAGTCCATAATAAATAGTGCTATCATATCATGTAGAAGTGCTAAGAGTTCCTTCTCATATATGCCTAGATCTTGTTCAACAGGGTCGAGCCATCGTTTTTTGTAGGCTATGGCATGCCCTTCTTGGAGCAAAACATCTTCAAAGTAATCACCGCATAGGCGTCGCATTGGACCTCAAATGGCTTTGAGAGATCGGACAGTGTAAGCAAAGGGTGAGAGATAAGCTTCCCTTTAAGCTTTTCAAAAGCATTGTTCTCCTTGGTGGACCATATATACCTAATGTTTTTCTTTGTTAGGTCATGTAATGGTCCCTCGATTTGTGAGAACTTTTTTATGAAGTGTCTATAGTATGCACACATACTTGTAAAGCTTCTTAGTTCATGTAGATTCCTTGGATTAGGCCATCCTTTTATTACCTCTAGCTTTGATGGATCCATTAGGATGCCATCTTGAGAGATAATGTGACCTAAATATTGAATCTCTTGTAAGAAAAATTCACTTTTCTTTTGATTAATATAAAGTTTATTCTCTCCTAGAACTTGAAATATTACATGGAGGTGTTGCTTGTGTTCGTCTAGTGAGTTAGAGTAGATGATTATATCATCAAAGAACACTCCAGTAAAGGTTCGGTGAGGCCTGAATAGCTTCTCCATCAAGCGGTTAAATGTGGCTGGTGCATTGGTCAAGCCAAAAGGCACGACAATGTACTCGTAAAGACCAAAGGTAGTGTGAAATGCGGTCTTTACAATGTCTTGATCAACTATCCTTGTTTGATGATAACCATTTTTTAGGTCAATCCTACTAAAGTAGGTCGACCCTTGTAGCTTATCAAGTAGGTCTTCTAACCATGGAACGGGAAACCTATTTTTGATAGTGATCCTATTTAGTGCTCTATAGTCAACATACATACGATATGTGCCGTCTTTCTTCTGCACTAATAACATTGGTGAACAAAATGGAGATGAGCTAGGCCTAACCATACCCTTCTCAACTAACTCATGCACTTGCCGCATAATCTCCTCTTGTGAGCTTGAGAAACTCTATAAGGAGGTTTATTAGGCGGTGAACTTCCTGGAAGAAGTTCAATTGCATGGTCATCATTGCCTCATTTAGGCGGTAGTTTACAAGGGATGTCGTCAATAAAAACATCTTGAATCCCTTGAGAAAATTAGATAACTCTAATTCCTTTTGATTGTTTATATTTTATTTTTCTAAAGCATTAATTTCATTTTGAAAATCTTTAACAAAAATCATGTAGACGGAAATAGAGCTCTTTATTGACTTATTGAAAGCTTGCTTATGTACAATGGGTATTGTGTTACCCAACTCCTTAGCATCTATGTATATATCTTTTTCCTTGAATCTAAAGTAGATTTGCCTTTCAGGGAATTAACATTGGCAGCTATGCGATCAGACTATGGTGCCCCTAGGATTACATCCTCATGCTTGAGAGGAGAGATAAAGAAGTCCTCCTTGTCCACATAGCTTTGGACATGGAGCCTCAATTTCCCAATTAAGGGAGTGATTGAGGCTTCTTGCCCCTTGAAAGCACCATCAGCAGGTAGGACATCTCCCACCTCATAGGCTTGGATGCCTAGCTTGGTGGCCAACTCTGTGGATATGAAATTATGAAAAGAATCAGGGTCAAAGAGAATGAAAGCATCATGTTCTCTTACCTTTCCCCAAGCATGGCATAGAGGAGATCCTTTGTGGTGAGCATCCTCTTCGTGGATTTTGACCAAGGTAGCTCTAGGAGGCTCATTTTGTGTATTCTTGTGGGGACAAGCACGATAGGCATGCCCTTGCTCCTCCACTTGAAATAGCGGTTATCTTTATGATAACGCTCTACCTCTTCAGGAGAGAGTTTAATTTTGCCTTTATAAACTCCCTTCTCCTTAGATTTGTTGTTGTTGGTGTTGCCTTTCGGAGACTTTTGGACATTGTCCTTCCCTTTAGGCTCGTTATGGTCCTTGTTTTTCGAGGGCTTAGGATTTCTCTTAGCCCCTTGCTGGAAATTGATTCGTGAAGCCACCATTGTATGGTGTATGACCGCAAATATGGTGCATGGCCTTTGGGAGTTGACATACTCCGCCATATCTTCAGTTAAACCCACACAAAATTATTGTTTTTTCTCTCCAAAATCCATTTGGGTTTGAGATGTAAATCCCAAAACTTGTCTACATATTTGTGAATAGATTTGTAGGGAGAGAGCTTCAAACTTCGCCATTCGGTGAGTACTTTGTCTTTGGCATCGGTAGCCAAAAATTGCTTCATGATGGAAGCTCTTAAAGCTTTCCATGTTTGTGGAGTTTCACCGTTTACCAGCATTGCCTGACAGACTTTTGAAAATGCATAGCTACATGATGTAGCTTCGAGGACTCCGTGAAGTCCTCATCTCCAAACATTGCATCGAATTGTTGGATGAAGGCCAAGAATTTGTCTGTAGCATCAAAGGTGCCATCGTAGGTAAGTAAAGAGATGTTCTTTCCTCCCTCTTTGAACTTTTTGAGCTTGGACAACCTCTTCCACGTGGCATAAGATTTCCTATGGCCTCTTCTTTTAGGTGGTTCAAGAGCTGCACCATCACTTTCTTCAGAAGAGGAAGAATATGAGGAGGATGGAGAAGAGGGTGACCTCTTTCTCGCCTTTTTCTTCCCTTGTTCCTCCTTATCTGTACCATCACTTTCTTCAGAAGAGGAAGAGGATGAAGAAGATGGAGAACAGGGTGACCTCTATCTTGCCTTTTTCTTCTCTTGTTTTCTCTCGTCTCTCTTTGAATTATGGTGTGGAGAAGTATGTGACGGTATTCTATGTTTAGGGGGTGTTGGAGAGCGTTTTGCCCGTCGTCTTCGTGGAGCCATCTCCATCGAGGTGGCAGGAGGCTCACTTCTTTCGCTTTCTTTTGATGGGAGCTCTACCGTTGAAACTCGAGTTCTACTTTGGGAAGGAGATGCATCGTCAAGTAGTAGATTTTTGAGCCCTTCGTATGGATCCTCTTCTTCTTCCCTTATCGAAGAGACACCTCTTTTGGAAGTCTCATGAGGAGGCTTCCTAGGTACTCTCTCTTCTTGGTGGGGAGTTTGGAGAATCCCATGAGTATGTAGCTGTCATTGCACTGCACCTTGGAGGGATGGATTACCCATGGCTTGTTGAATCCTAGAAACAAGGTAATTAACAAGCATAGGGACATCATCAGTAGCCTGTTCATTAGGAAAATCAAAGCTATCAACATTAATTTCACTCTCTTTACTATTATCAGCCATTCTAACAAATTTTAGGTGTAAAATTTTAAAGTGTACTTTGGCACTTCAAGCCCTAGTTGCTACTCCTCTTAACCCTTTAGAAAAGCACTCAAGCGCCTCTACCCGTGGCTCGAATATCATTAATTGCAAGGAATAGAAGAGAGGGTCTTTCACCACCAAAACAACACCGACTCCCGTCAAGCTTCTAATAGCTCAATAGTGGTTAAGCCGTAGGCAAGCCCCATAGGACTCCACTATTAAGACTATAGCTCTTGACGGTGATGCCCCGTTATTGGCACGAAGCAGGCGAACTGCAAGGCTTGAAAATCCCTATTCTACTTACTCAATTGCAATTAATAATACCAACCATTTATAGTCAGCTTGAGGACCTCTCTTCTTGAGAAAGAAAAGAGAAACCTTGTGCTCTGATACCAATGTAACATTTAATGGTCTAGTAACTTGTGTGTAGCGGAAAATAACATAGACACAGTGAGCATTTCATTAAGAATAGATTCCTAATGAGCATAGCAAGAGTGCTTGGATGGAGAGAGCAACAAAAGCATAAGACCTAGTTAGATAGGCATGATAATACTTCAAAAAGAAAGAGAAATTAAGCTATTGACAACAGTTGAGGATCGGATTTACATGGAGCCAGTCCCTCCTCCAAAAGGCTTTGTATTATAGGTTTCCTCCATCAAGGGAGACATTTTCTACAATACAATACTTTGTGTTTCTTCAATAACTTGCTAGTGCAATGAAGATGGAAGCTTCAAGCACCAAGCTTACACTTGAAAAACACAACATCAATTCCCTCATGGTCTCAGACCCAAGACCTCACACACCTTCGAATATGGTGAGAGCTAGCGAGGTATGAGAGTAGACCTAGAGGAAGAAGGAGTATTCTTATGAGAAAGAAGTATTTCTCCTCACATAATCACTCTCAATAGCTTAGCATAGCTTAGTAATTAGCATAGTGGAGGAGATGAGCATGCATTGGATCTTGGCTCTTGGTTGGATTTGCATCACAAAGCCAAGAGTTGTTGGTGTAGGCATCCCTTCTCACAAGCTTGGAGTGCTTTCCGTTAAAGCTTGAGAAGAAGATAGTCTTCTTTACTTCACACATGAGTTTGTGTGAGTGTGTGTGCAATAATGCCTTGCAAAAATCAGCCCCCTCTCTCTCTTGGTCGACCCCTCTTGGTATTTCCTCTTGCTGGCTCCTCATTGGCTCATGCCAAGCTTAGCCAATAGGAAATAAGAGGTTAAATGGAGATCCTTGTGACAAGTGTCCCTCTTTCCCCTTTAGTGAGAACTTAAGGTAATTAAGTACTTCAATTAAACTCTCATTGGACCTCTTAGTCTTCTGGCCAATAAGAATTAGGCAAGCCATTGGGCTGTTGAATGCTCATCGGACCCCTTGGTAGACCGTCCAATAGTCTTTTAGGGAGCTTAACTTTCATTGGTTCTTTTATCAAGTGTTTTTAAATTAATTAGACTAAATTTACTCTAGCCTAATTCTCATTGGTCCACCTTTATGGCCATCCAATAGGATTTGAATGCACTCTGGTGCAACTAGGCTAGGAACCGGACATGTGTCCATTATGCCCTTTGTGTAAAGGAAGCTTGGAAGAGTGAATGTGTGTGTGTGTGTGTGTGTTTCTCTCTCATCCCCTACAAAAATGGCTTGCCCCCCTCCTTGATAGGGATGTGGGAAGACTTTTGAGTCTTTCCACAAGCATCCAAATTTCCCTAAGGCTTGACCATTGAACATTTCATTCAATTTTGGAACTTAAGCTTTTTGGAAGTCTTAATGGGCTGAACCTTAGGGTCTTTGAAGCCCATTGATGCACATTGCTCTTTTGCAGATGGTCCCTCTTTGGATCCTTATTGAGACTGGTCTGCCAACCTTACCAATATTCTAGCTTTTTCTCCCCTGGTACTTTCCCATATTAAATGATCAGTTTCACATGAGAAAATCATTTAGGAGAATTAAATATTAGTTATTATGACACTGTGTGTGCGCGCGCGCTTGTTCTCCTTTCTTGCTTGTCCTCCTCCCATGGATTGCATACGACAACACTCACCATAGCCTCCAAGTCCCAACAGTTAAGCCCCTTAAGGATTTCTCCTTCTTGCACCTTTGCTTTATCTCTTTTAAGAAGAAGCTATAGATATGATTTGGTTCTATGTAACTGAGTTTCCAATAGTGGTTTGGGAATCCACTTTGTTCTAAGTCCATGTGTGTTTGTATTATGCAAGTGCCTTGTAGTACCATTGACTTGATGGACCTTAGGCTTTGGTATCCATATGTGGGTGTTACTATTGTAAAAACCTTGCTTTTGTAGTAGAGGGCAAGAGATCCACTTGGTGGTTGTGTCACCCTTGGTTGTGGTTGGTTGTCTTTACGTGAAACGTGCTACATGATTGTTCTAAGTGGTTCTAGGTTGAGCTACTACTTTAGATAACCATAATTGAGAGTTACCCTTATAGAATCCTTGTGCTTGAAGTAGCTTCGTTGGAACCATCCGTTGTTGTCTTTGAATAACATTGCACCCATTTTCTATACCCCTAGCTGGGATATTCATTTCCATCAGTAGAAGGACCTTAGGCTTTGGTATCCATATGTGGGTGTTACTATTGTAAAAACCTTGCTTTTGTACTAGAGGGCAAGAGATCCACTTGGAGGCTGTGTCACCCTTGGTTGTGGTTGGTTGTCTTTACGTGAAACGTGCTACATGATTGTTCTAAGTGGTTCTGGGTTGAGCTACTACTTTAGATAACCATAATTGAGAGTTACCCTCATAGAATCCTTGTGCTTGAAGTAGCTTCATTGGAAGCTCCTGTTGTTGTCTTTGAATAACATTGCGCCCATTTGCTATACCCCTAGCTGGACTATTCATTTCCATCTTGTTGTTACCACCTCAAACTTTGGAACCCAAATATGCTTACCCTTGTGTTGTTCGTGATGGTGCAGAGCAACATTCTTCTTGGACTTCACATTTGCTTTTGTTTCCTCCTTTTGGTTGTTACTTTCAAAATCCTACAAGATGATAGGGTGTATCCCTTTGTTGATTTTAAGAAAACCTATATGCTTGCATTTCTCTGGAAGTATCCTAGTGCTTGCAATGATTGCCTTGACACATCTATCCTGTCGGTCTATCTTCATTATGTGGTTGACTTGATGGTATCCAAACTAGATCTGCAGCTTGAATATCAACCAAGGGAATTTGAATGATGGATACTTTCGTTGATAGACCGGCCTTTTGCTTTGAACCTATGGACTTATCATAGATTGCATTACATTGGTTGTGGATATGTGTTTAGAAGATTTTGGCAATGTGCTTGTCTCCGTAGGGATGTTTAATAGTGTTGAAACTACAAGTGAAGGTGTCGAATCAACTTTTTCCCTTGGTGGAAAGAATCCTTCATAAATGTTTTCTGGGTCATCAATAGCTACTTCTTTCCACTTTCCAAGTCTTTATCAAAGGTAACTTGTACCCGAGTAGAGGTTCTGAGCGAGCTTTGGAGTGAGGTTTTTTGGATAGTGCTTTACTAACCAAATCTAACAAAAAAGATCTCTTTGAAAGCTTACTCCAAATAAGTATGGAGAGAGCTTAAGCTTGCTCCATACTCTTCTCTCCCTCTTTCTCTCTCTATGTCTTTCTATCCCTCTCTCTCTCTCTCTCTCTCTCTCTCTCTCTCTCTCTCTCTCTCTCTCTCTCTCTCTCTCTCTCTCTCTCTCTCTCTCTCTCTCTCTCTCTCTCTCTCTCTGCACCTAAATCCCTTCTCCCTTCTCACATTGTATCATAGCATAAGCGCCAGACATGTGAACACCCCAAATTCAATAACTACTAGAATTGCTCATTCAGACAATCATATAACTCCCATAACTTCTCATTCAGACAATTGTATTCGACACATACCCTCAATAGTGAGTTGTTGAACATTAAACACAACATACTTACAACGTCTCTCATACTGACTCAGAAACAGACTCGCTCATAATCCAACACACATAAAAAACAAAGAATACACAACATTGCGGAATAAGACACTTCCCGTCATTATCAGGGAATCAATTACTACATCGATTTAGGGCTTCGGGGATTTTATATAAAACTTTGATTTGAACACCTTTTCACATCTCATCACTTCCTAAGGTTCCTTTAGGCTTGCTTTATCTCCTGCTTACAGATGGCACAGCCCGATGGTTGATTTGCCAAAATAAGATTTGAATCCCATAATCCCTGATCAAACTTCACAATGTGTCAAATGCCTTTTTAAAAACTTTTTCTTTAAAAAAAAAAAAAGACAAGTTCAGGTAATTCTACTTATACACACTGAAGTGCCTGGAACTTAATCCAAGTTTCAGAGCTATATAAGCATAATCACCTTTCCCTTCTCCCACATGGTTCTCGTTTACCCATTCCAACCTGTGAGGAAAGGTGATCTTTGCAAGTGGTGCAAGTACATCCTACCTTCCCCCCCCCCCCCCCCCCCCCCCCCCCCCTCTCTCTCTCTCTCTCTCTCTCTCTCTCTCTCTCTCTCTCTCTCTCTCTCTCTCTCTCTCTCTCTCTCTCTGAACAAGCTTTCTTAGCGAGTTATTTTGGTGAAGCCATAGAAAAAATCTCACTCCATGGAAGAAAAAAAAACTCACTCAATAAGCTCAGTAAGCGAGCTATTTTTGTTAAGCCATAGAAAAATCTCGGTCCATGAACAAAAAGGTAACTAAAAAAGCTTGCTATGTACCCATCCCCCAACCTTGAGATTATATGATGCATAGAAATGTAGAGTCCTTCAACTACATCAATGAGGTGAACATTAATATTTACTTAAGTGTTAAGACAATTGTATAATTGGTAACCACTCAAAAAGGTCTATACAGCTTTGGAGCTAATCCAACTTCTCAACTAGTGTTTTTAGTCATGCTCATGTAGGGAAATAAACTAACAATTTGCAGTTGTTATAAGACATGATATCGAGATAGAACTTTGGCCAATAGAATAATGATATAAATGTAGATCAACAAGGAATCATATTGTGTGTGTGTGTGTGTGTGTGTGTGTGTGTGAGAGAGAGAGAGAGAGAGAGAGAGAGAGAGAGAGAGAGAGAGAGAGAGAGAGAGAGAGAGCCAAAGATGAAAATAGGGCTACTCACCATGTTGCTTGCTTGTGAGCCTTTATAGAAGTGTGTGCTTGCTTATGCACACTCTCACAAGTGTGTGTGTGTGTGTGTTAGTGAGCTTTTTGTAAAAAGACAAATAGACATATGGATAGACCCAAAGTGTGGGAATTAGGGTTGGAAGGATGAACACATAGCTTGGAGAAGATGAAGAAGGTCAAGGCACACAAGAGAGAGTATAGTGCTTAGTGCATAAATAAAAAGATAAGATATCTCTAGAGTGATGGCTGCGTATACAATGCACGGGGAAAAGACCTCCTAGTGAGGGAAAAGGTGCCACGATAGTCCTAAGTGTGTTCACACACATCACTACCACACAAATGGTAACAAATACCCTCTCTAGGAGTGATGCAGTAAGCAAGAGTTGGCACATAGTGTATAGGGAAGTGCCATGCTCTAAGGACATAATCAATCCACAAAGGGGAGCAAGCCCAAAGCTTTGTGTTCAAACTTCTCATGAGGCAATGCCTTTGTGAACAGATATGCAAGGTTGTCATGTGTCGGCACAAAAGACGAGTTGATCTCCTGCTGAGAGTCTTTCTCCGACATAGTGATAATGCACCTCAATGTGCTTTGTGTGACTATGAAAAATGGGCTCCTTGCGATTTCCAATGCACTCCAACTATTAATGTAGATGATGTTGGCAATGTCTAGTCCAACACCCAAATAAGCCACAAGGCATCTCAACCATACACATTCAACCATCACTACGAAAATTGCCATATAGTTAGCCTTCACGACTAGAAGTGGTCAGGTTGCTTCTTGCTCAACCACGATATACATGAGCTATTGAGCACGAAACAAAAACCACTTGTGGACACTCGTGTGTCGTAACCACCAACTCAATCCGCGTTTGGAAAATCATGCAAATACGGGGATAGTTATCCCCCCTTGGGATAAAACAACCCAAGAAATAAAGTGTCACTCAATTATCAAAAGATCCTTTTGATAGCCCTCCGATGCTTAGACCCTGGGCTATGCATAAATCTTGTGACCTATGAACTGCAAACCGATAACTGGTCTAGTATTGCATACATAACCAAGGCATACCCAATAGCAGTATAATAATTAGTGCTCATCTGCAAGATCTCCATAATCATGAAGACTCAATTTCAAACCTTTTTCCATTGAAGTAGCAATAGGTTGTAGCCCTCAAGTCTAAATATGGTAATGCCTCTATGTATCTTGCTTGACACAAAGCAATATCTTCATCAAACTGTGTGTGAGGATAAGTGGTGTAGCCATTCCATATTGTTGGGGTAAAGAGCCACCTCGCTATGGACTAACTCCCTACACACTTACCATTAACTCACTTATCCTTCTCATATGAACAATAAAGGAACCAAGCACACATACAATTCATAGTGTGGTTCCACCCCCAAACCAAACCTCTCCTCTCTCTCTCTTATTCCCTCTCTGTACACACACATTTTGCATTGTTGCACTCCAGAATTGGTATCCAAGAGAGCAATAGCCTCCATCTGCTCAGACCCTCAAGGAGTGGCTAAGACTCAACCTTAGTAGGTCCAAGAGCAGGAAATCAAAGATCTACAATAAATCAAGCGATGGACATGGAAAATATTTGTGCAAAAACAACATTAAAGTGAAGCTTAGACAAGCCAACAAGTAGCACAAAATCTTGCAAGGTAGCATTGGAAGCTCAAGAAATTAACGCAAAGTAAATCTTGGCCAAGTAGTGCAGGAAATAAAAAACGCAAGCAAGGTATTTTCTTGACAATAGCATTAAAAAGAGGGGGCAACCAAAGTTTGCAATAGAAAAAGGAAGCAAGGAAGGAGAGATCGCACACTCATGTGATCTTTAGAAAGGGAAGTAATTCTTAAATTTCTTGGATTTTTCTATGTGTGAACATTGCACCATTGCGAACTGATTAGAAAAATTCATTACCATTGAATAGGAAGCATTTGCAACAACCACTAGACCTTGTTCATAACGATGTCTGTGGTCCTCCCGACTAAGCCTCTAGAAGGAGCTAGCTATTTTGTGACCAGTATAAACGATTCCACTAGGAAGGTATGGGTTTATCCTTTGCATCATGAGGATCAAATTTTCTCTACTTTCCAGGAATTCTTAGCATTTGTAGAGAATCAGTCTAGCATGGAGCTAGAATGCTTGAGGACTGATAATGGTGGAAAGTATGTCTCAAAGGAATTTGAGGATTTCAGTAGCAAGAGAGGTATTAAGAGACAACTTACTGCTCCTTATACGCATAATGAGAATGGAGTTTCAATAAGGATGAATCAAATGATTCAGAAGTGAGTCACAACTATGGTTTCTATGGAAAATTTGACTCAAGTGTTTTGGAGAAAGTCAATACTGAAAACATTACATATCATTAACAAGTCACCTAGTATGCCGTTGAACTACTAGATTCCCCAGGATCATTAACATGTCACCTAGTACGCCATTGCATTACTAGATTCCACAGGATATGTGGTCCGAAAAGAAGCCACACTATGATCATTTGTGTGTCTTTGGATGCAAAGCATATGCACATGTGCCAAAGGAGCCTCAAAAGAAGGTAGACCCGAAGTCATAAAAGTGTATTTTCCTTGGTTATGGTGCAGATAAAGAACTAGGATATCATCTTTGGCACCCAAAATCTTGTAAAGTTATTTGTAGTTCACATGTTATCTTCAATGAGTCAAAGATGCACAAGAAGCCTATCCAAGAGGTTTGAGTATACAAAGGTCACATTTGAGGACATTGTCTTAAATTCAATCAAACTCAAAAGACTAGTGATGCACTTTCCACTAGCACTACTCCAACTGATAGGGTAGAGAGCAATAGTCAGCTGTTGAGACAATCTAGTAGAGCACACCAAGCTGCTTAGATTTCTATAGAAAAAGTATTTTCATCATGGTTTTCCTAAGGTGGTCAATTTTGATAGAGATTCACGTTTTTGTAATCACTTTGGATAGCTTTATTTTTTGATTGAGGAAATAAAATGGAACTATATCTGCCTTCCATTTTGAAAATATTTTCAAATTAAAGCCACAAATTGTATAGTTTTGGACCTCTTAAGGTGTTACAAAATTAACAACCAACAAAATTGGGGTGAGGAATTACCTTTATTGTATTTGCTTAAAACAACACTAGGCACTCTACCACTAGAAAATCCCCCTTTTGACATTGTTTATGGCCAGAAATTTTCCACACCTATTTCAAATCTTGGATATAATTTTTTTGAGATTGATAGAATATCTAGCAATCATAGCCAAATCTGCTTTGGCTCGATTTATTCAAAGACATGAAGCTCAATACATGAGAAGCATTAAAAAGAAGCAAAGACCGATGACTTATGAAAAAATCCAATATGTATGGCTTAGAATAAAAAAAGGAACCTTAAAATAGCCCAAGGTTAAGCTTGTCCTTAGATTCAATGTGCCTTTCAATATCATTCAAAAGGTTAAGGACAATGCTTATAGGGTAAATTGTCTCCTCATTGGCATGTACATGATTGTTTCCATATAAATTTACTATGTCTAGTTAGAGGCAATCTTCTTGTTGCAATGATGTGATGTTGTTCAACCATATCATACATATAGCAATATCATAGGTATGATTATCATTTGTTGTTTAGCAATATCACTGCTAATTGGTAAAGTATTAGACCCCTCTTATTAAGGATTCAAGAATTAGTTCTTGCTCATCATTATCCACCGGTCACCAATCTCTATCACTCATATTGGCAAGGGTAAGGTATGTAGGGGAATTATTACGTAGAGCATTGATCAGCACAACATATATGTGTAGAGCACTTATGCTGATTGAGGCAACAATCAGCGTAACATATATGTGTAGAGCACTTACACTGATTGAGGCAACATATATTTGTAATTTTTGGGCGAGTTCAGTTTTTTGTTGGGAGTTCAGGAGAATGGATGCTTAAATTATTCAACTTCACTCACACACACACCCATCAAACCTCTACCCTCCCACAAATCAAACACCAAAGTAGCAAGCATAACAGAATTGTCTATGTCTGTAAGAATTCCTAGATGACCATAATGTCTATAGGACATCTTGCTTTCTAAACATAAGATTGGAGAAGAGAGTTTCCCAAGTTTCAACTTTACATAAAGATGAAGATTGACCATGTGGCCAAATCTTGGGCAGTTTTTGAAGTGAGACTAGTTAAATAATAATTTGTTACGTAAATTTACCTTAGATATGTTGATGGTGAGAAACATGATCTATAGTGTGATATGTTAATTGATAGATGAGTAGATGAATACTATAAAGACTCCTTCACTTTGGGTGGTCTCTACTTCTACAATAAAGAGAATACTTGAACCAAATCTATGTTAATAGGATACTTGTAAGATGGAGGGTCTCACTTGTACATGGGGGTGGATTGGGTGCAATCTATACATACAGTCTTCTTCATGTGCTCATCTTTATTTTTGCATGCCATCTCTACGATTATCCATTTTGTGTCTTCATATCATCCCATGCAACATGTTGAGATGAGCATTCTTGTTTATAAGCTCTACATGAGGGAGATTGGTTGTGGACTCATGTGTATAATGCTTGTAATTCTCTGAATGAGAAGCTATTCTTGCTTCAGGGGAATACAAATGATAGAAAATCATGTGAGTTAGAAAGGAAAATTTGCAAAAATCTTTAGTTTCAACCTTTATTAATCTAACCTTGTAGATACACGTAGATGAATATAAAACTGTATATTGAAGGCCTTAAAACATTTTCTAAGCCATTGGTAAATTCATTTTGATGACATCATTGATGCAAAAAGCTTTATTTACCATCAACATTGTTCAATCATACTTCTAGGCAAGAGGGGTCCACTATTAAGAACCCCCCTATATTTCCTATGTTCACAAGGTGTTTGAAAAAACCCTCTACTAAATGTTGACATGAATATAATGCCCCTCTTTTTGACGAATTAATGATAATTTTCTCAAAATGGATTAATGTTACAAGGTGAGCACCCTTGTGTTGTATGTGGTTGGAATTACCATTGGGATAGTTGGCGTGTAATGGTTAACTACGATGCTGTCTTTTATTCTTATTGATAGTGAAATGATGATGTGTAGATTGAAACTCTGTGAACTGAGCAGAAGCCACCAATTAATATCTCTCGGCCCAAAAAATGTGAAGATACTTCAAAGTCCAAAGAAGGCAAATGAAAGCTAGCCATGTAAACTTACTGAGCACAAAATCCAAAACTCTCCCCACTTAGCATAAATAAAAAAACAAAACCTAGCACCAAGCAATTTGCTACAAGAAATAATTGATATCCTTTGAACCTGCAACCCGCACTTGAATAGCCCCTAGGATCAAATGGGATAAGAAGGAATTGCCCAAACATTGGAGCAGCATAAAACCCTTCTAGTAGATGCGGATGCAAAAACCCATAATGCATGCGTACTCTGGAGGATTCACGTAACATAACATCATAGCTTGGCCTCAACACCATACAACCATGTTGAATTTGCCTCAAAAAGTTTCTGGATCCACTCGGTTTGAAATTCATATTCAACACATAGCACCTGTATTCTTTGCAAAACATGGAAACATGTCCTAAATTAAGAGAAAACATCCAAACCCTGTCGGTAATTGGGAACAAAATTTTTATTTTGGTATGCACACAAGAGCAACTTCTCCCTTCTATTAGCAAACATAAGATCCCTATCACAACAAGGGGAATATAATAGAAATGCCATATCGCACATATCCTCTGAAAAAGACAGCAAGAATACTTTGGAAAATTTGATTGCTTTGTCACCTCGACCAATGATTCGGCTCACTGACTTCACCCCCTCTAGCTTTAAGATTTTGATGCGTGTGCTGGTATTCCATTCCCACATCACCCACTTCAACACATGGAAGTTCAACATTATTCTTTGCATCTGTAAACTTTGGCACATCGCTCACACATATAGACTTGTCTATGCATAAATTCTCTACCTGATCATCTTCAAAAATAAATGTGCCTATTGGAAACCCATCCTCCCTGTGTAAAACCTGTACCCCCTGTAAATAGGCATTCCCATCATAAGAGGTATCACCACATGTTGGACCATATACATGTAAGTCACGTAGGGAAGAATCAATGATGTCTTCCTCATCCTGTTCAACAACATCACCATATGCATGCACTTCCTTGACAATACACATAGGCTCTTGCTTTTGTTCATATGCGATGATACATCCATGGTATCTTGAACAGTTTCCAGATCATGACAAGCTTCTCCTTTCAAAATCAAAGACCCTTCACATACCTGTATATAATCCAAATGCGTAGTGTCGCTCATTGAACAAGAAACATCTTTATTAATAGCTTCACCTAGGTTGCTAATGGCATAACCATAAACTTTAGATAATTGTAAAAAATCTGCATTGCTTTCAATTTTTCCCTTCAATTTGTGCAACATCTCCCAAAGCATCTTGCTCTACAGCTAATTTTGCACATACTTGTTTCCAGAATTCTTCATAATTTGGTGCTTGCTCCATTTACCTTGCCATATGTTCATTACCAACATGCGAAAGAGCTTCCTTCCTTGCGTCATCCGGTTTGCTAATGGCATAGCCATTAGCTTTGGGTTTCTTTGAAAAAATTTCACTCGCTTCAATTTCTGCTATTGATGGCTCTTCATCTTGCTCAATATCCCAAAGTGGATTATCCTTTAAGAAAAAAATTGAAAGACCTAATTTAGCATAATCTGCTTCAACTACATCTTCATCTTTATCATAAATTAGCTGCTCATCTTCTAGTAGGCATGCATCAAACACAGCTTCTGGTTTGGCACTAACAGATATGAGAACACTCGCAACCTTTGTATAAAGAAGAGACTCCTCTAATTGCAAAGCTAAAAAATGTGCACTTACTTAAAAAATAGCCTCCTCAAAAGTCTGCCAACAATCCAACATGCTTTAAACGGCCCATGCATATACTCACAAGATCTGGACGACGTGGAAAGCGCTGGGCTTCTGGCTGTGAGAGAGTTGATAGATATAGATACACCAAGATTGAAATAGAGAGAAAATTGCAACATAGATTCAACCCAACCTTGATTTCATTCAACTTCCCAATATATGTACAAAGTATGGTCAAAATTGACCCTCAATATTCATCAAAATTGTAAAAGAACACCCTAGGTATTGAAAGATCCCGAGCACTAGCATCAAAACGCACTGAATTCTCGTTGCATGGCCCTCCAACCGATCATAAGGTCGATTCTTGCCCGTTGCATGCTCAAGCCGACACTGGCGACATGCACTCGAGCATGTAATGATCACATGCTAGCCCTCTACCAGGCTTTACAGTCCAACCTTTCTGCCCCAATGCTCACCCACAACCCTACCTTGTTAACTTTGTCAAGTTCTCATCCCAAATTTGAGGAAACAAAGTAGATTTCAACCCTTAATTAACGTCTCTTATTCCTTGTCTTTGATCATTCTGCATCTTTGTACTTGAAATTGTTTTCTTGATCCCCTTCTTATTGCCCATAATACTATCCTTCTTTGTGCGCTCCTTCTTGCTCTCCTTATTGCCGAGAGGCTAAACATCATGGCTTGATTATGGGAGTTTAGGCTTGATAGCTATGGTAGATTAGGGAGAGAGAACTGAGGAGATATGGCTATGAAAGATTCTTCATGATGGCAAGGCGAGAGATAGCTTCTGGCCCACAATGGAGTTCCTCCCCTACTTTGCATGCCACCTCTCTCCCAGATCGAGAGAGATTCTCTGCTTCTTGCTCCCTTAAGTCAAGAGAAAGAGAAAACCTTCTTCCCTTGCTTTGCTTGCTTATTCCCCCGTTTGCTCCTCCCTCCTTTGTGCCTCCTCTCTCCAAAGTAGAGAGAGAGAGAGAGAGATGTCGGGTTAAAGGCCTAAATAACCCCTTTCTATATATTTTTATACTTTATCCAGTTCACATTGAACCTGGACACATTTTTTTAAAGTCACTTATAATAAAAGTGGGAAAACCCAAAACTCAATTATTGAGTTTTTCCCAAAAACGTGAGCTCTCCTACTTCTGGCTCCAATCCTGCACTACATCACGACGTGCACCTACCGGTACCTTCTGCTTCACGCTTTCAACTAGTATCAAAGCCCTAGGGTTTCAAAATAGCCCTGTGCATTCTGTTGGACGGCGAGTTAAATTTTCTCTCCCTCGTTCAATTTCGCTTCCATCGGGAAGTCCCTTGCTTACGGGGTCGAAAAGGTCATCAAAGCTGTCAAAACAGTTCAAAACAGACTGTTTTTAGGTCAAAACAGGTGATTTACAGGTTATTCTGGTCAAAACAGCAATATGTAGGTGTACCAAACTTGTGGGATCACATGTATTGATGTTTGTCGTGACAAATTGAGCTAAAAGCTGTGTACAGGTGCTTGAAATTGTTTCGGCTGAAATTTCAGATTTGGACTCTTTCATGTAAAGAAACTATGACTCTTTGTATGCAAAGTCTTGTGGTTGCAACTATTTGCTGAAATTTTCAGCCTATTGCATCTCCCTTGTATACACACTTGTGGTTGAATTAAGACGGCTTCTTCCTCTTCCGCGTCTGACACTAAAAGTTTGATGGAAATCAAACGGTTCGATGCTCAAGGCTTCGATCTTTTCCAAGAACGCATGCAAGGTATCCTTTTTCTTAAAGGATTGTGAAGATGCATTGGAACAGAATAAGCCACCAAGTTTGTCTGACGAAGAGTGGGCCAGGTTAAATAAGAAGGCTATGGCATACATCAAAATGGCTATCAATGATGACATTCTGACGAACATCAAGCGTTTAGACTCTGCTTATGCAATATGGCAAAAGCTAAAGTTCGATTATAAAAACACCATACTTGTGAACCAGATGCATTTGATGCGTAAGTTGGTGAATATGCAGCTTGATGACTTGAAGTTAACTTCTGAGCATTTGAGTGCTTTTACAGGTGTGTTGAGCCATGCAGGATAGTGGGCTTCAGCAATTTGATGATAAGCTAAAAGCTATTTTCTTGCGTATGACATTGCCAGATACTTGGGAAACTTTGGTTGTCTCCTTGAGCAACAATCCCACCTTCACTTATGACGGTGTGAGAGGGTCTATTCTGAATGAAGAGATTAGACGCAAGTCTAGTGGGGAAGGTGGCAATTCTGCCTACAATGCAAGAGGTAGAAATCAAAAGCGAGATGCAGGCAACATGACTCATAATAGAAGTAAGAGCAATCTACAAAAGATAAGGATGTCACTTGTTATCAACGTGGCAAAAAAGGGCCACAAGAAACCTGATTGTTGCAGGTATTTCAAGAAAGAGCAGGAAAGGAAGAAGGAAACACAAGATAAGAAGAAGAAAGATGAGAAGAAAGGGAAAAAATCAGTAGGTGATTCCTCCAGGGATGCTGAGAATGCAAATGTATCCTCTAGTGTGGTTATTGAGAAGTTGTTAGACGTTGAGGAATTCTAGTTGCGACTTCATGCCCCTCAAATTTGGTGATAACTAATGCAGAAGACATGCTTATCTCAAAAAAAGATGTCATTGATGCATTGCTTAGTGCTAATGATGGCCTATCCCAGTCATGGATAGTGGATTCTGGTGCTTCATTCCATGTGACTCCATCTTTTGGAGTGTTTTGCTACACATGCTGCAGGCAATTATGGCAAGGTGTACCTTGGTGATAATTTTGCTTGCAATGTTGAGGGAATGGGTACTATGCGTTTGGCTCTTAACAATGGTCAAGAGCTTGTGTTGAATGATGTCAGGTTTGTACCAGGCATTAAGAAAAGTATGCTATCCGTTGGCCAATTGGATGCACATGGTTATACGACCATTTCTGTTGGGGGTTCATGGAAGTTGCTCAAGGGCTCTATGCTTGTTGCAAAAGGGTCTAAAAGAGGTACTTTGTACTATCTTTGATGCAAAGCTTTTCCTGGCAGGTTTCTTGTTGTTGTTGAAGTTGCTTCACACACGGAATTGTGGCATGAGAGACTTGGCCATATGAGCCAAAAGGGTATTGAGGTGCTTTCCTCTCTGAAGAGGGTTGATGTAAAAGGCAAAAACTTGGATTTTTGTAATGCTTGTCTGTATGGAAAGCAAAAAAAATCTTCTTATTACTTTGGTGTCTCTTGCAAAGCTAATCCTCTTGATCTTATTCACTCCGATGTATGCACTATGCCTGTTAAGTCTTTTGGTGGTGCATTGTATTTTGTTACATTCATTGACGACTGTACTAGGAAAGGATGGGTGCATTTGTTGAAAAGTAAAAATGAGAATTTTGATGCTTTTAAAAAGTTTTATGCTTTTGTCTCGACGTAAAAGAGTACTAAGCTTAAATATCTCAGATCTGTTAATGGAGGAGAGTATGTATCTGCTGAATTTCAGCGTTTTTGTGATGTAAATGGGATTAAAAGTGAGTTGATAGCCCCTTATAATCCGTCTTCTAATGGTGGGGCTGAGAGGTATAATCGTACTTTATGTGAGAGAGTGCATTGCATGCTGTCCACTGCTAATCTTTCCCAAGAGTTTTGGGGGGAGGCATTGAAAACTACAGTTCATATTTGCAATCGCTCTCCTAATAGTACGCTGAAAAATGATATTCCAGAGGAGGTTTGGTATGGCAAACCTGCCTCTTATGATCATTTGAGAGTTTTTGGCTGCGAGGCTTTTGTTCATGTACGCAATGACTTGAGAACGAAGCTTGCTATGAAGTCCATTAAAGGAGTCTTCCTCACTTATGGGAAAAGAGGTGAAATGGGCTATAGAGTGTGGTTACCTTATTTTAGAAAGGTAATACGCAGTAGAGATGTAGTGTTCAATGAGGCAAAATCGCTTAAGAATGCTACACAATTTGATACTGACAAGAAAATAGTCAGATTTCAGCCTTTTGTGCCACCCATTGATGTTGAAAAAGAGCCTCATGATGCATTATCGCAAGCTGAAATTGATAATTAGCCGGTTAACATTGAGCCAGAAGAGGTAGGACATGATTTTGATGCTCCTAATGAAGATGGACAACCACCTGAATTGGCTGAAAATGATTTTCAGCAGCTGATAGAGCTGAAAATGAGTTGCGTCTTATGATGTAGAACCGTTGCCTGAGAATGGAGATCATTGGGTACGCAGGTCAACTCGTTTGAGAAGGCAACCGCAGAGATTTAATCCCTCTTTGCATCATCTAATGTTGACAGATGAGGGTGAACCTCTTACTTATAAAGAGGCTAAGTCATGTGAGTCAAGCAGTAAGTGGGAGCTTGCAATGCAAGAGGAAATGAAATCCTTGTATGCAAATGATACTTGGGATCGTGTGCCATGCCTAAAGGGAGAAAGGCTCTTCCTAACAAATGGGTATACAAGATTAAGATTGTGGATGAAAAACCCAAGTACAAGGCAAGATTGGCTGCAAAAGGATATGCACAGAAAGAAGGAATTGATTTTCAAGAAATCTTTCCTCCTGTTGTAAAGCTTACAACTTTACGTGTCCTTTTTGCTCTCGTTGCGGTGCTTGATTTGGAATTGAATCAAATGGATGTAAAGACAACGTTTTTGCATGGTGACATTGAAGAGGACATATACATGAAACAACCTGAAGGTTTTGTAGTTCCTACACGTGAGGAACTTGTATGCAAACTGAAAAGGGCTCCGTATGGTTTTAGACAATCATCACGCAGTGGTATAAGAATTTTGACACTTTTATGCTGTCTCAAGGCTTTAAACGTAGCCATGCAGATCATTGTTTGTATACAAAAAGGGATGAAGATGGTAGTCCCATCATTCTTGTTCTCTATGTTGATGACATGTTGCTTGTCAGGAAACATAAGACAAGTCTTGATGCTCTGAAACCTAAGCTAAATTTAACATTTGCTATGAAGGATTTGGGTGATACAGAGCATATTTTGGGCATGCGTATTAAAAGAGATAGGAAGCTGAAATTGCTGTTTTTATCTCAAGAAAGGTACATTGCAAAAGTACTTGACAGGTTTAATATGGTTGATGCTAAGCCTCTTGGAGTACCTTTACCTCCATACACTAAGCTTAACAAGGCAGATTGCCCAAAGGATGAGGTGGCATTGAAAGCAATGAAGGGAATCCTTATGCATTAGCTTGTGGTTTACTTATGTATGCTATGGTTGCCACTCGTCCCGACATTGCTTATGTAGTGGGAGTTGTTAGTCGATATACGTCGAATCTTGTCAAAGCGCACTGGGAAGCTGGCAAATGCATTCTAAGATATTTGAAAGGTACACAATCAAAGTGTATTTGTTATACCAAAAGTGACTTAAAGTTGCAGGGATATTGTGATGCCGACATGGCAGGTGACAAGGATACTAGGAAATCTACTAGTGGATATGTATTCGCTATTGCTGGTGGTGTAGTCTCTTGGTGTTCCAGGTTGCAAAAAATTGTGGCATTGAGTACTACTGAGACATTTTAGCCACAGAAGCTTCAAAGGAAGTGATTTGGTTGAGCAGACTTGCAAAAGAACTTGGCATGCATGCTCATACACCCTGTTGGGTTGTGATAGCTAGAGTGCTATCTATTTAGCCAAAAATGCCATGTTTCATGCGTGTACCAAACACATAGATGTGCGGTACCACTTTATACAACAGGTATTGGAGGATGGTCTAGTCACCTTGACTAATATCCATACACAGGATAATCCTATAGATGTTCTCACCAAGAGTCTTGCTAAGGCTCAACATGAGCATTGCATACAGCTGGTGGGAGTTGGTTAACTTAAAGGCGTCATTTATGCCTTTAAGTGGGAGGTTGTTGGGTTAAAGTCTTAAATAAACCCTTTTTGTACATTTTTATACTTTGTTCAGGTTCACATTAAACCTGGACACATTTTTTTAAAGTCACTTATAATAAAAGTGGAAAAACCCAAAACTCAATTATTGAGTTTTCCCCAAAAACGTGAGCTCTCTCTCTCTCTCTCTCTCTCTCTCTCTCTCTCTGCTTCGATCTCTAGCACTAGCTCTCTGCTGCTCTGTGCCTCCTACTTCTTGCCCCAATCCTGCACTACATCACGACGCGTACCTATTAGTACCTTCTGCTTCGCACTTGAGAGAGAGAGAGAGAGAGAGAGAGAGAGAGAGAGAGAGAGAGAGAGAGAGAGAGAGAGAGAGAGAGAGAGAGAGAGAGAGAGAGAGAGAGAGAGACTCCTCTCCTTTGCCTTTGCAAGCTTGATAGGTTTTCCTCGTCCTCGGAGCGAGCTTGGCCCCTTCCCCTTCCTCCCTTCCCTTCTTTTCCTCGCTTCACAACACACTCCTCGAAGCCCTAACACCCCCCCCCCCCCCCCCCCCCCCCCCCTCTTTTGACTTTTGCCCATCAGTCACGTCGCCGTGACTTATGTGGCATATGATTGGGCTCGATGATGTGGTAGCCATGTCTGATAGGGTGGGCCGTTTCCTGTTGCACTGCTCACTGATGATGCCCTTCTTCAACTCCTATTTATATTTAAAAAAATAACCCTTAGTATCTTGTTCAAATGGGCGGCCATAAAGCCCCTCCCCTTGGGCGGCCCTTTACTTTTTGGGGTGGGTGGCCCTCAAAGGGCACCACATTGGGCACACACATCGACCAAGGCATCACTTGGGCACAACTTCCTAACCACCTTTGCGCTGCCATATTGAGCATTCTCCGGAATCAATGCTCTACAAGAGACGACCTTTTTGAAAGCTCATCAGGAACTCGATGTGCTTTTGTAAGGGCACCACATTTGACTTACATAACGACCAAAGCTTTGCCAACCACATTATTTATTATGTATACAAATTCAGGCATTCTAAAGTACCATATTTGGCTTGCATATCGATTAGGACATTGCCCAACATAAATTTTTGGGTACATATCGGTCAAAGCATTGCCAAAGCACCATATTTGGCATGTATATCGACTCAACGAGTGGCGAGCTCAGGTTTAACTGTATGTTGAACTAACATGGTATATTAAGTAATTATACAGTAGACCCCTGGGCTTCTAGATGAAATTACCATTGACATTAACCGTCAAAACTTGCACTACTTTAGGCTCACCACATTTCTCTCATTTTACAATTATTTTAGCTCAATGTATATTACAAATTTCCATAATCTACAACTCAAAATTAGACTCCATTACCAACTAACTTGCCCATGATTGCTAGAGGGACTAACTTCACCCTTTGGTAAGATCATTCTACATTATACTTGTGCTTCCTCTAGCGACTAACTTGCCCATGATTGCTAGAGGGACTAACTTCACCCTTTGGTAAGATCATTCTACATTATACTTGTGCTTCCTCTAGCGAATAACCCCTCTCCCATCAATCCATATTTAACAAAAACTTATCTTCCAACAATTCCCACTCTAATTGCCTTGATCTTCTAAGGTCACCATCCATAATGTATGTATAACACCCTCCCCAACAGAGTCTTTTGACTTACAACTAAGTGTTTTTGAAAAGACCTTAATATGGACCCATGATGATTAAAGGGGTATTTCTTGTTTTTTTATGTGTTTTTGGAAGGGGAAGCGATAGCTGTAAAGATCTCCACCCTACTCACACATCTGCAAAAGTCTCTCTCTCTCTCTCTCTCTCTCTCTCTCATGAACTAGACTTTGCTCACCTTTGTTGCATACTTTGTGAGGTGGTGATCACAAGCTACAACTCCTCAGGATTGCTCATTGTGTCACAACATAAAAAGGTGCTATGATATACAATTATAAGCTTGAGGTAGTGGTTGGTGATGTTAAAGAATCAGGTAGAAGCTTGTTGTCCAACACCAAGGGCTATCATGAACGTCTAAATGAAGGCTCGTAAATAGTTCACCAAACATGCTCCCTTGTTATATTTTTCACCGATTTTGTCGCTAAGGCCCCTGTCAGACTAGGGCACCCGCCCCTCTCTCTTCATGCTCGTGGGCACGCAAATGCAATCACATGAGGATTTTCAGAAAAAGACCGTGCGCAGAAGGCAGCCAGTCAACGCTAGCCAGGTGGTTGGGTATCCGCTTCCTGCGCTTACTGCCAGAGCTCGAGTCCTGTAGTCTTGCTTCCCGCCTCGCCTTTTTGCAGATGGACACCTATACAAAAAGTTGGCCGAGAGGTGTTGCCCGCCCCTTTGACACAAGGTTCTGGCCATCTTTCACTTTTGCTTAGGCAACTGGTTGTGTGCCACCTCAGATTGGCCAACGATTGCCTGCCCCAGTGTGATAGGATAATTTTTAGGCAAATAGAGAAGGGCACTGCTACTTCCGAATGCACACATTGGTCCTTTGAATTTGGGGTCGATAGAGTAAGCTGCCAAGTGCAAGATATAGCCTATGGCTCTGGGCTACGCAAGCTTGCTCTCATCGCCTCCATTGCGGTTGCCGAAATTGGCTGCCACCAAAGAAGCGCGGCCTCTGATTGAGGCCCTACGAATCAAAGTGTTCGAAGCTTCTTCTGACTCTCACCTCCAGGCTGCATGTAACCTCCGCGTCTGCTCATTCAACAACTTCCCACAAACTTACAGAATTGAGGTAAGTGTGAATCCACAGCTCTCATCTTTTGTTCAAGTACCTGCTGTGAAAAAGTTGTCGCATAAAAACAGAGGAAGCTTACTACAATACGGTTATTGGTTGGCTGTACATAATGTCTGTAATTGATCTTTAATCTCTCCGTCATTGCATAGGGACTCACCGCCTATGGGACACAACATGAGGAGATTCACACTGTGGTTTGGAACTGCAATGGCGATCTATGGACACACCTAGAGTGATTAGAGGAGGTGATGAGGAGTTTTGAGACATTGTCCTACTCAGTGAGACATACGAGAGCCTAGGGAGGGACCTATCGAGGATCCATGGATTCTAGTGGGAGTCCACCCACCTAAAGTGTGCCCGAAGGCATCAAATGGGAAACTATAAAACTACATACAACTAACCACAGGGGTGCAGTGTAAAAACTGAATGCGAAGGTAAAAAACCTCTCCTAAAAAGAGTTAAAAGTGTCCTCGCAAGCTAACTGGAGAGAGTATGATAGTAGCCTATGAAAGATAGGCACTTGCTCCATCAGCAAGTGTAGATCAAAAACCCTGAACCACCAAAAGCCACTAGTGGTAAAGAGGACAGGGAGCAACTATAAGAGCTCGGCATTGGGCTTGGGCATATGCCCGTCAACTGGTAAGATTTGATGGCATTAGGCAATGGATATATAGAAGGGAGAGAGCAGGCAATGAAGAAGATGAGGGAGACGAGGCAATTGCCATCAAAAAGAGACCGCAAGGTGGTGCCACGAGATGAGTAGCAAAGCACTGCACTGGAGCTGACAAGAAGCTATCATCCAGGATAGAAACCAATTTGCTTGCTGAAGGTGGCTCTTGAGGACCAGAGTTAGAGAGGGAACTCCAAGAAGGCCGTGAAGGAGGCTCTGATGAGCTTGTGGAAATCGCATGTAGGTCCTACGAACCTGGTAGAGCAAGTAGAGAAGCAGCAAGCCATCAATAGGCAAGCACAAACAACCCAATACGGTGAAACTAGGGATTGAAGAAAGACAAGGAACATGAGAAAGGAATCAAAAAGCATGGAAATACCTTCACAAATGACGAGGGCTATATATACTTTATATGAGTAGGTGACGGGGGAGAGTACAATACTCGGGAGGCTTATCAAACCCTATTACTAAAACCATCGGTGTGAAGCAAGGATGCCCACTCTCCCCTTACTCTCTTCAAAATATCCATTGATGAGATCTCAGATTACATACTACAAGTTGGTGGCAAGGGTATAGACCTTGAAGGTACCCCAATACATATCATGCTTTATGCTGACGACATTGTTTTTGACCTCTAAATCACAAGAGGGCTTACACCGACACCTCAAGGCTTTTGACAACTTGTCATAGATTGGGCTGATAGTGAACCTATAACAAACTTGGACACCCCAAGTTAAGATTCTACCGCGACACAACAGAGATTCACTTAAAACTTATTCACAGATAACAAGAAAGTCGACACGGCCCGGCGCGACGTAGTTCTGTGCCAAGGGATATTGGCCCCAAAGACTGGTGCCTCTTTCGGTATTTATTTTTATATTAATCTTTGAGCAAAGTACAACTGAGCCTGCGGGTGCCCGCTCTTAGATTGTGCGTCCAGATGCTCTGAGATGTGAGCCCCTAAGGCCACTTATAAACATTACAAAGGGTTGCTAAAAGCAGAGCCCCAAAAGCATCTTAAAATTATAAGCCATAATCTCCAAATGCAATTGGTCAAAAGTTGTAAGCGTAATTTGCGAAAAGTCAGTACACTGTTAGCGCAAAAAGCGGATGTCCGTACAGTGCCACGTCAGCCTGTCCGTACACTGCCATGTCAGCAGTCAGCGCGTATCACGAAAATCAGTACAGCCACGTCAACCTGTCAGCGCAAATGGCAGGATTCCGTAGAGCCGGCCAGCCTGCTGGGTGTATGTGGTTGTGTCTGGGTGGCTTTACCACGTCACCAGTTTGTGACATACCCCCCTCTTGAAAGAATTGTTATCGCCCTGGATTACGTCTGCAAAACAGACAGAGATCATAAACTGGCTTAGTAGACACCGACTGTTAGTACCAACGCACTAGACACAACACATCTAGCACTTGTACAAAATGACAGTCACATCATAGGACATCACTCGACATCACATGACAAATCACAGAAAAAATTCATTCCAAATCACAGACCATGACCATCGGCAACGTATTTAGTAATCGCATCTAGATCCATTCCGGACCTCACTGATGCCAGATTAGCTAATCCATGAGACCGAAATGTTGTAGTCATTTCGTCTTTCAGTTCCTGCACTCAAACAAGTCAAGTACAAATCAATCATATTCTTTTCGGGAATTCCGTGTCATAAAGTCTTACAGCAGAATACTAGTCAGCCCATTAGTATCCCTGAAACCCAAAGGGGACATCAATGACCTTATTCAAAAATCGGGGTAATTTGTTGACAAAGGAGCGGAGTGTAAGGCGCAGCGGACGTGAATGTTGAACTTTGCTCGAGATGAGTGCTCCGAACTATGCTCAAGGTTCCTTCTACTCACGGAAGGGAGAGCCTTCCGTTCCTTTAGTGAGAGAGTGCAAATGATCACAAACAAAGTGGATAAACATTGTGAATGAACGTGCTGAGACTGAGAGATAGAGAGAGAAGAATACGACACCAGAAAAGTTGTCAAACCCTCCTCCGAAGGCCCTTCTCTCTATGCCGAGAGCGGTCTACTATTGATTGCACAAATCTCTACAATACGATGGACTTGCCGATTGTAAGAACATGGGTCCTACGTTCAAGGCCACCAACGGTCGGAGAGTGTGTACGCTAGGGGGAAGCTATAAGATTAGCACGGTTGGGTGGAGACTAGCACACGCATTACCACCGCCCTTTCACTGGTATCCGACCTATTTTTGGAAAAGGGGAAAAGCGGGTTGCATGTGTATGCGACGCGTTGCTTCTCTCCCACTACCTGCAGACAACGACGTCTTTGCTGTGCAGCAAAAAGAAGGCAGACACAATTTTCTGTGCGCAGCCCGCGAAGACAGATAGCGACAGCCGACCGCGGCTCCCCCTCCTACGCCCCCCACGACGCACGACTAAGGCGGGCGACCAAGGTGAACTTGACCGGCAACTCGACGGCACCGAGGCTTCCGTTGGTGCCGTTGGCTGCGCGCGTAGGAAGGCCCGCTTAACCCTTGCATGAAGGAGGGTTGAACCCACCCCATGAGGGTACTAGGCTAACACTTTACTATCAAGCTATTGAGCCTTGTTGTGTATAACAAGAAAAGATAGCACACTTGTGTTGAAATGAAAGCTAGAAGGAAAGGGAAAGCTTCAAACTTCAAGGAAGTAGTTTCACCCTTCCTTTTCACTTCTTGGAGGAAGGTAAGTTTTCCTCCAAAAATTACTTTTTCCTCAAGGAGGTAGCTTCAAAGTGAACAAAACCCTTCACAAAAACTCGTTGTTTTTGTGAAGAATCAACAAAGGTGTTCTTACGACGAACGACATGTGAAGCGCTACAATTTCCGCAAGGCGAGGTTCGCATGCAACCCAAATCGCGGAGCATAAAAAACACAAAGACTGCAAGCTTCACAAGGTACAAGTTGACGTTTTTTTTTTCTCTCTTTACATTAGTGTGTGTTTACCATGGCCAGTGAGGATATCCCACCTACACACACTTTTGATTTTGAGCACGTAGATCAAAATCAGGGTACCATGGGTGCTACTGACACTAATATGCATGACGATGATGATCTAGGAGATCATGGCCTTGTAGATATGGTTGCTTTCAAGACTTTGGAAAATCGCCAAAGCGTACTTGAACGCAACCTCTCTGCACTCAATGCAAATGTTACAAATCTTACAGAACTACCTGTGAAATTTATGAATTCATAGATGGCTCAAGAGGCCACAAGTGGCACGGCTCAAGGAAACCAAGCTCGCACGACTCAAGGAGTCCAAGGGACAAGTGCTTTAGAAGATGTAGAAGGTAGCAATGCATTACTTAAGAATATCACCATTCCTGAGTTTCACGCGGAAGAGCGTGATCGCAACAAGGATGTGGTCAATACGTTCTTACACAAATAGAGTGATATTCATAGATTGAGACACACCCCGGATATAAAGACGGCTGTGGAAACAAGTCTATCTCTTAAAGGCAAGGCCTATAAGTGGTGGATGACATTTCCAATAGATGCTCGCCTCCGTCTTGGGCTGCGTTTCAAGCTTCTTTCTCCAAAGAGTTTTTGGACTCCAATGAAGAAGATAAGAATTGGTTAGCATGGGATGCATGCCACATGTCTGGCCTCTCTTGTCACGTGCACATCTAACCCTATGTGTACGTGGACAAGCTACTTCGTGACATGGTTAAAGTCAGAACCCATCAGGAGCATTTACCAGCACATAAACCTATTTTCTCTATTTTTGACATTTTTCACTTATTATTTTTAAGTGACTTTTGTTGGGAAACTGGGTAGGGAAATTTTGACAAGCATGTATATAAGTAAAGCTAGCGCTAGTGTCACAAAGTGATGATGTGGCGGACAGCAAAAACCCTAATTTCTGCCAGAAACCCTAAAATTCCTGCAAACCCTAATTTTTGCCAAAAACCCTAAATTCCGGAAATCGCGGAGGCGGATTATTAAAAAAAAAAAATAATTTTTTTTTTTGGAAAATGATGAGCGACGCGAATTTTGCTTTTGCTTTTTTTTATTAAAAAAAAAAAAGAGAAAAGACTCTCTAAGAGAGAGAGAGAACTGATGCTTTTGATTTTAAAAGCTTTTGGGGCTCTGCTTTTGGGCATCCCTTGTAACCTTTAAATTAGTGGTGAGGGCCTCACTTCTGAGAGCATCTGGACGCAGAGTCTGAGAGTGAAACCCTAACCGCTCTCTTGTACTTTGATGATTGATTAATACAAAAAGAAATACCGAAAGGGGCGCCAGTCTTTGGGGCCAATATCTCTAGGCACGGAACTCCGCCGGGCCAGTGCAAATCTATTGTGATCTGTGAATTGTTTTGAAGTGGTTATTTGGTGCTGTCGCGGTTGATTCTTGACTTGGAGTGTCCAAGTCGGTTACAGCTAGCACTTTCTAGCAGAAGCGGTAGCAGGAACTTCGCGTTCAACAGACACCTTCTCAGCAAGACCATCTTCTCGCAACAGATCTAGCATTTTCAGCCCATCTGAAAGCCTAGCTTTTTTGCATGACGGATTAGCCCTGGCGTTTGCATTGCAGATCAGCCCCAACGACAACAAGATAGCAGATCAGCCCTAGCGTAGCAGATTCCACAACGACACAGCAGATCAGCCCTAGCGTTAGCAGATTGCTCCATGTAAGGTGCAGCGGAATGAATGTTGAACTTTGCTCAAGATAGTACTCCGAACTGTGCTCAAGGTTCCTTTTACTTAGGGAAGGGAGAGCCTTCCGTGCTTTTATGAGAAAGTGCAATGGACACAAACAAAGTGAATGAATGCTGTGAATGAAGGTGCATGAGTCTGAGAGATAGAGAGAGAAGAGAATACGACAGCGGGAAGTTGTCAAACCCTCCTCCAAGGGCCCCACTCTCGATGGCGAGAGCGGTCTACTTATGATTGCACAAATCTCTACAATGCTTGGACTTGCCGACGATGTCGACGACTACGAGGACGATAACAAGACGGCCTGAAATCTGAAAATGCTAAAGGCTGAAATTTGCAAATCTTTATCTGCTGAATTCTGACTCTATGTCTCGATGACGACGATGCGACGACGACGCGCTGAAAACGCAGATGCTGAAATCTGCGTTTTCTGGGCTGAATTTGCAAACTTCGCGGGATCTGACCGTGCGGCGAGGATCTGTTGCGGAAAGCAGAGTTACCTGGGAACGCCCCCTACCCCCGTTCCGGCGTTCCGGGGGGCAGTTCCCTTCCCGAACGATCCGAAACGTCCCGGTCCCGGAACGTCTGACGTTCTGGGTGGCCAGTGCCAACCGGAATGGCTGTTCCGGAACGCCCCCGGAACGTTCCGGAATGCCCCTGGAAAGGCCAACGGCTACAAACAAATTTGGCAAAAATTGAAAAAATTGAAGGTAATATTTGGGCTTCTTTTTGAAGCGTGCAAGGCCTCAAGGAGTCATAAAATGCACCCCCCTCCCCCTTTCTCTCCACAAGCTAATCCTCAAGGCTCAAGCTCTCCCTCTCGCACTCTCAAGATCTCTCCCTCTCAAGACTCACTCTCTCAAGGCTCAAGGCTTCAAGCCTTCAAGCTCTCTTACTCTCCCTCCCACTCTCTCAAATCTCTCCCTCTCCCTCTCCCTCTCACTCTCTCGAGTCTCTCCCTCTCACTCTCTCTCTCTCTCATCATCTGGTCATAGCAAGGTTGAATGGTCTTCAAAACGAGTTTTTTGTGAGTATTAGAGTCAAAGCACTCTAATACTCCTTGTATTTAAACACAAGGAGCTAAAAAATGCACTATTTGTGTGTTTTTTATACCTCCCGTTCCGCGCCGTTCCCGTTCCGGACCCCTAGCCGTTCCCCCGTTCCGCGGGGATCCCGTCGCCATTCCTGTTCCGCGTTCCGGGTAACTATGGCGGAAAGGTGAGATCTGCGAGGTTCGGGGGTTCTACTACGGAGTCTGACTGCTGAAAACTGAAGACGCTAATGCTAATTGAGGTTTTGTCGCGATGAATCTGCAAAACGTTGAGTTGCTTTGCTGATGAAAAAACGCTAGGGCTGATTTCTGCTGCTAGGAAAAATCTACTAAGGCTAGGACTGATCTGCTGTCGTGAAGTGGTTCTGCTGTGTTTGCTAATGCCGAAGCTGCTCTGCAATGCAAAAACGCCAAGGTTGATCTGTCTTGCAAAAAACGCTAGCTTTGATGTTGTGTTGCAAAAACGCTAGGCCATGCTGGGGGGTCCTGTTGAGAAGGTGCCTGTTGAGCAAGGTGCTCCTGCTGCCTCTTCTGCCAGAAAGTGCTAGCTCTGGTTTGCTTGTATATTATCTTGGCAAAATTGCCCTACCTAGTTTCCAACAAAAGTCACTTATAAATAAGTGAAAAATATCAAAAATAGGGAAAATGCACTGGAAAATTCCCCTGATGGATTCTGATGGGAATGCTGATGATCATGCTGTGTGCAACCGGAGGATATGCATCTACTCTACGTGATTGGTCATGCACGGTCTGCGAACACTCACAAAAGTGCCAGTTCACTTCCTACTCTAGACTGACTTGACTGAACCGAACCCTGGTCATGTTGTAGCTTGTCCACGGACACATAGGGTTGGATGTGTCACGTGACATCCCCTCCTTTTCAAAGTGAGGTATTGGTACCGAACTGTATGGCGTCGAGGGAGATCGCCTCAACAACTAGCAACGCATCTTCTTTTTGCCCTGATCACCAGATGTCAGGTGCAACGGAATTAAAATGGTGAAGATCTAGTTTTACACTTCCACAAAATCCTTTCCTTCTTTCCTTGCGTTAGTGAATACTTTGTACTTCAATGAATGTTCCTTTTATGTTCCCCTGAAGAGAGGGGTTGAGAGAATGCAATAGAGATGTGTAGAGGGAGAGAGAAAGAGAGTGAAGAAGAGAGCGACACCCGATGGGGTCCCGACCAACCCTCTCAAGGGCCCCCCACATCGTTACCGATGTGGTATTTGCTTTAGATTGCATAAATGGAATGTATACACAATGCCATACCTCAATGCAGACTCTACCGACTCGATTAGGGAATGTCGCCGCGGTAACTCCTCAAGATGAGGCACCTCCGGGGCTGATTTGATGCACCTTGGATCCTTCTCGATGTGGGAATTGCGGATGACCACCATGGGCTGATTTGCACTTCCGATGTGAGAAGGATGATGGGTTGAAAACGCAGACCTCGACGAGGCCGATGATGGACAGCAATGGAGCACTTGATTTCGGCGAGGGAATTTGCCGAGAGGAGGGATCAATGGCTGCCGAAGTACCGGACCGCATCCGTCAATGGGAATTGCTACGGATCTCTTGCACACCCGGCGAGGGATGGGCTGAAAACTGAAAAACGCAGGGGCTGATTCGTTGCTTCTGCAGCGCTTGGACTGAAAACCAAAACGCTGGCTGGTAGGGCTGAGAAGTGCCGGCGATGGGGCTGAATTTTGGAAACGCTGGCTGCTGGCTGAACTCTGCCAAAACGCTGGATGTTCCTACTGAGAAAACAAGATGCTGGCTGAACTAGGCGCTTCTTCCTTCTTGCTCCAAGTGTTGGCAGATGGTTCCCTTTATAGGTGGGGAATGGGCCTTAAGTAATTATTAAGGCCTAGGTAGTGCAATTGTCCACCAGGATTTCCAACAAATAAATCATAAAAATGATTTATTAAAAATAAGTCTACGGGGTCCAAAACTGGGTGAAACTGTCGCACATTTGCCCATCTGGAAATCCGATCGCCGCGCGGTCTGGCACGTCGGATTCCTCTAACCTAGAACTACATGCTTGACATGCCAGATGCCCACCGTAGTGTAATAACATCTGTCAAAACGCGTATACAAACCATTTATGCAAGAGGGTTCCAAACTGGAAAACCTAATCTAATGGAATTGTCCGGATATGCAGGTCCTGCGAACAGGCTCACAAAAATTCCGATAATAATCCTCCTAAGATTCTAGACATCCTTATCTAGGAAGAAGGGGAAAACTCGCTCTTGAAGTCAATGAAGTATGTCCACGTCGTACACAGAGCCATGTGCACGTGACACTAGAATTGCCAGATGAAGTGCTGCCAGTAGAAGCATTGGGAACAAAAGTTTTGCCACTCGCAGCAGAACCATAAGAAGTGGCTGCATTGCTGCTACCACCCTTTCTTTGAGAAGCAATAAAAGCGTGTTCAACTGTACACTGCGTCACGGGGATGTGGCAGCTGTTAACTATGTCACGAGGACGTGGCAACTGCTAACTTTAGTTGTTGGTTTCTTTCCAAATTCCAATGGCTTTTGTTTTATTTTTGAGACCCTCTTTTTGAAGTAGCAAACGGTCGGACATTGTATGGCCAATGTGAACGGTAGTTTCACCCGCAGACGGGAAGTGGTCGGCACTGGAATTCGTATAGTAAGAGGATGTCTAGGCTCAGAGCAAGATCATATAGGTCCCCCCGTCGCACTTAGCAAGTTGGTGGATACTAAGAAGTGAACTCAATAAAGGCCTAAAGTCAAGGTGTGACTACCAACAGAAATTATCCAACAGTTGGGCCACATTGCACTTTTGGATGCGGTCCCAATGAGGATAAATGGTCAGATGACTAGTGGGAGCCCAACAGAATCCTTTTCTAAAATTTAGGGAACTGCTATTTTGGGCCGTTAAATTTGTTCGCGTCATTACCTCCGGTATGACTAGGGGAACATTTTACAACTCTGCCGCGAAGTCAATTGAGCACCCAATCAGGAGATTTTTAGGCGGCAAACCCGAAATGGGAAAATGCTTGTAAATGCACCAAGTGGCACATTTCTGTGCACTTGCCTCATACATCAAGAAGTGGCGCCGAATTTTAGTTGGGAGGCTCATTTTTGAGTTTCCTGCCACAGGTTAAGATCTATGGAGTGCTTCCTTTCCCTCTATGTATAGTGTGGTGCCACGAGTGATGCCCTGCACGCTACACACTGCTCTCTCTCTCCCTTACGTGCAGTTAGGTGATGCCCCACAAGACGGCTTTTCATTTGACTGATGTACAGTTGTGTGGGTTCATGCGCGATTGCCGAGGCAAGAGCCTGCACAGGTACTGGGTTAGCTAGTGGCTAATCCCCCGTAGGTACAGGTGAATTCAGAGAGGTTTCACGTGAGAAATCTCGTCCGATTCAAAGGGCAAGTAGCCCTACAGGTGCGGGAGCTCGAGATTTTGCTAAAGATGCGACTGGCACACGAAACGGAGCCTAAAACAGGGAATTACAGCCTGCTGTGTATTTTTGCAGGTTTAGGGTTTCGGGACCTAACCGCCAGGAGGTTCGGGGACGCGAGGGGACCGTTGTAGAGGTGATCTGGCGCATTTTTGGGGCAGAAACCAGAGAAGTCAACGTGCTGCAGATTCTCGCCAGGTTTTGCAAAGTGTCCGTATGTATTGTGAAAGTCATCTATTGCGTGGGGATACTGACTGTGAAGCGTCCTAGTACAGTTATGTTGCCAAATCGGGCCAGAACAGGTGTTTCTCAGCCTGAATTATGCGGGGCAGCTTGTAGGAGATCACAGGTTTTATTCCCTCTGTTAAAGAATAAAGAAGGGGCGCCAATTTTGGGTCCTACAGGTTGTTGGCGTCTGCTCGGAGCATTCTAGCTTCCGAGCCGTGTGTGCGCTTAAGTGTTTATTCCCGTCACAGGTTTCCTTTGCACGTTCTCTTTGTGTGTGTTTAAAGTAAAGAATTTCGGGTAAAAGCCAACGCCTACCGCCCGTAGGGCCGGTTGCATGGTTCCATTGCCGGGATATCAATCACTTTTTCCTCAAAGAGTGAGCCTCGGTTGTTTTGGGTAAAGCACCACAGAGTGCAGGAATGCGGGATTACACTATGGACGACAAAGGGAAGGGCATTATCGAAGAGGGTTCCTCTTCGAAGGACAGACAAAAGATCCCTATGGCTTTTGAGATTGGCGAGAGCTCACGGCCACGTCAGTCTGTACCTCCTGTCAATGTGAATGTCCCTCCAGTAGTAGTACAGGGCTTTATGATTGGGCAACTAGAGGATGATGCGTTCAGGACTCAGTTAGTTGCCGCGGTGAATGTCCTTTCGCAGCTGGTGCAGAATCCAAGGTTTATGGAGTTCTTGCAAGCGCCACCAGTGCAACAACAAAATAGGCAACCTACGCCGCATACGGAGCTTGTTGAGGCTCAAGCCCAGGTTCTTCATGCGGCTCAGGAGGAAAGGGAACACTCGCATGTTACGGAGTCAGGGGCTCCAAAATAGGTTCCTCCCGTGCTAGGTGGCTAGAACGCCTATTCCACAGGTTATGCTAGTTCAGCTCGCCATCTTTCAGAGCCAGCATGCTGTCTTGAATGGACAGGGAACTGGATACCAGGCTATGCACCTAGTTTTTCCACCACCCACGGTATATCGTGGGTATTTCGAGGGTGGATCAGTGTTCCAAAGTATGGCTGGTTATGCGCGTGGAAGTCAGCCATACATGCCAGGAACAGTTTTTGGGGGTATGCAAGGCATCATGCCAAACCCCATGTATAGAAGTATCGGCATGCAACAAGGTTTTCACTGCAACCAGGGCCAGTTTAGGGTGCCACAGGGTCATGTTGGCATGGTTGGTTTTTCTGGACAGCAGCTAGATATCGCACCTCTGATGCAAAATGTGAATGGCCAAGATGTGCCGATTATGCCTACTACAATGCCCATGTTGCAGACCATTCCTTATGACAACTTGGGGGCACTGGAGAAGCCAAAAGCTTACAAAGAAGGTGGTGCAGCGGTAAAGTTCAGTACCTTCAGTAGCTTCGTGGATAAGACAAAGGCTCTCACTTTCCTCCAGCAGTTTGATACAACTTATGCAGGAGGGAATTTCACGGAGGCCTCTAAAGTCAGGAAAGCTGCCACTTTCTTAAAGGACAATGCGTTCACATGGTGGACGACATTGTTAATGCAAGGACAGGCACCCGCCACTTGGGTTTACGTCAAGCAAATGTTTGCATCTGCTTGGCTGTCAAATGAATTTGAAGCCAACTTCATGACAGATTGGCACCAGCTTACTTCAGCTTCATCCAAGAGCTTGCTGGAGTACAATAGGAGGTTTTGTAAAGCGTTACTCTCAGTGACCTCCTACAGATTTGTGCCATTGACAGAGCAGATAGAGAAGTATTGGTGTGGGCTGCCCAAAGGGCTTCGTGATTACTGTACCAAGAATAGAGTGGCTACCCTCACTCAGCTTATGGAAGTTGCGAACACTGGTCTTGCCTTGTTGAAAGGAGAGGACAATGGGTTTCCTAGCAATGATAAAGGAGGGCAGCAAAAGAAAAATTCAGCGAAGAAGCCCTTTGTGAAAACGGCTCCTGATGCGCCACAGGGGTCGGAAAAGGCCACCAAAGACAAGGATTCAGCCGGGACTTCTGGAGCGCAAGCAAAGTAACAAAAAAGGAAGCCTTTTGTGCGCAAGTCGCTCGAGGAAAAGAAGGTCCTAATGGTGAAAACAAATGCTTTATATGCGAGCAGCTGGTCACTTTGCTACCAATTGTCCACAAAGGAAAAGACCAGCTGACTCAGAGGATAAAGAAGACCAGAAAGGCCAGAAGCCTAAACCCACGGCAGGTTTAGAGCCAGACACGGTGGATGACAGTCCCAATACAGATGCCAGTGAGTTATGCAGGGCATGGGGTAAAGTTAGGGATCAAACTACACTCATCTTCTTTGATCCAGGTGCCAAAGCCAACTTTATCTCACCAGAGTTAGCTATGAAGCTGGGCATCAGAGCTGAAGAGATGGGGTACACAACAGAGGCAGGGTTGGCATGTCCTGGCAGCTCAGAGTGTGTTACTCCCATCATTGGAAAGCTGCGTCTACATATTCAGTCGTATGTGGACACAGAAGAGTTCTATATCATGCCGCTGGAAGGATGTGACACCTTGTTGGGAATCTCGTGGATGTTCCGAGTGCATGGAGTCTAAGATGCCTACAACAAAAAGATCAGTGTACAGCATAGGGGCAAAACTCACATCTTGGATGTAAAGCTTAAAGGAGAGTCAGTCCCTATTGTATCTGCTTCTGCTATCATTTCTGTAATAAAGAATCATCTTTTTGTGTACTTGATTTTTGCACGTGATGTCTCAAATAGTGATCAGTCAAATTTATCTGTGTTAGATAAACAAAGGTCAGCATTTTTGCAAAAGTTTAGTGACTGTTTTTCTGATTCATTATCGTCGCAATTGCCGCCAGAGAGACTTGAGGACCATCGAATAGATTTGCTGAACGAATGTGAGGAACAATGGTGCGCTTCACAGACAAGGCAATCAATGCATGAACCTGCGCATCCTTTACATCCCAACGAGATTGTTCTGCCGTAGGCAAAACAACTCTAATAGCAACAATCCTTGCACCAAGATCTGCCACATCCTCAACATCGCCTGCATCCTCAGAACCAGGACGCACATCAATACCTTGCACAATATTTCAGACGTTCTTTGACACAAGAACATGTTGTATCATGTAAGCCCACATAGGGTAATTGTTCCTATCCAATCTGTCCTCATTAGCAAACATCTTGAACACATCTGTGTTGTTGTTAGCCATGGTAAATGTTGCACCTGATGTGAAAACCGCCCGAAAAGAAGAGAAACGAAGCGGGAACAACACGTGCTATATAGCACAAACCATAGAAGACTGTAAGGCACCTGTTATGCAGAAAACGGCAGTGATAGTAATTTTGCAAAAAATGACGAAATTGCTTGTGCAGATGCCTGCAGTGAAAACGGAGGTCGAAATGAGCCCGAATCAAAAATCTGAGCAGATTGACCTATGAACGCTCGCCAAAGCTCATAGAAATCAGAGAAAGTACTTCTATGGGGTGAGTTTCATACCTGACATCCCCTGAAGCGAGGGGACGACCATCAATGACTTCTACAGTTGCTGGATTAGACTTCTCCACAAGTGGTATGCCTTGTTCTTTTGCAAATTCTTTGTCCATGAAGCACGCCATTGTGCCTGAATCTAGTAATGCTTCACAATCCATGTGCCTACCCGGCATATGGATCTTGACTGGTAGCATAAAACTTGAAGTGGAATCAGCGGGAAGAAAGGGACCTTCTTTTGCTTGTCTTTTGTCCAACCGGTCGGTCTCTATTGGGGTTGGACGTCCATGTTTTCCAAATACGTTGAGGCCATTGCACCATGAACCTTCATCCTTCTCTTCCTTGGACACTGTTGAGCTATGTGCCCCTGCTCTCCACACTACATACATAAGCCATTAATGCGTCGCCTTTGCTTCTCCTAGGCTGAGAGAGGTTGAAACCGTGCTGAATCAATTTGCATGGGTTCAATGCTTGATTCATGGCCCTGTTGAGGTGTATAGCCATTATGTGTCACTTCTGTTTGGGGTCGCAATGGTGCCCCAAGACGCCTCTCTTGTCTCCTCTCAAATAGTCGATTATCACATTCTATTGCTTGAGAGATGAACTCGCTTAGTGTGTGACCTTTGGCATAGTCAATAAAAGATCTTTTACGTCATCTTTTAATCCCCACCGGAATTGGCTAATGAAATATTCCTCATGCCAAGTCAGATCACAAGTGAGTTGTTGAAATTCGGATGCATAGACGGATGCAGGTCTTGATCCTTGGCGGAGATTTCTAAGTTTGGTTTCGGCAACCCTTGCTCTATCAGTATCCCCAAAGGTTGCAGAGAACTCCCGCACAAAAGCTTCAAAGTCATGAAGAAGAGGAGATTCTTTTTCCAGTAAGGGAGCAAACGAGGAGAGCCGTACCCGAGAGGAGGGTCCCAATAAGGCCTACTTAAGAGGCATCATCTGGATAACGCTCTCGTTGCATTCGAATGAAGAGACGCACTTGTTGGAGAAAACCTCTAAACTTTGATCTAGCCCCATCAAATTTTTCAGGCATGCTGACCTTCGACTCCTTCTTATGTTGTTGAGAATAGCTAGATCTTGCAGCTTGTGCTTGATGTGTGCTTGTCTCTTGAAGCTCTTGAATTTGACGTTGAAGATTTTGCAACGCCGGTCCCAAGATTAGGGGTTGTCATGCTTGAAGTTGAGCGTTACTCTTGCGAAGTTCTTGTAACTGAGCTTGGATGCTTTGCAATGCGTTGATGACACCTTCCATCGTCGGCTCCACGATGGCTTGAGAAGATTAAGAGATGGTAGTCTTGCCAAACTGTTATGAGCGCGTATAGAGCTAGAAGAGAGCAAGAGGAGGCGCTCACAATGTACAAGAACTTGGATTTGATGATAAGCTTAATATTGATTACAAGACTTAATGCTTTATTAAGAGAGCTAGATACAAGACTTGGATTACATGACTTGAGTACAAGACAAGGCTTGATTGCAAGGACAAGACTTGAACATAAGAACTAGAAGAGGGATTTCCTCATAGGAGGCTCACAACTGGTGTTGGCAAGACTGAGGGGCTTGTGGCCCAAGACCCCTATTTATACTAGTGCTTGAGGAGGTTACTTGAGGAGGTTAGGACTTTCTAGGTTCTTCTTGAGGAGGTTAGAATCTTCTAGAACCTTCTTGATCCTTCTTGTTCTTCTAGAACCTTCTGGATCCTTCTTCAACTTTCTAGACCTTTCCAGAAACTTCTAGATTCTTCTGGAATCTTCTCCATGCTTCTGGAATCTCCTTGATACTTCTAGAATCTTCTAGATCCTTCTCGATTCTTCTACAGCCTTCTAGCGATGATGTAGGCGATGTCATAGGCGATGATGCAGGTAGCGATTGACTCTCAAGCATCCATGACATTGTGTTGGGGAGCGTATGTTAGTATCTAGTTCTACTTCCACTATTGGGCACTGAGGACGTTAGTGGGGATGTCGTGGTATTTAGTCAATTGTCACAAATTGTTGACATGTCAAGCCATTGAAGAATGGAGCCAACCTGCAGATCCCGGCCGAGAAGCCGATACCCTAAGTGAAGAAGCACGACCAACACACACACACACAGATTTGCGTAGCAGCTGATGACGTGGCAGCAGTACGGACGCTACGTAAATTGCGTTGACATGCTGACGTGGCAATATGTACTGATATTTCCACGATTTGCGTTGCTGACGTGGCAGGTGTACGGATTCCCTAAAATTACGCCGGCTGATTTTCAGCATATGCTTTTGGACCAGGTGATTTGAGTTTGAGGCTTTTCATGTAAACTGGTTTTCATAGGCCAAGGGCCTTTAAATATGAGCCAAGGGCTCATTCTCTGGCATGCTCCGCGTGAGGTGCAGAGAATGGAGTATCGGCGATGTATTGAGTTCAAGCAATATAAAGAAATACCGAAAGGGGCGCCAAGGTTTGGGGCCAGTGCTCTCTGGGGTGAAATTTGGCCACTCCCCGTCTTGTGTGTCGACTATCTCTTTCACTTCAGGTTTTGTTGAAGTGCTAAAAATTTGTTTAGTCTTTTCTTTTCCGTTGGCCCGTGGTGCCCGTCCCTTGAGAGTGGCATCAGAGCTTCAGGAGTATGCTTTCCAAAGGAGTATGCTTTTTGGAAAGCATACGGGTCCTACCAAAGAGCAGACAGAGCAAACCGGCTCTTCTAAAGTCTATTGGAAATTGTATTGAAGAATCTTCGTGTCCTGACCCCGGACTTATTAGCCACTTCACCCTTACTTCATCGCATATCGGACACGCTCTCATCTTCATCGCTGTGTCTTACAGGGCATAAGCCATAAACATCACTTGCAAGAGAAGGATCCAAGATTTGTTTCGAGGAGTTGTTTTTTTCCCAGAGGCAGTGCCATGCAGTGGTGGAAGTCTATAGCTACCAAAGCACTCAAAGGACTTGGCAAGATTTCAAGAAAAGTTGTCACCCAAAGATATATACCTTCGGACATTTTTCTTCGGAGTGCAGCTTCTGGTAGAGTAGGGCATCCTAAAATGCTTGTGACGGAAACCTTTGCAGATTAAAACTTGAAATTTCTTGACATCTCTCAACAGGTGTCTCTTCTCGAGCTGATAACCGTGGAGGTCCAGTGTGATTGCTAGGTTTTGGACTACTATCACCGCTACAGGAACACTGTTTGTCCAAGAGCTTATGGACCATGGTGCAGTCGACTACAACCTTATGGAAGAAATTTATGCCTAATCTTGGTGCAGGTTTCAGGATGGAAGGCCAATCGTCTTTTCGAGCTCGATTGATGTCAAGATTGCTTTTTAAGTTTGAGTTCTATTTGAGAACTTGTTTGGTGATCCTGTTTGGAATTTGTTTGAAATGGATGGTATCTATTTCAACTTGTCCTGGTGCCGATTTGAATTGTTTGACTTTGGTTTTAATACTGGTTTCAATGATTGGTGATTTTACTCCCGGGTAGAGTATTGAGAAATGATGTTTGAGAAATGCTTGTTCATTCTCATTGCCCTGACCCTTGTGGTTATTTGCAGGAGGAGTATTTAATGTTTGAAAAGTGCTATTTTTTACTCATGGCCCGGACCCTTGTGGCTATTTATGGGGGGAGTATTCTTGTGTTACTCATGGCCCGGATTTGGATGGTTATTAATGGGAGAGTATTAAGAAGTCTGAGCAGTGGTTACTCTCAGCACCTCCAAACGACACAAGCTGCGGTCTGGGGGGCGTTTGGTTGTAAAAGGCCTCTATATCTCATGGCCCGGACCTTTCTAGGTTATTTGCGGGAGGAGTGACGAGGGAGTCGTTGATTAACTCATGGCCCGGACCAAGAAGGTTATTTGCGGGGAGGAGGGGGTGTGTGTGTGTGTTCATCGGCGGCTTTATGTTTCTGTCTTGTAACATGCATATGTGAGCATTTGTGTTGCATTGTGATGTGCCAACAATTGAATATTCCTTATTGGATGAGATATTTTTGGGAAGTCAACGACCCAAGATATCAAGAGTTTCGATCTGGAATGAGAGTCCTTATTGGATGAGATTCTTTTGGAAAGCCAACGACCCAGGAAAGCAAGAGCTCCGATTTGGAATGAGAAAACTGATTGTCCCTCGGATTATCCCTCGGAATGACCCTCGAAAATTTTTGAGCTAACTTGAGTTGTTTTGCAGATATGCTGTAATCATGGACGATTACTTTCTTTCAAGAAGGGGGGATGTCACAAATTGCTGATGTGTCAAACCACTAAAGAACGGAGCCAACCTGCAGATCCCGGCCGAGAAGCCGAAACCCTAAGTGAAGAAGTAGGACCAACACACACACACACACACAGAGTTTTGCGTAGTAGTTGATGACGTGGCAGTAGTACGGTCGCTTTGCAAATTGTGCTGACATGCTGACGTCGCAGTCTGTACGGATTCCGCGATTTGCGCTGCTAACGTGGCAGGTGTACGGATTCCCTAAAATTATGCTGGCTGATTTTCAGCATATGCTTTTGGACCAGATGATTTTGAGTTTGAGGCTTTTCATGTAAATTGCTTTTCATAGGCCAAGAGCCTTTAAATATGAGCCAAGGGCTCATTCTCGGGCATGCTCCGCGTGAGGTGTAGAGGATGGAGTACCGGCGATGTACTGAGTTCAAGCAATATAAAGAAATACCGAAAGGGGCGCCAAGGTTTGGGGCTAGTGCTCTCCAGGGTGAAATTCCGCCACTCCCCGTCTTGTGTGTCGTCTATCTCTTTCAGTTCAGTTGTTGTTTTAAGTGCTAAAAGTCTGTTCAGTCTGTTTTTTCCGTTGGCACGTGGTACCCGTCCCATGACATCAATACTATGCATGATGGAGCTGATGGTTATATTGTCTTGTGGGTGACTACCATGAGTCTACCTTGCACGTTCCTCTAAGGGTGAATCTGGGCTTATCCTGGATTCATCTAGATAAGTTTTTTAGTTTTTGATAGACAACAGCTCTTTAAAGGTTTTATGCCTTCAAGCAGCCTTGTATTTTACCTTCGGGCGGTTGTATCAGCTTACTTTCTTGTAGGTTGGCACCTTTTGGGTGCCTACAGGGGTCCAAAGTAATAGAGAATGAGCAATGTGCTTCTTTCACGAGAGAGAGAGAGAGAGAGAGAGAGAGAGAGAGAGAGAGAGAGAGAGAGAGGGAGTTTCATTGAACCAACACACTAGGCAATGAATTAGATGATTCTTGCAATGGGGGATTGAGCCCGATCCAATTATCATGTCAAATAAGTAAGAAATACCTGAAAATGACAAAATAAATAAAGAGGATCACATTGGGCATTAACTGGAGATTCATGACTTTGACAGCACCAACATCCAATGTCACATGCGCACTTCACTTGCACCACGTTGACAAGCTTGTGCTACAGTCTAGCGTCAGTCTCAGCTTAGGACCTAGCTTGGCACTCTTGTGAGCCTCTAGTAGGACGTGCATATCCAGGTCGGTCATAGTTGCATACCCTCTCTTGCACAGTACAACATTTCAGCATATAGGCATTTACCGCGTGTGAACCGTCTCTTAGCATTGCAGTGTTAGTGAATAACCTTTCATATTCCAAATCGTGGGGTTGAGCCAGAGGGCTGCCGGACCCAGCTTTTTGCACCTATAAGAGCATGCCCTTGGGCTTCAGTAGAGAGCAGAGTAGTAGTGACAGAGCCTCTCCAGAGGCACCAACAGGACCAGCATTTTGGCACTTGCAAGGCCAGCGTTTTTCCCATCAGCCATCAGCGTTTTCAGCATCCAGCCCATAACCTCGTCGCGATTGCAGTCATCGTCGCAGTACCCTCATCGTTTTCAGTTTTCAGCCCATAGCCTCTTCAGCGATTTCAGTTTTCAGCCCCTCGCCGTCCCCGACAATAGCAGATCAGCCCACATCCTCGTCGTCGGAGTACCAAGTATCTCAAGCAGTACCCATTAGCAGCAGAGAGGGCCCGTGGGAGTTGTAACTTTGCTCAAGCATTAATATAAAACAAAATACCGAAAGGGGTGCCAAATTTTGGGGCCAATACCTCTGGCACGGAACTACGTCGGGCAGTGTCGACTCTATTTTAAAAGTGTGATAAAGTGGTGAAGTATTTTAAGTGATTCTCTTGTGTGTCGTGCCAGATTTCCGACTTAGGGTGATAAATCTGCTACAGTTGGGACCCGACATGCGATGTCGTCTCTCTTTCCCTCTCTGCATCTCTCTCGTTCATTGTGTTCAGTTCAATTTCTCTTTTCAAGTAAAGTAACCTAACCTTGTGTTTGTGTGGAGTACTAGATCCAAGCTAAATCCCTAAACACTTCCGCTGCACGACATCCAATGGCTAAGGGAGGCAAATCGCTTAGGAGTTCAGCTTCTTGGCACTACATTTCACTTCCTGATTAGAGGACCGTTATCGCTAGATGTATCTGTTTTGGGATTTTTGTCCATGATCTTATTATATGTCTTTCAGGGGATTTCACATATCTCTTGTAATTGGACCTATGGTTGATTTTATGTAATGCAAAGGGTTAAAAGCCCCACTTTTTGCTCCAAAAAAAAGGGGCAGAAAACAGCTTGCACGCATTTGCGTGCACACACGTGCACACATGCATAGAGACAGGCACAGCACATAGCACCCACATTCTAACATAGAAAGAAAAAAACCCTGTAGAAAAGTAAAAATAAATAAATCAAAAGCCAAAAACAGGGGCTGACAGCCGTTTTAAGTGAATAGCAGGGCACGCAGGAGGGGGTATGCACTCACATGAGCAGTGACAGAAAAACAGGATGGTGTGTTAGTTTGGAGGGGGGGCCGTGGCGGTGCAAGGGCATAGACTTAAGGCAGGACAGCATTACTGTCTTCTTCCTTTCCCTTTCAACTCCTCCCACGCTATCTAGGTATCGATTTCATTAAGGTAAAGAAACATTCTCTAACTAGCAGGAACCAACTAAAGAGAAAGGACTATGTTTGTGTGATATGAGATCTTTGTCACATCGTTCATCCGTGATTCCGTTGCAAGTGACGTGCATTTATAGCTGGTACTTCGCTCCACTCTTCTGGTGATTAGCTTTAGCCTTTTCTATCATTCGCTTGATAGGAGTATTTTCTGTAGTTAAAAAATTGTAGTAGAGTTCTTACAATAATGTTTTAGCTACTCTAGAAAGTCATTTTCTTTGTTCTTGGCATCCTTTTGCTGTGTACTTAATGCTAAATGTCCTAAATTAACTGTGGTTGTGATCTCAAGTTTTGTTAGGAACACCAGCAATACTTGTCAGCAATTGAACTTGAAGCATTGAAGGAGAAAGTTGAGGGTAAAAGACCCGGGTTTGGCAAAGTCACCTGTGTTGTAGCTACGGTGTCTTCAAGATTTGCAGATATCGACCAAAAGATAGCTTTATTATGTAAGGTAGGAGTATATCCCCCTCTCCTCCCCCCAACCTTTGTCCACTTTTTCCACTTGTAATGGTAGAGGTGGGTGCTCACTTAATACAGCTCTGACATGGATGCAAGTTAACTGGAATCGCCGATGGAGTAGTTGAGGACCAGGTGGTAGTAGGCTCTCTGGATCTCAACAGAACGCCAAGATTACCAGATGAGATGTGTGGAAGCCATCCCCAGGTATGATGCATGTTTTCTTGTAGAATGTATTTTTGACAGCTCAATGTGTGCACATTGATTCTTTTTAAGGAACAGTTCATAAATGGATTCGTAGTTTTTTGGATCAGACAATTCAACATGCTTTTTTATTTTTTTTCAACTGAGAGTTTAAGATTGATTGAAAAAATTTAAAAGAAATTATTTCAGGTGATATTACATGGTTGACTCTCTGCAAAGGGAGACTCATAATGGGCGGATGGTTTTGTGGGGCTAATCTTTGTTGAAGTCATGCAAGATGGTCTTTTCAAAAGAGAGTTTTTGGGTGATAGGCGATTGAGGGGAGATTAAATTATTCCATGAAGAAGAAGATTACATGGTGAACACTTTGAGAAGGAAGAACATGATTTTGTGGGGCTTTCTTGGTGTACAAAAGAATGTTTGGAAGTGATGCAGGATCGTTTTTTCATATAGCCCTTCAAAGATAAGTGCCTTATGGGTGCATCTGTTTCTAGGTGAATGTTTTTTGAAGTCATGCAGGATCATCTTTTCATATAGCCCTTCAAAGATAAGTTCCTATGGGTGCATTGTTTTCTAGGTAAGCAATAATAAAAAATATACCATCGGTTCATGAAACATCGTGAAAGACAAGACATCTGCCCGGTCTATATCCCGGTGAAGTAAGCACGAAGACTGGATCTGTCGGCAACCCTTGGAAAAAGGAGTGTGACCCTGGAAATTGCAAAAGCCATGCAACTCCCCTCCCCCCCCAATGTCGCAAACCCATCATGCATGCCCACTCTAATGAACAAACAACAAACTGCCCTCCACACTGGCTGAGCAAATGAAATCCAGAAATAGTGCCTCAAAGACTCAGGCTGTAAAGTACATCTCTGATAAGTCAAATCATGACCAGCCCGAGTGCCAACAGGCAATCCTGCATGCACTGTCATCCAGGTATGAAAACATATCCTGCAGATGTTCCCGAGGGTCCAGATGCATGACCAAAACTGCTGCTGAAAAGCAGGGGAAAGGCTGATCCTGCCATACCTCTGATTGACATGGACGGTGAGGTGGATGTGATGTCTGCAAGATAAGCCTACTCCCAAGAGAGATGTACTACTAAAAACTGAAGCCTTCAAAGAAGGCCACTGCCATGCACCTTATCCACAACCTCCAAAGCAGTGCCTCCTCTGTAGTGAAAAACAAGGCTAACACGAACGCCTCTCTATAGAGCCCACCACTCTAACAGGCTGCCAATGAGAGCACCCAGCTGCTCATCAGGAGGTCTCTCTCTCTCTCTCTCTCTCTCTCTCTCTCTCGTCACCACACCAGATTATCTTTTTCAGAGATTTGGAGTTGGACCACCCATTTGGTGCTGAATATAAGGTGTTGGACCTCAGTGGCATCCTAGTTTGCATGGCATGGTTGTATGGCCACAATGGCCGTGCATATGCATTTTTTCACTTTTGATAACTCATACTATCCAAAGATTCTGCAATGGATCTAAAATAGGAGGGTTGGGTGTCTGTATTTATCAATCTTGTACTAGGCTAGTTCCTCTCTTTACATTTTTTGTCCATTTTGTCCATTTTTTTGTCCATTTTGTCCATTTTTTCACTTTTGATAACTCATACTATCCAAAGATTCTGCAATGGATCTAAAATAGGAGGGTTGGGTGTCTGTATTTATCAATCTTGTACTAGGCTAGTTCCTCTCTTTACATTCTTGTTTATTTCCCCTGGAATCAAGAACTTAAGTAGACATTTGATTTTTAGTTATAGATTGTGTGGGGATTGTTTCAGAAAGGTGTGTGTGGAGATTGTTCACAAAGTTATGTGCAAAAATAAGATTATGTGTTCACAACCAAGGATTCACCAGGCTCAAACTTGATGTAAAGTAATGGAGTAGACTCATGTCAGTAATTGTGGAGGAATGTTCTGTTATGTGATGAAGTTCACACTTTAGTGAAGTGAACTTTGAAATGACAGGGTGTGGAAGGACAGTATCGAAGGGGCTATTTGAGCAACGTGTGTGTTGCAAAAGCTTTTCAGAGAAATGGTGTTGGCACAAGATTAATCAAGTATGCACGGATGCTTGCTTTAAAACAAGGTAATCTAAGCTGCTCAAAGATCTTTTGTGTAGTTTCATTTTGAATGAATGATGCCACTGTATATTTTTCGTTACTTCTCCCATTTTTCATGTATATTGGCCTATGGACAAATTTGATCTAATGCCAAGGGTACACCCACCTTTAGAGAGAGAGAGAGAGAGAGAGAGAGAGAGAGAGAGAGAGAGAGAGAGAGAGAGAGAATTAGTTGATGTTTCTAGGTATCAGTGACCTGTACACACATGTAGCAGTAGACAATGAGAGCGCAAAGAGGCTGTACATAAGGAGTGGTTTTGTGCTAGAGAAAGAAGAAAGAGCATCAGAGGCAAGATTAATGGGACGGCCTGCACGTCTCTTGTTGTGGACGGGCCTATCAAACTGCTGAGAAAAAAACGAGCTCCAAGATTTATATTTCGGTGTTTGTATATTTGCCTCGCAAAGTGTGGCTACTTTTGTGACATATATCGATATCTTTACTATGCACAAGCTCACCAATTTTTTTGAAGTTTTTGTTTTGTTTCATTTTTTGCTTAGTGAGAAAGATATAGGTGTCAGTTTTCATAACATGGATTCTGTATGATAGTGCCCAGGTCCTTCTATTCTTTTTGGCATTGTAAAATCCCCCAGCACACGTGCATGTGCGCGCACACATGGCAGAGAGGAAGATGTTAACTCATAGTCATGTTTTTTGCCACGACCCATGAACCTGTGAGTTCACTGTCCACTGTAAGCATTTAATCCATTTTAAGCATGTGAATTAGCTGTCCTTTTTTTAAACATCCAGCAGGTTGCCTATTGGACATCCTCTCTGTCTATTCTTGAGAGGGAGCTGAGTAAATGGGCAGAGAGAAAGGGCATACGAGCATCAGGGCAAGCAGGATTCAGGAGAGGCTTCTCCACTCTCAACCAGATTCTGACACTCAGAGCTATGATTGAGGAGGGTAGACACCATGGCAGGAGGATCTACAGACTACTGTAGCTTTGTGGATTTCCGCAAAGCTTTTGACATAGTGCCGAGAGCCAGACTTATACGTAGACTATAGGACATTGGTGTGCCCGTAGAGATAATTTGGGGGTTCTTGGCTTTATACAGGAAAGTGGTAGGGCGGGTAGACACTACTGAGGGTATGTCTGACATGGTCTACTTTAATATTGGGGTGAAGCAGGGATGCCCTCTATCTCTGACTTTTTTTGGTATGTATGTGGATGAGTTTTCAGACTATGTAGAACGAGAGGGAGACAGAGGTGCTCAACTAGCAGGGACATGGATTCCGATGCTGCTATACGCTGATGATATAGTGTTGATTTCTGACTCTCCGGAGGGGATATGCAACACCATTTGGATGCTTTACACACATTTGCTCATGATAGTGGATTGTCTGTCAACCTTGGGAAAACCAAGGTTATGGTGTTCAACACCACATCACATTTGGTCAGGAGGTCAGCACCCACATTTATGTATGACCAGGAGACAGTGGAGTACACAGATGCATACACTTATCTTGGGGTAGTCTTCAGTGGACCGATGTTTTCATTTAGGAGAGTAGCAGAGACTAGACTGGCGAGAGCTTATGCCGCCTTGGGAGGATTGGAGAGGATGTGTTCGCAGATTCAGTTTCAGGAACCGCGAACAAAGCTCTGCCTTTTTGACACTCTAGTGGCTTCAGCTGTGCTTTACGGAGTTCAGATATGGGGTCCCTCAGTAGACCACCATGGCAGATCTGGCAGCACGGATGGATGGAGATGTATGGAGAGGCCTTTGATCTCTATGATTTTTCGGATGTTTCGGGCTAAGTCCTCAGTGCCACATGAGATTATCGTAACCGAGCTAGCCGCCCCACCCCTCGTGGTGGAGGCATTGACTAGATCTGTATCCTTTATACACAGTGTATGAAGACTCCCCAGAGACAGATACGCTCGGCTAGCCTGCAGGGTGACACAGCATGTTGGTATGGGCAGATGACATCATGGTTTTAGTCACATGGTTTCAGCATGGATAGATTGCCTGTGTTGCAGTACTCCTTGGATGCACCCTCCCTATCTCTCACACGGACAGAGATCTCCAGACTCATACGTCAGGATCTGATTTAGCTAGATACCAAGAGCACATGGATACAGTTGGCGCAGGAGTTGGCCACGAAGATGGCTTTCTATAGAGAGCATCTTCTCCAACTCACGGAGGATGGTTTGGTGACTAGGCTTGCATACATGGATACACACTTATCTTATGGGATACGATGTGCTATTGGGCAGATACGCACATCCTTACACCAGCTTCAGATTGAGACTCTGGCCGATTTCAAGGGGTACCAGCAGAGGCTAGGATATGTCATTTATGTCGCCTAGAGCCAGAGACAGAGCTGCACTACACATTTCACTACCCGGTATACTATGAGATACGAGGCCACTTCCACTGTCTGTTTAGAGAGGGTTTTGGACCATACTCTAGAGTCATGAGATACGAAGATCAGAGATGTCTTGGATTGTTTCTACTAGAGCTGCGTAGACATAGAGAGAGCTAGCTGAGGACATCACGGGAGAGCCAGTCTCAGAGACAGATCCCAGACTTCTTCACACGAGCCAGGGGACAGCAGAGGAACAATCATCACAGCAGATCTTAGATCCCACCCACACCAAAGGTACGCGGATCGATTGAGCCATTGAGCTAGGCAGATCCAGGCGCCCGTGACTTGGGGGGGGGGGGGCGCTCACATCATCTACGAAGGTGAGAGTAGAGGATCCTGGCCATCCTAGCTCAATATGCGAGACGACTAGTCAGAGTATTGACCATGGAGGATATTGATGAGATTCGGCAGTGACCTATGAGGGATCTCATCTGATGATTTGTATCTCATTTGATCCATCTTTGTTTCAGCTAACCCATTATATCAGCACTCACCCATCACCCCTCCCCACCTATTTCGTCTCAGTTTCAATTTTTCAGTTCTTTGTGCTTTTTGTACTCAAACACTATCAGATTCACCAATTGTAACTTTTGGTCTCATAGGTCACCTTGGCCTCTTGAAGACATTAATATAACATTTCATCCCCCCCCCCGCCCCTTTTCCCGATGTGAGCCATCTCTGGATTCTGATACACAACCACCATTTTGTATCTGTTCTCTGAGATACACACCCCCTTTTGTATATGTACCCCTCAGGCTCGTGATACCCACCTATCACAACTCTAGTAGTGTTTCTGTTTAGTTAGTCTTTTTATCCAGACCTTGTATCAGATTCACCATGATGTAATTCTTTGGTCTCATAGGTCATTTCTCATCTCTTCTTGGATCCTCAGTTCTGTCCTGTATCGGACTTATTGAAAGTAAAAATCCTTTCTCACTACTGCTTTACTAATCGGGTGTAGTTAACTTGATTAAGTAGCTTCATAGATATGGATCTTCAGTGCTCCTCACCTTTGTATCCCACCCCGTGCTTGCTTTTACCGCAGCCGTATATGCCATGTACTCGATGTCAAATCGAACACAGTAGGATCAAATAATTTGCTGCAGTACCCAAAAAATTATGGTGCGGAAGGGTCCTTCAAAGATTCATATTTTAGTCTGGTCGAATTTCTTGAGCTCAAGTAGTGCAACATAAACTGCATCGGGTTGGTTGTGGTCCAAAGTTAAGATAAAAGTAAATGCTCTTGGTGCTTTTCTGTATGACCGTTACTACTTCATATCGGCTATGCTATGGAATTCTACACATATCTTGCATGCAAAATTGAGTTCCGTCAAGATAAGGGGTCCCCGTCTATCTAGTGTACTTTCTGAATAGGAATCTTTCCCATGCTCGGGTGCCACCCGAAAAAATAGAAACCTCAAGCCAATCATTGGCTTTGAAATTAGTGCAGCCAAGTGATCAGGCTTGGACAGCGTGGGAGACTCGGTAGAGTCTCAGCCTGAGAGACTGAGCACCTGCCAGATGGGTGTCTGAAGATTGGCCCCCCTCTCCCCTGACCATCACGGTCGCTGGGGCACTGATTCCGCCTCAGCCACCGGCTGCAGCAGGTCTACCACCGCTTGGAATTTCTCGCTGCTGACGTGTCATCAATTACAAGGTCTCGTAATTCTCGCTGCTGACTTGTCAGAAGGGCAGCGACGCGTGATGGCCGGGAATGTGCTCTGGTCAGCCCATTCCACAGCACACTCCCGGCTCCCGCCGGTCGCGTGACCTGTGGAATGGGCCTCCCAGAGCCCATTCCCTACTCCTTCATGGCCAGGTAAGGCCACTAAGGGTCCTTTCCCTACACCGTCACGGGTGGGGGTTGAGGGGCAGGCAATCTCAGCCACCCGTTTACTGTCTTTTCTTTGCAAGAATCTCCTGCAGCAGCTCACCGATGATCAGCACGTTAGCAGACGGAATGTTAGGGTTCACTGGCAGTTTGTAAGCGAAACAAGTGCTGACAGATCAGCAAACGGAATCCTTCTTTCATGCTGCAGGTAACACCTCAACACGTAGAAATAAGGTCACATGGCCTCCGATTCTTGCTGCTGAGGTGGCAAGAATTGTATGGCCCCTCTCCCCCCAGCCGTGACGGCCAGGAAAGGATGGCTAGTGTCCTTTCCCTACAATCAGCTCTTCCCCATGGCTTCCGGCCTCCACTGGTCGCCATATGGGGTCGCCCCAATTACAGGGAAAGGACACCTACCCCTTATATTTTTCCTTGTCACTGTAAGTGTATCTATAAAGTATTTGAAAGCTAATGGTGGGAGGATGGACATAATTGTGCCATCTCAACTTTTTGCCTACGTTATTTGCTTAAACACATTGGATCTTCATTTCTAGTCACATAGTAACATATGGGATCATTTCTAGCCACATAGTAACACATTGGATCTTCATTTCTAGCCACATAGTAACATATGGGATCATTTTGTAGCTCTCTTAGTGTCTAGTTATAGATTTCTCTAGCAATTGCATACTCTTTTTGGGGGGGGGGGGGGCATTGGAGTCTATCCACAAGGTTTATATTTGAGTGGTTCTGTGCAATTTTTGGTTAGCCTTGTACAAGGTCCATGTCCACTAATCCTTGCTTGGTGCAATGTGGTAGCACACTTTACTTTTCCATCTCAGATTCAAACTTTAGTAGTGGGTCTAGTAGAGTTGGGGATCTTCACCTTCTCATAGATATGCCAAGGTTTCCTTAAGAATTATTTGGCCACAGTTTCAAACTTTTTCTCCCACCTTAAGCATGCCTTTGGATTAAGCTTTGAGCGAATGTGGGAAATGGAAGTGGGTGGCGAGACCCAAGGACCAAGGTGGCGTCGGTATCCTGCAGCTGGCGATGCACATAGAAGCCATGTGTGCAAAATTGGTAGTCTCCTAAATGAATCAAAGGTAGGATTGGGCAGTCATGGTCTGGGATATTGTTGAAAAAGTGATACTCTTCTCACAAGGAGGCCCTTGACAGGAGGCTAAAGTGCAAGACAAAATTCTAGCTCCAAGCTGGGCTTTTCTAAAGCTCGGAGGTTGCACGGGGGAGTTGCTAAGAAAGTGCAATAAAGCAACATTGTCTTTGGAATGGAGCGAGATCTTTAGATACTTCGAGTGCTCCATCGTACATTGGTTCCCTTGGCTACCCAAGTTAAGAGGAGGATCTCTGATACCTTTCGGAGGGAAGTTGCTAGAATAGTAAATAACAAAGGAAACTTCAAGTTGGCTCATGTCTAGGACTACGACAACTGTTGCTGTTGCTGGAAGGATGTAGACCTATTGGTGGTGCAACATGGGTTGAATCTAAATGAAAGGATTTTGATCAGCAGTCTTAGAACTTGTGTGCAATAGTCCAATGCTTGCGGTTGGGTGAGAACTCGATTGGAAAGCTTGGCATTTGCCCAAAGACAAATTTTTTGCTCTTTGGAAACTTATAGCAAGTTGATGTATAAAGCGGATTGGTTCAATCCGCTCATCAAATTGTGGAAGGTAGATTGGTTTGAAAAGAAATGGGAGAAGAGTGTAAACAAGATTTGGAAGGTAAACTGGCCAAGCTCAATGAAGATATTCGCTTGGAAGGTATTGTGGAGGGACTATCCCAACTCGAAACAAGATCCTTACTAGAGAGCTTGGCACAGATTCTTGCTATGGAATAGAAAGCAGCTTTGGAAGATCCCTTGCGTTTATTTAAAGATTTGTCCTTCCTTGCGAGGTCTGACCGCCAAAATTTGCAGATGGGTGCAGAGGACTTGGAAGGTGCTCTTCTTTAAAAATGACAGGTTTTAGAACAAAGAAATTTTGGTATGCACACAAATTACCAAAGAATGTTTTATGAAGCAAATTTGAAAATCAAGGAACATTCCGATTTTTGAGAGAAACTTTGTAATAGACCAATCCAAGGATATCGTGCATGAAAGCATGAAGCTTTTATTTATAATAGGGTCAAGAGTCGGGTCTATTGCGCAAGGCGAAGAATGGACACATGCACTAAGTTGTATGACTGGCTCGAGCTGATGAGTTGTACACCCCCTTTTGTGGAAAGGTTGTTCCTTCAAGGCACATGTAGTGCTTGAGGTTCATTGTATATCATCTTCACCCACAATTGTATTGGAAGAAAAGAGATTTGAGCCCATTTTTGTTGATATTTAATTGAGAGATATGATATTGGTGAGTCATTAAGTATGGGTTCATGGTGGGCCGTGACAATTGTATCCGACATCCCTATTTAGTGTGGTGATAAGTAGTAGTGTTGACAAGGTGGTGGCCACTTCTTGCTACACGCCCTTAGGGAGGATATTCTTTTTTGTCATATTGTACTTGGGTTTTAGCTTTGTTTGCTAAGGTGCATTGTAAATCCCTAAGAGCCGGGTTTCACAAGTCTACTTTCAATGACTTTTTTAGCATGTACCATTTGTTAGATGAGACCAATCAACAAGTTATTCCTACTCAAGCATTTCATCTTGTGAAGGCATCAACTCTGATATGTGAGAACATGGTGCACACCAAAGGCCGCTATTGGGTGCAATCATTTAATGAGCAACTAACGAGCAGCCAAAAGCGAGCGATGGGAAAAGCTCTAGTTGAATTGTGCTAGTGTAGAGTCAACTATTAACACATTAACCGTATGCTTTAGATCTAAAACCGCAGAAAAGGTTCCTTTTAACATTTACATGTATATTTTGTGATTGTGCATAAGCATTTCATAAATACTTTCTAATGCAAGATTTGATCACCCAATTTGATACCCATATATCCCATTGTCCTGCTACCCTCCTATAAATTGTAATAATTATGTCTTGTTAAGAGGGTGACTCTATGACATTTCATATGAATGTGCCTCCTCCATGTTGGGTTTTTTCCCTTTTTGAGTATCTATTTACATATGTGTGCTCATCCTAAAAGTCAATTTTGATGAATTTTCTTCAAAGAAATTGGTCTTTGTATGAACTTTCATGTTGTTGCATGACTTTCATTTTGTCGATTACACCATTAGAATCTTCTTTTAAACATCCATCCAATTCCAATGAACCTCATATTATAAAGGATAACCATACAAAGTATTGATCTGTGTGTGTGTGTGTGTGTGTGTGTGTGTGTGTGTGTGTGTGTGTGTGTGTGTACAAAGCAGCATGCGATGTCCGCAATCGACACGGTAGCAGGTTGGGGAGGGCCGTGCAGGCTTGAGAGGATGAGTGCTCTATGTGTGTGTGTGTGTGTGTGTGAGTGATAGAATGGCGAGGTGCTCTCTAGCAACGCGGAATGCGTGGCTGAGGTGAGGGATGAGAGAGTGAGTGAAGAAGTTGGAGGGAGGAGACAGGCGCAAGGGGGGGCAAAGGGAGGAGGTGCACGTAGAAGTGTACGCTTCTCTCTCTCTCTCTCTCTCTCTCTCTCTCTCTCATGTGGAGTTCCTCCAGCGTTGTGATGTGCAAACAAGAGGTCATGGAAGGGAAGGGAGTAGTTGGTAGGCATGGCGAGGCGGGGTGCGAGGGAGGGCGACCGAGCCGTGCGAGTAGAGGGGGCTAAGGAGACAAGTGGGGGAGGGGGGCATTTTGCGTGGATTTTTAATTAGGGGGTTCGGGGAGAGAATTCCTTTATTAGGGGGTTGGGGGAGAGAATGCGTGGATTTGTGAGATAGACCATTGGATGTGGACAAGATGCCTTAACAACCCATTCTTCCACTTGAACCTTTTCAAAAAGTGGGGCCTTGACTTTGTGAGACCTGTCAAGCCAATTGCAAGATTCATAGGAAATCATTACATTTTAGTTGCAACTGACTATTGCACTAAATGGGTGGAAGCACAAGCAATGAAGGACAACAAAGTAGAAAGTGTGGAAAAGTTCTTGTATAAGGATAACTAGATTTGGGTGTCTAGTGGAGTTGGTATCTGATTAGGAAGTTCATTTTATCAATAAGGTGATCAAGAAGTTGATTGAATATCACTTGATTGTACACAAGAAGTCTACAGTCTATTACCCTCAAGCAAATGGCCAAGCAGAATCCACTAATAAAACCTTGATTAGAATATTGAAGAGAATGGTGTCAGAAAATAGGAAAGATTGGGATACTAAGTTGGATTCAACATTGTGGGCATTCAAGACAACTTTTAAAGTAAGTACAGGGATGGCACCATTTAAGATGGTGTATGGACTAGAAGCTATTATGCCAATGGAATTTGTGGTACCAAGTTTGAGAATTGCAATGAAGCATAAATTGTCAGGAGAAGATGCTTTAGTCCTTGACAGAAGCAACTCTTGAAATTGGAGGAAATCAGAATTTAGACAACTTAAAGCAATCCAAAGGAGGAGGCAAGCATGGGTTGAGAGAAAATTGAAGCACAAAATCTTTAATGAGGGTGATTAGGTGCTTATGTATAACAATAGATTGGGGAAAATTGAAGCTGAGATATTTGGGGCCTTTTCAGGTTGCAGAAGAGGTTGGACTATCAACTTATTTGTTGGCAAACATCCAGGGAAGAATTTTCCTAAAGGCAATCAATAGCTTCAAATTAAAACCCTTTGTTAATGAAGGAACTCGTTTTGAGGGAAGCGAGACAGATTCCCTAAATCAAGGAGAATATGTTGGGGGGATATACACAATAAGTGGGCACACATTAAATCCCTTACATCCCCAATTTGAAGTTCAAAATCGAGTTAGCACTCTTATTGCATTATTCCCTCAGAATCTCACTCGTGTGTCTGTACTACGCTAATCTCTGCGTTTTATCTCTCTTGCACCTTATGTCTAAGTGTGTAATCACTGTCGAAGTGGATGACGCTTTGTCACCATCTTGCAAAGCTGAGGGAGCCAACACCATGGTCACGCGAAGGTCAATGCGCAAAGCAAAAGCAACAACTCAGGCCGCTTCTGCATCACCTGAGATATTAATCGATGAAGAGATGTCAACACCACTTGAGGAGTTCCCACTGGTCATGGTGGCTAGGCTAGTAGGTTACACCTTTGTGGACATGAAGCAAGAACTAGATTTCCATATGCTAATACATAGGTAATGGCTGTAGACGATCAGGCTATTGGACTATGCCATGCTTCCATGGAAGCATTGGAGGAATAACACTTCAGTGGAGGCTATTCTGACCCACATGCAAGACACCAAGGGTAATATTTTTGGCAACTTTTGGCTCATTCCTGAGTTGATTGGAAAAGTTTTTAATCTGCATGTAGAGGAGGATAATCAAGTTGAAAAAGCTTCAAATGAGCTAATTGGAGAAAGAGTTTGGACAACCTCAGGGAAACAAAGCATATTATCCAATTAGTAAAATGCAAAATCCGTTAAGATTTCAACAGATTAAATGGTATATGGAGAGAGTATGTGTGTTGGTTAGGTTGGAGTACATCTTCAAGGACAACCTTGCAATTCTACATCCTGCTGAAAGTGGAAGGAAAATTGGATGGGCTAATCTTCTCTTCGGGAGGCTTGATACTTAAATTTATCACAAGAAGAAAAGAAGAGACAGAACTACAAAGATTGCTACATTCCTAACTGCTTTACAAATTCATGCTATGAGTATGACAACCCTGATGCCCCCCCCCCCCCCACAAGCAAGTTGGACTTGCAAACATTAATCAACAAACCTCCTTCAAAGACAGAAAATCAGAGTGTTTACATTAGAGATACATACACAATTTAGGTACAGAAGGAAATCAAGAAGAAGGGTAGGAAAGATAGGAGAGAGGAGCATCAAAATTCCTCTACAAGTTGTCAGGATCAAGATGATATTTGGAGGTCTTTGGGGGTGGAGTTTGAGGCAAACATGGATACTTTGTTGCAAACCCCAAAAATGACTCCAAAACAGGGTGTTGCTAATGTTTTTTCAACAAAGTCATCTTTAAAGCTGAAGAGAAAGAAGATCGACCTTCAAGAAGTGGAAGAGAAGAAGGATACCACTTCAGAATCCACAAAAGGAGAGCAAATGTTTGATAGGTTGGACAACCAAATCACCATTGTAGATGTCTACAAGACCCTTGACTTAGTGAAAAACTTTGTAGGACAAAGTCAGCTTAATTATTTAGCTTTACAAAGGGAGAAATTCCAGCTGCAGGCACAAATTTTTGAATTGCAGAATGTAAGAAAAAGGAGTGATAAGGATGCTAAATTGATTCAAGACCAGCAGGATGCCATTCAAGACTTAACATTGGAATTGAAGAAGGTTAAGAATTCAACTTCATTCTATAGATCTCAGATAAGTAGGAGAGAAATCACTAAAGTAAGAATTCAGGAATGGATGGAGCAGTGGACTTGAGCTCTAAATGATCAACTTGAAATGCTGCAATCGGATTATTCAAAATTACAATATGAAAATAGCATCCTGTTAAGCAGAGTTCAAGCTTGCAAGGAATTGGAGAGTAAACTAAGGGGTATGACTAATGAAGAGCTAGATCTTGAAGCGTGGTACATGTTGCCACATGATGAAGTGCTTAAACAAGAGGTCAAAAGCAGGGGGAGCATGTGTGGATGGAACTAAGGAAGAAAATGGTTGCTTTTGTAAACATTCCATATCAAGACTTTTGCCAAGGAAGAACAAAATGTAGAATACTTGTTACTTCAAAAGCAATTTGAGGATTTGCAGGTGGAATTCAGTGAATTCATAGCAAAGGTAGCTGTAGAAGCAGGGGATATGTACCTCTTCAAATCAGGATACATGGTTATCCTTGGCATTGTAATGTTTTGACAGACATGAATGGAAGAAGGAGAAGAGGTTTTACCCTTGTGTAATGGTGTTCATGTTGTTTCTTCTGTTTCAGAATTCAACCGCGATGCCGATTCTTGAATATATTCTGAATTCTGTTTCTTTACTAATAATCATCTGAACACAAGCTTAATGACATAAATGCTCCTAACTTTGGATTATTTGGTGTTTGTGAGTTGCCAAAAACCCTAATAACGTATGGGGCAAAGGTGTGGTCCTCTCTGAAATATATGACAGAGACCACAATGTCAATATGGAAGGCGGCAAGACAAGCACGAAAGTAACGATCTTGCTACTTTGCGCGATGCGCATGCTGCACATATGGATACACAGTGGACCTAAAAGCATGCATGAAGAGGGACGTGGCTCACTAAGATGTAAGATGCAACCTAGGAGATGTGCCACCTTGAAGCCCTATGTATGTCTCGTAGTCATACTGCTGCCATGTAACTGTCGTACCCGCATCACCATTGTCCATGACATGTGTAAGTCGTGAAAGATCCCCACATTTGGCACACTTGCCCTCCACACATAACATTTGATGGTAGGAGGCCCCATCTACATGCTTGCACAACAAAGACTGGATGAAGTCACGTGGTCCCATTGGGACCTCTCTAGGACGCCCCGAACGAGCGCGGAACACATCATATAGCATCTGAAACTGCACATGATATCTGTAACAACATGCCTCTCTCTCGCGCATGAATCGCACGTACCAAGACATGCAGGCCTTAAAGTAGCGCTGACCAATCTAATCTCTGGTTGGGCATCCTAGAATGCATGAAAGATCTGACTCTGTGTAATCTCTAGAATCATAGCACCATGCTCTATGTATTGCTTGCGTCCATTCCTATGTCGAATTGCCTTTTTGAAGTCCAGCAAGGCGCGGCAATTCTCGTCCCAAAACTATCCTATGAGCTCTCTCATGCATGAATCTAGAATGTGTGAGCATTGTGGAGCAAGCCCATTGCTCATCCAAAGCTCCTTACTATGTCCCAAATCAAGTCGCTGTCTCTTGAGGCGTCCGATATGCAAGGTGGACAGACGAATACACAACACATGAGAAGTCACCACATAAATATTTGTGACGGATGTAGTTGCCACCGATACGATGAGTGCTTGTGTTTGCGAGCTTTTCATCGATTTTGTTCCCCAAGAGCAATCGCCTCCGCATCTTAAACTTTGTGGATGGGATCTTTGTGATGTCTATCGTGCTTTCGACACCTTAGTGACTGTGAACCCATGCTTAGTTAGGAAAATGAGTGTTAGAATAGTTAGTGATTGAATCAAAGAGGCATAAAGGCTCCAAAACTCACTTTCCCTTAAACTCTTAAATGAAGTGAACTAAAAAAAGAGGGTTTATATACATTTGCTCCCTAATGTAATCTAAAAAGGGGTAAATCTTGATAAGGTCACACCAATCAAATTAATTTATATAAACTTTTAATTATCTTTTGAGTTAGATAACTTATGTTAAGCGAGAATGTTTTATTGAAAAAAATAATAATGCTTAAGTTCTCATCCAATAATAATTTAAATAAATAGAAATTTAATAATGATAATAATATTATGAAATAACAAAATAAATAATAATAAAAAATTAATTTATTTTGAGTGGCACTTTAATATTATGCTATATTATCTATATATCTTAGTCATTTGAAATAAATTATTAAAGTTATAATTAAATGACATGGCTCTTGAGGTGGCTATACATGGATGACATGGTCATCTATGTGGCGGGGTGATGTGGATGATTGATGACATGGACTGTAAAGGTGGCAAGATGACGTGGTGATCGGGATCCTCCTCATCTACCATGTCATTATGTGACATGAAATGGCATGTTTAGGTGACGAAAAGGAAGAATATGTCTCCTACCCATGGCAATAAAAAAATAAATAAAAAATGACCTCTCTAGCTAGCTGGAGATAATAAGCACGATTATTATTTGTTGTCTTAAGAAAGCATCATTCTACACTTATGACGATTCCCACTAGTCAACAGTGTATTCAAATAACTCTAAATTAGCTTTGAGTAGGTTTGGGAAAGTTCTGTATAGTTTCCTAGGGGTTTTAGTCTCTGGTAGTTATTTAAGCAGTTCAAGTAGCTCTTTAAGTAAATTTTTTTCCAAATCACTTGAAATTTGACACATGTGCTCTATTACTACCCTTGATCATATCCCCTTCAAGCATTTTTCAAAAAGTTAAATTTTCAAGGTAGAGGAGAATAAGCACACTTCTTATCTCTTAGTTTGAAATGTAGGTTTTTTTCTACTTTCTACATTTACACTAGATGACACACTATAAACAAGTCACTCATGTAGTTTGGATCAATTTTCAAGTTTTTAAGCCAATTTTTGCATCACTATCGGACTTGGGTGAAATTATGTATAACTGACAATTTATAACTCTAGTTGACTTCAAACTTGAGTCATTGGCTCAAGGCACTATGTTCTAGCCTGTGGAATAGCCACAAATGATGAAGACTTTACATTTCTAGGTTGGAAGATGATAAGCACACTTATTATCTTAGTGTCCACATTCGCAAGTTTTTCAACCCTTCGCAACTCACACAATGAGTACAAAGTATTTTAAGACCAATCAAGAGGTTTCAACCAATTTGGAACAATATTGGGTATACTTACCTTCATTTACCTGTTGATCAGAGGTGGAAGAAGATCTAACTCAAGATTTGCACACGAATGGATTCAAAGCTCCTAGAGTCAAGTCTTTATACTCCACCTTGACAAGATGTTCCTTGAGCTAAAAGTCCAATTTCAAGCCTAAAAAAGAATCAAATATTATCTACATGCCTGAAATTGCACTTTTTTAAAATTTTGATGTCATTCATAGTAGATTGCAAGTACTTTTGGCAATAAATAAATAAATTTGCATGCATTATTCATAGAAGAGATAATAATCTCTTGTTTTTGTCAAACATTGAAAATTCTTTTCAAAAGCTAGTTTTGACTTAACACTGAGGTTTCACAACTTTTCAGAGACCTATTATTGGCCAGAAATGTTGTTTGGTGGTCTTTCACGCTTACCTTAAAAGTTCGGAACTTACAAAATTTGAAATTTTATGTAACAACTCACTGAAGACAATTTATAGAGTGAGATAGATAAAAAATCAACCTTGGTATCTTCTTGACCTACTCCTAGTCAAATCAGCGAGAAGATAGTAGAAAGTGTTCACAAACATTGGTTTTTCTTGTTTTTCTTATGAAATGAGTGTCAAATATTAGACTCTAACATAGCTTAATATGTTAACCACTCAAAAACAATCTAATATATGTCTAAAAGGTCCTTGACAAGTATAACTACTCCATAGATACCTCTCTACAACTAAAGACGACACTCCTCAACCCTGTGGTTTCTCAAAGATGGTGTTTTTCTCTAGATGAAGTTATAGGAAGTGTTGGACACTAATATCCCAATGTTGAGGTTTTCTTTAATTTACATCACCTTGTCCTAGCAACAGTGCCAAGTGTAAGTTTGAGGATTGTCAAGCCTTACTCTATCTTATTGTAGAAATAGAAATAACAACCACGTATATGAATGTCATATTGTGGAATGGAGTTAACTCGACTAGTGCATGGAGTCTACCAAAGTTAACAATCTCTTGGAAAGCACACTCAATCCTTATCTACTCAATTCACACTCAATTGTAGGTCAAACAACAAAAACTAATCGTAACATTTGCAAGAAAACCTTGAAAATTCACCAACAAGCAAACAAAGTCCAATCATTATCAAACTTATAGGTCAGGTAGAGAGAGTCTAAACACACATGCTTAGGGTCTCAAATCCACATTTCTACCTTTTGATATAAATTTTACTATTATTATCTACAAGGCTATTTTGACCTAGTCTATTTCGGCTCAAAATGCACTCAACAGCTTAGCAATGTTTCCCTAATACCTCACCTATGCTTGAAATGCAATTTGGATGCTTAAATTTGAAGTTATGAATAGATTAAGAAGAAGCTTAGCTACAACAAACTCATGGAATCAAGAGAAACTTATAATGTCACATAGAGCTTTCACTTGCAAACATAATGGAATAAATGATGCTCCGACAACAAACTCATGGAATCGTCAAGAGAAACTTATAATGTCACATAGAGCTTTCACCTGCAAACATAATGGAATAAATGATGCTCCAACAGACAATCTGCGAGGGAGTTAGGAGCATGAGAAGAGAAAGGGAGAGTACATAGAGCTCGGAGACTAAACATACACTTATTATCCAAAAACTTCATCCTGGGTTATTACAGAAATTGGATTTCATACATTGGCCAAGGTTTAAGAAATGTAAAATAGGCTCAAATGTGCCTAGAGGACTAAAGATAACATATGGGTAACTACAAGTTGGAAGATCATTGCCCCGACTACTGACTTTACATTTTTGTAAAAATAATTGAAATTATAAATTTGGACATGATAGGTTTTTATATAAAAAATGAATGGAGTTACATATTGAGCTAAAAAATAGGACCGCTTTGTTAGCTTCCTACTAACAATAAGGGTCATAACTATGTCAATACACAATCTCCCATGCTCAACACTTTCATGTGTATGCATGTGTGACATATGCCAATTACTCAAATGAGTTGAGTCGTTTTTCAACAAATCACACATGCCTTCCACTATTAACTTCCCTTCAAATACACACAAATAATTTCTATCAACGACCTCCTAAAGAAATTGTCAAAATAAAGGCTCGCCAACAAGTGAGTGATTGGGCTGCTAAACCCCACATAGTTATAAAAGAAAACGGTTCTACTATGTTGTGCATTGACTTCAGGGTCGAGAACACTTAACCATGGAACACAACATGATGTTATGACCTCCTAGACCTAGCTTATAGATTCCACATCTGTCACCTTCTTAGACCTGGCTTTCAAGATATTGGCAGATTCTGCTTGATACTTGGGACACTCACAAACCACAAGACAAATCTTGAAATGCTTTAAGGCTTTCCTATACTAGTGCAATCCCATTCCATTTGGTCTCTTAGATGCTAGCAACATAATTCATGTGTACCTGACAGTGTTCTCCATGATGGAGTTCAAGAGAAGGTATTGGTTTTATAATTCAAAGGCATCCTGATTTACACTTGCATAATTATTAAAGGACATTCTTAGTCGCATTTAAAAGTACAACTTTAAATTACAACTTCAAAATGCAATTGGGGGTTAACAAAACTCCAATGTCTAGGGTGGATCGTCTTTGAGGGAGGTGTTCAAGTCGACCTCGCATAGGTGCAGGCAATGCAAGCTTTCCCCACACCTATAAACATTAGCCCTAGAAACTTTCTCGGCATGCGATGTAGCCTCCTTGCTTACACTTCAATATAATCATTGCCACATCACTAGAGTTATAGACCCACTCCTAAGAACAAAAGCTACTAATAATTTTTGACATACTACTATAGAAAAGTTCTTCTTAATAAAGTATGGTTCAACCATCTTGAAATATCCTTTATCTAATATTGCACCAAAGACATACTAACATTGGAAAAAATGATATATATGTTGATAATATAATGCATGGAATTACATAATAAGAGGAGTAGACCACAATGGCAAGGTCTTTTGTCAATCCTTGTGAGAGAAATATTCCTTTAAGTATTTTTGAATATGAGAATTGTGAAGACTTAAATTTCTCCATAAATAGATTTTGAGACCTCACAAATACCATGCACTTATTGAACATAATTACGAATATGTTACACAATGGGAGACTTATCCACAATGGTAGAAGATTTGCTCTGAATATACAACCTCGAGCCTTGAGGGGTTGTTGGTTACATACACTTACTATTGTGAGTTTGGCAAAAAAGAAAAAGATTTTCACTAAATATAACAAATACTTTAAGAAAACTAATGACACAAAAGATTAGGCTTTGTTTGGATACTCATAGTCAAACAAAAATTGAACCAAAATTGTTGCTCAAGTTATGGAAACAATAGACGTTGAAAGAAAGTTACATTCTTTTTTGTAGCAAATCGCACACATCCCATGCGAATCGATATGAACACCCTTATGAGCGCACAGGGTTGCTTGGCCGCCTTTGAACCCATGACTTTGGTCACAAAAGAACAAAGACTCAACCAACCAAGCTAGCTCCTTTGGACCAGAACGTTTCATTCTTAAATTTTCTATTTTGAATTTGAAACACTCTTATAAAGAAAATCTAGACAAATATTTTCTATACTTAAAGAGCTTGGTGCTCTAAGTTTCTTTGTACTATTTTTGCTTGCTTGAATAAACAAGTGAAAGGGTCATGATGTCTTTCTAAAACAATAAGAAAGTGATAAAATCATTAGGTTGAGCTCAATTGGAATCAATATTAAGGAAAGGATTGCCTCAGCTTAGTCGTGAGCCAGTTGAAAATCAAAACTAGCTGGTTGTAAACGATGGTAAAGGGAAGAAAAACTAGTGAAATATGTGAGAAAATAGTTTAAAAGTCATGCTAATTTAAAATTTTTGTTAGTATTTCCGGTTTGTTACTTTGGCCGACGACCGTTTAACAAAAGAGACTTTCCCCAATATTGATTAGAATTAATTTATAAAATGCAATCAAGAATGTGAGATTGTGAAATGAAATGTGAAATTAGAAAAAAGATCATCAATAAATAAATAGATAAACAAACAAACAAACAAACAAATAAATAAATATATATACGTGTATGTGTGTGTGTTTGTATCTATAGAATTTATTAGAATGATGCAAGGTTAATGCAAGAGAAGTCAAGACATGTCACAAGACATGTCACATGTGAAATGAAAGGTGAAATAAAAATATCAATTTACTATTTTAGAACTGAAGATAAGTCTCCATCATGACACTGAAAACATTTAAGATAAGTCTCCATCATCACACTTAAAATAACTTTTTAAGATAAGTCCCCATCATGGCACTCAAAACATTGAAAGTATGCCTAACCCAACTCAACACTAAGGCTTCTTTTAGAAAGCCAAAAATTGTTTCAATGTGTGCGCCTAAAAATCAATGTGGACATAATGATTTTGCAAATGTGTTACTTGATTTGTGTTGTGTTCATGCCCAATTAGAGACTTGTGTGTTCCATTTCCAATTTCGACATGATTAACACTTGTGTGTGTGCACCAAAAAATTGGTAAAAACTGTCATAAAAGTTGATTAATGTGCATGATTCGATCAATGTTTGATTGTGAATTTGATCTATGTAATGGTTAATTTTTGTGTTTTTTTAAAGCTCGAAATAGTGATTTATATACTCCAAATGCAATAATTTTTGACATAATTTTGTTGGTTTAATTGTATAATTTTGAATTTTAGTGGTAAAATTAATTGGCAATTGAATTGATGTGCTAATTGTGATTTGATTTGGCCGCACCATTTCACTGTGTGGAGAATGTTTTTTTTGTAAATTTTTTTAATTTTTGCATTAATTTCCAATTAATTTTGTAAAAAATTATGAAATTGTGATCTTGATGAGCTGATTTGTGTGCATATTTACAACATGTGTTGGAGCGCTTTTCTGCTCTTATTGGCCAAGCTTTGTGCGTCTCACTATTTCTGAGGGTTAGTTCAATGATTTTGTTGTAATCGGTATTTTTTTAAAAAGCTATTTTTTGGCCTGCTTGTGCATGTCAAAAGTGCTCAAATGCAATTGCCAATGATTTTCTAAGATTTATGATTTTTGGATTTTATGAAGTTTCCAAGTGATTTGGTTGCAAACCTTCTTGTCCAAAGATCTCAAACTATAAGACTCCCTTTGGGCTTTCTAAAAGAAGCCTTAGACAAGAACACAGTTACAGGAACATTTATCACTTCAATTATTCCTTACATTGATTGTATCTACCTTTTCATAGACATTTTTATATTTTATTGTTTACTTACTTTGATTGACCTACCTTTTCATGCAAATAATTGAGTTGCTCTCCTGTGTTCTAGTGTGTAAATGGGCCTTTTAGCATTACATGATTCGAATTCTCTTTCCTCATTCTTTTAGAATTCCAACATGAGCTATATGTATAAAAAATGTGCCTATCTATAGCAAAGCCCACAACCAACACATCATACCATTTGTTGGCAAGTATTTAAGTATAGAATTTTCACTTCTTTTATTGGCATGCTAAAGGCTTTAGTATCCATATGGGTGAATGCCGTTCAAATTCTAGTTGTTTGACATGTGTCCCTCAAGAAAGCTTTAAGAGTCTTGAAGTGAAAGGGTATAGTGGCTTTCTAAAAAATAAAGAAAAGATAAAATCATTACATTGAGTTTAATTGGAATCAATGTTTGGGAAAGGATTGCCTCGGCTTATCCTTGAGTCGGTTGAAATCAAGACTAGCCAGTTGCAAACCATGGTAAAGGGATGAAAAATCAGTGAAATATGTGAGAAAATAGTTCAAAAATTCTATAAATTTCAAACATTTTGCTATTATTTTCGGTTTGCTATTTTCTGAGGAGAAAACTCGACCGGTGGCCGCTTAATAAAAGACATTTTTTCAAACACTGAGTAGAATTAAGCTATAGAATACAAGAAAAGTCAAGCCATGTGAGGCTGTAAAATGAAAGGTGAAATAAAAGAACTTCTTTATATATATATATATGTGTGTGTGTGTGTGTGTGTGCGCGCGCATAGAATTTAGAATTATGCAAGGTGAAGCTTCACTTTAGCATTCTAAAACAATAGAATGCAAGAAAAGTCAAGACACGTAAGGATGTGAATTGAAAGGTGAAATAAAAAAATCCATTTAATATTTTATTATCAAAATAATATTTAAAACAAGTCTCAATCATCAATGAAAACATTGAAAGTATGTTTAGCTCAACTCTCCTCTAAGGCTTATTTAGAAAGCCAATATTTTAAAATCAAAATAATATTTAAAGCAAGTGTCAATTATCATCATTGGAAACATTGATAGTATTAACTCAACTCTCTTCTGAGGCTTCTTCTAAAAAGCCAAAAAATCATGTCTTCTATTTCTCAAAGCTGCATTCATGGCATGCTAAAAAAGCTTTAGAGAACAAAGATTAAAAAGTATCCATAGGAATTTGATCCTTGATGTGAAGTATTGATTCAACACACACACACACACACACACACACACACACACACACATATATATATATATGTATGTATGTATGTATGTATATATGTATATATATATATATATACATATATGTATATATATACATATATGTATACATATATATATATATTATGTATATATATAAATATAAATATAAATATAAATATAAATATAAATATAAATATAAATATAAATATATACATATATATATATATTATGTATATCTATATATGTATATATATATATATATATATATATATATATATATATATATATATATATATATATATATATATATATATATATATATATATATATATATATATATATATGTATATATATATATATATTGATTTGTAAAAAGTCCTTCCATTTAAGGACTTCACAAAGATTTAGTTCATCAAATTGTTTGATAATTTTCTATGATTATTAAATCTATTTTTTTAATGAATGCATTAAGATATTCTTTTGTTTTTCAACGTGCTTTGCATTTTATTATTATTTTTCAAATGATAATGTGTAATGTGCAATTTTCATTTTATTATTTAAGTGAGGCCTTTTCTAATATGTAAACCATTTATGATTATGTATGTATAATGGATAATATAATTTTGTATTAAAACACAACAAAATTTTCATGTGATTGTAGGCACTAATTTAAACATATGAAAGAGACTTTAGAGCAAAAAGAATTAAAGAGTGCATTTATTCATAGAGATTTGATCCCATGACGTGAAATATTGGCTCAATGAACTTTTTTTGGCCAAGAACGCCATAGGAGAGTGGTGGAGAAAACCTGCAAAACTTTTACCATCCAATTGTCACCATCACATTAACTTTAATTTTTTGACATTTCAAGGCAATTGTGACCTTCATATTTCATAAAGATGTTCACAAAAAAAGAAAATTAAAAGGTATTCATAATGGCTTCAAAAAAATTAAAAGGTATTCCTAATTCAAAGATTCCCCTCAACAACAAGAAAAACGATGCATTAGTCTATAGCACGTGACAACAAGCAATGACGAAGCAAATATATTTGTAACAATATTAGCTGGGAAGGATGGATACAACATTGAGTGTGTGTGTGTGTGTGTGTGAGAGAGAGAGAGAGAGAGAGAGAGAGAGAGAGAGAGGAAAACACTAAAGATAGAGAAGAAAACGCTAAAGGAAAAATGAAGAAGAAGAGAAACACCTATTTATATGGACACAAAAGGTATTTTGATTTTTCACCTTCATTTGTCTTTTGACTTTCCACCTTCATTCGTCTTTTCATTTCCTAAACTCACCCTTCACTTATGCACTTAATATGTTTTGAAATAATTTTTATTTTTTTGAGATTGGGGAGACCTAATCACCATCACATTAACTTGAATCACATTAAATTTTCATTTCCTAAACTCACCCTTCACTTATGCACTTAATATGTTTTGAATTTTTTTTTTTTTTTTTGAAGATTGGGGAGACCTAATCACCATCACATTAACTTGAATCACATTAACTTTAAAAGTTTAACTTTTCAAGGTATTTCAAACAAAACTCACACCCTACATACTCGCTCCATTCACTCACTATTAGGTGGAGTCCATGTCGATTCTATCTTAGTGAAGTGGTTTTTCTCGCATTCAACACCGCATTTTGAGCTGAAGACATTGACATTCAGATCATACGCTACGTCCTCGTAATCAAGTTTGTTGTCAACCCTACGGTGACCTGCATGCAATCCCATGAGAGTAATAAAATATGCTTGTATGCCCCTATTCCCTTGCGTGACCTCTCTTTACTAGTTTCCCACCCGCTCATCCATGCATTTAACTACCTTGTCTACCTGTAAGCCACATCGCAACACAAAATCATAGGTACACTTTGACTTTTTACTTTCCTTTTCCATTGGAATCTGCATCTTGGTAGATTCTTTAGAAACCAAATGGTGCAAAATCGTACACCCATACTCACACCATATAAATTTTTAATTTTTTTATATTTGCAATACTCACCAATATGTGACTTGAAATTGAAGTAAACACCAAAAAATTTACAAACAAAAGTCTCATGCACAACATGTGCCATGATAGCCCACCATACCAAAGATAGTTACATCTGACAAATTGTTCAACAGAGCGAGGATTTTACAGGGACCCAATACTCATACAAATAAAAAATGACCCAATAAAAGACCACAAAGGCCTGCTAGAACATGGCATGCTAGCAGAGGACATCGACCCAGAGAGAGTGTCCAAGGTTGCAACCAAGAAGTTTTCCGTGGTGCCATAAATAGCTACATGACCCAAAAGAACCTCCATAAGGCATAAACACACCATTGTACCAACCGGAGTAAACTAGAACCAAAGTTTCTACATAGATCCACAGAAAGGGGAAGCATTTAGCTCCATCACCTCAAACAAACCACCAATTTCAATCTTTTTTGACGAACAGCACACCATCACACTAGTAGAAGATGAAAGCAACCACCACCCGAAACTCAATCTGCAAGGGGAGCCTACCCACCATAGAGAGACCTCCGGTGCCACCATGCAAGGATAATCTTGCCACAACTTTCCTTGCATGCCGAAAGGACTCCAATGAACATGCCTCAGACCCCAACTGGGCGAACAAAGAAGCCAAGGAGGGAGCCGCCAACCCCACCAACAAAACATACGCCATTTGAAGCACCACCAAACACCCAGGGCGAGGGGAGGAGTAGCTGGGTGCTTCCCTTCCAGAGCAACCCCTTCCCCCAAAGCCCATTCGGTCTATCCCTTTCTTGTGGAAGCAGATTTGGGTCCAGGATGCACTCATTACGTGCAACATCCCCCTGACCCATAGACGACTCTTGCTATGGCCCCTCCAAGCCTTTGAGCAGGCTGCAACCGACAAAAAGCCACCATGCGCAAGGATTTGATTTTTCACATAATGGCTTGCTTAATAGAATATGAAGAATATTTATTTGAATTGCTGGTATACAATGTTAAACTCTATTTCTCATGTAAATATAAATATAAATATAATACACACTGTGACACACACACACACTCACATATATATGTATGAGAAAGAACCTTACAAATGTGTTGGCAATCTTGACCCTTTAAGTTTTCCTTATAATGAAGCCTTACTATACTCATTTCAACATTTTCATTACGAAAGTGAGTGAGTGAGTGAGTGTGTGCGTGTGTGTGTGCACGTCTCTCTCTCTCTCTCATCTTCACAATTTAATGCATAAAAAAGAGCCTCTCTATCTTTCTAGCTATAACTTCATAAAAAGAGCATCTCTATCTCTCTAGCTATAACTTCTCTCTCTCTCTCTCTCTCTCTCTCTCTCTCTCTCTCTCTCTCCCTCCATATCAAATGTGTTCTAATAATCACTCAATTTATTACAACAAAAAACGTTTCCTTCTTGAGGCCATCGTAAAGTCTTCACCTTATTTTTAAATATTTAAATTTGCAAAGAGTTCCTTCATTTAAGGAATTTATACTGACTCAATGAACTTTCTTTTAATATTTTAAATTACAAAGAGTCCCTTCATACAGAAGTTTATAAAAATTATTTCCTATGCATAAATTAAGTCTATCTATTTTATGACAACAATAAAATATTTTTTTCTTTTAGTTTATCAATTTGTCTCTTTATTGTATTGTTTTAAATTTTTTTAATTTTAATTTTATTTTTCTATGAAATGCTAATGTGCGGAGGAGAGAAATTGCAAGAAGGATTACCAATAGAGGTCTTCAATGGTTGAGCCACTTATGGGATAGAAATAACAAGAGTTGGAAATCCTCTGACCATGTGGCAACCGCCCAATTTCAACTCAATGGCACATAGAAACTGCTTGTCAATAGGGTGTAGCAAGCCTGGACAAATGTTTGATGCCAATATGTGAAGCTACTTTTGAGTGGAAGCTTGGAAATGGCCCACAAGTAGCCGAGTTTATAAGCCCCAACATCTTCAAAGTGTTAATTCATGAAGCTGATTGGTTAGCCCCTCTAAACAAGTAGTGGAAGAAGCAATGGTCGGAGGCTCAATGGGTGGAGGTCACGAAGAACATTTGGAATCCATAGTGGGCTCAATTTATGAATATTGTTTTGTGAAAGGTGCTTTGGGGGGGCCTTGCGAACAAGCGTCAAGATTCAAGCACGTGGTATCGGGCCCGAAAAATGTTCATGGTGCACATTGGTTCGTGAAGACCTCGGACACCTTTTCATGGAATGTCCGTCTATCAGAGTCTTTGCAGGAAAAATGTGCAAATGGATTCAAAGAACGTGAAAGATTGGGGTTTTCAAGCAGGATTTGTGCCTTGGTGGCAAATAGTCCCGAAGTTTTGCAATTCTTATCTACACTCAAATTGTCAGATACTGTTTTTTCAGTAATATCTTGAAGGTTTGGAACGGTCGAGTCTTTGATTGAGACCTATCCGTGGCTAGCTTCTTAGAGATAGTATAAGAAATCAAGGAGATTATGTATGTGGTAAGTAAAAGACATAACTTAGATGATTGGCTTAGGGCGTCCCTCGCCATCCAATCAAGCCCTGCTTCGTAAAGGATTGGACTGTTCACTATGGAATGCTATTAGGTACTTGTAACTAATCTCGGATGTAACCCTTTGGCCCTCAAGGCTTGGCCTGAGCTTGAAGCTGTTTTGTATATTTCCTGGTGACATTTTAATTCTATCACTCCCAATTGTGAATTTTACAAAAATAAAAAATGCTAATGTGCAGTACCTTATTGTTCAAGTGGGACCCTTGATATTCCATTTAACATTATCATACAACAAGATTGCCATGTGATTGTGGGTATTTATTTAAACTTACTTTTCATAACTCTGATCGTTATCTTAACTTAGGAGGCCTTAGTGCCTTCTCACCTTGTTGAATTTGCAAGAAGTTCAATGTAAAAGCATCATAACACTTTATAAATGATGTAAATCTTGACACTTTGCTTTTCTTTAGTATCAAATGCCTTGTACTATGTTTTTAGAGCCTTGTCAAATGCAACACATCGACATTCCATCCAAAATAACTAAATAAAATTTCTAAAAAGAATCTCTTTCCATAGGAGTATAAACTCAATATTTCTTTTGAGCAATGGCTTTTATTGCTATAGCTTAGCTATGAATTGTGTATTGAATCTATTGTTTCCACAATCTAGTGCCCCTCACATTTTTCTAAAACAAGAAATCAAAGGTATTTACACCTACCAAGCAACAATAGCAAAATTTATGGATGATAAATTCAAACAATTTGTATTTATAAACAAAAACATTCCTCTAGAAAGAAGAATGTTACTTAAACGAAAACACCTTTTGTGAACCATGAAACCTAGTTGTACATAATTTCTTTTTATGAAAGGAGCATCGAGACATATTGCAAATGTCCAAATTAATTTGATATTTTATCATCAACAACATTTATATAGCATAAACTAAATAAGGTAGCATAAACAAAAATTTCATATAATACATTTGATATCTATCTATAATATACTATATATAGTGGAGCTTAAAATTTTGAAGGAAGGAGAGACTCTCCATGTGTCACACTTTGCTGCATTTCAAAGGAAAACTTAAGAAATGCAAAAGTTAAAGGTAGAAAATCAAAATACTTTTGAGTAAAGTAACCAATGATAAAATCACGAGGCCTGCCATGGAAATGATTTGTGCCTATCAAAAATAAGAACAACTGATAAATTACAAGGTTTGATGATGATGATGAGATGCACCAAGTAACAAGCGCAAGGATGTATAAGTTTAGAACTGAGTTATACAAGCTGGGTATGTCAGTGTAATAGCTCTTTACCTTGAGAAAGTTACCTTAAAGAGACAACTACAATGAAAAAAGAATGTCGCAATGAACAGTTAAGAAATACTTCAAAATCCAGAGAAAAAGTAGTCAAGTATAGGTGTGTAATGTATTTATTTTTACCAATATAAGGAGGTGATTACATTAGAAAGAGAAAAAAAGTTAGATCGACATGCTCAAGGAGGGAGCATCAAGTTTGAGGACCAAGTTGGTTACTAGCTTTAACATTACAGGGGAGTAAAATGTATTTATTGCTCAAGTTACCAATAGCAAGTGCATTTATTGTTGGTCACTCGTGGTGTTGTGAAACTTAGTGATGGTTTGGGGAGGAGGTCGAGGAGATGACAATAGCTAATGGCTCAAAATGATGGTGGTCTCTTGAATGATAGTGGGCGGCACCGGGTTCGTGGTGTGAAACCTAGCGAGGGTCTATGGAGGAGGTCGAGGTGGCGACAATAGCTAGTGGCTCAAAATGATGGTGGTCGCTAGGATGATAGTGGGTGGCACCGACGTTGATAGAACTCAAGACAAAGCATGCAGGCAGGGCTCTTCAAGGGAGGAGCAAGCTTGTCAGTAGGCAACGGCATGGGTTAAACAAGGATGAGCCACCATCACACAACAAATCTTTATGGCAAGATTGGGAGGTCCGTAGTAGCGTGGATCAACCGGGAGGAGGTGCAGACGGCGAAGGTTATGGGCATTGTGAAAAGTGTGGTTAAAGGTGGGCAATGGGCATGGGAGGTCGGTTAGACCTGGGCGGTTTTGGGGTGCTTGGGTTGTACAGGATGCAAAAAAGCTTGATGTTGTGGACATGGCGGACTTGCTTCTTTCTATAGCAAGGGGCAAGCGCAACATCACACCCAACTGGAACAAGGCTTAGGCATAGGTGATGGCATAGATGTGTGCAAGTTAGAGGGAGGATTGCCAATTTGCATCAGTCATGGGCCGAAAGATTTGGGGACGCAGCCGAGGGTGATAAGGGCAGGCAATGGAGGGTGTGGGAAGTCGTGTTACAAGACTGGGCACCCTCCTGTTGTAGTGGTTAGCTACAATTGGGATAGTTGGCGTAATGGTTAATTATGTGCTGTATATTTTTTTTTTTAATTGAGTTAATGATGATGATTTTGTAGAGTGGAATGCGGGGAGTTGATGAAGAGGCGACGGCAATTACTCTTGGCCATTTTATATTTGCACAGTATCTTAGAACATCATTTCAATAAGCCACTATGGCTCTGTAAATAGTTGTAGTGGGAACTCCCCTTATGGGTCATGCAAGAACTAATGAGCTTCACTCATTTACAAAAGTGAAGTGGTTGTAAAAAGAGGGGCCTCAATTTTTGGCACCTTAAACTCAAAAATAATATATTAAATACCAACTCCACAAGAGAGGTGCTGTGGAGTTTGGGGCTAGATTAGCTGCAATTGGGATAGCTGGCGTAATGGTTAATTATGTGCTGTCTATTTGTATTTTAATCTATTGGGAGAAGAGGGGGGATATCGACTGCTTAAAATATTCAACACAAGATTTCAAGCAATCACCATCAACCTGTCCACCTCTTCTTCCAATTTCCAAGCATACACACTCACCTAGACTATGACACACACACACACACACACACACGGTAAACATAGAATTGACATAGACATGCTTGTAGGAGAGTGTAAGAGATGTGTAAGAGATGGAGACTATAATCTAGTCTCCATCAGTGTAAGAGATGTGTAAGAGATGGAGACTATAATCTAGTCTCCATCTCTTACACTCTCCTACAAGCATGTCTATGTCAATTCTATGTTTACCGTGTGTGTGTGTGTGTGTGTGTGTGTGTGTGATAGTCTAGGTGAGTGTGTGTGCTTGGAAATTGGAAGAAGAGGTGGACAGGTTGATGGTGTTTGCTTGAAAGCTTGTGTTGAATATTTTAAGCGGTCGATCTCCCCCCTCTTCTCCCAACAGTGGTATCAGAGCCATAGTGGCTTATTGAAATGATGTTCTAAGATATTGTGCAAATATAAAATGGCCAAGAGTAATTGCCATCGCCACTTCATCAACTCCCCGCATTCCACTCTACAAAATCATCTCATCATCAACTCAATTAAAAAATAAATAGACAGCACATAATTAACCATTACGCCAGCTTCCCAATTACAGCTAACCACTACAACAGGAGGGTGCCCAGTCTCATAACATCCCTCCTACCAGGGATAGCAAATGTCCTCAATTGCTCAACAGAGAAATCAACTGGACCGTGAGTGATGGAAAGTGTGGAGAAGGTCGGGGAAGTTGCGAAAAAACTTTTCAGGCATCCATTTGGCATCCTCTCTAGGGTGGCCCTTGAAAGTCAAAAGGTAACGGTTATAAACCATGCGAGTGCATGTAGTGGTGGTCTCATGATCAACTATATTGTTAGGGATGAGTTTCTCTTCTTGGTCTACAAGTGAAGGTGGGTCTTCATAAATGTGGTGTGTAAGTAGGGGTCCTCTGAATGGGCGTAAAAGACTAATGTGAAAGGCATTGTGAATGTGCCAATGTGCAGGTAGTTCTAAACGAAAAGAAACATCATTAATGATAGCTGAAATTTTGAAGGGTCCATAAAAACGAGGAGCAAGCTTAACAAAGACATTAGTATCAACACTTTTGATCCTTCATTTGTTGATGCGAAGTAAAACATGATCACCTTCCTTGAATTGGTGTGCGGAATTACGTGAAGTTTCAGTTTCAGCAGAAAGCTCATTTAATGCACTTAAATATGCTTTCACTAATGCACCTGTATTGCAATTGCCTGATTTTGAAAGACCATTCTTTGTGGTAGTCACTGATGCTAGTGGAAAAGGTATCGGTGCTGTCCTCATGCAAGATAATCATGCAAGATAACCATCCAATTTCTTTCGAAAGTCGTAAATTTAAACCATCTGAAACAAAGTTCAGTACTTATGATAAAGAGTTGACTGCTATGGTACATGCATTGAAAATCTGGAAACACTATGTAATGGGTATTGACTTGATCATTAAAACTGATCAACAAAGTATCAAATATTTACTTTCTCAGCCCTTAATAGATGATAGACATATTAAGTGGGCCGCTTTTATTCAAAGTTTTCAGCCCAACATTCAATACCAACCTGGTAAAGAAAACGTTGTAGTTGATGCTTTGAGTAGAAGACCCTCACTTAATCATCTATCAACCATTACGGGAACTTCATTTGACACTATGCCCGACACTTATGCACATGATGATGACTTCAAAACGACATGGTTGCACATGCTTGATAATTTTGTACACACATTTCTCGAATACACTATTCAAGAAAACTTCCTTTATTTCAAACAAAAATTGTGTGTGACTAAACCTTTCCGTACATTAATTATTGAAGAATTGCACAAACCTCCTTACGCTGGACATAGAGGATTTGCTGCAACTTTTCAAAATTTATGTCGTGATTTCTATTGGCCTACTATGAGAATGGATGTTAAACAGTATGTGTCAACTTGTTTGATTTGTCAAAAAATCAAAGCAGCTACAGGTAAGAAATTGGGACTTTTACACCCTCTCCCCATTCCTGAAAGACCTTGGGAACATATTTCAATGGATTTTGTTACTGGTTTCCCACTCACAACGCACAAACATGACATGATATGGACTATTATTGATCGTTTCTCTAAACAAGCGTACTTTGTTCCATGTAAGAAAACTCTCACATCACATCAAGCTGCACTTTTGTTTCTTAAGACTGTTTTTCCACATCATGGTTTGCCTAAAGTGATTATTACTGATCGAGACTCAAAATTTTGTAGTGCTTTTTGGACTACTGTGTTTGAAAATCTTGGCACTACACTTGACTTCACTTCTGCTTTTCATCCTGAATCTAATGGTCAAACAGAAGTCACCAACCGCACTATTATTGACTTGTTAAAGGCTTATCTTTCTTCCCAACCTAAGAAATGGGATGATTACCTACATATTTTGCAATTTGCATACAACAAAACCACTCACACTGCCACGGGTAAGTCTCCATTTGAAATTGTTACTACTCCTGCTTCACGTCTTTCTAATATTCTGCTGATGATTTCACTACTGACTTTCATGATATTTATGCAAGCGTGCATTCTGCCATTAAACACTCACAAGAACTTTACACCAAGCATGCTAACAAGCACCGCAAGGCACACCAATTCAAGGAAGGTGATCATGTTTTACTTCGCATCGAAAAACGAAGGATCAAAAGTGTTGATACTAATGTCTTTGTTAAGCTTGCTCCTCGTTTTTATGGACCCTTTAAAATTTCAGCTCTCATTAATGATGTTTCTTTTCGTTTAGAACTACCTGCACATTGGCACATTCACAATGCCTTTCACATTAGTCTTTTACGCCCATTCCGAGGACCCCTACCTACACACCACATTTATGAAGACCCACCTTCACTTGTAGACCAAGAAGAGAAACTCATCCCTAACAAAATAGTTGATCATGAGACCACCACTACATGCACTCGCATGGTTTATAACCGTTACCTTTTGACTTTCAAGGGCCACCCTAGAGAGGATGCCAAATGGATGCCTGAAAAGTTTTTTTGCAACTTCCCCGACCTTCTCCACACTTTCCATCACTCACGGTCCAGTTGATTTCTCTGTTGAGCAACTGAGGACAATTGCTATCCCTGGTGGGAGGGATGTTACAAGACTAGGCACCCTCCTGTTGTAGTGGTTAGCTGCAATTGGGATAGCTGGCGTAATGGTTAATTATGTGCTGTCTATTTATTTTTTAATTGAGTTGATGATGATGATTTTGTAGAGTGGAATGCGGGGAGTTGATGAAGAGGCGATAGCAATTACTCTTGGCCATTTTATATTTGCACAGTATCTTAGAACATCATTTCAATAAGCCACTATGGCTCTGTAAATAGTTGTAGTGGGAACTCCCCTTATGGGTCATACAAGAACTAATGAGCTTCACTCATTTAAAAAAGTGAAGTGGTTGTAAAAAGAGGGGCCTCAATTTTTGGCACCTTAAACTCAAAAATAATATATTAAATACCAACTCCACAAGAGAGGTGCCGTGGAGTTTGGGGCTAGATTTAGGCCTTTCTCTTGCAGATTCCCTTCTCTACTCTCTTATGCTATGGTTATTTTGTTGTGTACTCTTTAATCTAGTCTCCATCTCTTACACATCTCTTACACTCTCTTACAAGCTTGTCTATGTCAATTCTATGTTTACTCTCTGTGTGTGTGTGTGTGTGTGTGTGTGTGTGTGTGTGTGTGTGTGTGTGTGTGTGTCTAGGTGAGTGTGTGTGCTTGGGAATTGGAAGAAGAGGTGGACAGTTTGATGGTGATTTCTTGGAAGCTTGTGTTGAGTATTTTTAAGCGGTCGATCTCCCCCCTCTTCTCCCAACAAGTGGAATGCAGTAGATGAGAGTAGAGCAAGTTAGGTGAACTAGATTGCCTAGCGTGACCATAGCCTTACTTAGTCCTAAGGTTTAGTCTTGTCACTGTTGGCAACTTGACACCAGTTGGCAAGCATCTCTCTGCCTGCTTGACTTTGCCCCTCTCCTAATTTCTCTTGTCTGGGAGTCTATCATACCCCTGCCCTTTCGTGAGTCAACTTGACCCGTATACTGCACTTTGACTTGGCGACTTGGAACCTCTCATGGCCTAAGGAGGCCCTCGAATGCCTACAACCCCGCTTCCAATCCTCGAAAGCATTCCCATGCTATACAAGGATCTTTGTGCTAGATCTTAGACTGAGCAGGGCAGAGGGCAGCGGGCTATGGGCAGGTAGCAACATAGGTTGAAATGGGAAATAAATAGGGGAACATCGACATCTAAGAGGAATCGGGCCTCAAGGGCGGGGAAATAGCAGGGGAGCTGGTGGGATCTATCTAGGTGGTGGTGGTGTACCAAGCATGGGAAGCCAACTCCCCACCTAGCTGCTGCACCAAGTGCCCAATCTACGCCCTAAGGCTTTGCTCTAAAGCACCCACAGGCCCTCATCCCTCTACTATCACTCTACCGTAGAACCAATCACCACATCCTACCTTGTAGTGCCCCTGCCCATCCTTCGACTCTTTGACGCCTATCACCTGCTTTGCCCCATTGCATGCTTCTTTGCTTACACTAATTATATCTGAGAGGATGCCTCCTCTCTCTCTCTCTCTCTCTCTCTCTCTCTTGCTGTCTCTCTCTCATGAACCTTTGAAACTTCATAACTCCATTAAGAGATGATGTCATGTCTTGTGGGGGGGGGGGGGAAGAGAGAGAGAGAGAGAGAGAGAGAGAGAGAGAGAGAGAGAGAGAGAGAGAGAGAGAGAGAGATTTGTGTATATTTGATGTGATCGACTGTAGCTGTGTCTCTTGATGCTTTTGTGCTCCTTCTTTGTCGCTAGCCGTCACGATACCATTGTCTGGCCATGTCGGGTCTTGTCCTCCTATATGTCACCATGCCAATACCATGTACTACTATCCACCTCCGTGCTCCCTCTGTAAGGCATGGCACAGATAGGAGTGGAGGGAAGTTGGAAGGCAAAGAGGACTAGTACTGTCCATACAAAGGAGCGATGGCAAGGGGGCATCTGTAGAGCCAATGATAGTAATAGGGGCAGGGAATATTTGGATATCTCGGATACATTTGGAAGTAAAGGGATCATAGCCAGTATAATCTCTCCCTCCCACGTGAGCTAGCCTTCCCTCTGTCTCTTCGAACTCTCTCGTCAACTCTCTCCTCTCCCTTGTGTTTGCCCATCATCGTCAAGCTCTCAACCCTAGTTTCCTACAGCCCTTATCGACAACCACTTGGGCTAGATCAGGTGCCCAACCTCACCTTGCATGCGCCCTTCCATTTACCTGTGCCCCATAGTGTCATTGCTACTGTTACCTCGTAGTGCATCCATCCGGTAGCTTTGCCTCAAGAGAGCTGCCAATTTCTCTTACAATCGGCCACTCCTGATGCACCAGATGGCAATTCATTTGATGCCTGCCACACTTGCATGAGCCTTGTCCGTGTCGACATATTCTGTGATCTCAAGATATGGTATGTTCATCTTTTGATGCATATTTTGAAGATCTCATTCACGATTCCCTTCCAACATTGGAATAAATGTCCACTAAATCTTTTCATGATTCACCCTTGTCTTTGCAATGAGTATCCTCTGTGTGCTTGGCCAGTCAAAAATTTATACATTTTTATAAAAAATATTCTCCCTTTTTCACTAACAAAAAGGGAACACATCACTATGGCCTTAGCCCTTTGGGAATGCCAAAAAACTTAATATTGTGTCTATTTTTATAATATTTATAGTCCTTGGGAAAACATGGAATTCACTTCAACCCTCCACTTTCGGGGGTGACCACTGACTACTTTTGTTTTCTAAAGCCATTTGAAGGGTAGAGTTACTTTGCATTTTGAAGTCCATAAAGAACTTCCTCCATGTATCATTTTCGGCTATGGTCATGCGAGGCTTAGTTGCCCGTTACATCAACCAACAATTTTTGATAGCCACTGGCTTATTATGCCTAAAAGAGCATAATTTTCAAACTATGCCGGTTTCTTGCCAATCAATCCTCTCTCTCTCTCTCTCTCTCTCTCTCTCTCTCTCTCTCTCGTGTTTGTGCCTCACTCTCCCTCACTACTTGCTGCTCCCCGTGATGTTTTGAATTGTCATGCCTGCCTTAGTCAAAACTGTCGAGGCTTATAGACAACTAAGCCTTGCATGACCATGCCCTAATGAACCTCCCTTGCACGTACCTTCCATGCCGTAAATGATCTCAAATTTTAATGCTCAAAGCTCAACAACTACACACATGTGTCCGTGTTGTGTGTGTGTGTGTGTGTGTGTGTGTGTGAGAGAGAGAGAGAGAGAGAGAGAGAGAGAGAGAGAGAGAGAGAGAGAGAGAGAGAGAGACACTGTCTTTGTATGTGTGTGTGTGAGAGAGAGCGAGACAGAGTTGACTTGTCATTTGCTAAGGTATTGTAGCATTGTAAAAAGGACTTCCACATTTGCATTGCATTTTTAAAGTGTAGTAAGCTCAACAATTTAACGATGGGAGTCCAAAAATTTGTTGTGGATGTCCTGAATACATTGTGTGTGTGTGTGTGTGTCTGTGTGTGTGTGTGTGTGTGTGTGTGAGAGAGAGAGAGAGAGAGAGAGAGAGAGAGAGAGAGAGAGAGAGAGAGAGAGAGAGAGAGAGAGACAATGCGACGTTATTGATTACAAGATTTTGTGTGTGAGTGAGAGTTCTGAGATATAGAGAATGGTCTATGTGATTCATCCTCTGTGTGTGTGTGTGTGTGTGTGTGTGTGAGAGAGAGAGAGAGAGAGAGAGAGAGAGAGAGAGAGAGAGAGAGAGAGAGAGAGAGACCCTGTATCTTGCGCAAATCCAACCTTTTCCAACAATGTGAAAACTAAAGTAGACAAAATTGTACGGTTGACAACTTGCATGTGTGTGTGTACGCATATGCGTGAGAAGAGAGAGCACTCTTCCACCACTAGCAAGTAGATAGAGAAGAAGAAAGAGTGAGGTGGGTCACCAGACTTAGGACCAAGACCTTGACTAGGGTAGCTATTGGTGATCACGTATAGGTACGATAGGCCAAGCGGTGGTACTACGACGGTGATGAGAGATATGTAGATGTTTTTACTACAAAGCCGTTGGAGAACGTGCACATCGTGAAAAGAGAAGAGAAGATAGTAAGCAAGTAGAGATAGAATGTTCTTCTTCTTCTTCTTCCCACGAACGAGAGAGAAGATCTTACGGAGACGAGGAACGAATTTATAGAACTTTGCCAGGCTGGAGTGCGTCCCAAGCTGAGATAGGGCGTCTCCTCTTCTGCCTGAAATACTTGCAAGCTTTTGGAAAATGACTCCAATCTTTTCTAAAAACATGGCACAACTTTTGGCAGTCAACTCTCCCACTTACCATTCAATTTTTACAGTAAAAATTGACTAATTGGCTAGTATCCCGACAACTATTGTGACCGTGACTAAATTATCATGCACCATGATGTCTCGACATAATTATGACTTTTTTGTACTACCCCGACATATTTACAGTGTCGCTTTTTATAAAAATAATTTCCGTTAAAAATCTTGTTTAATCTCGTTTTTTCAGTGCGTGATTGTTTTTATATCCGAGAGTAACTAAAAATAATATTTTTATATTTAGGTCATCCTAAAAAGCACCTTGCTTTTTAAAAACGCCAAAAAGCACGAAAAGCTAAAAATAGCGTAAAAAGCACACAAAAAGATTTTTTTAAAGAAATTGAACCACAGGTTCCCTATGTTCATCGGAACAAGAAAACGGAATCGCTTTTCACTAAAAAGTACTAAAAGTCATGAAAAGATAAAAATAGCGTGAAAAGTGCCAGAAAAGTAGATTTTTACAAAATTGAACCGTAGCTTCCCCAAGACTTGTAGATTAAGGATCCGGCCTTGCTTTAAGCACCAAAAAGCATGAAAAAAATAAAGAAATTGATTTTTTCAAAATTGATCCAAACATCTGTATGACCTACCGGAACATGGAAATGACCTTGCTTTTCACTCTAAAACCTTACAACACTATCAAACAAGCATTCTAAACCAAAATTTAACGAAACAGATATTGAAAATCATTTTTATTATTTTTAAAAGAGACTCACAAAATGGGGATTTGAGAGAGAGAGAAAGAGGAGAGAGAGAGACAAATTTTTAGTGCCCAGTGAATGATGCAACAAGGAGAAGGGGGGAGAGAGAACAAAATGGTTAAGTGTGTGGGAACAATCTAAAGAGACGTTAAAGTTACACAACAAGACTTTAACAATTGAATATCTATGGGAAGAAGGAGAGACAAAATAAATAAATAAATAAATAAATAAATAAATAAATAAATAAATAAATAAATAAATAAATAAATATATATAGAGAGAGAGAGAGAGAGAAGAAGAAGAAGAATAAAAAGAAGAAGAACAAAATTTTTAATCCCATAGGAACAATCCCAAAAGATATATTTGACAACCTGGGTAAGAATAAAGTTATTTCAGTTTCATCTTCTCATTCTCTCTCTCTCTCTCTCTCTCTCTCTCTCTCTCTCTCTCTCCCCCCCCCCTTTCATGTGTCACTTGGGGTCATCACTTCACCCGAAGTTCCAATTGGTCAACTACTATAATACGATGACAAGTCATACGTGTATACACACATGAGCTCCATGCAAAGTGTTATCTATCCAACATGTGTGTGGAGAGATGGAGAGAGAGAGTGGGAGAGAGGGAGAGGTTTGGGGGAGGGCACAAGGGGACCTGTCATATTTACTCTACTAGAACAACACCAAGAGAACTCAAGACCTATGTGATAAATCTTTGATTCTCAATAAGGGAGAGGAGGTGGGACTTCCAATATCATAGAAACAATCACAATGATCTCAAAGTGTGTGTGTGTGTGTGTGTGTGTGTGTGTGTGTGTGAGAGAGAGAGAGAGAGAGAGAGAGAGAGAGAGAGAGAGAGAGAGAGAGAGAGAGTCATTGTCCTTAAAGGTTAGATTGACCTATGGGACCAAATACAACATGTAGCATGCTTAAAGACTATGGATATAATGGTGGCAACTAAAAAATAGAATCCATGAATTTTCTATGAGAGAAAGAAATGTAGGCCATGGTTTAAGCTAAAATGTAAGAAAAGAAATTTGATGTGATCAAAAGCTGAGCACCCAAGTAGGATATGATACTCACACTCTCAGATTTTCAAGGAACATAATGTATATACAAAAAGAGGCTCTCCTATACTGCCTCAATGTCCGGTCTCACATTTATCTTATTTTTCTTTCATTTCTATCATATTATAAGATGCAAATGACGTGAAAGTGTACATGAATAAATAGCGTGCACCGTATTATACTAAGGTGCTTATGCATTGTTATGATTATAGGTGATTAGGTGATGATGTAAATCATCACCTCTTGAAATAAAACCCTAATATAATCCCTAATCTTTTCACAACTCTACTCTTAGAAATAAAAAGTTTAATAATTACAACGTGTAGCAATTATGGGTCTTCATGTTCAAAACTTGCTAGAGTACCCAGTTTGTACTTCTCGACTTGGTAGCATTTTTGCCAGCCCTAGGTAGACCAAGGGAAAGATGTCCTTGCTATATGGGAGGTTATGATGTGCACTACTATCATGTCTTGCTCAATAAGAAAGATGCAAGGATATTAGTAAGTAAGAGAGTGGAGCAAAGACATTGAATCCAATAGTGTTCCTATTGTTGAAGTCAATTCTAGAATCCACTCCATTTAAAAAAAAAACATTATTATTACATTGACTTCTCTTAGCTTTCATCTCTTCACACCATGCTAACTTATCTAATTTTTATAATCAAGCTTGGTAGCATTGTTAGACAAAGATAGACCAAAAGGATAACTCTCTCTCTCTCTCTCTCTCTCTCTCCCCCAATAGAATGAGAGCACTCTTAAGTTTGTTTAACAAGGGTTAGCACCTCATGAAAAGAAATGTCTATGAGAGACTCCCAAGATTGATACCAAAGAATGCTTTGCATCATCTTACATATGTTTTGTTCATTAGAATCTTTCAAGCAATTGTGTCATGCATCACTTTGAGAAATGCAATAGACTATACATGTAGGAAGAGAGTATTGATAGTGTTTCACTTGGAAAAGAAGATAGCCTTACAAGAATAGAGGCGATATTTCTTTGGCCGCAACAATGTGTGGGTCACATACTAGTAATGTTGTAAAAGAGCCAATATAAAATAATATCATACCTTCCTACCATGATAAAAAAATGAAGAATAACATTTGAGAGATGGCATCACATGCCAAGACATATATAATTAAAATAAGACTATCATTACTAGAAAAAAATTTAAACACAAGAAAAAAAATGTAAAAATTTGAATACGATTTATTAGTGATTTGATGATAGGCTCATCTAACTTAGGTAGAACTACATGTCTAGGTTGAAGATGGCATTGACAACTACCAAGACTAAGTAGAGATTGTAGTATTCTACGTGGAGTGGGTACTCCACTACTAGGGCTTCACTTTCAATACACATAAGTTTGTATCTCTAGAATTATACCATTCCATTGTAGGGAATATAATCTCCCTTTAACTTGGTCTAATTGGAGTTATATCCTTCATGTGCATATGCAAATTGAGTATGACAATGATGTGCACCCATCCAATCAAAATGCATCCAACCAACAATATATGATTTAATATCTACACCATCTTTTTGAAGCACCCCTCAAAATCCTTTCTTGTGCAACATATTGTTTTCCATGCATTATGTGTATGTATATAGGATGTCCCATCATTGGACATATGCATCAGATACTCTTTTTTGCTTCCACCTATGTACCTTGAGTGGACTATAGTAGGCAAACCAACTTCCCATATTGCTACCCTATATTGCTGCCATCTTAATTCTATATCCATCATCAAATAACCCCTTCAACACTTTGATAATTGGTTTTGACTGGGTTTTTTTCCTTTGGTCATCCAGGTATCAAATCCTAATTTAAATCCTCATTTCTCTACTTCTCTTGTATATACTCCTAATAAATAAAAATCTCTTTATTATGCTACTACAATGGACAATGCGACATCATCTATCACACCAAAGACAAGTTTGGACATTGAAGATGCTACAACAAAATGAACCTCACCCATAGATTCATCAATCCATGGAGATAGTACAACCCATCGACAACAAGCAACAACCTTCCGACCTTCACGGACACTTCTCAACAGTACTCGAGGATGGGCACTAAAATCGGAAGAGAGGAATGTTAATTGAATCAATGTGAAATAATAGAAGTTGCTAATAGGCAAAACCTAGGGACTCCACATCAAACACGGATGCAAATAAGCACTAAAGATTGGAGTTACACATTTTTATATTTTTCCAATATGGTGATGTATTGTAAATTCTCAATTTATTTCAAGCCATTGTAAGAATTGTAATATGTTGCCGGCTCAAAGAGAGTTCCAAGTTGTAAAGAATATGCCAGGTAGTGTGTCTAGGTTGTAGATACAGTAATTCATGGAGCCCTAAAGGACTTGGGCACCCAGACATTGCACATTCTAACCCTAGGTATATAAGGCAAAGTGTAAATAGAATTAGGGTACTTAGCCTCATTTGTTGAGAGCATTTCTCGTGAGATCTCATGAGGTGTGTGGCTATGGAGTCCTTGATCTTTCCTTGCTCATGTGAATTGATTAACACTAATCAATGCTAAATTCTCTTTTAGTATGCCTCTTTCATTCTCTCTTATGATTGTTTACGATGCTTGATTAACTAGACCTTAACTAATTAGTGGTTAATTTCTCTCTAATCTTGTGTGATTGCCCTCTATTCTTTGTGTGTGCATGTAGGTTTGATTGAAGCATGGATACTTGATAGATCTATGTGTATGTGCTTGTGAATAGTGTGTTGCATGATGGGATTAGTGATGTTGTGCATCATTGCAATCATTACTGTTTGTGATTGAGTTGATTGAGGTGAAGATAAGTGGATGTGGAAATTGCCAATATTTATGACTTATCTCCTCCATGGGTTGAGAAGATCACCTTGTAGAGTCACCATTCATGTTATCATGATTAGCTCACTAATTGTGTGAGTGTTTCCACGGCCTAGTTGGGTGGCTCATCACTCCGGATTGACATTTATGTGTTGGTCATTGGAGGTATGCTACAATGGTACCCTCAAAAATTGAAAAGGCATTAATTTACATATCTTTTTGGGTTTCCCATAACTAATCATTATCATGAAGGACCAATGCATGATTGCCACATCAATAATGGGTGTTCTTTTTATCAAGGTACACAAAGTGTGAAGCATTCATGGCTCAAATTAGAATCACCATGTGATGAGTGCATGGACTTGAAACCATTCCATCACCTCTTGTACACATAGAGCCTTCTTACATAGTGCTTTTGCCTGCAACCACTACACACATAAGCGCTCCTATGAACGATATGTTTCCATCACCAAACTCCTCCAATGAGTTTGTCTTCTCAATGCAAGCCATTTCTATGAACTCAATGATGGGAAAGCAAGCTTCCATCTCTTCCAAATCAATGCATGCAGCTTTGTAAGAAAAAAAAAGGTAATATAAGAAATAACACATGGCTTAGCAAAAGACCGTTCACAAACAACAATTTCATATCAAGCCATAAGCAAGTATGCCTTCAAGGATTGCAAGAGGGAGCTACTCCGGGTATGCCATTGATATGGAGAAAACAAAAATCTCAATCAACATGGACATCATAGAGGTGGAAATATTTAATGTTGGCAAATAAGATATTTTCTCTCTTTGCTTCACTAATTTCCTTTAGTGCGATGAAGACATGATATTTAGTTCATTGTACAAAGCCCGATCAATATAAGATTTCTCCTTTATAGAATGATCCACTACACACTTGTGTATTTACCATTTACGAATAAAAATATACTCCTGCGTGCAAATTCATTGTGTGTGTATCTTGGTATCAGAGGAGGTGATACCTTGATCCTAAAGCCAAGCACTTTCTATATAAAAGAGGCCATACCTCATTGTAAATCCATCTTTGATTGAGTCCTAAAATCCTTCCATGAGTCTTCTCTCCCTCCTAACATCTCAAAACGAGTCCTTCCATAACTTATAAAAGCTTAGCCTATCCCTTGTACAAAGCTTCATTAATATATATAAGCTTTCTCCTTTGTATAATGATCCACTGCACACTTGTGTATTTATCTTTTGCCTTTATTAATAGAAATACACTCCTTCCACCTGCACATTCATTGTGTGTGTATCTTGGTATCAAAGCAGCCTATGAATTGATTTAGACTATTACTTTTGCTTACTCTATTTATACTTCTATGTGGTATTGTACCTCAATTGTATATGAGCTCAAGTTCAACAAGCTTTTGGTTGAGGGGTACTTCCTCTGAGTGATTAGTAAGGATTAATCCTTTATACAATATTTATCTAGTAGTGTTATTGCCATTTACTTGAGTCTACATCGATAGGCCAGGTAGTGTGGTATCGTGGTAGTGAGGTAGCATGGTATGATAGTCATTGCTGACATTTTGGGACTATAGCCACAGACACAAATCCTAAAGTCCTGCATAAAGTCCCACAACAAAATCCTACCCTCAAGTGTTCATTCAGGTAAGTTTTAATGGAATTTTTGATTAAATATTTGTCTAAAGTGACCAAGTCTTTTGCATATCTCTCATTAGCAGTAGAAGAAGCCAAACTCTCAGCGCCATGGAAAATACCATAATTAAAACCCAAACACGTCTATCAGTATAAATGTCTATTTAAACTTCGTGCATGAGTTCTATATTTTGATAATTGATCGGTTGCATCTATCCCTTTTGACAGTCAAATGCATTTTATAAAACTCACCCTGATCTTCCAAAATGACAAAATGGAAGCTATCTGGGGAGGCGATCATTTTAGAAAATTTGGTTGCGTAGATATCATAGAGTTCTTAGAATCTGTCAATATAGTTCTTAAATTAGAATTCGCAAATAGAACTATTAGATTAGAGTTGGTAAATAGAGTTCTTAACATAGATAAATTAAAACTCATAATTCTTAGATTAGTATTTACTAGAATAGTTCTTAGATCACTAATCATAGATAAAATTCTTTGTAAAAATTTTTGTATCACTAATCTAGATTCATCTAATTATATGATTATCTCACAAAAACTTGTTAATTGTATGCATAAGAAACTGCAAGCCTATCCCTTTTTTTTACATACAAACCTTATTATCTCTTCATCATCTCCCAATATACCAAGCTTCTCATTTACCAAATCATTCACCCATAAAACTCTTGGTCAATCTGACAAGAGTTTATTCTTGAATGTGTTGGAGTTTACTAGGAAGAACCAGGGTGGAAAGATTGGGAAGCCATGGAGCGGCTTGTTAACGGCTTGTTAACAAGCTACAAAGCATCTGGCCTAATTTTGAGTTCAAGGGGGAGAGCTGTTTATATCCTATCAAACACCACAACAATCTTATAGACAACACAAGCAAAACCCTCTCCAAAGTCCTAGCAAGTGTATCATTTGAAACAATTGATTATGCTTGGGAAGAAGACTCATATGAGTCTATATGGGATATAACAAATGTAAAAATAGGAATCAAAGACTACGAATATGTATTTTTTGGAGAACTAAATCAATTTGATTATTTCTATGATAAAATAGTGTACAAATCCAAGAAGAATATATCCCAGCTCAACTTCCATCGCCTCCTTATGACTATAATTTTGGTATAGAAGATGACACGAGTAGAAGTGAAATTGGTGATTCATAGGTATATATTCCTTTAGAATGAGATAATTCAAAGGTGTATATCTCTGAGGAGCCTCGACATATGGAAAAGGATGAGCCCATGGGAGAAGCCTCTACTAGTGCTCCACCCATTTTGCCAACTCCCCAATTTGTGCAGGGTATCAAAAAAGTAGGAGATATCACATTCTACAACATTGATAATGTTAAGTATGGAGCCTGATTTACCCCTTGTAATTTTCTGTGTTAAAAATGCACATTTATAAGGCCCCCATTATGAGGAGAATCCATTGTGCATGAAGAAAAATAACTTGCCAAAAAACAAAATTTTAACGCCCAGTCTCGAAATATTCCTTTTCGCCAAGAATATTATGATCGGCGGCCGGAAAGTGGTCGGAAAATGACCGGTCGGTTGGCTAGTTGGCCGGTGGCCGACGGTTGGAAGTCAATGGCCGGTGGCCGGCGATCGAAAGTCAATGGCCGGTGGCCGCCGATGGCTGAATTCAATGGCTGGTGGGGCCGAAATCAAAAGCGGACTTGTCTTCTCAAGGGTGGATTGGAGGGTTCAATTTGGACTTTGTCTACACAAGGGCGGCTACACATGGCTGCCTCTCATGAGAGAGGGCAACCCTTTTGGCCTATAAAGGAGGCCATTCTACACATATTTTAAGAGTGTGAAGTTGATGCAACAAGGTGGGTGTGAGGTGGTGAGAGTGAAGCAAGGCGGGAGCTCCAAAAGGGTATAATCCCTTTGTAACCTACTTCTTGTTTTGAAGTACTAAAGCCATTGAGTGGCTGCTTTCTCGTGGATGTAGCCCACATTGGGTGAACCACGTATATCGTGTGTATTTTTTTTTCTCTCTCTCTATTCTATAATCTCTTGTGTGTGAAAATTATCTCTCTCCATTAAGTAATCTACTGAATTATCTACTTAGCTACGCCATATTTCCTAACAACTGGTATTAGAGCAAGGTTTGCTCATAGCTAAATTATCTCAAGGAAAGGATTCCTTGAATTGAGTGGGAGTAATGGTGGAGGAAGGGAAGCTCAAGATTGAGAAGCTCAACGGAAAAAACTACCAACATTGGAAGATGCAGATTGAAGACTATGTCTACCAGAAGGACCTCTATTTGCCACTAGGCGGTCTTGCAAAGAAGCCTGTAAAGATGGCAGATGAAGCATGGATTGTCCTTGATTGAAAGGCATTGGGAACAATCCGGTTAAGCTTGGCATCAATGGTGGATTTCAACGTTTCGGACATATTTCGGAGATGCCGATGAAGTCACTTAACGACTTCTACGAGAAACCATCGGCATCCAATAACGTATTTCTCATGAAGCGCTTGTTCAATCTAAAGATGGCAGAGAATGGTTCAGTTGCAGAACACATAAATGAATTTAACACAAATATAAGTCAACTTCGATCGGTGAAAATCAATTTCAATGACTGAGTGCGAGCTCTCCTTATACTATCATCTCTATCGGATAGTTGAAACAGCCTTGTGATGGCTGTAAGTAATTATATCTCTGGCACAAATACTCTTAAGTTTGATGATTTTGTGGGTGTTCTCCTAAGCGAGGAAATGCCAAGGATAAGCACAGGAGAATCATCAAGTGCTGCACTGTCAATGGAAACAAGAGGAAGGCCTAAGGAGAGGCTCAAAAACCAAAAGGATCGCGATCGCTCAAGGCGGAGCAAGTTACACACAAAGTCAGTTCTTGAATGTTGGAACTGTGGCAAGAAGGGCCACATCAAGAAGGATTGCTGGTCAAAGAAGAAGAAGGAGTTGGAGTCTCAAGACAACAAGCCAACATTGGAGGCCAATGTGGCAGGTAAAGTAGAGTAAGATCCTCTAATTCTCTCATTAGACAATGTGTCTAATTCTCGGATAGTAGATTCCGGGGCTTCATTCCATGCGACACCACACAAGAAACATTTCCAAGATTACACCAAAGGTAATTTTGGATATGTATACTTAGGGAGATGATGAACCTTGTGAGATTATCGACAAAGGTACAGTTTTTGTCAAAACTGCTAACGGAAATGAATGGAAGCTTAAAGAATTTAGTCATGTTCCTTCTCTTCACAAAAGAATTGATCTCTACAGGACAATTGGATGATGAAGGTTACAACATTGCATTCGAAAACAAACGGTGGAAGATCTCAAAGGGATCTTTGGTGGTTGTCAAGGGAGAAAAGATTGGTACACTTTACTTGTGTACTGTTAGCATGCAACCTTCATCTTGTGCAACAACTACATAAGTTGACAATGTGGTGTGGCACTACCGGCTTGGGCATATGAGTGCCAAAGGAATGCAAAATCCTTCAAAGAAAGAAGCTTCTACCAGGTTTGAAAGAAGTGGACTTAGAGTTCCATGAAGATTGTGTTTATGGTAAACAAGAGAGGGTAAAATTTCAAAAATCTTAAAATGAAAGAAAAAATAAAAAACTTGAGTTGGTTCATTCCGACGTTTGGGATTCTGTAAGTACACCATCACTTGGTGGCTCATTGTACTATGTAACATTAATAGACGACGCGACTACGAAAACATGGGTTTATGTAATGAAGAATAAATCCGACGTGTTTTCCATATTTCAAAGGTGGAAAGCCTTTGTGGAGAATGAAACAGGTACTAAGGTTAAATGCCTCAAATCCGACAATGGAGACGAATATTGCAACCAACCTTTTGAAATATTTTGTGCTAGCAATGGCATTCGGAGGCAAAGAACAACCCCAAGGACACCTCAACAAAATGGCATTTTTGAAAGAATGAACAAAACAATCATGGAGCGAGCACGAAGCATGCGGCTACGTCCAGGCCTACCGCTTGAGATTTGGGTGGAAGCTATAAGTACGTCTGTGTACTTAATCAATTGGTCAACCTCAACGACATTGGATGGGGGAGTTATAAAAGAGGCATGGACATGTAAACGGGTGAATTATGCATTTCTCAAAGTGTTTGGGTGTGAGGCTTTCATGCACATAGATAGAAGCCTAAGATCAAAGCTAGATGCAAAGTCCAAAGAGTGTTTCTTCATTGGCTATGGAGAAGGTGACTTTGGGTATCGCCTATGGAATCCTGAAGATGGTAAAATCTTAAGGAGTACAGATGTAATTTTTAACGAACAAAATATGTACAAAGATTACTTGGAAAGAAAACAAACAAAAGAAACAGGTGATGACTACATGGAGCTTGAGGACGGAGAAGACTCAAGAACTGCAAACGGTGACAATGTGCAACAACGTCAACCAAATGAGTAGCCTCAACCTAATTCCCAAAGGTCTACAAGAGCAACTAGATCTCTAGAAAGGTTCCTTCCATCCTTCAATCATCTCTTGATCTCATATTCTAAAGATCCAGAATCATACGAAGAAGCTATGCATCACGAATCCAAAGAAGAACGGATGAAGAGTATGCAAGTGGAGATGGACTCACTACATTGCAATCAAACACGAGAGTTGGTTGAGTTGCCTAAATGTAAGCGGGCACTTCATAAAAAATGGGTGTGTAAGCTGAAGGAAGAAGAAGGTGGGAAGAAAAGGTACAAGTTTAGGCTTGTGGTAAAAGGGTTTTCTCAAAAGAAAGGTATTAACAGTACACTTTACTTGTGTACTGTTAGCACGCAACCTTCAGCTTGTGCAACAACTACAGAAGTTGACAATGTGGTGTGGCACTACTGGCTTGGGCATACGAGTGCCAAAGGAATGCAAAATCCTTCAAAGAAAGAAGCTTCTACCAGGTTTGAAAGAAGTGGACTTAGAGTTCTATGAAGATTGTGTTTATGGTAAACAAAAGAGGGTAAAATTTCAAAAGTCTTAAAATGAAAGAAAAAAAAAAAACTTGAGTTGGTTCATTCCGACGTTTGGGATTCTGTAAGTACACCATCACTTGGTGGCTCATTGTACTATGTAACATTAATAGACGACGCGACTACCAAAACATGGGTTTATGTAATGAAGAATAAATCTGACGTGTTTTCCATATTTCAAAGGTGGAAAGCCTTTGTGGAGAATGAAACAGGTACTAAGGTTAAATGCCTCAAATCCGACAATGGAGGCGAATATTGCAACCAAGCTTTTGAAAGCTTTTGTGCTAGCAATGGAATTTGGAGGCAAAGAACAACCCCAAGGAGACCTCAACAAAATGGCATTTCCGAAAGAATGAACAAAACAATCATGGAGCGAGCACGAAGCATGCGGCTACATGCAGGCCTACCGCTTGAGATTTGGGTGGAAGCTATAAGTACGTCTGTGTACTTAATCAATTGGTCAACATCAACGACATTGGATGGGGGAGTTATAAAAGAGGCATGGACATGTAAACGGGTGAATTATGCATTTCTCAAAGTGTTTGGGTGTGAGGCTTTCATGCACATAGATAGAAGCCTAAGATCAAAGCTAGATGCAAAGTCCAAAGAGTGTTTCTTCATTGGCTATGGAGAAGGTGACTTTGGGTATCGCCTATGGAATCCTGAAGATGGTAAAATCTTAAGGAGTACGGATGTAATTTTTAACGAACAAAATATGTACAAAGATTACTTGGAAAGAAAACAAACAAAAGAAACAGGTGATGACTACATGGAGCTTGAGGACGGAGAAGACTCAAGGACTGCAAACGGTGACAATGTGCAACAACGTCAACCAAGTGAGTAGCCTCAACCTATTTCCCAAAGGTCTACAAGAGCAACTAGACCTCTAGAAAGGTTCCTTCCATCCTTCAATCATCTCTTGATCTCATATTCTAAAGATCCAGAATCATACGAAGAAGCTATGCATCACGAATCCAAAGAAGAACGGATGAAGAGTATGCAAGTGGAGATGGACTCACTACATCGCAATCAAACACGAGAGTTGGTTGAGTTGACTAAATGTAAGCGGGCACTTCATAAAAAATGGGTGTATAAGCTGAAGGAAGAAGAAGGTGGGAAGAAAAGGTACAAGTTTAGGCTTGTGGTAAAAGGGTTTTCTCAAAAGAAAGGTATTGACTCATTTTCTCCTGTTGTAAAAATGAACTCAATTAGGCGTGTCTTAAGCCTTGTGGCTGCTCATGATCTAAATCTTGAGCAAATGGATGTAAATATGGCATTCCCTAACGGTGACTTAGAGGAGGAAATCTACATGCTTCAACCAAAGGGTATAAAGTAAAAGGTAAGGAGAAAATGGTTTGCAGATTAAAGAAGAGCTTGTATGGTTTAAAGCAAGCATCAAGACAATGGTACTCGAAGTTTGATTGATGGATGTTGGATCATGGATTCACAAGATGCAATTCGGATCACTGCATCTACACGAAGAATTTGGGAGATGAAAAGTTCATCATCCTAATGCTGTATGTTGATGACATGCTGATTGCAAGCGCTAACATGCAGGACATCAAAGACCTAAAAGAGGAGTTGTCTAAATCTTTTTCAATGAAAGATTTAGGTGCTGCAAAGAGGATACTTGGTATGAAAATATCAAGGGAGAGGACGAAGAAGACAATAAAGCTTTCTCAAGAGGATTACGTCAAGAAGATACTAGAAAGGTTTGCAATGTAAAATGAAAAAATGGTTTCTACACCTTTGGCTAGTCATTTTAAACTAACCAAGGATATGTGTCCAAAGACATAAGAGGAGATAGCCTATATGTCTAAAGTTCCATATGTTGCAGTTGTAGAATCTCTAATGTATGCTATGGTCTAGACAAGGCTAGATATTGCACATGCAGTGGGAGTTGTGAGTAGGTTCATGGACAACCCAGGTAAAGAGCATTGGCAAGCTGTGAAGTGGATACTTAGGTATCTAAAAGGGACAATAAAAAATGATTTGTATTTTGGAGGAACTAATATTTTTCTTCAAGGGTATGCTGATGCAGATATGGCAAGTGACAAAGACACTCGAAGGAGCACTACTGGCTATGTCTTCACGGTTGGAGGCATAGCAGTAAGCTGGTATTCAAAGCTGCAGAAAGTGGTCTCACTTTCTACCATGGAAGCAGAGTATGTCGCAATGATGGAGGCAAGCAAAGAAATTTTGTGGCTTCACTAATTCTTAAAAGAGCTTAGATTCAAACAAGACAATTGTGCCTTGTATAGTGATAGCCAAAGTGCTATCCATCTTGCAAAGAACTCAGACTTTTATTCAAGGACAAAGCACATTGAGGTGAGATATCACTTCATACGCACTCTTTTGGAAGAAGGACAACTAAAGCTAGGAAAGGTGCATACAAGTGAAAATCCTGTAGACATGTTTACAAAGGTGGTAAACAAGGAGAAGTTGAGCTTTTGCTCATCTTCAATTGGCATTCAATGATAAGAAGCCAGGATGGAAAGCAGTCACAGATTTGTTTTGGAGATTAGTGTCCAATTGGGAGATTGTTAAGTATGGAGCTTGATTTACCCCTTGTAATTTTCTGTGTTAAAGACGCACATTTGTAAGGCCCCCATTATGAGGAGAAGCCATCGTGCATGAAGAAAAATAACTCGCTGAAAAATAAAATCACTCACTGGAAACCAAAATTTTAACGCCAGAATATTCCTTTTCACCAGAATATTATGGCCAACGATCGGAAAGTGGTCGGAAAACGACCGGTCGGTTGGCCGGTTGGCCAGTGGCCAAATTCAAAAGCGGACTTGTCTTCTCAAGGGTGGCCACACATGGCTGCCTCTCATGAGAGAGGGCAGCCCTTTTGGCCTATAAAAGGAGGCCATTCTACACACATTTTAAGAGTGTGAAGTTGATGCAACAAGGTGGGTGTGAGGTGGTGAGAGTGAAGCAAGGCGGGAGCTCCAAAAGGGTATAATCCCCTTGTAACCTACTTCTTGTTTTGAAGTACTAAAGCCATTGAGTGGCTGCTTTCCCGTGGACGTAGCCCACATTGGGTGAACCACGTATATCGTGTGTACTCTCTCTCTCTCTCTCTACTCTATAATCTCTTGTGTGTGAAAATTATCTCTCTCCATTAAGTAATCTACTCAATTATCTACTAAGTTACGTCATATTTCTTAACAGATAATATGGAACAAGTGGATATCATCCTTGTTTTTGAATAATGATGCACAATTGTATTTATCAGCAAATATTGTTTGGAAGAATGAAGCAACAAACTACTGTGGAAGCAGCAATTAACGGACTCACTAGCATTCTAAAGTCATGGTGGGAAATGCTTCCTCAAGAAGTTAAAAATGTTGTACTATGACCTCCTCCTGATAACGGATCTCCAATGCTCGTATTTTTGAAGGAATTTACAAGGAGTTCATTGGACATCAAGAAGATCAATCAAACTCGGTGCTTCAAGCTTTTCATGAAGCACATATATGTAATCTCTCTTCACTTTGGGATTTTTGTATTTATTGCAAAAATTTAATGTTTAAAGCACGAAAAAATCATTCTAGAGAAATCAAGCAAAATTCATCCACAAATTTCCAAAAGCAATAACAATGTTACTTTTGGAGAAATTAGAAAATCAAAATCTTGATCTTCAGCCAGCAACACTAGGTGACATTAGTCAAGCTCTTCAACAAGAACTTTGTATCTAGAAACAAGCACAAAAAGATTTGAATAACTCTAAACGGCCTGCAAAGAAGAAATGTGCCTGCAAGAGAAAGAACCCAAAGATAAGAAGTTTAGAGAGAAACCTAAATATCACATTTTTAGGAAATGGAAGTTTACGTCTTCTAAAACTAATAACAAATGCTTCATATGTGGCAAAAAAGGTCATTAGGCTTTTGAATACCCTAAAAGTAAGAAATTAGTGGCATTCAAGAATATCATCCTTGAAGATGGATACAAGTATTCAGATCTTTCCTCCAATGAAATATCAGACTTCAAATTCAATATTACACAGTTCTAAAGCAAATCCTCTTCTACAAGAGAAGATTCTTCCAGTTTAGATTCAAGGTTTGAAGATTGACCTAGAGCTCTCAATATGACGACTTTAGAAGATTTCATACCAATACCCTTCAATCCTCACAAATGGGAAAAGTCTCCAAGAGATCAGCAGACTTCACAAAAAAACAAGATTAAAAAATCAAGGGGTTCCAGTTCTACTTCAATGTCTACCAAATCAAGTAAGAAAAAACAAGGGGTTCTAGTTCTACTTCAATGTCTACCAAATCAGGTAAGAAAAACTAATCTACAATATCAATTTTCCATAAGCAACTAAAAATAGCTTTAAAAGAAGAAGGACAAGCTTGAGCACCAACATAAAAAATAATGGTGATACCATCCTTGGCTGACAAAATGAAGCTAAGGAAAGTCAAAGAAAGTAAACCCTTCTTTGATAGCAATTTAATCAGTAATCTAGAGAGTGGTAAAGTCAAAGCTAGATCTATCTATGAGTTACCACCAGGTAGAAATACTTCTTCTTCATCAAGCTAAATGATGAAGATATCTTAGCCAGGGCATCAAACAAAAGGAGAAAGAGATTAAACAAAAGGAATAAATTCTTGCTAAACAAGAAATGTTGCTGAAATGGAAAATTGATCTTAAAAATTTTAAAGTGTTCTCTTCACTCTCTATGGCGGGGTGAATTAGGAGAAAAACTACCAACAACAAGAAACGAGCTCCTAACCTCAACAACAACAATGGCACCAACACCCTCAACAACAAAAATTGTGCCTAGAGCATGTACACCAACAATAGGTACAACTCCACCAATAGAAGAGCAGTCAACAACAAGTATCTCTGTCACCTCTGATGAAATTCAAAGGATCAAAGAATTTCTATCTTCATCTAAAAATCCAAAAGAACAGTCGGCAAAAGATGTGCAAAGACTTAAGAAATTATTTACTCTGTCCAAGCAACAAAAGCATCAACCACCTAATAAAGAATTCACGGAGTTACAAAGGGCCATCTCCTCAAAGCTACAAGTGGCTAATAAATCCCAAATGGGAAATAAAGATATCCTACCACCAAAGGTAGATATTGCAATATTTGGCAGAATCACATCCAATCTCTTCAGCCACTAAAGGTAAAGAGTCCCAAACTAAAGATCATGTCTCCATCATAGTAAAGGAAATTAGTGAAGCAGAGAGACAAGATATCTTAGAATCTCCAGCTATTAGTATGAATAATATTCTCATAGAAGATATACCATTTCTCTCTTGAAGAAAAGGTAAATTCTTCTATTCATTATTCAAATAAGAAAGAAGAATCTATTCCAAATTCAGAATACTTGCTGAGAAGTCAATTTGATAAAGATAAGGCCAAACGGATTAACACCAATGTGGCAATACAAAGAGCATCAAAGTACAATAACTGGAGAAGATTCTACATCAACCAACATACTCTAATTGAGATTCAGATATCTTGAAGAAGCTAATCCTCTTAAGAAATTGGATGATAAACAACTTATGCCAATTTTGACACGAACTTTTGATAACCCATTAGCATTTTGGGATCAAGAGAAATACATCATTACTCCTCCAACTATCCCTGAGGCAAACCCCACTAAAGCTTCCAATTCAAATTGGGCATGCAGAACTTTCAACAATCATAATGAACAGATCATGCAAATAAGTCTTAAAGCCATAAAAAAAGCATGGATCAATTCTATCAACAGACAAGTTCAATAGTGGATTTATGACGCTATAGAGCTTCAAGCCCTTGCTCAAATAACAGATGATGAGCAATTCTAGGATCAAATCCTAGAAGGATCATCTACACAGAGCAATAGAAAAGGTAAGCAACCACAAGAAGAAAGGTTTTGCGCACCAATCAGGAACCACCACAAATATAAATTTGGTCCTCACCAAACTTGATAGGGTTTTAGAAGATGTTGATGACATCGGATCCAGAGTATGTCATAACATAGAGCTAATAAAAGAAAGTCAACAAAGCCTTACAAGGATTACAAAACTAGTAAAGGTATTCATCTTGGTACAGCAAGGAGAAATTCAGGAACCAATTAATGGAGACAACCATATTCTTTCACCTCTAAAAGGTGTTTCCATTTCCATTATCCTAAATACAAAATTTCAAAATTCCATCAATGCTATTCTGGATATAGGACCAGCTTGACACCCCTTATGAAAAGTATGTTCTTGAAATTATTGGGAAAATCTAGAAGAACCCTTTCTTATTAGATGTGATAACAAATCAGAAGAGCTAATTAAATATCGGGCTAAATTGTGGCTACTACTTGGAACATCCAGAATACCTATCTTTGCCTATCTCTGTTATGATCTGATCATCGACAATGATATTATGGAAAAATTGTAGCTAATCACATTCAACAATGGATATGTTAATTTTAGATGGAAAAAAATGGATTGCTTTGCTTCCATCTTACATCAAATCCAATATACCATTCCATCACATGAATGGCCAAATATACATAAAGACCAGCTAGAATATCCCATGCCTATTTTGTAGATTTTATTGAACAAATGTGAGGAGTAATAGTGCGCTTCACAAACAACACAATCAATGCATGAGCTTGCATATCTCTTATATCCCAGCGAGCTTACGCAGTTGTAGGCAAAACAGTTCTAACAACAACAATTCTGCCAGCAAAACCAATAGCGTCCTTAACATCGTCTGTATCCATAGAATTAATACATACGTCAATGTATTGCAAAATGTTTTGAGCACTCTTTGACACAAGGACATGTTGCATCATGTAAGCCCACATAGGATAAGTTTCCCCATCCGATCTGTCCTTAGCAGCAAACATCTTGAACAAATTTGTGTTGGTGAATGCTTGCATCTAATGTGAAATCTTCTTGAAAAGAGGAGAAATGAAGTGAGACCAACACGTGCTATATAGAACAACATATAGAAGACTGTAAGGGACTTGTTATGAAAATAACAACACTGATAGAAATTTTGCTCAACATGACAAAATTGCTTGTGCAGCACTACTGGTAGTGGAAACGGAGGCCAAAATGAACTCGAATAAAAAATCTGAGCAGATCTGGATCAAAAAGCTTTCCCAAAGTATTTGTCAGCCTGCTAACACTCACCAAGGCTCATAGAATTCTGAGAAAGTAAGTAGGCATGTGCTGGCGATGCTGACAACTAAGCCTGAGAGGATGCAACTTTCTCTGATACCAATTGTTGGAAAATAGGGTTACAGGGAAACACACACCACTTGGAGAAGACAAAGGAATCTCAAGGCACACAATAGAGAGTGTATTACTTAGTGTGCAATGGAAAGATAAGATAGCCCTAGAGGATGGACACATATACAATGCATGGGGGGGAAAACCTCCTAGTGAGGGAAAAAAATACCCCAACGGTACTAAGTTTCACACACATCACTACCATGTGTATATGGTAACAACATCCATGAGACTCCCAATATATATGCTTCATTAAGATCTATGTCTGCCATTATATGGAATTGATGCAAGCAGTGATGGCCATCAATGTTGATTGATACATTAGCTTTTGACCTAATCTGACCATCGTCCCATAGTTGGATGCTCTAAGCTCGATCTTGATTGGTGTCAATATTTCCTTTGACATCTTTAGGTATGTGAAATACTTCATGGCATTAACTCACACACCAATTGGCTGCTCTGAGCTTGATATTGATTGGTGTCAATGTCTCCTCTGATAGCTTTGGGTGTGTTGAATATTTCATGGCATTAGCTCGCACACCAGTATCCACAAGTGCTCATTCTATTGATCCATCTACCAGCTGGATATTGATACATACATACATATCTCCAAGCCAATAGGGATCTATCTAAACTTATTTGATAGAAGGAGATGGGATTTCCAATCGGTCAGCTTTTTCTTATGGTTTGTTGTTCTTTGTGCTTGAGAATCTGCAACTTTTCTTCCTCCTTGGCATGGGCTTTAATTGCTTGGGAAATCTACTTCCCTTTTGTTGCTTGATGAATATTGTCTAGCATGTTAGCGGTTAGTGGTAAATGAGTTCTCTTTAATTTGCAACCATTAATCTAGCTAGGCATCTCCTGTCTCTCTAATGTCACATGTTTTACGGATCCACTAGGTGGTATGTTGCCAACCACAAATGGGACATTACCTCGCCTTTTTAACTTTTTGGAGTGCTGCTTAAGGTGTAGAATAATACATAGTCCCTGTTTTGAAACTCCTTGTTGATCATGAAACTCTTTCATCTGCCTTTTTTGTGTAGATGGCTGTAAGAGCTCAGGGCTGCAATTCATCTAACTTTGATGATTGCACAACTTTGTTAGACAGTTCATGTTTGCTCCATCCTAAGTTTTTGGCTACATAAAGCATAGGAATCAAGAATTGTATGGGCAATATGGAATTAATCTCAAACAAAAGATTGAAAAGTGTTGACCCAAGTTTTGTTTTGTATCCCTCCCGATACGCCCACAAAGATGAATGTAAGCGTGGTCCCAATCTTCTCTTGATTCATCTACTATTTTTGTGGCACTGTGTATAGGACTTTGTTTGTTCTCTTTGTTTGTCCGTTCGCTTGAGGGTGGATATGGTGCCAATTTTGAATGAAGCACTATGAATTCCTTCAACAAGAATTCAATCTCATCATTTACAAAGTAAGTCCCTCGATCACTCACTATCTCAATCGGTAGGTTGTATTTGGTGTTGTTTTCATGCAAGAATTGTGCTATTGTTTGTGCATCATTTTTTTTTGCATTGCTTTGTCCTCAACCCACTTGTTTAGATAATTTGTGTCCATGATGATATATTGAGCATGCATCCTATAGGCAAGTGGTGCAACAATAGGTCTAGAAACATCTATTCTCCACTTGGCAAAAGCCCTTGCTCCCATCATAGGTCGTAATGGCATTTTTCCTCTCCTCATAAATAATTTGGTGCTTTGGCATTTATCACAACATTTCACACACTACCTGGTGTGAGCAGGATGGAAACATGCACAATGCCTCTATAATCACCCAACACACTCTTGGGATAATACACACACACACACACACACTATGGGGCACCACTCAGCTTACACAACCCACCTAACCAAGAAAGGGAACACACCGATGGAGTGAGAGGAGAGAGACTATCCATTTTCCCACTCAACACACAAAGACACACACACATACACATCCAAAAAACTCATCTCAATATAGGAATATTTCTGATGCTTAGATACAATTGAGCTTGGGCCAACACCAATGGGGAAAATAGCTCACACAATATAGGTAAAATATGCCAAATACAATTACAAATTGGAGCAGAGGCTTTGCTCACATTAGAAACTTACACAGCCAAAACAGCAAAAAAAAGTAAGGAATTCGGCATAGTGGACAGTGAAATTGCATCTAGAATGGCCAAAAACCCCAGTCTACAATATCAAAGTGCTCAAATCCGACCTCGGATGAGCAGTTTATGGCCAAAACAGGCTCTGAAAACTGAGTTTTGGCTGTTTCTCCTCTTCTCTCAACTCTTTTTCTGGTTTTTTCTCAGGTTTTTTAGTGTCCACACTTCACTTTATCCCTTGGGCACCTTTGGCATTTTGATTGACCTCAAACGGACCCCAAACAGGCAAAAAAATGGCAATGCAGTGCGTTTTTGTTACCCTTCTACATCCATCCGCACACCTGGCACTCAACTTTTTCCAATAATGCATCCCATAATCATGTGAAGTGGCCCGCAAATATAGTTCTCATGATGACATTTTTGCATAATCATCACAAGAAAACATTCCCATTTTATCATCGCTTACCACATGCAAGTATTGACCCCATTTGACCTCCTGACGCCATTGGATGTCATCTGACGAACCTGCTTACCTCATGGCGTACGCCTGCTGATAGCTTTCTCGAGATGTTTTATGCTCCACCAAATCCTCATTATTATAGAAAAACACATTGATACTGGTGACAATGAAAATTGATGTACAATGTACACGCTGTCCTACCTGTACACATGTGGGCCCCACGTAACCACCTGGCTCTGGAAAATGGGCAATCCTTTATTCGATGCACCATGCATGTGTATGTACATATGTGAAATCATTTCTTCCAAAAAACTCCTAACATAATTTGCCCATCCCCTAGCCTGTTAGATCATTCATGATCACCATGAGAAAAAAGAGATATGAGACTCGCCGCGTCAAAGGTCTCCTCATCCCTCACAGACATTACTTGTTCTGCAAACAACTCATCTTGCTCCACCATCATTAATCCAGCATGATATAATTTAAGACGCAATCCATTTACCCTTGACTTATGTAGAATCATCCAGGTTAGCCAGCTGATATGTACCATTCAGAAAAACACTCCACTACCTTGAAAGGGCCTTCCCACTTAATTTGAAACTACTTTTGGAATGTCTTGTCCAGCTTATTGTTGTAGTGCAACACCAAGTCATGTTTCTTGATACCCTTATTTTTGACCTTTCATTTATCTTTTCTAAAGCCTTATCTTGCATCTCCCCATAATGTTCCAATGCGCTCATCCTATCCAGCTGAACCTCTTGTAATTGTAAGAGCCTCTCTTTGAATGCATCATTGGACTGCCCAAGCAACTTCTCTAACATCTTGACCGCAGGAAACTCTACTTCCATAGGCAATAGTGCTTCTTTTCCATATACCAAATGAAATGGAGTAAACTATGTAACTGTCTTCGTCGTAGTACGGTCAACCCATAATGCACTAGGCAATTCCAAATCCCAATTCTTTCCTTGGTGCTCTATCACTTTCAAAATAATTTGTACCAACTCACTCGCTTGAATCTTTCATTTAAGCCATTACATTGTAGGTAATAAGGAATGGTATGTTGGTGCCTAATCTTCATCTTTGCGCATAAAAGGTCTAATAGTTTAGCTCTAAATCCTGGCCCTTTATCCGAAAGTAGCTCCATTGGCACCCCAAACTTGCACTATATTTCATCGTACACAAATTTTTCCACATCCTTTTCAGCGATTTGTTTTACTGCTATAGCCTCTGCCCATCTAGAGAGATAGTCCATTGTAGTCAAAATATAGCTTTTGCCCCTACTTGTGATAGGTAACGGGCCTATTGCATCAATCCCCCACTTTTCAAACACATCAAATGCCATAATAGTTTTTCATAGCTCTGGCTTCAACACTCTCTTCCCAAATGCTTGACATCTATTTCAAGACCTACACCAATGGTGAACATCCTTGTGCAAACTAGGCCATACATACCCCTCTTGCAAGATCTTATGCAAGGTGATCTTTAGAGCAAAATTTCCACCACATGCGCCTTCATGATTCTCTTCCAACACTCTATAAAGCTCCTCCCACCAAGGTACACGTCTCAACACAAGATCAACCCCTTTCATGTACAAGACATCACCAATAAATTTGTACTTGGATGCTCTACGCACAAAACCATACTTCTTATACTTGTGAATGTCCGTCAGAATGATTCCTGTTAGCAAAAACTCCTCTTCTTGAGCCAAACTTTCCTGGCCATGATAAAGAGGTAAATTGGTCCTCAACACAAATAGCTCCCCAATCATGCTTTGAGCTGCTTCATGTGCCTCTCCATTTAGAGCGCGTTCAATGTGTTTGATGCTCCACACCCAACACTTGATTCACAACTAACAAGGCATCACCTTTTATGCTCCACACTTGTTTGATGCTCCACACCCAACACTTGATTCACAACTAGCAAGGCATCACCTTTTATGCTCAACCTTCTAACCCCATGCTTCAAACAAATGTGTAATCGGGATTCCAAAGTAGCATATTCAACCTCATTGTTACTATGAGCATCCAATTTGAACCCTCTCTTGCATACTAGCTTCCCCTTTGGATCATAAAGTGCTATACCCTCTGAAGCCGCATCATGGCTCTTTCTATACGAGCCATCAAAGAACAACACATGTGCATTGCTGATTTGTGGCCCTTCTTCAACTACCCTTCTCACCACCTCTTCCTTAACAAGGGGATTCTCCTTATAAGTCAACAAATTAGCTAGGTTAGCTCTTGTATTGTCTTCCACTAAAAAAGAGAACTCAAACTCTTGCAGCTCAATTACCCATTTCTTGACCACATTTGACATGTTAGTGCCATTAATTAACTGTGGCAAAAAGGTGTAACTCATTAAGAAAACAAAAGGTTGTGGTAGCAAGTAATGACAAAATTGTCAACAAGCAAATATTACACTGGCCATCACTAGCTCTACGGCTTGCACAATAGATTGGCCTCATATAATGGTTGCCCTTCCCCTTTTGCAATAGCATGGCTCCAATGGCATCATCCCCTACTGATGGATTTACATAAAACACTTGCTCCCAATCAGGAGCCTGCATGGCTGATAGCCCCCCTTACACCTCTTTCACCTCTTGAAACACTTCTTCACACTTGTCATCCCATTGCAATGGATCATGATTTGCCACTTGTTGTAATGGATAAAGGAGCTGTGAAAACAATGGAATAAATCGTGCCATGTACTTCACTTTGTGTATAAAGGTTGCCAGTTGCTTTGTACTTATGGAAGAAGAATAATAGACTTAACCTTTTCTGGATCAGCCTCAATGCCATTTTCTGACACCATATGGCCCAATAACTTCATTGTTGGATATGCTAGATGAAATTTCTTTGGATTTAGTTGTCCTCCACATTCATCATATCGAGCCAATACCATCTGCTTCTCATGGTGTTCAACCCTACTGCTATAGACACAACAGTCATCCATAAAATCTTTAACACAAAGAATGGTGCCAATACCCAATTTGCTCTCTCTTGATAGAAGGATGGTCCATTTGTTAATCCAAATGGCAATGCCGTGTAGCAATAACAACCCCATGGCGTAATGAAAGTTGTCTTTGTTCGGTTTTTAAGAGCAATCTTCAATTGGAAATAGCCTGAAAAACCATCACACACACTGTACCTCTCATAACCTACCACTGAATCCAAGATTTGATCGATGAATGGAAGAGGATATGGGTTCTTCTTAGTGGCTGCATTTAAGGGTTTAAAATCTACACAAATCCTCCACTTCCCATCCTTCTATGGTCTGACTACTACTGGACTCACCCATTCTGTGGTTTCCACTGGGACTATGAACCCTGCCTTCAATAACTTGTCCACCTCTTTCCACAAGGCTTCCATTTGCTCTTGACCCATCCTTCTTAGCCTTTGTTGCACCGGCTTAGCACCTTCTTTTAGCTCTATATGCATCTCTTCTCCTTTGAACCCTCTAATCTCTTCATACAAAGTAATGAACAAATTAGGAAAAGTAGCCAACATGTGTAAATATATGTCCTTCTTCATAGCTGAGAGGTCTCCACTGATCATTTGTGTCATCAATTCTTGCTTCTTTGACAATTCAATCTTGGTTTGCATCAGCCCTTCAATCACTTCATAAGGCCCTTCACTTTCATCTTCAATCTCATTTGCAAATGCAACTAAACCAGACTCATGGATTTCTTTTCCCATCAAAAGAAATGCAACATCAACATCCTCATCATTGCTGGTAGTACTATCACTATCCTCGTCAGACACTGTGGAATAGTCTTCATCACTAGACTCATCCTCATCTTCATAAAGTTCCTCCAATAGTTTTCTTATGTCCATATTATATAGCTTCTTGGCACCTGTCTTTCCATAGAGGCTAATTGTACCACGTCTCCAATTCTGAACAACTCCGATTGCACATAGCCATGGTCTGCCCAGTATAATAGGATATACTCCCAACCTTGCTGCCATCACATGAAAATCAACCACCACCTTCCTCTTTTGCACTCTTGAAGGCTGTGACTTAGACAATTGGTAGAGACCTCTGTAGGAATTAGTTAGGAGTCGGTCGAGTGTAGGTTGACACCTTATGCTTGCTTCCACGCGCCTGCGGGTCGAGCTTCGTCCTTAGCTGACATTACATGTTAGGTGAGTTCTCGCTGTACTGTTGTCCGTCGCGGCGTATCCGTCCAACATTGGCGCCGCTGCCGGGGACGAAAACCTTAGGTAGGTGACCGAGACTAGTCCTTGAGGATTGGGATTTTTGGCTTGCCAAGAGTCTCGCTTTACATTTAGATAGGATCAGAGGGTGGAGGACTCTCTAGGTCTTAGAGGGAGTCTAGGAAGCGTGTGTCTGGCTTAGATCCTTCGACTTAGGTAGAGGACGTAGACTTAGGTAGTTTAGGTAGTAGTTGAGTTCTAGAGTAGGAGTCGGAGTGGTAGAAGCGGTGGGAGGAGAGCTTGAGAGTCCGGAGAGGCCAAAAAGCAACCAAAAACACCATTATCACCATTTCACATGACAAGTAGCAGTAGAGTAAGTAAAACATCATGATTCAGGATCTAGAGAATTTCATGCATGTATACTTGCTTGGTAGAATCATTACAAGTTTGTAAAATATGCAAAAAGATTCAGAAGTGTGGTTGAAAGCCTAATTGAAGTCCAAAAATTACTGTGAATGTTTCTGATAGACCTACAGAGCGTCAAGAGCATTACTGTGAGAAAAAACTTTAATTTTAAGCGAGGAGACATGCTACGCGTAGGATGTCTACAGGCTAATCTGGGGGGAATTTTGGGATTTTGAGTTGACCAGTGTGTTCAAGAGGTAGAGATTACCCTAATTTCAACTGGAAAGTGGAAATTTGGCCATATCTTGACAGGATAAGGCCAGGTAGACTGAAATTGCTCGACATCCTATCCAAATAGCGCCAAAACATTATTTTGAGACCAAAACCATAAGATGGCTGCATGGGCATGTCTTGCATGATATATTGAGTGACTGAAAGGGGTTTCACCTCATTTGGATAAGAAAATTGGGTTCAAAGCGGACTTTAGCACTTTTGACTGAAAAAAAGAAAAAACAGCTGAAATTTGGGACTTTTGACATCCAAATCAAAATCTAAGCATACCACTAGGTTACTGCATCAAGGGGAAGCTGTGGGACAAATCTGGGGTCAAACAAGCCAAATAGACATCCTACGCGTGGGATGTCTTCTAAGTGATTTGGGACTCCAAACTGAATTCTGAGTATACCCAAGTGATCAGAAACTCAAGGGGAGCCTGGGCTTTAAGCCTGGGCTTTGAGCCTGGGCTTTGAGTTTGAAGCCATTCTGATGAAAAATACATCCTACGCGTAGGCTGTCTAATGCAAGAAAATGAAGCCAGACTTTGACTTTGAGCATAGTAAGGTGTTATATATCCTAAGGCAAGCCTCCTAGTCAGTTTTGGTCCAATTTGGAGTTGATTAGACTGATCAATACCATCAACAGGCCGTCGGAACAGATTTCTGACTCATTGACCAGCTAATAGGAGTCCAAATCAAAAAGTAAAAGCAGCTGTAAGCTCAGCACAACAAGAGGAAACAACAGTGTAAAAATCCAGGCAAAACACAGCAGGAGACATCCTACGCGTAGGATGTCTATTGGGGCATACTACAAAGAAAATTTGACCTGGCATAGACAGTGAGATTCCATTTGGCTTAAGGGTTCCAGAACTTCTTTCATAAGTGAATTTGGACCTTGTTTGCCCATTTGCCTAAGCAAAGACTGAATTCAGACTTTTTCGCGTAAATAGACCAACATTTGAGGGAAGTACTGTTTCAGATTAGCAAACCTAATCCAGAACATCAGCAGTGTATAAAATACAGTAGTGGTTGAGATTAACTCTCCAGTTATACCAGTCATTACTAAGATAACCTCTAGCAGATAAATGCTTTGATTCAATTGCCGAAATTAAAACGCTTGTGTACAGGTATATTCAGCAACAAAGCAAGAAGTTGTGCAGAGACTGACCCATGCCAGGTGAGTGGTTGAAATTGTGATATATTGCATTGATAAGTTTGATGAATTTAAGATCAGGAAGATACATTGTTAGAGACCACAAAGTGGCAGGTGACCAAGGTAGCTTAGTGTCCACCGAGGAGAGTGTAACTTAGGCAAGGATAGATCCGCTAGCACCGATTATAGAGGAAGGTAGTGATACTGACAGTTTGTCAGATAAATCTTTCTTCATGATGGGTAGTCAACAGCCAGGAGGTTTCACCTATGATGGACCTATGCGAGGAGAAAGCACCTCCCAAAATCCTTTGAATGATTCCAGGCTCACAGTGATCTTCTTAGAGGGAACAAACTCGAGAGGAGCCCTAGTCTATTCTAACTATCGAGGCCGCAAGTGCATTTGTATCGAAGAGAGGCCAACTCAAAGATTGGAGATAATCCGAGTGTATGATGATGGAGATAGATTCCGAGACGAAAAGGGGAACCACTATTTAATAGTTAGTAACCCTGAAGATTACAACAGATATGGAGATAACGTGGCTAAAGGGAAAATGGTTTCAGAAACTCAAGAACTGCCACCAAACATTGATCGGCCCGGAGCTATTTCTATGTATGATAAGAAAACAACTAGGGTTCCAACTTATAATGAGAATGTGGGAATCTACAAGCATGAGAGTGAGGGTATTGTCTCTTACTTTCGTAGCAAAGAACCATACATAAACGAACTAAGCAAAGACAAGGTTCTTTACTTATTCTCTTATGAAACTGCTACTGGGAAGGGCATAGTTTTTGTTGATCGATGCGGGCAAGAATACCAACGTATTCTCCCAGAGGAAGTAGAAAGAGCAACAGGTCTAGGAGCATCAGCATATGCCCCTGAGGAAGTGCCAAGAGCATCCCACACCCCAAGCAAGTCAACGAATCCTTTTTCCGACGAGTATGACACTACCTCACATTCCACCCGACCGCAAGCATTCAACAACCAAGACCAACCAGCAAACCATCCATCATTGCAGGCATTGCTTCGACAAAGTGCAACAATGGAACCAGACCGAAACCGAGATGGTTATCAAGCCGCACAAGGGCTCAGGGATTTGCAAGAATCACCACACTATTCAAGGTATCAAGCAGAGAGTAAGCCAAAGACACAAGGGTTGACAGGGCCTGGAGGACCACCCATAGAACGAGTTCGAAGAGAAGCACCACCTCCAGTGAGAACCGTTAGAAATTATGGCTTAGGAGCACCATTGGGAGAGGAACCAGCCTATTACAGAAGGCCTGAGGAGGTGTATCGACTTGGACGGGGCGATCCAATGATGAGATTTGTAAACCATCGAAGAATTAGACCTTCTCAAGTGCAAAAATGGGTAAACAAGAAATACACAGGAAACAGAGACCCAAGAGATCATGTAGCAGCCTTTGTGTGTGTAATTAGAGCCGAAGAGGTGTTAGATTTTACAACCCAATTGGCAGGGTTTGGACTAACCCTAGAGGATGATGCTGCAACTTGGTTTGACTTTGTGGAGCGTAGAGACTTTGAGTCAATGGAGGAAGTGTTTGACGAATTTATTGAGGAATTCTCTCAAAGGGGAATAGCTCATAATACCGTTTCACAAATCCATAAATTCAAACAAAAAGATGGAGAATCTGTACGAAAGGCAGCCCTAAGGCTAAAAAGATATGTTAAGTTCTGTCCTGTGGAAGAACTGCCAACTCAGTCCAGACTTATGCTGATATTCATCCAAGGACTAAGGAGATCTGCTCAGTCCAGACTTATGCTGATATTCATCCAAAGACTTACATATGAAGAGGAGCATGACGTTGAATGAGTTGACCAAGGAGGCTTTGTACCTTGTGGAAAATTGTGCAGTCTACAAAGAAGGGGAGTTCAAGGACCTTGATGACGATTCATCTTCACAGCAAAGTGGAAGCAAGTCTTCTAAGACAACACTGAAAGGAGAAATAGCGGTAAACCAGGAGCAGCTCGTAGATGAAGTGCTGAAAAAGATCAACTTGTACGCCAAACCCCAGGCTAAACAGCCCAAGTGGTGTGCTATTGAACAAAAATGGACAAACCATGAAACCGAGGAATGTTATTATAACAAGGGATATGTGAGGGAGAGACCTTACGCACCCCAAGCGCCAGTAGCTTCCCCTCAAGTTCCACCAATGCCCAGATATCAAGTAGGCAACTTACCAGGACCTGTAGGTGTAGAAAGACCACAACCGGTGTTGGGGCAACAACCACCCCTACCAGGATTACGACCAGTTGGTATCAGATACACACCAACAGTAACTGAATCAGAAGAAAAGGCTTTGGTGCCTATGCATGCTTATTATGAAGATCCCAATGAATATGCGGAAAACCCTGTCTATTATCCACCGAAAGAACCCTCGACACCAGAACCATGGAGCATGATAGGGAATCATGGACCACCAACTGCTGCACAGGCCGCAGGAGAAGGAAGATATAGCTTAGATGAACGAACACTGATGTTCATAGCCAATGGAAGCATGGGCGGACAGAGACATGCTTACCAACAAAAAGGGGCTCAAGGAGCACCTCAACAACCCAAGGGACCCTGTTACAAGTGTGGAGGAGACCATTGGCTGAGAGACTGTCCTCATGATGAAATCATTAGAGTCAATGCGTATTGCCCAGAATGTGGAATTACTCATTTGATTCCTGATTGCACTAAAAACCCGAGCAAAGGAGCAAAAACCACCTTGAACATGTTAGAAACAGTACCTTCCAGTGGGGGATCAAAAAATGAAACAATCATACCTATTCAGGCGGTAACACGAGAGCCCAAGCCCAAAGAAGGACGAACAAACCCATAGTTGAAGAGCCAAAAATCGATGCCCAAATTTCAGGAAAAAAAATCAGAGAAGCACTTGGAAAGCTAGAAAGGCGCGTAGGAAAGCCAGGAAAGAACGAGAGCAAACAGCCCTATCCGAGGAGTTGAAACATACAAAGAACAGATTGGAGCGGTTAGAGGATCTAGCTAGCTTAAGCTCACACACCACAGCAACCATAGCACCCAAGGAAATAGCAGAGCCCAAAAGTGCAGGATCAGGAGGATCTGTATTGGCAGACAAGGTGAACGAGCAGTTGGATGCACTGCTACAAGCTTATGAAGCTCGACTTAAAAAGAACCAAACCCAGGAGCAAAGGTGGATGACTTATCCATATGTAGAAATAGAAAAACAGAGGTTGGATATGTGTAAAAAGATGATTGAGACGGCTCAATCATTGATGGAAGAACCGCTGGGCAAACCTGCAAATTGTCACGAAGCACCAGCTCCAACCCCTATCCAACCAACATTAGAGAAACATGAGGAAACAAAGGAAAGACTCACTAATGAATATGAGTCCAGAGGAGAGCCTATCATAGTGCCAAATACCACTGATGGGGCAAGTGACGGGTTCCAGCCTAAAATATTGACAGAAATGGGTAAGGACGGTAACGGTCTAGATGATCTGTGGAAGCAAATCCGTGAGGCCAATGAGGCTAATAGGATGAGTAACCCCATGAATAGCACGAGAAAAGAAAAGAATGTGATCTTACCTCCTATTGAAGAATTTGAGGCAAGATTGCAGATGGACCTTGAGATACATTCACAAGGGGGAGACCAAGGATCTATTAGTTCAGGGCACAGCCAACCAGACTCTTTGAGAACTTTACCCTCTTACCTGGGAGAGTACGAAGCTAAGTCGGAAGTGAGAGCAATCCCATCTCAAAGACTTTATTCTAACAAGGTGATGGATTCGCAAGGATTGATTGAGTTGTTATCCACCTCGATGGCATGCACAATCACGTTGGCAGAACTCCTAAGGTTAAGGCCAAACATGTGGACCACAGTAGGAAAATGCCTAGAAAAATTTGGAGTGAAAGATCCCAACTGGAAGCTACAAGAAGGGATCAAGGAATTAGACAGGACTAATCTAAACACTAGGCCAGTACCATTGAATAAGGTTGGAGAATATTACGAGGGAGAAGACGAAAACACTACGCTACCGGTAGAATTCCAAGGAGTAGTCTCCAAAGCTATTCTTGACAGTGGAGCGGGGGTTGCTATCGCCACCAAAGAAATTTGGAAAAAATGGGAAAAACCAGCTTTGAGGGCTACCAGAATGAAACTGAAATTGGCAGATGGGTTCATGGAAAAGCCTATAGGACTCTTAGAAAAAGTAATTGTCACTTCGTGCGGAATCGAGTATGAGCATACATTTGCAATAGTCGATTTCGACAAAAAGAACAATTATGAGATAATCTTGGGACGACCATTCATGAGACAATTGAAGATGGTCCAAGATTGGGGTTATGACCACATATACCTCAGACATGGCGAGACGACAACTAAAATACACCTTAAAGACCATAGTTACAAGGATGTAAACCAAACACCTGTGGAAGAGTTTGATTCGGCTACAGTAGCAGGATGAGAACTTCCAGCATGGTTAGGGCAACCAAAAGAGCTATGGATGTGCGGAGCTTCACATTTTGGAAGCTTAAGCAGAGAGGATCGTGTCTTAGAAAGAGCAATTGAGGACAAGGAGTACATTCCGAAACCTTTCCCTGAAGATGCCTTGGAACCTCTAGAATGGGAACACATACTGGCAACATTGGATGTCTGTACCATTACCGACAGTCCAACAACAAAATTTTGCGATAAGGATGGCTATGATGTGCTACCCTATTACATGGTAAGCGTTGTACCAGAAAAAGAGACGGCAGAACCTCCGGAACAAGAAGAGTTTTACAAATCCTCTGAACATTTGGAAGTAAATGATGATGCAGATAATGAGTGTTCAGACACCTCAAGTGAGCGTGGGAATGAAGCCGAGAATATCAAGTTTTATGATTTTGCTAATCAACACCCTAGACGCCAAGAACGCCATAGGAGGAAAAGAGCAGAAAACAAAGCGAGAGAGAACCTGATGCCCAGGATAAAATGTAAAACTCACTATTTGATGCTTGTAAAAGCAGAGGATTGTGTGAAAGATCAAATATCATGAAAATTCTCAAAAAATCGAAAAGAAAGAACGCAAGAGGAAACAAAACAAGTACGAAAAGCTAAAACTGAAACAAAATCACAAGAATCTGAAAAATCAAAAAGAGAAACAACAAAAGACCAAGAGTGGACCAAACTGGAGCGTAAACAGAAATACCAAGAACTGAAACGGTCTTTGAGAGAGATATGGACTACTAAAGAAGATAGTGATGGTAAAGGGGAGTCAGAAAAGGGGAACATGAACGTACCATCTCACTATCGGAAGTTTACTATCCAGGACAGAAAAATCATCATGACACCACCAATCAGGGAGAGAACCAACCAAGAATCTTACAATGGGCCTGAAAATGCAAAAAAGATAGACCTCGCAGAACCAGGTGAAAAGCCTCAGCCGGTCTATATAGCTAATAATTTAGAGCCTGAGGAGGAAGCACAACTAACACAACTTCTCAAGAAGTATAAAGATGTGTTCGCTTGGTCCTACAAAGACCTCAAAGGAATTGATCCAATGATATGCCAACATATAATTCCTTTGAAATCAGATGCAAAACCTAGCAAACAACGTCCTTATACATATAATGACACATTTGCTAAACGAATCAAAGAAGAAATTGATAAACTGATGGAAGCGGAATTCATCTATGAGATTGAACATACAGATTGGGTGTCACCCATTGTGGTAGTTCCCAAAAAGAATGGAAAACTGTGAGTGTGTGTAAATCTCAAGAAGGTGAATGCAACAACCATAAGGGATAATTATCCCTTGCCAATCATAGAACATGTACTTGAGCGAGTGGCCGGGAAACTGGCTTATTCCTTTCTGGATGGGTTTTCAGGATACAACCAACTGGCAATAGCACGGGAAGATAAACACAAAACAGCGTTTGCCACAGAATGGGGGATTTATGCGTATCGAGTTATGCCATTTGGCTTAACTAATGCACCAGCCACTTTCCAGAGGTTAATGACTCACGCATTCAAGGAATACCTAAGAATATTCTTAGAAATTTACATGGATGACCTGTGTGTGCACTCTCTTCTGCAAGAGGATCATATGGACCATTTGCAAAAGGTCTTTGAAAAGTGCAGGACATATCGAATCTGCCTTAACCCGGAAAAGTGTGTATTTATGGTTAAGCAAGGACGAATCTTAGGACACATTGTATCAAGAAATGGCATAACCACAGACCTAGACAAAGTCAAAGTCATTGTAGACCTGCCCAGGCCTACTAATACGAAACAAGTGCAATCCTTCATGGGGCACTGCGGTTATTATCGAAGGTTCATATACATGTATGCGGTTATCGCACAACCTCGGTATCATTTGCTAGTCAATTTCGAGTGGACCAAGGAGTGTGAAATTTCATTCCAAAAGCTGAAGGAAAACCTTATATCAGCACCTGTACTAAAGGCACCAGATTGGGAAAAGATATTCCATGTGCACATTGATGCTTCAGCATATGCCATTGGAAGTATTCTAGCTCAACTTGGAGACGGAACAATGGATTTTCCGATTTGCTATGCGAGCCGACAGTTAAACAGTGCAGAAAAGAACTACACAACCAGCGAGAGGGAAGGGTTAGGAATGATTTATGTTGTAAAAAAATTTCGGTATTATTTGCTTGCAAACAAATTTTTGTTCTTCACGGATCATCAAGCTCTTTTGTACCTAGTAAATAAACCTTGCAATACAGGGAGAATCGTACGCTGGTTTATTATATTGCTAGAATTTGACTTCACAGTGGTGGTCAAAAAGGGTAAAACCCATATGCGAGCAGATCATCTTTCAAGGATACACAACGGGGAAGATCCTGAAGGAGTAGATGATGACATACCAGATGCTTATCTTTTCAACATTGAAATGGTACCCAAATGGCCTCAGGAAATTGTTAGCATTCTTTCCTTCGGAAGTGAGTTTGATAATATGGAATGCAGATCCAAACAACAAAAAATTCGACAAACAAAAAACTTCCAGTTGATAGCAGGACGGCTGTATCATCTTGGATCGGACCTAATCCTACGATTATGTATAAATCCGGAAGATTTCGAGTGCTACCTTGAAGAGGCACATGTCCAAGGTTGTGCATTTCATTGTTCAACAGTGAAAACACACCAGAGACTGAAACAGTTAGGGGTTTATTGGCCAACTATGTATGCGGACACACATTCCTATGTTACCAGTTGTACAGTATGTAGTGCCAAACGACTAGTGGACTACGCAACTTTGTTTCAAGTAAACATAGCACCTGCATGGAGTCAATATATCATTGACTTCTTAACCACCAGGACGTTCCTTGAGAACATCACAAGAGCACGGAAAAAAGCTATAGAGCTAGAAGCTCGTGACTTTCAGTAAAGTGGGAATCAACTCTATAAGCGGGGGCAGGACAATCAACTTAGAATCTGTGCAAGTGAAAGCGAATACCTGCTGATTCTGGAACATGCACATAGCGGAATAAGTGGAGGCCATTTTTCGGGCGATAAGACGGCAAAAATTGTCTTAACCGCAGGAATTTGGTGGCCTACATTGCACATGGATGCCGAAGAGTTTGTAAAGCGTTGTGATGCATGTCAACGCACAAAGATACCAATAAAAAGAGACGAGATGCCATTACGGCCAATGATGGGGGCAAGAGCATTTGCAAAGTGGGGCATTGATTTTGTGGGACCTATATCACCCCCTGCATATCGCACCCATACCCAATATATCATTGTGGCCACGGACTATCTCACAAAATGGGTCGAAGCCAAAGCAACACAAAAAGCTGATGCACGCACCACGGCACAATTTTTGTATGAGAATGTTTTTGTACGTTACGGGTTACCAATAGAAATTGTCAGTGACCGTGGAACAACACCATACAACATGGTGTTTGGCCTAAATGCTACACTACCCATAGAGTTTTTAATCCCAACTCTAGGAGTAGCAACAAGCTTGGAATGGACAGGGCATGAGCTCTCGTCAAGGATTGATGATCTTGAAAAGCTAGATGAACTCCGCTTACGAGCTGTCGCGTCAATCTATGCTAAAAAAAGAAGACAAAAGGAATTTTTTGACAAGCATGTGCGTACCAAAGAGTTTAAAACAGGTGATTACATACTTGTTTATACCTTAAAACAACATGCCAAAAAACTTAAAAAGCGAGGAGTGGGACCATTTGTGATTAGTGATCTATCACAAAGTGGAGCTGTCAAGCTTGCTACATTAGCAGGTGAAGAAATGTCAAACTGGATTAGTGGATGTCGACTGAGGCGGTATCATCTACCACTCACACAGGAGATGCTCACACAAATTCATCAAGGAAAACAACGAATGAAGGAAAAAGAGAGAGTACGGGAGGAAGCTCAAGCCGAATCACAAGAACGCATTGCAAAAAGACGGCTTTTGCGACAAAAAAAAAAAAGTGGAGCACCATTGCGAATCAATGCCATTCGACTGACTGAGTTGGACGAGGAAAGAGTGGAGCCAATAATTGCGGTCAAAGTGGGCAACAATCAAGTGGGATCAACAGCTTTGCCTGATTCGGGTGCTCAAGAAAATTTGATCTCTTACGGATTATACCAATAGCTCACAGTCACAGATCAACTTCATCCTACTCCCCAAGTGCTGGAAAGTAGCACATCACACCCATTGACAACATTGGGATGGACTATACTGCATGTACAGCTACATCAATATATTTATCCACACAAATTGTATGTGGTGAAAGATGAAAGCACACAACACCCAATGATGCTAGGGCAACCTTGGCAAAAAGCATACAATGTGCAGATAGATTGGAAAGCAAAGGCGGTCAAAATTCAACATGAAAATGAACAACAGGTGATAGCTTTTTCTCAGCAATACCATCATGCTCAACTGCAAGCCATGCAATTATTGGCAACAGAACCAAAAACACGAATGCCATCAATGAACAACAGGAAACCCGAGACCAAATATCAGGTAAAAGCCAACCATGCTAATTACAGACAGATGAAGTCACCAGCAACAATGCAAAAATCTAGGCTACCAAAACAAAGTAAACAAGTACGGATGCGGAAGGATAGAAATGCAATGGCAAAAAAACAGAAATGTAACAAACGTATTGAAACAAAGCAGACGGTTCAACCCCAAACCAAGGGCATAAAACGACTGTGGATCCCAAAAAAAATGCTTAGCCATAACCCAAATGTCACTCACATTTGGATACCAAAGCAAAAGCAACTACCTGCAGTAGAAGCAACAATGCAAGGCCGATAGCTGCATGAGTCAAAAAGGAGAACCGACATATGTGGATGCCGATGAAAGACAAACCAGTGGCAAACAAGAAAGAGCCAACCATCTACAAAAATCGGCAGCAACAAAATACCAGTGGAAAGCCATAGCCATAAGGCTCATAGCCATTACATCCCAGCCAATTCTATCCTTAGACACAGCTACGACTCCATCAACAGTGTCGGCAAAGCAATTGCCTTTTGCCAAAAAGACAATTAAACAGAGAGCAGTAGAGTTACATCTATTACTTGCAAAGAAAGCAGGAAACTTCGACGGCGAATGCCAATAAGCATTTTGCTTATTCCCTTCTCTTGCACAACATTAATTTTTCCATGCATTGACCGAGTATGCATAAAATAGGGCCACATTAATCGGCCAGGCATTAGCACCACTTTTTCAACCTATGCACGGCACATACTCCGAGGCGAAACCTTGTCGTCCGGGAGGACTCCGGCTAGGAGGGGGGGAGGCATTCTAAAGGCACTCTCAAATGCGGAACCAATGACAGAAACAACAAAAAAGGGCATGATTTTCGACTATTTTAAGGGTTGTTGTTTGATTGCAAAATTTTCTGGAGTAACCCAAGCACATGTGCCCTTATACAGCATGAATCTACAGGTATATGGGGCCAAACGCTAAATCAAGCCCCTAGGCGTGTGTATATAAGTAGAAATAGCCATTTTTCGGGCAAAATATTGGTAAAACGGAGAAATCCGGCCATAAAAATTGCATGTGAGTGTATACAATGTGTTGCGGTGATGTTTGTGATTTATTAAGATTTTAGGGGATTTTCTGGGTTTGATTTGCTATTTTCTTTTTAATTTTGCTAATTTTCGGCAGAAAAACTTCAAAAATACAAAAAGCAGGTGAAAAACAGTCGTAATGAAAAACAAAAAATATGGTGATGATCAGTGACTATAGGACAACCTATGGTACAGTGGGGGTGCAATTATGAGACTAAAGCGGAAAGCGTGTTTTGGCCAAGTTTTGACCGAAATGCCAAATTTCTGGTAAATAGAGCAAACGGAGTCCAAATCATGAAATTTTTGAGCCTAAACCGCATCTTGCAAGAAGATAGGAGCACATGTCAAATTTCATGAAAAGTGGTTCGGGGACCTCCATTATAAGAAATTTTCACCCCAATTTTAGCTCATTTTCACTATTGACTTTGTGGAGAAAGCTTCTGCCACCTAGAGCGGATCGACTTTCCAGCAGCTTCTACGACGCACACGACTACCCGACGAGCTCCAGACATGAGAGGTAGGCTTACCACCTTGAGCTTTTCGCGCATGTTTGTCGTTATGTCGCAAAAACTAGCGTAGGGGTCACACACAAAGCGAGCGGTAGAGACCTGCAAGTAGAGACGGCGGCCTAACGGCTAACCCGAAAGCAACAAGACTTCATCGGCAGATTACCCTAGTCTAGGAGACCATTCCTGGATAGCCAAAGGCAGTGGGAAACCATCGGGAAAAACCCTAATTCCCAGAAACCCGCAAGAGGCCACCAAATGGGAAATCGGCGAAACGGCGACCAAATGCTACCAAAATTCATGGGTAGGAGCATCTCGACATGCTCGACAAGTCTATATGACCCGCATGACCAAAAAGTCACCCGAAGCGGCACTAAACCTCAGAAACGGCATCAGACACACAAAGCGTCAAAATGCACTTGCGGCCAAACCGCAAGTCCGTTTGCCACCAAACTTCACGAGTGGCTTTCCTAGACCATCAACAACCAAGTCCTATGGTGGAAGACCACCACAAATCATCAAAGGTATGTAAACGCAACCACGGGTGCTTCTAGAGCGACAAATTGCCAAATGGAGCTCCGGTGAAGCCAAAGTCGACAAAAACCATATGGCAAGGATCCCCAAGGGATTGGGAAGCTATGGAGACCAACATCGAAAAATTTCATCGCCAAAAACCACCCCAAAAGTCAGAAAACGGCTCGGAGGCTCTGAAGTCCACACAGGGAGTTATACTCTATCCATTTGACTTTTTTGTTGAAATTAGGCTCAAAAGGGACTTAGGGGGTGCAAAGGGCAAACACTGGGAGCACTAGCACTGAAGAAATCACCAACAGACATCCTACGCGTAGGATGTCTCAAGGGCACGTTTTGGCACAAACCTCAACAATTTTTGTCATGCACATGTTCTGAATGACATTTACATGCCATACACCAAGTTTCATCACATTTGGACCAGATTTGACCTCATATGCATGGAAAAACACAAAGTTAGGGCATAGAGGCAATAATGGGCCATTGACCTACCAAATCTTGTCCAAATCTCATGAAACTTGCACAACACACTCACATACACATCAACAAACAATCTGTGTGGTCAGGGAGAAAAAGGGATGAAATAGACATCCTACGCGTAGGATGTCTAATGGACCTTTTTGACATGGAAGGGATGTTTTATCATTCCAGATCTAATTACCTCATCATCAAGAGCCCATATGACAAGTTTGAAGCCATTCTAATCACTTTTGACCCCCAACACCTTCAAGATACACTTTTTGAGCCCAAAAACACCTCACAAATCCTTACAAGCATCAAATCTTGTCCAAATTCAAATCCAAGAACAGGGCCATGTTCCATAGGCCAAGGACAACCCACAAAACAGGTTTCATGCAATTCTGATGAAAAAGACATCCTACGCGTAGGATGTCTCCAACATAAATTTAGCCTTCTGTGCAAGGAATGAAATCATGGGAGCCAATACCATGGTGCAATGAGCCCATATACCAATTTTCAACCCATTTGGACATCAATTGCTACCTATGATAGACATTCTACCCAAAATGTGACCTAAAGCCTGAATAAGCCCCAAAAATCCACTTTTTGATATCCAAATTCAAATCCAAGCATATAGCCATGTTCCATGAGCCTTACACTACCTGCATGTCAAGTATGAACCAATTCTGATGAAAAAGACATCCTACGCGTAGGATGTCTAAATGGAAATTTTTGGCCAGATTTGCACTGTGAGCACATGCACAGCTTCACAAGTTCCTTTTAAGCTATAATTTCAATTTTCAAGTCATTTGGATAAGTAAAACTCAGTTTCGTAGCTAATATGGAAAAAACGCTAACTTTGGATTACTGAGTACAACAGGATCTATGGCAGCCTCGAAGTCACCGGCAAAGAAGAAAAGAATGACAATCAAAGATTATCTGGATGAGGTGGAACCCTTTGTCATTCCAGAAGGAACATTAAAGCCCACCAGCATCTGGATACAAGAGGATCTTTTAGAGTCCAATAACCTAAGGATCTACCAAGGAGTGTTCAAAGACAATGAAGGCAATGTAATAGAGCTGCCAATGCTTCCAAGAGAGCTCAATGAATTTGTACGAAGCAAAATGGCTGGCTACTTGGAGAAAATTGACCTCCATAACTACTTTGAGGCGATCCCAGCAAGGGTGGACATCAAAAGAGTATGGGAGTTTGTAACAAGCATCAAAGAGGATGGAGTGGCCAAGGTGACAGATTTACAAGGCAGACCAGATACAGAGATCATGATCATGGAGCGGGTTGTAGCCCATGCACTAGACCTCTCCAATCAAGGAGACAGTGTAACAAAAAGAAGGGACGAAGTCAAGGTGTACAAAGAGAAAAAGGCCAATTACACCTTTGAAGACATTGCCAACCCAAAAGTGGCAATTATGTGCCAGTTGTACAACCAGTACTTCCACATGTGCACTAAGAGGCCACAGAAGTACAGGATGCCGCCAGGTGCAATTGCCACGACGTTTACTTGGGCAATGACAAAAGGCACCCCAAAGATAATCAACTATGCGGCATACATACATGACAGCTTGGTAAAGATGGGCAACAAAAAGCCAACCTACATAGTGCCAGGAGAACTGATAACCAAGGTGGTTTATGCAGCACTACATGCTAAAGGAAGGTGGCCTGACCCACCATCTCAGAATGATTGGCTAAGGGTAAAAGAAGACAAGGAAGATGAGCCACAAAGAGCACCGAGGGTGGCTACGAGATTGAAGAGACGGTTAGAGCCAGTTGAAGAGGAGCAACCTGAGCAGAAGAAAGGAAAGAAGGATTCTGCTCAAGTGCCGGCCAAAGAAACCAGGTCTCAAAAAGCGGCAAGACTCGAGAGGCTGATGGAGAGTTTTCGAGCAGAAAGAGCCCTCAAGGGTGATTTAAATGAACTCTGGAAGCCATCTCTCGAGTCTATGTCCGGATCATCCAGACGAGTGCAGAGGGACCGCTTTGAAGATTATATCAAGAATTTTGAGATTCTTGATGCTGCAGCGGAAAACATTCCCCGTGTCCCTTTCACTGAGGAGGAAGTGGAGCAGATAAGGCAGACATTGCTAGATGAACAAGAAAGCCAAGAAAGGGAAAGAAAAACGAAAGCAGACAGGGACTTAAAGGGCAAACCGGCAGCTTTACCAGATAGTCCTAAACCCAGCCCACAGCCATCTCCACCGCCCTCACCACCTCCTAGCAGCCCTCCACCAGAAGATAAGGAGGCTGAGGACAAAAAAGAAGAAAGGCAAGCTGAGGAGCAAGAGTAAAGGCAAGAACCCGAGCCAAAGGAAGAGGCCAAGCCTGAGTCTGAGCAAAAAGGATTAGACAAGGCCTATTATGCATTTTTGGACATGCTAGCTGCAGGCTATACAAAGGAAGAAGCCTCCGCAGTCGCATTCGACTTGGCGAGAACAGGACATAAAGATTAGATGCAAGCATCCGGCTAGTGGAACTTAAAGAAATTGCTACAGACACTGTAGACCTGCACCCGCCCTCCAATGACTGGGACGTGGTGATGACAAAGCTAGCCGGATTGCGAGCACAATCCATGGCTTCAGAGGAAGAAATGACGACTCTCAAAGCCACTAAAGAACAGATAAAAAAGGAAGTGGATTCTCTACAGGCACAAAGCCAAAGGCAAAAAGAGAGAGAAGATGACCTGCAGGCCAGCTTGGCAACGACTCTACAAAACTGCCAAGCAATGGAAGAAGCAAATGAGGAAGCAGCAAAAAGAATACTAGAAACTGAAGAAGAGTGTCTGCAGCTCAGCAAGTCATTGCGAGATGCTGAAAAAGAACGGGATAATCTGACACTACAGCTGGCAGAAGAAACAAAAGAAGTAGAGGCCATGACAAATGCCAAGGAAAAGGCGGAGATAGAACAAGAAGCAAGCCTGGATGAAGTCCTTGAGCTCAAGGACCAATTAAAAGTCAAAGATCAAGCCATCCAGAGGCTGCGAGCATCACCTGCTAGAGTTAGAGCTACCAGCTCGACTCAAATCATTTCCGAGAGTCAAATATATGAAGAGCAAATGCAGGAACTTCAGAAGGAGCTAACTCTCGAGAAAAAGCAAAGGTTAATGATGGCTGAAGGTTCTATAGTAATGCAAACAAGAATGGAGGGTAGCCAAAAAGCCCAACAAGAAGAAGTGGAGAGCATAAAGATAAAGCTCGAGGAGGCAGAAAGAGTAAACGCTGAACTTAATGACCTCCTCGTGAATATGGGTGAAGAAGTTGAAGCGAAAAAGCAGACACTCCTCAGGCAAATTGAGGAGTTGAAAGGCCAGCAACAAGCAGAGGCAGAAAGCTCAGGGCTAGCCGCCAATGAGGGCATCGACCTCGAAAATGTGGCAGATCCTGTGGACACACCCATGCAAGAGGAAAGCATAGCAGGATCCTCTCAAGAGCTGCAGGATCTAACACAAGAAGAGGAAGAAAAATTGTGTAAGGCAATAGAGGCAGAGCTAAGAGAAAGCACAAAGGAAGCCTTGGAATGGGAGCAGAGGGTTTTCAAATCTATGACAATTCAGAAGATCGACACCAGCAATCTCAGGCGCGAGTGGCTTCAACCCTCTCTCCCATATCCATTGCTGAAGTATGAAGCAGCAACAATAAACAGGCGAATCAGAGAAGAGCCAACGGTACCTCTCTACAATGCAGACACCTCGAGGCCAGAAGGAGTTAAGCTCATAGTGGATTCTCAGCCAAAGTGGAGCAAGGCTTGGCTTACCAAGTACCCACAATACCTAATCCACTTGGTAGAGGCACCTAAACATATCAGAGACAACCTCAGCTTCTGTCCTCTACCAAGGGTTAGGACGTGGAAGGCACAAGAAATTTTGCAAAGAAGCCAACCCACTTGGCTGAATTACCCAAAGCTGCCGGGCGTGAAGGCAGGTGAGAGAATAAGTGTCCAATACACGGTGAAAACCCTAACGGGCACCATAAAATTGTTCACTGGCTCACCTGACCTTACATGCATTATGATGAGAAAAATCTGCAAAACCATCCAAGTAGTGTTCGAGACCTTCAAGCCGGGCCAGGTGACCGACAACATATTCTTCTTCCAAGATACATACAGATGTGCTTACGATTTGTCAGGTCAGCCTTCCAAGGAGGTGATACATGCGCTGTACCAAAGAATCATGTGGGGTTCTTCACCATGAATACAGATATCTTTGGCCCGACAATGCTGAACCTACATGCAAGGTACGAATCACTGCTAAAGATGCGGGAAACGATAAGATGAAGCAGTTGATCAAGGCCATGTCGGAGACGACATGAACAAGGAGGGGGGGGATGTTAGAAGCTGGACACACCCCACAACATCTAACTACTCGGCGGACTATTATCTTTGTAATTATTCATTCATTGAGGAAAACCCGATCTTTCACCTTGTAATTGGGACTTACAAAAGTTTCCAGATTGTATCCCAGTTTTGATAGTTAGATTGAGTATATGGTTGATTTTGGAACTTTAGGGTTTGAGAAGTTGTAAGGTATATATACCACTTTTTGACCTTAATGAAAAACCTTTTGTCATTTTAAAAAAACAAGTTTGAAGTCTGTGAGTGAGCGTACTGTGTACGAGAGAGAGAGAGTGTGAGCTTCCTCTTGACTCTACGAGTGCTACGGCGGTCGGAATCGAGTGCGGAGAAGTGCAACGTGTTGCCCCCGACTAGAGCTACGTGCCGATACCAACATTGCGCGCGTATGGTCCGGCTTTGTGAGCTCCTTCTACGAGCTTCATCGGTTGTTTGGGTGAGCATACATTGTCCGATTTTGCATTGCAGCATATCCATGTGTTCACATTGAGTAGAACTACACATTAGGCACTTTAGATTTCAAAAATGAAGACTTGCAGATTTCGGCCAGACATCCTACGTGTTTCTGCACTTGGTGTTTTGGGTCGTGATTTTGGTTCATAGACCTTAGGCAGAGCGGCCTATTGGTATTAGTAGGGTCTCCTTCAAGTTCTATGGTGTTTCGAGATTTTTTGATGGGTGTTTGGCTCTAGAAAGCATTGTAGGAAGTTTCCTCCTTTGCACTCTTGAAGGCTGTGACTTAGACAATTGGTAGAGACCTCTGTAGGAATTAGTTAGGAGTCGGTCGAGTGTAGGTTGACACCTTATGCTTGCTTCCACGCGCCTGCGGGTCGAGCTTCGTCCTTAGTTGACATTACATGTTAGGTGAGTTCTCGCTGTGCTGATATCCGTCGCGGCATATCCATCCAACAAGTCTGATCTTTGGTCACCACATTGATAGGAATTGTCAGTTTGGTTTCAAATCCACTCAAACAAGGTAAAACCCCAATGACATTCATCTTTCCCCTTGTTTTTTGGGTTCTTCGGGAAATGTGGTACCAAATGATCTATGACACAATCCTACAAAACCAAAATATCTTTGTTTGTTTGTCTTTGTGTGGAAAAAATTGTGCCCAATGGCTACCTCCACATTCATAGCAAGGACCTTCCGGTTGCGCTGCTTGTGGTGTCCCCCATTGGATGTCTTGTCCTATAGGAGGATATCTTCTAGGTTTGTAGTTTTGATTTGCTATGAACACGTTATCATTTATAATATAATTTTTTTTTGTTGAGACTGAAAAATTTAAGAAGGTTCTGCAACCTCATCTAATCTTACCCAAGAAGGATCTATCTCATTGTCATATGCAGTTCGTTCTGGCTCCCCACCATAGGTTTCCACCGAGTCTTCATAATAAGAAGTTGGTGGTAGTATTTGTTGACTTGTGAGTATTCTATGGCCATGTGTATCAAACAATATCCCTATTATCTTGAGGCAAAGTAGCCCCAACACATGTTGTGGCTTGTCTCCCACTATGCTGCATTGTTTGGTTCTATTTGGTACCTCGGCGGTGGTGGCAAAGGTTGCATCCTTGGAGGTCCATAAGCTCTTTCCCTCACGTAATTTTGTTTTTAAAAACACTCATTTGTCTTGTGGTTGGTATATTTCAACTCAATTGCACACCAGTTCAAAGCTACTAGGTACATTTGCTACTTGTGGTTGTTGTTGTCATAGATTCAGATTTTGTCGATAGTTCTGGTTCATCCTTTGGATCACTTCCTTAACCACTTGATCTACATTTTGTGTGATTGAAGTAGGAGAATTGTGTTGTGTTATTGGATCATTGATGGTTGAAGAGGAATTGTTGGTGGCTGTGTAAGTGTCTTTTGATACCACTAAGTAAGTTTTACAATTGCCAACTAGATACAATGCTTCTCTAGTGACATGTTAAAATGTGGTGCATGCCTTCAAGTGCAATTCCTTCTTGAGAGTTTCATTTCTAAATCCTTTTATAAAGTGAATTGACAATCTCTCTCTTGCAACAACTCTCTCATAGGACATCTCTCAATATATTTCTTGAAGCAAAGTGAAGCTTCCTTCACCTTTTTGTTTTCCTTTTTCTTAAAGGCATAGATTTGGGAAACTCTATTGTGCTTGATTTTCCTTTTTAATAATTCCTCGGTAAAATCTCGTAGGAGTTGCTCAATGTTTGGAAAATATCTGCTATTCAATGGCTAGAACCATGTCAATGTTGTTTCTTCCAAAGTTAACCCAAATCCCTCGTAGTGAGTGTGCGAGTCCACTACTTGTTCATTTCTTAAGACTTGCTTAAAGAGTGAAACATGTGCATATGGATCCCGTGACCCATTGTACCTTTTGGACAAACATTTTACCACTTTAAATGGTCACATCCATCGTGTCTTGTTTACCATTCTCATCACTCTTGGATCTAATAATACAACATCTCTAGCTTCATATCCACCATTAGGAGCTTTTTTGGAGTTCTTTCCATTGTTCTCTCGTCTGGTTGCACATCCCTAGCTTCAGTCCAGGTGTCTAGAACTCTCGTAGTATGGATAGTGTCTAGAGAATCACATCCCCAATATGTGGTCAATGAAACACTTGAATTCAAGGATCCCATCAGTCTAGGTACAAAAGTGTGTGGTCGACTGAATGAAACTTCCACTTTGGTTCTAATAGACTCACTCTCGTGGTCTTTGGCCTCATCTCTGAGATAGTCGTTCTAAATGTTCTAGGAGTGACATAATAATGATGAAGGGAGTGTCTCTATCTTCTTTGCATGTAAAAACATAAAAGAATTTCTACTCTAATAACTCTCCAAGGTTGGGCTCATCGCATTTATAATAGAGCATCTACTCCCCATTGTCGTAGTTATACAACCCACATGAGTATTATCTGTGTTGACTTGAGTTGCCATATTCACTTGCTGTAACTTCACATAAGAAATGTCTAGCTTAGGTGGTTTTTATTGAGGCTCAACATAAACCTTATTCTTGGTGCATGTTAACCCCACAATATAGGGATTTTGTATGAACAAATATATAGCTCCCTCGTCATTGAAGTATTGATCACCACTATAGTCCATTAACACTATGTCCTTGAACTCATTAGGTCTTTCTTTTAACTTCACATAGTAGCGATCCATACCATCTTTGCAAATTTTTACACCCTATTTATTTTCAAATTGATATTTCAAATGAAATAGTTTCATGGTTGGGTGTAGGTTGGGATGATCCTGCCCCCATGTTTGTTCCTTCTTTGAAACTCACACTCTTGACCCTTTAGCCATGTAGGTGGAAGATTTTCCTCTAGAATGGGCTCTAAGGTTGGAAATAGTCCCTGATTAACATTCTCTTCTGGTTAAATGTGACTAATCCAATCTTCTACAACAAGGTTTCTATTGTGATATAGTCTGTCTAATCGCAAATACATCAAGAAAAGCACTATTACAAAACCTTGACCTATTACCTCGTTTGTTGCATCCAATCCTCAGATAGAAAGTACTCTAAGTGTTCCATGACTCTAGAAAAAAAGAGCCCTAGGGACCCTCAACAAAAGGGGCCACAAGGTAGCACCATTTGTCCAGACAGGAATTGAAGCTTTGCTTTTAAGCTCGAGAAAAATCTCGTTAAATGCCATAAATTGGAGACACTTTATTTTTCCTCCTTTTTTTTTTGAAATCTCAAAAAAGTCCTACTCCCTTGATGGAAAATTGAGGCTTCATGTCCAAATCTACCTTGACAAAGAGGAATTTTTCATCTCCCCTCTCCAACATGAAGATGTTATCTTAGGGGGCACCATGGTTCAACCGCATAGCTGTCAATTTGAAGTTCCGTGAAAGGAGAATTTATTTCAATTATATGGAAAAGAACATGTACATAGAGGCTAATGAGTCGAGTCATACTATACCCCTTGTAGATATGCCTGCTTTTGATAAGTCAATGAAAAGCTCAATTTCTACTTACATGATTTTAGTTAAAGAGTTCATAGATGACCTAATGTTTTATCAAATCAAAGTAGTAGGAATCAAGAGAAATTAGATGTGTCTAATTTCCTAAATAGATTCCAAGATGTTTATTGATGACATCCTTGGAGAGTTACCTCCAAAACAAGGGGATGATGACCATACAATAGAGCTTCTACCTAAGAGCTCATCGCCCAATAAGCCTCCCTACCGAGTTTTACAAGCTCAACAAGAGGAGATTGTTACCATATACATGTAGTAGTGATGTGTGTGAACACACTAGGACCGCGGGACATTTTTTCCCTCTTTAGGAGGTTTTCCTCCCTGCATGGTATATACGCCCATAACTCTAGGGCTACCTATCTTTCCATTGCACACTAAGTAATACACTCTCTATGTGCCTTGAGCTTCCTTCATCTTCTCCAAGTTGTGTCTGTTTTCTTGTAATCCTAATTCCAACAATTGGTATCAGAGCAGGTTGCATCCTTCTGGGCTTAGTCACTAGCAAGTCCAGCACATGCCTGCTCACTTTCTCCAATTTTAGTGAGCTTTGGCGAGTGTTAACAGGTCAACAAAATTTTTTGGGGAGCTGGTAGAGCCTAGTCTGCTCAAATTTTTGATTTGGGCTCATTTCGACCTCCGTTTCCACTACAGATAGTACTGCACATGCTATTTTGTCATTTTGTGCAAAAGTTTTGTCAATGCCATTTTTTGCATAGTAGGTGCATTACAGTTCTTTACAATTTGTGCTATATAGCACATGTTGTTCCCGCTTCATTTCTCCTCTTTTCGGGCAGTTTTCACATCAGATGCAACATTTACCATGGCTGACAACAACACAAATGTGTTCAAGTTGTTTGCTGCTGAGGACAGATTAAATGGGGACAATTACACTATGTGGGCTTACATGATGCAACATGTTCTTGTGTCAAAGGGTGTCTAGAATATTGTGCAAGGCATTGATGTATGTCCTGGTTCTGAGGATCTGGCAGATGTTGAGGATGTGGCAGGTCTTGCTACAAGGATTGCTGCTGTTAGAGTTGTTTTGCCTACGACAAGAAAAGATTATTGGGATGTAAAGGATGCAGCATAAAGATGCACATGCACCTAACAAGCTTAAAATTGATTCTTTGAACAACAAATTCCTGCATGAATTCGGTCAAGATGTCCATATAACACAAAGTGTTGAAAAGACTGTTAGGTTTGCAGATGATTCTGCATCCATTTCCACAAGTGTGCAATCATTCACAAGTCTAAGGGACACACATCAATGACGTTAGCATTGTATGGCACCCATAATTCATATGCACACTATATGTAGACCAAAAAGGGAAACTGTACAAAAAAGATCAACATGTGTTTGAACGGCCCACATACCAGCTCCTCATAGTAGTGCATCCAGTGAAAGATCAGAAAGGATGGTTCATTTCAGAGGAAAGAATCTATTATAGCACATCCTCTCTAGAGCTGAAGGATATTACCCCAGTGAACCCAAAAATCTATTCAGAGCCAAACTCTCCTCCATTGGAAATCAAGCTTTGACATTGTAACCAAACGAGCATATACTTTGACCAAAACAATCGTAGATATAGATGAGAGTCTAGCATCTATGATGCCTTGGGTCCTAAAACCACATAAGCTCATATCATAGGAGACCCTTGGGATATACAATATTAGGGCAAAGATAATGTTATTTATAGCTTTACTTGGGGAATAATTTTTCATGTTTCATGAAGATACATAGGAAACTATGTAGAAGGTTTACAGATGCCAAATGTCAACAGTGCTACCCAAAGTGTACCTGCACAGTCCCAAAAGGTGAGACTCATCAACCAGAGCCAAACAATTTTGAACTCTTATAATAAAGCAGGCTATAGTCATCGCCCTAGGAAGGGGAGCTGCAAATCCATCAAACTCAGCTTATGTACCAGGAACTACAATAGCAATTAGAAGCCCTAGAACTTCTAGCCAATAGACCCCTTCAATGCAGAAACCATTGAAAGACCATATGGTTGTTGGAAGTTTCCAATTGACCCAGGTTCCTCAAAATCTGCAGACAAATGCTTCTATGAAGATCATTAGGGATAAAAGTTTCAGCTGATCTCCATAAGTCAAAGCCAAAAGCCGACAAATCCAATAGTGTTCAAACAATTACATGTGACCAAGATCACATATGCATATCAAGATGCACATGGTAACGAATATCAGCAAGATCATGATCTTGTACAAACCAATATGGATGGTGACTAAAGTCAAGCACTATCTGAAGATGATGCAAATCCTCAAGCTTGCAGAACAGGTGACAGAAAATTCAAAGTCAATGGAAGCTAAAGTTCAAAAGGCTATACAAAGGTCACCACCAAAATCTCCTTCAAAGAGATAGATTCTGCTAGAAAGTACAGTGGATCTATTAAGATCAGGAATTACCCAAATGCATGTGGATAATGCTCATCAATCGCAAACAAAAAGTGCACTATCATAGTCATACGAGTCAACATCAACGGAAGCAGGTAGTCAAAGCAAAGAAAATGCAGATAAAGCTCAACCAAAGGACACTGCCACAACCAAAGCAATCAATTCAGACACGAATCCTAAGATGATCAAGTGCAACATTGTTGATGAAAACCAAGAAAAACTCTCAAGCGAAGTAAAGCTAGATTTTCAATTAGACAAGAATCTCATGTCATTTTGCACTTGGAAAAATGTGGCCAACCATAGCTAGAATATGCTCTTGAATTTGTTAGCATATTAGGAGACAAATGAGCAGACTGCTGGGGAATATTTGTTGGCTGGCGGCGTTTAGGCTTCTTGAAATACTTAGACTTGCACCTGTTTACATGCTCAGGGGCTGGATCTGCAGCCTCTTCTGATTCATCCTCTTCCCTTGTCTGTCGATCTTGTGGTGTGGGGAGAGATCCCTTGCCTGTCGATCTTGTGGTGTGGGGAGAGCTCCCTGGCCTCGAGGCAGTGTCTTCCCCCCAACGGGTACCTAGTGTGTGCGCGGTTGTTTAGCTCGCAGCCATGGTGGCTCACTCTCTAATTCAGTGTCTGTATGGACCACCTGAGTCCTGGATGGTCCTGCTTGTGATTGGTGGTGCGACGGCTCCTTCCTATCGGACTCTGTTGTTTGCTGGCCCTCTTCTTCTCTCCAGCGTTGGGCACGTTGCTTCATTCTTTTTCTAGGTGTTATATCTTGAGGATGTGTGTTTGGAAGCTAAGTCAATAGTGGCCAAACGGACCAGTCAAAGATGCTATTTACTATTTTTTGTAAATGCTAACGAGGCCAGATGATGTGGATGAGAAGTAAAGATGAAGATGAAGCAAATACAAGCAACAGATGCAGAGAAGAGTTGGAATTGATGACTATCTATGGAGTTACGGTCACAATTGACGATCACTTAAGGTTTAGGATTTTCCGTGAAATGACCGCAAATGCGGGTTGTAATTATGTTTTGGGCTCATCAAGAGTTCCAAGTTGTAAACATTGAGCTATATTTAGATCCTAGGAAGTGCAGATAGCAGATTAAGTGAGTTTGGCCATTTGGGTGCCCAGCCACTTCTAAAAAGCCTAGTGAGTATATAACTCAAAACACACAATGTGAAAGGGGATTCTTACTCACTTGAGATAAGCTTTGTGAAGAAGGTGATGGCTATGGAGTTCTTGAGCTCTCTACGTGCGTACATGGACGATTCGGCTTCATGCCATAGCTAAACTCTAACCTCTTCTCTCTCATTTGCTCATGGTGTAATCAATGCCTTGATTAATCAAAGATTAGTGGCTGATATGTCGATTAATATCTCTCTGTTTTCATGTTTCCCTCTTGTTTAAGCATGCTACTAAGTGTGTGTAGGCTTGTGTAGAGTGTTGGTGCCCGGTGTGGTCATTCTATGCTATTCTATGCTCATTGTGTGCTTGATTAGAGTTGGATTAGTGATTGATTAGAGAGTAATGTGTGATTAAGCTTGTGTGTGAGAGATTAGGCCGAATGGTAGAGTAAGTAGTGTGCTCACTCCTTGTAGCAACATCATACCCACTCCGTAGCTTTCTTTGTGTGTAGGTTTCACCTTCTAGTCCTCCATTTGGCATGCACAAGCCACTTGTGTGTTTCCATGCCCTAGCCGGATCCTACTTCTCGTATTGATATTGTTGATGTCCTCCCTATGCTAGGATGACATCCCAACATTGGTGCCGCTGGCGAGGATCGACTGCCTAAGCTAGAGGTGCCATTGTTGTGATTAGGAGACACTAATTTCCCTAATTTTCCTTTAATTTTGTTAGTTTTTAGATTAGGTGTGTTGATTAATTGAGTGGTTTTTAGTGTGATTAGTGCTTGGGTTAGCATTGATTATGCTTAGAACATCACAAAACAATCCACACACATCATTAGTTTCTTGATTTTGATCACTAATTTTGACCATCAAATTCACTAATTTTTATTAATTTTCCCTAACTTTGATGCTAATTTCCCATTGATTGATAAGTGCTTTTTGTGCTACACACAAGTAGAAAGTGAGTTGGGTGTATGGACAACATGCCTATGTGATCCACACACTCATGTCCTACTCCATTTGTGCGCAAATCGTAGCCGAAATCACCCATTAATCACTAATATTCACTAATTTCATTCACTAATTTTTCACTAATTATTTGGACATTTTGCAAAGTTCTGATTTGAATTGGTTATTTGATGCATGTCCATGATGATTATGTGTTTAGATTCATGCTAAATGATGCTACACATTGATTTTTGTGTTGGTTGTGTGTAGGTGATTTTACGGGATCAACACACACACACACACACACACACACACTAGTGTGTTGGGCACTAATCAAGTGCTTAATCTCTGAGTTTGTGGCTAAGGAAGGTGCTGATTTTGATGCTAATTTTCCGATTTTATGTGCAGGTTTGGTTCATGAACCATGTGCATTTATAAAATGCAAAACTAGGTGCGGTTTATGCCCGCTTGTGTGTAGGCGGAAGTGCCTAATTTGGGGCAATTTGGGGCTGTTTGGGTGTTCAATTTGCTTATGAGAAGCATGTGATTGCTTATGGTCGTCAATGAGTTATGGTTATGGTTTTTAACTCCGTTGTGATGCCGAAATGCTGTCGAAATTCGATCAAATTTGGTTATGTATGCTTATATGCATGATTTGATGCAAAAACCGTCTTAATGATTAATTAATTTTGAGATTTGGATGATCGATTTGATGTCGTTTGATGCAAAGTGCTGTTTTGAGTGCGATAAATCATTGTGCAAGAGATGGTAAATTTTGTATTAATTTAAGCGCAGTTGCAAGATGATTTGTGTGCAAAACGGCTTAATTTGTGCTTAAAGAATGATATTTTGTGCGATTGTGATTAGCAAGTGATTAATTTCTATGCTTCGATTGCTTGATTGCGAACATTTAGGTCGTGGACTGATCTCGAATTTTCTAGAATTTTTTGGTAATTTTTGGCAATCTTTTGCTAATTTTTACTTAAATTTTCTAATTATACCCAGAAAATTAATAAATCGCCTAATTTGGGTAAATTGTGGAGTGCCAGAGCAAATTTTTTTGTTTTTTGAGTATTTTTGTTTTAAATTTCAATTTTCTTTTTTGCTTTTTTAGGTTTTTGTTTGATAATTTTGTTTTTCTTTTTAAATTTTGTGTGTTTATTTGATTTTTGTTTGTAATTATTTCGACGATTTGTAATTATAGGTATTTTTGTGTGACTTTATTGTGATTTCTTTTGTGTTTGTATGGTGATTTTTGTATTTAATTTTAGTTTATTTTGTTAATTTTTGTATATATTTTACTATATTGGAGTGTGGTTTTCTCAATTTTTGTTTATATTTTTTAATTTTTTTGTTTTTTGTGTGTTTTTTTGGTATTTTGTGTATTTATTATCTTTATTTGTTTTTTTTATAATTATTTTTGTATGTTTTTATTATTTTGTGTGTTTTTTTTATACCACCTTCCCCGCCGATCGCTGTGCCTCCCCGATCGCTCTGCTTCCTTCCCCGCCGATCGTTGTCCCTTCCCTCTCATCCGCGCTGCTGGTTTCGCCGATCGTGCTGCACACTCTCACGCTGGCTCTGGCACACATTTAAATATACACACACACAAACACACAACACACACACACTCACACTCTCTACTGCTACGCGCCGAAACACAAACGCCAAACACACACATTCTCTCTCCCGCTGGCGTCGCCTTCAAACGTGCACACACACACACACACCAAGGCCTGGGACCCGTGCCTTGATGGCTATTCACAGCTGGTAGCACATGACACACCCGATTTTTAGCAGCCAAGTGTAGGCGAGTGGGTCCGGCGTTGCCAATTGCCGCCCTGCGGTGGCTTATCTGTCCGCCTTGTCGCGAGATACCCGCCGTCTCTAGGGTTGCATCATGACGCGCGTCCACGGAGTCAACACACCCACACACGCTCTCACCCTCTGCCCAGCCACCCACGTGCCTCAACACTCAGAGCGGGACCTGCTCAGCCTTGTCGCCTTGACCTCACCTGACCCACCTGAGGCCACCTAAGCCACATCGCCCGCCTTCCCCGCTGCTCCCCTCAGATGCTGCCAAACTCACTTTGTCACCTATTGTCAGCTCAGATTCGGTGAGGTCCACCACCTTATTCACACCCACTACATACGGCAGCTAGACCTACACCTACACCTAGTGATGACGTGGTAAGAACATCTGGGCAAAAGCAGCTACTGCAGTGACTGGTAGTGGCCATAAGGAAGCTGGAGATTGAGCACTACAGGGCAGAACTCACCATGCACGTCATCAAAAGAGCAAACCTTGAAGCCAATTGCATCTTAAAAGTGAAAATAGTTGAAGGATTGATCAAATGATCACATAGGCAATTGAAGCTAAATAATTGAGTGTGCAAGGGAAAAGAATGACAGTGTGGCCTTAAAGGCCTGAAAACAAAGGTGACTACAATTTGCACTCACAATTGGGTTTAGATTCTTTAAAAATTCTGAGAACTGGGCATTGTCCTAAACACACAATTAAACGAGAATTGACGAACAATTTAGCCACGACGCAAAATAGTGTATATCAGTGCCGAACGCACACATCTTTAGTAGACTGCACTATTTGCAAGTCGTCATATCTGAATTTGGTTGAGCACCATAATTCATGGTAAAAACTGGACTTAAAACTGTATTAAGTTGCTCACATATACACTTCGGAAGTCGGATGACCTATGGTCACCTACGTGGTGGTTTAATTTAAATTAAACGCCATAAAAGTGTGTGATCAACAGGCAAACTGAGATAGTTTTAGTTCAGGTCAAGAGTGCTTTGCTAATCCACAGTTTTGCAGATTAAGAGCACATTTCATCGCTCAATCAACTGAAATCAAGGTATCACCAAGGCTTGTAGTCGTTGCAGTACAGTGGTAAGTAACTTGCCAACTGGTGCTACAACTATACAGGTAAATCAGACCATCGCAGTTGACAGTCAGAGCAGAGATCACAGCTAAGCCTAGTAGAGAACTTTGAATTAGGGAAACCACTGGTCACGTGTGGGAGAGGCTAGAAAGAGGATACAAGTGCTCAATAGGTCAGTGACAGGGATAAAAGCAAAATGGAGCAGCAGATGCAATAGCCATAGTCAATGGCAATATCGGCAAATCAAAGCAGTTATGATGCAGCTTCAAGCTCATTAATAACAGTCAAATCAGTTGGTGGGGTTAGGTTAGAGTTAATAGGTCATTTCAAGGACTTTCCATGCTACATGGATGATGCAAATAATCGCTATCTAAAGTCTAAGCAAAATGATCTGAAAAGCCCAACCATACAAGTTGTGGAAGTAGAAGAAGCTACCAGCATGGCTAATTCGCAAAAGAACCTAATGGAAGATTGTTTAGGATCGGTGTACATGAAGCTCAAACCAAGTATTGAGTTGGACATAATAAAATTGCACAGGCAAGATCTTCCAGAGGTTAGTAGTTTTCGAGTCAATGTGCACTTGATAAAGTCAAATTACAAGGACAAAAACTGTAGCAGTCTCTATAGAGATATGGAGGGTAGATGGTACAAAGGAGAAACACCTCAACAAGCTACAGAAGAGCCACATCAATGCTTCATAGCTCATGAAGATGGTTCAAAGTTGGGTTACAAATACATGACGACAAGTGGTAATATTTACCGCTTGATAATGAGCTTACCTTTAGCTTCCAATGCAGATACAGTGGTAGCTCAGAACATAGAAATCACTCAAGATACGGGGCCTACTATAATAAATCTGCCAAAAAATGAAGACACAGTCAGCAAAAAGGAATTCCTTGAAGCCATGTGTAAACGACAGTTGCCGTCAACCACTTCAGAAGTCAACAAGCAACGTGAACCAATAGCCCTTCATTGGATCCACGAAACGAGATGGAAAGATCCAATTTATGTAGATTCTGATGGACAAAGATGGGTTCAAGTCACGGGGGTAAGGACATTTAGCAAGTCAGTTCCTAGGACACTATGGGCAATGCGCATCGGAGACAAGAGCTATGATATAGATGGAAGATGCTATGAATTAGATCTTATTGTAGATAAATTCTCGGAAAGAGCTGCAAATTTCATATTGTCACCTTCAACTCCACAAGACCAAATTGAGCGACGGACACATGACAAAATGATATCTAACCAGGTAAATATTGGTCACACTGCCACTATTGCACAAAGTCAATCACTAGAAGATAGGGAAGTTCACTTTAAAAGCTCTAGGCTTCCACTGACACATGATCAGACTTTGAATTTGTATGAGCACAATTCAACTCATTTCATTACACTAATGAGTGCCACAACATAACATTCACAGGTACAGAACACTACACATGCACCACAAAATCCACCAACACAAACACACGTACAATCAATGGAAGAATCAGCTATTGAGTTAGCATGACTTCACAAAGACCTAGCTCAATCAGTTGAGCTAGATGACAAAGCTAGAATATCCACATCTGGCATAAGAGAGATAACTCTTACAGATAGGGAACACTCTCGGATGGGGGGAGTCCAGTCTCCACCTAACTTACTGCCATCAGAACAACCCTATCAACTGCACACAACAAAGGAGAATCACAATACTCTCTTACAATTCAACGGACAACAGAAACCACATACAGGCTCGAGTCGACAACATAGTCCTAAGACTATACAGAAGCCACAGATAAAGGGATCACATGTTGATAACAGACATAGAATTAAAGTTGGTCACTGAAGCAGGAGCTGAAATGACCATCTACCAGGGTTATAATGGACGCTATTACAAGCTTCTTGAAGATGCCACAGTCAAGGAAGATAAAGGCAAACAGTCAAAGCCAGCGTCAGTGTTGGTTTTTAAGTATCTACATGTCATGCTGATGACATACTTGATCAAAGATACTATGGGCAACGAATACCAACAATATTATGGACAGATACCTCGACCAGGTATAGAACAAATAGGAATAGATGGCCACTGCTACTACAGATGTGGCATTGATCATCTGATACCCAATTGCCCAGTAAAAATGCACTTAGATATGATGAAGAGCAAAAACAAGACAGCATCAGACTGCAAGCAGCTGAATCATTAAAGCAAACGTCTCCAAATAGAAGGTCGCCAGAAAGAAAGCATATCTTGTCAAAAGATACAAGAGACAAACTCATGACTAAAATATTGGAGGTCAAAGGCGTCAATGATATTTCAATTGAAATCAAGCTACCAAAAAAGATCAGCTACAACAGATGGTCTCAAATAGCTTGGAATTTTTCAAGCCTGAAGTCGAAAGATCCGACAAGGATGCAGCGGACGATTCAATGTCAGAGGAAGTGGATGAAGAAATCATCTGTGATCAAGGACCGGAGCAGGTACGGGCAGTCAAGGACTTGCCATTGAAGAATGCAACAAGCAAGAATGTGGAATCAAATATTCTACATAATAATGCTAATAGCACAAATAGTTCATCGCTAAGGGATGTTCTCAGAATTCAACAAATCCAGAGATCAAGTCTCAAAGCCAAGAAACAGACATCTCAATGTGTTCAAAGGCAGACTTGAATCAAAAGACAGAGGTGGTCATTAAGTCAGATCCTAATATTGTCTCGCCAATGGAAGATGCCAAAGAACCAAAGGTGACACAAATCACAATTAACTTGAACAATCAGAAGCAAATGGTGCATCAAGCACATGAAGCCTATCAAAAGACCTACAAACAGATCAATAAAGAGCAATGTGAACCAAAGGCCACGGTAAGCATTGCATCTGGAGAAAAGAGTCAACATACTTCTGTCCAGCTGGTAGAGGAAATTAAAGACTCAAACAGATTGTCAAAAATAGAGGCACAAAGGACTGTTCAAGTCAGTTTAGATGCAGAAATCACCAAATCATGTCATCCACAAGCAAAGAAGTCCAACAAGGAGGTCACAAATGCAGCTAAACAATCAACGCAAACAACAGTGGATTCAACACCCCAGGGAAAGATAGACCAACAACCTAGACAAAAGTATAAAAAGGTCTTTCAGCCAAAATACCCAACCCAGAGTAAACAAAGACACAAGCAGCACATCAAAACCTATGTTGCGGCCAATGACATCAATGTCAAAGATCCAGTTTGGGTAAATGATCCTAGTCCAAACAATTCCGGTAAAGAAATGAGATGGATTGCCTCCCAATACAGCTTAGAAGAGTAAGGCTACTATAGTGGTCATCCAAATGTTTGGTTACCTAAACCAAAGATATCAGGCTATACAGTAGCAAGTGGCTTCAAACCAAAACAACAAACAGGTAAATCAAGATCAAATTCAACTCAAAATAGGAGATCGAACAACAGGGCTAGAAACAGGTTCAAAAATGATTCTCAATCTAGAAGGCCTACATATCTTCAAGGTAATTTACCAACCGTGATTCCCAAAGATGGCAAGGAATAGATACATTTGAATACAAAAGTACATACAAAAATATTTGTGCCATCAAATATACTTCAAGCGCAAGGATATTACACAGGACAAAAACAAATCTGGCTACCCAAGGCACCAAGACCAGATTTTACACAACTTGAAGATAATTACAGCTACAAACAGCGGCAAATCAAGGAAAAAAGTCCAAAAAGTCAATATGTCATCTGCAATAATAAGCCAACAACAAGTAGCAGATACATATGGATGCCGAAGCAGACAAACGAGCAGAAGAAGATTGAGGTCATCTCCAACTTCCAACAAAATGAAGTTAGCCAATCTTCTTAGATAATGGATCAAAGGTTTAAACAAGCAATTTTGACAACCAAGGTCACCCAGGTATGGCAGAAAAAACCTACTTTGCCAATATGGTCCTTTAATAACCCTCTTTTTGAGGATTTGAGCTCTAAATGTCTAGATATATACTTTGTTGAGAGCTCAAGACAGTAGTCAAGTCGAGAAAATGTCAAGAGTCCGATAGATGAGCTGATAAATGAGCAAAGCGTTAGACCTAAGCTTCAAGTCCTAATATTTTTCTGTGGTCTATGAGTCTAGCTAATTACGCTATAGCTCAAGCTGGAAGAGTTGAGTGTAATTATACAGGTCGCTCATGCTGGATAGGTGAGCATAGTCAGTGTATTATTTTCATCATGGTGGAGAGGCGAAGTGCTCAAAACAAAACACACACGTACTTGTGCACATTAGGAGAGTGGCAACCATTGCGTCAAACGCCCTTCTCAAGAGTAGTGGAAGCTTGTAAAGTGAATTTAATTTTACTTTTTTAGCTACATTAACTCTGAGGAGCACCCATCATTACTCTTCTCTCGCACAACATAATCTTACCCATGCATAAATCTATGCAAGCGTATCGAATGTCCCATAATTGGACATTTGCATTAGGCACTCTTTATTGTTCCACCCATGCACTCACCTTGCAGGTACACGCGGCAACAAAACAACTCCAGAATCAAGGCAGATCATCGACCTTTTCAGGGGACAAAAAGCTTACACAATTCACTTTCACATTATTTATATAAGCCCACTCAATTCAGTCCCTAAACACCCATCACTGTATAATCCCATAATAAGAACACATACCTTTGGGCACTTTTTCCCATGAGGTTTTTCCCCATTGGTAATCCAGGGTTTCCAGACCCTAATGTAATATACATAGCCATTTATTTTACTTTTTCCCATAATAACTCAAGCCAATTGCTTCCACTTAATCCCACATTCCTATTCTCATATTACACCAACAAGTGAACCAAACAGCTTACAGCTCTTCAAAACAACATTCACCACCAATTTCAAATCTCTCCAGTGCCAGCCAACCATGCAGCACACGGGGACGTGCACTGAAATCGGATGGGGAGAGTGTTTGGCGGCTAAGTCAATAGTGGCCAAACGGACCAGTCAAAGATGCTATTTACTATTTTTAGTAAATGATAACGAGGCCAGATGATGTGGATGCGAAGTAAAGATGAAGATGAAGCAAATACAAGCAACAGATGCAAAGAAGAGTTGGAATTGATGACTATCTATGGAGTTACGGTCACAATTGACAGTCACTTAAGTTTTAGGATTTTCCGTCAAATGACCACAAATGCGGGTTGTAATTATGTTTTGGGCTCATCAAGAGTTCCAAGTTGTAAACATTGAGCTATATTTAGATCCTAGGCAGTGCAGATAGCAGATTAAGTGAGTTTGGCCATTTGGGTGTCCGGCCACTTCTAAAAAGTTTAGTGAGTATATAACTCAAAACACACAATGTGAAAGGGGATTCTTACTCACTTGAGATAAGCTTTGTGAAGAAGGTGATGGCTATGGAGTTCTTGAGCTCTCTACGCACGTACATGGACGATTCGGCTTCATACCATAGTTAAACTCTAACCTCTTCTCTCTCATTTGCTCATGGTTTAATCAATGCCTTGATTAATCAAAGATTAGTGGTTGATATTACTATCTCTCTTTTTTCATGTTTCCCTCTTGTTTAAGCATGCTACTAAGTGTGTGTAGGCTTGTGTAGAGTGTTGGTGCCCGGTGTGGTCATTCTATGCTATTCTATCCTCATTGTGTGCTTGATTAGAGTTGGATTAGTGATTGATTAGAGAGTAGTGCGTGATTAGAGAGTAGTGCTTGATTAGAGTTGGATTAGTGATTGATTAGAGAGTAGTGGGTGATTAGTCTTGTGTGTGAGAGATTAGGCCGAATGGTAGAGTAAGTAGTGTGCTCACTCCTCGTAGCAACATCATACCCGCTCCGTAGCTTTCTTTGTGTGTAGGTTTCACCTTCTAATCCTCCATTTTGCACGCACAAGCCACTTGTGTGTTTCCATGCCCTAGCCTACCAATGTTGGGACGTCATCCTAGCATAGGGAGGACATCAACATAATGTCAATCCGAGGAGTAGGATCCGGCTAGTTCATGGAAACACACAAGTGGCTTGTGCGTGCAAAATGGAGGATTAGAAGATGAAACCTACACACAAAGAAAGCTATGGAGCGGGTATGATGTTGCTACGAGGAGTGAGCACACTACTTACTCTACCATTTTGCCTAATCTCTCACACAAGCTTAATCACGCACTACTCTCTAATCAATCACTAATCCAAATCTAATCAAGCACACGATGAGCATAGAATAGCATAGAATGACCACACCGGGCACCAACACTCTACACAAGCCTACACACACTTAGTAGCATGCTTAAACCAGAGGGAAACATAAAAAAAAGAGATTAATCGGTAAATCAGTCACTAATCTTTGATTAATCAAGGCATTGATTACACCATGAGAAAATGAGAGAGAAGAGGTTAGAGTTTACTATGGCATGAAGCCGAATCGTCCATGTATGTGCGTAGAGAGCTCAAGAACTCCATAGCCATCACCTTTTCACAAAGCTTATCTCAAGTGAGTAACAATCCCCTTTCACATTGTGTGTTTTGAGTTATATACTCACTAGGCTTTTTAGAAGTGGCCGGGCACCCAACTGGCCAAACTCACTTAATCTGCTATCTGCACTACCTAGGATCTAAATATAGCTCAATGTTTACAACTTGGAACTCTTGATGAGCCCAAAACATAATTACAACCCGCATTTGCGGCCATTTGACGAAAAATCCTAAAACTTAAGTGACCGTCAATTGTGACCGTAACTCCATAGATAGTCATCAATTCCAACTCTTCTCTGCATCTGTTGCTTGTATTTGCTTCATCTTTCATATTTACTTCGCATCCGCATCATCTGGCCTCGTTAACATTTACTAAAAAAAGTAAATAACATCTTTGACTAGTCCGTTTGGCCACTGTTGACTTAGTCGCCAAACAATGTGGAGATTCAACAGCCCTTGATGACTCTGGTGCCCTACTACCATGCCCACTACCAGAAGAGTTCCTGGAACGGCCAGGTGTTCGTGGCTGTTTTCTTGTGCCTTTAAGCCATGTCGGCTTCTCACATCGTTGGAGGGTGTTTTTGTTGGCAGGCGGATGCTCTTTCACGGTTTGTTTGGTGCGCGCCATTTCGTATGGTAAGAGCTCACCTGTTCTTAAGAAATGAGTGGTTTATGAGAGCATGCAATATTTATAAGGGTCCATTTAAAAAGGGCCCTGTTCACACTAATTTTTTTTTAAAAAACTATTATTTTTAAAATAAACATGTCGCTAAGAGTTGGACCCTGCGTTCACGTTTAGTGACTCGCACAGTATCCACTTTGATCCTTGTCGTACTCTGCATCGCTGCCATGCAACATGCTTGGCGGGACCTTGCGACATTTGCCACTTGTTGCTATGCTCTTGACGACTCCATTTCTGCACTTCAATAGCAATCTTGGTTTGTCGCGCATGCTCCGTTGTGAGCTTACGAGCAAATGTTGTGCGAAAAAACTAATTGAACATCTCCTCCAAATAATTGGATTACACCATTCCACCACCATGTCGATTATTTTTGAATTACACTCCCCTTGCTCGATCCATGCCTTGAGTGCTAAAAATTTCAAGCGATCCATACTTGTGCATAAAAAATGCACCATGCACAAACAAGATATGTTGTTCACATGAGTAAAAACAATCCCTTGTAATAAATACACCACGTAAAATGGCTCACCATGTAATGTGTGATGTTATTTTCACCCCAAGAAAGGGTGAAGACCTTGGTAAAATCCACCAAGGCTTCTTGAAATGATTGGCGTTGTTCTTCTGTTGTGCTGTTAAGGCCCATAAGCTTGACCATTTTATCAAAATGTGCCCAAACTCGCTTGCGCTTATTTGCAAGCTCGCCATTTGAATCATTGTCAGTATTAGCTTTGCATAACTCCTTCCAAAGCTCCCAAAGGTTACCTGCCTGCTGGTTGGAGCTGTTTTGAGCATCATATCGACTTGGCTTTCCTTGGGAAACTTTCTTCAAAAAGTGTCTAGCTTTTTGTCCACTCATTGACACTTGTTGAGCAATTTCATGGGCCTCCCCTGTGTTCTTTGCAGCAACGATAGACACATTTCCACCGTGACAGCCAATGAATTCAAGAGTACCTCCACTCTTTCGATCGCTTCCTGGGACGTTTCCAATGGTTTCATTGTGAAAACATAGTCAATGTGGAGCTTCAATAGCCTATCAAAAATGCGCATGAATGCGTGTAATGTACATTCGATAGAGGAAATGGAAAGATTGGATTCCAAGCGTGGTCCTTGTGATCACGGTCTGGGACATTGAGCATGGGAAATCTCAGAATAGACGCTTCACATTCTCTACCTTCATCTCCGAAATCACGACAATCTAACCCTTGTTCTCCATGCCCTTGCCATGGAAGCATGGAACAGTCCTTTGCAGTGCTCTTATGTGATTTTTGTCCATTAGGTTTGTACCCTCAAGTGCAAAATGGACAAGGCATGAGAGAAGAAGCCCCTTGTTTGCAGCCAAGCAAACAATTTATGGTCTTCAAATCCCCACCTAAGTGCCACTCCACATCATAACTACCAAAATCCTCAATCTCCAACTTCTCACCTGCAATTTGGGAGTGTATTACTTCTGTGATCCATGGAGTTCTCTCAAAATTCCATGAAAGTACTCCATTGGTCTCTTTGGGCACCTCAATAGCACCCAACCACCAACGTCTTTCTCTGATTGCACGCTAAAAGATGGGGTGGGAAATGGCTCGACTGAATCCCTTCGCTTGGTTTGCAGAAGGGCCTCGTTCATTAGAGTGACACTTAGCCTCTCTAACCTTCGGCCTTTCACTATTTGACACTCATCGAGTTTCAACACAAAAGCAACTTTTGTGCCAAGCACTACAAAATAAATAGTGCCAAGACCTTAAACTTCAGAGTCTATGATAAGAACAATACCAAAGAAAAAAGTAAAGCGTGTCACCTTCTTCAGGTAACTTGTAAAATCTAAGCATGGCTTGTTGAAGCCTTCTAAGATCCACAAAAATATTGTTCCACATTGTGTAAGGAAAGACCTTCTCTAAAGGTCTTATGGATTGTTTCTTACCTTTTCCCCTTGTCTTTGTTGCGCACGAAGCATAAAGGGAAGTTGGCATTGTGTCCTCAATGTGTAGCCTGTAGATATGTCCCAATGCGGGAGAACACATCTTCGTTTGTGGCCTTCTTTGCGAGCTTGACCTTGTGAGGAACGGGAAATAGGTTTTCCACAATGCCATGCTCTTTGAGGGCATCCTTTAGGAGTTGGAAAATAGCCTGATAGGCTTTGGTGTTGATTCCAGCTTCATCACAAACTTGTTGCACGTCATCATCACTAACCACATTTCTCAATTTACACATAAGGTCCTTGGTGACTGCATCCTTAATGTGCTTATCTCCAGGTGATTGTAAGATAGAAATCACATCCTTGGTATTGAAACAACTAGTGAGAAGGTTGACTCGATCATCTTGGCTTGTTCCACCGCATGCCTCCTGGATGAAGTTTCTAACAACAAATAAAAATAAATGTTAGAAAATAGTGTGAAGTAAGAATGCATCATGCAAGTAAAGACTAAATCACCTTGTGGCTGTAACTCGTCGTTTGCGTGCTCCTCCCGAATGTGAAAGAGTTTCAATGGATGAATACGTACGTTTGCATTCCCTTGCACCAAGGGGTGTTTCTTTCAAGTATGTGATGGTGTTGGTAAGCTTCTGGATGTGGGACTCCTTTTCTTGCATTTGTTGTTCAAGAGTTTTAACCACCCTCTCCGAAGAGGCAACACTCTCTTGTAATGCCGTTGTCTTGAGGTGAAGAGCTTGACATTCGTGCGTCCACATATGCAAAGAAGCACCTGCACCCATACACAACCGCTTGCAATAGCCTAACAAGCCTGCTTCTCCTCTCCCAAGAAATTGAAGAAATGTGGAAAGGCTATTAAACGATGGATGGAAGCGGCTTATAGGATCGTAAGGGTACAAATGGCCATCCACCCAAATGTCAACATTGGTCTCACAAGCGGTGCGGCGTTCCTGTGATGACCTTTGATCACCCTCACTAGCAGTCTTCGGTGCAAACGTCGTGGGTAAGCAAAGTACATGGTGGTAGAAGCAAACCATTTGTGATGTCCATGAGCACCATGGAAGCTGTTGCGTGAAGAAGCAAATGATGAAAAGATAGAGGGGGAGGGGTAGGGAGGTTGAGGAAGATGGGAGGAGAGAAGGGGAGGAGGGGAGGGAGATATTGGGGAGGAGGAGGAAGGTAGGGGCAGGGAGGTTGAGGAAGATGGGAGGAGAGAAGGGGAGGAGGGGAGGGAGATATTGGGGAGGAGGAGGAAGGTAGGGGCAGGGAGGGAGAGGAGAGGGAGAGAGGAGGGAGGAGGAGGAGAGAACAAAGTGTCTTTTACTTTTTGGGGGAAAAGATTTTTGAAAAAATGGACTTTCTAAGCTTGTGGGTTAAAAAATGGGTCAAAAAAGATTTTTGTATATGTATATATGTTGGGAGGGAGTTTTAAGTAAAAAATAAGTAAAAATGAATTTTTTTTTAAAAAAAGTGAAATTTTGACTCTTAGTGACCCACGTTTTTGCTGATGTGGTCACACCCCTATGCTTCCTTCACTTTTAAAAAAGCTAGAGAAAGAAAGTAACCCCTTAGGTCCACATCCTACATTTGTCTAAAAAAAGGCTTAGAAAAGCCTACTCAAAACTACCTTCTTCAATGCCCTTGCCCCCTTAACCCCACACAACATTAGCCTTAATCCCTAAAAATTAGGATTCCTTACAAGGCCCGTGCAGGGTTCATATTTCTCCTAATGTTGGGAGTCATAGACTACAAAGCTTTTGTAGGACACCTGTTTAGTACATAAGTGGCACACATAATAGTCTCAAGTCAAAACGAATGTGAAAAATCTTGACTTTTGACCATACATCGTGCCATTTTTGTGAGAGACATGTTTTTCCTCTCAGCAAAACCATTTTGTTGAGGTGTATATGACACTTTACATTGGTGTTTTATTCCACAAAGAGGCCAAATATGCATTAAATTCATGAGACATATATTCCCCCCTTCGATCCGAATGGATGGTGCCCATAGTACAGTTCGAGACAATTTCAACCATAGCCAAAAATTGTTTGAAGCACAGAAACACTTTGGACTTTGGTTTAAGCAAATACACCCATGCATTCCTAGAATAATCATCAAAGTTTTCCCAAGGACGGAGTTTGCATGGGCCCACAAACATTGCTATGAATAAGCTGCAACCTGCATGTGGCTGTAACTTAACTATCCTTTGGAAACTTTAAACGCTACATCTTACCCAAATACAGCCTTCACAAACATGTTTGATAGGTGCTTCAAGAGGTGGCAAAGAAGCAACCATATCAATTTTTTGCAAATGCAACAAAGTGGTAAACTTCAGATGCCCAAAACATGCATCAAAGTTTTGCATCTCAAAGAGCCATTGAATCTAGAATAGCATTTTCAAAGTTCTACCACACTTGTCATACAAAGTGAGCTTATACAGCCCACGACATAAAATGTCAAATGCAACAATTTCATCACCAAAAGTAAGATCATGTATTGTATATTTTTCATCCACAAATTTGACTACAAGACCAAGTCTAGCAAGTGTAGATAGAGATGAAAGATTATTCTTGATCCCAAGTACATACAATGCATCAACAAGTGTGAAAGAACTGCCATTTGTAGCATTTAGCACAATCTTTACAACTCCCTTAACCGCACAGGTGACTGTATTCACATGAGGGAAATTCTTGAGAGAAGTAAACAAGTCATGATGAGACGTAATGTGCTTTGTAGCACCAATGTCAAAGTACCACACATGAGAATTTGCAGCAATTGACATACATGCATCATGGACAGAAGGATCATAAGTGCACTTTGCACTAAAAGCCCATTTTGCATCAAAATCTCCTTTCACAGAAGAGTCAACAATAGGTGCACTTGTAGTGGAACCAACCTCTTTCTTCTTAGCCTCTTTTGCCTTCAATTTTTTGGACACTTCTTGATCAAGTGATCATTAACTTTACGATAATGAAAGTGCATCTTCTTTTTTCTGTTTTCACCAAAATTTGCAGACAAAGTGTTGTCGGCGGAAGCATTAGGAATAGGGGCCTTTCCACTCACGAAAGAACCATGCAAATTGGATGCTAATATTACTATTACCACTTTTTCTTTAAGCAACAATAAAGACATGTTCGACTCATGTTGTTTAGCCCTTTTTTTTGTGGAAAGTGACTCTTGCAATAGCAACATGCATAATGCACCAAACTTGACAACTTCAGGATTTCCTTGTGTCATAAGTCTCCAAGTACTAGCAAAAGTCTGGTAAGAATCTGGTAAAGCATCAAGAATAGTCTTCACAAGGGAACTGTTAGAAATGACTTCATCTGCAGAAATAAGTTGCTCATTTATATCCTTAATACTAGAAAGGAAAGTGTCCATTTCATCTTCCTTGTACATAATCTTTGACTCTAGCTCTTTACACAACATGCAATTTTAGCCTCATTGTGACTTGTTGCCCCTAGCATGGCCTTTAGACCCTTTTTTTAAATCCATGGACTTGGTTCCCATATCTATCATGAATTTCCTTTGTTAAGGAAGATTATTTTTTTGCTACTATACTTGATCCCTTCCTAGAGAGAAAGAGAGATGTGGAGAGCGAGATCAAAATTTACTATGTATACCATAGTCTTTAAAAGTTGGTGTGAATGGTTATTGAATTAATCCATGGAAAAATTAAAGAAGAACTCTTTGTGCTAAAGAAGAAGCTATTTCATGGAGAAATCTTGCTAAAGTAGAGTGCTTTTTCAAAAATCATAAAAACAGTGTGTTTATCATCCCTCACACAAAAATGACTATTGAAACACTCCTTATCACATGGTGAATATCATCCAATTTTGTTTAAAAATACATACAAATCATATCCAAAAATGCATTTCCTTTTTGTCTTCGAGGATGTTTCCAAGCCAAACTCCCCCATCACCAAGGGAGGCCTAGACAGCTGACGTAAGCCCCTCTTGGAGCCCCCGGTGACAATAGCCAAGAGATGGGATCCAAGGCAAACATGCAATAGGAAAGGAACCGTGCTCCATATCCTAGCATAATGGTATAGTTTGCTACCCACTATTGAGCACTAATGAGCTTAGTGGAGATTCTATAGTACTTAGTAATCTATATAAGATAGTTTTGATGATTATAATGTATCTAAGTTGACTATCACAAGGCTACTATTGAAAGTTGAAGCAAGGAAGCATTTTGTATTTGAGAAGAGAAACACTTGTTGTGTGCATACCTTGTTACAAACCAAATAAAGTGTCAAACATAGAACTGACCTTCACAATAAAGACAAGATGGGATTAGAAATAAGAAATACATTATAGTGTTACAAATTCTACATAGAATCATCATCAGCATGGTGTAAAATATTCAATTGAAGAGGTTGAGGCTCATTAGAAATAACAAGGAATTCTTGAGAGGCATATGGTACTTGATAGCAACATAAGGGTAGTTTTACAAGGAAATGATATTCTTGGTAAGTTTTGCTCATCCTCCACCTTGAACATCAAAGCACCTTCAAAGAAATCTTGTGGTAGCCACTCACTATCTATACCTTTACTAATGGGGCATTGAAATTTGGTGAGCTCATTCTTTGACTCTCTTTGAAGAGTAGAGATTTCCCTATATAAGTAAAGGGAAGTATAAGGAAAAGGAGGAGCTTGTTTGGTACTATAATGCAGATGGGATAAGGGGATGAGGTTTCTTGGTATTGCAATGCAGGTAGGAGAAGATGGATACCCTTGCTTACTATGTCAATGGAGGTGGAAGAGACATGAGGAGGAGAACCTTGGTTGGTGCTCCAATGGAGGTGAGAGGGAGCTAGTAGAGAAGGGAGTGAATGTGAGTGCCGAGTCTTACTAATCTAGAGATTCACATACACTTAAGTATGTGTGTGTCTATGAAACTAGGGAATATTGTAGTGCTTTATAAAGGGACTTTATAGGAGCTCCTAGAGAGTAGGTAACTATTATTCTTATCAAAAGCTTTTAACGTGGTATTGTAAGGTTCCTCACACACCAAGAATAGAGTGTTTTCCATCTTTTCACATGGTTGTTTGGTCATGTCCCCTTAAAACAAGTTGACTCTGCAAGTAAACAACAATTTTTGTGAGTACAAAGGAATAAAGTACAAAATGATATCATTCTAATAATTCAGTGAAAATTATACAAAGGAGAAACTTTGACCACTCTAAAGCAATTGACTTGCATTTTTAGACTCAATCACATGTTATGAAATGCTCGATGGTGCACCAAATCCACCAAAAAAATATCACACCCTAGGCAATGGTATGAGGATATTTTCTTACTTTTGATGATAGAGGTGTGAAGCCCTAGGTGTTGAAATCCATAAAGAGACTGATTGTCACTAGCATGATAAACTTAGAGATGGAGATGATATCAAGCTCTAAATATGAGCGACAATGATATTTTCCTTACCATTCTATCCTTATGTTGGAGGTGAATGTTTGCAATTCCCACTCACCATTTATGCCTCCTATTGTTGTGGCATACAAGTCCTTTGGGACCATCCTTTTGTAGCCTTCAAGAGTAGAGGTTTGCATGTAATGTAAGCGAATGAAAGTATGAGGAGGAGGATCTTGTTTCATGCTGCAATGGGTGATAGAAGCTGTCTTTTTGAATCCAAGCCAAAAAATGGAGGAAAGGAGGTCACAGTGGTCTCTCCTCCCTCCCAATCCCTTTTCCCTAGCCACCTCCCTTATCTTCTCACTAGGTAAGAGGCGATTAAGAGGTGTAAGGGTACCTTGTTTCCCTACTTTTGTGAGGGTATAGAGTGTTTCCACCACCCTTTTCCTATTGGCTAGCCTCTAATTAACTTTAATCTCAAAGGGCCCCTAAAGGGTTTATATTTCTCATGATGATTTGATATGCTTACACAAAACCACTTGTATTTGAACCTCAAAAAATGTTCATTCTTACAAACCAAAATTGAATATTTGAAACACATTTTTTGGAAAAGGGAATTAACATTGAACCAAAGAAAATTGAAGCTATCCAACCATATCCTAGACCTAAAAATATGCATGAGCTACGTTCATTCATTGATCTTTCTTTTATTACAAGAATTTTGTTTGCAATTTTGCTTGCAAATCTATTATTTGACTCTCTTGTTGAAGAAAATCACTCCCTACACTGGACTGATTTACAAGAAAGATCATTCACTGCGGTGAAAATTGCTTTAACTAAGCACTCATTTTACAATTGCCTGACTTTGATAGACCATTCTTTTTTGTCATCACTGACACTAGTGGACAAGGTATTGGTGCAATTCTTATGCAACATAACCATCCACTCGCATTTGAGAGCCATAAATTGAAACTTTATGAACCAAAATTCAATATACATGACAAAGAATTTATTGTTGTAGTATATTTATTATCTAAATCCTTAATAGATGATAGGAATATTAAGTGGGTTGTCTTCATTCAAAGTTTTAAGCCCAACATATAATAACAACCCAATAAAGAAAATGTTGTAGTTGATGCTTTGAGTCAAAACTCTTCTCTTAATAATATAGAAACCATTAGGGGTACCTCATTTGACTCTATAATTGATATTTATGCACAAGATGATGATTTCAAAACAACTTGGTTACATATGCTTGACACATTTTTACACACTTTTGGAAACACTATACAAGAACATTTCCTTTCTTTTAGGCAGAAATTTTGTGTCACAAAACCTTTTCATCCTTTGTTCATTGAAGAGTTACACAAAACTTATGTTGTGTTTTTTTTTAGCCTCCTCTAAAAGTAATGTTAAGCAATATGTTTCATCTTGTTTAATTTACCAAAAGATTAAATTTATTGGGAAGTCCCTCGGGTTCGCATGCCAAGTTTCATTGAGTAATATGTCTTAGTAAATGTCAAAGTGGAAACATTTTTTCCTTCACAAGAACCGTTACTAAATTTTGCAAAAGAGATTCTGGTACTCAAGTCACCTGTTGCTTCCAACCACATCGATTTCTAAGTAGTCCCAAACTTTAGATGAATAATATTAAATGACGGGGGTCACCTTGATTGGGGTTTGGCTAGAAATAGATAGGTAATTTATTGGGTAGGAAGACCAGAGTGGCAGATCCACTTTCAGTCCCGTTCTATATACATGAAAAGAGAAGCAATTGTAATTGATGGAAGCAATAGACCTACTAGTAGTACTAAAGTGGAGGATGGGTAAGATAATGTCATGGTGAAATTTCCTTGCAAAAAGATATATTTAGGGCAACGTATTTTCGTTCTACTACTCCCTCTAGTACCTAATGATATTGCCTCCGTCCCTTAAAGGGAAGGGCTTCCCAATCTAAAAAAATAGTTTAATTAAAATTTTTTGTCTCACGGGGTTTTTTGAGGAATACACTGATGACAAAGAAGCATCTCGCACCTAATTTTCTTCTTTCCTTGATGAAGAGATAAGATATGTATCTGCAAGAAGTGGTACAAATAAAATTTGGGACAAATTAAATCTACCTTTCCTCAAATCTTATTGGAAGGAACTGATAAATAAGGCCTAGTTTTTTCACTCAAAACACCCTTCAAAAGATTACACGGAATGATTGAATCGAGTAACCCGTTATCAATAAAGATTCACTTGTTTGAAAATCGTGAGGTATCTTCTAGCGCAACATTTATTCAACTACCCTCTTACCTGCAAATTTTATATAGGCTTAGATTCAGCAATAATTATATCTCCCAACATGCTAAAATTGGAAGTTACACCGCCTGTGGTTTGATAAGTAGAAACGGATATGTAAAGCAGTTTATATTGAACCTAATAGACTTGCCATACGGAAGGAATTTTATCCATTTACATCAAGCTCAACGTCCCTTCCTGTGTATGTGCTCCCCCATAGGCTCAAATCAAAACTGGTATTAGAAGCCTTAGAGTGGCATATTCAATTAAATGAGTAAATATTTCACCCACTACGGAACCCATACTTCCTCCCATGAAATGGAAGTCCCATAATGCCAGGTGCTATAAGTGCTCCATTCGGATATCCTATATCTCTTTTAGCAGAACCGTTTAAACTTGTCTTTTATTCTAATTGCAATTTGTTATAATGACTCTAAGAGAAAAAAAACAAATCAAATGTCAAGGCTATTCAATTTGGGATCTGATAATGGAAATGGGACGTGAAATAGATCAAAAAGTCTGGCCAACAGAGAGATCTTTTGATATTATGACTGATCAACTGGGTAGTACATTCCATGGAACTCACGTGAGGATTAAAAATTGGGTGAGAGGAGTGGAAACCACCTTAAATACGAGAAAATCAAGTGAAAGTAGAGGCAATAAAGGGCTACACAAGTCACCACTACCAAGCAGCTGGTTTGAAGGCTACCACCATGTAGGAGAGCAGGTGTCAAGCATAATCAAAGATTCAGACCAACAAACTTTCAAAAATGGGATCAATTGAAAGTCCAATCCTTTCCATACTACTTATTGAAAGATGATAACTACATTCTTCACAAACACCTCTATTTTGTTTCAAAAAATTTACACGAAGCATATTTCCATAGTTACCATACCGAGCCCATAATCTCTTGTTCACATTGACACTTGCTCTTCTATCCCTTTCATTTGTCATAGAGCTTCCCAATTTTTTACCTATCTTTGAACCAAGTTATTACAGACATAAAAATCTCCTCACTTCATTTTGTTAGCTTGTGTAACAAACAAATCCCCAATTTCTTTGTTGAAGCAACAAAATATTTCTTCAATTGAGGAGGGTACAAGAAAATAGAGACCACCTCCGAGTTCATTGACAAAACAAAATTGGAAATTGGCTACTTGTTTCATCTACATAATTAGTCATATTTTAGGTGTTTAATTTCAACTATCCAACAAAATGATCAAAACGATATATTGGAAATCATACATAATGAAATTCAATGACCAAGTGTAGACCCCAAGATATTTTCATATTTTGTACCAAACTCGGGTTGATTTGGGAACCTGCATGGGCATGTTAGAAGCATTTGCATAATAATGCCTGTGTAGCATGATTTAATGTCTGTCGCATAGGAATGACTACATAGGATTTGAATCACTTGCTCATATGTACATTAAAATTGGAATGCTTTGCCAGCTCCTTTGAAAGTTCTTTACCAGTTTTGAGACCTTATGCAATTGTCACGACTACTAGACATAGCCATCTTAGTTTTTATGGGAGCCTAAACATGTAGGTATAAAGGGGTGATAGTATTGAGAGACAGATGATGATAAGTGAGGAATTATTTTTTTCTTCTATGGAATGTTTCTTCTTCCTCTTCCCTACCCTCATTCCCTGCTAGCTCTCTACACCTTCGAAGGTGTTTGAGGCCTTGGGACTGAGGCTTGGGATAGTTAATGCTTTTTGCAAAGTTTATGTTAAGCTCGTGATGCATGAAGCTTTCCATCTTCATTGCATCATCAAGGTCACAAGGGAGTTAGGTCTTCGAGCGAGCTCAACGGAGCGAGCTTTGGAGCAAGATTTTTTTTTTGGAGGACCTCCCTCCCTAAGTCCCCTTCCTCCTCTTGCCTCCCATGTGCTTCCTCCTCTTTCCTTGCTCCTCCTCCTCAGCTTCCTCCTCCACCTCCTCTCTCCATCTACTCCTCTAGCCGCCCTCCCTCCTCCGGCCAATCGCCCTTCTTTGTCAAGATTCTCCTCTTATTTCTCTCTCTTTCCCTATCACTATATAACCTCTCTCTCTCTCTCTCTCTCTCTCTCTCTCTCACTCATTTTCCTCTCTTGGTCTCCCTACCTCTCTCTCTAACCCGTTCCCCCCCTCTCCCTCTCCACCTGCGCCTCTCTCCGGCCCCTTCTTCCCCCTTCTCTTTCTCTCCCCATCCTCTCTCTCTCTCTCTCTCTCTCTCTCTCTCTCTCTCTCTCTCTATCAATCAATCTCACTCCCTCCTCTCCCCCCCTCTCTCTTCTCTCTCTCTCTCTCTCTCTCTCTCTCTCCAACTCTCCTCATTGGATAGATCTTTAAGGTCTCTTGGGATAGTTTCCTACGATGTTAAAATTATCTTCTTGTATTCTTATCTCTTGCTCTGTCTCTCTCTCTCTCTCTCTCTCTCTCTCTCTCTCTCTCTCTCTCTCTAAAAATGCAGCCGTTTTTTGACCTAGTAGACATCAGTCCACTCTTTTGATCATAACTTCTTCATCCGAACTCCGATTTGGGTGATCTATAGCCTCAATCGAAGAGCACGAAGTCCTCTACGCATTGATGTAAAGATAGAAATTTTCAGAGTTATGGAAGGCATTTCTATAGCAACATTTCCGAAGTGAACAGGTTCAACAAAATTGATTCTCGTCTCCTATTTTACATACAATGTCTTCCGGCACTCGCAAGGGTTCTTCTTCTTCAACAAGGTCCACAACCATTGTGGAAAATGATCAAAAATATCCTAAGTGTGGAAATAGCAACACAACCACCCAACCAACGACATCGGAAACCATGATCATGGCGTACTTGGTATCATTGCAAGAGACCGTAAACAAACAAGGCGAAGACTTACGAGCACTTGCAATGGAGAATGGCACACTAAGGGTACTTGTGGTTGATAATGAGAATCTCAAGAGGACACTTGAGATGCAAACAACACGTTTGATGCAACTTGAAGAGGAAGTCAAGGAATGTAAACGCTCTCTTGTGGACTTGAATGCTTTGAAGGAGTGGATGAGCAAAGTAGAGAATGACCATGTATTGAAAGAGGAGAAATTTGACACTATGAGCCGGGATGTATGCGACATGAAAAATGTATGCACAAACAAGTCTTGGGCTGATGTATGTGGTAGCAATGTGGTTTCTAATTCCTCACTCATGCAAGCTATGGTTCAAACAAAGAATGTTGAGAATGTGGATGTGGAGGAGTTGAAGGAACGGGAGCGACATTCCAAGAACATTGTTATTCGTGGAATTCCCGAAGAGAAGTTAGAGACACCTCCTTCTCTTGCCATTGTTATTGAAGATTTCTTCAAAACCCACTTTGGCATGTCCGGAGTTATGGTCTATGGAGCACATAGAGTGGGGAAGCAAGGAGCTCCTCGCTCGGGAGAACGGCCAATTGTATGCACCATGCCGGATGAGACCAAGCGAAAGATTATCCTTGATAATAGCTGGATCTATTTGAGGGATACAAAATGTTTTGTATGTGAAGATCGCACTATTAAGCAACAAAATATGCGTCGCAAGGCATATGAGGAAAAGAATAATAAAAACAAGGAGATCTCTCATGAAGAAAATGTGCCCAAGGAGGAGGCAAGTCTCTCAAGCAAATAGGGATGCGTGACCTATGAGACCGAGTTACAATTGAAAATATGCTTTTGGAATTGTAATGGATACCCATGGAATGCGGGGGTTGGCATTGATGAACTAACAAGCAAAGCCGATGTTGTACTTCTTGTTGAAACTTGGGAGCATGATACACAAAGGATTAACGGCTTGGAGGATTACAATGTACATTCATTGATGTGGTCAAAGAATCTCAAGCAACGAAGAGGACAAGGAGGGCTAGCATGTATGGTTAAGAAAGGATTGGAAGATTTTGTATCAATTGTGAAAGATGACAAGTACAAACGTTATGTATGGCTGAAAATTATGACACCAAAAAGAGCACCCATTTTTGTAGCTGGTTGCTACATTCCTCATCATGATTCTTCCTTTTATGCTTGCATGGATAGAGATCAACCATTTTCTGATTTGGAAGAGGACATTGCTTATTTCAAAGGTGAAGGTGATGTTATTGTATTTGGGGATATGAATGCTCGCACAAAAACATTGCAACATGATACTCAACAATTTGATATGCCATACATTTCAAGGGAGTTGAAGGAAGCTCACTTGTATGATCGTACTTCAATGGATGAGAAAGAGCCGGATCACTATGGAAAGTTACTTTTACACATGTGTAATAGCACGGGTATGGTCATTGCCAATGGTGTATCTTTGTGGAGTGGAACCAATGGATTTACATGTAGGAGACATAATGGGGATAGTGTGATTGACTATATGCTACTCTCTGAAGCCATCATGTATTGCATAAAGAGTTTTATGTTTGGTCAATGGACCCCGGAATCCAACCATCGCACCTTATGTATTGACCTTTCATGTGGAGAAGCAACTAAGCATGATAATCTCAGCCAAAGGAAAGAGAAGTTATCACTATGTATGGATTTCAAACGGGCACCAATGTACATTGAAATGGTTGAGCAAAAATTATGGATGACAAAGCTTCAATGTGATGCACCATTGGAAACTAAATGGGAAGCTTTCAAGAAAGCTATTTGTTCTTGTGTGGAAGAATGCTTTGCCATAAAGCATCTCCATGGTATCAACAAAGATAGATCACGCAAAAGGTGGTTTGATAAAGAATGTCAAGATGCTCGAAAGTCCTTGATAAAGCTTGATGCAACTATGGACAAAGACAACTATCAAAGTCATTTGCATACATACAAGGCATTGATTCAAAAGAAGAGAAGAAGATGGGAAGTAAAGCAACAAGAATTTCAAGTCCAAGAAAAGGCACATGCATGTGGAAGATTTTGGAGAAACTTGAGAGGCAAGCGGGTTGAGAATTTTGGTAACTTGAGTCTAGTGGATATGTACACACATTGTAGGCAATTATATGAGCAAGCAAATACTGAAAAAATGTCATTTTATGGTTCACTCCCATGTATGCTGTCTTTTTTTACTATTGAGGATGTATGCGGTGGGCTTGAAAAGTTGGCCACTCGCAAAGCGGGAGATCTTCAAGGTATCAAGCCGGAGATGATCAAATGCACGGGAGATTTTACCCATGAGTGGATATGTGATATGTTCAACCTTGCACTTCAACATGGTATGCCTTATGATCGGAGTACTAATTGGGTTAAGCCTTTGCATAAAGGAGGGGATGTAAAGAATGTAAGCAACTACCGGACTATAATGATTGGGTCTCTTATGGCAAAGTTGTTTGGGTGCATAACGGAGATGAAATTGAGTGATTGGGCTGAAGAGAATGACAAGCGTGCAAAGGGACAAGCGGGTTTTTGTCGATGCCATAGCACCATTGATCATCTTGTCACTCTTCGTGTTCTCATGGAGGAAAGTCGGTTGAAAGGAAAGCGATTGTATTGTTGTTTTGTAGACTTTAAGAAAGCCTTTGATATGATTCCACGTAACAATTTGTGGAGAAGGATGGAAGAACTCCAAGTGCCAAGTGAGTTTGTGCTTGCGGTTTCTCGAATCTATGAGAAGGTGATTTGTCAATTGCGCATGGGAAGAGAAATTTCAAAAAAAAAATTAAGCACTATTGGGGTTAAACAAGGACGTCCATTGTCACCAACTCTCTTTGGTCTATGCATCGATCAATTGGAACAAATGGTACTTGACTTTATGCAAGAAGAAGGCATTGAAGAGGTCACTATTTGCAATGTGGTAATCATGCTTTTGTTGTATGCGGACGATGTAGTGCTTCTAGCACACACTTTAGAAGATGCACAAAAGCTTATGGTTGTCCTTGAGAACTTTTGCTTGCATAGTGGGCTGATTGTAAATGAATCCAAAACAAAGGTTATGCTTGTGAAAACCAACCATAAGGAGAAGCCATGCATTGTGTACAACAACGAGACACTTGAAGTTGTTGAGAGCTTTAAGTACCTTGGCCTTGAGGTTCCATCCAATCACAAGTGGCATGAATGTGCTATGCGTCGTTTGGAAGCGGGAAAGAGAGCATATTATGCATTTGAGAACATGTGTAATGCAGGAAACATCAAGTGTTGGGTTCTCAAGAAGTATCTTTTTGATGCATTGGTGACACCGGTTCTTCTTTATGGAGTTGAATTGTGGGGCGGGAGCATCTCAAAGTCTACTTGGAAAGAGTTTGAGAATGTCCAAAAGCGTTTTCTTACAAACTTTCTCCAAGTTAAGACACAAACACCATCTATGCTCCTACTTCTTGAGTCGGGATCTCTTCCAATTGAGGTTATGGGCATGGAAAGGGTTGTGGAGTACATGATAAAGATGCGTCAAAACCCCTCACATCGACTTCCTACAATTGCATGGAAAGCAAGCAAAAAAGTTCAAAAGACGCATAAAAGCAAGATCTTGAGCACGGGATGGATGCAAGACATAAAGAAGTGGTTTGGGAGATGGGATGCATTACACTTGCTACATGATGCTTCAATTGACTCTCAAGTGAATGAAGCTTTTCTACAACGCCAATGTATTACGAAAAGAGAGAGAGGGAGAGAGAGATAGGGATAGCGCTAGAGAAATACATTTTTCCTAACTGAAGAAATAAGGGCAAACTTGAAATTCTATCGATTTTTAGGTAAAAAATTGAAGGTTTTGCCGGTATTTACACTTAAACTTGTGAATTTCTTAGTTTTTTGCAAGGACCTCTCAACATATAATCGAGATTTTACAAGTTTAGCCGGTTGAAAACACTATACCCTGGTTTTTTTTTAAACTCTGTTAGGGGGGTTGGAGAGGGCAAGCGGGGAGAAAGGGGGGAAGGGATTGTGAGAGGGAGGGGGGGGGGGGGGGGGGGGGGGGGGGGGGGAGCATTGGCTTTTCTTTTCATATAAAGAGAAAAAAAGGAATGGAAAGGAGTAAGTTTTAAAAAAAAAAACCCTCTCACAATCACTCCCCCTCTCTCCCTCTCACAATCCCTCCCCCCCTCTCCCTCTTTTCTTTCCACCGACCCTTCCCTTCCCTCCCTCTCTCTCTCTCTCCCTCGCTGCTCTAGCAAGCACCCTCCTCTCCATCGTTGGCCTCCCTCAAGTGTGAAGAGAGGCATGATTCGACTCAATCATCAGACTCGTCACCGATGAGAGAGAGAGAGAGAGAGAGATTTTATTATCCTCATCGAAGGTCAAATATGACCTATGGGACCATTGTTACATGTGATGTAGTATATGTGTGGCTCATGAGTGATACTCGATGCTCCAAAATTGTGGTGATGAGAGTCACAATGGAGAGCCCATACTGTGGATGGGAGAGGAAAGTTTATAGGTCTAAGTCATGGCTAAAAATGTGAGGGAAGCAAGTTTGGACGTGACCAAAAGCTGAGCACTCTAGTAGTGTGCGGTACTCAGACTCTCAAACTTGCAGTGAGCATAAAAAGTGCACAATCAAATTGATTCTTCTCCATTTTCCGAACGTCCTGTCTCACATTGATGGGAGTAGGAGGTGAGCCGAATGGCTACAATAGTGTGTATCTCTGACAAGGGGATAGGCTCAAGCATGTGTGTGTGTGTGTGTGTGTGTGTGTGAGGGAGAGAGAGAGAGAGAGAGGGGGGGGGGGGGGGGAAGAAAGGGAAGGGAAAGGGCTAGAGAGAGGTGTGAGCACAGAGAGAGGTGGGGGATGTGTGTGTGTGTGTGTGTGAGAGAGAGAGAGAGAGAGGGAGAGAGAGAAAGGGGGGAGGGTCCAGCCAAGGGGGAGGCACAGAGAGAGAGAGAGAGAGAGAGAGAGAGAGAGAGAGAGAGAATGCAACATGAGAGGGGATGGGTTGGAGGTATGATGAGAGGGAGAGTTGGTTTGATACAAAGAGAGCCATGGTACTAGCAAAATTGCTAGTGCCTTGGCATTTGAGAGAGAGAGAGAGAGAGAGAGAGAGAGAGAGAGAGAGAGAGGAGGAGGTCCTTGGCTACTCCAATGGTGGGAAGGGGAAGCAATGGGTAGTGGTGGTAGGATTAGAGCCGGCTCATGGTGGCAGTAAGCTAGCACCACTAACCACCGGTGGTGGACTTAGGTGGTGGTGGTGATGGGTGCTAAGGGGTGGCAATAGGAGGTAATGGTGGTGGCCCTCCAAAAAAAAAAAAAAAAAATCGCTCCGTTAAGCTCGCTCCATAACCGTCCCGGTCACAAGGAACACAAAGATTGTATTGTAACAAAGTCTCTCTTGATGGGAGAATCTATAATACAAACGCCTTTTGGAGGGGGGACCGGCTCCAAGTAAATCCGGTCATCTTGTCATGTTCTCTAATACTCTCTCTCTCTCTTGCAAAAGTATTGTTCATGCCAAGTTAATTAAGTGCTATGTTTATGTTGCTACCACCAATTAAGTTCACCCTCTATGTTCTCAAAGTGATCTCACAAAAATGCTCACTTAATTTCTTTGAATTTTGCTATTCTCAAAGTTCATAGGCCATTCCCATTACACGCGAGGCAGTTGAGAGAAGGGTCGCTTTGTCTTGTGTGTGGGTCCTATGACGTGAGAGAGAGAATCGTTGGAGGCTAGAGGGATAGAGAATCACTAGAGAGTTAGTTAGAAAGGGAATGATACTTGTTAATGTGTGTGTGTGTGTGTGTGTAGTGAAATAGAGAGAGAAATTGTCTCTGTAGTGTTAGTGAGAGACAAAGACAGACCTTCCTGTAGCAATGACTGCAGAGAGAGATTAGACCACATGTTAGTGTATGTGTGTGTATAGTAAGATAGAGAGAGAATGAATACCCTGAAGAGTTAGAGAGAGAGAGATAGTTATATTAAATAGCTTGTGTGTGTGCATTAGAGAGAGCATCGTTCTACTGTAGCATCATTTAAAAGTAAGAGAGACAAGGAGGAATTCTTGTTTGTAGTGAAAGAAGAAGAGAGAGAACAAGGGCCGTTGCCTGGATATAGTATGAGAGAGAGAGAGAACCTCGCTACAGCAAATTAGAGGGGGGGAGAGAGAGAGATAGAGAGAGAGAGAGAGAGAGAGAGATCAATTCCGCTTATCAAGTTGGAGATGAGGGGAGAGAGTAAGAAGCTATGGACTGCACAAGCTCCGTTGTCGGCGTCGGAGGAACGTAATCGAGATTGCGGTCAACGATTAGCCAAGTACACATTATGTCTAATTTTTCAATATTTTGAAATTAAAAACGTCAAAGCATGAACACCTACATTTTAAAGAAAATTTTGAACCAAATTTGAAGTTGTCTATCCATCATAAAATTATAAATATAAAAAAATATAATAAAACACAAAAGGAAAAAAAACAAAGAATTCCAAGCAATTTGCATCGAAATAAAAGAAATGTTTACATTATTGAAAATGAAATTTTTGCGTATTAGTGCACCGTCATCACTAGTTGCATTTGACAAAAGGGAATTAGAAGCGATTTAATAAAAAAATATTACAATTTCAGTTCAAATTCTCGTGTCTCTGAGTAAGACAATGATCAAAATCCGTTATTTTCTTATGAAATAAAAAGAAAATGTTGTAAAACGTATTAGCAGTCTATGGTATACAAAAAGAATTCTGAGTTTTGAGCTAGGTTTAATCATGCAATTATCACATTTTAAAATTTAAAACTCAGTGTCAAAACAAAATCATGATTTAAAAACGGGAGTTGTGATTAGATTAGAACCATGCAACCATGCACAGGAGGTGAAAGACGTGTAAATGAGATCTTAGCTTGAGTGTTGGCCTAGTTGGACTACAAAACTAGGAGGGCATACATTTTTGGACTGCAAAAATTTAGCAAAATAAGTGAAATACGAACATTTAATCATAAATTAGCTAAAATGGGCTTGAGAGTAGCAAATGAGAGATAGATTAGTGCACTTTTAGGTTAGTTAGGGGGCCATTGGTTTAACTGAATGTAATTTGAAATACTTGGAAGGCAGCATTCATTGGTGAGTTTGTCGGGAACCAGCTGGTTGTTAGAGCTATAGGGGACTCCGGTGCATATATTTTGCATGCTGGTACCCAGGGTTTGGCCAATCAAGAAGAGGCAATGTCTGTGTAGTAACACTGCAAAGAGTGAGTCTTAGATTGACTTTGGATTATCCCAATATATATACTTTTCATGCTTGTAACCTTGGACAAAATGACTTTCTAGAGAAATAGCTAGAGTTGGTATGGTGTGAGTAAAGCTCAAGATGCATCTTAGGTGATTTAGAGAATATTTCTTAGGCTAATTCAACTTGGTCTAAAGGGACTAGACCAATGGAGCAAGAGAATAATGAAGGTTATAATGTGGGTAGTGTGATTAGAGATTGTTTGGCCAAAATAACGAGTGATGTAAGGTCCCCAAACCTGTCGACACCAAAAGTGGAATGGGACCATTGACAGGTCTCTAGGCCTAGTAAGTCAGAGTCCTGAAACAAGAAGAATTCCAGGGAATTCACCCTTACCATTGACAATGGTTTAGGTTTATAGCCCTAGAAGGAGACATAGTCCTATCTCGCAGTGGAAACGGGACCACAAAAAAAAAAAACTATTCCGGCCCTATAACTTCCATCATTCAGATTAAGGTTTCCTTAGCCAACGCTTTTTTCCCCCTAACATATGTGAGGGCATAGCCATTGGTGGATTCCTCTTCCAAGTGAAGGAGTTTCTAAACGTTTTAGTGCACGGGAATGGATAGTTACCTGACTAATCAGCTCCACCCGTCCATGATTGGCAACTTTAGTCAATCCCCACTTACCACCCCGCACTCACACATGATTTTTGTGTTGTTTAATTACTACCACTTTCTTCACAATTAAAACAATGATTTCTTTTAACTTTCATCACTGGATTTCATTAAGAGAGCCCTTGAAAACAGTATTGAAAACATTCTTTTAGCAAACAAACATCTTTAGACTTAAGACAAGGTATTGTCATTCTGAAGTATCTCTGACCAGTAATGGCTTGTCTCAAGACCACTTATACAGGGGTGAAAAAACGGCACCCATTCTTTATTTATAAAAACCGGGGTGAAAAAAGCCATCACCCAAAGTTCAGGCGCCCATACGCCAATCGGTTGCCCATACAATCGGGAGGTTCCTCTAGGATAAACTTGATATCTTAAGTAATGTCCACAAACACAAACAAGCACGGGGTAAAGACTCCACCCGCGTTGAGGAAACCGACTCATCCATGGCGGAATCGTCATCATTACTCATTACTTGGAATAAAATATTCCAAGGAATCAGAGGTGTCTTGAGATAAGTTGTCTTAAGGATGGTCAAACATTTCTTTCCTAGGTCAATCAGTCATAACCCAATCATTTCTTTTCTATTTACAATCATTGCTCATTGGTTTCTTGGAAGTTACCTTTCATTTACAGCCAGTTTATCCTTCCAGCTAACCCTGGGTGGGGTTAGTAAGTAAATTTATAATTCCTATCCGCTAATGGATTACTCACCCTAGATGTAATTTGATATGTTCTATCTTTAGGAATTTTCATAAAATTGATTTATAACTTTTTTCTCTTATACTTATGGTCTATTTTAGGCAAATTTTACAGATAGTAATTTGTTATAACAATCATTTATGCTCAGGTAGTTTTCCCAACCTTCAATAGTGATTTCGAACCTCAGATATTCATTTGGTAATTATATAAATTCATTTACTAATTTCCTTTCTCTATTTTATACACAAAATCGATTACTTTTAATGAAGATAAGTATTTAAACTAATTATGTGAGGTTAGATTATTTATCACGGGTTCCTCAAGGTGTATTTTACCTTTGATAATTATCTCAAAGGTTTTTGGATTAATTTGCTATTTTTTCCCTTTTAATGTTTCTTAAAAATAATGTAATTCTATTGAGATAATAGTTAAACTAATTATCTAAGGTTAAGATAATTATCATGGATCTCATAAGATACGATTACCTCTGATAATTATCTCAAAGTATTTTGGATTAGCTTACTATTTTTCTCCTTTTATTTTCTCCTAAAAATAGTGTAATTTTATTGCAATCATTAGTTAGACTAATTATCTGAGGTTAGGATAATTATCACGTTTTTCATAAGATATGATTTACCTCTGATAATTATCTCAAAGTATTTTGAATCACTTTGCTATTTTTCCCCTTTTAATTTTTCTTTAAAATAGTGTAATTATGCTTAGATAATTAGTTAAACTAATTATCTGAGGTTAAGATAATTATACGGGTTCCATAAAATGTGATTTACCTCTGATAATTATCTCAAAGCATTTTGGATCAATTTGCTATTTTCTCCCTTTTAATATGTCCTAAAAACAGTGTAATTCTGCTAAGATAATTAGGTAAACTAACTATCTGAGATTAACATAATTAACACGGGTTTTTAAGATGTGATTTACCTCTGATAATTATCTCAAAGCATTTTGGATCAATTTGCTATTTTCTCCCTTTTAATTTGTCATAAAAATAGTGTAATTCTGCTAAAATAATTAGGTAAACTAATTATCTGAGGTTAACATAATTATCATAGGTTCCCTAAGATGTGGTTTACCTCTGATAATTATCTTAAAGCATTTTGGATCAATTTGCTATTTTTTCACTTTTAATTTGTCCTAAAAATAGTGTAATTCTGCTAAGATAATTAGATAAACTAATTATCTGAGGTTAACACTATTATCATGGATTTTCTAAAATGTAATATACCTCTGATAATTATCTCAAATCATTTTGAATCAATTTAATATTTTCCCCCTTTTAATTTGTTTTAAAAACTATGTAATTATTCTAAGATAATTAAGTAAACTAATTATCTGAGATTAAGATAATTATCACCGGTTCCCTTAAATGTGATTTACCTCTAAAAATATCTCAAACCATTTTGGATTAGTTTGATCATTTCCCCCTTTACTTTTTTCTTAAAAATAGTGTAATTTTGCTTAATTAATTTTGAAAGTTACTCAAAAAATTACAAGATAATTTTCATAGCATAATGACATTCTAACATAGCTATAATAATTATCTCATCTTAATCTAAAATTAATTAGTATAATTACCATTAATTTATGGTTAAAATGGATAATTTTAGCCCTAATATGATATAATAATTAATTAGCTTAATATCCCTAAGCTTAATCACAATGATCAGCAGAGAATATTTAATTAAGAGAGGATTTTTGAGTATACATAGGATTAATTTTCAATTAATTAAGAAAATTGTAAATAGGTTAACCTAGCTTTACTAATTAAGAAAGATTAGGGCTAATTACCGTTTAATTAACCAACTAGAGCTTGATCTATAGTGATTTCTGCGTAGAGGTCTCTCTAGATGAGAGGGAATGTGCCAAGGCTTTGAGTCTAATTTTTTATGAAGGAAGGGGGTCTTTTTATAGTTTTTATGGGCCCCGGGCTGTTCCTGGCAGGTTATGGCACCTCGAGCAAGGCCCCAGCTTCTAGGTAGCACCACCTGCTACTAAAACTGACCTGGGCAGGTTCCCCGTAGCTCCACACTGCCCCTCATCTTCCAGAATCGATTTTGACTATTTTCACTGATTTTGAATGATGAAAATTGGAAATATCAATAAATTCTAGAACCTTAGGATAAGAAAGTGTTTGTTAATAATAATTACTGAAACCATCCAATTTTACTTAATTAATTGAATTCCTAGTGTAACCTTTCAGGGCCCGTAACTTTCCCAGATTTTATCGGAATCTGATTCTGAAAAATCCTAACCATAGTAAAGCTCTGGTTATGATTCCAATAATACCAATATCAGCCATGATTGAATCATTCTACAGTGTTTTTAAGTTAAATTTACAAGCTTTGTACAATTACTAAGGATTCAGAAGCTGGAAACCTTACAAGTGAGTTGAAATTTCTCAAGCCCATGTATCAACCTAAGTGCAAGCATTGTGGTGTAGCAGGTCATATTGCTAGATCATGTGAAAATAAGAAATTATCCCGACAGATACCGGTGCAAGATAGGAGATAATGTGGGCAGTGGATAGGGCATTTTACATGTAGGACAATACAAATTTCTAGTGGAAAGTAGGTGTCTGTAGCATGTATATATACTTGGAATCCATAGCACAATAGAAGAAAGAGGATAAGGTTTCACATACATATAGGGAGCTGTAGCTTTTTAGTAGAAGTAGGTTTCTGGATCTTGTATAGATGGCTCTTACTAGGACATTGTCTACGAGTATGAAGCTGAAGCTTTTACTGAGAGTAGGTGATTGGACCATGTATGGATGCCTATAGTTTTGTTTGGCTTGGCCAATACACCCTTGTTGTTTCAACAATTTGCTGCACAAAATCTTGAGCGTGATGCATTAAAAAAAACAAACTAAAACACATTCATGAAAACCATAAACAAATTTCTTTTCATGTTTGTATAAGTCTTGTTTTTTTTTTAGACACACAAATCAAAATAAAAGAAAAAAATACAAAACAAATAAACAAAATCACAAAAATCCAAACAAATAAAAAAATCACCAAAAAAAAATTATGCTTGATTTTTAGTTTTATTGAAAACAAAGCACTAAAAGCACAAAACAAGCAAAACTATATATATATGTATATATATGTATATATATATATATATATATATATAAAACAACCAAATCCCATAAAAATTAGGAGTAGAATACTACATTCCATTAGTGGGTGTGTGGTTCTAATCCTTTTGCAGTAAGAAAAGGTGGAATGTGTGATCAAAAGAGAAGATTGGAGTAGTTGTTGTGAAGTAAAGAGATGTTAAGTTGTATCTGGGGATGCAGTTGAAAGTAAAGCAAAGTTTCAAGAAAGATTTAACAGGTGTTTTATTTCCAAGTTGTTATTTCAAATTGTTAACATGTTTTCATTTTAATGCCTGTAAGTCAGTGAAGAATTATTAAGAATCATGCATAGTTTTATTAAATTGGCTAGATTAGTAATCTATATGGTTTTATTAGCAGTCTTTATATAGAATTATTAATCAAGAATTTTGATCGAACTGGTTAGTGGCTGACAAGGAGTAGTAAGGGTTATTAATTAATATAGTCACTATAGCTAATCTAGTGTTAAATAGTACATGTATACCCTTAATGTGGTAAAAAAACAAATCTTTGAAGTGTCGTAGATCTTTGTGGTTGGGAGAGACCTTTATACTCTAGATTATGGTTGGTATGTTAAATATTACACTTGTGATGAGCTTGGGGAGGGAAAATTATATGTTATATGTTGTGTACCCATCGCCGTGTAAGGTTGGTAAGTGGGCGGACCAACTTTGTCTCTAGTGACAGAGCCACTAGCCGTAGCTAAGATTTATACGGTTGGTAAGTGAATGTGAAAGGATATTCTTGCTCGACGTAGCAGTGAGTGTGGAATGTATGAAAATTCTAAAAAGATAAAATAAAAGAATATAAATTTCTACAATTAGTTTTGGTGTGCTGTATTTTAGGCTATTATGCTTACGAGGGCATTTGCAGTTAAGGAGGGGAGACATTATTTTTCAAAGTGTAGCTGTAAAGTTGTGAGTTGCAGCATTTTGAAGAAGTACATTTACAGTGTCAAAGATATTTTCTTGTTTGTCGAGGATGACTTCACGTTTCAATAGGGGAGGAATGTAGACCCCAAGATATTTTCATATTTTTTACCAAACTCGGGTTAATTTGGGAACCTACATGGGCATGTTAGGAGCATTTGCATAAAAATCATTGCATGATAATGTCTGTCTAGCATGATTTAATGCATGTCACATATGAATGACTACATAGGATATGAATCACTTGCTGATATGTACATCAAAATTGGAATGCTTTGCCATCTCGTTTGAAAGTTATTTACCAGTTTTGAGACCTTATGCGATTGTCACGACTACTAGGCATAGCCATCTCAGTTTTAATGGGGGCCTAAACATGTAGGTATAAAGGGGTGATAGTATTGAAAGATAGAGTAAAATAGAGAGTCCACTTGAGCTCAAGACGAGCCTTTACGATATTTTAGGATTGTCTTTACGACATTAAAATTCTTCTTTTATTGTTATTTTGGGGCAGGGCAAGAGAGAGAACGGGAATACAATGTATTTCAACCGGGTTGAAACTATAAAATCCCACTTAGATTTTGAGCTTGCCTTTGAAGAAACGGAAAGTTTACACAAGTTTTTGTGTAATTACTGGGAAAAGCTTTAAATTTTGACTTAAAATCCAAATAGAGACGGTGAGATTTGAGAGAATAGGGGGAGAGAAGACTTGAGCTCAAGGCTCATTGCCATCTAGATCTTTGAGGTCTAAGGGATTCTAAACGTGGAAACAAGGTCTTTATAGACCATATGAGGTTTTAAAAAAAAGATAATGTAAAACAAAAAGGGTATTTCTGGTTGGCATGCATGTAAGAACCGGCGTAGGATAGGGAGCCGCCAAGGGCCAAGTGAGGAGAGGCCACCAGAAGGCGAGGTCGTGAGGAAGAGCCAAGAGGGGGCACGAGCATGAGTAGTTACGGGGAGCCAAGTAGGGCTGCGTTGTTGTGTGTTCAAAGCATAGGAAGAGAGAGAGGGATTGTCACCATGTAGTGAGCGGGGAGAGAGAAGGTGCCCTATGAGAGCAGCGCATCCTCCTATGAGGGGGATGGCGCATGCCTGAGTTGAGAGAGAGAGAGAGAGAGAGAGAGAGAGAACCTCTACGAGGGCGTGGACAAATCCGCCAAGGAAAATGTAGTTAGGAGGAGCCCGAGAGGGGGCCGAGTGCAGTAATTGGTAGCCACGAGGCAGTTGAGAGAAGGGTCGCCTTGTCTTGTGTGTGGGTCCTACAATGTGAGAGAGAGAATGGCTGGAGGCTGGAGGGAAAGAGAATTGCTATAGAGTTAGTTAGAAAGGGAACGATGCCTGCTAATGTGTGTGTGTGTGTGTGTGTGTGTGTAGAGAGAGAAACTGTCTCTATAGCGCTAGTGTGAGAGAAAGACAGACCTTCTTGTAGTGCTGATTGCAAAGAGAGATTAGGCTGCATGTGAGTGTATGTGCGTGTATAGTAAGATAGAGAGAGAATGAATTCCTTAAAGAGCTAGAGAGAGAGAGAGTTATATTACAAAGCTTGTGTGTGTATTAGAAAGAGCATCGTTCTACTGTAGCATCATTTAAAAGTAAGAGAGACAAGGAGGAATTCCTGTTTGTAGTGGAAGAAGAAGAGAGAGAACGAGGGTCGTTGCCTGGATATAGTATGAGAGAGAGAGAACCTCGCTGCAACAAATTAGAGGGGGGAGAGAGAGAGAGATCAATTGCGCTTATCAAGTTGGAGACGAGGGGAGAGCGTAAGAAGCTGTGGACTGCACAAGCTCCATTGTCGGCGTCGGAGAAACGTAATCGAGATCGCAGTCAACGGTTAGTTGAGTACACATTATGTCTAATTTTTCCAATATTTTGAAATTAAAAACGTCAAAGCATGAACACCTGCATTTGAAAGAAAATTTTGAACCAAATTTGAAGTTATCTATCCATCATAAAATCACAAAAATAAAAAGATATAATAAAACACAAAAGGAAAAAAAAAATTCCAAGCAATTTGCATCGAAATAAAAGAAATGTTTGCATGACTGAAAATGAAATTTTTTCGTATTAGTGCACCGTCATTACTACTTGCATTTGAGAAAGGGAATTAGAAGCGAATTAATAAAAAGTATTACAATTTCAGTTCAAATTCTTGTGTGTCTGAGTGAAAATAATGATCAAAATTGGTTATTTTGTTGTGAAATAAAAAGAAAATGTTGTAAAACGTATTAGCAGTCTATGGTATACAAAAAGAATTCTGAGTTTTGAGCTAGGTTTAATCATGCAATTATCATATTTAAAGTTTAAAACTATGTCAAAACGAAATCATGATTTAAAAACGGGAGCTATGGTTAGATTAGAACCATGCAACCATGCATAGGAGGTGAAAGATGTGTAAGTGAGATCTTAGCTTGAGTGTTGGCCTAGTTGGACTACGAAACTAGGAGGGCAGACATTTTTGAACTACAAAAATTTAGCAAAATAAGTGAAATACTAACGTTTAATCATAAATTACCTAAAATGGGCTTGAGAATAGCCAATGAGAGATAGATTAGTGCACTTTTAGGTTAGTTGGGGGCCATTTGTTTAAGTGAACGTAATTAGAAAGACTTGGAAGGCAATGTTCACCAAGTAAAGCATTATCGAAGACGACATAGGGCCATTAATTTTTTCTCTCATATTTTGATATGAATTAGTGGGGATTGGAATGCTTGGATATGTGTTTTGAAGACATGCGCTTCCCCTTATCTAGCCACCAACCTAACTTCGAAGTACTAGGAGTATCAATAAGAAAATTTATTTCTTGATACTTCTAGTATGTCCCACAGTCATTTCTCTTTCTAGACAGGTACTAGAGCAAAGACCTTTGGCAATTCTCACTTACTTACAGCGTATCAATTGTTTCAAATTCAAATTTGATTGCTTTTCATATTTTGCATGTGGAAAGTAATTATGGACTCCACTTACTAGCTTCACATATAATTTTGTTACCCTCATGGGTGAGTTTGCAGCCGTCATAACGGGACTATATGCAAGCCTCTAATGGATCTCAGTTAGCTATGGCATCGGGTACATTTCCCCAAGGGAGTCTCAACGTTCCCTCAGAAAGTTACAGGAGGGAGTCATCCCCATAAATTCCGGTTAAGGCAGACATGTGCGAGATGTGAATACCTTCCAAAGCTATAAGGAATACTCCTAGCATGGATACCCAATCTTGGGTGAAATAGATGCCACATATACGATCCTTTCAATGTAATCATCATGAAGTAAGTTGAAAAATCCTAGGGTAACTTCACGTTTGCCTTCCAATTTTCCCACTACAGTTCCAGAATGGATGTGATCTCCACCGGACATGCGTAATGCCTTGGCTAATACAAGAAAATGTATACCATAATTTTGTTGTCTATCGATGATAACATGCATCGCCCTATGGATGTGCAGAAGTAGCCCATGGTCTTTGTAGTAGAAGGCTAAGTTGGTATTTGCAGTAAACCCCTCGTCATGTAGTCATGCATGATACTTGGTACACCCAATTCTCTATTAAAAACAGCTCTTTCCAACATCTTTTCAAAGAGGTACCTGTAGTTGCATTCAAGTAATGTCCCTTGATTTTGTTGATTTTGGACTGGGATTTAAAGGGGGCTTCTACTACAAATAAGAATTGATCTCTCTGCTTCATAAGTGGTTGGGAATTCACATTCATCATCTTTTGTATTCCACCATGGAGGCACTCATAAACGGCTCTACCATAATTATTGGCGGACAAGCCCAATTTTGGCTTAATTGTATATCCCAATAGTGGATGCCCATATTTATTTAGTTTATCCCTTTCCACGTAAATACCATGAGGGGGCCTGAGAATTTTTTCTGAATAAGCGAGAGGAAATTGTAAGTGTTCCAGATGCAAGGCGCCTAGAGCCTTGCATCCATGAGCAACTACCATGGGCACCTGGTTGCATTCAAACCCATGATTCGGGTTGCAGATAGCTAGATTGTGATCTTGGCATAAAGACTTGTTGCATGTTCCTTGTGGTCTCTTGGTATTTTTCCTTATGAAAGTTAAATTTTTTCTCTCTTCTTCTATGGCTCTCTCTCTCTCTCTCTCTCTCTCTCTCTCTCTCTCTCTCTCTCTCTCTCTCTCTCTCTCTCTCTCTCTCTCTCTCTCTCTCTCTCTCTCTCTCTCTCTCTCTCGCAAGCGTGTATGTACATGTGTGAATAAGAATAGAAAATTCAAATAACCTTTTAATGGCCTTTGTGGTAGACTGGTTATCACATTTTCAAGGCATAAAGATTGGGTGAGCATAATTTGTGCTCAAGAATTCAAGGAGAGAAACACATCCAATCCAGCTCAAGCTTGCTACAGTCAAAGTGGGGCAGCTCAACCAGCTACTTTTGGAATGTCTCTTGAGTTTTTTTAGGGACCACTTTGGAAGAGCTTGCAAGGATGTTCAATAAATGACCCTCTTCACTCTTGATTTTGTAGTTTATTCACTCCACTAGTATATTATCTAGATAGACTGGTTATCTTAGCTATGTAGATAAATTAGTTGTCCTAATCATCCTTAGATTTTGAGGTCTTGAGTTCAAGACTCATCTATTACATGCCTAGCTCTTCAATGAGACTATTATTTTCACAAATTAACCACTTGATCTCTTAAGGGTGTGCACATACAACATTAGCCACTAGATGAAGCACATCACATAGACCTAAATGTGGGATTGATTTACAAACTTCAATTCAAGCTGGTGCTTGCAAGAGGAGTTGTTTTTGTGATTACAAGGGATGTCAGAGGCTACTTGCTCTTGAAAGGTGCAACTACTATCATGCAAGACAAAATTCTAGAATGAGAGAAGGAGGTGCCCCCATGGAGCCAGAGCCAAAGGAGGGTAGGTTGAGGTTTATGCAATGATGACATGGCGATGGCTACAAGGAGATGTACTGGGTGAGCCCTCTAGGCCCCCGGGGGGGGGGGGGGGGGGGTCTATAGCTAGGGAGGATCAAGTAGGAGCAAGTGGGACATCCTGAAGAGTTGAGGTCCTGAGGATAGGAAAGGGGTAGGTGTCACTGAAGTTGCATGTAGTGTGGAGAGAGAGAGAGAGAGAGAGAGAGAGAGAGAGAGAGGCTAAATAGTGGTAAACCATTTTAAGTATCACGCATGATAGGAATTCTTGTGAAATTTTTGGATGGTGAGAGTCGGCATATGTAGCTAGTTGGAAGGAACAACAAAACCTAAAGTTGCAAGATTGCACACCTGGTCTAGCTAGGTCTTGTGATAAAAAGCCTCGTCACTAGGAGATTTCCTTTTGTAAATCTCTCAGCTACTTTGCAATAACAATAGCTCCAATCGTGCATCCACCTTTACACAACATTTTATTGCAAGGACTCATCTCACATTCACACACATGTAACCTATATAGAATATTGTTGCACAATAGCACACAACCCAAAACCATGGAATATAAACTACATTGCCAAAATGGAGCCAACATAGAGAGAGAGAGAGAGAGAGAGAGAGAGAGAGAGGGAGAGAGAGATCACTAAAAAAAATTTGTCTCCATCAACGATAGTAGTCTACAGGGACTACAACACTGCCATCACCCAAGGCCTCATCATCCTCATCTGCGGCAACAACAATGTGGCAAGGATGACCCTACTAGAGAGTAATCCTCACTCTAGATTTGCATATAGCTTTGAACTTCTTGACCTTTCTGGTGATGCACTGCCTTTGCAATGAGCACTATATTCAAGAGATGCCCTCCAAGATAATCTCAACTTGGTTATCATGTTCACCACACCTGGCATGGAGGTCCATAAAAGGAAGACTCCACTTGGCACATGTAAATAATGACCAAAGTTCCACTTGAATTTTAAGCAATCCTTCACTATTTCAAGAAAATTTATTTTTACATCAAATGGGAAGAACAATAGAGTTGCTTAAGTTTCAAAGTCCCACTACTAACATAATAAAATAGAGGGAGATGCTGCTTACATTTAAAGAGAGAGGTATTTCTATCATCGCTTGACTTTTAAGTGAAAGATCAGGGAGTGGAAGGGAAAATTCAAATTTGGGCAAGGCAAACACTATGAATTGTAAACCCTTCCTTGCTATATTCTTCTACACTATTTTTCCTCATAATGACGTATAACGTCCAAGGGGTTACTAGGAGATGCTGCTTACATTTAGAGAGGTGAGGTATTTCTATCATCGCTTGACTTTTAGGTGCAAGAGGAGGGAGTGGAAGGGAAAATTCCACTTTGAGCAAGGAAAAAACTATTGAGTTGTAAACCCTTCCCCTTGGTATATTCTTCTACATTATTTTTCCCTATAATGATGTATAACATCGAGCGGGCGGGGGGGGTGGTGGTGGTTACTATATATAAATTGTGTATATGGGTGAAAAGCATGTTAACCTGTCACGCTTTTTGTGTTAGTTAGCAGTTTTAAGTTAACACATCTTTAAAAAGTTGAGCGTCCGGTAAATTTTTTACAAATAATATCAAAATTTGTCGGAGGTTGTACATTTGGATTCCTTGTTTCAAGTGCTTTCTATTGATATATCATATGTCATAGATCTTGGAGATGTAGCTCAAGTTATTGTACTAGTTAGCATATGTCAAAATTGTGCTAGTTAGCATTGTCAGGGACATGAAAAAGCATGACAAGTTAACATGCTTTCACCCATATAGCATGCATTCAAGGACTATTTTAAAAACTTCTTATCTATGAATTTTTGACAAATAAAATACATATTTTTTTTGTTCAATCTATTTAAAAAAAATCATTTTATGGTATTCTTTTGTATGTGAAAATGTGAGAAAAATAAAATTTATTATCCTCTTTTGCTACACTCACATGATAGTCACATAATTATTAAGTAACCCCCTTGAGCGTATTACCAATATTACCAACCTTTCTGTGTCTATTACACTATCATTCTTATGAGAAACAATTTTAAAATGTACAAGATTAAGAGACTTTGATAATCCAAGAGGTTGCACATTTAATAGGCTCAAGGTGAATTTTGCAATGCCAAATCAAGATGTAAGACTCATACTCATACATCACTAACTTGACGTTGGAAGTATATAGCTTAATGAAAATGTCAAAATGTATATGATGAGTGTTCCATGACCAGGTAGAGAGCAAGGAGTGACCTCTTGTTCAGCTCAACTTGAGGCAATCTAGGGGAAGGAGTAAAATCTCTCTCTCTCTCTCTCTCTCTCTCTCTCCAACCACAAACACATCTTCACGTACATAGCAACTAACTTGATTGTAATCGTTACATAACAAAGAACTATATACATGATGCCCAACATGTGCAAAAGATAATCATTATACAAAAGCAACTGATTGATAACAAAGCAATGAGCTAGAACAAAGAAAACATGGCCAATACATGCACGGAGTTATTGAGGGAATGACATAAATATGGGCACTCATAAGCTTCCAAACGTGCTCCCTATTGATGTGACCACATTAAATGACGTCGGAGCTTGCAAGCCTTGGATAGGTTGAGGGCAGAATAGAGCCGCCAGCTGGTCTTTAGCTATTCGATGGAGTGGAGAAAGGGCGGATGAGAAGAGATGTAGCCCATCATGCTGGCCTTGCCAACTCTCAAGAGTCTGCACGCCACGCCACTCCACTCTACTATCAATAGGATAACCTTTTGTGCTTTTCAACCCTTCTAGTTCTACCCGGGCCTACTAGCTGAGTAAAATTTTCAGGGCTGAGTTGATGGAACCCGATGTAAAGACATAGGGTGAAGCCTTGAGGGTGAGGACATAGGGTGAAGCCTTCAAGAGCCGCAACAACCCGAGCCTTGGATCGAAGGGGAGAGAGATGAAGAGCCGGACCTACAGAGTACAGAGCAGGAAGCTTGAATGGTTGATGGCGAGGAGGTGCAATAGCTTGGCCCCTGCAGCAGGTGGGGTTCAAGAGCTTGCATGTAGGGTGGGGGAAACTTTTAGGGGAGTGGGGGGAGGGCGTGTTTACAGAGTAGAAGCATGGAAAGTTTACACTAGGGGGCAACGACTACAAGGCTCGAAGTCGATAACGTGAGGGCGACGTCATACAAGGCTAGAAGCCGATAACGTGAGGATAATAAGGTGGTGGTCACGCGAGGCTTAGTTATCAATAACTCAAGCAGATAACGGATCCCGCAATGTAGCCATGTGTATCCTACTGAGCCAGGTCAGTACTACCGAGCATAGCCTTTTGTAACTGTGCTGATTTTGTCGTAGTTGCACTAGGGGGGTTTGTAATACATTTAATGCGGGCAGCTTTCAAAGGAATCAATGTTATCTCTCTAGATCCTCTCTCTTCTCTACCTGCTAGCAAAGCTAATATCCTCCATGTAGCTTTTGTTGACTGCCGCATGCAGGTAAGCATTGATAACTATGCTCGCGTGCAACTATGACCATCATGCAATGCATAGGAGGCTAAGTAGTCTCCGTTACCAAACGGATAATTGAGCCCTCGCGTGACCATAGCCTAAGTAAGTTATGACCAACAATGCAACACGGACGACGTGGGGAGAGAGAGAGAGAGAGAGAGAGAGAGAGAGAGAGAGAGAGAGAAAATTGGTCGAGGCTTGCCTCGCCCTGCTTGTGCATTGAGCCCGTCCTAGGCCTAGGCCCCACGCAACAGGCAAACATTCATGTCTCCCAACCCCACGTTGTCAGTCCAACTCATAGAGTGATCAAGGATGAAGGTGGCCAGAAAAGGGAAAAAGCAAAAGCATACACATATCGACACGTGCAAAGGACAACCCCTTCGTCATTATCATATAGTATACATAGTAAAGTATAGATTATTGAAAAAATGTAAGGATGTTACACCTCTTACCGTTAAGAACTAGTTTGCATCATCGTAGTTGAGAGAGAGAGAGAGAGAGAGAGAGAGAGAGAGAGAGAGAGCGGGCGAGCAAATTAAATGAAGCAAGAGACATTAGAGGAGTATTTCTTACAATACACTATTTGGGCGGCCGAGAAGTGGAGCAGAAGGGAAGATGAGGAAAAGGAAAAGAGGCGCAGCAGCAAATCAATGCAGGCGCGCCTGCTTGCCGCCCAGCATGATCATGTTGATGATGATGAGCTGCTGCCAACTTGCAATAACCAGCGGGTGTACGAGAACGGGAGATGGCGGTGTAGATGAAGGGGATGAGCCCATCGTAGCCCTCCATTAATCTCTCTCTCTCTCTCTCTCTCTCTCTCTCTCTCTCAGAGCCAGCAATGCAATGGCCGCGCCTGATTGTTGCATGAACACTAAAAAGACGCGAGTGGTTTCGGGGCGGGGGGGGGGGGCGGGCGGGGGGGGGAGAGAGAGAGAGAGAGAGAGAGATATCGCAACGGCAACGATGGAGTGGTTATTATGTAGCCCGGCATCCGCTTCATTTGGCGTCCACAATTGTTGGGCTACGTCAAAGTCCTTTGCACATTTTGCTTACCTGATTTTTGGGCAACTTCTGTATAAATTTACGCAATATTGTTCCTTGCACTTCCAAGATGAAGTTTTCTTAAACGCTAGGTCAATCCTTGAGAATGGAAAAATCGTAAATTTTGCAGCATTTTGAAGAAAGGGTGATGAGTCTATAATTAGCCAACTTGACGCAGAAGTGCCACCTCTGGCCTTCCTCCCTGAATCTAACATGCACTAATAATTACTGACAATATAGGATCAAGATTAAGTACAAAACAAGGAATTTCCATAGAAAGAGACTAATTATGAAACTCAGCTTCTATGCAAGAGAGCATGGAAGCTTGCTAGAGAAAGCTAAGACATGGAGTGCCACAAGTGACTGCTTTAAAAAAAATTATATCTTAAGATTATTAAGACCATGAAAAGAATAATGAGCGTGTTTGGAATGATTGACAACTATTCAAGGGTTAAACTCAGAGTCAAGGACTAGATTTCAAACTCCAGATATTTAGAAGATGCATTCAGACTCAGATAACCAAATGACAAACACAGACTTTAGATACAAAACAGATTTTAGATTATAGACAAAGGACTAGAAATATTGGATTCAAATGATAGACAATTAGAATAAACAATTGGAATATGTATATTCAATTCAGATGGTTTTCCAAAGAACGATGCTTTGGAGTGTTACCATATATATGGTAGTGATGTGTGTGGGCACACTTAGGACCGCCGGTGCACTTTTTTCCTTCACTAAGAGTTTTTTACCCCCGTGCATTGTATATACGTTCATCACTCTAGGGTTAACTTATCTTTCTATTTGCGCACTACGCAATACACTCTCTATTGTGTGCCTTGAGCTTCTTCATCTTCTCCAAGTTGTGTGTGCATTCATGCAACCCTAATTCCAATAATTGATATTAGAGCAGGCTACTAGTATGTATAAGAAATGGGTGAAAGATTGTCTCAACCTATGCCCACTCGCTTGCTCACTCTATTTGCATGCAACCATATCCGCTCTAGTGATAGACAAGAGTGTGAATCCACGCTAGAGCGCGTATAAAAATCCCACAGACATCTCTGTATGGTCTGCATGGCTCTACTAAGCATCATGCTAGCGTCAGCCATCGTAGAACTGACAATCTCTGCTGCAAATGCTCCCATTGTAGTTGCTAAGCCGGGCCTCAACACTAACACATCAAACATGAGATGCACAAATGCTAAGAAAATATGTGCAACCCTGGTTGTACTAGCTTCCTCAATGCTATGTGCATACATTGCATCATTAGGACTATGTTAGGAAATAAGACGTAGCTAAATAGAAAATTGAGTAGATCGCTTAATGGAGAGAGACAGATTTACATACACGAGATTATAGAGTAGAGAGAGAGAGAGAGAGAGAGAGAGTACACACGATATACGTGGTTCACCCAATGTGGGCTACGTCCACGGAAAAGCAGCCACTCAATGGCTTTAGTACTTCAAAACAAGAAGTAGTTTACAAAGGGATTATACCCTTAATGGAGCTCCCGCCTTGCTTCACTCTCACCACCTCACACTCACCTTGTTGCATCAACTTCACACTATGAAATGTGTGTAGAAATGGCCTCCTTTTATAGGCCAAAAGGGTTGCCCTCTCTCATGAGAGGCAGCCATGTGTAGCCGCCCTTGTGTAGATAAGTCCAAATCGGACCCTCCAATCCGCCCATGTGTGGCCGCCCTTGAGAAGACAAGTCCGCTTTTGAATTCGGCCACCGGCCACCAGCCATTGACTTCCGGCCACCGGCCAACCGATGGTTGTTTTCCGACCACTTTCCGACCGCCGTCCGGCCATAATATTCCGGCAAGGAAAAAAAAGTCTCAGGGGCTTCCGCCCCCGAGGCCCCTAAAGTTGCCCCTGATTCTTGACTCTGAAAATTTTGGTTTCTGGTGAGTGATTTTCCTTCACGCACGATGGCTTCTCCTCATAATGGGGGCCTTACACATGTGCGCTTTTACCACAGAAAATTACAAGGGTAAATCAGGCTCCATACTTAACAGACTACTCATCACGTATGGATGTGTCATCGCTGACACTAGAATGGCTCTCTTATCCGTAGGCCTAAATGTGTATCCTGGTATCAACTCATTAGCCTGTGGCATGAGCATATCAAAGAAATCCATGTTTGTTATCTCTACCTATGTCTCTAGGGAGTAGAACCGCTCTACCTCTATATGCACAGACTTTGACAACATCTCTTGTGTCTCACTGGAGCAATCCCGCTCCAACTATGCCTCTACGAAGTCAACTGACATGTTTTACATAGATACATGCTCTATCTCTTGAGCATACTGGAGCTAATCTACGAATGAAACACGTCTCGTCTCTTGCTCCTCACATGTCTGTGTCGTCATTGAGACTATGCCATCTGCACCTGAGAAACCTACAATGGGTAGAAGATATAAGACTTATCTCCTCGTGCAATGACTAGGTGACACAATTGCATCGGGAAATATTGTTCTTGAGACAATACCTAAAAGCCATTTTCTCTCAAGCATCTCGCCGAGACCATGCTCTATAAAATCTTAAGAACATTATGCACATGCCATAGCATACAAAATGCACCACTAGGTAATGACAATCATGAAACCGCATCAATCCAATGCTCACATATACAATCTATAACTCAGCTAAGCTCTACCATGGGATGTACAAAAGTAGTATCCAACGTCTGCTCTAATCTAAGAAAAATATATGCATAAACAAGTGCCAAGTGATAACACAAGCACAAACTGTATCAACAACTCTCAAGACTGGGATAAAAAACTCAGCATAATATGCATAACCATACACGCAAGTCATGAGCAAACACTATGCTCAAAGACACATCCCACAAATAGTGTTATAAATCTGACAACTACATAGATCTACACATGTAATAAGCATGTAGAACATGTAACCAGTGTCTACCTACCTGTAAATTGTATGCAGTAGACTCACGATAAGAATGTTCGTGGATCGGAAATAGTGCATACCGTATAAATCTACCTATGGCCCCTATGTTGTCAAGTTTGATGCATTATGCACATTGCTATTATTACTACAGGAGTCACTTTCAAGAAAGAATAGGGCTAAACAAAGTGCAGTTGAATAGGCTTTTGTTGGTACTCAAAGAAAAGATGGTAATAACAATGCAACCACTTCTCACGGCTCTTCAATGAGTAGCAAATTACCTATTTCTAGTGCTTCTCCTGGCAGCAACTTGTCTAGGAATTCTAATGAAAAAAGCAAGAAGAAGATGTGTTTGCATTATTGCAAGGCTAATGATCACTTAATAAATTAATTTCCTAAGTTGAAGGCAAAAGAGTCCAAGAAGAAAGAGGTTAGGTCTACTATCAGTGCAACTTTTGTAGAATCTTATGAAAATGGAGATTGTGTTGTTGATGTAAATATAGACTAGGCATTTAGTCCATAGTGTACTTATGATCATTTTGTCCATGATGCATGTATGTCAGTTGCTACAAACTCACATGTTTAGTATTTTGATAATGATAATGGCACACTACGTCCCATCATGACTTGTTTTCCTCTCGCAAGGCTGTCCCTCACACGAATGCGGATGCTTGTGCTAACAACACCTTTTATCCGATCAAGGGAGTTGAAAAGATTGTCCTGATTGCTGCAACTCTTTAACACTTGCAAGACTTGATCTTGGTGTCAAATTTGTGGATAACAGATGTACACTTCATGATCTCATTTTTGGTGATGAAATGATTGCATCTAGCATTTTGTGTTATGGTATGTATAAGCTCACATTGTATGACAAGTGTGGGAATAAATTTACAAATGCAATTGTGAATCCAAAGGTTGTTTTAGATATAAAACTTTTGGCATGCACATTTTGGGCATCTGAATTTTGCCAGTTTGCAGCGTTTTGCAAAAATGTGATATGCTTGCTTCTTTTCCTCCTCTTGAACCACCTTCTAAGCATGTTTGTGAAGGGTGTATTTTGGGTAAGATGCATTGTTAAAAGTTTCCAAAGGATGGTTCAATAGGGACTACATGTAGGTTACATTTGTGCATAGTGATAATTGTGGGCCTATCATAAAATCCATCCTTGGGTAATTACCTATACTTCGTGACTTTCATCGATGATTACTCCAAGCATGCATGGGTGTATCCACTTGAAGATAAGTCCGAAGTGTTCATGTGTTTCAAGAAATTTCTACTTATAGCTGAAAATGTCTCTCAGCGTACTATGGGCACCCTCTGTTTAGATCAAGCGGGGGGAGCTCGAGGGGAATCACATGAATTTAATGCATTTTTTGGCTAGTCATGTAGTACCATACATACTACACCAAAATGGTGCTGCAAAAAGAAAAAAGAGATCAATTTTAGAGATGGCACAAGAGTCAAGCTTGGCCACATTCATTTTGGCTTGAGACTATCATGTGTGCTTTATCTACTTAACAAGTGTCCTACCAAAGCCTTGCAGTCTATGACTCCTTATGAAGCATGGCATAATAAGAAGCCAGATATTTCTTACATACACATTTTTGGTTGATAAGGATGTCAAATGCATTTTGTTTACAGTCCTGAAAGAAAAGAATATATGCTATACTATCCATAAACAAAACGTATCTTGGTTTCGTGAGATGTTGTATTTGTGAAAGATTATGTTCATCTTGTGTTATCATGTACCAAAGCCAATAATGTAAGCTCATAGGATATTCTTGACACTTGTTGCCTCTTTTTAATGGTGGAAATTTGAATGTAAGTTCCAATGAGGCACATGTACAGCTTATGGTGGTTTTTGAAAATGTTATGGATTAGCCAATTACTAATGCAGATGTATATGATGTACTTGATGTGGAAAAGGCTGAGAATAAAGGGGCTAGGGGTATGCCAAAATGGTTGGGGGGCGCATAATTTATATGACAGTAAATTGGATGCACCTTTGTCTAGTCGTGCTCATTCAGGTTCTTGCCATGCATGAGGTTGTTATGCTTCGGTTGTTTCTAGCTTGTGTGATGAAGAGGAACCTCTTTCTTTTGATGAAGCACAGAATTAAAAATTGGATGGCTACCATGCAATCAAAATATGATGCACTTATACAAAATGACACATGGACTTCATGTGATTTTCCTCCTAGAAAAAAGGCAATTTGTACAAAGTGGGCTTACAAGTTGAAACGTAACCCGTATGGTGAGATTGATCGCTACAAGGCTCGACTTGTTGTACAACAATTAATCACAATAGAAAGGCATTGACTATGAAGATACTTTTTCTCCCACTTTCCGTATGAATATTGTTCATTTTTTATGTGCATTGGTAGAGGTCATTTTGGATGGAATGCACATCAATCAGACATTGTTAGTGCTTTCTTGAAGGATGATATATTTGCAAAAGTAGATGTAACAAAGTCTTGTGGGATTTTCAAGAAAGGACAAGGAAATAAAGTATGCAAACTTTAAGAAAGCTTTGTATGGATTGAAGTAGTCACCTAGTGCTTGGTATGAGGGTGAAAGCATGGTTTGGTGGTACAAAAAAAGCACCTATTTTACTTCTACCAATGAAATAGTGGGGACTAGTAAAATTTTTGTATTTTGGGTTAAAACTTTTCGGACCTTGTGTTTCTAGATTCTCCTTTTGAAGATCTATCCACTGATATATAGTACGATAGATAGTTTTTCATGTGACATGTAGAAATTGTAGCTCGAAGATTTGTCAAAGGTGCTGTCAAGGACAGTCCTTTTTGTACCACCAAAGCGTGCTTTTAGCCATGAGAAAGATGACACTCATTTGGTTAAACAAGGCTTTCATAATAGTGCAACTAAGAGCACTTTGTATGTCAAACGTGAGGGTGATATATTTCTCATCGATGTTTTATATGTAGATGACTTGATGATTACTAGTTTGAATGAGATCTACATTGTTGAATTCAAGGATAAATTGAATTCTACTTTCAAGATGAAAGACTGGAGGTTTTTGCATCACTACTTGTGTATACAATCTAAGTAGTGTGATTAAGGTATTTCTTTGTGTCAAGCAAGATACATAGAGACAATACTATGTAAGTTTGGACTTGAGGACTGCAAACATGTTGCTACTCCAAGTGCAACAGATTTGAAATTGAGTCTTCATGATGTTGGAGATCTTGTTGATGTCATTCTTTATGAGGTTGCTATTGGATTCCTTATTTATGTATGCAATACGAGGCTAGATATTTAGTTTTCAATCTCACATGTAAGAAAATTTATGCATTGCCCAGGGTCTAAGCATTGGTAGGCTATCAAAAGGATCTTTTGCTACTTGAGCGGCACTTTATATCTTGGGTTATGTTTTTTAGGTTTTGTGCCTAGGACCACACCATGGAGATCTCCCCTTACTTCACTTTGTCCAGGTTGATTGTATTTGCGTACTAGACTTGCCTACCACTTTTAGTTGATGCTTGCTTTGACTTCACATGGAGCACACACCCACACACACTTATGGAGAAGCGTGCACGGCGTAGAAGATATTTGAGCTGATCTTGATACCTATCATCATTTATGATATCATCCAAAGTTCCCTCCAATGGCTCACTACGTACTTGTACTTTAGTTCAATAATCAATCCAATTTGTGCTTGAACACCATATTAGAGAGTTTGAGGCTTTAGAGCCAATTTGGGAATCACAAATACCTTAAAGATTTGGCCATATGGAAAAATCTCAAACTCTTATTTAAGACCAAATCCTTCCACAAGTACTTGAAAAGATCTTTCAAGCTATGCTCTCAAAACTTTGGCTAAGATTTGACCATGTGGTCAAATCTTAAGCTCTTGTTGGAAGTGAGAATTGGGAAATTTCCAAATTCACTAGTATGGTGATCTTGTTATCTTTGTGCATTCATTCTTCTAATTTGTACTTAGTGTGGTTGCACATGATGCTCTCACTATCATCACAAATGCAAGCCTAATATATCCCCCCTAATCTATGTACTTAACATGTGGTATCAGAGCTTAAAGCTAGATTTGGTATTAATCTAGCACTAGATCCTATCAAGTTGCATCATAGCCAGGATTCCAAGCTAGGCCATTGAAGCTCAATAGCTCTCTCTCTCTCTCTCTCTCTCTCTCTCTCTCTCTCTCTCTCTCTCTCTCTCTCTCTCTCTCTCTCTCTCTCTCTCTTGCAATGGACACTACCCATACTTTCTTCCGTTGCATTCAGGTGTAGAGCTAGAAATGGATTGATTGCCTTGTGTATGTGTGTGAGCATGAAATTCATTTTTGTGTCTCAAGTTTTTGAGCCATCCATGACACAAATCTCTGAAAAATTTGTGTGTACAAGTGGTATTTGACCATGGATTTCATATGAGCCTAATCATGCTCAATTTGGAGCCCATTTGACCCATTTCAGCCCATTTGTTCACGGCCTTCTGCTACAGTCAGCTTAAATTTTGCAATCAACACTTCCCTTGACAAAAAAATGGGCATGAGGCCGTGGTTGAAAGGATTCATATCAAATTTTGCACGTGATGTCATGAGGTTAAACCACATTGCTTATACATATAGGACGTTTGGGGTGGACCTCAAACCGCTTCTCAATCATCCTAACTTGCCATGGTGGGTTCACTAGCTACGTTAACACACCGGCTCCAACTTTTTTGACGCCCTATCAAGCACCACTTCTCACTTCTTTGCTTCTAAGTACACACCAATCCCACCGGCTCACTAGAGGCCACTTCCATATGCTAACATCCCACTAGCTTATTGGAGGCCATTCCCATGTATTGAAAAAAACCTACAACCCAAGGAATCAGCTTGGTAGGCATTCCCATAGTCTAGCCTTGTAGAAGAAACTTGACCATTTTTATTCAAGCTCAATTTTTGTATCTGACCATCTAAAAACTTGAAAACCATGAGGCCTCAAGATCTCTTGTAGTGGACATTTCACACCAACCCAAAGTCAAGAATTCTTCTAAGGCTCATATCTTGTGACATCCTCAAAAGAAAACCTTGCTTCAAAGGATTTATTGTCTTGTCTTCTTGCATGCTTTGTGAAGAGGTTCTCCACAAGAGTGAAGAGTGACTTCAAAAAGATATTTTGTAAATGGAGACTAGACGCTACCCAAAAAAACAGGTAAGACCTTCGTTGCACTATACATTGGGATACACCATGGGCAAGGAAACTTTAACTGTTTTTTATGGCCAAGGTTTCCACACCTGGCAAATCAAAATGAAGGGTACCTAATGAAAAATTAGCTTCAACACAAAGGGAGAGAGGATTGAGACTAGGCTATGGTCCATATTCAAGCCATTGGGAGGAGGATAAAGACTAGGTGGTCTCAAGCACAATTTACAACATGGGATGAGCACGATTTAGGAATTCTTCTCACCACTGTAGAGGACAGTCACTCACTATATAGATGAGTGCACTACTTCCTATGATGCATGGTCATTCTTGAGAGACACTTTGAAGAAATATCCAAACACTCCAAAATTTCTCTCAAAATACAGCTTCATGGTCTCATCGTGGAACCAAGAGAAAATCTCCCTTCTCTTCTCAATATAATGAAAATCATATGCACCCAATTGGCATACATAAAATACCCGATGGAGAAAAAAGACCAAGTATCCATTCTACTCAAGGTGATAGCAGATGTATACTATGGTCAGATTGTCAAAATACTCAAAGAAAAGGAGACCGTACCAAACTTGAAGGACGTCATCAACTCGCTCCAAGAACACGAGAAGAAGATCCAAGATACAAAGACTTCAAGAGGATCTTTTGTTGCAAGGAATCCAACAAAGAAGAGGTGCAAACATTGCAACCGCACCACCACACATCCAACAAATGTTACAAAATCAACCCTTTTGTGCATTGTGGTAAAAACAATCATGGGTCTAATTGGTATCTGTACAAAGATAAAGGAAAAGTCAACATAATTGAAGAATCTAGTTAAGGAGACAACGAAGCAACATGCTATGTAGATGTAGACTGGGACACTCACATTCTCCTACACCCTAGATGTTTATAATTCTATAGGGGAGGAATTTCTGCCCTACACCCTTGTTGTCTACCATTCTCAAGGGGAGTGATTTTTGGCCTACACCCTACTGTCACCACTCTCTAGGGGAGTCTTCTTTACACCTATCTAGATGGGATACTTAGACCCCACAAGATGATGTCTTTGACATTTGATCTGCTCATACACAATAAATGGAGGATCATTAGCTTTTGTGCCTACACCCTACTATCACCACTCTCCAGGGGAGGCACTCTTTTTCACACCTATCTAGATGGGATACTTGGACCCACTAGAAGATCTCTTTGTTATTTGATGTGCTCAGACACAAAAAAGGGAGGATTGGTAGCTTTTGTGTATAATTTCACACCATGGAGCTCTCTCCTTACTTCACTTTGTCCAAATTCATTGTATCTACCTACTAGACTTGCCTACCATTTTGAGTTGATGCTTGCATTGACTTTCCTAATCACATACCATGGATCTCTCCCTTTACTTCACTTTGTTCAGATTCATTGTATCTACCTACTAGACTTGCCTACCTATGTGTGTGCATGTGTGTGCATGTGTGTGCCTGCGTGTGTGTGTGTGCGTGTGTGTGCGTGCGTGTGCGTGCGCATGCACGCGTGCGTGCGTGTGCGTGTGCGTGTGCGTGTGCGTGTGTGTGTGTGTGTGAACCATGTGGATTCAATGCAAGCATCAACTAAAAATCACACTCACACATACACATTCATGGAGAAGCATGCACGACCTAGAAAATAATTGAGCTCTTGATGCCTACCATCATCTATAATGTCATCCAAATCTCCCTCTAGAAGCCTATATAATGGCTTACTATGTACTTGCACTCTAGTTAAATAATCAATCCAATTTGTGTTTGTTATCTTTGTGTATTGACTCCTTCTAATTGTGCTTTGTGTGGCTTCACATGATGCTCTCACCATCACCATGAATGCATCTCTCAATAGTTCATGAACATATTGGTTGAGCAAGAAGTAACCTACTATGGACCTTCTAGTTGTGAAGTTGAGTACAGTGCACTCTTCATAGTGATGATTAAGTGTGTTTGGATTACACGCCTTATGGATGATTTGGGTGTTCAAATAGACACTACCAACATTATTTACATTGACAATCAGAGCACATTGGTAGCTACAAAGAAACCAATTTATCATTCTCGTAGCATGCACATTGATGCCCATTATCACTATCTTAGGGAGAGACTCTTAGCAAGAGAGATCAGCTTGGCTTTGTGCCGACATAGGAAAACCTTTCAGATCTATTTACAAAGGCATTGCCTAGTGAGAAGTTTGAAGCTTTCTAAAAATCTTTAGCGTGCTCGTTTCCCTTTGTGGATTGATCATGTCCTCAAGACTTGGCACTTCTCTATACACTATGTGTCAACTCTTGTTCATCGCACCACTGTATGGGGCCCTTGTTACCATATATGCAGTAGTGATGTGTGTGAACCCACTTAGGACTGTTGGAGCACTTTTTTTCTCACTAGGAGGGTTTTTCCTCTCCACATAATACATATGACCATCACTCTAGATATAGATTATCTTTCTATTTGTGCACTAAGAAATACACTCTTTGTTGTGTGCCTTGAGCTTCTTCATCTTCTCCAAGCTATATTTTCATTCTTGCAACCCTAATTCCAACATGGAGCAATCGATACAATGATACAAGTGTCAGCATGGAGTGCTCCTAAGATCTATGAGATGCTTAGTTTCTATCTAAGAGATACAAGACTCGACCCTCCCAAAATGGGATTAATGGGTCCTATTTATAGGTCTCTACACTGAGGCCTTACTGGTTGCACAATCACACATCATCAAGTAATTGTTACTATCTACATCAGGTAAGTCAAATCAACCCTAGTAACCACAAAACATAATCAAAACCATGGGTAAAGGTCTCCACACAAGCTTTGGTTTCCCAATTAATCATAACTTGGTCCCTTCTAGATGTATCCTCAAGTCCTCGTAGTGCATACACCCGTGCCCTTTGATGATCACATTTTGGTTCTACCTTCAAGCATTGGCATCCATCCACTCACACTCAAGCTAAACCTTCCCTTCCAAAATTCATCGCAACTTCTTCATCAACTCTCCATCAAGAGAAACCCTACAATTCCTTGCATGAGAGCAAACCCCAATCCTATGACGAGAAGCTGTAAGAGCCATTTTTCTCTCTGGTAATTCTATCAGATCCCAAGTTTCATTAGCCATGATCAATGTATACTCAGATTGCATTCCTCATGCAAGGCATTCTTAGAATATTGCTCCCACCTCTACATCCTTCTCCCGTTTCTTGATTTTTGTCATATACAATTTTTGCAAATTACTTATTTTACTTGCAATTTGGTTTGTATGGGGACTTCTTCACTTCAGGTCTTTGGATCCTCTAAACTACTGGTTCAGAGTCTCTAATCATTAGCTGATCGTGACCCTTACTGTCTATTGCATTCTTCTTCATTGTAAGCCAATAGATGGACTCTTCTCTAACTCATAAGGTTTCAATCTTGCCCTGACTAGTTTATGGTAGGTTATTGCAGTTTGGATCCATCAAGGTAGGGTTTTTGATCCGTGCTTCAAACAATATCTCAAGTATTTCTCTAAATTGAGGTCTTAAACTTGATTTGTTTGCCAGTGTTTGGCCATTTTAGCATACTAGCACCCACCTAGCTGGACACCACATTTTAATATATTTATACTCTATTATGTTTTTGAGCTAGTGTAACTATACTATGTGTAAATCCTAATTTCAGAGTAGTAGATCTCTTCTATGAGTTGTAATTCTTTCATGATCTTTGTAAAGGCCTATGTGAGCCTAGCCATTGGTCATTTAAAAAGCCCTAGTTATATAAGATAATAACCTTAGTATGAAAGGGAGGCTTATTTTTGGAGAACAAAAGGAGCTATATGTATGTGCGCTCAAGCAGCTCTAACTTGTAATCAACTTTTTTAATGGTCGGGTAATTCTATTTTGATTCCAAAACATGCATTGAGTTACTTGTCTGTTATACTTTCATTTGAGTGTAAGCATTGTCAGTTTTGTTGGTTTGTCTCAAAGTGTTTCTTGGATTCATCTTCAGATTTGAGTAGTTAAAACTCCATTTTACGTCGTTTTGATGATAGGAGAGTGATAGTAGACCTTAGGAAGACCTATTTAAATGCTTCTTTTGTAGTTTTTATGACCTAATTCATGATGGATTGTAATTTTTGTACCTTGTCTAAATGTTGGTCGATTGTGTAGGCTTGTCCTCTAAGACCTGGTATAGTTTCCCTCAAAGTTTTGTGGCTATCCGAGTTCATTTAGTCAATGAAAACACATGATGATTGAAAGCGATGAGATAGGACATAGGAAAAAAATTTGATCACTGAGGTTATGATTAGGTTATAGAGGCCAGTTACATTGCTTGTTAGGTTCACTTCTTGAAGTTGACACCCTCAAAGAATCTATGTGCCCCATCCAAGCCACTTTCCTAAGTATTGACATGAGTATGTTAGTGCCTATTGATATGCTATAGATGTTCATCTCATGACAACCTGCTAACATTGGCACCATTGTTGGAGAATGATCCTTAGGTGGTGACTGACCTAGTTCGTATTTTGAGTGTTGTTGTTCAAAGATTAGTCTTTCCATTCCATTTACACTAGCAGCAAAGTAGCTAAATGGGGGTTTAGAGTATAGAAGTTGGGGACTTGCTAGATCTATTCTCGAGAGGTAAAGAGAGTTGTGAGTGAGATAGCCAAAAGCATTTTATTCTTCAATTTTCTTGTTACTTTTAGAGTGTTGTAACATTTTTTGTTGTAAATCAAGTTTCCTTTGTTTTGTTCATTTTTGTTCCATGTTTCTTTCCAACACATAGTAGGGTAAGTAGAAACCATCACCATTAAATTGGGTTGAAAGATCGTGGCAAAAAGGGCAAAAAAAAGCCAAAAAAAAATCTATAGCTCTGAAATATTAAAAAATTGATAGTAGAGACCTAAAAGCCAAATTAAAACCACAAAAGAGGGTACAAAAAAGGCTCAAAAAAGTCATCCAAAAAAAATGAATTTTTTAGTAGAATCTATGGAGGAACATGGGTTATGAACCATGTACCCAGAGACCATTTTTGCAGGAAAGTTGTAGTGACACTCTGTATTAGTAGAACATTTCTCTGAGAAAGTTTGGTTCCAAGAGAATTTAAAAAATCACATCAAAACCGGTTGATAGGGCAAAAACCCTAGAAATGGAGATTTTAGACACAAAATTGGGCATATCTTGAGATTATGAGATCCAAATCATAAAAGACCAAGTGGGCCAAATAAATAAAATCAGTGTTGAGCAACTATGAAAATTGCAGATTCATCTATGGTGGAACATGGATCATGATCCATGTACCCCTAAGATGGAACTAGGCATAACAAAGACCAATTGACAGATATTGACTCATTTGACTAAAATCAAAGTTTTGGATCAAATTGAGCTTAAAGACACTCAAAATCATGAAATTGGTGGAAAAAACCTAGAAGTTACTCTATTATACCAAATTTGGGAATTTTGCAACTTTTTCTTATCTAAATAAAAAAAAGATTTTGGGAATAGCTTCCAGATAGCAGAGACTACAAGCTGACAAAGTTTCATGTCAAAAGGAAATGAAACATGGATAATGATCCATGTACCTCATCTGACAATTTGGCTTAAAATTGAAAAGTGAGTAGCAAAGACATATGGAAACATATTCTTAAAGTCAAATTTGCAAAAAGAGTTGAAAAAAGTGACCAAAAGGGCCTAAGATAGAAGATAGCCAAAAATCGCTAAAAGAAACCTAGGAGTTCACTTTTGGCTGACTTTATCTTTTTCAAATCCAAAAAGATTCTACGGATAGCTAAAAAATACCTTCATCTGTAAGTGGTTCAATTTTGGGGTCAAAAGCTCTCCAAACATGGATCACAATCCATGTACCTTTTCTAAATTTTTGAACCAAAACCTAGCCACATTGATCTACATGCTATTTATAGCCTAACTCAAAAGTTTCATCTCGTATGGATATCAACACCCAAGTGAAAATCCCAAAATTATCCAAGTGCTCTGAGAAACTGCAAAAATTGACCTAATTTCCAAGTCGTAGGTCCAAACCCAGAAAATTTGTTACCATAGCATCTAGTAATCATGATGATTGTAATGGTGGCCCCATGGTGGTAGCTTGACCTAACTATAGTGTATATTATATAAGGAAACATATCCCCAAGTCCAATTTTGAAAAAAATGAGCAAATTTGGGTCAAAAGGCATCAAAATAGAAGATAGACTCAAAATCGTGGATTAGACCTAGGGTTTGTAATTTGATCTATCAAAACAATTCCAAATTCAAAAATATTTAAGCTATAGCTTGTAAAAATAGAGTGTAACAAGCTCTCGAGAGATGAAGTCCAAATGTAGTGGAACATGGATCGCAATCCGTATCCCCAACCTCAAAAATTGATAGACTCTAAGAGGCTATAGATGATCTTGTCTAGCTACTGTCAAAATTTAAAGTCAAAATTTGATAGGAGGTCATGGATTGTGATTTATAAAGCTCTTCATAGTGGGGATATCTGATACAAGCAAAAGTTCTTGTGTCATGATTTTGAGTGTTGTTTCAAGTGCAGTTCAGCAAACTTGCTCTAACTTTTGCTACACAACTCTAAATTGAGTCAGGTAGAGCCAAGATAAGAACTTGTGAGAAATAGGAAACACCAATGATATTTTAGAGCCTAAATTTTATAGGTTACCTAATTTCAAACTTTTAGGGTACTCAAAACTAGTTTCCATAGACCAAGGGGTCACAAAGACCTAAATTTTGACATACTTGACTAGGGACAAAATGGGATAAGTTGCACTAAGCCAAGGTGGGCTTGTCAAATGCTATCTTGAGAGTATTGAGTGAGACTTAACCATGAAAAATCATCCACCACCAGGGTTTTCTACTCAACTCAGAGGTAAGCAAACCGCAAAAATTTTACAATACCTTCAATAGTGGGATTGAGAGAAAATGTGGAGACATATCAAACATACAACCCGACACCTCAAGACATGGCCCATAGATCATTGATAAGTGATTATACACATCATTGGGAACCACACTAGTCATTATACACCTCAACTCAAATGCGTGTGCCTGGAGATACGAGAGCAAAAATTGATGAAGAGCTAGAGAAGCAGCATCCCTTTATCAACAAAGACAACATGAGATTCGTCAAAACCAACAAAGCCATGCGAGTTATAACGGATTATGCTCATGAGGTCTTGTATAGGTTCACAAACATGGATCAACATAACGTCTACAAGTGTCTAAAACCCAATGCTAGAGTGTAGACATACCATAAGAACCTCTATGCATTCATATATACCATAAGAACCTCTATGCATTCACGTATATAGATGCCAAAAGAGTGCAAGTTTTGATGATAGATAATTATGAATGAGAGTACAAATTTTTTGATCCAATTGACCTAGAAAGATACACATACAAAGGTACTCTAATCTCTACATACTTTTAGCCGAGTGTGAGAGCATTGATGATCTTTGAGACCAAAACACGAGGAGTTGAGAATCGATCTATGGGAAGAATGGGATTCAAAGAGTCTCTTGAATATACTCATGTTTTAGAGACTAAAGCTATGGGGTCAATAGGACCACAATTCAGACATAGATTTCCAAAAATGATGCCAGAGCATATATCAATGAGGATTCCACCAGGATTTTCTCCAAGACAAGAAGAGAGAGCAAGGGACATCTTTGCAAGAGATCCCAAATTGGTCAAATTGGTGATTGAACCACAACAAAGGAGACCTTCGCAAGTGGAAAAATGTGTCAAGACAAAGTACAATGGGTCAAGGGACATGTATGCATGTGTTACTATTTAAACAAGTCTTAAGGGTTGGTGATGGGAATACCTAACGAGTGTCCTCATAGCTAGCTACACCACCACAAAGCCCATGATTTTGATAAAATCACATTAGATTTTCAAAACATCTTAGTATAAAATAGAGGTCATGATTGTTAAGCTACATTTCTATACACTCTGAGTTGTAGTTCTTTTTCTTTGAACCCAAAAGCCTTGTAAGCCAGTCATTGGCCAAGTGAGAAGCCTTAGGTATAAGGTTAAAATTTCTAGTTTGAACACACCATTGTAACATTATCTAAAGTTTTGGAAGAGCTCTGTACGTACAACTGAGGGCGGCAACTCAATGGCACATTGTAATCAATTTTTCTCAGTGATCTTTGGGTGATCAAAATTCAATTCCAAAAAGTGAATTGTGTTCCTTGTCTCTTGTTATTTTGTTTAAGTACAATCTTTCTCAATTCTGTTGTGGTTCGCGACTACCTGTCTATGAGCTAAATTTATAGTTTTGAGTGTAAAAATGGTTGTTTTATGACATTTTGACCCAGGGAGAGTGATCCTAGACCATAGGATGATCTTTTTGGATAGTTTTGTTGCAATTGTCAAGAGTTGGACCATGGTACCTTGTTGGATGACCACCAAACTTTGTAGTAAAGTGACCCTAGGCCTATTGTAGCTCCTCCTAAAGTTTCATTGCATTTCAAGTTCCTTTGGTTGACAAAACGGAGTGATGACTTAGAGCAGTGGGACAGATAGATTTTCCAGAGTAGAGAGTGATAGATTAACTCGTGCTCATGATGATTGACACCCTCAAAGAGTCTCCATGCCCCATCCAAGTCGCTTCCCAAAGTATTGACCTCATGTTAGTGTCAGATAGCTATATTGCAGACGTCCGATTGTGACAACCCATTAACAGTGACATTGTTGTCGAGGACTAATCCTTAGGTGGTGAGTGACCTAGTCGTATTCTTATCCTTCTTTTTTGTAGATTTTGTTATCCATTCCATTTTCACCTTAGCAATCAAGTGCTACTTTCTTAGCTAACAAGAGCAAGGGAAAGAGCATTAAAAGGGACACCACTCATTTTTAAGCCATTGATTGTATTAAACCCCTTTGTATTACTGAGAAATCCCACAAAATCCAAAGCCATTGTAATATTATTGATTAATAACAAGTCTAAAGGGGTTGGGGGCCTCCAAGTTTGTAAGCATAAGCAGTTTTTAAGCTTTGTATTGAGTCCAAATAGCTAAGAATCCATTCTTTGAAGCTTGGCTAAGGAATAAAAGCCAACTTTTGTAACTAAAACCTAAGTTCTTGGATAATGAAAGTAAGCGTTTGCTGTAGAATCTCAACGTGAGTCTACTGTTTCTTCAATTCCTTGTGTCTCTCTTGTACGATGTTGCATTGCTATTCTAAGCATACCAACGCGTTCGCAAAGGTGAAAGCTCTTCCATTTAACGTAATTTTCTTGTGCTAAAAGTGTGTTTCTAATCGTGTTGTCTACGAGCTATTTTTTTTCCTACGCTTAACACATGCACGAAAAGTGGTTTTTGACCTCAAGAATAGGTAGAGCACGTCTAGAGGAATCCGTAGAGTGCTTCGGGTGCCGAAAGCAGCTGACCTAAAATAGGTTGCTTATCTTATGCGTGATTTTGTTCGAGCATAAAAAATGACATTTGAGTACATGAGAGCGTTAAGGATATTCTCCTCATGCAAGGTATTAAGTTTCATTGCATTTGTAGACTCATAACTATGCCAAATCATCAGATCAAACCTGCCATAAGAAAAGCAGCTTTTGATGTCTGACACAAATTTGAAACTGAGTTAGGTAGGAGCGACTTAAACTTGGGTTTTTCAAGAGATTAGCTATCTCTTGTAGCCTCCATGCACTAGTCGAGTCAGCTACGTCCCACGGATTGACAATTTTTATGTATGTTGTTCTTGCTTTGCTAGCATCAATATGGTGAGGCTTGGCAGCCGGCCAACATTCTGGTGTTGTTGCCAGGGATGAGGCAACCTAGACTAGAGAAAAACCCAAATCATTTACTTGAATTTCTCTAGTTTTTGCTAGAGTAATACATTTTTTGACTTTGTCACGGCTGAGAGGTGCTTGAGAGTAGAAATACTTGATAAGGAACTTGGGAGCTTTAGTTAGTAGGATGGACTAGGTAGAGGGTCCTTGAGACAAGCTAGTGGTTGATAAGGGCATCACCTAAGTAGAGAGTAGGGATTGCAGATTGAAGGCTGAACTATTTACTTTCAGTACTATTTTTTCATGTTCAGTAGGAGTAGGGTAAGTAGAAAACCAGCAAGATTGCTTTTGATTCTAAGGTGCATTGAAGAAAGCCAAAAAATTATCAGATCTATCTTAGGCGCACCAAAGATAGACAAGGAACTTTTGAGACTCAAACTGGCAAACTGGACTTACAAGGTGGTAGACCAACTTGAATAGACTACTCCTTTTGATGTTGAAAACAATTGGATCACTAAAACACTTGGTCAAGCCCAAAATTGAAGAAAAAACATAGACTTTAGAAAAAATCAACAAGGAAAAGTCAAATCAAGCTAAAACTTGAAACCACGGTGAGGATAAATCCTAAAACTTGTGGGAAAATCAATCTGTGAAGTAAAAACTGAAAAAAGTCAAAAACTGGTAGATTTTTATTAGGCGCGCCAAAGATAAAAATCTCTCTCGAGGTAATTTTGCCAAAATTTCAACTCACAAGGTCTATTTAGACCATAATACAACTCCTGAGCACGTTTGATCAAATTAGGAGCTGTGTAAGGGTAAAAAAACTAGGAAATTTAGAATACTAGGCTACAAGATCAAAAAGAGAGATTAAACATTGTTGAATTGTCCCAAACTTTGTAAAATTCATTGTACAAGCTTGAAATCACCTGTAGAAACCAACCCAAGTCACAGTTGTTAAAAGAAAGTTGAAATTGGGAAGCTTTATCTTAGGCACGCCGAAGATAAATCTCTCATTAGAAAAGTAATTTTGTCATTTTGACACCAAGATTGACTTTGACAAGCTGTGGAGACTCCATTTGTGATGAAAGTTGAATTAGACCCCACACATAGTTGCAGCCATCTTAGGCGCGCCTAAGTTAATACTGAGCAAATTTCCCATTTTTTGCATAAAGGATCCATCGAGCACTAGAAAAAGGATTTTTTGTATATTTTGTGACTTAGGATTGACAAATTGTGGAATCACATACGGCTTTAAGTGTTGATGTGCAGGGAATTGCGACTTTGTGAAGGATAAGAGAGAAAAAAGAAAAAGCAATGCAATTGAAATCAAAGGCAACCTTCCAAGTTTGAAGTATCACTTCAATTAACTTGTGTAAGTCCATATATAAACCTAAGATCTGGTAGAGTTTTGAAAAACGCAATTGACTTAGGAGAGAAATTCAATAGGAGTAGAGCGTCCACACAAGACAGCGTAAATAAAGGGAGATCATTAGAAACTATTGTGAAAGAAGTGTCAAACACTTACTCCGATTCAAGCTCAGGTATGTCTTCTTTTTCAACTCAATCAGGAACGGGGAACCTCTCTCAAGTTCAAGCACATCTTGACTTTCTTCAAGACCAACAAGTACAAATCCTAGATTTAAATGACCCAAATGAGGAGTTTGCAGTGAGGACAGATGATCATACCATTGATTTTGAAGAGGAGGTTAGGGCAAACAAACAAGAAAACCTTTATGTGGACCAAAATGGAGTACAGTATCGCAAGATACAAGACCCTGATTCTATGGATAAATGGGTATTAGAGGTTGATACTCTAATACCAGGTAAGTTTGTAAAAGAGGGACCTCCGATGCTAGAATTAGAAGGGTGAGTTAATAGATGATAAAACATTGAAACGCATCCCCACTGATAATCCAAGACTTGGAGTTTATTGCTAGGAAGAAAACAATATCATGGATTTGGTATGGCCTACCCATGCCAGATTAGGATAATTGACACCCTTGAAAATTGTGTACATTTTCAAGATCAAGGAAAAAAGATTAGCAAAACTTCTTGCTCATCTCTTTAGGGATTGTCACAACAAAAATTTTGTTATGATGACTCCAAAGGAGATTGAACAAACTAAGTATCAGGGATACTCAATCCGTGAATTGATTATGGGAATTGTACAGGAAACCGATCGAATGTGGATCCAAATGCTAGAACTTATGATACCATGGCCAATCAAAGAGGAACTACAACAAGGAGTACCCACCTCACTAATGCCAACAGGGAAAGAAAGGCAAAAATCATCTATAATAGGAGAGGAATGGGTGACATGAGGACTAGAAGAGGTCCACATGAGTCACACTTACCAAACAATTGGTTTGAGGGATTAATGGGAGAAACACTGGCTAGAAGGGAGAGAGCATGTATTGAACACAATCGTGGAGTCAGACCAGCAGATTTTCAAAAGTGGGTCAAAAATATAGCGGGTCAGGGGAGCCGTATGACCATTTAGCCAGCATCAGACAAGGTTTGAGAGGTGAGCGCATAACCAATTTCCATACACAGTTTGAGGGATTTGGAATGACCTTGGAGGGCAAAGGTTTGACTTGGTTCTAGACCATACCTTCTAGATCGATAACCATCTTTCCAACTTTGTCCATGATATTGGCACAAATCTATAGTTTCAAACAAAAACAAGGAAAAACTTTAATAGATAGTGAGGCGGTCCGAGGCGAGCAACAAGAGAGGCGGCCTCTAAACACCTTCAAGGCTCCCATCTACTCAATTGGGACTGGGGCAACCACAAGCAATGAAAAAAACAACAACCAACCCACAATCAAACAAGTGAAGAGGCACCACCTAGTTATGGGATGCGAACTAGGACGCAAGAGAGATTTTTTTATGACCAAGAGGAGGTGCAACAATACACACACAAACAATCTCACACCAAGACACACACCAAATGGTGCAAGAGATATCCAAATCAAAGAGAAGAGAGAGAGAGAGAGAGAGAGAGAGAGAGAGAGAGAGATGGAGTTTGTGCAAATACTTGATTGACAACTTGCAAGATAAGGTTGTTTACTATCACACTATCACAAAGCTTTTATAAACTAGACCAACAATTATTGAATGGTAAACACTGCTAGAGCACACGTACTATCTTAGGGTGTGGAAAACCTCTCACCACAAAACCCTCTTACAATGAACAAGAAGCTTGGCAATGAAAACACACTAATCACTTCATCAAACAAGCTCAAATGACAAAACTTAAAAGATACGAGTCACCTTGCATTCGTCAAACCACGTGGCACAAGTGAAAGGACAACAATTCTAGAACCAAGACACACCTTTGAAGCACCAAAACCTCAAATTGTTGAAAATGGAAGAGAATATACAATAGTGGTTTTGAGATTTTATAACTCACACTCTCTCAATTGCTATGTGTACCACCAAAACTTCTCTCACGCCAAGTGTGAAGCTCACAAGGTGATGACTACACCTACATCTCTCCTCGCGTATAGAGTGTTGGGGTGCTTTGTGAGATAGTGGAGATGATTTACAAGAAGGAGAGGGGCCTATTTAAAGGTTGGAGACCCCTCAATAAGATTACTAGAAATTCAATTTACAAGTTAATATAATCAAGATTATGAATTTTTTTTAAATATCAAAATATTGTGGGCCTTCTTTGTCTGCTTGAGTCATGGATGTGGGCTCAAGAGAAAGGAATTATTGATGGTAGATAGGGTGAAATTAGAGAGTTAAGAAAGAAGACACACACACACAGAGTTTTAACTATATATACATGTAGAAGTGAGGTGCCTTTTAGGGTTAGGTCAATGGATGTTTTGTGTTAGTAGGTTAGTGGTTAGTAATCACTAAAATGTGAATGATACATTTACAATGGATAAAATGAGTTAAAAGGTTGAAAGAGGATGGGTGAAAGAAGTGAGGGAATCATTTTCATGGTGAATCTTTGAAGAGATTGGACTCACCCTTGTGTAGATCCTCAGAAATGACCGTCGATCCTCTTTTTCTTATTCTCTTCTTACATCGTCGCCGCAAAGTTTGAACACCATGATGAAAGTGACGATGTTGGTTGATGAGAATCCCTTAGTTTTTAAAGATTAATCATGGTTTTACATGCTGAATTTTATGTATATGGAGAAGAGGTAAGAAGGAATTGTGATCTAGAGGTAATAGAGAGAGGCATAGAGATGGTGTATGTACATGTAGCGTGTATATGAGACCTAATGGAGGTAAGAGGGGTGGTTAATGGTCAAGAGGGTGACAAAAACCATGGAAGGTGCAGGTTTGAGTGAGGGATAGAGAGGAATGAGTGAGTGGGTGTGTGTGTGTGTGTGTGTGTGTGTGTGTGTGTGTGTGTGTGTGTGTGTGTGTGTGTGTGTGTGTGTGTGTGTGTGTGTGACAAAAACCATGGAAGGTGCAGGTTTGAGTGAGGGATAGAGAGGAATGAGTGAATGTGTGTGAGGGACAAAAACCATGGAAGGTGAGGGTGACAAAAACCATGGAAGGTGCAGGTTTGAGTGAGGGATAGAGAGGAATGTGTGTGTGTGTGTGTGTGTGTGTGTGTGTGTGTGTGTGTGTGTGTGTGTGTGTGTGTGTGTGTGTGTGTGTGTGTGTGTGTGTGTGTGTGTGAAAGTGTGAAGGAAAGTGAGAGAAGACTAGAGTGACTTGTGAAAAAAAGTGTGCGGATAAGGCTCCACCAAAAAACTCATATCTCATTGATGGTAGCTCCAAAAATTATGAAACAATTCGAGGCAATTATTCATCTTGTGGAACATATTTTATCTTTTGATGAAATTTTCAAATTTGGAGTGGAGGTGGATGCCAAAAGTCCCACCAAAACGCTTGTTTTCCTCACTGCAAACGTCTTCAGTGGCCCTCTCTTTTGTTGAATTTGCATAATCCTCCAAGAGTGAGCCCCTCCTTGCATGAGACCATGACCTGATAGATTCCTAAAAATTTGAAAACATGCATGGATGTGGATTGTTCACAAATATGATACATGGATATGATGGAAAAAAATAGGTTAGTCTACAAACGATTCATGGAATCTAGAATAGTGTCAGATGTATATAAATATAAAAATGAAACAAAATATATATGAAAATTTAGGGAATAAAATGACAAGGACCTCATTTGTTTCTATTGATGTAGGACTATTTACAAGAAGTAAAGAAAAATGCATGTAAAAAAATGATAATTTAGTAAAAGGGAATGACTGAGTGAAAGGTATTTTATGAATTTTTTTTCGGAGTGGGTTCACATCAAGATTTAGAGAAGCTTGTATGAAAATATTTATTTATATAATAAAGAGTATGCACATTGGTAAGAAAATTGTGGTAATGGTGGGTTAATGTACATAGAAGACTTAGGCAAATAATGCACACCTAGGTAAAAATATTTGAATAGATATCAAAATAACTATAATAAAAATCCCTATATTTAGGCCCTCCATAAAATGAAATATTGACATACAAATGGGTCATAATATTTTATTTTATTTTATTGGTTAATCTAGCCAAGTGATTAGCTAGTTGACAGTTTTTTAGGAGATGTTGAAAAATTCCCCTAACTCACACACGCCTATGTACAACGAAAAGGTAGGGATAGCCACAGTGTTTGGGTGATTTTGGTAGAGTTAGGTAGCCTATGGAAAATATGGATAGCCAAAAAATGGCTATCAATAGTGTGAGTAGAATGAAACAGTACATAGAAAGATGCCTGGAGTTGGAGATTCCAACCGTGAAAAGACTAGTCTCACTATTTCTAGGGGGGCTATTAAACAAAGATTTGCATGCTATTTTGTATAGAAAAAACATGACTTGGGAAGCATGTAGTCTAGATGCAATTGACTTGAGTGATAATTGCAAGATCTTCAATGAGGAGAGCAAAGCTAAAGATATACAGAGCAAGCGAACCATACCCACTCTGCTAGCACAAGTAGGATCAGTTGATGCAGCCTTTGCCAGTGCTATAGAGGGCATGCTTATATGATGATGAACATGCTACTCCAGTCCCTATGGAGTTGATGTGTCAAGCACCCACTGATATAGCACTTGTTTACTTTATTGCAAACCAGGGAGCAAGACCACCTTGGTCAAGCCAATGCCTCAAACCAAAAAATGCAAATTATCATAAATGTGGAGCGGATGACCATTGGAAAAATGAATGTCCTGAACCAGATAAGAATGTGAAACCTATAGAGGCATATTGTGGAGCATGCAGATTCAAGGGTGACACTTTTCTGAAGATTGTCCTAGGAATCCAGCAAACAAAGGGAAAACTGCCATAAATATAGTTCAAGTAGTTCATCATAAGGGGAACTGATAATTCTTGTTCAAGTGGTGACTAGAGCACAAGCCAAGAAGAACAAACAGAAAAACGTTAATGGATCTAATAAATCTAGTAATTCCTCCAAAATCTTCAGGAAAGAAAGACACAAAAGATAATAACTAAAGAGGCAAAAACATTGAAAGAAGATTGAAGGGAAGATTCGAAAGGAAATAGAAGAAAAAATGCAGAATCTTTCACTAGATTTCAAGGAGCTCGAACCAAAATCAACTGGATCCTTTTTTATTGATAAAATTTACGAACCAATCAATGCAACTTTGCAAGCTTTCCAAGCTAGGTTAAAAGCCGGGCAAACGTTGGAAAACCAATGGAAAAACTATCCAACACTTGAAATGAAGAAGGTAAATTAGAAGCTTACAAAAACCTGGTGCAAATCACACAAACCCTGATGGAAAAATAGAATCCTTAGCAAGAAGTTATTGGAAAACCACAGAAGTTGAGACCAAAGCCATGAGAGAAAAAGCTCAAGAAAAGGGAGGGTCAAAAAATTGGGAAAACGATGAAACACAACCCTTCCAGTACAGTACAATGATGTAACGACCATGGCTATTAAGTTAGACAGTGGAGTAGGCATTGCCATAGCAACCAAAGATGTCTGGGAAGCTTGGGGAAAGCTAGCAATCAGGCAAACAAGAATAGAACTGCAATTGGTAGATGGACAATAGAGACACCAATGGGCCTACTAGAGAATGTGATAATCACCTCCTATGGGATTGACTACCAGCACAGTTTTGCCATTGTAGACTTTGGGAAGTCATTATAAAATCATCTTGGGAAGATCATTCATGAGAGAGATAGAATCAATCCACGATTGCGGCAATGATTATCTCTACCCGAAACAAGTAGGGGCAATTACTCGAGTGAACTTGAAGGACCATTCCTACAAGGATGTCCTGAGGACACCAATACAAGAATTGGACTCAAAGATTGGTTTAGAGACTAAATTGCCATCATGGATATATAAAAACACTCCAATTTGGATGTGTGGGCTTCTTAACTGGGTAGTTTACTAAGGGAAGACTCTGTTTTAGACAGAGAAGTGAATGATTTAGATTACATACCAAAAGCATTCCTTGAACATTTGTTCAAACCCTTTGAATGGACTCAGATCTTGGCCACAATGGATGTATGTGTTAATGAACCCACACCTATACACTTTTGTGATGAAGAGGGCTATGATATAGTCCCAATCCAAATGGTATCTATTAATATGATCAAGGAGCAACCGGTCTTCTCTAATCATTATTATGATGCTATGGATGAGTGGAAAGAGGAACCAATCACAACAGAGGAATTGGATTCTAAAAAAGAGCAGGTAAGCGCCAAACTTCTACGCAAAGGAGGGGAAGAATGATTTTTTGAGTTTCCAAACCAACATCGAAGTCGCCAACAAAGATATCGAAAGAAACAAGACAATAACTTAAGAAAGAAAACTACAGAACGGCCATTGGACACCAAAACTCAATTCTTAATGAAAGTGAACGCATTAAACTGCATAAAAGACAAGGTCGCTGGAAGGTATCCGAACGTAGAGCATCCAAAGAAACAAAACCAAACAAAACCAAAGTTGATCAAGCTTGATAAAACAAAAGGGAAAGAACCTTTGATGGCAAAAATGGAGTGTAAAGCAAAATACAAGGAACGAAAACGGACTTTGAAAGAAGTGTGGACCACAAAAATGGAATTGGATAGTGACAAATCAGGGAAAATTAGTGTTCCAACTTATTATAAGAAATACACTTTGTAAGATCGCAGGATCATTGTAGAGCAACCCTTGCGACAATCAACAGAACCGGGAAAAATCCTATGAAGGGCCGAAGAATGCCAAACAAATTGACATTGTAGAGCTTGGAGAAGAGCCAAAACCTGCATACATAGCTAAGGATATATGGCAAGAAGAAGAAGAGATTCCCATAAGAACATTAAATAAATATAGGGATGTTTTCATGGTCATACAAGGATCTCAAAGGGGTGGATCCTGCCATATGCCAGCACACTATCCCTATGAGAGATGATGCTAAGCCAAGCAGACAAAGACTATACACCTATAATGGCACCTTTGCCAAAAAAATCAAGGAAGAGATAGAGAAACTTAAGGAGGTTGAGCTTATCTATGGAATAGAACAGACTGATTGGGTATCATCCTACTTGAATTTGACTTCACAGTTGTGGTTCAAAAATCCACTAACACCAGTGGGAAAATCACCTGCCAAGACTCACCACTGGGGAAGCACCTAAAGGGGTCGATGATGACTTACCCGATGCATATCTATTCTCTATGGAAATGATTCCAAGATGGTCAAAAGATATTGTGTCCTTATTGACTATAGCACAAATAGATTCTCAAATACCAATTCCTATTACACCACAATTGTTGGCTAGAATATTTTCTCAAGATTGTATTGCAAAAACAAGGATGGAATCCTGCTCTTGTGCATTAATCCTAAGGAGCAAGAAGCCTATTTGAGCCAAGCTCATACCACAATCGTAGGACTACATTTTGCACAAAAATCAATCCCTACAAAGATTAAAATGATTGGGTTTTTAGTGGCCTACCTTGAAGAGAGATGTTCATCATTACGTGAATGATTGCTCTATATGTAAAGAAAAAGTTATCATACCCCATGTCACGTTATTCCACATTTCAATCACACCACAGTGGAGTAGATACCTGGTAAAATATCTGACTAAAAAAATATTCCCAAAAGACATGAGTAAAAGAAAAAAAAAAGAGCATTAGAAATTGAGGTAGCCAACTATAGAATGATTGGGAAGTAGCTCTATCAATGAGGGAAAGACCAACAGCTCAGATTGTGCACCAATGAAGAGGACCATCTTCCTATTTTGGAACAAGCTCGTGCAAGTCTAGCACGGGGTCATTTGTCTCATGAAACCATAGCCAAAGCCATATTTATGGCAGGCATTTGGTGGCCAAATCTGTTGATTGATGCGAAAGAATTTGTTTGACGATGTGATGCATGTCAACCAGCAAAAATACCAACAAGAATGGATAACATGCCACTACAACCTATGATGGGAGCATGCACATTTGCCAAATGGGGTATATACTTTGTGGGTCCAATAGAACCACCAGCTTACAAAACTCAATCACAATATATTATTGTGGCCACAGATTACTTAACCAAGTGGGCTAAGGCATGATTCACCAGGAAGAATGATGCTAGAACCATTGTTGCATTCCTGTACAAATACATATTCACTAGATACGAACTTCATATTGAGCTTGTGAGTGATCGTGGATCGCATTTCCTCAATGAGGTGATAGAATATCTACTAGATGAGTTCATGGTGATCCATAACAAATCCACACCCTATCATCCTCAAGCAAATGGTCAAGCAAAACATATGAAACAATTTATGATCTCTGTACTAACCACAATTGTTAGTTCAGGCACAAGGGACTGGGAAATTCTTCTTCCTTTTTCCTTGTGAGCTTATCAACTTTCCTTCAAAACAGCTTTGAGCACGACTCCATTTAATTTGGTCTATGGCATGGATACAATATTGCCAATGGAATTCTTATTACCCATAGTGAGAGTTGCCAACTGAGTTGGAATGGAAAGGGAACGAGTTGCCAGAATGGCTTGAGGACTTAGAACACCTAGATGAACAACGTTTAGCGGCCATTGCCCACATATATGCACAAAAACAAAGACAAAAATAGTTCTTTGACTCGCATTTGCTGACTAAATTTTCTAAACCAGGGGATTTAGTCCTAGTATATTGTTGAAACAACATATACTTAAGTTCAAGAAAAAAGGACATGGTCCTTTTGTCATTGAAGATGTTTCACCAAGTGGGACCATCAAGTTATCCACCTTAGATGGAGAAATCATGGAAAATTGGATTAGTGGATGTCAACTCCACAAATAAAACCTTCCCTTGACTAATGAACTTTTGTAGAGAATGCATACATCCAAGGAAAGAAAGTTTAAACGACAATAGGTTATTGAGGAGGCTCAAGAGGAGACACGCATTCAAGTTCTAAAACAAAAAGCTACAAGACAACTTGTTCTCCAAGTTCTACCACTCGGTACTCTATAAATTCAACCCTTAGGAGAGGATGAGGTCATCAATGTGAATGTGAACAAGGCTTACAAAGTCAAGGCTTTAGCAGATGCAGGAGCCCGAGTCAATGCGGACAGCTATTCTACTTATTGCAAAGCAACTATTCAACCACTTGAGTATTGCCCAAGGGCTGCAACAAGAGCGTCACTCCAACTTTAGGGAAAATCAACTTGAATATTATGGTTCATGAATTCTCATGGTTGTATACTTTCATATGTATAGCGAATGAACATATGAATGAGTACCTAATATTGGGTGTTCTTTGGATGAGAACCTATAAAGAAATTTAGGATTGGGATGCCAAAATTTTGGAACTTACACTCAAAGGAGGACAACTAAAAATATCATTTGCAGACAAGAAGGAGTAATGGTAAGAAACTCTTGGTGATTTCCAATCAAAAAATCATGACTCATCAGCCACAATTACAACTATTAATCCACTCATTACTTCTTCTACTCAGCTTATGCATGGAAACAGGCAAGTTTGGATACCCAAAAGTTGGCTCGTTGATCACAACTGCAGCAAATATGGGTTCCCAAAAGGTTGCTATACACCGCCAACAACCCTAAGGAAAAGCCATCGTATCCAACTTCTCAACAAAAGCCTACCGCTACTAAACATGAAATGGATATGACAACCAAAGAAGAAACGTACAGCTCAGAGCAGAAGACCAAGTGCCCAAAGTAGACAAGTCAAACTATGGGTACCAAAGACCCCATCGCAACTCAAGCCAAACTCACTTAGGTATAAATGGATACCTAAAGTCAAACCACACACCGTGATTAAAACCACTGTTTCCAGTCATCACACAACAAATAGTGTATATTGCACCATAAAAGAACAATCTCAATTGCTACAGGGCTTACTCTTCAAGAGAGTTCTATCACAACAGACCTCGCCACCATCAAAAACCCTTGAGTGCAATACTCAAGACGCACCTCTTGCACAACATAGTGTGTTTAATTGCATTGACATCAATAGCATTATAGGGCCAATCGAGGCCATGCATAGACACGACTTTATAACCTACACACTACACAACCAGGGTACTCTATCATCCCGGGGGATTGGAGCAAGGAGGGGGGGAGACAATCTGAATATGAACAGAAGCATATGAATCTCAAAGAGATAAGGGCAATGTTTTGAAGTAATTATGTGTTAACGTATGATATTTCTTAAACAAATTAGTCGATTTCTATAATAATGAGATAGATAGGGAATGCAATATGATAACCCCTAGGTGTGTTATATATTGTACATATCTACCAAAAGCCATGAAATAGTGCTATTTCTACTCATATTGTCTGTTTCTGGCCAAGGTCATTATGAAAATGGAGCAATCCAAAAAAATATGGCCAAATAATAAAATTAGAAGTGTTTTAGTATTTTTGAGTATAGAATGGAGTTTTTTGAGCAGCTTGGTTAGTTTTTCTTTAATTTTTTCTAATAAAAGCTAATAAGAGCCGAATAAATAAAAACTAATAAGCAAGAATGTCAAAATTGGATTTTGACTTCAAATGTCAAATCTCAAAGCTCAATGGAAAGACGAGAAAAATTTTGGGGCAATTTCGATCAAAAAAATTGGCGGTAGCCACTCCGACTCACTAATCATCTAGAACAAATTGCGACAAAAAGATCCATGGATATCAGTTTTCAAAAAAAATGATCCATGAGTACACTGTAAGGCCTAGTGATCTCATTGAGTAGGCATTGGATGGGGGTGTCGGAAACGTCCAGGTATGTATAGTCCTTTGGGCCATTTTCCCTCTCATTTTCATTCTAACTTTTAGAGAGAGAGCTCCAAGTTGTGGATTTTGACGATCTTCCACGCTCTCCTATGCCCTGTTTGTCGGCTCTTACTCACTCCAGCCAGGAGGGGTAAGTTCTTGATTGTTTCTAGAAGCATTTTGATTATCACATTGCCAATCACAAGGGATGTAGGGGGGCACGGCAACACAGGACAATCTGGGAACTTTCGGGATCGAAATCTCTAACATCGGCCACACCAGACATCCAAATTGCACCAAAAATTAACCATGGGCTCATCACTAGTAGGGAAGCACATTGCTATGCTCAAAGATGTGAAATATGTTAAAAAAGCTGACCTAGTATCTTTCGCGCACCGAAGATGGAGGACCCCGATCTTGACCAGATTTCATATATGTGTTGGGACCTTCATGTTAGGAAACTGTGGAGAATTAGGGATGCATTATAGTATCAATCATCAGTATAGGGTAAAATGACCATATTCTTACCACAAAGTGACATTTTGCACCACAATGCAAAATATTGATCCATTTGACCTCAAACTCAAAGGGCGCACTCTATACATTACATTGGACATTTACCAACCTTCAATGGGCATACATCTAGTGTTTAATGACTCCAAGTCAATCTCGGATCAAAAGGGGATTGTCAACCTCATTGGGACAACACCAAGTGCAAGAAACACAACCAAAGGCTTCAACCTTCATAATTAACCTAGTAGAAGCTATATGGGGCAAGATTAGGGTTACCCGCTTCAAAATTTTGAATCCCAGGCTCCTTTGGCAAACCACTATATAGACTCATCGAATGAGCAAACCCACTTAGCCAAATCAAAACCTTGACTAAACTTGTTGATAAACGTATTTATGTCTCTAAGATCACTTTGTGAGTGTGAGTTATTAATTGTTCCATGTATAGGGTTGCCTACATATATAGGGGTGCTACCAAGGGGGAGTACCATATGACGTCATGAGTTGGGTGAGATGTTCATACATGTTTTATGGTTTGTTTTGATAAAAGTTGATTTCAAGCATTGGATGTCCATAAACTTACATGGGGATATATGGTTAGTCAACGCGAACCGTAACGGCAAATATGAATAAGGTGGCTTTCTTTTTGTGTTATCGTTTGTTGCAGGAGTCTAATATGGGCAAATTGATGCGATAAGGTGTTAGTCTTACTATGGGGCTGAGCTCGATGCATTTGTTTGAGGTCAAATACTTTCGTTTGTGTGTTATACATGCACCTAAAAATGACAAAAAGTCATTTTTTGCATATATGTGATGATATGGTTTATGGTTGATCAAAGTGACGTGGCTGTTTTGCATCATGTTTATGTTTATGGAATGATGTCAAGTGATGTATGGAACCTCACGGATGGATGTGGACACCTCATGTGTATGCGTATTTTGCTTTCCACTCTTCAAGGTCAAAATTAGCTCTATGTGCTAAGGGGGTGAGATGCAGCCATAGTCCATCACTTATGCATGATTGGATATTATCAAAATTTCATTTTGATATCATTTTTAGTTTTTGTTTGGACTTCTTTTATGCATAAAAATTTCATGTCTTAAGGGCCATGTGTGTGGGCTTAGTTTGATTGCAGTGGATATGTCAAACTCAGTTCACGTCTTAAGGGCCATGTGTGTGGCCTCAGTTTGATTGCAGTGGATATGTCAAACTATAAGTAAGTTTAGAAAGGAATATGGTTTATGGTGAAGGGCCAAGATCCCTCATGGATTATGGTTATGATTTTGATTGTGGAAGCTGGTGTGGCTCTTGGATCTTCTTTTTTTGGATGGTTGTGCTACTAAAATGCTACTAAAATTTTTGCAGCCATGCTATATGCTAAAGTGGTTTTGCAGGATTGGATGTGCATCGCCCTAAGTTGGGTACAGTGCTCACCCATGTGATGTGATTGGATTATGGTTTATGAGTAGACGTGTAAGGGTAGAGACCCTGTACAGTCTGACTGCTTGGAAAAGATTGTCTATCCATATGGAAGATGCTATTGTGATTGGACTCATGTGTTATGTTTCTCATGGAAGCATCACTACAAGACTAGGATCTCCTACATCCCTTAGACTTAGACAAAAGGATCGATGACTTGGGGCTTTGCTGGATCGGGGGTGTTGCCTAGGTCTTCTTTTTTTGTTAAGCTCATCAACACAGTTAGTGCATCGGGGATTGAATGACCTACACGGCTGACACATGGGGAATCTTACCTTGCTTTTGCTTAAACACACAATGATGGACATCAAAGAGACGTGGTGCTTAAACTGGTAAGGTTGGTGTTGATACCCTACCACCTACTGGTATTTGGGATCCTTTTAGAGCTCGCGTTCATGGAGGGAGGCAAAGCGGCCTCAACTTATGTCTGGCTCAGGTGGGTTGGAGGTGTTCTGGCTCACTCTCAGTGAAGTGAAATTCTCTATGTCCATAGTAGAGCGGAAGTGGATAGGTGGACTAGTCGATCCCTACACAGTGTCCGGTGCTAGACATTTTATATTTTGATGTTATGGTATAGCCAAATTTTGTTATTGCCTTAATATATATGGTTCTATAAGAAAACATTGTGCCTTTGCATGTTGAGAAACTTTGTCATTTTAACCAAGCTCGTCCGAGCATTGTAGCCACCACTACGTCTTCATCATTTCCTTGCGTAGCCTCTGCTCACTGCCTACATGCCCTCCTTTTTTCCTTTGGTATATTTGGGTATTTGAGACCCTAGCATTAGGTTTTCAATAATGTTTTTTGTGTGTTTTTCTTGGATTTCAATAAATGGATTTTGTAGCTTGTGTTTGTTAACACTTAGCTTCAAGAAACTTGGCTTGCAAATAAAAGGAATCAAGGGGCCTCTACACAAAGTGGACGCTTGCTCCGGAATGCTCAAAAGAGCACAAATAGGTGAAATCCTTCCATGACATTGCTCTTTTGCTTATCTTTATACTTCTTGCTTACTTGGATTAAGTAAACTAGATTCTAAGCTATGGTTCCTTTCATTTTCAAAAGCTACACATACATGATATTTTCAACACTTTGCTTTTTTGTGAATACTAAACTCATTAGAAATTTGGTTTAATGTGTGCTAATCATGGGTAATTGACCTTGACCTTAGATTAATGTAGGATCATTTTTTGTTAGTCCTAGACTCTTAGTGATTGACTTAATACTCCACTCATTTCTAACATAACCTAAGGCTATGATTAGGCTTTTAGTCCATTTGCCACAAGTACTCTCATTATGGAAGAAATGAACAATGAAGCAAAAAACAAAAAGAGTAGCATAAATGCTACTAGATACATGAAAATGAAAGTTCTATGTTATGTTTGTGTCTTTGTAAGGCCTAGCCCCTTGTTGACACTTGGCAGGTGATGGGAACCACCTTGGATTGCTTGGTCAAGACCCTAAATCAATGCCCTGGGTTGATAGGGGTTAGCCGTCACCTTGGTAGGCTAGTAGGCTTTTGGAACACCTCCTTGAGGGTTCAAGGAGCTGAGAGTCTTAGCTTGACTTGCCTTGGGGTGGTTGCCCTGTGATGTTCTTTACATTTTTCTATCAAAAGCTTTAAAAAAATTCTTCTATGAGCTTCAAAAAGCTAAAGTGACAATGTACTAATAGATTAGGAGCTTCTTTGTGGCCATATATGTGATAGACGTGGATGCTTTATTAGATTGATCACATAGTTTTTAGGCTAGTAGGTTTATGAACTTGCATTAGCTTAGGGTCATAATTAATTGTTTGTGTTACATCATAAATCTAAAATTTTCAATGGTTTAATTGTCATGATAGTTTAGGTGTTTTTTTGCTTTATGTTGTTTAATTTTTGGCTATGATTGATCCATCTTTTAGAATCAAAAATTCACTTTGCATAATCTTTCATTGCACTTCATGTTTTATTAGTCTTTGTTAGCCTTTGATACTCATGACTTGTTTTATGTTTTGCATCTCAACATTCCTCCATGGACGTGCTTTCTACCATTTCACCGTGCTTTGCTTCAATGGCACACGAGGACGTGTGCCAAATTAGGAGGGAAGGAATGTTAGTAGCGGCTACCACATGCTACACCGATTATGCACCAAGCTAGGGATGTGCTATTGTGCACAATATTTCCTATTTATTGTATAAAGCCTTGGGCTCATTTAGGAGTTCCAAACTGTATAAGCTTAGTCCAAAGGGCTCAACTTTATCCCATAGTTGAAGGGCTTGAATCCCAAAACTATAAAAGAGCCCTATGATAAATGAGAAGTCATTCTTGGGTGAGCTCTCTTCTTTGTAGAGTGGATGGTCATGAGGCTGATGGGCTTTCCATGCCCATGTAGCTCTTGATTTTTAATAATCAATTGTAATTTCTTTCTTAATAGTTTTCTTTGTTTTGATTATGTGAAATACGATTGTACTAGTGTGATGTTAGATCTCTAATCCATTTTTGAATTAATCTCTTCTATCCACATCATTGGCCATGGTATGTGAAGGCTATGCCTTACTTCTCTTTCTCTCTCTCTCTCTACAAGGTGTGTAATTAGTGTGTGTGCATACGTAGTTGCATTGAGGGGATGAACCGAAATGGCCACACTAATGCAAAGTAGGTATGTTAATTGCATGCTTGTGTAGTTGTGTGATTAAGAGTTGTGATTAGGGTGATGGATGTGAGAGGTTAATTTCAATCACATGATTGTGTGCAAAGTGATTAGTAAGTAGGATTTTGTGGTTGATTAGAGGAAGCCCCTTCCATGGCTTCTCCGATGGGTAGAAGGATCCCTTGAATCCTCTATTTCAATGCATCTTATAACGCTTGTGCCTCCAAGCACTAGTCAGGTTGCCAATCCACGGATTGATAATTTTGTGTGGGTTGTGATTAGGCCGGTGCTACAACGCTGCCCTACACATCCATATTACACAAAGATTCTATATTTAGTAAACTTGGATAATCGCAAAGAGAAGTAAGAAAGACAAATCAAAGTCTTCCATGTTGAAGACAATGACCTCTATTTCAACAACCATATTTCCCAAATCACGGTGGGATCAAAATTTTAATACTACAAGAAACTCATGATATATCTATTGCAGGACATCCAAAATACACTAAAACTTAGGCTACTATAAGAAAAAATTTCTTTTGGCCAGGATTAAAGCGTCATGTGTTGAACTATGTTTCAATATGTTTGACATGTCAACATATTAAAGCTTAACGAGTTTAAGCTTCACCCTATTGATACACCACATATGAAACGGGAATGCATAGCCATGAATTACATTACATGACTTCCTAAATCTCTGGGATATGACTCTATTTTTGTGGTTGTTGATATGCTTACCAAAATGACCCATTTTTTTCCTGTCGAGACAACATTTATAACTAAGGATATAGCTCAAGTTTTCATTAAAGGTGTCTTTGTGTATCATGGCTTACCTCGCCGTATGATTTTGGATCGTGGTGCAAAGTTCACTTTATATTTTTGAAAAGCCTTGTTCACAGGAACCTAGTTGGCATTCTAGAACACCTTGTCAAATGGACAACATAACCTGAAGAAGATGCTACTTGCAAATGCGACGATGTAATCAGGCTAAATTATTCAGATTTCATGTCTAGGGGAGGACACCTCAAATTTTCCAAGTGTAGGAGGATGTAAGATCTTCAATTTTTGGGTCTCTTTTAAAAATAAGAAAAATAGCTCATAATATATGTCTCGTGAAATTTTGGTTTTGAATGCTTGTTTGGCAATGTTAGGTTCTAAAGTGAAAAGGAAGGTCGTTCCTATGTTTGGTAGATCAGACGGATGTTGTCGTGCTGTGACACGTACATAGTGGAAACGAATGCTACAAGATCTATCTTGCAACTTTTTAGATACATAAGTATATTTCCTATAATATACATATGCATATTTAAGTATAATAATAAGCTTTATATCTCATACTATTATTTATCTCAAGGATAACATCTGTTTTTTGCTTTGTTATTTTGTTAATTTTTGTTTTTCATCTCCAAGCCCAACCTATCCCTCCACGTCTTCTACCATTTCTACCTCTACTCCATATCCATCTCTCTTGTATCCTAATTGTTTCTCTTGAAGGCATTCAAGCAACAACGCTCTATCAACATCCTACTTGTGAAGAAATACTAGTGCACAAGCTACATCTCTCCCCACTACAGATAAATCTCTCCCCAAATTATCCTTATTGCCTATGGGCAAGAAAAAGGCTTGGGAGGGAAACTTCTCTTCTCTTGACTTCTCTCATATCTACATTTTTCACATACTGGAGTTATCCTAGATGAATAATACAAATGATGTGAATTTCTATTGCTTTCACTCTGTGCAATCTATTGCAATTAACGTATGGATTAGCCATAAAATACATTTTTAACAACGTATAGTGTTTCTCTTTGGCCTAGAAAGGATCAATGAAATACTTCTTTTATTGGATCCCATCATACTACCCCTTCTAGACTATAACTTTTCTTTTGACATAAGTGTAGTTATCTTGCTATGAACCAAGAGGATTTGTACACACAATTAATCCCGATCACTAGATAAAACATATCTACTATGGTAAGCACAAAATTAAAACTCCAAAGAAAATTTGTAGCATGTTTGGTCGAAAAATGTTGAACGACATTAACTCATCTATTGTAAGGTCTCTGACCCAATCACAACAGCACCCTTGTACCACGAAATGAATACAATGAAATAAGTTACTATTTTTAGCAGTTTTCCAGATTCTGTCAGTGCCATGATGTTTAGAATGTTATGAAGCTTCAAAATGTGAATTAAAATAATTTTTGTGAAAATTTTCCAAAAATAGTAAGTTTTTGGTCACCCGAACCGTCCAGTCTCGATCGTCTCGAAAATCTGCACCCGTATCCCGAATTTGAAAAAAATGTATTTTCGGACCCCGGGGGCTGCTAAATATGGCAGGTACTCGGGCCAGTACACCTTAGTTAGAGCTTTGTATGGCAATTTACGGCATCAAAATCCGATTCGTATGACCCGTTTTAGCCTAGAACCAACTTTCCTAAAAATTGTCCGGGGAGGCACCGGGGGCCCGGGACTGTGTGGGAACAGGTCCCAGGCCACTCCAGATCAGCTTTAGCAGCTAGGGGGCGCCCTCTTGCTTTGTGGGAGTCTTGGGAAAGCTGCCAAGCCTGCAACTCAGTCTCAGAACCAGTTAACCAAGCCAACCTGACACTTGGTGGGCAGAGAACTGGACTTTCCATGCTTAACTGGAGAAGCTCCCAGATGCATTTAGCAACCTAGATCGATTTTCAGCCTGTAGGAGCCTATTTAAAGACCTGCATACACACACACACACACACACACACACTTATGATCACACACACACACACAGTGCATACACACACACCCACACACATTGGGGAGGTGCTGCCGAATCACACACCTATTGAAGAAGAAGCTAGGAGGGAGGTGCTGCCGAATTTTCATCTCAAGAAGCTCGATTAGATCAGAAAATCGAGAAGATTACCAGCTCTTAATCACGGTAATAACAGTTTAATTAATGCCATCTGTGAATCTTTTTCTCTACCATCTAAATCCCTTGTCTATTATGCTTATTCCTAGTCAAAAATCTCTATGACTACTCTCTAAATTCTCCTTATTCGTACTCTATTATGTAATCATCATTCCATAGCTGAATTATCAGCCATTCTTCACTCTCGATTAATGATTGGAGCATAATTATCAGAATTTTCTCTCTCTAGATAGCATAGTAATTAGTCGGTAAGCTAGTATTTTTGCAGATTGAAGAGAATCACTATTGTAATTACTCATTAACATTGTAGCTTAATTGACTTCATTCTCTTATGCATTAAGACGTAATTAAGGAGAAATTAATCCGTCAATAAGTCTCTAAGAATTGGTTTTTCCTCACACATATGCATAGGGTAAATCTGCATCATCTAATTGCTAGGAAATAGTTTAATCATACTTAATCCAATTCTCTGGTAATTCCAATAGTGAAATCCTAATTATTCTTGATCATGTAGCCGAATAATTATCTTAGAGCCGGTTCCCATAGGATTATGTGCCATCCTGAATAATTGCTTTATGGAAGAAATCTAGACACTCATATAGGAGGGATTAACTGATGTCACTAATCTACCCATTGGACTGTTATGATGCTGTGAACCTTAGCTCTTTCCCCAAGCTAATCATTTAAAGTAGTGAGAAATGGCCCCGGTTAAGAGGACGCGCTTCGGTGGTGCCCATGATCGCGAAGCAGGAACGAGCAATGTCAACGGAAAGGGGAAGGCTCCCATGGACGAGCAAATACCGGCCATCTCACGGGCCATCGATGAAGAAATGGAAGAGGTAGGTCCCAATTTCTATTCAAGTTGTTTAATTAACATTGCATACGATTAGTTAGGAATGAACATATCCCCGAACATGTTGGAGAAATCCGACAGAAACCTCGGCATCGAATGCATAGTACATTTAAGTATAAAGTAGGAAAGAAATGATTGATGGGTATGCTGTTTGCAAGAGGAAAGAATGTTTGCTAGGGAAAATTTAGCTCGACATGTTCATTTTATTTCCAATGTTGAATCGGTCCCCCTACTGATCACAGGGGGCAGAGTTCCTCGTTAGGGCTCTTGAATCCACGACATGCTTTCTATGCGGTGGATACCCACGACTTGCTTTCTATGCGGTGGGAACCCACGTCTTGCTTTCTATGCGGTGGGAGTGTCCATGACGTGCTTTCTATGCGGTGGACATACCTAGTTGTATGGGTAGCTAGGCGACAACGGGAGGAGTGAACTCTCACTGGAGGGGGGATGTTGTACCTCCAGGACATTGGAATTTTTATGAATAAGTTTGAGTAGAATTTTTACTAGAATTCTGTCTTGGTGTTGTTTGCAATACTGGTTGAAGGGCTGTTTTAACGAACCATGTGATTCGGAATTAAACGAGGAATATTTATGTTGAACAACCTTTGTGGTAGTAATTAGGTCACACGAGGAAGTGTGAGTGTGGGGGTGGAAAGTGGGGGCTTGGCTCGGGTTGCCAAAGCCTACGAGATGGGTGGTCCCGATTGGTCGGGAACTGTTTGTCCCCATAGTGCTTACTCGATATTAGTAATGCTCATTGCCCCTAGAGTGGGGAATTCTCGAGAGTACGTGCCTCTAAAACATGGGGAAAAAGGCACTCGAGGCTTCTCTCCTCTTGGAAGGTGGGTCTTAGGATCGCTAGATTGTTAAGTACACTTCCCCTGCGAGGTGGAGCTAGATCTTGTTGCTAGTAGGCTCGAACTCGACTCACTTTGTGATGAGAGATCGTCCGCTACTTGAACCCTGAACCATTTTGTTTGCTTCCGCTATAGATCTAGTGGCCACCAGGTTTACCATCAGATCCGTTGTTTGATACGACGGGGTGGGGACCTCACATCTATTAACCCTTTCATATTACCCATGACACGATACAACCATAGCCTTGATGTTTTCATCTTTGTGTTGTTTTGATATGCTCTTTTGTGTTCTTTCTTTGTGTGTGTGAGTGCAAGAGAGAAAGAGTAAGGCTTCTTTGATTGAACTTCCTTCCAAACCCTAGATTTCATGGCATCTATGATATAACTCCTTTATATAGTTTTTGGAGTTCTCTACAAACTCTCATAGCCAAAATCCCAGTGCTTTCTTGGGAAGACCACAAACTTCTCGACATAATTTTGGTGAACCCGACGTGAATCTTCCAAGGTGAGAGTTTGTGGGTAACCATGGGTGATCATGTGGAGCAACATGGTATGCATCTTGACCCAGCAACAATTCAAATGTTTCAAGCATTTGCAATGTTCATGCAACAACAACATGCCACTGAAAGAAGGGAGATTTCAACAACCAAAGCCATACAAGTGGTCGTCAACAAAATGGATCAGTTCAATGGCAAAGATGTAACCAAGTACTTGTGCAAGTATGTGAAGGAGATGGAGTTGCATCGCATGTCAAAAGGTGAGATGATTCAAAGCTTTGAGCTAGTTGTTGCTTTAGAAATTAGGGAACATATTAGGGCAATTAAAGATGGGCGTGGGAGAAACTCGGAAGAACTCAAAGAGCTTTAAAGGAGGAATATTTCATGGAGGACTCTGAGAGAGTGACGAAAAGTACATTCTTAGAATGGGTAGTCAAGCCATAGCAAGAAGGACTATCACAACAGAGCTACTTAGGGAATTTGAGCGGCGCTATGCACAACTCACCAGGACAAAAAAGGCCACACTAGATGCAAAAAAGACAGATCTTTTCCTACAAGCTGCAGGTAAAGAGTTTCAAGAAAATTTGGAGCTTCTTCTTTAAGATAAAGATGTTGAGCAAGGACTAAAAACTGACTGGAATGAGGTTGAAGGTGTTGTCTCACTGCTTGCCAAACGACAAAGAAGAAGGGACAAGATGGTAGTAAACACTGCAAGTCCTTCCGCCTCAACTTATGACAAAATGGTAAAGCCTACTTTTATAGCTCCTAAGTTTGATGAGTCTATGCTAGATGAGCTTGTGAAGGGAAAGTGTGACTTGAAGGTGAAGCTTGCAAATCTTGAAGAAAAATACCAACCATTAGAGCCACTTTCTGGGCTAACACAATAGCCCAAAGAAGGGTTTGTTAATAGATGTATTTGGTGTGATAGTACAGACCATGTAAGAAGGAATTGTGATACTTTTAGTGATGCTTTGACAAAAGATGTTGTCTTTTTTAAGGATGGTAAATTCCACTTAAGAGAGACAGGTATCCCCTTGAGAACTAACTTTGGGAAGGGGGGATGCAAACCTTAGCTAAAGATATGGCAACTAACCATGCCACCTCTTCAGTTGAGGCAGCTACTTATGGAGTAAAAATTGAGCATCTTAGTGATGAAGAGGTGAGTGATCATCATGGTCGACTTTGGCCAAATGTCATGGAATTAGCTAAAAAGGGAAAGCTTACAAAAGAGATTCTACATGAAGCAAGTGATTGTTGACCGCTAGGTCAACAACACAACATAACTCAAGTTTTGTACCAAAGTCTTATCTTTTGCGAGTTATGAAATGCTGCGGATTATGGCTATAAACATCATTTGTAATGAGTAGTTATTCTAGTTTCAGAAGCCGGGGTGCAATGGCACTTCCAGATTGTAAATACAAATCCATTTGACCCTTTCAACCCCATTTTTGGTTAAACCTAAGGTAGCCTTAGTATATAAGGTACCTAGGTCATTTTGTAAAAAAAGACTTTTATCATAATCAAAACTTTAGCGTTGTCGTCTACTGTGTGTGAGAGAGAAAGAGAGTGAGCGTGAGCTTCATCCTCTCACTACGTCCGGCTCGCTCAACACATTTGAGATCCGACTGCACCATTATTGTAGGCTCTAGGAGAGCTACACGACAACGCCAAGCATTCCACACGAGACGAAGCGCACACGCCGACGCATCTACGAGCTATTTGTGGCCGTAAGTGTATCAAACAATGACTGTTTTTTGCGTGCTAGTAGTCTATAGAATCGTGGCGACATAAGCTACGCATAGGCACTCATAAATTTCAGTTTCGGGCACTTTCAAAATTCGGCTCTGTCATCCTACGCGTTTTCCGCAGATGGGTTTAGAGTGAGGGTTTTGAGTGTAGAAGCTTAGGGACAGGTGTATCCTAGTGAGGGGATGGTGTTTCTTAAGTTTCGTATGAATATGGCATGATTAGGTGAGTTACCTTCCGTATGTGTGTATGTGGCTAGGTGGTGTAGTTGAGGGTAGTGAGGTTCTTGATTGTGGTTTAGTTGGCCTTCCAGAGTGTTGTATGTGTAGGATGGTCTCAGCCTGACAAGCTCAAGAGATTTCCTTCGTGTGCCTATCGTGTCATCTGTGTCCTCGATTGACATTATATTGATCTAGGTAGTGTTTGCATGCACTTCATGGGTGTGTGAGTCGCTCTCCCGTCCAACATTGGCACCGTTGCCGGGGACACAAGGACCTAAGTAGGTTTCCTACTAACACTCGTGTGATGGTTGCTTGATTTAGTTTCAGCTAAAGAAAGCGTTTTTCTTAAGTGGATCCGGAAGAGGATATTCCGCGATCAAGTGGATAGCCAGGAAGCGTGTGTTTTGCCGAGGGTCTGCGACTAGATAGGTTTAGTTAGGATCTGTGGATTAGAGTAGTTGTTGCTGGTTGAGTGATTTGTGAGGTGATAAAAGCGTTTACTAGTCCGTGTGTGGCAGTGAAGCGTTTTTCTACTCATAGATGCAAAACCCCATATGATTTGTAGGAGTAGCTTTAGGTAAGTGATCCGATTCTGATCTAGAGCTATTCAACATTGAATTATTTGCTAAAGTGCTTGATTGCATTTGAAATCACGGAAAAGTGTGTTTTTGAGGGTAAAAATGCATTAAACAAGCTTTTGTTGATATTTTTGCATGACTGACTGATGTTGTGCATATAAAAGAGCATTTGCAAGGGTTCTTTGAAGAAAACCTGCAATTCTGTAAACATAGACATCCTACGCGTAGGATGTCTCAAGGGGGTTCTGGAGACCAAATTTGAAAATTCTGACTCTACCAGTGTGTTCAGAAGGGGGGTTTTACCCTAAGTATACATTGAAACTAGAGTTTTGACCAACTCTTGACACCCAAAAGACCAAAGACGGAGTGTCAAAAACGCGAAAACAAGAAACTTAAGATTCTGAGCACAATTTTGCATAAAAACTGCTAGGAATGCTTGAGAAGTAGTGCTCAAGACTTGGGGAGGCGTGTGGATGATTTGTGCCAAAAATTTCATCAGTAGACATCCTACGCGTAGGATGTCTCCAGGGCACTTTTGGCAGGGAATTTGGGGAAACTGAGGTTACCAGTGGGTTCAGAGGGTAGTTTTACCCTATTTTCATATTGACTTGGGTATTTTTCCCTATTTTTGTTGACCAAAAGCCAAAAGACGGAGTCAGAAAATGTAAAATTTCAGAAAAGGCTTAAATTGAGGATGTTTTGCATGTTTTTGCAATTGTGAAGCATACTTGCACTTGCTGAGAGCATAAGGAAGCATCAGGGATACTTCAGTCTCAGAAAATCAGCAGTAGACATCCTACGTGTAGGATGTCTACAGGGTGATCTGGTGGAAATTTTGAAATTCTAAGTTGACCAGTGTGTTTAGAAGGTAGGTTTTACCCTATTTTCACCTAGAAAGTGAAAATTTGACCATATCTTGACAGGATAAGACCAAAAGACGAAAATTGTCAGACATCCTACCCAAATTGTGCCCAAGGAATAATTTTTGAGACCAAACCATAGGATGGCTTCATGTGCATATTATACATGATGTTTTGAGTGCATGTGAGAGTTTTCAGCTCATTTGGGTGAGAAAATTGGGTTTTAAGCAGACTTTAGTATTTTTGACTGAAAAAGGCAAGAATAGCTAGTTTTGGGGTCTTTTGACATCCAAACTCAAATCTAAGCATAGCATTGGGTTGCTGACATCAAGGGGAAGTTGTGGGACAAGTCTGGAGTCAAACAGGCCAAAAAGACATCCTACGCGTAGTATGTCTTCTGTGTGATTTTGGACTCTAAACACAATTCTGAGCATACCACTGTGATCAGCACCTTAAGGAGAGTCTGCGGTTAAAATTTGGGTTCATTCTGAGCAAAAAGACATCCTACGCGTAGGATGTCTATTGCATGATTTTGATACCAAAATTCTACTATGAACATACCATGCTGTTGTATAGCCTTAGGCAAGCCTCCTAGTCAAATTTGGTCCAATTTGGAGTTGATTTGACTGGTGAATTCATCAGAACAGACATTAGGCTTCTGAAGCAGATTCTTAATCATTTGACCAACCTATAGGTGTCAGAATCAAAAAGTAAAAATAGATGTGAGTTTAGCACATCAAGGGGAAGCTACAGTGCAAGTTTGAGCTGAAACAGAGCAAAAAGACATCCTACGCGTAGTATGTCTCCAGCTTGATTTAGGGCTCCAAACCAACCTATGAGCACACCGCTGTGATTAGCACATCAAGGAGAAGCTGGGGTGAAAATTTCAAGTCATTCTGAGCAAAAAGACATCCTATGCATAGGATGTCTCAAGGACATTTTTAGGTCCAAATGAAATTCTGAGCATACCATTGTGTTTCTGGACTTAAGGGGAGTCTCTGGACCAAATTTTGTTAAATTCTGAGCATATAGATATCCTACGCGTAGTATGTCTCTAGGCCAGTTTTAGGGTCCAGCTGTACCTTTGACCATACAGAAGGGTTCACAGTCTCACAGAGATCCCAAATCCTCTTTTAAAATTGAATTTGGACTCATTTTGACCAGTCTAATCTGCATTTCACTTTTTTGGCCATAACTTTCACAAACGGTATCGGATCGGAAAAGTTTTTATATCAAAACGTAGCCTGAGAGTGGCTCTACAGATCTTAGAGCAAAACTTGAACTACCATTTAGTTCAACTTTGAAAAAAACATTGTTTGAGGCCTCAAAATTCATCCGCAAGTCAGGGGTGGCTAAAAGCGATAATTTACGAGAATTGTGACGAAACGATTGCGGTTTTGGACATAGTTCCGACTTTTCCCTAACCAAAGCACTTGAACACAGTGGACTAAGTCTACTTGAACCAAGAAAAAGCTCTTAAGCCCAGAAATCATGTCTACCCTAGATTCAAACACAGCTTACACAAGCTTGGAGATCCCGACGATAGAGGAATATCCTCCCATAATGGATCTTCCAAACTTGCAATTGATAAAGACCCATCTTGTTGAGAGAGTTTGGATGATTGGTCATGAGAGTGAAGGACTATATAGATACATTGACGACAATGAGGTCAATCTTTATAGGTGCTCAGATCCATACCTAGAAGAGATAACGGATTACAAGCTCTTATATGTCTACACATACGGAGTCGACTGTCAATGGAGATCTATAGTTGTCGACAAGTACGGACGAGAATACAGAGTTGTAGAAAGCACAAATCCACAGACTGTACTAGAAAGAGGTGGATATTTGGTCAATGAAGGACCACAAATGCCTCCACCAAACACGAGAATTCCTATAGGAATTCCAAGAAGAGAGCCACCAGGATTCCCTTCAAGAGCGATAACGAGAGAAGGATTGGGAGAGTCTCTGGTTAGACTTGTAGACAATCGATGAGTTAGACCATCCCAAGTCCAGAAATGGATAAACAGAAAATACTCCGGAGATAAAGATCCGAGAGATCACGTAACGGCTTTTAGAAGAGTGATTAGAGCAGAAGAAGTTTCAGATTTTGCGACACAGTTTGCGGGATTTGGATTGACTCTAGAAGATGATGCAACTACATGGTTCGACTCGGTGGAAAAATGGGATTTTGAGACCCTAGATGAGCTGTTTGAGGAGTTTATTGAAGAATTCTCGCCAAAAGGCATTGCTCACAACACGGTCTCGCAAATCCATAGATTCAAACAGAAAGAGGATGAATCAGTACGCAAAGCATCATTACGACTCAAGAGATATGTTAAGCTCTGTTCGAGAGCGGAATTACCTATGCAAGCATGACTGATGCTGATCTTTATCCAGGGAATGATAGATGAGGTCCTTTAGAAGGATCTGCATATGATAAGGAGTATGACGCTAAATGAGTTGATCAAAGAAGCTCTTTATCTAGTGGATAACTGTGAGGCATACAAAGAGAAGGACTTAAAGAGTCAAGGAGATGACACATCCTTTCAGCACAGTGTTTCACAGATAAGTGAGCCCATTGCCAAGCCAACGGCACCTATTGAAGAAGAGTTTATCGAGGACTTGGTCAAGAGGTTGATTCCTCTTGTAAGGTTTGATTCGGGAGAGCCGAAGTGGTGTGAAATTGAGAGAAAATGGACGAACCATACGGGGGAAGAGTGCTATTATAGCATGGAAAATTCTAGGGAGGGGTATGTACAACCTGTTCCAGAAGCGCCTACTCCACCTAGATACATTACGGGGAATGCGCCAGGACCAGTAGGGGTTTTAAGGCCACAGCTTGTCTTAGGACAACAACCTCCGCTGCCAGGTGCTAGAATGCCGGTAGACATGAGATACATGCCAATGATGGAAGCAACAAATAAACCAACGCCAGTACCAGCTACAATGTGGTATAGCAACCAAAGTGAGTACTACCCTTCGGAGCAACAAAATGTGAGAGAAACACATGGAGTGGTGAGGCCGGTACAACCTCCACCTCCTGGGTTTCAGTCGAAAGAAAGAAGGTATGAAATGGACGAAAGGACATTGCGATTCATTGCAAATATCGGCTTATCTAGGTCAAAGCTTGCTTATAGCCAAGAGGAAATGCTAAAAGAATCTCCTCAACCAGAGACAGATTGTCACAAAAGTCGTGACAACCACTTGGTCAAACAATGTCCTCATACGGAGATCACTGAAGTAAATGCCTATTGTCTTGAGTGTGGCATCACTCACTTGATCCCCGATTGCCCAAAAAAACCAAACCAAATCAATAAAATCACGACAAATGTATCAGGGATTGTTCAGCTCCCTAGTAGCTCAGAAAATGAAAATGTTGTACCAGTTCAAATGGATACGAGAGCACAAGCTCAAAAGAAAGCTGATGCGAATCCTGAGACAAAGAACACGGAAAGTGACATGAGTCCAAAGACAGATGATGGACCAAAGACAGACAGTCACAAAACCAAGAGCAAACGAAATAGTTGGAAAGCTAGAAAGATTAGGATGAAAGCACGCAGGGAACGAGAGCAAAAATCCCTAGCTGAGAAGCTTACCGAAGCCGAGGAGAAGATAAAACAACATGAGGAAAAGGAGGAACCTCCTCTTACATAGATGGGTAAAACTCTAGAAGAACCATCCACGGATGAGAAACCGAGAAGTGCTAGTTCAGGAGGATCTGTGTTGGCAGAGAAGGTTAATGAGACATTAGATGCCCTCTTGAAAGCCTATGATGCGAGGCTCAAAAACAACCAAACCCAAGAACAAAGGTGGATGACATATCCCTATGCGGAACTAGAAAAGCACAGGTTTGAAATGTGCCAGAAAATGATTCAAACAGCCCAAGCTTTACTAGAACCACCGGTTGCAAAACCTGAGTATGTGATCCGTGTCATGCCTACACAAGTAATCCCACCAAACCAGGAACTAAACGAGCCAGATTCTAGTCATAAGCACAGACCAAACCTCAGAGAACCAGCATTAGAACCAAGGATAGTACTGAATACCACGGATAACTCTTTCAAGGGATTTCACCAAGCTATACCTGAGGATTGTAAAGAGATATATGGTCTTGATGAATTGTGGAAACAAGTCAGAGAGGCCAATGAAGCCGATGACCTAAGAAGACGAGTAGACAAGACTGGTGATGAACGAGGAGTGTTTCTACCACCAATAGAGGAATTTGAGTCAAATGAATCTAAACGTGCGATCGTATTGGGGAGACAAAGGATCTGTACAATCTATGGATAGTCAACCGCATTCGCTAAGAACACTACCGTCCTACATGGGAGAGTACGAGACCAAGTCATATGTGGTTGCAGTCTCCCAACAAGGCCATTGATTGAAAGGGGCTAGTAGATATTCTATCTACCCCAGTCACCTGTACAATAATGTTAGCCGAGTTTCTCAGAATAAGACCAAACATGTGGGCTAATGTGGGTAAATGTCTAGAGAAATTTGGTGTAAAAACCCCAATGACTCAAATCGAGGAAGGCATCAAAGAGCTTGAAATGCCTCAACTAAATGCTAGGCCAGTGCCATTAAACAAGGTAGGCGAGTATTACGAGGGAGAAGATGGAAAAACCACCCTTCCTTTGGAATTCAATGGTGTAAAAACCATGGCAATCCTTGACAGTGGAGCTAGTGTGGCCATTGTAACCAAAGAGGTTTGGAAAAAATGGGGAAAACTTGCCTAGAGATCCACACAAATGACCCTGCAGCTTGCAGACGGACACAAGGAAAAGCCCATAGGACTGCTAGAAAAAGTACTTGTTACTTCTTGTGGCATTGAATATGAACACACTTTTTTTGTTGTTGACTTTGGCAAGAAGAACAACTATGACATCATTCTGGGAAGACCATTCATGCGACAATTGAAAATGGTCCAAGATTGTGGTTATGACCATATATACCTGAGACATATGGAAACCATAACAAAGGTAAAGTTGAGGGACCATAGCTATAGGGATGTGACAAGAACACCGGTTGAGGAGTTTGATTCCGCCACATTAGCAGGATCAGAACTTCCAGCTTGGTTAGGTAAGCCTAAAGAACTGTGGATGTGTGGAGCTTCACAATGTGGTAACTTGAAACGTGAGGAATGTATCCTAGAGCGGGTTATAGAGGATATGGACTATATCCCAGAACCATTTCCTGAAGAAGAGTTACAGCCTTTTGGATGGGAACACATCTTGGCTACTCTAGACGTGTGTGCCATGGAGGATGCTCCCACAACAAAGTTTTGTGATGAAAATGGCTATGATGTCATTCCTTATTTTGCAGTGAGTGTAATCCAGGAAAACGAAGAGATCCAGACATCAACAAGCTCTCAAGATAAGGAGCAAACAAAGAAATCTGGAGAATCAAAAGATGAAGAAGACGACGAGTTCTATGACTCTGTAGAACACTTCGAGCTTCAAGAAGATCAACGACCACCCAAGAATCAATGTCATCGTTACACGAATAAAGTGCATCAAAAGTGGATTCCAAAGTCCTTGGTGAAGACACAGCCACCACAAGCATCCTCATACATGGCTCCTAATAAGGATGCAAAGACTCATCTAGGAGGAATACGACCAGAGCAATGAGCTAACACTGCTCTAATCAATGGGCTAGAAAAGTCCTCCAAGAAACTACCACCCACGAGCAAACAGACAGTAACTTTCCACTACCAGCCAAAAAATCAAAGGAAAGTACAAGAAGTCAACCTTGCTGAGGATAGTAGCGATAGTGATGAATCTTACGACATCCCCTATCATCAACTCAGGCCATCACTATCACCAACCCCTTCAGCAACAACCATGACAGGTCAAAAGAACAGGACAACAAGTCAAAGCCAAAAAGCTCGACAAATTTGGATACCAAAAAGCCAGATTGGCCAAAAACAGATATGGATCAAGAAGACAAAGATCTCTAATGAAAAATCACAAGATCCAACACCAAAAAAAAATCAAGGAAAGCGTGCACGAACGGGTAAGAATATCACAAAATTGCAAGCTTTCACAACTTAGGTTTGGGCTCCAAAGAAGTTGATTCAAGCACACAAAAGTCGGGAATTCATTTGGATTCCAAAACAACCACAGTATCAACTTTCAAAGCCTGAATCCCATCCCCAACCAAGCGTACAAGGGCTGAAGCAAAGACCACTGTTGACTCACACAACAAAAAGGTGGATCCCAAAGAAGTCTCTTCAAACACAAACGAAGCACGGGCAAGTATGGGTTCCCAAATGAGAGTCAGCAACAAAACAGCCAATGATCGCAAAGAAATGGGTCCCAAAGAAGAACAACAAAACTGTTGTCAGTGCATCGCCGCTTGAATTCTTACAATTCTTCCTACGATTACAGTATAGTTAGAAGAGAGCAAGTCGCTTCAATCAAGCAACGATACAGGAGCTTAAAAGACCATTACATTGCTTAGAATAGGAAGCCTCGCAAACAAATGCCAATAAGCAAATTTCTTATACCCACATCTTGCACAACATAAATCTTTTCCATGCATTGATTGTGTATGCATAATAGGGCTACATTACAAGGCCTGCATAGGCACAACTTTTAATTTCCCAAGCACAACACATACCCTTTGCGATACCCTGTCGTAAAGGATGACTCCAAATAGGAAGGGGGGAGGCATTCTGAATGCGGACCTAACATTATGACTATTAGAGGGCAATGTTTTGTGAGAGGCATTGAATTTTTGTGTTTTATTGTGATAATTTTTTGAAGAAATTTAGAGTATATGCCCTCATAGTAGTGTTACAGAGGAGTATGGGGACAAAATCCATATATGAGCCCCTAGGGACATGTGTATAGTGTACATAGCATTTAGATTTCTATTTGAATGATTTTTCTTTTGTTTAGTTGTTTTAAGATTTTCTTTGTTTATTATTAAGAAAAAATAAAAGAATCCATAATCCACATGAAGAAAAGACTGACGAGAGGCCTGAGCACTACAAAGAGAAGAAGGTACAGGGAAACGATGAAACTTCACGAAGTATGTCTCGGCAGCCACTACAACAGCCGAAGAACTTGTCACAAAGCAGTGTCAACATGAGACCGACAAGTCATAAAAGTCAGAGTCGAGTAGCTAAGCCACAAAATGAGTGAGGTGTTAGTCCCAAAGCTTCAAATAATATTCTCTGTGGTCTAAGCGTCTTAGCTATTCTAGGTACTGCTCAAGCTGGAAGAGTTGATCATATTTACGTTGTGTCGCTCATGCTAGTATAGGTGAGCAAAAGAGTCGAAGTATAAGTACTTAAGTCTGGTGAAGTGAAGGAGAAGATCCAAAAGACACTCACGTACTGAACACAGTGAGATACGAGTGGAGAAACTTCTACATCGAAAACCCTTCTTGGAAAGGTGGAAGCTATTGAGACATGTTTTGATGTCACATGTGCTACATTTATTCCTCGAAACACCCATCATCTCCTTCTTTCACATTGCATGCTTTTGTTGACAAATTTCTCATATGCATATAGAGTGTCCCATAATTGGCACTTGCATCAGGCACTCTTTCCGTGTTTCACCCAAGCACTCACCTTTCATGAACATGTACTTCTGGTTCAACTGCTCAACTCCAATAAGAGCGTATACCAAAGTCATTTTTTTCCCACCGGGTTTTTTCCCTTTGGTCATCTAGGTTTTAGACCCTAAATATCCCCATCCTCTTGTACATATTCCTTATACATCAACAATAAGTAAATGCTACTCAAATCAATTGACAAATGAATTGGAGCACCAATTGCAGATCATAGCATACTTCTCCTCAATGGCGAGTCGAACAAATGGCCTACAATGACAAAGCTGCAGACAACACAAACAACATAACTCAAGAACAAAGAAATCCTCAATGACAAAGAGCAGACATAAGGGTAATCAGAGGATCTCAAAATCTTATCCTTGATAATGCGCATCGAATGCTCGGTAGGTTTTTGAACCTCAAATTAGAATAATTAAGTCCTGGATTCGGCCTGACTGACAGACTTTGCATTGGAGTGAAACTTGGCCTAAAGAAGTTAAGGGTTTAGCCATATAATTACTACAAAATCCTTACAAAGTTTTCATTGGCTCACAAGATCAGAAAGCCAATCACTCAATTCTACAGATTGTAGAAGTTGTTTTTGAGAATCACAAATACTCCGAATTCACATATTTGTTGGAGCAAATGATGGATGGAGCTTTCTCTATCCATGATGATAAGAGTCAAGTTAAACGACATTGAGTTCTTTTTGAATTTAGATCTGGCAGTAGACCTATAATGACAGAAACAGATGCTGCAGCTCAGAGCGTGGATGTGAAAGACATAAAGTTCATCATCAATTATGATTTTCCTGAATCATGTGAAGACTATGTACATCGGATTGGACAAACAAGACAAGCTACTGCAAAGGCTATAGTCTATACTTTCTTTACAACAACAAAACAACCACAAAAACCACATCGCCATCGAAAATCGGGTCATGTCGGGGACGACATGAACGCGGAAGGGGGGAATGTTGACCGCTGGGTCAACAACACAACATAACTCAAGTTTCGTACCAAAGTCTTATCTTTTGCGAGTTATAAAATGCTGCGGATTATGGCTATAAACGTCATTTGTAATGAGTAGTTATTCTAGTTTCAGAAGCCGGGGTGCAATGGCACTTCCAGATTGTAAATACAAAGCCATTTGACCCTTTCAACCCCATTTTTGGTTAAACCTAAGGTAGCCTTAGTATATAAGGTACCTAGGTCATTTTGTAAAAAAAGACTTTTATCATAATCAAAACTTTAGTGCAGCCGTCTACTACTGTGTGTGAGAGAGAAAGAGAGTGAGCGTGAGCTTCATCCTCTCGCTACGTCCGGCTCGCTCAACACATTGGAGATCCGACTGCACCATTGTTGTAGGCTTGAGGAGAGCTACGCGACAACGCCAAGCATTTCACACGAGACGAAGCGCACACGCCGACGCATCTACGAACTATTTGTGGTCGTAAGTGTATCAAATGATGTCTGTTTTTTGTGTGCTAGTAGTCTATAGAATCGTGGCAACATAAGCTACGCATAGGTACTCATAAATTTCAGTTTCGGGCACTTTCAAAATTTGGCTCTGTCATCCTACGCGTTTTCCACAGATGGGTTTAGAGTGAGGGTTTTAAGTGTAGAAGCTTAGGGACACGTGTATCCTAGTGAGGGGATGGTGTTCCTTAAGTTTCGTACGAATATGGCATGATTAGGTGAGTTACTTTCCGTATGTGTGTATGTGGCTAGGTGGTGTAGTTGAGGGTAGTGAGGTTCTTGATTGTGGTTTAGTTGGCCTTCCAGAGTGTTGTATGTGTAGGATGGTCTCAGCCTGCCAAGCTCAAGAGATTTCCTCCGTGTGCCTATCATGTCATCTGTGTCCTCGATTGACATTATGTTGATCTAGGTAGTGTTTGCATGCACTTCATGGGTGTGTGAGTCGCTCTCCCGTCCAACAGTGATTGCGTACGTCTAGAAATAGGGTGGAGTGATCCAGTGGATTCAATGTATGTGCATGCCTACATTACAAATTTCCAAATCCATGAAGCCATTGTAGAAGAAAAGTGTAGGGCCGTAGGCGTGAAAATGGTGATGAAGGGCCTTCCAAAAGAGCTACAAGAAGTGGAAGGAGGAATGATGTAGCACCTTTGCAAGCACCACCAACACAAGAGACACCTTCACCAGAAGTAACCATAGAGGACTCTACAACAGGGAAGAAAAAGGAGCCAACAAAAGGTAAGCCAAAAGGACCAGCTTATAGACTTGAAGAAATTTCTAGAGGAGAGGATTTCAAATAGCAAGGTTGAGTTTACTTTAAGGGAAGTGCTTGGCATAGCCAAGTATAAATACCATGAAGAAATTATCGACATCATCCAAGAGAAAGAAGCACACTTGGAGAGTCTATTTGCCCACAAGCTGAAGGCGATACTGTGAAGACACAAGGAGTATAGGTGCGTGCTAAAGAAGTTGATGAAGCTATGGTGCGATGCTACTAGTCTTCTTGGAATGTAAGGCAAGTGAAATTTGTTGATGATGAGGAAGAATCTCAAAGTATTCCTAGAAGCCACTATTCTAGAAGCCATTGGGCACGAGCTACTACAGAGACATTGATCAAGGTAGGTGACCTTGAAGAACCATTTGTTGCCTTAATTGTGTTAAGTATGGAGCCTGATTTACCCTTGTAATTTTCTGTGGTAAAAGTGCACATTTGTAAGGCCCCCATTATGAGGAGAAGCCATCGTGCGTGAAGGAAAATCACTCACCGGAAACCAAAATTTTCACGGACAAGAATCAGAGGCAACTTTAAAGGCCTCGGGGACGGAGGCCCCCGAGACTTTTTTTTCACCGGAATATTCTTTTTCGCCGGAATATTATGGTCGGACGGCGGCCGAAAAGTGGTCGGAAAACAACCGGTCGGTTGGCCGGTGGCCAGTAGTCAATGGTCGATGGCCGGTGGTTGGAAGTCAATGGTCGATGGCCGGTGGTCGGAAGTCAATGGCCGGTGGCCGGTGGCCAAATTCAAAAGCGGACTTGTCTTCTCAAGGGCGGCCACACATGGGCGGATTGGAGGGTCCGATTTGGACTTATTCGCACAAGGGCGGCTACACATGGCTGTCTCTCATAAGAGAGGGCAGCCCTTTTGGCCTATAAAAGGAGGCCATTTCTACACACATTTCATAGTGTGTGAAGTTGATGCAACAAGGTGAGTGTGAGGTGCTGAGAGTGAAGCAAGGCGGGAGCTCCATTAAGGGTATAATCCCTTTGTAAACTACCTCTTGTTTTGAAGTACTAAAGCCATTGAGTGGCTGCTTTCCCGTGGACGTAGCCCACATTGGGTGAACCACGTATATCGTGTGTACTCTCTCTCTCTCTCTCTCTACTCTATAATCTCGTGTATATAAATCTGTCTCTCTTCATTAAGTAATCTACTCAATTATCTATTTAGCTACGTCTTATTTCCTAACAACTGGTATCAGAGCAAGGTTTGCTCGTAGCTAAATTATCTCAAGGAAAGGATTCCTTGAATTGAGTGGGAGTTATGGCGGAGGAAGGGAAGCTCAAGATTGAGAAGTTCAACGGCAAAAACTACCAACATTGGAAGATGCAGATTGAAGACTATCTCTACCAGAAGGACCTCTATTTGCCACTAGGCGGTCTTGCAAAGAAGCCCACAACAATGGAAGATGAAGCATGGATTGTCCTTGATCGAAAGGCACTGGGAACAATCCGGTTAAGCTTGGCGTCAACGGTGGTCTTCAATGTTTCGGAGATGAAGACCACGGAGGACTTGATGAAGTCACTTGACGACTTCTATGAGAAACCATTGGCATCCAATAAGGTATTTCTTATGAAGCGCTTGTTCAATCTAAAGATGGTAGAAAATGGTTCAGTTGCAGAACACCTAAATGACTTTAACACAAACATAAGTCAACTTCGATCAGTGAAAATCAATTTCGATGACGAAGTGCAAGCTCTCCTTATACTATCATCTCTACCGGATAGTTGGGACAGCCTTGTGATGGCTATAAGTAATTCTATCTCTGGCACAAATACTCTTAAGTTTGATGATGTTGTGGGTGTTCTCCTAAGCGAGGAAATGCGAAGGAGAAGCATAGGAGAATCATCAAGTGCTGCACTATCAGTGGAAACAAGAGGAAGGCTTAAGGAGAGGTTCAAAAACCAAAGGGTCGTGATCGCTCAAGGCGGAGCAAGTCACGCACAAAGTCAGTTCTTGAATGTTGGAACTGCGGCAAGAAGGGCCACGTCAAGAAGGATTGCTGGTCCAAGAAGAAGAAGGAGACAGAGTTTCAAGACAACAAGCCAACATCGGAGGCCAATGTGGCAGGTAAAGTAGAGCAAGATGCTCTAATTCTCTCATTAGACAATGTGTCTAATTCCTGGATAGTAGATTCCGGGGCTTCATTCCATGCGACACCACACAAGCAACATTTCCAAGACTACACCAAAGGTAATTTTGGGTATGTATACTTGGGAGATGATGAAGCTTGTGAGATTGTCGGCAAAGGTACAGTTTCTATCAAAACTGCTAACGGAAATGAATGGAAGCTTAAAGATGTTAGGCATGTTCCTTCTCTTCGCAAAAATTTGATCTCTACAGGACAACTGGACGATGAAGGTCACAACATTGCATTCGGAAACAAACGGTGGAAGATCTCAAAGGGATCTTTGGTGGTTGCCAAGGGTGAAAAAGTCGGTACACTTTACTTGTGTACTGTTAGCATGCAACCTTCAGCTTGTGCAACAACTACAGAAGTTGACAGTGCGGTGTGGCACCACCGACTTGGGCATATGAGTGCCAAAGGAATGCAAATCCTTCAAACAAAGAAGCTTCTACCAGGTTTGAAAGAAGTGGACTTAGAGTTCTGTGAAGATTGTGTTTATGGTAAACAAAAGAGGGTAAAATTTCAAAAATCAGGAAATGAAAGAAAAAATAAAAAACTTGAGTTGGTTCATTCTGATGTTTGGGGTCCTGCAAGTACACCATCACTTGGTGGCTCATTGTACTATGTAACATTCATAGACGATGCGACTAGAAAAACATGGGTTTATGTCATGAAGAATAAATCCGATGTATTTTCCATATTTCAAAGGTGGAAAGCCTTTGTGGAGAATGAAACAGGTACCAAGGTTAAATGCCTCAGATCCGACAATGGAGGCGAATATTGCAGCCAAGCTTTTGAAAGCTTTTGTGCTAGCAATGGCATTCGGAGGCAAAGGACAACCCCAAGGACACCTCAACAAAATGGGATTTCGGAAAGGATGAACAGGACAATCATGGAACGAGCACGAAGCATGCAGCTACATGCAGGCCTACCGCTTGAGCTTTGGGCGGAAGCTGTAAGTACGTCTGTGTACTTAATCAATCGGTCACCCTCAACGGCATTGGATGGGGGAGTTCCAGAAGAGGCATGGACAGGTAAACCGGTGAATTATGCATTTCTCAAAGTGTTTGGGTGTGAGGCTTTCATGCACATAGATAGAAGCCTAAGATCAAAGTTAGATGCAAAGTCCAAAAAGTGTTTCTTCATTGGCTATGGAGAAGGAGACTTTGGGTATCGCCTATGGAATCCTGAAGATGGTAAAATCTTAAGGAGTAGGGATGTAATTTTTAACGAACAAAATATGTACAAAGATTACTTGGAAAGAAAACAAACAAAAGAAACAGGTGATGAGTACATGGAGCTTGAGGACGGTGAAGACTCAAGGACTGCAAACGGTGACAATGTGCAACAACATCAACCAAATGAGGAGCCTCAACCTATTCCCCGAAGATCTACAAGAGCAAGTAGACCTCCAGAAAGGTTTGTTCCTTCCTTCAACCATCTCTTGATCTCAGATTCTGGAGAGCCGGAATCATATGAAGAAGCTATGCAACATGAATCCAAAGAAGAATGGACGAAGAGCATGCAAGTGGAGATGGACTCACTACATCGCAACCAAACATGGGAGTTGGTTGAGTTGCCTAAAGGTAAGCGGTCACTTCAAAACAAATGGGTGTACAAGCTAAAGGAAGAAGAAGGTGGGAAGAAAAGGTACAAGTCTAGGCTTGTGGTAAAAGGTTTTTCTCAAAAGAAAGGTATTGACTTCAATGAAATATTTTCTCCTGTTGTAAAAATGAACTCAATTAGGCTTTTCTTAAGCCTTGTGGCTGCTCATGATCTAAATCTCGAGCAAATGGATGTAAATACGGCATTCCCTCACGGTGACTTAGAGGAGGAAATCTATATGCTTCAACCAAAGGGGTATGAAGTAAAAGGTAAGGAGATATCCTAGATGAACAATCCACATGATGTGAATTTCTATCGCTTCCACTTTGTGCAATCTATTGCAATTAACGTATGGATTAGCCGTAAAATACACTTTCAACAACGTATAGTGTTTCTCTTTGGCCCAAAAAGGCTCAATGAAATATTTCTTTCACCGGATCCCATCATACTACCCCTTATAAACTATAACTTTTCTTTTGACATAAGTGTAGTTATCTTGCTATGAACCAAGAGGATTTGTACACACAATTAATCCCAATCACTAGATAAAACATATATATTATGGTAAGCACAAAATTACAATACCAAAGACATTTGTAGCATGTTTGTCGGAAAATAATGAACACCATTAACTCATCTATTAACCCTTTCATATTACCCATGATACGATACGACCATAACCTTGATGTTTTCATCTTTGTGTTGTTTTGATATGCTCTTTTGTGTTCTTTCTTCGTGTGTGTGTGTGTGTGTGTGTGAGTGCAAGAGAGAAAGAGTGGGGCTTCTTTGATTGCACTTCCTTCCAAACCCTTAACTTCATGGTATCTATGGTATAACTCCTTCATATCGTTTTTGGAGTTCTCTCACAAACTCTCACAACCGAAAGCCCGGTGCTTTCCTGGCAAACTTCTTGACACGTTTGGTTCAAAAAAAAAATTAAATCTTCTTTTTTAGCCTTTTCATGCTTTTTGTGCTTTTCGGTGCTTTTTTGCAAAAAGCAAGGTTGGATCCTTAATCTACGAATCACGAGGAAGCTATGGTGCAATTTTATAGAAATCTGCTTTTTGAACGCTTTTCACTCTTAGTTGTTTATGATTTTTAGTGTTCTTTAGTGAAAAGCAAGTCCGCTTTTTTGTTCCAGTGGAGGAGGGGAACATGTGATTCAATTTTAGAAAACTTTTCTTTTTTTGTTTTTTATGCTATTTTTACCTTCTCGTGCTTTTTGACGTTTTTGAAAAGCGATGTGCTTTTTAGGATGACCCAAATGTAAAAATATTATTTTCAATCACTATCGGGTTTAAAAATGACCATTTGTCAGTGAAGAAACAAGATTAAATACGATTTTTACAGAATTATTTTAATAAAAAGCCACATTGTAAACACGTCAGTATGGAAAATTCATAATTATGTCGGGACATCATGTTGCAACATGGTTTAGTCACAGTCACATTAGTTGCCAAGAGACCAATATAACCTATCTGGACCGTAATCTCATTTTTGTGGGATATGTAAATCACAATTAATGTATTTGTCGGTAGGTAAAATATGAAAAAAAGTGGGCTAATAACATCACTTGTGCATTAAAAAAATCAGCATTATCACTTGAAAATACAATTAAAATAGAAAACTTATGCTCACATACTGTAGTTGTAAACTTAAACCAAACTGACAACGTGTACACTCAAATGAAAGAGTAAGAGCAGAGAAATACAATGCAATAGGCAAAACTTGATTCTGATTGTATTCGGTTTTCACCTTTTTGGAATTAGGAAAATGAGAGTTGAGCTTTGATTGAGAGCCTTGGACATACAAACTAGTAAACCCTTAACCTGAACATAGATAAATTTGGTATTTTTAGAATCTTAAGCACAGCTTTAGTTTAGCCGAACATTTTTTGAATTAAATTCGGATAAAAATTGACCAGCAAATCTTTTCAAAAGCTTTAACGGTCACTTTAATTAATTAAATAATTAAAAACCTTTGCAATTATTAATTGACATGGGCTAACATATATTTTCACATGGGCCAGATATTTCCATTTGAAGCAGTGAAATGAACTAAAGTTAGCAGATTTGAAAAACCAAGCTAGATAGGTGCTAGGGGTGATATTTTGGACCTGCCACCATAGGTTGATTTAATTGAGTTGGGGGCTTCCTAGGAAGTTGGGGGGTTGCTAATTACAGCCCCTCCTTGCCAAAAACCTATAAATAGGCCTCTAATTTTCACAATTTTTCACAGACTCGGAGACCTTAGCAAATTCTCTTTAACTTAGAGAGAGTCTTTCCAAAATCAGTAAGAGAGGAACAACTCTAGGTGATTAATCGAGTTTACTCCTAAAAGATTAGTGAAAGAAATATAAATTTGGGTATATTTTTATACTTATATTATTAATTAAGAAATATTAGGCTTCTCTTTATCGTAAGTATCTTCATTATATATAATTAAACTATTGAATACTAATTCTCTGGTTAAGAATCGTAATTCATATAAGTATTAACTTATATTAAGATTGAAATTGCTAAATTTTGTCCTCAAATAAGAGGAAATATATTAACTTAACTTAAATAGTTATAAATTAATTTCAAAGCTTTCACACAGTATTAGAAAGTTATGAAATTTATATCCAAATTATTTTTCTAATTCAGTATTTATTAGAGAATAAATTATCTATTTTTAGCTTATAATTCATGGGAAATTTAGAAATATAGCTTAACAAAGCATGACGTAATTATTAAAAAAAAATACATTGCTAACTAGCTGTGGTGATTATCTCAAAATTATTTTAATAGTTTTGATTATTATTAGATCCAAAATTCTTTGATTTTAGCAAAAAATTAAAGGAGATAATCAGTAAAAATACTTAGAAACTAGTATAACATAATTTTTAAAGTTAGAATACACTATTAGAAACCCATGATAGAAATATTCTAATTAATTATTAGTTTTACTAATAACTATGCTTTAATTTCTCTATTTCTATCAGAAACTTAAAAGGGGATAATTAGTAAATAAACTTAGATACTTGTAAGATAATTTTCAGAGTTAGAATCACTGTTAGAAACCCGTGATAAAAGAATTCCACTTTTACAAGGGAATCTTAACTAGAAGAGGCATCCGCTTCAGCATCTGCAAACACTCTCTCCCTCTTAGATGGATGTTGCCTTCAGCATTGTTTAATCAAGGTGGTGATGGAATTGAGTTCATTCATAGCACTCCCATACTTTGATGCTCTTGATTCACCTTCAACTTCATGTACTATGTATTATAGTGGGTTTGAAACAACTTGATTTTGATAGGCAATGTGTCGCGATTGTAGGTCCTTTGCCAGTGGGTTGAAGATTGACGAATCAATTTCAATGGACACTTTCATGAAGCTTTCTTTGAATGTATGCATGTAGTGGCCAGGTAAGAACATCAGACTTGCATGCAAGCCCAACATGATATTCCTTGAGGGTGTGTTGGCAAGATGCCAGCATGATCCTTGTTGCCTTCAATAAAAACAATCCAAGGATTGACGACTGCTTTAACATCATTGAATATGTTGATCGTAGTGATAAGCATCTTGGCAATCTTACATAGCATTTGGCATGCTAAGTCTAGTATGTCTCATAGCACATATAAGGTATCCTTGAATGTTCTGAGCATAAAAGATTTTGAGGATACATTGTGTTATGTAAGGCTTGCTAAAACTAGGTAGTTCAATACCAATTTTCTTCTATCTTTCCATGTTGAAAAGACCATCCAATTTCTTATTCTTGGTATTGGGAAATACGTCGGGTCTCGCCAAATGTGTTGGGGTGCTGCCTTGTACCTCGTTTTATCACCTGGTCTCTTTGCTATCCACTTTGTTCTCCATAGAGGCTGATTATCCAATATTGCTTGAGCTTCTTCTTTTGTGACTACTACACCTTCATAGGTTCCTTGAGGGTTGGGCTCTAAGCTCAAAAGAATCTTATTCTACCATAGATATACTTTGTGCTTAAGCAATGGAAGTGGTAGCAACGCATGTCCAATATTCTTTACTTGTTCTTTGAGTTTTGATAAATTACATGGCTGCTCAAGCGAGAGCACCTTGAGCTCCCACTTCATGTACTCTTTGGCCGACACTTAAGCATGTCTTTGATCCATTTTTCTGGCTCTTTCCTTGAGTCTACTAGGGTGCCTTCAAACTTAAACTCAAGTGGTGGCTCACTCCCTGATATCTTGGGTAAACGCTAGGTGGCTTCAATTTGTGTGGTAGGCAGTTTTGTGGCTCCAGTGGTACAAAATCCATTGTGGATATGCTTGGCACATACTCATTAGCTGCTTGCAACCCTCTTATCATCAAATCTTCGGCACATAATTGATCGTCCTTTTCTTGTATGTCTTTCTTGTGTTGTTCTGCTTGGATCTCCATCTTAGCTTTAAGCTTGGCAACGTGCTCTTCCATCTCTCTGATTGTTTTTCTTCATTTTGTGAGGTAGTGGCCATGATTCCATCATTTTCTATTGTATCCTGTCTTATTTAGTTTTGTCTATTTCTTCATTGTGTTGTTGTTGTGACCTTTGTTTGCTTACCATCAAAGACTATGTCACTAGGTCCACAAGAAGAGGTTGTGAGTATAGACTTCACTGAGTCATAAGATGCTACTAGCTTCTTATAAGTCTTGCATCATTCTTCATTGGGATCTTCTAGCCTCTGAATATCTACCTAGTTTTCATTATTTCTTTCATTTAGCTTCTCTATATCTACACATGCTTCATGAAGATCCTTCTCCAATCTCCATTTCTCTATTTGCGGATTGTCTTGTTGGCTCTCAAGATCTTTGATTTGGTCTTGTAGAGACTTCATTTGAGCTACTCCTTCTTGGTAGGCTGCTTTGCTAGCTATTATCTCTCTTTCTCTGGTGTTGATTACATTGCGATGACACACAAATTGGAAATTCAACTACTCCATTGTCTCCTGTAGGTCAAATTCCTTGACCATCTTCAGTTCCTTTTTGAACAATTTACTATCCATATCATCCATTTCTTCTTGAATGAAGCTTGTGGAGGGCCAGCCCTACATCCTTGGCTGTCTCTATTTTAAACTTTTTTAATAGGCCTTTGAGTGATTTCTTTTGGTAGTGTAGTAATTTTGCTCCCATGGAGGCGTTTATTCAGTCATTGTGGTGCCTTTGAGCTCAGGATTAGCCGCATCCGCTTGTCTATTTTTTAATGTATGTATTCCATATTGATACGAAATATCTTGGGCTTCTTCTTGATTTGTTTGTAGATCTTAAGGTTGGCTTGGAGCTATGGCAGAGGTGGTATCCTTTGGTGTTTCTTTGGTCATGGTTGTACGCTTAGGGGCAACATGCTTCCTTGGTGTGTCCTTCGATGGGCTTCTCATAGATTGTTCAGTTGAATGTTGAGGAGCCATCCATTTTCTTGTTGTGTTTGTTTCTCTTGTAGATGAGAGGATTGGGCTATTGAGGAGGTCTTCTTCATCTACCTTCGACTATTTAGCAGACTCTTCTTGTTCCTATGTTTTCCCTTTTGATCATTTCTCTTTGGGCTTGTACTTGGTCTATTTATGTCGTCTTCTTTTTTCTTGTTCTTTCTTGAACCTAGCGTCCTACTCATCTCCTTATTTCTTTTATTTCTCTTTGGACTTATTTTGATTGGCGAGAGTAGATTTTCTCTTCTCTCAACTCTTTTCAATGCAGCTTGCATTAGTTGCCTTGCCTTAGTTTGGGGTACTTGTTCTTCTGTTAGCTTCTCTTCTCCCTTGGATTTGTTGCATTCATTTGTGCTCACTAGAAATTATAATGGAATATTATCTTTTGGCCCTTCATTAGATTCTTCATCAAAAGACGACTCTTTATCATTGTCCACAAGTGCTTGAGAGCTTGATCCTCATGTAATTTTGTTCATGGGAGTAGTGTCTAACCCCTTCATAGCCTTAGCATGATGCTTGTTTTTTTGAATAAGTTCTAATTGTGATGGGGCATGTGGGAGTTGTGTTATCGTGCCCAATGCTTGGTAAATTATCCTTGTTAGCATGGGGCACAGGGGAGTTGTGTTATCATGACCAATGCTTGGTAAGTTATCCTTGTTAGCATGGGGTTTCCATTCATATATATTTAGTACTTGTCACTACCCTTCAAATTCCTTTGATGATTCGATCGAGTAGGTAGCTTCCAAAATCACATCAGACTATCTTGTGTTCCGAAATCCATATGGCCATGACCACCGCAATATGCCAAAGTGGCTGAGTGTATGAAGGAGTTAGACATCTGGAAATGTTGAGATATAAGTTGTAATGCTAGCTTGGTCTCTGGGAACAAAAGATCTTTGCATGTGAAATTTTGCCCCTTTACCCTCACAAAGGCTCTATCATTGTAGTCTTTTCTTGTCTTCAACAGCAGATTATGGCTATTATGGGATGTGCAGAGCCTCCATATTGGTGTTTGTAGTGACCTTCACTAGCAAGGGCTCCATCTGTATATGTCAGGGTGGCTTCATGGTTGTACTGAATGGTGTTCATGAGTTCATGAGATCTTCTAAAAAAATTTCCCCATGGTGATAACTTGAAGTATTCTACACTGATTCGATTGCTTCAAGCACTTCTTCCTCGTGGTGCAACTGCCATAGCTCTTGAGAAAATATGGTGGCTCTAGCCACCTTTGCATCTTTGTGTCAAAATTTGGCCAACGAAGACATTGGTTGGTAGATTTTGTAGATCCTCTTAAAATATATGTGATTGTTTGTGGGAGATCAGATCAATGCCTTTGTATGGAGTTGCACCCCACTCTCTTTGAGCCCAGGTCTTGCATCAAGGCATCTTGAAATTTTGAGAAAAAAATTGTGATTGGAAATTCTTCAAAACTTGCAAAGTTGGTGACAAAAAGCCTCTTTTGCCGTCCATTACCAAGACTTTACCATAACTCAAAAATTAAACATAGCTAGTGCATTCTTTATCCACACTTGTCCAAAGTTAATCAGGAGGTCTAGAATAATAATGTCCACAAGTGTAAGAGTCAACAGGTCAATCTAGAAAAAAAGGTACATTGATCATGGTTCAACTTTTGAGGCAAAAGTGGCTTTTGATGGTATGACTTGATTCAACATGATGAATGAGTCAATAGGTCAATCTAGAAAAAAAAGTACATCGATCATGGTTCAACTCTTTAAGCTAAATCGACTTTTCATGGTATAACTTGGTTGGTTCAACATGATGAATAAGTCTTGTGTGCTGTTTGAATCATTGGTTGGATTTCCAAGCCTATTTTTGCAGTTTTTAGAGCCTTAGACACAAAAGTTAGCTTTTATAGAGTTTTGGCTTTCGAACTAGGACACGTCATGAAATCTTAGTGAGAATAGTCTCTGGATCAAATTTGTGTGATCAATTTCTATTCTGGGCGTGCTACATGAATCGCAATCTAACTTTTTTGGAGGTTGGAGAAGAGACTCGTGCACTTTCTTCTAGACATCATCGTAAGCCCTCTGGTGAAATTAGATGCAAATTTGGACATGAAAAAAAAAATTTAGTCCACTATCAATGTTTTTGGCCAATCTGTATTTAGTCCTCCTTTCTCCATTGACTGGAGCACTTTCCATTCTCTTTGCTTGGTTTTCTTGGCACCTTTGTATAGGTGTGTCTAAGTTGTACAATCTGCCAATTTTAAGTTTGGCATTTGAGCTTCCGAATTCCTTGATTTGAGCATCGAAAATTTGGTGTGCTTCCCAAGCATTCTTAGTGTTAGTACATAGTTCTTGTTTTACTTTGTGGTTTCTTTTACGTATTGCACCCTACTCAAACCATTTGGCACCTTCAATTTGCAGGTACATGAACCGTGATTCATGTTCCTTTGCCAAACTACATAAGATTTATTCTTTACATTTCTTGGATGTTGATGATTATCTCCTGCTAGTGGATTCCAATTTGGGGTTCCGGGACCATACACTTTCCCAAATTCTCGTTGTTCTTCCCTAGATTTGGGGTTTTGTGGCCTATGGGTCAGGTTTACTTAGGACATTTCTAGTGCTCTACCTTGCCAATATCCCTATCCTACTGTTGAAACTCTTCATTTTCCACTGTGGTGAGATACATGGATCATGATTCATGTATCTGTAAATTTTTGAAATCTAAGTTGCAGTGTCAAGTGTTGGAATTAGGGTTGCAGAGAGACACGCACAGCTTGGAGAAGACGAAGGAAGCTCAAGGCACACAATAGAGAGTGTGTTACTTAGTGTGCAATGGAAAGATAGATAGCCCTAGAGTAATGGGCGTATATACAATGCTCGGGGAAAAAAACCTCCTAAAGATGGAAAAAATGCCCCAACGGTCCTAGTGTGTTCACACACATCACTACCACATGTATATGGTAACAAATCCCCCCTAGAGTGATGCGGTGAACAAGAGCTCGCACAGGAGTAAAGGAAAGTGCCATGCCCTGAGGACATGATCAGTCCACAAAGGGGAGTAAGCCCAAATCTTTGCGAAAAGCTTCAAGCTTCTCACAAGACAATGCCTTTGTGAAAAGATCTGCAAGGTTGTCCTGTGTTGGCACATAAGCCAAGTTGATCTCTCATGCTCAGAGCCTCTCCCTGACATAGTGGTAATGCACCTCAATGTGCTTTGTGCGAGCATGAAAAATTGGGTTCCTCGCAACTGCCAATGCCCTCTGACTGTCAGTGTAGATAGTGTTGCATAAATCTTTTGACCTGTGAGACTGCAAATTGAATATCCGGCCTCGCGTTGCATACATAAATGAGGTAGCCAACAGCAGTTTGATACAGAGTGACATCAGCAGGATCGCCAGCATCATGTAGACTCAACTTCAAACTTGTTTCCATGGGAGTGGCAATAGGTTTGCAATCCTCAAGTCCAAACTGACATAGCAATGTCTCTATGTAACTTTTCTGACACAAGGCAATACCACCATCACACTGCTTAAACTGCATACCCAAGTAATGATGCAACAGTCCCAAATCTTTCATCTTTAAAGTGGAATTCAAATCAGCCTTAAATTCAGCAATATGTCTCTCATTTGGTCCAGTGATCAGCAAATCATCGACATAAAGAACCACAATGAGAAGTACATCACCCTCACCCTTTACATACAATGTGCTTTCTGTTGGACTATTACAAAAGCCTCGTTTGACCAAATGAGTGTCAGCTTTCTCATACCAAGCACGAGGAGATTGATTCAACCCATACAAAACCTTCTTACATCTACACACTTTGTCCTCTTGTCCTTTTATGAAAAAACCGCGAGGCTGCGTTACATAAACTTCCTCAAATATGTCACCATTCAAGAAAGTAGTAACAATGTCTGATTGATGTACATCCCAACCAAAATGAGCCATCAATGTACATAGAAAATGCACAGTAGTCATTTGACAAGTGGGAGCAAAAGTCTCTTCATAATCTATGCCTTTTTGCTGTGCATAACCCTTTGCAACAAGTTGAGCCTTATGGCAATCGATCTCACCATCTGGCTTGCGTTTCAACTTGTAAACCCACTTCGTACCCAATGGCCTTTTTGCCAGGAGGCAAATCACATAAAGTCCATGTTAACCCTCATGGCTCACGGACACCCTATCACCTATGACGGACGTTGTATTATTTACTTGTAGAGTCAGGTACCGGGCTTGTCGGTCCAATAAGAAAAGGGTAAGAGTGATCGCCGATGAGAGGTGCACTCTAACTGGAACGTTCAAGGGATAAGTTGGCTAAGCATGGGCACCCAAGTGTGAATGGGGTGAGCTCATATAAAAGTCAACTAAACCTAAAATTCACTCATTCTCTCATTTATGCAATAGAAGAGTGCTCTTGCTCCATCTCCGTGTTCTTCTTCTTCATCTCCTTGTGTGTGTGTGTGTGTATGCGTGAGAGAGAGAGAGAGTGCGATTGAGCATTGCGACGACGGCACGGCGGCGGCGAAGCGGCGGCTCCTTCTTCTTCGGGGCGAGGAATCCTCCACAAAAGCAAGCGTAGAGCGGTGAGTGGAACACCATCGCCTTCTTTGAGCTTACTAGTTTAGGCTTGTTGTGTGCTTGGAGCCATTTTTGGCTCGCACACAGTGTATCGGCAAGTTCTTTGCATTGACACGTTTGACATACGTGCACATTTTTGGTGCCGTTGTCGGGAAATTCCATACACTAAGCTTGAATGGCACTCTATGCTTCTTTTGTGGTGCAATTTCAATTGTAGGAAAGGTAAGGAAGGAAGGTGTGTGTGTTTAGAAGAAGGATTTTATGTTCTACTGTGTATTTCTTTGCTAATGGAGTTTTCAAAGGTATTGTGTTTTTTCTCTGTCATAAGGAATTAGTATTAAGGTTGTTAGTTCTGTATAATATAAAGTACAATAAGTAGGAAGTAGATATGTGAGAGCTAATGAAGTGTGTTAGTGTGTAACAGTAGGTGTATTAGTTGTAAGTAGGTAGGTAGAGTGTGTGTGTGCTCGCGCGCAGGCCGCAGCAACCTTATCCCAAAAAAAAAACAAAAAAAATCAGACCGGGATCGGGAATATCTCCCAGACCCAAGCCCAAGCTCACGCTCAGGCTTAGGCATCTATCGCCCTTTAAAATTATCTATTTTAGCCTCACACGTAGCTAAAAATCGACTTTTTTTTAGGACCAACGGAGCTTCAGGTGACCGAACGTTGTGTTGTAAAGCACACCACGACCCTCTGAGTGATACGCTCGTTTTGAGCTATCACACACTTTATTCAAAAAAATCGATCATTAAAAAACATTAAAAATGTTTTTTTTTTAAACCGAGTGAAAACGAACACCTAAAAAAATAAGCAGTTAACCTTCGAGGTTATTGCCGACGCTTGTAGGGTGCCAAAGGCACATGCATGTGCGCTCTGGTCGTGTGCTAGAGACGGAGCAACTAAAGAGAATTTCGACTTACGCGAGTTCTCAATATCCACCTACTTTAGGTTCGAGGTTATTTGCCGACGCTTGTAGGGTGCCAAAGGCACATGCATCTGCGCTCTGGTCGTGTGCTAGAGACGGAGCAACTAGAGAGAATTTCGACTTACGCGAGCTCTCAATATCCACCTACTTTAGGTTCCGGGCCCTCGGCGGGGACCCAAGGCAGTACAAACCAAGACCCGAACATAGCGGCTAGTGACGCTTCCTCTGACTACGATGTCATGGAGGGTTTCCCAATGCCTAATCCCGATAGCTCAAGCCAAGAAATGCATGCCACGTGTCCACGGTCCGGGCCGAGCGTGCTTAGCCGCTTGAAGGAAACCTTTAGTAGAGCCACTCGCTCCGAACATGGAGCTAATGATGTAAATGAGGGGGGTGGGGAAGTAAACTCTCCATTCATGACCAACGTAGACCCTATGCCCTTAGAGAATGTACCTCTGAGGTCATATTACCCAATGGTAGAAGCCTTGACGAAGTGCAAGAGGTTGAGCGATATATCATTGCGGCGAGGGAAAAGGAAGTCGAGAGCTTACGCAAGGCGGAGCAACGAAGAGAGTTAAAAGCGAAAGCCCCTATGTCAATATCCTTGCTAAGAGAGTAATCAAGTGCTCCTGACTTAGCAACCGCTAAGGGACAACCCCTAGAAAGAAACATTGCATCTAGCTCAAAGGACACCCCTAGCACCTCAATCCTAGATAGAGTGTTCTTAAATGAGAACTGGGAATACGAACTACAAACAGAAACTCTGACCGACCTATACACAGGTCACACCTATCACGTGGGTTGATTAGATGTCCTACAATCCACAATGGGTGCTACTAGCGTGGAGGATCAACAACAAAGAGTTTGTGAGGGCATCCATAGTGTCATTGAGTTAGAGAGACAGAACAAGGGAATCAACATGCCTTCAACGAGTCTCATGAGATTCTTAGATACAGGAAAGGCTAAACAACTGACCTTATCGCAAATGGAGACTCCCTCGGTAAGTCCGATGGATCCTCCATATGTTGTTTCTCCAGGGGTCTCAGTGCAATCTGAGCCCACAAGTGATAGCTTCACCTTTCCAAGTCTAGCTCATCTTTCCCTTGATGACACCATGGCTACCATGCCTACCCCAATGATGGGCATGCCAAGAAACACGCCATGGACCTCATTTGTTAGTAAAGCACTACATAGTAGCTCAATGCTTGCAACAGTACCTACAAGTGTGTACCAATCGTATACACCCATGGGTCCTCGTACTCATGTAGTCCCTACTCCTCCCATTATTTCAACTACCTATGCTCCACAACCACAACGCCCAAGTTCTTATTTCCATGGGACTATACCAGCTAGCATTAGCATGTCACATCCGACGTCTGCTATGCCTAGGGCCACACGTATGAAATTTGGGCCACCACATGGCACAACATCGTACCCAACATGGAACCCAAGGGCTTCCTATGCGCCAAGCCCAATGCCAATACCTACTCCACATGTAGTCTCTGGGGTGCCTTCATCCACGGTGCCTGCTCACTTAGGTGACTTGGCAACATTTGCTCAAGCTATTGGTCGATCTATTACTGAGAATATGCGTAACAAGTACAAATAGCCAAGCTCACACGAAAATTTAGTGGAGACGGGGATGTGAGAAAGCATATTGAAGTGTTTGAACAAATATGCGATTCTCTAGGAGAACACAATGACCTGCATAAGAGTAATGCTTTAAGCCTAACCTTAAGTGAAAAGGGTGGGGATTGGTATAGAACCCTAAGGGTGGAAGAAAAAACGATTTACCCTACTCTTAGGAGACTGTTCTTGAAAGAATACATACGAGAGGGAGTGCTTTGGGGTGTAGCCTCCCAGCTCCAGAAAGCCCAACGAGAGGAAGGAGAGTCAGTGAGAGACTTTATTAGTCGCTTGAAGCATTTGAATTCTCATTGTAATCCAAATGAGCTCTTCAATAATAATCAATTGCTGGATAGATTCATTAGGGGAGTACGACATGAGGATATCTACAATGGCCTACTCATTAGAGGTATCACCACTTGGGAAGCAGTCACCACCAATGCGATCCAATTGGAGGATAATTTAATGACTCAAGGAGAAAGAGTGTCTGCTGAGTCTAAATCTATTATCTCACAAGCATCAGGGCATCAGCCAATGACCCTAAAGCCTATTGCTAAGGAGCCAAAGATATATGAGATGACTTTAGCAGATCTCACCAAGGCTATTCAAGAGAGTCTTAGAGACAATCGTGCTCCGCAAAACAATCATATGTATCCAAGAAGGGAGCAACAATGGTGCTCAGTATGCAATGGACCGCATAGTACCAGTGAATGCCCTACTTTTAGAGTAAAATTCAATGGGAACTGCAATGGCTGTGGGAGGTATGGTCATCAAGCTAAGGATTGCATAGTATTTAAGCGCGCGATGGCCAATAGACCAACCTTATCATGGACAGACACCCTCAAGTGCCTGCATTGATGCCGCCCCCACCTCTTGAAGAACAAACAGCACAACACATGGTCCCTAGGGCCCAAAATGTTGTTCAAACAACACCCTTACCACCTCCAGTGCTAGGACCGCAACCACCACATCCAAGAATCACTTCTATGAATCAAGTGGGCTGTGATTCATCTATTGCTTGTTTGGAAGGCTATGAGGAAGATATAGATCCTAATATTGCCTATGGAATGGATGTGCTTGAAGAAAGTCCACAATACTACATGGAGCACTATTGGGGACAAGTCAAACCTGTATATCAAGTAGCTTCTCTTGCGGCAAGAGGCCAAAATATCAAGTACACTGCTAAGAGACCACCTCTTCAATGCTATGAGTGTGGAGGTCCACATCGCGTAGCCGAGTGTCCTATTAGGCTACAAAAGAATGCCACACTAATGCAAACCAGTCAAGCGAGCACGTCTACAATGTTGATACTCATGTGTAATTGATGTGGCATAGATCATTTGATTGCCCAATGTCCAGATAATCCAAATGCACCGAAGATCACGCCATTAAACTTGATTGAAGTTACCGAGGAGCCATCACAAAGTACACCTGTGGCTATCGATGCTCCAAAAAAAAAAATTATATCCTTGAGAAAAGAGACACGGCATCAATTGCCCAATCTCAAAAAAAGAAGAAAACATGAAGAAGAGATCGCAAAAAGCAGTGAAGTCAGACCCTAGTTCAAATACCAACATAGGGACTGGTGACGACCCCGTATATATGAACGACGTTGAAGAGGATTCTGATTCAGGTGAAACCATGGAGACCAAAACGACCACTAAGATAGAAATGAACAAGGAAGATCTTCATGAGCCACAATGGCTAGGATCCAAGAAGAAGATAGGAACTTATCCAAACCCCACAGAGGAGATTGAGCGAGTCAAGCAATTTTTGGATCCTAGCCACAATGGCTAGGATCCAAGAAGAAGATAGGAACTTATCCAAACCCCACAGAGGAGATTGAGCGAGTCAAGCAATTAAGGAGTTTGGTAGAAGATACCCAAAGGGATCTAGAACCAGCACCTAGGCAGATCCAGATTACAGACACCGTGTTCCCTACGCAACAACAACCTCACCAATTCCATAGACCCTTAGCCATACCTAGTGTCATACAAGAAGAAAGGGAAAGTGGGCGTACTCACTTCCTGATGGAAAGAATGTTTACAGAGGGACTACTTAATCCTATCGAAGAAATGGAGATCCCATATTCCCCACGTCAAGGGTCTGAGGTCCAAAAGGTGCTGTTAAACATTGCCAAATTGATGGATTTCATGTCTTCAGAAGTTAGAACCACCATTATGTCCAAACTATATAAAGACCTTGAGCTAGTCTCAGCTCTTTGAGCCTTCCTCAATGGAGAACTGAAGTGTGGGAGGGGAGATGGATGGAGCGGGGGAGATGCAAATAGAGGAGGAACACTTAGATCCACAACCCAACCTAGATGAGAACCTTGTTATAGAAATACATGTAAATAAGTTGGGAAAATACTTTGAGGGTGATGAATCCAATGCAACCATACCAATCACTACTAAGGGATTGACTATGAAGGGAATCCTTGATGGTGGCACTGGGGTTAGCATTGTGACTAAAAATTGCTGGGAAACTATGGGAAGACCTCACCTTACGACCACAACCATAGTAGTGAAGATGGCCAGTGGGTCTATTGTTAAACCTATTGGGATGCTAGAAGATCTCAAGATCAAGGTCTTTGGACATAAAATAAGAATTACCTTCATTTTTATGAATTTCTCCAAACACACTATGGCATCGGAGATGATCTTAGGACGTCCTTTCATGAAGGAAGCAAAAATGGTACATGACTGGTCTAAAAACCATGTCTACTTGTAGTTCCAAGATTCTGTCATTCGAGTGGATCTTGTAACTGGTCGAGCATGTCATAATAATCAATATCTAATTCTCCTAAATGATTTTCTCATGTTAAAGTGATCATTTAATATGGGGAAGTGCCAGGGGAGAAAAAGCTAGAATATTGGTTAAGCTAGCAGACCCGGCCACACAGTAGGGATCCAAAGGAGGGAAAATAGGGATCCAAAGGGGGGGGGGCATCTGCAAAAGATCCATGTGCAACAATGGGCTAAAAATACCCTAAGGTTCAGCCCAATAAGACTTCCAAAATGCTAAGGTTCCAAAATTCAAAGGTTGTGTCCAAAGGTCAACCATGGGGGAATTGGATGCTTTGTGTGTGTCAAAAAAGTCTTTACAAATCCCTACTTAGGAGGGGGCGAGCCTTGCTTGTAGGGGATGAGAGAGAAATTCACACACACACACACACAAGCTCCCTTTACACAAAGGGAATGAGGGACACATGTCAGCTCCCTAGCCTAGATGCCCACAAGGTGTACCCAATTCCTATTGGATGGCCTTGGAGGTGGACCAATGAGAATTAGGCTAGAGTAAATCTAGTTTAATTAATTTAAAAACACTTAATAAAAGAACCAGGAGAATCAAGACCTCTAGAAAACTATTGGATAGTCTCCCAAGGGGTCCAATGAGCATTCCACAGCCCAATGGCTTGCCTGATTCCTATTGGCCAGGAGGCAAAGGGGTCCAATGAGATTTTAGTTGAATTATTAAATTACCTAAAGCTCTCACAAAAGGGGAAAGGGAGACACATGTCAGAAGGCTATCACTTATGCTGCTTAATTGTCATTGGCTAGCCCTAGGGAGGTCCAATCAGAGGGTAGCATGAGCAAAAGGGGTCGACCAAGAGAGAGAGGGGGCTGATTTTTGCAAGGCATTATCACACACACACTCACACAATCTCATGTGTGAAGTAAAGAAGACTCTCTCTCCTTCTCAAGCTTTAATGGAAAGCTTACCACCTACTCCAAGCTTGTGAGAAGGGAGGCCTACACCAACAACTCTTGGCTTTGTGATGCAAATCCAACAAAGAGCCAAGCTTCCATGCATGCTCATCTCCTCTACCATGCTAATTACTAAGCTAAGCTATGTTAATATGAGTGATTATGTGAGGAGATGTACATCTTTCTCGTAAGACTACTCCTTCTTCCTCTCAATCTACTCTCATACCCTGCTAGCTCTCACCATCTTCGAAGGTTTGTGAGGTCTTGGGTCTGAGACCGGGGAGAATTGATGTTGTGTTTGATAAGTGTTTTTCTTAGTGCATGAAGCTTTCATCTTCATTGCACTAGCTAGTCTTGAAGGAACACAAATAATTGTATTGTACAATGTCTCTCTTGATGGGAGAAATTATAATACAAAGCCTTTTGGAGGGGGGACCGGCTCCATGTAAATCCAGTCCTCAACTGTTGTCAATAGCTTAATTTATCTCTCTTTTGAAAGTGTTGTTCATGCTATCTAACTAGGTGTTATGTTTTTTGTTGCTCTCTCCACCCAAGCACTCTTGTAATTCTCATTAGGAATCTATTCTAATGAAATGCCCACTATGTTCATGCAAATTTCCGCTACACACAAGTTGTTAGGCCATTAAATGTTACATTGGTATCAGAGCACAAGGTTTCTCTTTTCTTGCTCAAGAAGGGAGGTCCTGAAGCTAGCTATAAATGGTTGGTATTATTAATTGCCTCTGAGTAAGTAGAATAGGGATTTTTCAGCCGTGCAGTGCACCTGCCTTCGTGCAGTTAACGGGGCATCACCGTCGAGAGCTACGGTCTTAATAGTGGATTCCTACGGGGCTTGCCTACGGCTTAACCAGTATTGAGCTATTAGAAGCTTGACAGGAGCCGGTGCTATTTTGGTGTTGAACGACCCTCTCTTCTATCCCTTGCAATTAATCATATTCGAGCCACAGGTACAGTAGCTTGAGTGCTTTTTCTAAAGGGGTAAAGAGGAGTAGCAACTAGGGCTTGAAGTGCCAAAGTACACTTAAAACGTTTACACCTAAAAGTTGTTAGAATGGCTGACAATAGTAAAGAGAGTGAAATTAATGTTGATAACTTTGATTTTGCTAATGAGCAAGCTACTAATGATGCTCTGATGCTTGTTAAGTATCTTGTTTCTAGGCTTCAACAAGCCATGGGCAATCCATCTCTCCAAAGTGAAGTGCAATGGCAGCTCCGTGCTCATGGGATTCTCCAAGCTCATCACCATGACGAGAGAACAGCTAGGAAGCCTCCTTGTGAGACTTCCAAAAGAGTTCTCTCTCCAATTTGGGAAGAGAAGAGAATCCATACGAAGGGCTCAAGAATTTACTTCTTGATGATGCATCTCCTTCCCAAAGGAGAACTCAAGAGCCTCCACTAAAGGAACGAGAAAGAAGTGAGTCTCCCGCCACCTCGACGGAGATGGTTCCAGAAAAGAAAAAGGCGAGAAAGAAGACACCCTCTTCTCCATCTTCTTCATCCTCTTCCTCTTATGAAAGTGATGGTGAAGACGACGAAGATCAAGACAAGAAAAATGCGAGAAAGAGGTCACCCTCTTCTCCACCTTCTTCAAATTCTTCACCTTTTGAAGAAAGTGATGGTGCAACCTTTGAACCATCAAAAAGAAGAGGCCATAGGAAATCCTATGCCGCATGGAAGAGGTCGTCCAAGCTGAAGAAGATCAAAGAGGGAGGGAAGAGCATCTCTTTCCTTACCTATGATGGCACCTTTGGTGCTACGGACAAAGTCTTGGACTTTATCCAAAAATTTGATGCAGTATTTGGAGATGAGGGCTTCACGGAGTCCTCTAAGCTACGCCATGTAGCTATGCACTTTCAAAAGTCCGCCAGGCAATGGTGGTCTAGCCTACGAGCCAATGGTGAAGCTCCGCGAACATGGAAAGCTTTAAGAGCTTCCATTATGAAGCAGTTTTTGGCCACCGATGCCAAAGACAAAGTACTCACCGAATGGAGAAGCTTAAAGCTCTCTCCCTATGAATCTATCCACAAATATGTAGACAAGTTTTGGGACCTACAACTCAAAGCCACTGTCTTCAAAAAGTTGGATTTTGGAGAGCAAAAGCAACAATTTTGTGCGGGCTTAACCGAAGAAATGGCGGAGTATGTCAACTCCCAAAGGCCACGTACCATATCGGCGGTAATACGCCATAATATGGTGGCCTCTCGAATCAATTTCCAAACGGGGGCTAAAAGAAATAATAAGCCCACAGAAAACAAGGGTTCCAATGATCCTAAGGGGAAGGACAATGTCCAAAAGTCTCCTAAGGGCAACTCCAACAAAGCTAAAGAGAAGGGAGTTTACAAAGGTAAAAACAAACTCTCTCCTGAAGAGCTTGAGCGTTATCGCAAGGATAACAAGTGTTTCAAGTGCGGCAAACAAGGGCATGCGTACAATGCTTGTCCCCAAAAGAACAACCGCCAAGATCTTCCTAGAGCTACCTTGGTTGAAATCCAAGAGGAGGAGACTCACCACAAAGGATCTCCTCTATGCCATGCTTGGGGAAAGGTAAGAGAACATGATGCTTTTATTCTCTTTGACCCTGGTTCTACTCACAATTTTATATCTATAGAGTTGGCCACCAAGCTAGGCATACAAGCCTAGGAGATGGGAGATGTCCTACCCGCAGACAGTGCTTTCAAGGGGCAAGAAGCTTCAGTCACTCCCTTAATCGGGAAATTGAGGCTTCATGTCCAAAGCTATGTGGACAAAGAGGACTTCTTTATCTCTCCTCTCAAGCATGAGGATGTAATACTAGGGGCACCATGGTTTGATCGCATGGCTGCCAATGTTAAATTCCCTGAAAGGAGAATCTCCTTTAAGTTCAGGGAAAAAGACATGTATATAGATGCTAAGGAAATGGGTAACACTATCCCCATTGTACATACACCAGCTTTCAACAAGTCAATAAAGAGCTCTATTTTCGTGTACATGATTTTTGTTAAAGATTCTAAAAATGAACCTAATGCTTTAGCAAAAGAAAATAAAAGCAACCAAAAGGAATTAGAGTTATCCAATTTTCTCAAGGGGTTTCAAGATGTTTTTATTGACGACATCCCTTGTGAGCTACCTCCTAAACGAGGTAATGATGACCATGCAATTGAACTTCTTCCAGGAAGTTCACCGCCTAACAAACCTCCTTATAGAGTTTCTCAAGCTCAACAAGAGGAGATTATGTGGCAAGTGCATGAGTTAGTTGAGAACGGCATGGTTAGGGCTAGCTCATCTCCATTTTGCTCACCTGTGCTATTAGTGCAAAAGAAAGATGGCACATATCCTATGTGTGTCGACTATAGAGCACTAAATAGGATCACTATCAAGAATAGGTTTCCCGTTCCATGGGTAGAAGACCTATTTGATAAGCTACAAGGATCGACTTACTTCAGTAGGATTGACCTAAAAAGTGGTTATCATCAAATAAGGATAGTTGATCAAGACATTGTAAAGACCGCATTTCACACCACATTTGGTCTTTACGAATACATTGTCATGCCTTTTGGCTTGACCAATGCACTAGCCACATTCAACCGCTTGATGGAGAAGTTGTTCAGGCCTCATCGAACCTTCACTGGAGTGTTCTTTGATGATATTATCATCTAATATAATTCATTAGACGAACACAAGCAACACCTCCAGGTAATATTTCAAGTTTTAAGAGAGAATAAACTTTATATTAATCGAAAAAAAGTGAATTTTTCTTGCAAGAGATTCAGTATTTAGGTCACATTATCTCTCAAGATGGCATCCACATGGATCCATCAAAGTTAGAGGTAATAAAGGATGGCCTAAACCAAAGAATCTTCATGAACTAAGAAGCTTTATAGGTATGTGTGCATACTATAGACGCTTCATAGAAAAGTTCTCACAAATTGCGGGACCATTACATGACCTAACAAAGAAAATCGTTAGGTATACATGGTCTGCTAAGGATAACAATGCTTTCAAAAAGCTTAAATAAAAGCTTATCTCTCAACCTGTGCTTACACTACCGGATCTCTCAAAACCATTTGAGGTCCAATGTGATGCTTGTGGTGATTGCCTTGGAGCTGTTTTTCTCCAAGAAGGGCACGCCATAGGCTATGAAAGTCAAAGGCTCGACCCTGTTGAGCAAGCTCTAGGCATATATGAAAAGGAACTCCTTGCAGTTCTACATGCCTTAGACTCATGGAAGCACTATTTATTGGGGACTCCTTTCATTCTACGAACGGATCACCAAAGTCTTAAGTACTTCATGACGCAGACCAAGCTCTCCGACAAACAAATGAGGTGGGAAAATTTCCTTTCGCAATTTCATTTTCATATTGCTCACATTGCTGGCAAGCATAATCAAGTAGATGATGCACTCTCAAGAGGACCGAGAGTGAATGCGGTTTCCATAGCAACTCACAATGATCTATCTTCAATGATAGACGAGTATGCTATTGATCCCGATTTTAGAGATGTGATTTCAGCCCTTGCATTAGGGAAGAAAGAAGAACCATTTACTTTACAAGATGGTTATCTTTTCTACGGCAATAGACTATGTGTTACTAACTCACTACGTGAGAAAGTAATGTATGAATCTCATGCTCCACCTTATGCGGAGCATAGAGGGATTCAGTCTACCTTAAAGGGAATTGAAACATATTTCTATTGGCCTACATGAAAGTGAACATACAAGAGTATGTTTCTAAATGTGTGGTATGCCAAAAGGCAAAATTTGATAGAGGGAAGCAACTTGGATTGCTTCGACCCTTGCCAATCCCTAATTCACCATGGGAGAGCATATCCATGGATTTTATCTTTGGATTGCCTAAGTCTATCCATGGGAATATGGGAATATGGACGATAGTAGACAGGTTCAGTAAACAAGCTCATTTTATACCTGTCAAAAAGACTATCAAAGCCCATCAAATGGCAACCCTCTTCATTTCACAAATTTTCAAGTACCATGGCTTGCCAATGTCCATAGTGTCAGATAGAGATCCTAGAATGACCAGTAATTTCTGAAAGGGTCTCTTTGAGAATTTAGGGACAAGGCTAAACTTCTCTTCGGCCTATCATTCACAAACGGATGGCCAAAGTGAAATAGCTAACCTAACAATTCTTGATCTACTAAAAGCCTATGTAACGGAAGTAGATCAAAGATCCCAATAGGAGAATTACTTACCCTTAGTGGAGTATGCTTACAATAACACTGTACATACTTCCACGGGAAAAGCACCTTTCGAGGTAATTGAGGGAAGATCAAAAAGTCCCTTGCTACTTAAGGTACATGGGAAGATCTTCGTTGCAGATGAGTATAGCCGAGACCTACAAGAATCTTTTCAAAAGATTAAGGATGCTATCTCTATCTCACAACAAAGGCAAAAGGCTGCTGCTGACAAGCACAGAAGAGCACAAGCCTTTAAAGAAAATGATTGGGTCTTATTAAAATTCCCCAAGGCTCGATTAAGGCACACGACAGGCAAGAATCCTACGGGACACCAAAAGTACTATGCCAAACTAGCAAAAAGGTACTATGGTCCCTTTCAGATTCTTAGGCCAATCATGAGATGGCCTATCAACTCAAGTTGCCCAATCATTGGCTCATACACAATGCTTTCCATGTGAGCCTATTAAAGCCTTACAAAGGAGAGCCACCTCAAGAACCAACTACTGAAGACCCCACCGGAGATCGAGGACCAAGAAGAGGTGCTGCAGCCCGAGTCCATTCTCCGACATGAAGACAAGGTGCAAAGAGGCGGTAAGACTATCCGACGATATCTTATTAAGTTTAAGAATTATCCTTTTGAAGATGCTGGATGGATGCAAGGCATACAATTAAAGGATAACCTAAACCTTGTCAATGCTTACAATGCTTCCGAAGAGTAAGCAAATGTACAAGATGTTAAAAATGAACAAAGTTTTTGTCTTATAAGACTCTCTTTTTCTTTATTGTGCACAAAAATGAAGTAGTATGCATTCTTAGATCAAGTTTGCGGAGACGACGTCTCCCAAACACCAAGTAGAGCTTGTCACTCTACTATGGAAGATTGATAGCACTAATGTGCAGACATGCTTGCAGCAGCCTCAGGCTCTCAAGCACCAAATGGACTAGTCATCCATTGTGGAATGATGTCGTAGGGTAACATAGGGATCCTCTACCCGCTAAGAAAAGGACTCATGAATATGCTTTATCTTCTCTACACCATAGTCGAGGACGACTATGATTTCAAGAGAGAGGTAATGTCATAATAATCAATATTGTGGTGTGTGGTCGTGTGTCCGACCACCTAGTGTGGGAGGACACTTCTGTTGTTCTTGGCATGTAGCCTTTCCAGTGCTCAATATAAGGAGCTGCCTCACTCGTTGAGGGAAAGCTTATTTTGGTCCAGTCTCTCTCTCTAAGTGTCTTGTAGTGAGCACACTACATTGGTGGAGACGGCGGGCACTGGATTAGTTAGGAAGAGTTCTTGATTTTCTTGTTTTCGTCTTGGGGGATCATGGGTTTCCTGCTTGATACTGGGTAGGCCAGACGGCTGCACAACTTCACAACAGGAAACTCCAATCTTTGGCGATTGTGTGTGTAGTGCTCATAGTTCATCCTCATCGCAGCTTGGTCCAAAGCTGAAGCCTACTTCGCCAGTTGTGCAGAAACCTAAGGCCGCCCAATACTGACGCATCTGTTTTAGTTACACCCATCAGGTGCTCAATCTCGGATCTTCTTGGGGCCCTTCCTAACCGGTTGCCCCTGGGCCCCCTGTAGCAACAGCCCTGCATAACATTCTTGCTCACGACGACGAGTCATCATGAAGAAAGCTGAAGGCAGTCCGCTATAATTTGTCCGCTTGCTCTGCTATTGTGCACAGAAACAGACTCTATGGCTACGAGCTTCTTTACAAGGTTTCTAACTTCCCACATTAATTCACAAGCTATTGAAACGAAGTGGAGCCAGCAACATGCAACCTTGGGCGTAATCAGCAGCCCCGCATTCAGCTCATACTTCGAGAAGCCTGGCTGGTCCACACCTCAGCCTCATCATGCACCCATAATGTCTTCCTCAACGACGTCAAGTTCAAAGCTTCTACGCCATGCGGGGATAGCGAGAGACTCTGCGGCCATGGCCACTGCAACAACAAGTAAATTGAGCCCTTCCTCTCTTCATCGGTTTGCTCCTCATCTCTTTGCAGAGTCCTTCTTCCCCCAGCTTCATCTCATTGCCATGGCTACTGCAGAAGCTTCTTCAGTCCCCCAATTGCATCCTGCAAAGAAGAAGACCACAAAGGGAGCCACCAAAAAGGCCACGTCTGTTGTAGCCAAGCCCAAAGCAGTTTGCGTCAATCATGCTACCAGCTTGATTAATGTCCTCAAACCTCGGATGATTCCATCTCCTAGTACAAGTCAAAGCAAAAAAGAGTCCTGCACCAAAACAGTGGCCAGTTTACAAAGGTTCTTGGTTCTAGCAAGATCAAAGACACGGGAGTCGCTGCATCTTGGTTGCAGAGGTGCCCGATCTTTTCGCTTCCATAGCGGTGATGTAAAGTTGTAGCCCTGTAGCTCATCTTTTCTTTATGTGTTTCATGGTCGTCTTTTTACCTTTAGCTCATTTCACAATTTAGTGTTTGTTGAATAATCGTTATTGTCACACTGAGCCCCTTATAGAGAGGGATGCATGTCGCAAAAAATTTATGTTGATGTTTGCCCCTGGTCGTTCCTCATCTTGTCCATTAACTTTGGGATAGCGACCTAAAGTTTGCATAAGCGAGATGTTTAAGTTCCATGCCTTGATGATGATCGGCATGATGTCGAATCTAGCCCCAAGTTCAGTCCCTAATCCTTGAGTCGTTGTATGATCACTCCCCCCAGATGAGGCGTCAGAGTTGATCTCTCTTGTGAAGTCCATTCTCAGCCCAACATTGTAAAAAGATGTCCATCTTTTTCTCCCTAAGGGGGGAGGTGTGGTGTGTGGTCGTGTGTCCGACCACCTAGTGTGGGAGGACACTTCTCTTGTTCTTGGCATGTAGCCTTTCCAGTGCTCAATATAAGGAGCTGCCTCACTCGTTGAGGGCAAGCTTAGTTTGGTCCAGTCTCTCTCTCTAAATCTAATTCTCCTAAATGATTTTCTCATGTTAAACTGATCATTTAATATGGGGAAGTGCCAGGGGAGAAAAAGCTAGAATATTGGTTAAGCTAGCATACCGGCCCCACAGTAGGGATCCAAAGGAGGAAAAATAGGGATCCAAAGGGGGGGCCATCTGCAAAAGAGCCATGTGAAACAATGGGCTAAAAAGACCCTAAGGTGCAGCCCATTAAGACTTCCAAAATGCTAAGGTTTCAAAATTCAAAGGTTGTGTCCAAAGGTCAACCATGGGGGAATTGGATGCTTTGTGTGTGTCAAAAAAGTCTTTACAAATCCCTACTTAGGAGGGGGCGAGCCTTGCTTGTAGGGGATGAGAGAGAAAGTCACACACACACACACACACACACACACACACACACACACAAGCTCCCTTTACACAAAGGGAATGAGGGACACATGTCAGCTCCCTAGTCTAGATGCCCACAAGGTGTACCCAATTCCTATTGGATGGCCTTGGAGGTGGACCAATGAGAATTAAGCTAGAGTAAATCTAGTTTAATTAATTTAAAAACACTTAATAAAAGAACAAGGAGAATTAAGCCCTCTAGAAGACTATTGGATAGTCTCCCAAGGGGTCCAATGAGCATTCAGCAGCCCAATGGCTTGTCTGATTCCTATTGGCCAGCAGGCAAAGGGGTCCAATGAGAGTTTAGTTGAATTATTAAATTACCTAAAGCTCTCACAAAAGGGGAAAGGGGGACACATGTCAGAAGGCTATCACTTATGCTGCTTAATTGTCATTGGCTAGCCCTAGGGAGGTCCAATCAGAGGGTAGCATGAGCAAAAGGGGTCGACCAAGAGAGAGGGGGGGCTGATTTTTGCAAGGCATTATCACACACACACTCACACAATCTCATGTGTGAAGTAAAGAAGCCTCTCTCTCCTTCTCAAGCTTTAATGGAAAGCTTACCACCTACTCCAAGCTTGTGAGAAGGGAGGCCTACACCAACAACTCTTGGCTTTGTGATGCAAATCCAACCAAGAGCCAAGCTTCAATGCATACTCATCTCCTCTACCATGATAATTACTAAGCTAAGCTATGCTAATATGAGTGATTATGTGAGGAGATGTACATATTTCTCGTAAGACTACTCCTTCTTCCTCTCAATCTACTCTCATACCCTGCTAGCTCTCACCATCTTTGAAGGTGTGTGAGGTCTTGGGTCTGACACCAGGGAGAATTGATGTTGTGTTTGATAAGTGTTTTGCTTAGTGCATGAAGCTTTCATCTTCATTGCACTAGCTAGTCTTGAGGGAACATAAAGAATTGTATTGTACAATGTCTCTCTTGATGGGAGAAACCATAATACAAAGCCTTTTGGAGGGGGGACCGGCTCCATGTAAATCCAGTCCTCAACTGTTGTCAATAGCTTAATTTATCTCTCTTTTGAAAGTGTTGTTCATGCTATCTAACTAGGTGTTATGTTTTTTGTTGCTCTCTCCACCCAAGCACTCTTGTAATTCTCATTAGGAATCTATTCTAATGAAATGCCCACTATGTTCATGCAAATTTTCGCTATACACAAGTTTTTAGGCCATTAAATGTTACAGAGCACATCCTCAGGTTTATAATTGATCATAGATCTGACACTACAATTCACTCGGCCCCATTGCAGTATTGTTACACGTGTAAAGCGGACACTGATGTTGGGGAAGATTCTCCTTATATGGATGTACTACCTGGGATGACTGAGTCGGACAATGTGGATTAGGTTCACCTAGCAGCAACCATAGACACTTGGGAAAACAAGGGGACGACCTGGGTAACACCTGAGGGTGATGAAATGCCTGTATCCTTAAATATGCTACAAGCAATGCATATAGCTTCTTCTGACAAGACTCATCCTCATATAACAAAGCAAACATACAAGTGGGTCCCTATAGCTTCTTTAGCGACCATAGCTAATGCTAAAAAATAGAAGCCTTGTAAGAAACCTCCCACTCGCTCCAAAAGATGTAAGGAAACGTGGCGTTGGATTCCTAAAAAACTATTGGAAGCCCAAGGCTACTATCAAGGAAATGATCAAATCTAGGTGCCAAACCATAGATTGTGTTCGTACCTGTCACCTGACCCATGTGAGCCCAATCCTGTAGCTCCAAAACGAATTGACAATCGTGGAAAGAAAAAAATCACAAAATGCCACACACCCGCTCCAGAGCTAGTTTGGGTACCGAAGAAAGAACAATTTGTTCCACCTAGCTCAGGAAGGGGGAAGTCCCATGAAGCTTCTAGCTCCTCATGTAATGCATCCATAGAGGTAAAAGCTTCTCCACAGCCTCCACCTACCATAGTGGACCTCCATAAAGCTACAAAAGAATCCACACCTCCCAGTGTTCAAGAATCACCTGATGAACCCCTTCAAGTTCGATCCTGGGAGAGTACCTTACCACCCTTGCAACTCGACGAGGCACCTAAGGTAATAGAAAACTACTGGCAAAAATCATCACCTATTACCAACTGGAACAATTGGTTTCAAAGGGTGACAAGCACATTTCAAACGGTATGATCTACCCAAGGAAGGGGAAAGTGTTTACTGACAGTCATCATTCACTCACTCCCTTCTCAACCTTCCTCCCTGACCTCTCAATCTCCAATCTGAGGGAATGTATATATAAAGCCTTATACTCACAAAAAACAAAAAAAATAAAGAGCACGAGCAATTAGCAAACGAGTATGCAGAATAAAAGTCAAAACATTGACTCATACCTACACATTCACATTCGGTACACTAAAACAGAAACCTATGTCATAAAACACCTTTGATTCTCATCACTCGAGTGATGGAGGGTAGGTAGAATTAGTACGATAGGAGTGTTTCTGTTTTAGAGTTTAGTGATTAGCAAATTTCTTTCTTCCCACTGATGTGCCTCCTAGAGGTATTCTTTGTGTTTCCTCGTGTGTACAGGAACGTGTTGATGTGGTTAGGATTTGGACCTTCATGGAATCTTTCTCTCATCCACTTTTCAAATCAAGCGCGATCATCAACACAAAAAGGTGTTTCTTGTCCATTAGCATTGCCCCTTATCTTTTTGCATCCATGTTTGTTTTCTTTAATTGTGATTGGTAGCATAATATTCAGCACCTTTGTTTAGTATCAAACATTAAATTCAAGGTAATTTTTGTCATAATCACTTGTCTAGGTTTAAAAATCGAGCAGTCCGACTAAGCTAGTTTGACCAAGCTAGGTGTTAGAGATCTTCTCTTAATACCATGGGGAATGCCTTCCTAATTATCAATGGTTTCTTAGGTTCTTAATCCGATTTAGGCATCATTGTGTGAAATGTACTAGGGCTTTCTACTGGGCTTAGTCCCTATTGACCTTTAGCTTAAGTATTATAAAGGGAGTTTACTAGTGTGATGAGCCTGGGGAGGGTAACAATGTTATATGACCCCCCAAAGTTACAAAATTAAAATGATGAAAACGAACAAACAAAAAATCAAAGTGCCACAATGTAAAATCTTAAGCTGGAAGAGAAATCTCAGCTTGATTTGGTACTTCACTCACATGTATCGCCTATGGCACTAGAGCCCTAGAGGTTCCAAGTGTGGGCGCTTTTCCTTGAAAAGCAAAAAACCCAAGGCATACAAAATAAGCACACACGTCAAAATTTAATCACTGTGAAAAGACTTTGGGGGGTCAAAGAAAAGGTAATCAGTCAGGCAATGATTTCATGAGAAATTCATTTTATCGTAGCTTAACTACGAGGTCTTCTAGGTATAGCCTCTAGTCAGCCCTCGAACATGAAATACTTGGCTCTCACGATTAAACAACTTAATTGACCATAGAAAATTAGGAATCTTACTCATGGTATTAATAGTCGATCTTTAGTGTCTTTCTATCATTACATTAGCGACCCCATACATGTTCAATTTTTTACCTTTACAATTGTTTATGCGTTCGATTATATTATAATTTAATGTTTATTGCTGACAAATGGTTTAAATTTTTGTTACCAATCAATTTGTCTGTCTACAACTGCATATGATTTTTAATTGTATATGAGAATGCAATTACTGTGCCAATGTTGTTTGATTTTGCAGTGACTGAAGAAGGCTGAGGACATTCATCTCAAATGCTCTTCCACCTCGACGAACGAGCTTCAACTCAATAGCTTTCAAGTATGGAATCTACATCAGGAAGGGGGGCAGGTTAACGCTCACGGCTCACGGACACCCTATCACCTATGATGGACGTTGTATTATTTACTTGTAGAGTCAGGTACGGTCCAATAAGAAAAGGGTAAGAGTGATCGCCGATGAGAGGTGCACTCTAACTGGAACATTCAAGGGATTAGTTGGCTAAGCATGGGCGCCCAAATGTGAATGGGGTGAGCTCATAAAAAAGTCAACTAAACCTAAAATTCACTCATTCTCTCATTTGTGCAATAGAAGAGTGCTCTTGATCCATCTCCATCTTCTTCTTCATCATCTCCTTGTGTGTGTGTGTGTGTGTGTGTGTGTGTGTGTGTGTGTGTGTGTGTGTGTGTGTGTGCGCGCGCGCGCGTGAGAGAGAGAGAGAGTGTGTGAGATCGAGCATTGCGACGACGGCACGGCGGCGGCGAAGCAGTTGAGCGCGGCGCAGCGGCGGCTCCTTCTTCTTCGTGGTGAGGAATCCTCCACGAAAGAAAGCGTAGAGCGGTGAGTGACACACCATTGCCTTCTTTGAGCTTACTAGTTTAGGCTTGTTGTGTGCTTGGAGCCATTTGTGGCTCGCACACAGTGTCTCAGCAAGTTCCTTGCATTGACACGTGCGACATACGCACACAGTCCATGTGTCATTTTCTATAAGTGCATCATATTCTGATTGCATGGCAGCCATCCAATTTTCTGAATTTTGTGCTTCATCAACAGACAGAGGCTCCTCAACATCATGTAAGCTAAACACAGCCAAAGCATAACAATCTGATGCATAAGATGCACGGTGAGAGCCTGAACGAGTACGACTAGACAAAGGTGCATCCAATTTACTGTCACGCAAAGTGTGCACCAGCCATTTTGGCATACCTCTAGCCTGCTCATTTTCAGCCCTTTCCTCATCAAGTACATCATGTACATCTGCATCAGTAATAGGCTGATCTAAAACATTTTCAGAAACCCCCATAGGCTGTACATTTGCCTGATTGGAACTTACATTCGTATTTCCACCACTGAAAAGAGGCAACAAAGTGTCATAAATGTCCTGTGAGCTTACATTACTGTCTCTAGTACATGACAGCAAGGCCTGAACAGAATCTTCCACAAACACTACATCCCGAGAAACCAGAATACATTTTGTTTGCGGATGATACAACCTGTAACCTTTGCTTTCAGCACTATAACCAACAAAAATACATTTGACAGCCTTATCATCCAATTTTCTGCGCTGCACTTGTGGCACCAAAGCATATGCCAAACAACCAAAAACACGCATGTGCTCAATAGAAGGCTTTCTATCATGCCATGATTCATATGGAGTAATAGACTGCAATGCTTTTGTAGGACACCTGTTAAGTACATAAGTGGCATACATTATGGCCTCAAGCCAAAAAGAATGTGGCAAAGCTTGACTTTTGACCATACATCGTGCCATTTCCATCAGTGACCTATTTTTCCTCTCAGCAACACCATTTTGCTGAGGTGTATAAGGCACTGTAGATTGGTGTTTTATCCCACGACTAGCCAGAAATGCATTAAATTCATGAGACATATACTCCCCCCCTCGATCGGAACGGAGGGTGCCCATAGTACATTTCAAGACATTTTCAGCCATAGCCAGAAATTGTTTGAAGCACATAAAAACTTTGGACTTCGCTTTAAGCGGAAATATCCATGCATGCCTGGAGTAATCATCAATGAAAGTCACGAAGTAAAGGTAATTTCCCAAGGACGGAGTTTGCATGGATCCACAAACATCACTATGCACAAGCTGCAACCTGCATGTGGCCCGAACTGAACCATCCTTTGGAAACTTAGAACGCTGCATCTTACCCAAAATACAGCCTTCACAAACATGTTTGACAGGTGCTTCAAGAGGCGGCAAAGGAGCAACCATATCAGCTTTCTGCAAACGCAGAAAACTTGCAAAATTCAGATGACCAAAACGTGCATGCCAAAGTTTTGCCTCTGAAATAGCCCTTGAATCTGCAACAGCATTTGCAAAATTTTGTCCACACTTGTCATACAAAGTGAGCTTATACAGCCCACAGCACAAAAGACCAGATGCAACAATTTCATCACCAAAACTGAGATCATGAACTGTACATCTGCCATCCACAACTTTGACTACAAGTCCAAGTCTAGCAAGTGTGGATACAGACAAGAAATTCTTCTTGATCCCAGGTACATAAAGTGCATCAACAAGTGTGAAGGAACTGCCATTTGCAGCAATAAGCACAATCTTTCCAACTCCTTGAACCGGATAAGAGGCATTATTGGCACAAGTGACTGAATTCCCATGAGGGACAGACTCGAGAGAGGTAAACAATTCACAATGTGAGGTAATGTGCTTTGTAGCACCACTGTCGAAATACCACACATGTGAATCTGCAGCAACTGACAAGCATGCATCATGGACAGCAGGATTGTAAGTGCACTCTGCGCTAAAAGTCCATTCTGCATCAACATCAGCATTACAGTCTCATTTCACAGAAGACTCAACAATGGCTGCATTTGTAGTGGAACCAGCATTTGCAGTGGAACCACCCTCTTTCTTCTTAGCCTCTTTGGTCTTCAACTTAGGACACGACTTGATCAAGTGATCATTAGCTTTACAATAATGGCAACGCATCTTCTTTTTGCCGTTATCACGAGAATTTCCATACGAATTGCTGCCAGCAGAAGCATTAGGAACAGAAGTTTTGTCACTCACAGCAGAACCATAAGAAGTGGCCGCATTGCTGTTACCACCCTTTCTTTGAGAAGCAATAAAAGCATGTTCAACTGCACGTTGCCTAGTTCTGTATTTTCGGGAAAGTGACCGTTGCAACAGCAATATGCATACTGCATCAAACTTGACAACTTGAGGATTTCCTTGGGTCATCAGTCTCCAAGTACTAGCAAAAGTCTGGTAGGGATCTGGTAAGGCATCAAGAATAGTCTGCACAAGGGAACTATCTGAAATGACTTCACCTGCGGAAATAAGTTTCTCATTGATATGCTTGACACCAGCAAGGAAAGTGTCCATTTCATCTTCCACATGCATAATCTTCGACTCCACCTCTTTACGCAGCAAAGCAATTTTAGCCTCATTGCGGCTTGCATAAAGACCTGCTAAAATATCCCAAGCCTGTTTTGCAGATTTTGTTGAACGGATATGAGGAACAATGGTGCGCTTCACAGACAACGCAATTAATGCATGAGCCTGCGCATACTTTACATCCCAACGAGCTTGTTCTGTCGTAGACAAAACAACTCTAATAGCAGCAATCCTTGCAGCAAGACTTGCAACATCCTCAACATCGCCTATATCCTCAGAACTAGGAGGTACATCAATGCCCTGCACAATATTCCAGACGCCCTTTGACACAAGAACATGTTGCATCATATAAGCCCACATAGGGTAGTTGTCCCTATCCAACCTGTCCTTAGCAGCAAACATCTTGAACACATCTGTGTTGTTGTCAACAATGGTAAATGTTGCACCTGATGGGAAAACTGTCCGAAAATAGGAGAAACGGAGCGGGAACAACACGTTCTATATAGCACAAACCGTAGAAGACTATGAGGCACCTTTTATGCAAAAAACGGCACTGACAAAAATTCTGCACAAAATGACAAAATAGCCTGTACAGTACTGTCTGTAGTGAAAATGGAGGCCGAAATGAGCCCAAATCAAAAATCTGACTTGCGAACGCTTGTCAAAGCTCACTAAAATCGGAGAAAGTGAGTAGGCGTGTGTTGGAGTAGCTGGCGACTAAGCCCGGGAGGATGCAACCTGCTCTGATACCAATTGTTGGAATTAGAGTTCCAGAGAGACACACAACTTGGAGAAGACGAAGGAAGCTCAAGGCACACACTAGAGAGTGTTACTTAGTGTGCAATGGAAAGATAGATAGCCCTAGAGTGATGGGCGTATATACAATGCTCGGGGGGAAAAACCTCCTAAAGAGGGAAAAAATGCCTCGACAGTCCTAGTGTGTTCACACACATCACTACCACATGTATATGGTAACATCAAATCACTTTCATGGGCATTTCATTGATGTTTTCAAATCATGATTTGGGTATCTCTTCCATGCATTCCTTTTCAATAGTGGTTTTTGTGATCCATCCCATGATGGATCTAGGCCCTACTACCTATACATGTTGATTTTGACAATTTACAAGCTTTAAGTATCATACAAGGATCATATATGTCTACTCTGGTGGGTGGTGGTGGTGGTGGCCTGAGAAATCCGTGGAGAGAAAAAATAGGTGTAGCCTCCTAAGGTCACAAAATCTCTTTGTCTCTCACACACTAAGTGTAACTACAAATGATCTAAATCAAGCCCTTTTTTCCTACATCTATCCCACTCACCCGAATATTAGCTTGTTTTTCTCACTCTATTGGCTGCATTTTCTCATCTACATTACTTATGGCTCAAACAGTTTATGATTCTAATGACCAACAACTACACATCGACATTTGGACCACTCGTATCAGATTTAGATTTGCCCAAAGTTTGGCATCCTCCAATTTTTTCCATATTGGACTTGTTTGAATTAGCCCTTTCTATAGTGGAGTTTGAAGCATAGAGTGAGATCAAATTATAATTAAATGCAACCTAATTCCCCTTGTTGAATTGTGGGTCTGAAGCACCAAATTATTATATTTTTCTAATATTCCCAAGGTTGCTCCCCCTCTTCCATGCATATGATTGGTATGGTACCACTTGTATCTTGCACCTAATCTTTGTAGATTGGTTCCCAAGTTATGACCAATTGCTTTAATTTCTCGGAAAGAAATAAAATCAGGTTTTACATTGGAATCAGAAATCCAATTTTTAATGGCTTCAACTCTGACTAGATCAATTTTTATGGCTTGAGCCCTGACTAGATCAATTAGACCCGTGCAATTGAAGGAGAATACCTAGTTGTGGGGCACTTCCTTTTTTACTGTTTTTGGTTGGATTGGCAAGTGAAACAAAGACCCTTGTCGAATCCTTAAGAGGATCTTAAGGATTCTTTTTTTCTTTTGGTTTTGACAATAAAAGGAATTGGTAGTCTTTCCTCCTCGGTTTGAGTCATGAGAATATCAAGAGATTCAAGTCTGTTTTTTAGCTTAGGACCTCTAGTATTAAACCCTAAGTACAAATTAAAGACACACGAGGGGAATTTCTGATAAGCCATTGACCTCGACTTACTATTTGAAGAGTAACATTATAATCATGACAAAAAAAGATGGCAGTAGTCGTTTGACAAATATTGAGCCTGAGACATCTTAATGTTCTTGGTTTCCCAAGTTTGAAATGTAATGAAAATGGCCTATGGTCTTTCCTCCTCAGTTTGAGTCATGAGAATATCAAGAGATTCAAGTCTGTTTTTTAGCTTAGGACCTCTAGTATTAAACCCTAAGTACAAATTAAAAACACACAAGGGAAATTTCTGATAAGCCATTGACCTCGACTTACTATTTGAAGAGTAACATTATAATCATGACAAAAAAAGATGGTAGTAGTCGTTTGACAAATATTGAGCCTGGGACAACTTAATGTTCTTGGTTTCCTAAGTTTGAAATGTAATGGAAATGGCCTATGAACTTTGAGAATAACGGAAGGAGAATTAAAGAGAGCATTTTTGTGAAATTACTTTGAGAACATAGAGGGTGAACTTAATTGATGGTAGCAACATAAACATAGTACTTAATTAACTTGGCATGAACAATACTTTTGCAAGAGAGTTTACAGAACTTGACAACAATTGAAGACCGGATTTATAAGGAACCGGTCCCCCTTCAATAGACATTTGTATTATAGATTCTCCCATTAAGAAAGACTTGGTACAATATAATTTGTGTTCCTTGTGACCTAAGTGATGCAATGAAGATGGAAAGCGTCATGCATCACGAGCATAATATAACTTTGTAAAAATCATTACCTATCCCAAGTTTTGGTCTCAAAGCCTCAAACACCTTCGAAGGTGGAGAGAGCTAGCAGGGAATGAGGATAGGGAAAAGAAAGAAAAAACATTCCATAGGAAAAAGTAATAGTTCATCACTTATCATCACTCTTCTTGCTAAGATACATAATAGCATAGTAATGAAGATGGAGAAGATGACAAGTTTAAGCATTGAAGCATGGCTCTTGGTTGGATTTGCATTTCATAACCAAGAGTGTTGGTATAGGCTCCCAACTTCTCTACTAGCTTGGAAAAAGAGATGGAGCTCTTGTACTTTGCACTTCACACAATTAAAGTGTGTGTGAAAAAGTATACTCCTCAACCAACCCCCTAGCTTGCTTTGGTCGACCCCCCTTGTAGCTCATGCTTGAAGCTCATTGAACCCCTCCAAGCCTAGCCAATCACATGCAAGAGGCATATCAAGCAACAAAAGTGGTCTTGAGATAAGTGTCCCCCTTTTCCCTTTAAGAGAGAAATTGATAAATACAAAATAAATTAATTAAATCAACTAAATTATCATTGGACCCCTTAGGAAGCTATTCAATAGGTTTCAAACACACCTTGACGACCATATGGATATATAAGCTTGATGTGTCCTTGCTACCTCTTGAGGCTTGAGCTTACCTTTTGTGTGTATGTGTATGTGTGTGTTCTCTCTCATCCCTCTAGCTTTAAGGCTCGCCCCTATCTTTGTATGGATGTTGTTGACTTTTGGAACACAAGCTCCTTAATCAGCAAGCACGACAAAACACCTCTAGCTTGGGTAGTGTTCTCATAAGCACCTCAAGCTCCCTAATCGGCAAGCACAACAAACAAGCATCTTTGTCAGCAAGCACGACAAGCACCTCAAGCTTGAACGGGTTTCCACCTCAAGTACAACCCTAGTTTACCTAGTTTCCTTCCTACCCCCCCCCCCCCCCCCCTCTTTAAGAAACACAAATATTGTATTGTACACGATATTTCTCCCTACAGTGTAGGTAGTTGTTAAATGTTGAGAACGCTCTCTCGGCCCTTATATATTGTTTCTACTATTGATGCATTGAAAGGTAGGCAAGCATTGCCAATTTATTGCTGTTAATTGTTGAAACCAAGGCTTGAAACCCATCTTCTCAAAGGACTTTCAAGCCGTGAACCATATTTCTTGAAACTCTGGACAGTGAGATATGAACGGTGGTGAAACAGATCATGCAAGAAAAATCCGTAATGCTTGAAAATATCTCATTTTAAATATTCAGATGAATGTACCGAATGCTGTCTCGGTATCTTTTTTTGGGGAGAACAGAAATAAAATAAAATAAAGCTCGACAGGTAGGTACTAGGGGGAGAGGCATCTATTATCAAAGAATTCATAAGCTAAATATGCAGTTCTCACTTCAGTGGAATTCGGGTAAACGCATCTAGTAGGGCCAATAGATTTTCCTCTCTTTCATACCATGCTCTCTTGCTTTTGAAAATTGTATGCCTCTAGTCAATCACTTGCTCCAAAAAAACACGTAACAGTTAGGCCGAATTCAGAGTGGAAAATAGATGCTGAAACCGGTCAATGTTCCAAATCTTCATCCAAATCAGGCAAACTTAAGTAAGCTTGTTTATATGTACTCGGAATTTCTGCTCCATTGTCTTGCATATAATTACCACATTTCTTCATAATCGTTAAAATCTTGCATATAATTACCACCTCAGTTTTCCCTTACTGCCGCAAGGCTGCGAAAAGTACACGCTTACAAAACTTCATCAATGGTTCGGAGGCAATTTTTAAAGACTTGTTTTGAACATTTTAAGAGACTAACTAGTGTCATTTTGTACACCGCTCTGCTTCAAAATGTTAGCAGGGAAGGGGAGGCGGGGGAGGACAAAAAAGACGTCCCGAGTTCCTTATCCATCCACACTTGCTAAAGAAATTCGGAGCAAAATTAGAAGAGAATGACAGGTTCATGTTCATAGAGATCCCTCGCTTCCTCGAATTGCTGGAGGGAGCCATCGAGCCAACTGAGGTTAAAATTCGAGGACCCTGTCTCGTCAGCAAGGGAAGCCCACTCTTCATGAAACGAGCTGTCATCCAGCTCGGATGATGAAGAGGAAAGCGGAATCCCAAGCTCGTCATCAGATGCCTGTAGCAGGTGCTGAATTCGTGCATCCCCGTCAAAGGTATCATCATCATGCTGCAGAAGCTCACCATGGGAACAGAGATCCTGCTCAGGGACTGGACAATTATCGCTGCTCCAAGCGAGGCCAAAATTAGAGGCATCACGAACAGGGGAAGCAGCTCCAGAGCAGGGATGGCTGGTGGAGGCCTCCCCTGCTCCCCTGCTGTTACTTCCCTCGATTACTTTCTCCAAGCTTTTCATCATCTCTGCTACTAAGTCTTCTCGAAGTGGCGAAGCTCCGGAAACCAACGGCTGCAAGCTAGACTCAGCGTCCTCGGCCTCGAGGTCGCATAGCTCTTCTAAGAGGGAAAGATGTGCGCTTGGAGGAGGGCTTTCCAGGCAGGGACGCTTGGCAGATGGAGCATCGTCGCTGGGCAGAGATTTTACATCTTGTAGAGACCGTTTCCCCGGAGCAGGGTTTGCAGAAACCTCCGCCATGGCGCTGCACGCAGAGAAAGGTAAAGCGGATGGACGAATGCGCAGGGTATGGGAGGTTGAAGGCGGAACAGGGGAAGCGAGAGGTAATACGTTGGGTTGGGGGGGGGGGGGGGGAGAGAGAGAGAGAGAGAGAGAGAGAGTGCTGGCAGGAACAAACGGAAAAGAAGAGGGACAGGCGTTGAAAAGTAACCGGGCAGAGACGGAGGCAGACGTACAGAGACAGAGAGAGAGAGAGAGGGGGGGGGGGGGGGGGGGGGGGGGGGGTTAGGAAGGAACGGGAACCTTGCAAGGGCTTCGAAGAGAGAGAATGAAACTCAAAGGAGAGAGAATGGCTATGGCGAATAAAGGTCACACAGAGCGCAACTTAGAGAGAGAAACGTGATGAGGCAGGCTGCATAGCGCAGGGAGGGTTGAAACATATATATACGAAGGGGAAGGGTAGTGGAGCCAGGCAGGGAGCGGAGTGGGAAAAGACGATGCAGACAGGCAGGCGACACAGAAAGCGAGGCGTACAGCCACACACGGGGTAGGTCCGTTCACAGGCTCGAAAGTCGAAAGTAATAAGCCTAAGCGGAAACGACTGCCGAAATATTCATATTCTTCTCGGCAAATAAATCAATAAAAATCCAGGTCAAAATTACCAATTTGTGCTGGATTTTTCCTCCCTCCTTTTCTAGAACTGTGCCAGTCTCGGCACGTCACCCCTAGCTGCTATCGACCTATTCCCTAGCCTGCAGATTTACTTTCTGGTCGCCAATCAGAAATGCGACATTTTTTTATCTTTTTTTTTTTGGTCGTGCTTGGTTGGTGCGACGCACCGCCTGACTGTGAGGATTTGTAGCGACACGTGGCAAGATGTTGCATGCCACCACTCCGCCACGCTGGCCATAACTTGCTTTTCAAGGCGCAGGAGAAAAGATTGAGGGAGGACCGCTGTGCCACGTGGGAATTATTGGCTAGAATCTATACTCATGTCAAGTCCGAGCGTCGTGCTCGCCGAAGGAACGTTTCAGTAGAATCAAAGCTCTACATTCTAGAACTGGGAGAGAGGAGGACACACAAAAATAAAAATAAAAGACTCGTCAATGTCGTCATCACCTTGCATAATTCGCACGAAACTGTTTATTTAGCATAAAACTTTTCGGTGGCTAGTAGCTAAGCGATAATTCTTTATTTTGGACCGTATTTTTCTAAACCCGAGGGCGCCGAGCTTCAAAGCCAAAGCCACATCACCCCTTGCGACGCCGGCAGCCCCACCCGGGCCACCCCGAATCCCGTATGATGATGACGCGTCTTTAGCTCTCTCGCATCAACCCCGTCCTATCATGTGCAGTCAAGGCAGGCTCGCCACCTCAGGCCCCAGGGCATCACCCTTTCAAACCTGGCCGCCCGGGCCCATTCAGCGTTTCAAACATAAAGACTTTCCCACATTCAAGGAGTACATCTGAGATGATGCATTTTCGTGAATGTCCAAGTTCAACTGCCGGCAGCATCAATTTCAAATTTGCCAAACTTTCATAATTAGGCTGCCTAGTTGTAACAAGGTATCCAGGCATTAAAGTTGACTCCCTCCCTTAAATTTTGGTTAAATATATATTGTAGAATATTCAGTTTAGCCCGAAACCCCTCTGCCTCGCTCAGCAGAGAAACCCCTCTTTATTATTCTCCTGTGTTACATCAAGATCTGGATGGTTGGCTGCTACCTCAAGAAAGGTGAATTGATCTAGCCTACGTGGAGTTAGTTAGAGCTCCCTCGAGTTAGTTCCTCCACACCTCCCCCCTAAAAATAGAGGATGTTGCTAGTTAAAGGGATGTAAGCTAGACAATGGGCAGTTTACAGGGTTTGATTCTGATTACATGGGCCATAGTGATGGACTGATTTGACAGTCGCTGCAAACGATACGTATTGGTGCGTATGCGTTGAAGGACTTTGTATGGGCCTACCCATCGATGTAGAAGGGATTCACTGAGCCCTTTGCGGCGCAATGGGAAATAGACCATTACCGTATCTCCTGAAGCGTATTCCACTGGATGCCGTCCTTGGTCGTAGTCTCGTTTCTGTCGCTGTTGAGCCATGTGAAGGTTATGATGTATTGCTCTACGGAGGATGGGTTGTCGTTGTTGAAGGTACAACCACCAATCGGATGCTTCGGCTTTAGTTGGGGCCACTTGAAGAGAGTGCAAATCAGGTGGAAGTCGCGGATCCCGTCCATAAAGTGCTCGAAATGGGCTTACCTTTGTCGAGGCTTGGACTGAGGTGTTATATGCGTGAACTGCAAATGTAAGTACCTGATCCCAATCCTGATGTAAGGGGTCGACAAATGCAGCTAGTACCTGCTTGATTGTTCTATTCAATCTGTCTGTTAGGCCATTCGTCTGTGGATGGTAAGGTGAAGTGAACAACTGCTCGACGCCTAAACTTTGGGTCAGTATTTGTAGGACTTCACTGGTGAACTGAGCGCCTTGGTCAGATAAGAGTTGTTGCGGACAGCCATGACTGAAGATTAGCTTCTCCAACAATGCGGCGGCTATTGTGGAAGCTGAGGCGTCGGGCATCGCAATTGCTTCACACCATCGAGTTAGGTACTCAGTGATGACAAGTACGTGCTTGTTGCCAGTCATGGACGTAGGGAATGGACCCATCAGGTCCCATCCAACCAGCTCAAACGGCTCATTGACCTGAATGGAGGATAAAAGACCCACATTGTGTGGTGGCGATTTGATGCTCTGGCATACAGGGCATTCTTGCAGATGTTGTGACACTGATTGGCGCATCCCTGGCCAGTAATAATGTAGCCTGAGCTTGTGCAATACTTTGTGAAAACCTAGGTGTCCTGAGAGAGGATGGTTATGATAAAATTCTAGGTATGGGCGCTGTAGTGTCTGAGGCACACAGATGCGGGGTTGCTTGTTGTGGGCCACATAGTGTAGGACATTATTTATCACTATGAACCTGCGCTGAGTAGTGTGGGGCTGAGGCGCGGTTACCTGAAGAATGAGTTGTTTGATGAGTGGGTCGTTTTGTTGGAGTGCCGCCATTTGGCTTATGTGGACTGGTAAGGTCATAGGTGGGGGGGTGAACTGAGCTGCTTGATATTCGGAACGGGAGAGACCATCAGCAATGAGATTTTGTGTTCCTTTACAATATGTTAAAGTGAACTTATATTCCTGTAATGCAAGTGACCACCTGAGTAATCTGCCTGGTGGATGTTGTTTGTGGATTAAAGAGATTAATGGTTGATGATCGGTCTCAGCTTGGACTGTTGTGCCGTGTAGATAGGGGTGAAACTTGTGAAACGCCCACACAATGGCCAGTAACTCCTTCTCAGTTGTTGAATAGTTTTCTTCGGCCTTTGTAAGAGAACGGCTAATGAACGAGATGGGATGCCACCTCTGAAGATCATCCTGCTGTAATAAAACCGCCCCTATGCCCTGATTGGAAGCATCAGTTTGTAGCTTAAAAGGCTTTGAGAAATCTGGGTGGGCTAATAGAGCAGCTTCCTGAATGATTTGCTTAAGCCGGACGAAGCTTTGGTTGCATGCTGAAGTCCATTTGTACCGTATGCCTTTCTTCAAGAGTTGTCGGAGAGGATAGGTGATTGCAGCTAGGTTGGGGACGAAGCGTAGTGAGAAGTTGGCCATGCCCAAGAAACTTTGGAGGGTTTTGACAGAGGATGGTGGAGGGTAGTTCGAGATGGCTGTGACTTTAGACGGATCCATCCAGATGCCATCTGCTGAGATTAAAAATCCCAAGAATTTGAGCTGAGTACTACCCCATCGGCATTTTTTAAATTGCAGCTGGAGATTATATTCCTTGATGCGGTTGAGCACCTGTTCCAAAATTTGTAGATGTTGCTGCCACGTCTGTGTGTGAATCAAGATCTGGATGGTTGGCTGCTACCTCAAGAAAGGTGAACTGATCTAGCCTACGTGGAGTTAGTTAGAGCTCCCTCGAGTTAGTTCCTCCACAATACGACTCCTAGTCTACATTTATCGAGCTTCAAATTACACTCAGCCTATAAAAGTTGGGCGTCCATAGATTTTTGAGTTGTGCAGTTCAAATGACGCTTAACATTGTACGATACTATGTCACTACAATATAACAAGTGACACTCTACACATGCATGCATTCGTAATAAACATTTGAAACATAAGAGAGCTTATATTCAAAATTGCATAGTATTTTGAAGTATCTAACCTTGAAATAATAAGAATACACAAGTTACAACACATTATATATATATAAGAATATATATATATATATATATATATATATATATATATATATATATATATATATATATATAAAACTCTCTCTCTCTATATATATATATATAGAAGTTACAACACATTATATATATATATATATATATATATATATATATATATATATATATATATGACACCCTACCCCTTATACTTGGGAGTCTAATGACACCTTGCCCCTAGTAAGAAAGTTTCACAGCGAAGCCTTCGTGGACCATTCTATCCTTCATTTGATGCCCAAAATGCCAATGACGCCCAAAATGGCCTCCAAATTTAAGGCCCGAAGGTATCTCCTAAAAATTTGAAGCTTGACATATTATTTTTTAGATAATTGAAATAAATTTAAAAGCAAGGGCACAAAGAAGGGGTTGAATCATCCGAGCTTCCCAGTGCAAGGCTTTAAGGAGTGGTCTTGAGTAAGATGCTAACGTTGCAACTATGCCAAAATCGGCATAGGGGACGAAGGAGGATCTTCAACATCTTCTTGTTAGCTGCCCTAGCAACAGGGAGATGCTCAAAATTTTGCAAGGAAGCCGCAAGCCCCTTCATCCACAAGTATTCAAGAATCAAGAGATATTACGGGGGGGATGCACACATGGATATCCCTTTGTGGAATGTATGGAGAAATTATCATTGTTGGTGTGCCAGGAACAACGTATTTTTCAAAAATGCTACTACCAGAAACTCCTTTTCCACGGTATTTGAATTTAGAAGATCCCTTGCGGAGGGATTTACTCACCTCACGACAGTTTCTGAATTTCCCTTGTATATCTTGCAAAGGTAGCTTAGATGGCAGAGTTGGAGATTAGCCATGCTTATATATTACTCCGGAGAGAGATTTAGAGGAGGGAAGATTGTTTAGCCCTCTTGTTTTTTTCAAGGAGTGCCTCTTTCCCCACATTTGAGGCTAGATTCGTACTTTTTTTCTTCTTTTTTTCCAGTTTTATCAAAAAAAAATCGGCATAGTTACAAAAAGCCTTACATAGTCCCATACAAAGACAAATAACATGTGCATGTGCGACCATGCATGAGGCATAGTTGTTGGTGATCATACATCTTAGAGCTCAGCAAGCTTCCTATCTAGGCACAAAGAAAGGAGGTAGTTGGACAAGTACATATTAGGAGCAATGAAAGGGCAAAAGAATTTTCAGTCTGAAAAATAGATAAATCATCATAAATTAGAGAAAAAGAGCCAAAAAAAGAAATACAACCCAATTTTTATTTATTTTTGGCAGCTCTAGCAAGGAAAGGTCTGTATCTATTTGCAGGGCACATCAAAGGATGCCTAAGGGTATGTTTGTACATATTGGCACAGGCCATTCTCAATTTTTCATTGATAGCATCTAAATTTTTTGGGGAATTAAGAATCCGCATTCGGGCATTGCATTTGTAGAGTTGAGATACCTGACAAAAAGTGAACGAAAAAGTTAGAGAGATTAAAGAGGTAATACAAACATCCTTTAAACCAGTCAATCCAGGATATAATGACTGTGTGTTTGTATCCCAATTAGATAATTAGGTCAAAACCTAATATTTCAATTTCTATGCATCTTTGCCATACTCTTGGTCATAAATTGACTGATCAAATTATGCCCTTGTGCCTATGTGTGTGTGTGTTGGAGTATTATTCTATATACTTTATCCACAATTTGAACAGTAAATTCAAAAGATACATGACAAAGATGAATAAAAGTGATTACATACATATTTTTTACAAAAAAACTATGTACATTTGAAATGGAGATTTGATGTTTTATTATATCTAAGAAATAAAAATGGAGTAGCGACAGTAGAAGAAGTATCCGTGCCAAAAAGTGTTCAAACAGCACTTGAATTCAAAGATAAAAGAAGCCAGAATCCTTACTTGCAACCATCATGCAAACAAAAAAATCATTAGCATTTTTGTTTAGGCATGGAATGGAAGTATAGGACGGACCCGGTAGTTGTTATCCATGTCCCTCTTATCCATGCATTCAACATTTTTTTAAGAAGACACTAACTTCTTGTCTAGAACCATAAGAGCTACTGTAATGATGTGTAAACAAACTTTGTCTATGGAATACTTCAAACCATGTCTAAGGGCAGGGATAAATTCTATCATTTATAGCTTATGAAGAGGGTCATTATGGCTTATTGTCAGGCATAATGTATAGCTAATTGATAGATGGCTGAAGTATTCGTGATTTTGACTAATACTTTAAAAGAGTTAAAGCTTTATTTGCTTAACTAACATATTTTAACACTTTATTTACAACAACCATGGTTATACAGCATCCTATTTATGAATATTGGAAAAATTACTACATTAATAAAAGTATGCAATCTATTCAAAGTCTTCTTCTATTTTAGAGCTAGAATATTACAGGCTAGAAAGAGGGGAAACTCTAATTATTGTAAACAAACTATTGCTATGAAATAATTCATATCCTAGTTATTGGTATGAAATTAATTAAACATATGAAGCATAGCTTTTTTGCCTAGTATCTGGCAAAATGTTTAGCTAAAAAGTACTTGTGATTATAGTAAGAAGCTTTAACAACATGTAATATGCAAAAAATTGGAGTTAGTGCATTATTTGCTTAACTATCTTTCTCGTAAGCAAAGATTTAAATGTCTTAAACAAAGCACTATTTGAATAGTCAACAGCTTATTTAAAAACTTTCTATTGTTATGACAACCTGTGACTAATTCAAAGTTGACCTCAAAAAAAACCACAAGATTGAGGCGAAAGTAAAGGGTATATGATCCCCACTTTTTTTTGCAATAGTGTGTTATTTTTTATGCAGTGTAAGCAAAATCATGTACTAGTCTTAAAAGCAAATAAATAAATTGACATTTTTGCTTTTAACAAAAAAAAATGCAAGTAAGAATGCTTAATCGCATTTTGTTAGAACAAGACTAGTGAAAGTAAAGCTTTGTAAAGCAAAAAAAAAAATCGACAATAACTTGGGAAGATGAGGCCGATGTGATGTTATCAAAGGCATTTGAAGCCTCCGCCATGTGTATGAAGTAGTTTGTGTGTTACCACCTTCCTTTCAATATTAGAACGTATGGTAGTATGTTTAATGCAATACGTCGTTTAGCAGATCAAGCATATACATTGAAATATCGTGCGTGACACTCAGTTTAACACTCTCAAGCAATAACTTGCTGGTGAATTACCAAATCCATAGTTCTATTAACGTTATATGCTAAAACGCATGCAATATGCGAGCGTGTGTATTAGAGTATCAGTGGTGTTCTCAACCAAATCACACTCAGAAATTCGCAATGTGTGTGTACTTGAAGAGCACCGGTTTGTTGCAGCCCTTTGTGGCTTTATATAACACAATAGCTTTACTCTGTGTGTGTGTGTGTGTGTGTGTGTGTGTGTGTGAGAGAGAGAGAGAGAGAGAGAGAGAGAGAGAGAGAGAGAGAGAGAGTTGGAAGCTGTGGGACGTGGGCAAAATGTTGGCCAAACTACATGTCATGTTAGAGCTTGATATGGTTATTACATATGACTATAAGAGGCTACGATAGAGATGTAGGAAGAGATTAAGGGAAGTGAGGTCCATAATGGGCATATAGACTTCACCTTCAATAGGTCACCTTCACTTCCAAATTCAAGTACACACACACCTAGACTATGAGAGCACGCATGCACACACACACACACACACACACACACACACACACACACACACACACACACAAAAGAATAGATTGGCAAGAAAAGAATGTAAGAGAGTGTAAGAGGGATTGTAAGAGATGTAGACATAATCATGGAGTACACAGAGTAAAACAACATAGTATAAGAGAGAGGGAAGGAAAAATTTAGGGTATCTACACAAGAAAGGCCTAAAGATTGCAGCCCCAAACTCCATGCACCTCTTGTTGAGTTTGGTATTAGATATTTGATATTATTTGTTGGTGCCAAAAATTGGAGGCCCCTCTTTTACACTTTAGTCCCACTTTAGTTATGAGTGGAACACCTTACTTATTGCATGACCCTCTTAGGGTGAGTTCTCACTGTCCTATTTACAAAGCAGCAACAATGGCTTATTGATAAAAGATCTAAAATACTGTGCAAGAATAAAATGATTAAGAGGATTATTATTTGCCGATGCCTCCTTGTCAACTCCCAGAATTCCAATCTACAAATCATCATGCACTCGCTGTTAGTAAAACCAATAGACAATACATAATTAACCATTAAGCCAACTATCCCAATTGTAGTTAACCACACGCAACAGGAGGGTGCCCAGACTCGTAATATCCTTCAACCACAAATGGAATTGGGTCTCGGAAAGATTCTAAAAAAAGATTTTCCCTTGGCAGAACCATCAGCCCAACATTGTTTGCAAGAGCTTTTGTATTGAATCACTACTTATTATCTTCTTTGGCGTTTTTCTTGTCTTGTTGGTCTCCTTCACAATACAAATTGAACAAAGTATTCACTATGGCAATAAGATTTCCTTGGGGAGGATCAGAAGAGATTAACAAAATTCCTAAAGTCTCTTAGGAAACTTATTGTAGATCCAAGGAGCTAGGAGGTTTGGGGATTCTCAATCTTCAACACCTCTCAAACAAGTTAGCCAGAAAATGGACTATGAGGGCATCATCTTCTTCTAATTTTTGGCTGTCCTAATCAAAAGGAAAGTCAATCAATTCCATCTAAAAGGATACAGAGCCTGGTCTAGGATGCTTTCCAAGAAGTTTTAATTTCTATTGCTAACTTCACCCCTAAAGGATCTCAGCTTACCTGTAGGTTCTAGAAAGTGTGGAATGGAATGATTACAAGAACAATTGGACTCCTCCCAAAATCTGGGAGTTCTCTTCTCAATTCTGATTGCAGGATTCCATCCAGTTTAAATGGTTTGATCAAGCAGAATGTTGCCAATTATCCACGAGGGGTCACAAATCTTTTAAAGCAGGAGAATCGAATATTGGAAAGATGTATACAAGGAAGGAAAATGGCTCATTGTAGAAGAGATCAGTCATAAATTCCAAATCGCTCAAGGGTGTGCAACTTTAGTCTCAGATAGGTGTCAAAGTTTTTAGGAAAATTTCAAAGATGTGCTAGTGGATTGATCTATAAAAATATTAAAAATATTTCTTTGTCTAAAGCTACAGATTCTAGAATGGATCTAATCCTAATCAGGAATCTCAATCTCAAATGGAAGTTATCCGGGAATGCCAAACAATGGGAATACAGATTTAAGTATATCTGGCTTATGCTCTTGCCATAAAACACATCCGTCTCATGTGGTTAATTCTTCACCAAGGAGTTTGGACAAGTACCAAAGCTAAAGGAATTGGGGTTTCAGATGGAATTTTTCCCGGATGTAAAATGCATGAAGAATCTTTGGTCCACTTGTTTTTTCACTATAAATCTAACCAGATGTTCAAAGCTGAGCTTCAAAAAGTTTGCAGTGTAAATGTCTCACTGCTAACTGGAGATCTCTTTTATTGGGGGAATGTAGCTTTATGGATGTGCCTGAATGGGCTTGCCTTAGGGGTACTCTATTATGGTAGATATGGATGGATATGAATAAAGCTTTATTTGGTCTTGCTCATTCTACATTTGATGTGCCTTTGTGTATCAACTTCTTTGGAGTTATGAAATAGGTTTATGGTGCATCAAGCAGGGAGGTTAAAGACCTTCAGAAAGTCCTTAGATGGAAAAGATGAAGGCATGTAATTTTCTCCCTATATGAACCCTCAAGGGTGTATTTGAATCTAAGATATTGCTCCCTTCTCTCCTTATGAATTTTCCCTTTGTATTGCCACCCCCTTTTGGGCTGCCTTCTCCCAACCAGGTTGACCCTTATCCTTTCTTCGGGGTAATTGTAATTTTCTCTTATTTTTAATTCATTTCAAGCAATTCTTTAAAAAAAAACACTTCCAAAATCAAACCCACATACTAATATTGGGTCTATCCCATGTTTATTAGAGTGAATCTTTTGAGATTGGTTCTTCGAAACGCTTTTCCAAAGCAAAAGTTGCATCAACTGCACATTGCCTCCCCCCCCCCCCCCTCTTTTTGGGCAGTATGAGCATGCAACCTGCCTTTATCACATGCAATGCGACGCACAGACAAAGAGACCACTGAACTTGCAGTCGATTCTCTTGCGTCCTACTTGCCACCAAAGACACCACCCTACTTGCATTGATTCTATTCCCTGCGTGCTCACAAGGGGACAGAGAGAGATGAACAACGTGAGACTCAGGGCGACGAATAGTAGAGAGAGAGAGAGAGAGAGAGAGAGAGAGAGAGAGAGAGAGAGAGAGCATATCATAGTGACATACAAAGAGAGAAAGGAAGAGAGAGCATATCATAGTGACATACAAAGAGAGAAGGGAAGACAATGGCCCCATCCCCCCCACCCTCTTGATCACTGCCTCATCCTGTGCCTTGTTGCCGTCTACGCATGCGTCCGCCTTGCAATCCGATCCTCCTCTGCCTTGTGCATTTGTTGGTGGTTAGCAAGTGTCTCTGTCTCACACACACTTTCTTACACTGTCTCGTGAAAAGAGCTGACTAATAACAAAGCATTTGCCTTTCCCCAAGGCTCTCCCTGGTCCTTATCGCATTTAAAAGTCGTGTTAGTTTTATTTGTTGCCTTCCAAGGCATCTCCCAAGATTCGCTACGAAAGTTTCTATCCAAAATCGTATCGTGCCATCGTACTCGTGGGAGCTTCCAAATTTGCAGGAATGTGAACTATTTTCTTGCAGGTTTTCTTCCCTTTATTATGGCTTGCAACTGGCTAATCTCGATTTGCAACTCGCTCAGGGCTAATAAGTTGAAAGCCTAGCATGTTTTTGAAGGCTCCAATTATTTTAGACATGGTGGTGGCAAAAATGAGAATGCTCTTTTCCAGCTCATACAATGGGCCGGCCATTGGGCGGGCGCCGGGCGTATGCAGAGTGCAGAGAGTCCAGACTACGAAGGAAGGTACGGGAGCGTTGGACGTTGCGGTGGGTAGCGGGGGAGGGACCTTTCCTGGATCCTTTTCAAAGCACTGACGTCCGGAATGGCAGGCACCGTAGCCGCTCAATAAATAAAAAAGAGCCTGGAAAGCCAACCAATGAGATGCGAGCCTTTTTGTTGTTTCCTTGCGTTGTGCAGATAAGGCTAGCAAGTCCAACCAAGAAAAATATTCTGTCGTCTTACGTGTCGCAGCACGAAAAAAAAATAAAAATCTTGAGGAAATGGTATTTTATCGCCCTTATATAAATAAATAAATAGTATTTTATTATCCAGCGATTTTGACTAGCCAGGATCCAGCGTGGCCCACCGCACTCATTCTTGAATGGGCGGGCCCCGCTCTAAAAGATCTTTTCAAAAAAAGCTTGATTGCCATCTTCCTCGAACTACCCTTGCCTTGCTTTCTGTCCACACTTTATGAGACTCGTCTCTCCTGTTTGAAGGTATCCTCGAGCTCTCATCAGTATCCTCATCTCTTAAGGCTCCTTTCCTCCCCCTCCCTCTCGACCTCCACGGCCCCATCCTGGGCCATGCACCCTCACATCACCCACACCCACTTTCCCCTTTATTCAAAGGACATGTGCCCTTCCACCCTTTGCCCACACCTTACCTTCATTAAAGTAAAGCCTAAAGCCTCACAAGTATGGTAACAATGAGGAACACAATCTCCCTTTGGTGGGTCTTCCTTCATTAGCTCACTTATTGGCCCCTTGTTCCTTGCGTGAGTACCTCTCTCACTTCTTCCTCATTGCTTGTAGGCTACGTGAGGACTCTCACTCCCCCCCCCCCCCCCCCCCCCCCCCCCCAAACAAAAAAGAAAAAAAACCCCACGACTTTGAGAGAAGGTTCCTATCCATTGCTTTTTTTCCAAACAAACATTGAAAGACAAATCCAATAGTGACTTGTAAATCTCTTGTTGCCCTAGCCATCCAGCCATCACAAAGTCCCTTTTGAAAGAGTAGCGATCCCAATCAAAGATCAAATCATACTCAATCAATGACCACACTTTGACAAGCCGCATTCGTAATAAGCCTTGCTAGAGTCAATCTTACGAAACTTGGATCTAGGGGCCATGCTAATGATTCTTTGCCTTCTCAAAACTCACACAGGGTTTGGTTATTTCTATGTCATCTTCACTTATAGGTCCATATCCTATTAAAATCACATTAAATTAGTGCGATAACATGGACAAGTTTGTGAAAGGTATAAAAGTTGAATGTTTGTGACATGTGGGGCACTATGGGAGAGCAAAGTGAATAGAGTAATGGCTTAGAATACCTATGGATTCAATTCTCTATTTGAAAGCATTGATTTAAATCTCAATCACTTTTTTGAAAACCTCTCTGCTCGTGTTGGAGCCCTTTTGTATTAAAGAAGCAATAACAACATGATACCTTTTTTCTAATGGACAATTTAGACCAAGAGAAAACGTAGTTGCACAAAGACACTTTGATCGTTGATCATTACCGATGCTTTGAAAAGATAAGGACCTTTAGACAATAGTTCCAGAAGCATTTTGTTCGAACCGAGGAAAAACTTGCTCTCTTCTATCTCCTCCTTGATAAAGTAAATACATGCTCCATCCTACCACTCATGGAGTTTGACGTTAGTTCTTCTCCTACCATGTTATCCCTTTGAGCTCATGTAAGGAGTCTTGGTATATGAAAACTTACATTAATTTTTGAGGTAATGATAAATTTTCAAGTGGGAAGGGGGGACATCATTTTCAGTTTGCACACAAATAACCAGATTTTGCTATCTAAAGCAAGTTTGGAAAGCGCAAAACCATTGGGTCTTCAAGAAAAATGGTGTAGTAGCTCAATTCCAAGATATCATCCAAGAAAACATTGAACTTATATATTTGATAGGGATAAGAGTAGGGTCGAGTCTCGACTGAGTAGGCCAAAGAATGGAAAAATGCACTATTTTCATTGGCTGCTCACGTGATGCCCGCTAAGAGAACAACAAACCATTGGTCATTGACTTGACCTACGGGAGAAGGAAGAAACATGTCTCTCACTATTGAATTGTACAACCAATTTTGAAAAAGTTGTCCCCTCAAGACACATGTATTGCTTGAGGTTCATTATACATTCTTTGCTGAGTTAATATAACATCTCCACTCACAATTTTATGGCAAAAAGAAAAGATCTAATCATTTTCTCCTTTCCATACGAAGCATAGAAATTGTACCCTTATATTGCTTTTAAGAAAACATAAGTATTCAATAAACAACACTTGGCTCCAATTGCTGACAATCCCCTCAAAACAAGCCTTGTGATTACTTGCGTACAATGTTTAATTGTAAGGACAACAACGGAATGCATCTCCATACATTCATTAGTTTCTTCACATCCAGGACACATTACATTTACCATGCAAGTTTGAAGAGTTTACATTGATCCTTTTTTTTTTTGCCATACTCACAAGTGTGAGTGGACGAGCAATATTAACTCAGAAAGAGATGTACAAATATCCTCAAGCACGTACGGTGCCTTGAGGGATCATATTACACAAACAGGACTACACTATCCCTAAGAGCCGAAAAATACTAGATAATTACATTTTGGCAGATCCCAGACCTGATAGGGCTTTGACTGCTAGATTCCAACCTTCAAAGTTCTTATGTTTTCTGATAGAGATGTTCACTCCCCTGCTTTCTTGAATAATCTCATTATTCATCGAAGCTTATCGTCAAATGGTCTTTTTCAAAGATATGCTTGTTCCTAGCCTTCCAAATTTGTCTAAAGTAGCAGAAGAGGAAAATTCAAGTAACGTCCTCAAGATAGGGGTCTTGGGCCACAAGCCCCTCAGTCTTGCCAACCCAGTTGTGAGGCTCCTATGAGGAAATCCCTCTTCTAGTTCTTATGTTCAAGTCTTGTCCTTGCAATCAAGCCTTGTCTGGTACTCAAGTCATGTAATCCAAGTCTTGCATCTAGCTCTCTTAATAAAGTATTAAGTCTTGTAATCAATATTAAGCTTATCATCAAGTCCAAGTCTTATACATTGTGAGCGCCTCCTCTTGCTCTCTTCTAGCTCTATACGCACTCATAACAGTTTGGCAAGACTCCCATCTCTTAATCTTCTCAAGCCATCATGGAGCTGACGATGGAAGGTGTCATCAACACATTGCAAAGCATCCAAGCTCAGTTACAAGAACTTCGCGAGAGTAACGCTCAACTTCAAGCAGGGCAACCCCTAATCTTGGGACCGGCGTTGCAAAATCTTCAACGTCAAATTCAAGAGCTTCAAGAGACAAGCACACATCAAGCACAAGCTGCAAGATCTAGCTATTCTCAACAACATAAGAAGGAGCCGAAGGTCAGCATGCCTGAAAAATTTGACTGGACTATATCAAAGTTTAGAGGTTTTCTCCAACAAGTGCGTCTCTTCATTCAAATGCAACGAGAGCGTTATCCAGATGATGCCTCTCAAGTAGGGCTTATTGGGACCCTCCTCTCGGGTACGGCTCTCTCTTGGTTTGCTCCCTTACTTGAAAAAGAATCTCCTCTTCTTCATGACTTTGAAGCTTTTGTGCGGGAGTTCTCTGCAACCTTTGGGGATACTGATAGAGCAAGGGTTGCTGAAACCAAACTTAGAAATCTCCACCAAGGATCAAGAACTGCATCCGTCTATGCATCCGCATTTCAACAGCTCACTTGTGATCTGACTTGGCATGAGGAATATTTCATTAGCCAATTTCGATGGGGATTAAAGGATGACGTAAAAGATCTTTTATTGACTATGCCAAAGGTTCACACACTAAGCGAGTTCATCTCTCAAGGAATAGAATGTGATAATCGACTATTTGAGAGGAGACAAGAGAGGCGTCTTGGGGCACCATTGCGACCCCAAACAGAAGTGACACATAATGGCTACACACCTCAACAGGGCCATGAATCAAGCATTGAGCCCATGCATATTGATTCAACACGGTTTCAACCTCTCTCAGCCCAGAAGAAGCAAAGGTGACGCATTAATGGCTTATGTAGAGCACGGGTACATAGTTCAACAGTGTCCAAGGAAGAAGGATGAAGGTTCATGGTGCAATGGCCTCAACGTGTTCGGAAAACATGGACGTCCAACCCCAATAGAGACTGACCGGTTGGATAAAAGACAAGCAAAAAAAGGTCTCTTTCTTCCCGCTGATTCCACTTCAAGTTTTATGTTACCAGTCAAGATCCGTATGCCGGGTAGACACATGGATTGTGAAGCATTACTAGATTCAGGCGCAACAGTGTGCTTCATGGACAAAGAATTTGCAAAAGAACAAGGCATACCACTTGTGGAGAAGTCTAATCTAGCAACTGTAGAAGTCATTGATGGTCGTCCCCTTGCTTCAGGGGATGTCAGGTATGCAACTCGCCCCATAGAAGTAACATTGCAGGAACATGTTTCAAGAATAGCGTTCAATATTATACAAAGCCCAAGCAGTCCAATTGTTATTGGGATACCGTGGCTTGAATTACATAATCATGACATCGATTGGAGGGCTCGGAGAATTGAACAACGAAAAGTCCAAAAGAAGAAGGGAAGGCATAATAGGCCTATATATCTTGGAGCGAAGGTCTTCATGCGTGTAGCCAAAAAGTATCCAACTTTCCTGATATTTGCAACACCAACCGACATGTCGACAACAAAAATCATGGAGGCATTGCCACGTCAATATCAAAATTACAATGATGTTTTTGAGAAGAAGAATGCAGACCTCTTACCGAAGCATTGACCCTATGATTGTGCTATAGAGCTTCAGGAGGGAACCAACCCCCTTTTGGCCCAATATACAAGCTATCTCAAGATTAATTGGTAGAATTACGGAAAAATATTGATGAAAATCTTGCTAAGGGGTTCATACGACATTCAAAGTCCCCAGCAGGAGCTCCAATACTCTTTGTAAAAAAGAAGGACGGAACTCTCCGGATGTGCGTGGATTATAGGGGCCTAAACAAGATCACCATCAAGAATAGCTATCCCCTTCCCTTGATCCAGAGCTTCTTGAGCGCCTTGGCAAGGCAAGAATATTTACAAAAATAGATCTTCGTGGTGCTTAAAACCTAGTCAGAATCAAAGAAGGTGATGAATGGAAGATAGACTTTCGAACAAGATATGGCCACTTTGAATATACCGTCATGCCATTTGGTCTCACAAATGCCCTAGCTGTTTTTCAACATTTAATGAACGATATCTTTCGGGAGTATTTGGATTATTTTCTGGTAATATATTTGGATGATATCTTGATATTTTCCAAGGATCAAGAAGAGCATGAGCACCATGTACGATTAGTGCTTGAAAAGCTTCGTGCATCAGGGTTATATGCAAAGTTGGAGAAGTTCTCTTTTCATCAATCTTAGGTGGAATTTCTTGGTTATGTAATTTCTGAAAAGGGAATCTCCATGGTTCCAAAGAAGGTTCAAACCATCCTTGATTGGGAGACACCCACCTCGGTAAGAGATGCTCAATGTTTCCTCGGATTTGCAAATTTTTATCGCATCTTTATACATGGATACTCCAAGGTGGTTACATCACTCACAAGGTTGACAGGCCATAATAAGTTTGTCTGGGACTCAGAGGACGCGAAAGCATTTCAGACTCTCAAGAAAGCTTTCATGACCGCACCCATTCTAATTCACGCAGATCCTACAAAGCCTTTCATCCTAGAAACAGACGCTTCAGATTTTGCCCTAGGCGCTATTCTATCCCAAGTAGGAGAGGATGGTCGAGTACATCCATTGGCTTTTCATTCCCGCAAGTTCTCATCTGCAGAAATCAATTATGAAATCCATGACAAAGAGCTCTTAGCAATCATCGACTCCTTCGACACTTGGCGTCACCTACTTGAAGGAGCTCCTCATAAGATCACTGTCTATACAGATCACAAGAATTTGGAATACTTCATGACATCCCACGTCTTGAATCATCGCCAAGCCAGGTGGAGTGGTATCCTATCAAGGTTTGATTTTCTTATCTCTTATAGACCTGGCCGTCAACAAGCTAAGCGAGATGCCTTATCAAGAAGATCCTACCTTGCACCTAGAGAAGGCAACGCAACATTTGATCAACAAGAGTCAGTGATTTTGAAACCTGAGCAGCTTAAGCTAAATGCCACCATGAGCCAAGCTCCTGAAGATTCTACTTTTCTTTTTAAGGTGAAGACGCAAATTGCCAAAGACCCACTTGCTCATAATATTAGACAACAACTACAAGGACAAGAGGTTAATGAGGACTTTCAGGAAATTGATGGACTAATTTACTATAAGGGTCTTCTCTATATTCCGCCAGGACCAACACGCTTGGAGGTACTCCAACAATGGCATGATCTTCCATCAACATGGCATTTTGGGGTTAATAAGACAATTGAGCTTCTCTCCCGTGACTTTTGGTGGCCTCAAATGTGGAAGCTTGTCAAGGAGTATGTAGGCACTTGTGACACTTGCAATAGATCAAAGGCCCCTCGTCATCGTCCTCATGGGTTACTCCATCCCTTGCCCATTCCAACCAAACCATGGTCATCCATTCCATGGATTTCATTGTAGAGCTACCCTTGTCACAAGGATTTGACTCCATTTTAGTAGTCGTGGATCGGTTTACAAAAATGACACACTTCATTCCAACCACTAAAACCATCACCAGTGAAGGTATGACCAAACTCTTTCTACAACATATCTATCGTTATCACGGATTACCGGATGACATAGTTTCCGATCGAGGCCCACAATTCATCTCTAGCTTTTGGAAAAGCTTATTCAAACTACTCGGAGTGCAAATCAACCTCTCCTCAGCCAATCACCCACAAAGTGATGGACAAATAGAGAGAGTAAATCAAGTTTTGGAACAGTATCGCCGCCGTACTATCAATTATCACCAGGATAATTGGGTCGAGCTCCTACCACTAATAGCAGAATTTTCCTATAATAACAATTTTCATGCCTCCACCCGTCACACTCCATTCTTTGCTAATTATGGTCAACATCCCAAACAGGATATCCACAGACACTATCAAGTCAAGAATTTCATCTTACACAACAATTATCTGCAATTCACAAAGAACTTACAATTCATATCAAAGAAGCTCAATCCAAGTATAAGGAAAGTGCAGATCTCCATTGTATGCAGCATCCAAAATACAAAGAAGGGGATAAAGTGTGGCTCCTCCGATGTGATCTGCGTTCATCTCGTCCCTGTCAAAAGCTTGATTATCGAAGGCTTGGCCCATTTAAAATTATTCGTCAAGTCAATCCAGTCACCTATTGACTCCGATTGCCCTCATCCATGAAAATCCATCCGGTCTTTCATGTCTCAGTCCTAGAACCTTGTCACACATCAAAGATCCCAGGAAGAGTCCTACAACCACCTCCTCCGGTTGAGATTCAAGGACATGACGAATATGAGGTCAAGAAAGTCCTAGATTCTCGAGTTTCGCGGGGCAGGTTACAGTACTTGGTGCATTGGAAAGGCTATGATGTTAGTGAACGAACCTGGGAACCAGCACACAATCTACAACATGCATCTCTCAAAGTCCAAGAGTTCCATCAACAACATCCATGGAAGCCCAACTCAAGGAGCACCACTGCTCCTCGTGGAACTCGTCGCTAGAGGAGGGGGTAATGTCATGGATGCTTGAGAGTCAGTCCGCTGCCTGCATCATCACCTATGTCATCGCCTACATCATCGCTAGAAGGCTCTAGAAGAATCTAGAAGGATCTAGAAGATTCTAGAAGTTTCTAGAAGTATGGAGAAGATTTCGAAAGAATCTAGAAGTTTTTGGAAAGCTCTAGAAAGTTGAAGAAGGATCTAGAAGGTTCTAGAAGAACTAGAAGGATCAAGAAGTTTTTAGAAGCTTGGAGAAGATTCCGGAAGAATCTAGAAGTCTCTGGAAAGCTCTAGAAAGTTGAAGAAGGATCTAGAAGGTTCTAGAAGAGCTAGAAGGATCAAGAAGGTTCTAGAAGATTCTAACCTCCTCAAGAAGAACCTAGAAAGTCCTAACCTCCTCAAGTAACCTCCTCAAGATAGGGGTCTTGGGCCACAAGCCCCTCAGTCTTGCCAACACCAGTTGTGAGGCTCCTATGAGGAAATCCCTCTTCTAGTTCTTATGTTCAAGTCTTGTCCTTGCAATCAAGCCTTGTCTTGTACACAAGTCATGTAATCCAAGTCTTGCATCTAGATCTCTTAATAAAGTATTAAGTCTTGTAATCAATATTAAGCTTATCATCAAGTTCAAGTCTTGTACATTGTGAGTGCATCCTCTTGCTCTCTTCTAGCTCTATACGCACTTATAACAAAGTCGTGTTGTGGGGTTGAGAGCATTATCCAAGAGAGGAGATAGCCTGAGGGAAACTACTTTGGAAATGATTTTGTATGCTACTGTCATCATTGTGATGGGTCACCACAAGAGAGCAACAAACAAAATTTGGGATGGGCTTGATGAGATCTCGTTTTACACTTTTATTTAGCATCTCTTTTAAAAGGGATTTTTTTTGCTAATGGTCTTCAACTCCTCCCAAAAATCCTTGACGAACCCGGTTGTCATGCCATCCCATCCTAGACACTTCTCCTTGCCTAGTGAATGTAGCACAAGTGAGCATTTGTCGTTGGTAAAAGCCTTGTCCAAAAGGTTGGCTTCTGAGGGTGTTACAAGTTTGTTAACAAAGTTGAGAAGTGTAGCTCTTGCATCATCCACATCTTTGGATTGCAATTTAGGTTGGCCAAAAAGTTGGCTTAAATGATTGAGCATTAGCTTAGCCATAAAATTTGGATCTTGCACCACCTTCCCTTCATCATCTGTGAGTGCGTTGATGGTTCCCTGACGTCTTTTGACTTTGAGTGCTATGAAGAATTGTGCTTGATTAAAAGCCTCAGGTTGGAGGTAGGTCTCTTTTCAAAGTGATCTTGTCTTACCTCTTTCAGCTGTTGTTCTGTAAGAGCTGCTTTTGGTTTGAGCCACTGTTTGTGTTCTGTTGTGAAGGTTGTCCCTTCACTTTTTTTTTTCGCTCAACACCTCTACTTCCTCTTTAGCATGCTTGTAATTTACCTTGCACACATTCTTCATCGATGTCTACTCTTTTAATTGTGGTTTATATGCTCCAAGAAAAGACATCCCAAGCTGTGGGGCTTTCCAAATCTATATCTTTATTTAACTTGTGCAGTGCTTTTTTGGCCAGACTTTTGAATAATGGGTCACTAAACATGTGTTCCCTTTTTTCCTATGAGGAGGGGGTATACTTCTAAGTTTGATGGTTAGCGGTAGGTGGTCCAAGAAGCTCTGTGACATGTCAACCTTCCTTTCTATTGTTGAGGGAATCTAGTCAGCTTGATGGGAGCAGTAGCATCTATCAAGCCACAAGGCCGTATGAGCATATTATAGGCTCATGTAGGTGAAACTTGGTGTGCTATTCCACAACCCAAACAACCACAAGTCCACCAAGGTACACTTCTCACATAGGCTTTTCCACTTTGCTTTTTTTGAGCCCACTAGCCGACATGATGAACCGGTTATGTCTTTTCTAAACTCCACCATGTTTAAGTCTCCTACCAAGCACCAATCACCCTCCAAAGGGGAGTCTCTAAGGTAGACCCACAATTTGGCTCTAAATCACAGGGGCCGTATACATTGATAATGGTGATTGGCTAACGTGCCCTATCCAATTGATCTTCATTCGTAGAATTCTCCTAGAAGCATGGTCCAAGACCCCCTTCGGCTCAAGGTCTTTATCCACAATGGTGAGGACGCCGTTGTAACCATCTAATCCCTCTCTGTAAAATGCCACCCGCTTGCAAAATGCTTTCTTCCTTCAACTTACAGAAGGTCACTTGGCTCTTCGAGATCTTCCATCCTTCTCCACAAATTGTTATGTGGAATCATATCAAAAGCTTTCTTGAATTCCACAAAGCAACAATACAATTGCTTGCCTTTTAGCCGACTTTCCTCCATGAGAACACGAAGAGTGACAAGATGGTTAATGGTACTATGGTGTCAATGGACATCCACTTGTCCTTTTGCATGCTGGCCATTCTTTTCAGCCCAATGACTCAATTTTATCTCCATTAAGGACCCAAAAAACTTTTCCAAGAGAAGCCCAATCATTATAGTCCGGTAGTTATTTACATTCTTTACATACCCTCCTTTATGCAAAGGCTTGACTGAATTAGTGCTCCAAACACAAGACATACCATATTGAAGTGCAAGGTTGAATATGTCACACATCCAATCATGTGTACCATCCATTTAATCATTTCCTCTTAATACCTTGAAGTTCTCTTTCTTTACAAATGGCCAACGTTTTGAGCCCATTGCACGTATCCTTAGTAGTTTAAAAATAAGGCATACATGGGAGTGAACCATAAAATAGCATCTTGTTTCTTGAAAGCCCCCCATTTAGTTTCCGATGGTGAACCATAAAATAGCATCTTATGTTATGGAATTAATATTCTACTATTTATTGCAGATGATAGGTGGAAAAGGCTTGATTGATCTAGGTCTATGATGCGAGCAAACATATATTTTGTACATTTTATTATTCAAGTTCTCGTTTATGAGCTTTGGCCATTTATGACCGGCCGGCCAGTTTGTACTCAATTTGACCATTCAAGAAATCTATAAATCAAATACGTGCAAGCGAAAAATGGTCACTCTTGCATGGGGGGAGATTGCACCCAGTGTCTGTGTATTCTTCTCTCCTCTCTTCTCTTCTGTCTCACTGTGCCGGCATAGCACTCCGCTCTAGGAGGTGCACCTACACGTGCTCTCTCACTCTACCTTGCTCTCTGTCTCTCCCTGTTCGTGGTATAGCTCGATTATGGATTTGTACGAGTCTTCAGGTATGTAGAATTGTTCGCTTATGGCTTGCAGTGTGATATGTTGGATATTTTGCAGGGTCACCACGCCTCCGTTTGTAGCGGTGGTATCAAAGCGTAGGTCATTGCTCCTGGCAAGATATGGATCGTAGAAATGGTGATTGTGACAAGCTCGGAGCTAAGTACTTTTCCATTGATTACTCATCTTTATTACCAATGATATTTGTGCACATCCATTCAGTAACTCATGTATGTGTTTTTCTTGGAATGCTTGAGCATGTTATGGAAAAGTTTGCATTTGAATAGTAATTTAAAAAAATAGTAATGAACAAATATTATTAGTTGTAATAGGTTTGCATATGAATGCCAAGATTTGAGAGATGCCAATAAAAGAGAAGGACAACGATGGTATTAGATTTTATATATATTAGATGAGAACCAGGGATATCATTCATCAGGCGATATCATTAATAAGAAACACTCCAATTAACGACTTGATTACCATTGTGTGAAGAAGAAGGTTGATCTTATGAAAAAGGAGAATGCTCATAGTAGTTTTAATGTCATCAAAATTGTGCAAGCAGCCGAAAAGATCCCCTCTTCAAGTGTGAGAGCATGGGGGCTCAATTGATGAATCGATAGAAGTAGTAGAAGAAATTTGGGAATTTTTTTTGAGCATGACACTAGCCTAAGTGTCCTTGAGAAATTTAGAGAGAAGTTGTCGTGGAGATTCAATCGAACATGGAAGCAATCTTAAGAGGCTTTAAAATAAAAATAAAAAATTGGCCGTCGTCCTGCAGACCGACCGACCATGGAGTGCAACCCAAAATAATGGCAGGGATAATTATATGAATTTAGCGGGGAGAGCGGTTCAGAACAATAACGTGGGCTGCACTTCGATGATTTAGATGAAGTGTGTGTGAAGGCACATAGAATGGTGATGATGATCCGTGGCCGTCGATGAGATCTCTGGATCAATGTTGGCTTGCCGTTCGACACAGTCAATAACATGTAGATGTATTGCATGCATGACTGTTGCCGACATCCACTCACATTGCAGTGCTTAACATCTTGTCATGCGCATCAAATACTACCGACTCCAACCACTACAAGTCCCCCAGCCTCACACACACAACGTATTTCTCTCTCTCCCTCATCAACAAGTAGCTACACAGTTTTCTTGCATGCAACGGCGGCCACCTGTGTTCTGTATCTCTAGACAACCGTCCTCAGCTTTCTCTCTCAATAAGCCAAAATATAAGCCGCACTCAGCTTTCTCTCTCTACCAATCACTGGCGCTGATCATGCTGCAGCCGCCCACAAACTCTTTGTCCTACTGCACCACACATGTGCAGACGAACTATAGCCCCACATGATGATAATTAATTTTTTTAAGGCGAGTCTGTCAACCTGCCATGCAAGGGAGGGCCTCGACAATCTGCGATTTAGTCTCTTCTGCCTACCCCATGCATGCATGCCCCGTTAAAAAGAGTCTTAGTTTACCATCCCTGCTCGTCGTCCACCACTGTCCAGTAATGTCTTTCTGCATGGCTTCGGCGTGCACCTTCACACCCGTCGTATGGCGTCATAGCGGCCATCAAAGAAAAAGAAAAAGGACTGACTGCCAAACAAAACAAAAACAAAAAATAAAACTCATTTTCCTATTATATCCTCCTTTGTCTGACGAGGGTCGCACACACTCTTGGAGTCATGTGCTGCCCATCACCATTCACCCATCGCCCCTCTCGCTTCCTCAACCAGCCTACAACCTACTCCCATCTTTGCTTCTACTCTCTCTTGCTCTACTTACAACAATAGTCGGCCATTACTGTGCCCAACTCTCCCTCTCTCTCTCTCCCCCCCCCCCCCCCGCCCCCCAAGTGCAACTACCTACAGAGGCAAACAATGTCTAAGCACTACCTACAGAAGCGGACCATTGACGAAGCTCTTCAGCGATGTCTGCAATCATTTCTCAGAAGACGGCCGCTGTCGGGCATCCTCGCGCATTCACGACGATTAGGCTGCATATTTGTTTTAGTCTTTCGTTGTAATTCATTTTATTTTTGTACCTAGGTATTGGATTAGATCCACAAGGATTGTATCAATTTGGCATTTTGCAGGCGTTTAACATACCATTTCATTTCATTTCTCTCTCTCCCTTTCTCTCTATCTTGACCCTTGTTCACCAACTTCTCAGGTTCTTTCGTGCCCCCATCCCTCTCTGTCTCAACCCAACCAACTAAATGGTGCCACTCAACTTTGCCACGCTTGTCGCTCATGATCGTCGCCCGACCTTCCTTAAAAAGTTCCTAGTTTGGTCAGTGGTAACTCGCTATACACTAACCCATTTTCAAAGCCCTCGTGACTAATTGATCCTTGATACACCAACATGTCATGATGGCGACCATGTTGCTTTCAAATTTACTACAATTTGGTATTCATAGTTGTCCTATGTTTGTCGAAGAGATCTTCATCTATGAATATTTATGACATTGGGGCAATAGCATCCATTGAACCCCTTTACTTCAAGTAGCTATGCTCTCGTTGCATTGAACTTCCATCAGTAGCCTAGTAGCTATGTCATGCTTCAATTTGAGCATCGTCATGTACTCTTCATTTGGTGTTGTCCTATGAGCTTTATATATTCCAAACTAACCCCGCTTGCACTTTGCATGCTAGCCATGCAGATGACAATTCAAAGAGGTCCGCCACCCTATAAATTTTTTCATTTTCTTCTTCGTATGCCTTTTTCTAATCGCTATCCCTGGAAGAATTACAATAGTAGCTCCAAAAGGTCTGGTTAAGAAACTCATCGCTATGGATCTCTTCTACATGGTGAAATTGTTACTGGTTTTTCTTTTACAAACTATAGTTTGAAACTGATAAATTTAGATTTTTTCGCTAACCATAGGCTAGTATGAGGCAAAGCTTCATTGTACTTTGTAAATAGGTCAACAAAACATTTCCGACCCATTGTTTTTAAAAGTGAAATTATGGTTTGTCTTGTAGAAATAGATTTATTTACTGAAATATGTAAAACTTATAAATTTTGAAAGTGAAACCGACCTTCACACTACAAATTTTAGAACCATCATTTTTTTAGAGCTACTATTTGACCTTTGTATTGTTATCACAACACCACATTAATCTCTACTGACTCCACTATGTTGTAAACAAAAATGTTAATGAATTTAGTGTGTGCTTCAATTAGTTTTACAATTGTTAGGAAATCATTTTTACTGCTTTGTCTTTGAGAATTACTCTTGTAGATAAAGCTAAGTGCAATGCTTTCACATCAGAGCCGAACCTCAAGGTATGATTGTTTATTCTAATTATAACCCTCTAGCAAAGTCATTTCTCGTCGGACATACTTTTGTGGAAGACAGAGCTTCTTTTCCTTGTTCACATTCTATTATAAGCTGTAAGATCAATTATTTTTAAAGTCATGCGTTGTACTTACATTAAGAAACATATTATGAGATGTTTTGTCATGAAATTATGATACCACTCATGTGAGCCTGGCTCATTTAAAACGATCATCAAACTTTGGTACATGCTTTACCATTCCAATCAGCTCTAATTTTGTACCAAACAGGTTAGAAATGTTTTTTAATTTTTATGCCTTGCTTAGTCCATTGGTCACAAGCACACAGACTTGCCGATTTAGGCAGTGTGTAAATATTCATAATGTGCCAATTTGCCGATTTAGGCAGCACACAACACACAACCAATTCAGAAGTTTACATAACATCAGTGCTAATTCACCGGTTTAGGCATCACGTCGGGTGTAGATTCGCCGGTTTAGGCAACACCGATCACAAAATCATGCTGTAGTGGTTGGCCACCACTATATATGGTATGATTTTTTTACCCAAGTATACAAAATGAAGGATATTTGGATTTTGGATTTGAAATGGGTATACGTTGGCAGATATTTGGAATTTGGAATTTGGAATTGGATTGGGAATTGGTATATGATGCTTTTCTGTCGCGACAATATTTACGAAAGTAAACTTGAGAATGATGAGAATTGATTATTGAATAATGAGTGTGACCAATGATATCCTGATTCATCAGGATATGACATATACTGCTTATTCTAGTGGTATGGGACACTAGAATAGGTAGTATGTGGATGGTGGCAGGCATAAGCAACGTTGTTTAGTTTCATTATTTTTACTATATGTTAGTTTTTTGGCACAGATTTTTAATCACTGTTTTTGACAAGTATTGTTTACAGATTTCTTACCTTTGCAACTGAGGAAAATTGCTTTCTAACGGAGAGGTATGTTATGGAATTGATATTCTACTATTTATTGTAGCTGACAGGTGGAAAAGGCTTGATTGATCTAGGTCCTTGCGAGCAAATATATATTTTGTACATTTTATTATTCAAGTTCTCTTTTATGAGCTTTGGCCATTTATGACCGGCCGGCCATTTTGTACTCAATTTGACCATTCAAGAAATCTATAAATCAAATACGTGTAAGAGGGAAATGGTCACTCTTTCACGGGGGGAGATTGCACCTAGTGTCTGAGTATTTTTCTCTCCTCTCTTCTCTTCTCTCTCTCCGTGCCGACGTAGCACTCCGCTCTAGGAGGTGCGCCTGCACATGCTCTCTCACTCTACCTCGCTCTCTATCTCTGCCTGTTTGTGTTATAGCTCGATTATGGATTTGTACGAGTCTTCAAGTATGTAGAATTGTTCGTTTATGGCTTGCGGTGTGCTATTTTGGATATTTTGCAGGGTCATCACGCCTCCGTTTGTAGCATCTTATTTCTTGAAAGCCCCCATTCAGTTTCAGATGGTGTATCATGCTGAAGCTTATTCATCTATAACATTTGCTCAACTATTTCAATATACATAGATGTCCGTTGGAAATCCATACAAAGAGATAACTTCTCTTTCCTTTGGCTGAGATTTTCATGCTTAGTTGTTTCTTCACATGTAAGGTCAATACATAAGGTCTAATGTTCTGATTTCGGGGTCCATTGGCCAAGCGTAAAACTCTTTATGCAATACATGATGGATTTAAAGAGTAGCATATAGTCAATCACACTATCCCATTGTGATTTCTACTTGTAAATCCATTGGTTCCACTCCATAAAGATATACCATTGACAGTGAGCATACCTGTGCTATTGCACATGTGTAAAAGTAACTTTCCATAGTGATCCGGATCTTTCTCGTCCACTGAAGTACAATCATACAAGTGAACTTCCTCCAACTCCCTTGTAATGTATGGCATATCAAATTGTTGAGTGTCATATTGAAAGGTTTTTATGTGGCATTCATATCCCCAAAGACAATAACATCATCTTTGTCTTTAAAATAAGCAATGTCCTCCTCTAAGTCAACAAATGGATGACCTCTATCCATGCAAGCATAAAATGGGGAATCATGATGAGGAATGTAGCAACCGGCTACAAAATTTGGTGCTCTTTTTGGTGTCATAATTTTCAGCCATACATAACTTTTTTGCTTGTCATCTTTCACAATTGATATAAAATCTTCATGTCCTTTCTTAATTATACATGCTATATCTCCTTTCCCTCTTCATTTCTTGAGATTCTTTGACCACATCAATGAATGTACATTGTAATCCTTCAACTCGTTAATCCTTTGTGCTTCATGCTCCCAAGTTTTAGCAAGAAGTACAACATTAGGTTTGCTTGTTAGTTCATCTATGCTAACCCTCACATCCCATGGGTATCCAAAAGCATACTTTCAATTGTGACTCGGCCTCATAGGTTGTGCATTCCTATTTTCTTGAGGGACTCGCCTCCTCCTTGGGCCTGTTTTTTTCATAAGAGATATCCTCGTTTTTCTTATTCCTATTCTCATATGCCTTGCGATGCACATTTTGTTGCTTAATAGTGTGATCTTCACATATAATTTTTTTTTTATTCCTCAAATAAATTCAATTACCTTCAAGGTTAATCTTTCTTTTGATCTCATCCGGCATGGTGCATACAATCGGCCATTCTCTCGAGCGAGCAGCTCCTTGCTTACCCACTTTATGTTCTCCATAAACCATAACTCTTGACATGCCAAAGTGGGTTTTGAAGAAATCTTTAATAACAATGGCAAGAGAAGGAGGTGTCTATAACTTCTCTTTGGGAATTTCACAAATAACAATGTTCTTGGAACGTAACTCGTGTTCCTTCAACTCCTCTACATCCGTATTCTCAACATTCTTTATTTGGATCATAGCTTGCACAAAAGAGGAATTAGGAACCAAATTGCTACCACATACATCATCCCAAGACTTATTTGTGCATACATTTTTCATTTTGCATACATCATGGCTCATGGTCTCACATTTATCCTCTTTCAATACATGGTCATACTCCACTTTGCTCATGCTCTCCTTCAAAGCATTCAAACCCACAAGAGAGCGTTTACATTCTTTGACTTCCTCTTCTAGTTGCATCAAACATGTTGTTTGCATCTTAAGCGTCCTCTTGAGATGCTCATTCTCAACAACAAGAACCCTTAGCATGCCATTTTCCATTGCAAGTGCACGTAAGTCTTCACCTCGCTTACGGTCTCTTGCAATGATACCAAGTATGCCATAATCATGGTTTAATGTCATTGGTGGAGTGTTTGTGTTTCTATCTCCATAGTTACGAGATTTTGGATCATTTTCTACAATGGTTGTGGATCTTGTTGAAGAAGAAGAACCGTTGCAAATGCCATAAGACATTGTATGTAAAATAAGAGACAAGAGTCAATTTCCTCAAATTTTTTCACTTCAATAATGGTGCTACAAAAAAGCCTTCCATTGCTCAACTTATTTTAGTTTTTACATCAATGCGTAGAGGGCATTGTATTGTTTGATTAAGGCTGTAGATCACCCAAATCAGAGTTCAAGATGAAGAAGTTATGATAAAAAAGAGTGATAGAGAGAGAGAGAGAGAGAGAGAGAGAGAGAGAGATAGAGAGAGAGAGAGAGTCCTACAAGTACTCACTTAGCATGGACCTTCAAAGATTTAGAGGGCGAGACAAAGGCAATGTGAACCAATGGAGGAGGAGGATGGCGAGATTGATCGGAGTAGAGAGGGCAAGAAGACATCGTGGTGGGAGAAAGGGAAACACAAAACCTAATTGCAACGCTTATAAAGGAGATTGCATAGTTCAAGGACCCCTTGTCTCCCTTTGACAAGGCTTTCACACAGTGCATTTCAAAGCTAGGCCAAAAGGTAAGAAATTCCTTTCCCACGTTATAAGGGAAGCATTCCTTTTCACTTGAAAGATCTCATTTTTTTCTGGGACAGTACTCACAGTTGTGAGTAGGTAGTATATTGAATAAAAAAAGAATTACATTGTAAGCGTTGCATCACGAATGCCAAGGCATGAAAGGATTACTCCTATAGGGGGCACAACTTAATCAACCATATATCAAAACCTCCCAATATCACCATAACAACCGTACATCCATAGAAAAGGGGAGTCTTCAACTCTATCACCTAAAGAAATAAGCCTATTATTTCCAAAAATAGAACTATAGCGGACCAACATGGGGATACCACCATGAGAAGAGTACTCTCACATCCCCGCATGTCCCAATTGAGCTGTCAACAAGAGTGAGTAGCCAAAAATTTCAAAAGAGCTAGCAAAAAGAGTTCCATCCCATCAACCAAACAACCATTTTCACCTCCTCCTAAAAGGGGCTACCATAGAGGCTTCCACAACTGCCACATGTATCTGCCCCTTCCTCAAACTAAAAAGGCTAGTCATCCCTCACTACTAGATGCAACTTGAGTCAACATTCCATAACATCTGCACACACCCATTGCCAGAAACTTTGAGAATTGGAGAGAACCAAAGCCCAAGCAAGCTAGGCATCTCTTTCACTGATGGAAGCTCTTCTTCATGATATGATGGACCTTGCATTCCCCCTGTGACCTTGATCTTGGCCATGTCATGGTGGGCCAACAAGAAAGCCCCCTTTTGAGATTGACATTTCCTGCTCTCCTTATGGCTTGCACACCACCACATGTCCACCTATACTGACAAAAAGCTCTACACAGGCATGTACAAAAGGTGGTTTCCTTCCCTAATGAGAAGAGGATCCCTTGGAGTTCAAGTTTCCAAAAACAAGGTTTGAAGTGGAATTGGGGAAAGTGAAGGGGGCTACCCAACACGGATCCTCGTTTGGATGGCCCCTTGTAGCTTGGAACTCCCATCCTCACCCCTCAAGCAACCCCAGCTTTGCTTGCAAACCCTAGAATGAGTCATACCCCCACCATATCTTAAATGTCGGGTGTCCCCCATCATGTCCTAAGGCTCATGGGAGATAGTTATGGATATCTACCCTATGTATTTCATTATGTAGGTGGTTGAGATAAATGTTGGAAACTGAAAAAATCCACACATTTTTGCCTTTTTGAGACAAGCACCAAAATAAGTATGTATAGAAATCAAGAAAAGTCATATATTGTTGTTGAGGTAGAAGTCATGTTAATAGCATCGAGAAGGTGAACTTTGGGACAATGGCCCCATATATAAGATAAACACACGTCTGAGTTTTTTTTTTGTTTTTTTGGGCCATACTCACAATTTTGAGTGAAGATATTTTATTAACTTAAAAAAGAATGTAGAAATAACCTTGCAACATTTCCAAAACGGGACATTACAAATACATACCATACAATCCTGATTTTTGCTAATAAAACCGGTGTGGGATGGGCTGCTTGAAACTATATTAAGCCATCCAATCAGTCAATGCAACATGTTGCCTGTTTCCATATGTTGCATTGTGTGGTTGTCCCTACTCTGGACCCTAATGCATAAATGAGCTTAGTTCTCTCATTCACAATATTATTGAATTGTGCCACTAATTTTTTTTTTCCAGACATCCGCAAGTTTTGGGCTCTCCATATTTGTTTTATGTAGCAATATCTTCTCCCTCCCAAGACCAGGTCGTTCCTAAAGAAGAGAACCTTCCATGTATTTTGCACCCATTTACATACTTTCATAGCCAAACCCGCATTGAGGATCTTGTACTGTTGTTTTGCATTCAAGGCAAGTGTCTGTGCAAAGACCTCTAGCACAAATTTTACTTGGACAAGTCGATTGTTCTCCAAGAATAATCGAATCCTATTCTAGTGACTTGGCTCTGACATTGGCACATTGTAGATAAGAATGTCTTGGCAAATCTACTTGAGCTATTGTACTATTGATGTAAATAATTGTTGATATCATGTACATCTAAACTTAGTGATTTGTTGTCAGTGGTATAAGCTTTTGGAGTAGTCAGTATACAAGACTCAATTTCTTCCTTTGCATTCTTTGCAATCTTCAAGGATATTTCAAGAGCTCGTGCTCTTGCTCGGTCAACATCTTTCATCCCCATCTTCATCTTGTGTTCTCTATTGTGGCATAATTCTATAGCTATGTAGTGTTCCACCTGTGTTTTTAGCTCTACTCTTTGATGTTTTCACTCCTCTCTATAATGATTCCAATAAAAATTGTGAATTTTCGTACTTGCTCGATGGAATGACGAGCATCAAGGTTTGGCTCCAAACTACTCCTTCCCGGTGTGGCTTTGCTGACAGGTTTATATGCTTTTAACCAAATTTTGTAAACTAGCAGTGATATTGCTTATCACTGGGGATGGTTGAGTTTTCTTTGCTGTTGGTGGTACCAAGATTGTGATTGTTGTTGTCAACTTGCTAGTTGGAGAAACAATAGATGAGCTCCTCTTCTTTAAGACAAGGGGACTATCTTTTTTTATGACTTATAAGGTTGGAGCTTGAAGTGACATTGATTTTGGCTTTACCCTTAGCATCTTCAACAATGGTGTCTACATACTTGCTAGACTTCTCTTTGTCATCTTTTGAGGTGCTCTTTGTCTTTGATAATTCCTTGATGAGCAACAAAATTGTGAGCATCTATCCACAAGGGGATTGATGTTTGTTATCCTTTGCAACATATTCCTTGATGAATTTCCACAATCTTTGATGGATGATTTGTGGCGACACAATCGATTCCTTGTCAAGAGATAGAGAATGAGACAGCTTGAGCTCTTGCAAGCGTGCGTGCACGCACACACACACGCACACACACACACACACTGTGGTATTGTTAAGGCTTTAGTTTTTCCTCCTCCTATATCCCCCCCCCCCCCCCCCCCCCCCCCCCCCCCCCACCTTGAAGCACTCATGGGATGATAACTTATGACATTCAACTTATGGGACTAAGCCCTTGCATAACAAATCCCTCCTAGAATTGGGCGTGAGTAAAACGCCGAGCTCTCATTGTAAATGGTAGGCGGCCTGCGCATCTTGGGTATGGATCTCACTAGCAAGGCTTTCTGTGCATATCTTGAAGGCGCTACACAGTAGGGCGGCTTGCCTCTCTCATCCATCACGCTCATGGGAATGCAACTCAAAACTCTATAAATAAGGTGAGGGCGCACCCTGCCCCTCACTTAGCCTGTGTATGTTTTTGTTGTTCTGACTAAAGGCAATAGACTGTCTGCTTCACTGTCCGAGCTATGGAGCTCGCCGCTCAAAACACTCAGGTTTTTTTCTAAGCTTTTTTTGAAATCTGTTGGTTATCTATTGCTTCAAAAACAGTTGGCTAATACCACTTGCAGTAGTCCTCATAGCATAACACAGACATTCATTAAGGCTTTTTTTCTTTACGAAGTGGTCTTTGCAAAACTCTGCGTAGAATTGTTTTTTTCATAAAAACTGCTGCAGCCCTTAAAAATGGTAGCAATGTATACTAATGGGATTTAGTAGAAGGATTGGGGGATTTGCTGACTGATCTTGTTGAGAAAAATATGGGTATCTTGGCTTAGCTTAAGCAGCTGCAGGTCCTGCCGTTTACCAACCTACCTAAAGTGTGTTCAAAAAAGATGGCTCTGTTTTTTAGCCGATACAGGCTTTTTTGATAAACGCTGTTTTTACCGACACTGGTTTTTTTGGGGGGGGCTCTGTTTTAAGCCGACTCTGGTCTTTTTTTCTGTTCAAGCCTGACAGTAACCGAACATTACAATGTTTTGGATGATAACTAATCACTTGGCTCTTGGGGGGAGTAAGTATAGAGCTAATGCACTTTTTGCTCTGGCCTATAGCTAAAGCTAGTAACCGCATAAGAAGTGAATGGAACCTTGAATTTTCTTAAAGCTTATGATTGTTTTGGTAATAAAACTCTGTCTAAACACCAACAAGGAGACGTCTGGCTCTTTGGTGTTAAGAAATATGGCAACTCTTGGACTTTGGCATAATACCTTCCCTCATGGTTTCATATGGGGAGAAGGTGTTAAGGTTATCTAGCACCCAGGACCATGGAGGTATCTTGGAGAAAAACAGGGCTGAAATCTGCCGAACTGTATTGAATACTTAAAACTTGAAGTTTTTTGAAGGTAAGTATATACTCTCAGCAAAAAAGTTGGCCTTTGGTTCATGATATAAAATTCCACTTGATTGGTAAGTATATGGTTTCTACTGTTAGTATAAAGCATAGCTACCAAGCTATGAAGAAATCTTTGGATATTGAAGGTAAGTATATGGATAGTACCCTCAAAACTTGGCATAAATACCAAGATATGGCTCGAGAAATGAGGTTCCACTAGTAAAAAATGGTGTTTTTTAACTTTAGTGCTTTATAAGTAGATGGTTGTTATTATTGAAGTTGCGGAACGGAGCGTGGATCGACTCACACACACACACACACACACACACACACACACACACACACACACACACACACACACACACACACACACACACACACAGATACACAGAGAGCTTACACAGTACGCAGAGATTTCTGTTTGAAGGGTTATCTCCCAAAACCTTATTATCCACAAAAGTATAAGTGAGTATATACAAAGAGTTAGTGATAAGTGAGTTAGGCGGGCGGGCGGCCATATCCATATAAGAGGCCACTTGGGCTTTAATCCCAACAACCTCCCACTTAAAGTCCAATGTGGCACTTTAAGTAACTGTAAATCTATGAACATAAATGTACAAAGATTTACATGGCTGCCATCTATCCAATGCCCAATAACTCACAACAATGCACAAAGCCCTCTCTTGGAAGTCCTTTTGTGAGTAGATCAGCAGGATTGTCCTTGGTGTGGATCTTCAACAGTTGTATCTGCTTGTCTTCAAGTACTTCCCAATTCAAGTGATATTTCACATCAATATGCTTAGTCTTCGAATGGAACACTGGATTCTTTGCCAATTGTATAGCACTTTGACTATCACAATATAACTCTGGCATATCTACTTTGATTCCCAAGTCTGCTACCAATCTACCAAGCCAAATAGCTTCTTTGCATGCCTCATTTGCTGCAACATACTCAGCTTCTGTAGTAGACTGCGTAACACAATCTTTTAATCGAAATCGCCATGATATGGCACCTTCAGCCAATGTAAAGACATAGCCTGATGTAGATCTCCTCTTATCCAAGTCTCCTGCATAATCTGAGTCAGTGTATCCTCTGACACTCAAATCCTGACTACCATAGCATATGCGCATACTCTTTGTATGTTTTAAGTATCTCATGATACCTTTCACTGCCTCCCAATGTTTCTTGCCAAGATTTGACATATATCTGCTAACCACTCCCACTGCAAATGCAATATTCGGACGTGTAGCAATCATTGCATACATCAAAGTACCCACTGCAAACGCATATGGAATCTTATCCATTTCAGCCTTTTCTTCCTCTGACACAGGACAATCTTGTTTGCTAAGTTTCACATATGGTGGCAATGGAACACTCAATGCCTTTCCCTTCTCCATATTGAAACGTTGCAAAACCTTGTCAATATACTCTGTTTGAGATAACCAAATCAACTTCTTTGATCTGTCTCTCTCAATGCGCATACCAAGTATATGACTTGCCTCACCCATGTCTTTCATGTCAAACGATTTTGCCATCTTTGACTTCAAAGCTAAAATTTCTTCCAAGTGTTTGCCAGCAATCAACATGTCATCCACATACAAAATAAGGATCAGCCAACTGCCATCCTTAGCCTTCTTTGTATATAGACAGTGATCGAACTCACTACGTTTGTAGCCTTGAGAAAGCATAAACTGGTGGAACTTATGGTACCATGCCTTCGATGATTGTTTTAAGCCATAAAGACTTTTTAACAGTTGGCATACCAAATCTTCCTTGCCTTTCTCAACAAACCCTTCTGGCTGCTGCATGTAAATTTCCACATCTAAATCACCATGCAAGAACGTTGTCTTGACATCCATTTGGTGCAACACCAAATCCAATATAGCAACCAATGCAAGAAAGCATCTCAATGTAGTCATGTTAACCACTGGAGAGAAGACTTCATCAAAGTCAATGCCTTGTTCTTGCTTAAAGCCCTTGGCAACAAGCCTTGCTTTGTACTTTGGCTGACTATCATGAGCGGTGATCTTATACCTGTAAACCCATTTACAAGGTAGAGCCTTTTTGCCCTGTGGTAATTTAACTAGCTTCCATGTCAGGTTTTTATGCAGAGCTGTCATCTCTGACTGCATGGCCAACTGCCATTTTTTAGAGTCAACCACTTGTAATGCTTCCTTGTAATAAGATGGTTCTCCGCAATCTGTGAGCATGACATAATTTAGAGATGGCACATAACGATCAGGTGGTTTGGAGACATGCTCAGAACGTCTCACCACAACTGATTCTGCCTCTCTAGACACTATACGCTGTTCTTGAGCCTGACCATGCTGTCTTGATGTGCTAGCACTAGGTCCATCTTCCCTGAAGACAACTCTTCTGATCTCCTCTGTCTTCTCTGGCTTAGCGTGAAACTTGGCTTATTGAAATGCACATCATTGCTACGAATAAGTTTTCTGGACTCAGGATCCCAAAGCCGGTAACCCATCTCGCCCGATTCTTCGTAGCCAAGAAATATATACTTCTTGCTCTTTGGTTCTAACTTATTCCTGAACTCCTTAGGAATATGGCTATAAGCTTCACAACCAAAGACTCTGAGATGCTTATACGAAGGTGCCTTGCCTGTCCATAGCATCTCGGCCACTGCACTCTTATCTAGAACCCTACTAGGAGACCTATTGATCAAATGGACTGTTGTAGCCACTGCTTCCGCCCAAAATCCATAAGGCAACTCAGCATTTGACAACATGCTTTTGACCTTCTCTTGTATGGTCCTATTCATATGTTCTGCAACTCCATTTTGTGAAGGATTGTATGGTGCAGTAAGTTCCCTCTTTATCCCTTTTGCTTCACAAAAGTCTTGAAAAGCTTTGAAAATGTACTCTCCACCATTGTCAGTTCTCAAGCACTTTAGCTTCTGACCACTCTGATTCTCCACAAGCTGCAAGAATGTCTTAGAGATCTTGAGCACCTCATCCTTGTGCTTCAAGAAGTAAACCCATACTTCGCGAGAATAGTCATCTATGAATGTACAAAAGTACGCTGCTCCCCCTAGTGACAAACTAGGCATTGGTCCGCATAGATCACTGTGCACAAGAGCTAACCGTTCGTCCCTACGATTCCTCTTTGATCTGTGCGGTTCCTGTGTTTGCTTACCATAAACACAATGCTCACAAAACTCGAAATCTTGAAATGAAAAGCCAGGCAAATAACCATAATGAGAAAGTATTTCCATTCCTCTTTTTGACATATGTCCCAGCCTACGATGCCACAGTGACACACTTGGCTGCTCAATCACATTAATTACATGGTTTTTAACCTCTGAAACATGTAAAGTGTATAGAGTTCCTGACTTGATGCCATGTGCTACAGTCATCGAACCTTTGGAGATCTTCCAAGCGTTGTTCCCAAAGACTGTCACATAACCCGCATCATCCAACTTCCCTGTACTGATCAAGCTCTTTCGGATTGCTGGAACATGTCTGACATTCTTGAGCCATAAAGAAGAGCCATTCTGAAACTTCAACTGCACATCTCCCACTCCAATTATGTCACAAACCTGCTCATTGCCAAGTATGACATAATCTTTAGTAGTCACATATGATGTAAACCACTCTTTGTGCGAAGAAACATGTAAAGATGCCCCTGAGTCGATAATCCAATCACTCATAGCATGTCCATCCTTTGCAGTCAAGAAAACAGAATCAAGATTTCTTGTGAGGAAGATGTCACCAGCTGCTATACCAGAATCACTGTCTGAACCAGATCCTGTGACACTCACCTCTTCAATCTTCAATGAACTCTTCTTTTCATCTTGCTCAGAACTCTTTGTTTTTCCTTTTTCTTGTTTCCACTTCGTACAGTCTCTCTTCATGTGACCCTTCTTGCCACAATGGTAGCATTCTATGTCATCCTTTGACTTCGAGTCATGAGACTTACTTCGGTTTTGTGCCTTCTTACCCTTCTTCTCTTTAGACTGTTGTCTCCCTCGAATGACCAAAGCTGTATTGCCTTTGCCTTTGTCAATGTTCTTCCTGTTCACTTCCTTTGTGAGCAAGCTGCCTTCTACATTGGCACTTGTAAGACCTTCTGGCGCGACAGAATTACTTAACGCTGTACAAAAAGTATCCCAACTGTCTAGCAAAGTGATTAAGAGAAACATGGCCTTCACTGAATCTGGAAAGACTATCTCCTGTGCTGTTAACTGGCTGAAAATTGTGTGAAATTCATTGAGATGATTTGACATGGCTATCCCTTCCTTCATCTTCAAATCCACCAATTTCTTGAGCCAGTAAATCTGAGAAGCAGCACTTTGTTTCTCGTACATACCACATAGTTTTTGCCATACGCCATACGCTGTAGTCTCTTCTGCTACGTTGAAGTAAACATTTTCTGCCAGTGCCAGCATGATTGTGGAACAAGCTAATTCGTCAAGCTCTTCCCACTCATCTTCAGCCATACCTTCTGGTCTCTTCCCTTTGAGCTTCAGTGGCTTCACTTGTTTTTTCTGCACCAAAACCTGCCAAATCTGCTTCTTCCAGAATGGAAAGTTTGTGCCATCCATCTTCTTTATGTTGTAAAGAGTCTCACTCTGAGAAGATTCCATATCTGTCAAACTGTTTACTTCTGGGAAAAATTCGGCAGAGTTTCCCCTGTAAACTGGCCTCTGTACACAGTAAACAAGCTGTAAACAACAAGCTGAACACCTTTCCTCAAGAACTGTCAGTATTTTGGAAAAATTTTGACAGAGTCTCCCCTATAAACTGAGCTCTGAGAACCAAAAGATAGCTCATAAAACAATCATAAATAGCTGACCAGTGACAAATCTGAAAATCTCTGTAATATGCTGTCCTGTAAGCATACACCGTCTCCTGTCTGGGCGATCACAGAACCTGTATTTGTCTCAAGACTAAACCCTGAACAATGCCTCAACGGCCTGACGCATAAGATGCAATCCCGTGTCTACACAATGTCATACATCCTATGGGATAAAAGTCGCCAAAGAGGATGCGTGTAGAGGAGAACTCCAGCAACCTAATCCACCTCACAGTGGGTAACCCAGCCCCCAGTGCTCGGCTTAAAAAAACCTCACACACGACCCTCACAGATGGCTCAGCAAATTGTCCAGAACTAGCATACATCCTACAATAGACCAATCACTGTGCTATGACCGCTGCGGCGGTCTGTCTGCTAGCATGAGTCACAACTAGCAGATCCACAATCACAGTACATCAATCTGCAATACATGCCAGTGGTGTCAAGCCGTCGTATGGCCACACCTCCCCTGGAACCTGGCAAGCACAAGAAGTAGCAATGCAGACTGCAATATATATATATGTGATATATATGTGTACCTGGTCTATAGATGATGCTTTGAAGACGAATGAGTGATGTATGTCAATGTTGATATTGATGCTGACCACCTCCTGCTTGCCAATCTATATAAGACGGGTTTCTTTGTGACTGAAACCTATCTTCTGATGTAGTGCCCAGAATGAAATTTTGAGGGCATAAACAGCTTCGAAAGGGGGGTAAAACCGCAGGACACCTGTTGGAAATGCTCACGGAACGCCGAGTGTGAAATTTCAAGCTTCGGATCCAGAATCTGCCTGAAAAGTGCACGCGCGTGCGATTACGCAAATACGCACTGAACTTGGCTGTGATACCAATTGAAGTTGCGGAACGAAGCGTGGATCGACTCACACACACACACACAGATACACAGAGAGCTTACACAGTACGCAGAGAATTCTGTTTGAAGGGTTATCTCCCAAAACCTTATTATCCACAAAAGTATAAGTGAGTATATACAAAGAGTTAATGATAAGTGAGTTAGGCGGGCGGGCGGCCCTATCCGTATAAGAGGCCACTTGGGCTTTAATCCCAACAATTATGGGCTCAAGCATAGCTACCAAGCTATGGATTAACAAGTAAACCTCACTATTCTTAAAAACGTTTTTTGATGATAGACTTCACCACTCATATTAGAAAGTATACCACTGATTTTTGAAGGAATATGTAAAGAGTGCTAAAAATTAATAAACCTAAAAGCTTGCCTAAAGTAAGTTCTGTAAGACGGACATGGATAACGACTGATATAGTCTATTGATACCTGTAAAACACATCCAAGGCTAACTGAATTGTTGTCTTGTTTGGATGGATGCAGGTAAGGACTCTATCTTATATTGGAGGGTTTTGTTTTCTTTGGCAAGCAACATTACTATGATGAAATACCCACTGAGGAACGGGGAAGTCTTTTTTACTTCCAACCCTACTGAAAGAGGACCTCTTTCCTACAATCATTGTAACTAAATAATTCTGATACTGAGTTATTTTTGTACTTATTAGTTCATTGTTCCTTGGCTAGCTGTCTTTTGAATGTAAAAAAATTCAATTATGTCATATTAGTTAAGATTAAACAACTACACACACATCCTATACATAAGGCTTCTCCTCTTCGGGGAAACCAGGATGCTGGCCTAGGAAATTAACATAGGAATGGAGCTCTAAATTGGACCCACGGGTGTTAGGTGGCCCCTTTAGACTCTCTTCTGGTTCCCTACTCACGGCTACCATAGTTTCAGACTTTGTCGGTTGAAGGGTTGCAGGACCAAAAAGACTTTACATTCTAGAACACCTTGCTAATTTTTTTTATCACCTCTATTTCAGGACTGCTCACATTATAGAATGACAGCTCGCATGAGTACTAATCACAACCCTGAGAATCATGCAAAGATTCTTGATCAGATTAAGCTCTACCTTAAAGACCGTACACCAAAGGATACCTTAGCTGCTAGAACTAGACCTTTCCTTGCTAGGAAAGCCAAATTATGTATCACATACTATGGCAAGAAAAAATAAACCTGACCTCATTGTTTTTGCAGACTCTTGCTTTATCTCAAGGATTGGAACTTACCACGGAACCCCTCTCTGTGGCCTCCTCTTTGGTCCTCAGATGTATTAACAATTTGGATGCTTCACAACTTATTTATGATTCAGCTCTTGTTTCGGAAAAAAAAATTTCTGTCTTGCATATGTTGTCATTTAATGACTGGGTAAAAATTCTGGCATCATTGGACAAAGACCCCCTAGAAGGTGTTAACCTGCTATCCCAATATATTGCCCAACTTCCTATACTTGCTTCACAATATTAGCAAGAGCTTGCCCAGTTCTCCTCATCTGGAGCTGAACTGTCAAATTTCCTTAGAAAACTTTGTGGGCTTAACCCCTCGTTTGTCTGTACCCCAAATACCCCCTCCATCCCTCCTACTGGTGGCCTCTTCTGTCGAGATAGTGCAGCTCTAGAAGCAGTAAAAGAGTTTCAAAATAATCTTTGCTCTCTCAATGATGTAAACCTCCTTGATATGGTACCTAAAATCTCAAAAGTCTTTCCTGTCTTACCAATAAGACAGATAGAAATTGAATCTCTCGGAGTAGACCATCAACTATGGGTTCTACCAAACAAAGCCTTCCTGGCTTCTATTCTTAGTGAAACCTGGGTATACTTGGCCAACCTCCCCGCCTCTACAGTGGAAGATTGTAAGCTTAAGATTCTTACAGGTGGACAATTCTTGGACAAGGGAGAACTGATTAAAGCCCCCTTTAACCTTCATCTTATCGACCACTCCAAATGCCCCTCAAATGCTAGATTGTACATACGTACTAAGGGTAGCATGGAATTTGTGAAAAGTAACCCAGATTTCTACACAGAGTCAATCTGGAATATCTTTTGCCCCTATGTAAAATGTGCCTGTAGATTTCTTGACCCAAAAGCTACCTGTGAATCAAGCATCATGTGGTTTGATCATGCAATATGGTACATCCTCAACCATTTGGATCTATTGTTCCCAGAGAAACCAGTTGAATTTCATCTATCCCTAATCTGCTCATGGCTAGGTGGACAAGCTAAGCAGATTGTGATTGCACAAATCGCCTTCAACATCTTCCGAGGTCTGATGCATGATATTCTGAAAGAACTTAAAGCTGATGAGGCCGGTCTATACCTCACAACTTATGCTAACTACAAAGGAGTCAAATACATCACTAATCTGCTTAAACCTTGTATTGAAGATGATGATTCTCCTGCTCTAAAAAGAGCTAACTCTTTAGCTTCTCCCAACTCCTTCACCTCTTTTTTCACACCTAGCTCCTCATATAATTGAGGAAAGTCTGGTAGCTTTACAAGAGGAAGAGGCAGATTCCCTGCAATCAGAAACTTCCCTGAAATCTAATCCCTGAATATATTGCAGGTCTCTACAAACCCATGTGGAAGAAAACTCCTCAGCAAAGATGATTCGAATTATGGTGCTATCTACATACACTTTCTGTTTCACAACATACTTCTCGATTGGATCTCACCAAAAAGTCTTTTCTGTGAGTGCTTTGACTTATTTTTTGGGAATCATAAACTGCTTGACAATATTCTCATTGGATGGAAATACCATCATCCTATAAAAGGATTAATTTTAAATAATGACTTTCTTAGACAAGAAACAATCCCTTACTGTACATGTTGGAATTAGGGTTGCAGAGAAACACACACAGCTTGGAGAAGACGAAGGAATCTCAAGGCACACAATAGAGAGTGTGTTACTTAGTGTGCAATGGAAAGATAGATATCCCTAGAGTGATGGGCGTATATACAATGCACGGGGGAAAAAACCTCCTAAAGTGGGAAAAAATGCCCCGGCGGTCCTAGTGTGTTCACACACATCACTACCACATGTATATGGTAACAAATCCCCCTTGGGGTGATGCGGTGAACGAGAGCTGGCACATGAGTAAAGGGAAGTGCCATGCCCTGAGGACAGGATCAGTCCACAAAGGGGAGTAAGCCCAAAGCTTTGCGGAAAGCTTCAAGCTTCTCATGAGACAATGCCTTTGTGAAAAGATCTGCAAGGTTGTCCTGTGTTGGCACATAAGCCAAGCTGATCTATCCTGCTGAGAGCCTCTCCCTGACATAGTGGTAATGCACCTCAATGTGCTTTGTGCGAGCATGAAAAACTGGGTTCCTCGCAACTGCCAATGCGCTTTGACTGTCAGTGTAGATAGTGTTGGCAATGTCCTGTCCAACACCCAAATTAGCCATAAGGCGTCTGAGCCATACACACTCAACCGTAACTGTGAAGACTGCCCTGTACTCAGCCTCACAACTCGAAGTGTCCACAGTAGGTTGCTTCTTGCTCAACCATGATATACATGAACTGCCAAGCATGAAACAAAAACCACTTGTGGACACTCGCGTGTCAAAACAACCAGCCCAATCTGAGTCCGAAAAAGCATGTAAGTCTGGCGGCAATGATCCCCCCTTGGGATAAAACAAGCCAAGATGTAAAGTTCCACTAAGGTAGCGGAAAATCCTCTTGACATCCTGCCAATGCTTAGACCCTGGGCTATGCATAAATCTGATGACCTGTGAGACTGCAAACTGAATATCCGGCCTTGTGTTGCATACATAAATGAGGCAACCAACAGCAGTTTGGTAAAGAATGACATCAGCAGGATCACCAGCATCATGTAGAATCAACTTCAAACCTGTTTCCATGGGAGTGGCAATAGGTTTGCAATCCTCAAGTCCAAACTTACATAGCAATGTCTCTATGTAACTTTTCTGACACAAGGCAATACCACCATCACACTGCTTAAACTGTATACCCAAATAATGATGCAACAACCCCAAATCTTTCATCTTGAAAGTAGCATTCAAATCAGTCTTAAATTCAGAAATATGTCTCTCATTTGGTCCAGTGATAAAAAAATCATCAACATAAAGAACCACAATGAGAAGTACATCACCCTCACGCTTTACATACAATGTGCTTTCTGTTGGACTGTTACGAAAGCCTTGTTTGACCAAATGAGTGTCAGCTTTCTCATACCAAGCACGAGGAGATTGCTTCAACCCATACAAATCCTTGTTACATTTTCACACTTTGTCCTCTTGTCCTTTTATGACAAAACCGCGAGGCTGCATTACATAAACTTCCTCAAATATGTCACCATTCAAGAAAGCAGTAACAATGTCTGATTGATTTACATCCCAACCAAAATGAGCTGCCAATGCACATAGAAAACGCACAGTAGTCATACGACAAGTGGGAGCAAAAGTCTCTTCATAGTCTATGCCTTTTTGCTGTGCATAACCTTTTGCAACAAGTCGAGCCTTATGGTGATCGATCTCACCATCTGGCTTGCGTTTCAACTTGTAAACCCACTTCGTACCAATGGACTTTTTGCCAGGAGGCAAATCACATAAAGTCCAAGTGTCATTTTCTATAAGTGCATCATGTTATGATTGCATGGCAGCCATCCAATTTTCTGAATTTTGTGCTTCATCAAAAGATAGAGGCTCCTCAACATCATGTAAACTAGACACAGCCAAAGCATAACAATCTGATGCATAAGATGCATGGCGAGAGCCTGAACGAGTACCACTAGACAAAGGTGCATCCAATTTACTATCACGCAAAGTGTGCACCAGCCATTTTGGCATACCTCTAGCCTGCTCATTTTCAGCCCTTTGCTCATCAAGTACATCATGTATATCTGCATCAGTAATAGGCTAATCTAAAACATTTTTAGAAACCCCCATAGGCAGTACATTTGCCTGATTGGAACTTACATTCGTATTTCCACCACTGAAAAGAGGCAACAAAGTGTCATAAATGTCCTGTGAGCTTACATTACCGTCTCTAGTACATGACAGCAAGGGCTGAACAGAATCTTCCACAAACACTACATCCCAAGAAACCAAAATACGTTTTGTTTGTGGATGATACAACCTGTAACCTTTGCTTTCAGCACTATAACCAACAAAAATACATTTGACAGCCTTATCATCCAATTTTCTGCGCTGTACTTGTGGCACCAAAGCATATGCCAAACAGCCAAAAACACGCATGTGCTCAATAGAAGGCTTTCTATCCTTCCATGCTTCATATGGAGTAATAGACTGCAAAGCTTTCGTAGGACACCTGTTAAGTACATAAGTGGCACACATAATGGCCTCAAGCCAAAATGAATGCGGCAAAGCTTGACTTTTGAGCATACATCGTGCCATTTCCGTCAGTGACCTGTTTTTCCTCTCAGCAACACCATTTTGCTGAGGTGTATAAGGCACTGTAGATTGGTGTTTTATCCCACGACTAGCCAGAAATGCATTAAATTCATGAGACATATACTCCCCCCCTCGATCGGAATGGAGGGTGCCCATAGTACATTTTGAGACATTTTCAGCCATAGCCAGAAATTGTTTGAAGCACATAAAAACTTCGGACTTCGCTTTAAGCGGAAATACCCATGCATGCCTGGAGTAATCATCAATGAAAGTCACAAAGTACAGGTAATTGCCCAAGGACGGAGTTTGCATGGGCCCACAAACATCACTATGCACAAGCTGCAACCTGCATGTGGCCCGAACTGAACCATCCTTTGGAAATTTAGAACGCTGCATCTTACAAACATGTTTGACAAGTGCTTCAAGAGGCGGCAAAGAAGCAACCATATCAGATTTCTGCAAACGAAGCAAACTGGCAAAATCCAGATGACCAAAACGTGCATGCCAAAGTTTTGCATCTGAAATAGCCCTTGAATCTGCAACAGCATTTGCAAAATTTTGTCCACACTTGTCATACAAAGTGAGCTTATACAGCCCACGGCACAAAAGACCAGATGCAACAATTTCATCACCAAAACTGAGATCATGAACTGTACATCTGTCATCCACAAATTTGACTACAAGTCCAAGTCTAGCAAGTGCGGATACAGACAAGAGATTCTTCTTGATCCCAGGTACATAAAGTGCATCAACAAGTGTGAAGGAACTGCCATTAGCAGCAGGGAGCACAATCTTTCCAACTCCTTGAACTGGATAAGAGGCCTTGTTGGCACAAGTGACTGAATTCCCATGAGGGACAGACTCCAGAGAGGTAAACAATTCACGATGTGAGGTAATGTGCTTTGTAGCACCACTGTCGAAATACCACACATGTGAATCTACAGCAACTGACAAGCATGCATCATGGACAGCAGGATTGTAAGTGCACTCTACGCTAAAAGCCCATTCTATATCAACATCAGCATTACAGTCTCCTTTCACAGAAGACTCAACAATGGCTGCATTTGTAGTGGAACCAGCATTTGCAGTGGAACCACCCTCTTTCTTCTTAGCCTCTTTGGCCTTCAACTTAGGACACGACTTGATCAAGTGATCATTGGCTTTACAATAATGGCAACGCATCTTCTTTTTTCCCTTATCACCAAAATTGCCAGACGAAGTGCTGCCAGAGGAAGCATTAGAAACAGAATTTTTGCCACTCGCAGCAGAACCATAAGAAGTGGCTGCATTACTGTTACCACCCTTTCTTTGAGAAGCAATAAAAGCCTGTTCAACTACACGCTGCCTAGTCTTGTTTTTTCTGGAAAGTGACTCTTGCAATAGCACTGTGCATAATGCATTAAACTTGACAACTTCAAGATTTCCTTGGGTCATAAGTCTCCAAGTACTAGCAAAAGTCTGGTAGGACTCTGGTAAGGCATCAAGAACAGTCTGCACAAGGGAACTGTCTAAAATGACTTCACCTGCAGAAATAAGCTGCTCATTGATATCCTTGACACTAGCAAGGAAAGTGTCCATATCATCTTCCTCATGCATAATCTTCGACTCCAACTCTTTACGCAGAAAAGCAATTTTAGCCTCATTGCGGCTTGCATAAAGACCTGCTAAAATATCCCAAGCCTATTTTGCAGATTTTGATGAACAGATGTGAGAAACAATGGTGCGCTTCACAGAAAACGCAATCAATGCATGAGCCTGCGCATCCTTAACATCCCAACGAGCTTGTTCTGCCGTAGGGGGGGAGTATATGTCTCATGAATTTAATGCATTTCTGGCTAGTCGTGGGATAAAACACCAATGTATAGTGCCTTATACACCTCAGCAAAATGGTGTTGCTGAGAGGAAAAACAGGTCACTAACGGAAATGGCACGATGTATGGTCAAAAGTCAAGCTTTGCCGCATTCTTTTTGGCTTGAGGCCATCATGTGTGCCACTTATGTACTTAACAGGTGTCCTACGAAAGCTTTGCAGTCTATTACTCCATATGAAGCATGGCATGATAGAAAACCTTCTATTGAGCACATGCGTGTTTTTGGCTGTTTGGCATATGCTTTGGTGCCACAAGTGCAGCGCAGAAAATTGGATGATAAGGCTGTCAAATGTATTTTTGTTGGTTATAGTGCTGAAAGCAAAGGTTACAGGTTGTATCATCCGCAAACAAAACGTATTTTGGTTTCACGGGATGTAGTGTTTGTGGAAGATTCTGTTCAACCCTTGCTGTCATGTACTAGAGACAGTAATGTAAGCTCACACGACATTTATGACACTTTGTTGCCTCTTTTCAGTGGTGGAAATACGAATGTAAGTTCCAATGAGGCAAATGTACAGCCTATGGGGGTTTCTGAAAATGTTTTAGAACAGCCTATTACTGATGCAGATGTACATGATGTACTTGATGAGGAAAGGGCTGAAAATGAGCAGGCTAGAGGTATGCCAAAATGGCTGGTGCACACTTTGCGTGACAGTAAATTGGATGCACCTTTATCTAGTCGTACTCGTTCAGGCTCTCGCCATGCATCTTATGCATCAGATTGTTATGCTTTGGCTGTGTCTAGTTTACATGATGTTGAGGAGCCTCTGTCTTTTGATGAAGCACAGAATTCAAAAAATTGGATTGCTGCCATGAAATCAGAATATGATGCACTTATAGAGAATGACACATGGACTTTATGTGATTTGCCTCCTGGCAAAAAGGCCATTGGTACGAAGTGGGTTTACAAGTTGAAACGCAAGCCGGATGGTGAGATCGATCGCCATAAGGCTCGACTTGTTGCAAAGGGTTATGCACAACAAAAAGGCATAGATTATGAAGAGACTTTTGCACCCACTTGTCGTATGACTACTGTGCGTTTTCTATGTGCATTGGCAGCTCATTTTGGTTGGGATGTACATCAATCAGACATTGTTACTGCTTTCTTGAATGGTGACATATTTGAGGAAGTTTATGTAACGCAGCCTCGCGGTTTTGTCATAAAAGGACAAGAGGACAAAGTGTGCAAATGTAAGAAGGCTTTGTATGGGTTGAAGCAATCTCCTCGTGCTTGGTATGAGAAAGCTGACACTCATTTGGTTAAACGAGGCTTTCATAACAGTCCAACAGAAAGCACATTGTATGTAAAGCGTGAGGATGATGTATTTCTCATTGTGGTTCTTTATGTTGATGATTTGCTGATCACTGGACCAAATGAGAGACATATTGCTGAATTTAAGGCTGATTTGAATGCTACTTTCAAGATGAAAGATTTGGGGCTGTTGCATCATTACTTGGGTATACAGTTTAAGCAGTGTGATGGTGGTATTGCCTTGTGTCAGAAAAGTTACATAGAGACATTGCTATGTAAGTTTGGACTTGAGGATTGCAAACCTATTGCCACTCCCATGGAAACAGGTTTGAAGTTGAGTCTACATGATGCTGGCGATCCTGCTGATGTCACTCTTTACCAAACTGCTGTTGGCTGCCTCATTTATGTATGCAACACGAGGCCAGATATTCAGTTTGCAGTCTCGCAGGTCAGCAGATTTATGCATAGCCCAGGGTCTAAGCATTGGCAGGCTGTCAAGAGGATTTTCCGCTACCTTAGTGGCACTTTACATCTTGGCTTGTTTTATCCCAAGGGGGGATCATTGCCGCCAGACTTACATGCTTTTTCGGACTCAGATTGGGCTGGTTGTTTTGACACACGAGTGTCCACAAGTGGTTTTTGTTTCATGCTTGGCAGTTCATGTATATCATGGTTGAGCAAGAAGCAACCTACTGTGGCCACTTCGAGTTGTGAGGCTGAGTACAGGGCAGTCTTCACAGCTACGGTTGAGTGTGTATGGCTCAGACGCCTTATGGCTGACTTGGGTGTTGGACAGGACACTGCCAACACTATCTACACTGACAGTCAGAGCGCATTGGCAGTTGCGAGGAACCCAGTTTTTCATGCTCGCACAAAGCACATTGAGGTGCATTATCACTATGTCAGGGAGAGGCTCTCAGCAGGAGAGATCAGCTTGGCTTATGTGCCAACACAGGACAACCTTGCAGATCTTTTCACAAAGGCATTGTCTCGTGAGAAGCTTGAAGCTTTCCGCAAAGCTTTGGGCTTACTCCCCTTTGTGGACTGATCCTGTCCTCAGGGCATGGCACTTCCCTTTACTCATGTGCCAGCTCTCGTTCACCGCATCACTCCAGGGGGGATTTGTTACCATATACATGTGGTAGTGATGTGTGTGAACACACTAGGACCGCCGGGGCATTTTTTCCCTCTTTAGGAGGTTTTTTTCCCCCGTGCATCTTATATACGCCCATCACTCTAGGGCTATCTATCTTTCCATTGCACACTAAGTAACACACTCTCTATTGTGTGCCTTGAGCTTCCTTCGTCTTGTCCAAGCTGTGTGTGTTTCTCTGCAACCCTAATTCCAACAATAGCTGCAATCCTTGCAGCAAGACTTGCAACATCCTCAACATCGCCTACATCCTAAGAACCAGGATGTACATCAATGCCCTGCACAATGTTCCAGACACCATTTGACACAAGAACATGTTGCATCATATAAGACCACATAGGGTAGTTGTCCCCATCCAACCTGTCCTTAGCAGCAAACATCTTGAACACATCTGTGTTGTTGTTGTCAGCCATGGTAAATGCTGCGCATGATGTGAAAACTGCCCGAGAATAGGAGAAACGGAGCGGGAACAACGTGTGCTATATAGCACAAACCGTAGAAGACTATAAGGGACTTGTTATGCAGAAAACGGCACTGACAAAAATTCTGCACAAAATGACAAAATAGCCTGTGCAGTACTGCCTGTGGTGGAAACGGAGGCCGAAATGAGCCCAAATCAAAATTCTGAGCAAACCATGCTCTTCGAGCTCTCCCAAAATTTTTGTCGACATGCAAACGCTCGCCAAAGCTCACTGAAATCGGAGAAAGTGAGCAGGCGTGTGCTGGAGTAGCTGGCGACTAAGCTCGGGAGGACGTGACCTGCTCTGATACCAATTGTTGGAAATAGGGTTGTAGAGAAACACACACAGCTTGGAGAAGACGAAGGAAGCTCAAGGCACACAATAGAGAGTGTGTTACTTAGTGTGCAATGGAAAGATAGATAGCCCTAGAGTGATGGGCGTATATACAATGCACGGGGGGAAAAACCTCCTAAAGAGGAAAAAAATGCCCCGGCGGTCCTAGTGTGTTCACACACATCACTACCACATGTATATGGTAACAGTACATGCATACAATTTACCTCATTCTGCAAGGATTTTGAAGGATTTGGGAGCCATGTCTGTACTCAGGACCTCAATATTATAGATAATGTCACAATACGTAAGGTATTGGCCAAAGGACTCAATCACATACCCAACTATCCAAAAAACCCTTACCTTGCACTATCAGCTTTACTTAGCTGCCTCACTGACCTTGTCGGTGCTCTCCGACTGGAGATGACAGTCCTACCGGACTTAAACGAATTAGTGAAGAATACTTCCTTTACAAAATTTCTCTACTTCCTAGAAAGTGGCTTTCTTCTGAGAGTTCTTGGCTTACACCTCAGCTAGCTTTTGACTTTCAACTAATCTCAGATAAATGGTTTGTGGTCGGGCTTGACAAAAGCTCTAACTACCCTACTATTATGTGCAAATACCTTGCTTGGAAAGCAGCTCGGGATTGAGTATCAGGAAAAGAGTTCTGTCATACCAACAAAACGCCGCAAGATATCTCTAACAAGATCTCTAAACATTTAGAACAGCTTGGTTACTCTATTAGCAACACAAAGTTACCATTACTATTTCATACATATAAATTCCACAAACATAAATTCACATGGATATCTGATGCCTCTAAATGTATCTTCACAGATATCACCAAAGATATTGCTCTTTGCCTTGATATTATTCTCACAGAATTAGAACTCATTTGTGTTGAGAAGCAAAAAATCTGTAAGGACTTCCTAAATATCCAATACAATCCCTTCTGGCTGGCAAAGAATGCCACAGAAGTCACACTTAACCTTCCTCAACATATTTTCCACATTTTTACAGATGATATTACACAATGCTACGAAAACATCCCACTTAGTGGGGATCTTGGCCTTAAGACGGTTTTAGCCAAGGTTATTAACTTAGCTTTTACCAATGCTAAAAAAAGAAAGCATCATTATATCTCCCTAGCCAAGAAACCCAGATGGATTCATGCATCTCACTCCGTACACCCTCTACACTTCAATGAAACAAAACTTTGCTCATATATTTTTTGGCTGTTGAATAACTGCACTATTATTGCAGGCGGTTGCTGCTTTAATCAATGCCTTGGCATTCCTATGGGCTTCTCTTGCTCACCACTAATGTGTAACATCTACCTGGCTTTTTTTGAATACAAATGGTGTCTCAAGAACATGGAAGCCAACCATAAAAAACATCCACTATTCAATCATACTTTTAGATATATGGATGACCTGCTTAGTATTAACAATAGATTGTTCTCTATTGAGATTGATCAAATATATCCCCACTGCCTAAAAATTGAGCCTACTTTCATCCCAGATATTTCGACTCTTGGGAACTTTTGCAAATCAGCCCAATTTCTTAACCTTTCAATATCACTTCACTCCCCATCTACAGGTGGATATGACCTTAGATTTATATGGAGAAAGAATCTTCTTAAGCTGCCTCATATAGAATTCATCAAAAGAAATAGCAATAGGCCATACAAAGCCTCTATCTGCTCCTGTATTGGCCTTCTTTACCTAATCTGCTACTCTTCATCTACACTCTCCATGGCATGGGAAGAAATCTCTGTACTAATTAAAAAATACTTCCATAACGGATTTAATCGGAACCAGATCCGTAACACCATCATTCAAGCTCTCATCCAGCATAATTGGCCGGGATTATTATTCCATAAAGAGAGTCTCATCTCTCTAATAAGGTAGTAGGCCCATACACAATGGGCCTACTACCGACCCATTGTGTGTGGTGCCTGGGTTAGGGTGGGTACACACACACACACACACACACACACACACACACACACACACACACACACACACACACACACACACACACACACACACACACACACACACACACTCTGGTACTGTTAAGGCTTTAGGTTTTCCTCCTCCTATCCCCCCCCCCCCCCCCCCCCCCCCCCCTTCTTCTTTCCCCCCCCACCTTGAAGCACTCATGGGATGATAACTTACGTCATTCAACATATGGGACTAAGCCCTTGCATAACAAATCCCTCCTAGAATTGGGCGTGAGTAAAACGCCGAGCTCTCATTGTAAATGGTAGGCGGCCTGCGCATCTTGGGTATGGATCTCCCTAGCAAGGCTTTCTGTGCATCTCTTGAAGGCACAGTAGGGCGACTTGCCTCTCTCATCGATCACGCTCATGGGAATGCAGCTCAAAACTCTATAAATAAGGTGAGGGCGCACCTTGCCCCTCACTTAGCCTGTGTATGTTTTTGTTGTTCTGACTAAAGGCAATAGACTGTCTGCTTCACTGTCCGAGCTATGGAGCTCGCCGCTCAAAACACTCAGGTTTTTTTAGTTATCTATTGCTTCAAAAACAGCTGGCTAATACTACTTGCAGTAGTCCTCATAGCATAACACAGACATTCATTAAGGCTTTTTTTCTTTACGAAGTGGTCTTTGCAAAACTCTGCGTAGACTTGTTTTTTTCATAAAAACTGTTGCAGCCCTTAAAAATGGTAGCAATGTATACTACTGGGATTTAGTAGAAGGATTGGGGGATTTGCTGACTGAACTTGTTGAGAAAAAAATGGGTATCTTGGCTTAGCTTAATCAGCTGCAGGTCCTGCTGTTTACCAACCTACCTAAAGTGTGTTCAAAAAAGATGGCTCTGGTTTTTAGCCGATACAGGCTTTTTTGATAAACGCTGTTTTTGCTGACACTGGTTTTTTTTTGGGGGGGGCTCTGTTTTAAGCTGACTCTGGTCTTTTTTTCTGTTCAAGCCTGACAGTAACCGAACATTACAATGTTTTGGATGATAACTAATCACTTGGCTCTTGGGGGGAGTAAGTATAGAGCTAACACACTTTTTGCTCTGGCCTATAGCTAAAGCTAGTAACCGCATAAGAAGTGAATGGAACCTTGAATTTTCTTAAAGCTTATGATTGTTTCGGTAATAAAACTCTGTCTAAACACCAACAAGGAGACGTCTGGCTCTTTGGTGTTAAGAAATATGGCAACTCTTGGACTTTGGCATAATACCTTCCCTCATGGTTTCATATGGGGAGAAGGTGTTAAGGTTATCTAGTACCCAGGACAATGGAGGTATCTTGGAGAAAAACAGGGTTGAAATCTGCCGAACTGTATTGAATACTTAAAACTTGAAGTTTTTTGAAGGTAAGTATATACTCTCAACAAAAAAGCTGGCCTTTGGTTCATGACATAAAATTCCACTTGATTGGTAAGTATATGGTTGCTACTGTTAGTATAAAGCATAGCTACCAAGCTATGAAGAAATCTTTGGATATTGAAGGTAAGTATATGGATGGTACCCTCAAAACTTGGCATAAATACCAAGATATGGCTCGAGAAATGAGGTTCCACTGGTAAAAAATGGTGTTTTTTTACTTTAGTGTTGAATAACACAGATGGTTGTTATTATGGGCTCAAGCATAGCTACCAAGCTATGGCTTAACAAGTAAACCTCAATATTCTTAAAAACTTTTTTTGATGATGGGATTCACCACTCATATTAGAAAGTATACCACTGATTTTTGAAGGAATATGTAAAGAGTGCTAAAAACTAATAAACCTAAAAGCTTGTCTAAAGTAAGTAAATTCTGTAAGATGGACATGGATAACAACTGATATAGTCCATTGATACCTGTAAAACACATCCAAGGCTAACTGAATTGTTGTCTTGTTTGGATGGATGCATGTAAGGGCTCTATCTTATCTTGGAGGGTTTTCTTTTCTTTGGCAAGCAACATTACTATGATGGAATACCCACTGAGGAACGGGGCAGTCTTTTTTACTTCCAACCCTAGTGAAAGAGGACCTCTTTCCCACAATCATTGTACCTACATAATTATGATATTGAGTTATTTTTGTACTTATCAGTTCATTGTTCCTTAGCCAGCTGTCTTTTGAATGTAAAAATTCAATTATGTTTATTAGTTAAGATTAAACAGCTACACACACACACACACACACACACACACACACACACACACACACACACACACACACAAAGATGGAGGAAAAAGAATGTACTTCTTCTTCTTCACAAACTCAAGATAAGAGGTCTACAAAACATAAGGGAAAATATTAAATAAAAAGAGGAACTAGCACAATAGTATAGTATAAATTGCTAGTGAGTGAGGTGAGTAGATAAGTGTGCCATCACTCCGGTAGGCAAACCAGCTCAATGTAGTCCATCTATAGTATCACTAGCAAAGGTATGCATATCCACCAAGGCGCACCAGTGATGATGACTATCGGTGGTAGTCATCTAAGAGTCATACATGTTGAGCTTGACATCTCAACCACCCCCCTCAAGCTCCATCTCTCATATGCCAAGCATCAATAGAAAATTTCGTAGTTTTTCCGCTCCAATGGCCTTCGTGAAGATATCTGCAACCTGCTCATTCGTCGTCACATACTCCAGGTCAATGTCGCCTACTAAGACCCTCTCTCTCATGAAGTGGTAGTGCACCTCAATGTGCTTCATCTTGACATGAAACACTGGGTTTTGTGCCTACTATATGCTGCTAAGATTGTCACAATAAATGACAATGGCCTTTGTATCTGTACTCCAAAGTCATGAAGTAGCAATCCCAACCATGCTACCTCACATGCCACCACTGCAGCACCCTTGTACTCTACCTTTGTACTCAAAAGAGCAACTATAGGTTGCTTCTTCTGCTCCACGTGATAGCAACACTCCCAAGTGAGAACATGAATCTACTGGTAGACTTGCGATCGTATGTACTACCAACCCCATCCGCGTTTGTGTGGCCATAGAGCTGCAACTCCACATCAGCCCTATAAAAGAGTGCATAATCCAAAGTAGCACTCACATAGAGCAAAGTGCACCTCACTGCATCCAAGTGTGGTTTCCTGCGAGATTGCATAAACTGACTCACCAATCCAAGTGTGTAGCTCGTATGGATGTGAGATAGTCAAGTAGATCAAGCTACCCACAATCTTCTTGTACATGGTAGAATTAATAAGCACTTGCCGTGCATCATTTTCCAACTTCAAATTCTAATCTAAGGGCATTGCAAGTAGCTTACAATTATCCATATCATACTTTTTCAACATATCCAAAGCATATTGCCTTTTTGACATCCATACACCTTCTTATGTGCGAATAATTTCAATACCCAAGAAATACCGCAAATCTCTCAAGTCTTTCATGTCAAACTCCTGCATAAGTAGAGCCTGCACACCCTCTACTTCAGTCACATTATCACCTCCTACAATCAAATCATCCACATAGATACATATTACTACAATTCTTGTCTCATTCTTTTGCACATATAATGAATGGTATGCATCAGACATCTCAAAGCCCAATGACATGAGGAATGTCACAATCCTCTCATACCAAGCTCTAGGTGCTTGCTTCATCCCATACAATGCTTTCTTTAACCTGCATACAAGGTTATGTAGCCTCATATTTGCATAACCTTGTGGCTGCTCCATATACACAATTTCCTCCAAGTCTCCATTCAAAAATGCATTCTTTACATCCATTTGTTTCAACACCTATTTTAATGCAGCAGCCACTGTAAAAAACACACGAACGGTAGCCATCTTAGCTGTAGGTCTGAGCGTCTCCTCATAATCAATCCCATAAGTCTGTGCATAACCTTTGGCCACAAGTCTAGCATTGTACCTGCTCACATTGCCATCCACATTATGCTTTATTTTGTAAACCCACTTACATCCAATTGCCTTCTTATCCTTTGGTAATGGCACCAATTCCCATGTTTCGTTTGCATCAAGTGCAGCCATCTCTTCATCCATAGCTTGCCACCATTTTTAATCCTTGACAGCATCCTCAAAACATGTGGGTTCTACTTCCTTTGTAATCTTTGCCATAAATGCACAATGACGAGCCACATAACTATCATAATTCAATCTCTACACAAGATTTCTTGCTCTTTCTAACATGCATGGTCCAAGATCACTTCTAGGTGACCTATTCCCTTCTTGCATTCTTCTAGCACATGGAGTCTTCACAGAGGGTATGCTAAACTCTTCATCCCTTAGAACCATTGCTATCGCCATCATCATAACCAACACTTAAATTTGGCAACTTAGGGGCATCTTGAACTTTTTCCTTTCCTTTCCTTGATACATTCGAAGAGTTCACAGGACTCACCTTTTCATGTAACCTGCCACTCCATGGATTCTCACCATGACTTGCACTAGAGGACCCTTGCGACCCACTTAAAACTTGTGACTGTGTATTTGTATTTTTTGTAGCCACATTCTCTCTTACATCAGCTCCCAAATCATTTTTTACATCAGCATACCAACTTTCCATTTCATAAAAAACGACATCCTTGCTCACCCTCACTTTACCTGTGATAGGATGGTAACACTTGTACCCTTTCTGCTCAAGGGAATAGCCAACAAACACACATTTTTTTGCTTTTAGATCAAGATTACTTCTTAGATCATCCGGCACATGCACATAAGCAATACATCCGAACACTTTAAAATCTGATACATCTGGTTTTTCACCACTAAACTTTTCTTCAGGTGTCATATCATGTACTACAAAAGTAGGGATCCTGTTCATAATGTAGACACTTGTAGCAACAATCTCAGCCCAATAAAACTGAGGCATGTTCTTCTCATTCATCAATGCTCTAGCCACTTTTGCAATGTGCCTGTTCTTCCACTGAGCAACACCATTTTGCTTTGGAGGATGCCTGCATGAAAATTGCCTCTAAATTCCATGCTTTTTCAGAAAACCATTGAATTCATTGAAGAAGTATTCTCCCCCTCCATTTGACCTCAGGCACTTTACATGTTTCCTCCTTTTTTTTTCAACCATAACTTTAAAATTTTGAAAATACGTAAACACCCTCACTTTTATGCTTCGTAAAGTAGACCCATACCTTCCTCGTATGGTTGTCAATGAAACTCACATAGTAGACCCATAACTTTTTTTTCCAACCATAACTTTGAAAATTTGAAAATACATAAACACCTCACTTTTATGCTTCATAAAGTAGACCCATACCTTCCTTGTATGGTTTGTCAATGAAACTCACATAGTATCTACATCCACCCATAGATATAGTCTTTGTCGGACCCCATACATATGTATGCACTAAATCCAATGCATTCTTGCTTACATGCTTATCATGAGGAAAGGATGCTTTTGATTTATTTCCAAATTGACAAGATTCACATACTTTCTGCATTTTAGCAACTCAAAACATAGGTAAACCTGTAACTATCTCTTTTGTCTGCATCACTTTTCACCTCTGCAAAATTACATGACCAATACATTTGTGACAAATCTCTATATATGTAACAACATGTGCACCTCGTGCAAACATGGTAGCATTCACCTCAGGTACATTTACATCCAAAGTATTCTACCCACTTTCTTTCCTTGCACAACCAGCCTTCCATCCTTCTCATGCTCTTTGACAAAGAGGCCATCGGAGTTAAACCTGACCTATAAACCCTTCTCAACCATTTGCCCAACAGAAACCAGGTTCTTTGTAATATTGGGTACATGTATTACATCAACCAAGTACTTCACTTTACCATCTGTCATAGACAATGGCACATTTCCTGTATGCATAAGAGCATGTGAAGTATCAACCTAGTTTCTACATAGCCAGGACTTTGTAAAGTCTACATTTCCTTAAACTATTCACCATGGCTGGTCATGTGACTTGATGCACCAGAATCCACATACCAGACATTATCACTGGATTTTGCCACATTTACAGACATAGTATTTAGCATGTGTTGCACCACAAATAGCCTCTCTAGCCTCTCGGGCTCATCTGTATTCCTGCTAGTAGTTGCATAATTGTTTTGCTACCTCCTGTCTGGATAGTCACGTTCAAAGTGACCATGTCTTCCACAACCCTAACATACTATATTTTCATGTCGACCTGCATTATTGTGTTGCGCATTTCCAGGACCTCTTGGACTTCCCCTGCCTCAAACGTTTCCTCGACCACCACCTATGTTCTGACCATGATTGTTGTTATGATGTTGTACTTGGTGGTTGCCTCTTCCTTGGCCTCGTCCATGACCTGTACCACATCCTATTCCTCTTCCTTTGTTGTTGAAAAGGACCTGTTCAAAAATTTTTCCGTCCTGCGTAGAGAAGTCTTCCTCGAGTTCCTTCTCTTCCACAATCAATAAAGACACTAAACCTGTAAATGAGGGAATGTTCTCTCGAAGATGGATGCCAGTTTTAAACAGTTTGTACTCAGGACCCAAACCTTGTAGACAAACTTCTACTTTATCATCATCATCGACTGTAACACCAATTGCTGCAAGTGACTCACATATGTTCTTTATCTTCAACAAATAGTCATTGATGGACAAGCTTTTTGTCTGAATAGAATTCAACTCAGTCTTCAACTGCAACTTCCTTGCCTTTGTGTTGGTCACATCCAATGATGCAAGGTGTCCCAAACCTCCTTAAGAGATTGAACACCCTGTATATGCCCAATCATATTGTCTTGTACACTGACAGAAATCCAATACATGAGCTTACAAGCTTGCTGGTTCCAATCTTTAAATATCCTAATTTGTGCAGCACTCGCACCTTCCTCTGGTAGTATTGGTGTTCTTGTCCACCTTCTCATTGACAACCTGGTTAAGACCATCATTGTTGAACGACATGTTTTCAACCCTTCATACAGTCTTTGAGCAACCTGCTAAAAATAGTGGATTACCACCAGTAACCACAATTTACGTACATACACCTGTTTCACTGTACTAAATAATTTATGTGCACAGTGCAACCAAACCGAAGATTTCTGCACCACCTATATGTAGATTTGCAAAACCCCGAACCTTAGCGTTTTTGCATGCAAACGCACTCTAACCCCAAAACGGGGGCCAAAATGCACTCGTAATTGAAATTTGGTTGCAGTCACAGTCCAAAGGACTATATAGAACCCTAAGATGCACACTCTCCAAAAGAAATGACCTCAATTGGAGATCACTGACGCTGGCTCCCGAGAATACAGAAGCTGCTTCCTAGACTGCTCCTGCTTGCTGCTCCAAGCTCCTCAAACACAACCAGGCTCTGATACCATGCCAAGAGATAGAGAAGGAGAGAGCTTGAGCTCTTGCAAGCGCGCACACACACACACACACACACAAACACACACAAAGATGGAGGCAAGAGACTGTACTTCTTCTTCTTCACAAACTCAAGATAAGAGGTCTACAAAACATAAAGGAAAATACAACATAAAAAGGGGAACTAGTACAACGGTCTAGTATAAACTGCTAGTGAGTGAGGTGAGTAGGTAAGCGTGTCATCACTCTGGTAGATAAACCAACACGATGTAGTCCAAGTATAGTATCACTAGTGAAGATATGCGTATCCACCAAGGTGTGCTAGTGATGATGACTGTCGGTGGTAGTCATCCAGGAATCATACATGTTGAGCTTGCCATCTCAAAATTCCTGCTTTTTGGCATGTGTGATGAAAGCTAAAAATTACCTTGGCATTCAATTTTCTATGACATGAATCCATACATATTGCAATAGCCACTCCATCCTTTCTCCGATCCAGTATGTCTTGGTCTTGTTGGTATAGTACTCTTTGGGACGTTATATCAACAATGTATACATGTTTTATGGCATTGGTGACTTTAGCCAAATTTGCTTGCAACTAGAGGTAAATGAAGTCTCTGAGCAACAAACTCTGGGGGGGTGATGAACACAACTTCTCCATCTACATGAAGTAAATTCCCGGTGTTGTCTGCTATGGAGATGATCTCCTCCAAGTCTGCATGCACTTCTTGAACATGCATAGAAATGTCATGGAACTCAAAGGGATGCATCTGTTACAGCAATCTCTGAGCTTCCTCAGATGTGATTGTAGAGGGTGTAAGGTTGATCCATCCTTTGCCCATCGTGATGGTGAAGCAAGTTCAAACATTTACATATAGAGAAATGTAGACACTACAAAGTGCTCAAGCATAGAAAAACAATGTGCAAAGTGTGAGAAGGATAAAAGTGTGAGTGTGTGCATGAAGGTTCTTTTAATAGCTACATGCACTTACTAAAGTTGAGTGTTAAGTGCTTTGAAATTCACCATTGAGAGTGATACACCTTGTTGCATGGAAATAAGCATGTGGGAAATCATCATTGAGATATGGCTCATTTAATATGCAGTCTTGGTGGTGAGCGATCACAATCATTTTGAAATTTTAGGTACTTATCATTAAAGTATCATTTTGGACGAGTACCATCAAGTAAACAACTACATGTGGGTCGGCTTTGGTTTTTGTTCACGTCGACTTAGAATTAATCGACAAGAGTGTGTGGCTCTAATATGGCTTGAGCTAATACCTATTGACATGCTTTTTAAGAATTCCATCAATTTGCCGACACACAAAGGTTCCATCTTCAATCACCTTGTGAATGTAATATGGGACAATCGATATGAGGACCAATTTTCCCGACAATTTTTCCACGTCTAGTATCAAACAGTAATAATAAGGCCTTGTCCTTGAATTCTTTGATTTTTGAATGCTGATTGACAAATATGTTTTGATGACCTTGAATGATCTCATTGATAGAATCTCTATGCAACCTTCTCCTCTTCAAGCCTTAACAATTTGATGATTCTCATCCTTTCTAATTCTTCTTGCAACAGTTTTTTCTTGCAGAGTAATCCACAACTCAGCACAGGAAATTCCATTGGCATCATTGCTTTTATGCCATACACCATTTGGAATGGTGTGAAGCATGTGCTTACTTTATATGTGGTTTGGAATTCCCACAAAGCTGAGTGTAACTTTTCCTCCCAATTGTGTTGATGCTCTTTTACAATTTTCTTCAAAATCTTGTTGGTGGATCTGGCATGCCTATTTGCCGGTGGGTTTTGACCAGGCCAAACACCACTTTGTTCAAAAAATCTTTGTCTTGATCATGAAAAAGCTCAATCGGGTAACCAAGTTGTGTGATGATGTTTTCATACAAGAATTTCACTACACTACCATCTTCTTTCATTCTCAAGGCTTTGGCTTTCACACACTTTGTACAATAATAAGTAGCAACAAATAAATTTGCATTGCCGCCCACCCATGATAGAGGATTGAAAGGACCCACCAAATCCAAATCCCATTTTTCAATTGGGCCCAAAGGTAATAACGAATGATGCTTTATCCGAACCTTGTTGGTTGGCTGGCCTATCTATTGGCACGGATCACAATTCTTTGCATGACTGTGAGCGTCTCTAAAAATTGTCAGCCACCACAATCTCACACATAGCACTTTCCTTGCTGTAGAATTCCCAACAAAGCCTCTAGCTCCAGTTCCCTCATGAGGCTCTTTGAGATTTGCCTCCTGTGCATGCCGAGGTACACATCGGCATAGAATTGTGTGAGCACATCTCTTGTAGAGCTACTCGGACAATAATCTCACAATGGCAGCTTTGCAATTCCATTCTCTTTCGTTGATCTCGCTTGAAATTCTCATGGAATAACCTTGTTTGCACGTAAGAAAACATGCCTTCATGCTAATCATTCAAGTGCATTGTGACCACAAACAAAGCTACACCTAGAAGATCATCCTCAACAACAACACCTTGTACTCCATTTGGTAGATCTCCAGTTTCAAGCTGACATGTTGTTTCCCTAGTGTGTGAATTATTGTGAGCTAAAACTTGGTGAGGATGAGCATCCATTTGGAAAATTTGCCACATAGGACTTGCTTTGCAACTAAGTACATTAAAGTTGAGTGGTCCCCAAGGAACACAAACTTGTTGTTGAGCAGATAGTGCCAAAATTTGTTGGCAGCATAAATCATCCCTGGAGCTTCCCTTTTGATAAATGAGTAATTCTTCTTCGCTCCTCTCAATTGATGGTTGGTGTAGTATATTGGTATGTATCATTTTTCCACCTTGGCTTGCATCAAAATGACATTGATTGCCACATTTGAAGCATCAACAAACACATGCAATGGTAAATCCCATTGTGGAGGTTCATACACTAGGGCTTTGGACATGATAAGCTTTAACCATTGAAAATACTTGTTTCATTCTTCATCCCATTGCAATGTTTTCAACTTCATTTGATTATTTAAAGATGTTGCAATATCGGCTAGATATCGAAGCTTCGGCCATGCCACCAAATCTAGCCCCAAAACCTTAGCAAATCTTTTAGAGACTTCAACATTTTATCCATCATGATCACTTCAACTTTTCTAGGGTCGATGCAATACCCTTGGCAGAGACAATGTGTCCAAATAACATGCCACTCTTAACACAAAAAGCACATCTAAGAGGATTGAGGCACAATTGACATTCTCGACACCTCTCAAAACATTGTTTAAGATGGCCTAGATGCTTTTCTTTGTCAAAAAATACTACAAAGTCATCCAAAAAGCTACACACAAAATCGGTTAGGAATGGGTCAAAGATTATTAGGATTGCTCTCTAGAATGATGCTTGTGTATGTTTCACTCCAAAAGACATGACCTCTGAGATGAAGGCACCCCATTCTATGATAAAAGCATTTTTTTCTCTATCTTTGTGTGCCATCTTGATTTGGTTGTTCCTAGAAAAACCATCTAAGAAAGAATGCATCTCATGCCATGCTACATCGTCTAACAATGTTTAACATTTAATGGCCTAGAAACTTGTGTGTAGCAAAAAATAGCATAAACATAGTGAGTATTTCATTAGAATATATTCCTAATAAGCATAGCAAAAGTGCTTGGATAGAGAGAGAAACAAAAAGCATAACACCTAGTTAGATAGGCATGAACAATACTTCAAAAGAGAGAGAAATTAAGCTATTGACAACAGTTGAGGACCAGATTTACATGGAGCCGGTCCCCCCTCCAAAAGGCTTTGTATTATAGGTTTCCCCCATCAATGGAGACATTTTACAATACAATTCTTTGTGTTCCTTCAATAACCAGCTTGTGCAATGAAGATAGAAGCTTCAAGCACTAAGCAAACACTTATAAAACACAACATCAATTCCCTCACGGTCTTAGACCCAAGACCTCACACACCTTCGAAGATGGTGAGAGCTAGCAGGGTATGAGAGTAGATTGAGAGGAAGGAGTAGTCTTACGAGAAAGAAGTATATCTCCTCACATAATCACTCATAAAAGCTTAGCATAGCTTAGTAATTAGCACGGTAGAGGAGATGAGCATGCATTGAAGCTTGGCTCTTGGTTGGATTTGCATCACAAAGCCAAGAGTTGTTGGTGTAGGCCTCCCTTCTCACAAGCTTGGAGTAGATGATGAGCTTTCCATTAAAGCTTGAGAAGGAGAGAGAGAGAGAGAGAGTCTTCCTTCTTCACACATGAGATTGTGTGAGTGTGTGTGTGTGTGATAATGCCTTCACAAATCAGCGCCCTCTCTCATCTTGGTCGACCCCTCTTGCTAATTTTTCTCGCTGGCTTCCCATTGGGCCTTTCCAAGCTTAGCCAATTGGAGTTAAGAGGCATAGGTGATAGTCTTGTGACATGTGTCCCCATTCCCCCTTTTGTGAGAGATTTAGGTAATTAAATAATGCAACTAAACTCTCATTGGACCTCCTTGTCTTCTGGCCAATAGGAAGCAGGCAAGCCATTGGACTGCTGAATGCTCATTGGACCCCTTGGGAGACTGTCCAATAGTCTTCTAGAGAGCTTAATTCTTATTGGTTCTTTTATCAAGCGTTTTTAAATGAATTAAACTAAAAGTACTCTAGCCTAATTCTCATTGGTCCACCTCTATGGCCATCCAATAGGATTTGAGTGCACCTTGGGGGCAACTGGGCTAGGGAGCTGACATGTGTCCCTTATTCCCTTTGTGTAAAGGGGCTTGCATGAGTGTGTGTGTGTGTGTGTGTGTTTATCTCTCATCCCCTACTAAAAAGGCTCTCCCCCATCAATCTAGGACCACTTGAAGACTTTTTGTACACTCACAAAGCATCCAATTCCACTAAGCTTGACCACTTGGACTTACCTTTGAATTTTGGAACCTTAGCTTTTTGGAAGTCTTAATGGGCTGAACCCTAAGGTCTTTGGAGCCCATTGTTGCACATTGCTCTTTTGCAGACGGCACCCCCTTTGGATCCCTATTGTGGCCGGTCTGCCAGCTTAACCAATATTCTAGCTTTTTCTCCCCTAGCACTTCCCCATATTAAATGATCAGTTTAACATGAGAAAATCATTTAGGAGAATTAGATATTAGTTATTATGACACAATGAATCTTTGAATGGTATCAAAAAGGGATCCAAGATTGTCATGGCATTCATCTTTCACAAACCCGTAGCTTCTTATTCTTCTGCAACACGATCACAATTAGCAACAAGTAGGTAGACTTATTTATTGATGTGATGAATCCTATCCTGATTAGCTTATCTATTTCTTCTTTTACCTAAACAACATAATTGGGATTCATATGATATGTTTGTTGTCGAATCTATTGTATATCCTTGCTTAGCACGATCCTGTGTTGAGCGAATGATGGCTTCAAGCCTTTCATGCCTGCATATGCCCAAACAAAAACATCTTCGAAGTCCTTCAGCAAGTCTGCTAACCCTTGTTTGAACACTCCTTCAATGTCAACATAGATCGGAACTGGATTTGGACCGTCCTCATACCGAGGTTGATGTCTATCAGCTCTTCTTCTTTGACACGATTGGAATATTCTTGTTCTCACTAGAAATCTTTCTCTTCGGTAACCATTTCAGAACCTTCACTTTTGAGCTAAGCTGAATGCCTTCCTCAGTTACCAATTGAGGTGTTCTTTTATGTAGCCACTAACTTAGCCTTTGTCTATTCTTCCAGTTCCTTTTTCACTTTTCTCCCCTTATTTTTTGGCATCACTTGGATTTTCCTCATCAATTCTAGCCTTCTTAATGAGATTAACAACATCAATTTCAAATAGCCCAAGTGGGCTCTTGTTGACCTGCATATATTGTTCTTCCTTATCATCCTTGAGGCCCTTGGTCAGGTAGATGCCCTCATCATACTTCAACCGAACGTGTATAGACACTATGATACATGCATGGACACATATTTTTAGTTTCTTCTTGCCCTTTTGATGGTCATTATGTTCTTTGACCAATTTTGTTTTGATTTAGCTTGCTTAAACCAAGGTCTCCCACTAACAGTGAATGGCAAGCACCACTAATATCCTCCATTCTTAAAGCTATCACAAGAATCACAAAGGTGAAACCTAAAATTTCAAGTTGCAGGTACCAAACCTATCCTAATGGCTGTACTTTGCATTGGTCAACCATTTTAATTGAAAAAAGTGTAGCATCAAAGTGTTTATGCCAAATTTCTTACACACTGTGTTGGACGGGTACGCCGCGACGGACGTCAGCACAGTGAGAACTCACCTAACAAGTAATGCCAGCTAAGGACGAAGCTTGACCCGCAGGCGCGTGAAAGCAAGCATAAGGTGTCAACCTACACTCGACCGACTCCTAACTAATTCCTACAGAGGTCCCTACCAATTGTCTAAGTCACAGTCTTCAAAAGTGCAAAAGAGGAATCTTCGTACAACGCTTCCTAGAGCCGAACACCCATCAAACACTTTCGAAACACCATAGAACTTGAAGGAGACCCTATTAATACCTATAGGCAGCTCTCCCTAAGGTCTATAAACCAAAATCACGACCCAAAACACCCAGTGCAGAAACACGTAGGATGTCTGGCCAAAATCTGCAGGTCTTTGTTTCCGAAATCTGAAGTGCCTAATGTGTAGCTCTACTCCATGTGAACGTGTGGATATGCTGCAATGCGAAATCAGATAACGTATGCTCACCCAAACAACCGATGAAGCTCGTAGAAGGAGCTCCCAAAGCCAGACCGTACACGCGCAATGTTGGTATCGGCTCGTAGCTCTAGTCGGGGGCAACACACTGCACTTCTCCACACTCGATTCCGACCACCGTACCACACGTAGCGTCAAGACGAACCTCACACTCTCTCTCACGTACACAGTACGCTTCCTCACAGACTTAAAACTTGTTTAAAATGACAAACGGTTTTCCATTAAGGTCAAAAAGTGGTATATATACCTTACAACTTCTCAAACCCTAAAGTTCCAAAATCAACCATCTACTCAATCTAACTATCAAAACTGGGATACAATCTGGAAACTTCTGTAAGTCCCAATATGTAAAATGTGAAAAATCGGGTTTTCCTCAATGAATGAATAATTAAAAAAATAATAGTCTGCCGAGTAGTTAGATGCCGTGGGGTGTGTCCAGCTTCTAACATCCCCCCCCTCCTTGTTCATGTCGTCCTCGACATGGCCTTGATCCTTTGCTTCATCTTATGGTCTCCCGCATATTTAGCAGTGATTCGTACCGGGCATGTAGATTTAGCATTATTGGGCCAAATATATCTGTATGCATGGTGAAGAACCCCGTGTAGAATGCTTCTTCAAAAGCCTGGAGGTGATAGGATGGTAAAAACATAATTCTTTGATACAACGCATGTATCACCTCCTTGGAAGGCTGACAGCACATCTGTATGTATCTTGGAAGAAGAATATGCTGTCAGTCACCTCGCCTGGCTTGAAGGTCTCGAACACTGCTAGGATGGTTCTGCAGATCTTTCTCATCATAATGCATGTAAGGTCAGGTGAGCCAGTGAACAACTTTATGGCGCCCGTTAGGGTTTTCACCTTGTATTGTACACTTATTCTCTCACCTGCCTTCACACCCGACAGCTTTGGGTAGTTCAGCCAAGTGGGTTGGCTTCTTTGTAAGATTTCTTGTGCTTTCCACGTCCTAACCCTTGGTAGAGGACAGAAGCTGAGGTTGTCTCTGATGTGTTTAGGTGCCTCTACCAAGTGTATTAGGTATTGCGGGTACTTGGTAAGCCAAGCCTTCCTCCACTTTGGCTGAGAATCCACTATGAGCTTTACTCCTTCTGGCCTCGAGGTGTCTGCGTTGTGGAGAGGGACCATTGGCTCTTCTCTGATTCGCCTGTTTATTGTTGCCGCCTCATATTTCAGCAATGGATATGGGAGAGAGGGTTGAAGCCATTCACGTCTGAGATTGCTGGCGTCGATTTTCTGAATTGTCATAGATTTGAAAACCCTCTATTCCCATTCCAAGGCTTCCTTTGTGCTTTCTCTGAGCTCTGTCTCTATTGCTTTACGCAATTTTTCCTCCTCTTCTTGTGTTAGATCCTGTGGCTCTTGAGAGGATCCTGCTGTGCTTTCCTCTGGCATGGATGTGTCCACAGGTTCTGCCACATTGTTGAGGTCGATGCCCTCATTGGCAGCTGGCCCTGAGCTTTCTACTTCTGCTTGTTGCCGGCCTTTCAACTCCTCAATTTTCTTGAGGAGTGTCTGCTTTTCCGCTTCGGCTTCTCCACCCATAGTCATGAGGAGGTCATTGAGTTCAGCGTTTACTTTTTCAGCTTCCTCGAGCTTTATCTTTATGCTCTCCAATTCTTCTTGTAGGGCTTTTTGGCTATCCTCCATTTTGGTTTACATTGCGATAGAACCTTCAGCCATCATCAACCTCTGCTTCTTCTCGAGAGTCAGCTCCTTCTGGAGTTCTTGCATCTGCTCTTCATATATTTGACTCTCGGAAATGATTTGTGTCGAGCTCATAGCTCTAACTCTAGCGGGTGATGCTCACAGCCTCTGGATGGTTTGATCTTTGACTTTTAATTGGTCCTTGAGCTCAAGGACTTCATCCAGGCTTGCTTCTTGTTCTATCTCTGCCTTTTCCTTGGCGTTCCTCATGGCCTCTACTTCTTTAGTTTCTTTTGCTAGCTGGAGCGTCAGATTATCCCGTTCTTTTTCGGCATCTCGCAATGAATTGCTGAGTTGCAGACACTCTTCTTCAGCTGCTTGTAATCTTTTTTTTGCTGCCTCATTTTCTTCTTCCTTTGCTTGGCAGTTTTGTAGAGCCGTTGCCAAGCTGGCCTGGAGGTTAGCTTCTCTCTCTTTTTGTCCTTGGCTTTGTGCCTGCAGAGTATCCCTTTCCATCTTGGTCTTTTCTTCGGTGGCCTTTAGAGTTATCAATTCTTCGTCTGATGCCATAGATTGTGCTCTTATTCCAGCTAGCATTGTCATCACCACGTCCCAATCATTAGAGGGCGGGTGCAGGTCTACCGTGTCGGTAGCAATTTCCTTTAGCTCAACTAGCCGGATGCCTGGCATCTGTTCTTTATGCCCTGTCCTTGCCAAGTCGAATGCGACTATGGCGGCTTCTTCCCTTTTATAGCCTGCAACTAGCAGGTCCAAAAATGCATAATATGCCTCATCTAGTCCTTTTTGCTAAGACGCAGGCTTGGCCTCTTCTTTGGGCTCAGGTTCTTGCCTTTGCTCTTGCTCCTCAGCCTGGTGTTCTTCTTGATTGTCCTCAGCCTCCTTATCTTCTGGTGGAGGGCTGCTAGGAGGTGGTGATGGTTGTGGGTTGGGTTTAGGGCTATCTAGTAAAGCTGCAGGTTTGTTCGTAAAGTCTCTGTCTGCTTTCGTTTTTCTTTACCTTTCTTGGTTTTCTTGTTCATCTAGCAATGTCTGCCTTATCTGCTCCACTTCTTCCTCGGTGAAAGGGACATGGGGGATGTTTTCCGCTGCAGCATGAAGAATCTCGAAATTCTTGATATAGTCTTCAAAGCGGTCTCTCTGCACTCTTCTGGATGATCCGGTCATAGACTCGAGAGATGGCTTCCATAATTCGTTTAAATCACCCTTGAGGGCTCTTTCTGCTCGGAAACTCTCCATCAGCCTCTCGAGTCTAGCCGCTTTTTGTGATCTTGTCTCTTTGGCCGGCACTTGAGCAGATTCCTTTTTTCCTTTCTTCTGCTCAGGTTGCTCCTCTGTAACTGGCTCTATCCGTCTCTTCAACCTTGTAGCCACCCTTGGTGCTCGTTGTGGCTCGTCTTCTTTGTCTTCCTTTACCCTTAGCCAATCATTCTCAGATGGGGGGTCAGGCCACCTTCCCTTGGCGTGTAGTGCTGCATAAATTACCTTGGTTATCATTTCTCCTGGCACTATGTAGGTTGGCTTTTTGTTGCCCATTTTTACCAAGCTGTCATGTATGTATGCCGCATAGTTGATTATCTTTGGGGCTGCTTTTGTCATTGCCCAAGTAAACGTTATGGCAATTGCACCTGGCGGCATCCTATACTTCTGTGGCCTCTTCGTGCACATGTGGAAGTACTGGTTGTACAATTGGCTCATGACCGCCACCTTTGGGTTGGCGATGTCTTCAAAGGTGTAATTGGCCTTTTTCTCTTTGTACACCTTGACTTCATCCCTTATTTTTGTCACACTGTCTCCCTGATTGGAGAGATCTAGTGCATGGGCTACAACCCGCTCCGTGATAATGATCTCTGTATCGGGTCTGCCGTGCAAATCTATCACCTTGGCCACTCCATCCTCTTTTATGCTTGTTACAAACTCCCATACTCTTTTGACGTCCACCCCTGCTGGTATTGCTTCGAAATAGTTATGGAGGTCAATTTTCTCCAAGTAGCCGGCCATTTTGCTTCGAACAAATTCATTGAGCTCTCTTGGCAGCATTGGAAGCTCTATTACATTGCCTTCATTGTCTTTGAACACCCCCTGGTAGATCTTTAGGTCGTTTGACTCTAAAAGATCTTCCTGTATCCAGGTGCTGGTGGGCTTTAGTGCTCCCTCTGGAATGACAAAAGGGTCCACCTCGTCCAGATAATCTTGGATTGTCATTCTCTTCTTCTTTGCCGGTGACTTCGAGGCTGCCATAGATCCTGTTGCACCCAACAGTCCAAAGTTAGCGTTTTTTCCATATCAGCTGCTAAATTGAGTTTTACTTATCCAAATGACTTGAAATTATAGCTTAAAAGGAACTTGTGAAGCTGTGCATGTGCTCACAGTGCAAATCTGGCCAAAAATTTCCATCTAGACATCCTACGCGTAGGATGTCCTTTTCTTCAGTACTGGTTCATACTTGACATGCAGGTAGTGTAAGGCTCATGGAACATGGTTATAAGCTTGGATTTGAATTTGGATGACAAAAAGTGGATTTTTGGGCTGATTTAGGCTTTAGGTCACAATTTGGGTCCATCATGGGTAGCAATTGATGTCCAACTGGGTTGAAAATTGGTATATGGGCTCAATGCATCATGGTATTGGCTCCTATGATGTCATTTCTTACACAGAAGGGTAAATTTATGCTGAAGACATCCTACGCGTAGGATGTCTTTTTCATCAGAATTGCATGAAACTTGTTCTGTGGGTTGTCCTTGGCCTATGGAACATGGCCATGTTCTTGGATTTGAATTTGGATAAGATTTGATGCCTGTAGGACTCTGTGAGGTGTTTTTGGGCTCAAAAAGTGTATCTTGAAGGTGTTGGGGGTCAAAAGTCATTAGAATGGCTTCAAACTTGACATATGGGCTCTTGCTGATGAGGTAATTAAATCTGGAATGACAAAGCTTCCCTTCCATGCCAAAAAGGTCCATTAGACATCCTACGTGTAGGATGTTTAATTCATCATTTTTACTCCCTGACCACACAGATGGTTTGCTGATGTGTATGTGAATGTGTTGTGCAAGTTTCATGAGATTTGGACAAGATTTGGTAGGTCAATGGCCCATTATTGCCTGTATGCCCTAACTTTGTGTTTTTCCATGCATATGAGGTCAAATCTTATCCAAATGTGATGAAACTTGGTGTAGGGCTTGCAAATGTCATTTAGAACATGTGCATGACAAAAATTGTTGGGTTTTGTGCCAAAAAGTGCCCTTGAGACATCCTACGCGTAGGATGTCTCCTGATGATTTTCTCAGTGTTAGTGCTCCTAGTGCTTGCCCTTTGCCCCCTTAAGTCCCTTTTGAGCCTAATTTCAACAAAAAAGTCAAATGGATAGAGTATAACTCCCTGTGTGGACTTCAGAGCCTCCGAGCCATTTTTTGACTTTTAGAGTGCTTTTTGGCGATGAAATTTCTCGATGTTGGTCTCCATACCTTCCCAATCCCTTGGGATCCTTGCCGTATGGTTTTTGTCGACTTTGGCTTCACCGGAGCTTCATTCGGCAATTTGTCGCTCTAGAAGCACCCGTGGTTGTGTTTACATACCTTTGATGATTTGTGGTGGTTTACCACCATAGGACTTGGTTGTTGATGGTCTAGGAAAGCCGCTCGGGAAGTTTGGTGGAAAACGGACTTGTGGTTTCGCCGCAAGTACATTTTGACGCTTTGTGTGTCTGATGCCATTTCTGAGATTTAGTGCCGCTTCGGGTCAATTTTTGGTCATGCGGGTCATATGGACTTGTCGAGCATGTCGAGATGCTCCTACCCATAAATATTGGTAGCATTTGGTCGCCGATTCGCTGATTTCCCATTTGGTGGCCTCTTGCGGTTTTCTGGGAGTTAGGGTTTTTCCCGATGGTCTCCCACTGCCTTTGGCTATCCAAGACTGGTCTCCTAGACTAGGGTAAGCTGCCGATGAAGTCTTGTTGCTTTCGGGTTAGCCGTTAGGCCGCCGTCTCTACTTGCAGATCTCTACCGCTCGCTTTGTGTGTGACCTCTACGCTAGTTTTCGCGACATAATGAGAAACATGCGCGAAAAGCTCAAGGTGGTGAGCCTACCTCTCATGTCTTGAGCTGGTCGGGTAGACGTGCGCATCGTAGAAGCTGCTGGAAGGTCGATCCGCTCTAGGTGGTAGAAGCTCTCTCCACAAGGTCAATAGTGAGAATGAGCTAAAAATGGGGTGGAAATTTCTTATAATGGAGGTCCCCGAACCATTTTTCATGTAATTTGTCATGTGCTCCTATCTTTCAGCGAGATGCAGTTTAGGCTCAAAAATTTCTTGATTTGGAGTCCATTTGCCCTGTTTACCAGAAATTTGTCATTTCGGTCAAAACTTGGCTAAAACACGCTTTCCGTTCCAGTCTCATAATTGCACCCCCACTGTACCATAGGTTGTCCTTTAGTCACTGGTCATCCCCATATTTTTTGTTTTTCCTTACGACTGTTTTTCACCTACTTTTTGTATTTTTTGAAGTTTTTCTGCCGAAAATTAGCAAAATTAAAAGGAAAATAGCAAATCAAACCCAAAAAATTCCCAAAAAAATAGATCACAAACATCACCGCAACACATTATATACACTCACATGCGATTTTTATGGCCGGATTTCTCCGTTTTACCAATATTTTGCTTGAAAAATGGCTATTTCTACTTATATACACACACCTAGGGGCTTGATTTGGCGTTTGGCCCCCTATACCTGTAGCTTCATGCTGTATAAGGGCATCTATACTTGGGTAAGTCCAGAAAATTTCGCAATCAAACGTTAACCCTTAAAATAGTCGAAAATCATGCCCTTTTTTGCTGTTTCTGTTATTGGTTCCGCATTGAGAATGCCTCCCCCCCTCCTAGCCGGAGTCCTCCCGGACTACAAGGTTTCGCGTCGGAGTATGTGCCGTGCATAGGTTGAAAAAGTTGTGCCAATGCCTGGCCGATTAATGTGGCCCTATTTTATGCATACTCGGTCAGTGCATGGAAAAATTAATGCTGTGCAAGAGAAGGGAATAAGCAAGATGCTTATTGGTATTCGCCATCGAGGCTTCCTGTTTTCTTTGCAAGTAGCAGCTGTAATTCTACTGCTCTCTGTTTAATTGTCTTTTTGGCAAGAGGCAATTGCTTTTCCGACACGGTTGATGGAGTCGCAGCTGTTTTTTAGGATAGAATTGGCTGGGATGTGATAGCTATGGGCCTTATGGCCTTGGCTTTCCATTGGTAGTTTGGTGCTGTCGACTTTTGTAGATGGTTTGGCACTTTCTTTTTTGCCACTGGTTTGTCTGTCATCGGCATCCACATATATCGGTTCTCCTTGTTAACCTGCAGATGTCTGCTTTCCATTGTTGCTTGTACCGTAGGGATTTCCTTTGGCTTTTGCTTTGGTATCCAAATGCGAGTGACAGTTTGGTTATGGCTAAGCAGTTTCTTTGGGATCCATATCTGTTTTATGACCTTGGTTTTGGGTTGCATCGTCTACTTTGTTGGAATCCGGTTGTTACATTGTTTTTTTTTCGCCATTGCATTTCTATCCTTCCGCATCCATACTCGTTTACCTTGTTTTGGTAGCGTAGATTTTTGCATTGTGGCCAGTGACTTCAGCTGTCTGTGATTATCATGGTTGGCTTTTACCTGGTTGTTGGTCTCAGGTTTCATGGTGGTCTTTGATGGTATTTGTTCTTTTGTCTTTGTTGCCAGTGATTGCATGGCTTGCAGTTGATCATAATGGTATTTCTTAGCAAAAGCTATCACGTGTTGTTCATGTTCGTGCTGAATTTTGACCGCCCTGCTTTCCAATCTATCTGGACATTGTATGCTTTTTGCCAAGGTTGCCCTAGCATCATTGGGTGCTGTGTGCTTTCATCTGTCACCACATAGAATTTGTGTGGGTAAATAGATTGATGTAGCTGTACATGCAATATAGTCCATCCTAATGTTTTCAATGGGTGTGATGTGCTACTTTCCAGCACTTGGGGGGTAGGATGAAGTTGATCTGTGACTTTGAGCTGTTGGTATAATCCGTAAGAGATCAAATTTGCTTGAGCACCCGAATCAAGCAAGGTTGTTGATTCAACTTGATTGTTGCCCACTTTGATTGTAATTATTGGCTCTAGTGTTTCCTCCTCCAAGTTCATCAGTCGAATGGCATTGATTCTCAATGGTGGTTTACTTTGTTGTTGTTGTCGCAGAAGCCGTCTTTTTGTAATGCGTTCTTGTGCTTCAGCTTGAGCTTCCTCCCGTACTCTCTCTTTTTCCTTCATTCTTTGCTTTCCTTGATGAATTTGTTGGAGCGTCTCCTGTGTGAGGGGTAGAAGATATCTCCTCAGTCGACACCCACTAATCCAGTTTGGCATTTCTTCACCTGCTAATGTAGCAAGCTTGACAGCTCCACTTTGTGATAGATCACTAATCACAAATGGTCCCATCCCTCGCTTTTTAAGTTTCTTGGCATGTTGCTTCAAGGTATAAACAAGTACGCAATCACCTGTTTTGAACTCTTTGGTACGCACATGTTTGTCAAAAAATTCCTTTTGTCTTCTCTTTTTAGCATAGATTGAAGCGACAGCTCGTAAGCGGAGTTCATCTAGCTTTTCAGATCATTAATTCTTGAAGAGAGTTCATGCCTTGTCCATTCCAAGCTTGTTGCTACTCGTAGAGTTGGGATTAAAAACTCTATAGGTAGTATATCATTTAGCCCAAACACCATGTTGTATGGTGTTGTTCCTATTGATGTTTTGTAAGCTACCCTGTATGCCCATAGTGTTGAGTGTAGCTGCTGATCCCAATCGGTTCTTGATTTTGACACTATTTTAGTGAGAACCGTGCATAGTGTTTTATTTGTGGCCTCAGCTTGCCCATTGGCCTGTGGATGGTATGGTGCTGATTTCCTATGTATGACCATGAATTCCTCTAGTAGATATTCAATGGCTTCATTGAGGAAGTGTGTTCCACGGTCACTGAAAATTTCTATTGGTAACCCGTAACGTACAAAAATATTCTCATACAAAAATTGAGCCGTGGTGCGTGCATTAGCGTTTTGTGTTGCTTTGGCTTCGACCCATTTTTGTGAGATAGTCCGTAGCCACAATGATATATTGGGTATGGGTGCGGTATGCAGGGGGTGATATAGGTCCCACAAAATCAATGCCCCGTTTTGCAAATGCTCTTGCCCCCATGATTGGCCGTAATGGCATTTCATCTCTTTTTATTGGTATCTTGGTGCGTTGACATGCATCACAACGCTTTACAAACTCATCGGCATCCATGTGCAATGTAGGCCACCAAATTCCTGCGGTTAAGACAGTTTTTGCTATCTTATCGCCCGAAAAATGGCCTCCACTTATTCCACTATGTGCATGTTCTAGAATCAGCAGGTATTCGCTTTCACTTGCACAGATTCTAAGTTGATTGTCCTTTCCCCGCTTATAGACTTGATTTCCAATTAACTGAAAGTCACGAGCTTCCAACTCTATAGCTTTTTCCCGTGCTCTTGTAATGTTCTCAGGGAACGTTCTAGTGGTTAGGAAGTCAATGATATATTGACTCCATGCAGGTGCTATGTTCACCCGAAACAAAGTTGCGTGATCTACTGGTCGTTTGGCACTACATATTGTACAATTGGTGACATAAGAATGAGTATCCGCATACATAGTTGGCCAATAAACCCCTAACTGTTTCAGTCTCTGGTGTGTTTTCATTGTCGAACAATGAAGTGCACAACCCTGAACATGTGCCTCTTCAAGGTAGCACTCGAATTCTTCCGGATTTATACATAATCGTAGGATTAGGTCAGATTCAAGATGATACAGTCGTCTTGCTATCAACTGGAAGTTTTTTGTTTGTCGAATTGTTTGCTGTTTGGATCTACATTCTGTATTATCAAACTCACTTCCGAAGGAGAGAATGCTAACTATTTCCTGAGACCATTTGGGTACCATTTCAATGTTGAAAAGATAAGCATCTGGTATGTCATCATCTACCCCTTGAGGAGCTTCCCCGTTGTGTATTCTTGAAAGATGATCAGCTCGCAGATGGGTTTTACCCTTTTTGACCACCATTGTGAAGTCAAATTCTAGCAATATAATAAACCAGTGTACGATTCTCCATGTATTGCAAGGTTTATTTACTAGGTATAAAAGAGCTTGATGATCTGTGAAGAACAAAAATTTGTTTGCAAGCAAATAATGCCGAAATTTCTTCATAGCATAAGTCATTCCTAACCCTTCCCTCTCGGTGGTTGTGTAGTTCTTTTCTGCACTATTTAATTGTCGGCTCGCATAGCAAACCGGAAAATCCATTGTTTCGTCTCCAGGTTGAGCTAGAATACTTCCAATGGCATATGCTGAAGCATCAATGTGCACATGGAATATCTTTTCCCAATCTAGTGCCTTTAGTACAGGTGCTGATATAAGGTTTTCCTTCAGCCTTTGGAATGAGGTTTCACACTCCTTGGTCTATTCGAAATTGACTAGCAAACGATACATAGGTTGTGCGACAACCGCATACATATATATGAATCTTCGATAATATCTGCAGTGCCCCATGAAGGATTGCACTTGTTTCGCATTAGTAGGTCTGGGCAGGTCTACAATTACTTTAACTTTGTCTAGGTTTGTGGTTATGCCGTTTCTTGAGACAATGTGTCCTAAGATTCGTCCTTGCTTAACCATAAATACACACTTTTCCAGGTTTAGACAGATTCGATATGTTCTGTACTTTTCAAAGACCTTTTGCAAATGGTCAATATGTTCCTCTCGCAAAAGAGAGTGTACACACAGGTCAACCATGTAAATTTCTAAGAATATTCTTAGGTATTCCTTGAAAGCGTGAGTCATTAACTTCTGGAAAGTGGCTGGTGCATTTGTTAAGCCAAATGGCATAACTCGATATGCATAAATCCCCCATTCTGTGGAAAACGTTGTTTTGTGTTGATCCTCCCTTGCTATTGCCAGTTGGTTGTATCCTGAAAACCCATCCAGAAAGGAATAAGCCCGTTTCCTGGCCACTCGCTCAAGGACATGTTCTGTAATTGGCAAGGGATAATTATCCCTTATGGTTGCTGCATTCACCTTTTTGAGGTTTACACACACCCGCAGTTTTCCATTCTTCTTGGGAACTACCACAATGGGTGACACCCAATCTGTATGTTCAATTTCATAGATGAACTCCGCTTCCATCAGTTTATCAATCTCTTCTTTGATTCGTTTGGCAAATGTGTCATTATATGTATAAGGATGTTGTTTGCTAGGTTTTGCATCTGATTTCAAAGGAATTGTATGTTGGCATATCAACGGATCAACTCCTTTGAGGTCTTTATAAGACCAAGCGAACACATCTTTATACTTCATGAGAAGTTGTGTTAGCTGTGCTTCCTCCTCAGGCTCTAAATCGTTAGCTATATAGACCGGCTGAGATTTTTCACCTGGTTCTGCCAGGTCTATTCTCTTTGCATTTTCAGGCCCATCGTAAGATTCTTGGTTGGTCCTCTCCCTGATTGGTGGTGTCATGATGATTTTTCTATCTTGGATAGTAAATTTCCGATAGTGTGCTGGTACGTTCATGTTGCCCTTTTCTGACTCCCCTTTACCATCAATATCTTCTTCAGTAGTCCATATTTCTCTCAAAGACCTTTTCAGTTCTTTGTATTTCTGTTTACGCTCCAGTTTGGTCCACTCTTGGTCTTTTGTTGTTTCTTTTTTTTTTAATAGATTTTTGTGATTTTGTTTCGGTTTTAACTTTTCTTACCTGTTTTATTTCTTCTCGCGTTCGTTCTTTTCGATTTTCTGAGAATTTCCTTGATATTGGATCCTTCACACAATCCTCTGCTTTTACAAGCATCAAATAGTGAGTTTTACCTTTTATCCTGGGCATCAGGTTCTCTCTCGCTTTCCTTCCTGCTCTTTTCCTCCTATAGCGTTCGTGGCGTCTAGGGTATTGCTTAGCAAAATCATAAAGCTTGATATTCTCGGCTTCATTCCCACGCTCACTTGAGGTGTCTGAACACTCATTATCTGCCTCATCATTTACTTCCAATTGTTCAGAGGAGTTGTAAAACTCTTCTTGTTCTGGAGGTTCTACCGTCTCTTTCTCTGGCACAACGCTTACCATGTAATAGGGTAGCACATCGTAGCCATCCTTATCGTAAAATTTTGTTGTTGGACTGTCGGTAATGGTACAGACATCTAATGTTGCCAGTATGTGTTCCCATTCTAGAGGTTCCAAGGCATCTTCAGGGAAAGGTTCCGGAATATACTCCTTGTCCTCAATTGCTCTTTCTAAGACGCATTCCTCTTTTCTTAAGCTTCCACAATATGAAGCTCCGCACATCCATAGCTCTTTTGGTTGCCCTAACCATGCTGGTAGTTCTGATCCTGCTATTGTAGCCGAATCAAACTCTTCCACTGGTGTTTGGTTTACATCTTTGTAACTATGGTCTTTCAGGTGTATTTTAGTTGTCGTCTCGCCATGTTTGAAGTATATGTGGTCATAACCCCAATCTTGGACCATCTTTAGTTGTCGCATGAATGGTCGTCCCAAGATTATCTCATAATTGTTCTTTTTGTCGAAATCGACTATTGAAAATGTATGCTCATACTCAATCCCGCACGAAGTGACAATTACTTTTTCTAAGAGTCCTAGAGGCTTCTCCATGAACCCATTTGCCAACTACAGCTTCATTCTGGTAGCCCTCAAAGCTGGTTTTTCCAATTTTTTCCAGATTTCCTTGGTGGCGATAGCAACTCCTGCTCCACTGTCAAGAATAGCTTTGGAAACTACTCCTTGGAATTCTACCGGTAGCGTCATGTTTCCGTCTTCTCCCTCGCAATATTCTCCAACCTTATTCAATGGTACCGGCCTAGTGTTTAGGTTAGGCCTGTCCAGCTCCCTGATTCCTTCTTGTAGCTTCAAGGTGGGGTATTTCACTCCAAATTTTTCTAGGCATTTTCCTATTGTGGTCCACATGTTTGGCCTTAACCTTAGGAGTTCTGCTAACGTGATTGTGCATGCCACCGGGGTGGATAACAACTCAATCAATCCTTGTGAATCCATCACCTTGTTAGAAGAAAGTCTTTGAGATGGGATTGCTCTCACTTCCGACTTAGCTTCATATTCTCTCAGGTAAGAGGGTAAAGTTCTCAAAGAGTCTGGTTGGCTGTGCCCCGAACTAATAGATCCTTGGTCTCCCCCTTGTGAATGTATCTCAAAGTTCACTTGTGATCTTGCCTCGAATTCTTCAATAGGAGGTAAGATCACGTTCTTTTCTTTTCTCGTGCTATTCATGTGGTGACTCATCCTATTAGCCTCATTGGCCTCCCTGATTTGCTTCCACAGATCATCTAGACCGTTATCGTCCTTTTCCATTTCTGCCAATATTTTAGGATGGACCCCGTCACTTGCCTCATCGGTAGTATTTGGCACTATGATAGGCTCTCCTCTGGACTCATAATCATTAGTGAGTCTTTCCTTTTTTTCTTCTTGTTTCTCTAACGTTGGTTGGATAGAGATTGGAGCTGGTGCGTCATGACAATTTGTCGGTTTACCCAACGGGTCTTCCATCAATGATTGAGCTGTTTCGATCATCTTTTTACACATATCCAACCTTTGTTTTTCTATTTCTGCATATGGATAAGTCATCCACCTTTGCTCCTGGGTTTGGTTTTTTTTAAGTCGAGCTTCATAAGCTTTTAGAAGCGCATCCAGCTGCTTGTTTACCTTGTCTGCCAGTACAGATCCCCCTGATCCTGCACTTTTGGGCTCTGCGATTTCCTTGGGTGCTATGGCTGTTGTGGTGTGTGAGCTTAAGCTAGCTAGATCTTCTAACCGCTCCAATCTGTTCTTTGTATGTTTCAACTCATCGGATAGGTCTGTTTGCTCTCCTTCTTTCCTGGCTTTCCTATGCGCCTTTCTCTCTTTCCAAGTGCTTCTCTGATTTTTCGTTTCTGAACTTTGGGCATCTGTTTTTGGTTCTTCTATTATGGGTTGGTTCGTCCTTCTTTGGGCTTGTGCTCGTGTTACCGCCTGAATAGGTATGATTATTTCATTTTACGATCCTCCACTGGAAGGTACTGTTTCCAACAGGTTCAAGGTGGTTTTTGCTCCTTTGCTCGGGTTTTTAGGGCAATCTGGAATCAAATGAGTAATTTCACATTCTGGGCAATACACATTGACTCTAATGATTTCATCATGAGGACAATCTCTCAGCCAATGGTCTCCGCCACACTTGTAGTCCCTTGGGTTGTTGAGGTGCTCCTTGAGCCCCTCTTTGCTGGTAAGCCTGTCTCTGTTTGCCCACGCCTCCATTGGCTATGAACAACAATGTTCGTTCATCTAAGCTATATCTTCCTTCTCCTGCGGCCTGTGCAGCAGTTGGTGGTCCTTCATTCCCTATCACGCTCCATGGTTCTGGTGTTGAGGGTTCTTCCGGTGGATAATAGACAGGGTTTGCCGCATATCCATTGCGATCTTCTAATATGCATGCATAGGCACCAAAGCCTTTTCTTCTGATTCCGTTACCGTTGGTGTGTATCTTATACCAACTGGTCGTAAACCTGGTAGGGGTGGTTGTTGCCCCAACACCGGTTGTGGTCTTTCTACACCTACAGGTCCTGGTAAGTTGCCTGCTTGATATCTAGGCATAGGTGGAACTTGAGGGGAAGCTACTGGAGCTTGGGGAGCATAAGGCCTCTCCCTCACATATCCCTTGTTATAGTAACATTCCTCGGTCCCATGGTTTGTCCATTTTTGTTCAATAGCACACCACTTGGGCTGTTTAGCTTGGGGTTTGGCGTACAAGTTGAGCACTTCATCTACAAGCTGCTCCTAGTTTACCACTATTTCTCCTTTCAGTGTTGTCTTGGAAGACTTGCTCCCACTTTGCTGTGAAGATGAATCGTCATCAAGGTCCTTGAACTCCCCTTCTTTGTAGACCGCACAATTGTCCACAAGGTACAGAGCCTCCTGGGTCAACTCATTCAACGTCGTGCTCCTCTTCATATGTAAGTCTTTCTGGAGATCTGCATTCCTTAGTCCTTGGATGAATATCAGCATAAGTCTGGACTGAGTCGGCAGTTCTTCAACAGGACAGAACTTAACATATCTTTTTAGTCTTAGGGATGCCTTCCGTACAGATTCTCCATCTTTTTGTTTGAATTTATGGATTTGTGAGACGGTATTATGAGCTATTCCCCTTTGAGAGAATTCCTCAATAAACTCGTCAAACACTTCCTCCATCGACTCAAAGTCTCTACGCTCCACAGAGTCAAACCAAGTTGCAGCATCATCCTCTAGGGTTAGTCCAAACCCTGCAAATTGGGTAGGAAAGTCTAACACCTCTTCGGCTCTAATTACACGCACAAAGGCTGCTACATGATCTCTTGGGTCTCTGTTTCCTGTGTATTTCTTGTTTACCCATTTTTGCACTTGAGAAGGTCTAATTCTGCGATGGTCTACAAACCTCATCATTGGATCACCCCGTCCAAGTCTATACACCTCCTCAGGCCTTCTGTAATAGGCTGGTTCCTCTCCCAAAGGTGCTCCTAAGCCATAATTTCTAACGGTTCTCGCTGGAGGTGGTTCTTCTCTTCGAACTTGTTCGATGGGTGGTCCTCCAAGCTCAGTCGACCCTTGTGTCTTTGGCTTACTCTCTGCTTGATACCTTGAATAGTGTGGTGGTTCTTGTAAATCCCTGAGCCCTCGTGCGGCTTGATAACCATCTCGGTTTCGGTCTGGTTCCATTGTTGCACTTTGCCGAAGCCATGCCTGCAATGATGGCTGGTTTGCTGGTTGGTCTTGGTTATTGAATGTTTGCGGTCTGGTGGAATGTGAGGTAGTGTCATACTTATCTGAAAATGGATTCGTTGACTTGCTTGGGGTGTGGACGGCTCTCGGCATTTCCTCAGGGGCATATGATGATGCTCATGGACTTGTTGCTATTTCTACTTCCTCTGGGAGAATACGTTGGTATTCTCGCCCGTATCTATCAACAAAAACTATGCCCTTCCCCGTAGCAGTTTCATAAGAGAATAAATAAAGAACCTTGTCTTTGCTTAGCTCGTTTACATATGGTTCTTTGCTGCGAAAGTAAGAGACAATACCCTCGCTCTCGTGTTTGTAGATTCCCACATTCTCGTTATAAGTTGGAATCCTGATTGTTTTCTTATCGTACATAAAAATAGCTCCGTGCCGATCAATGTTTGGTGGCGGCTCTTGAGTTTCTGAAACCATTTTCCCTTTAGCCACGTTATCTCCATATCTGTTGTAATCTTCAGGGTTGCTAACTATTAAATAGTGGTTCCCCTTTTCGTCTCGGAATCTATCTCCATCATCATACACGCGGATTATCTCCAATCTTTGTGCTGGCCTCTCTTCGATACAAATGCACTTGCGGCCTCGATAGCCAGAATAGACTAGGGCTCCTCTTGAGTTTGTTCCCTCTAAGAAGATCACCGTAAGCTTGGAATCATTCAAAGGATTTTGGGAGGTGCTTCCTCCTCGCATAGGTCCATCATAGGTGAAACCTCCTGGCTGTTGACTACCCATCATGAAGAAAGATTTGTCTAACGAAGTGTCAGTATCACTACCTTCCTCAATAATCATTGCGAGCGGATGTAGCCTGGCCTGAGTTACACTCTCTTCGGTGGACACTAAGCTACCTTGGTCACCTGCCACCTTCTAGTCTCTAACAATGTATCTTCCTGATCTTAAATTCATCAAACTTATCAATGCAATTTAGCACAAATTCAACCACTCACCTGGCAGCGGGTCAGTTTCTGCACAACTTCTTACTTTGTTGCTGAATATACCTGTACACAAGCGTTTTAATTTCGGCAATTGAATCAAAGCATTTATCTGCTAGAGGTTATCTTAGTAATGATTGGTATAACTGGAGAGTTAATCTCAACCACTACTATATTTTATACACTGCTGATGCTCTGGATTAGGTTGCTAATCTGAAACAGTACTTCCTTCTGATGTTGGCCAATTTACGCGAGAAAGTCTGAATTCAATCTTTGCTTTGTCAAATGAGCAACCAAGGTCCAAATTCACTTCTGAAAGAAGTTCTAGAACCCTTAAGCCAAATGGAACCTCACTGTCTAGGCCAGGTCAAATTTTCTCTGCAGTCTGCCTCAATAGACATCCTATGCGTAGGATGTCTCCTGCTGTATTTTGCGTGGATTTTTGCAATGTTGTTTCCCCTTGTTGTGCTGAGCTTACATCTGCTTTTACTTTTTGATTTGGACTTCTATAAGCTGGTCAATGAGTCAGAAATCTGTTCCGACGGTCTGTTGATGGTATTGTTCAGTCTAATCAACTCCAAATTGGACCAAAATTGACTAGCAGGCTTGCCTTAGGCTATATAACACCTTACAATGCTCTAAGTCAAATTCTGGCTTCATTTTCTTGGATTAGACATCCTACGCGTAGGATGTCCTTTTCTTCAAAATGGCTTCAAACTAAAGGCTCAAGCTCCCCTTGAGTTGCTAATCACCTTGGTTTACTCAGATTTCAGTTTGGAGTCCCCAATCACTCAGAAGACATCCTACGCGTAGGATGTCTTTTTGGCCTGTTTGACCCCAGATTTGTTCCACAGCTTCCCCTTGATGTCAGTATCCCAGTGGTACGCTTAGATTTTGATTTGGATGTCAAAAGTCCCAAACTTCAACTGTTTTTTGCTTTGTCAGTCAAAAGTGTAAAGTCCACTTTGAACCCAATTTTCTTGCCCAAATGAGGTGAAACCCCTTTCAGTCACTCAATATATCATACAAGACACACTCATGCAGCCATCTTATGGTTTTGGTCTCAAGTTAATGTTTTGGCACTATTTGGGTAGGATGTCTAGCGATTTTAGTCTATCTGGCCTTATCCTATCGAGAGATGGCCAAATTTCCACTTTCCAGTTGAAATTAGGGTAAACCCTACCTTCTGAACACACTGGTCAACTCAAAATCCCAAAATTCCTCCCAGATTGGCCTATAGACATCCTATGCGTAGGATGTCTCCTGGCTTAAAATTAAATTTTTTTCTGACAGGAATGCCCCTGATGCTCTGTAGACCTATCAGAAACACTCACAGTAACTTTTGGACTTCAACTAGGCTTTCGACCACACTTTTGCGTCTTTTACAAACTTGTAATGATTCTACCAAGCAAGTGTACATGCATGAAATGCTCTAGATCTGAATCATGATGTCCTACTTACTCTACTCCTACCTATCATGAAGAAATGGTGATAATGGTGTTTTTGGTTGCTTTTTGGCCTCTCTGGACTCTCAAGCTCACCTCTCACCGCTTCTACCACTCCAACTCCTACTCTAGAACTCGACTACTACCTAAAACTACCTAAGTCTACCTCCTCTACCTAAGTCGAAGGATCTAGGCCAGACACACGCTTCCTAGACTCCCTCTAAGACCTAGAGAGTCCTCCACCCTGATCCTGTCTAAATGTAAAGCGAGACTCTTGGCAAGCCAAAAATCCCAATCCTCAAGGATTAGTCTCGGTCACCTACCTAAGGTTTTCGTCCCCGACAGTGGCACCAATGTTGGACGGGTACACCGCGACGGACGTTAGCTCAACGAGAACTCACCAAACAAGTAATGCCAGCTAAGGACGAAGCTCGACCCACAGGCGCGTGGAAGCAAGCATAAGGTGTCAACCTACACTCGACCGACTCCTAAATAATTCCTACAGAGGTTCCTACCAATTGTCTAAGTCACAGTCTTCAAAAGTGCAAAAGAGGAATCTTCCTACAATGCTTGCTAGAGCCGAATACCCATCAAACACTTTCGAAACACCATAGAACTTGAAGGAGACCCTACTAATACCTATAGACCGCTCTCCCTAAGGTCTATAAACCAATATCACGACCCAAAACACCCAGTGCAGAAACACGTAGGATGTCTGGCCAAAATCTACAGGTCTTTGTTTTCAAAATCTGAAGTGCCTAATGTGTAGCTCTACTCCATGTGAACGCGTGGATATGCTGCAATGCGAAATCAGATAACGTATGCTCACCCAAACAACCGATGAAGCTCGTAGAAGAAGCTCCCAAAGCCGGACCGTACGCGCGCAATGTTGGTATCGGCTCGTAGCTCTAGTCGGGGCAACACGCTGCACTTCTCCACACTCGATTCCGACCACCGTAGCACACGTAGCGTCAAGACGAAGCTCACACTCTCTCTCACATACACAGTACGCTCCCTCACAGACTTAAAACTTGTTTAAAATGACAAAAGGTTTTCCATTAAGGTCAAAAAGTGGTATATATACCTTACAACTTCTCAGACCCTAAAGTTCCAAAATCAACCATCTACTCAATCTAACTATCAAAACTGGGATACAATCTGGAAACTTCTGTAAGTCCCAATATGTAAAATGTGAAAAATCGGGTTTTCCTCAATGAATGAATAATTACAAAAATAATAGTCCGCCGAGTAGTCTATAAAGTATCATGCAATAAGTGTTAACCACCATTCATGGACTAAAGTGTAAAGAGGGACCTCAAATACTTTGCACCTCAAATAGGTTAATAATTAAATGAAATACTCAACTCCACAAGAGGTGTCATGGAGTTTGGGGGCTAAAATTTTAGGCCATTCTTGTGCAAGATTCTCCGCTCTCAACTCTTATGCTAAGCTATATGTGTAGAAATTGCATCTACATCTCCTTCTCTTACAAGCTATCACTATCAAGTCTATTCTATGTATGTGTGGTGAGAGGTTGATGGCTATGTGTGTGAGGAAAATTGAATAGATAAAGCATCTATTCTTCCAATCTCCCAACACTAGTATTAGAGCTTCTGATTATTGACATCTGTTCTTCCAATCTCCCAACACTAGTATTAAAGCTTTTGGTTCAAGGTAATCGGTACTTGATTTCCCATTTCTAAGGAGAAATTTCGAATCGGTAGCATCGGATTTTACAAATCAAAGTTTATCTAGCAAATAAATTGGCAATTTGCTCAACAAATTACGCTTATCGACAATTAGAATTGGGTATGTCCAGCAATTTGATTCAAAGCAACTACAAAGACTTTGTGGATTGAGAAGTTCGAAGTGCGAGGGGCTAAGAAGAAGGAAATTTTGATTTTTTTTTAGTAAATTGGTGGTATTGATTCGATATTGGAGTTCTTGGATAGAGATTTAGAAGAAGTGATCTTGGCTTAAGTTAAGAAAAGCGAGATAAAAGATTTGTTTATGCACAAAAAGAAGCCAACAAGTGGCTGGTATCAAAAACTCTACCAGGAGGTCTCGAAGGCAAGGTCTAATCTCTTAATAAATTCAAAGCTTTCTAGTCAAGCTTTATCGATGAGCTCGACGTAATCTTAAGAACATTCAAAGATTTATCAAATGATTCTGAACCGCTTGTGATCAAGGGAAAGTTGGGATAACCAATCGCCTACAATTAGAACGCCTTGGATTTTCTCCTTTAACGTAAGGATTCTCGATTAAATTTTCGTGGGAATTGGTGCTTACACACGTTCCCTCACTGTAGTTGACCTCCCTAAATCATGCAAAAGCTATAGCAATAGGAGCACCCTAGTTTTCAAAAACTTTTTCCCTCTTTGCACACTGGCCGAAGCAGCTTCTGCAAGTCACCCTCATCCTCTCAACCTCCAACGCTGTCTCTTTTTCAATATGCACGCTGTTTTGTAGCTTTTCCTTTGCATTCACACTCTATTAAAGTCAATTGATGTTCTTTTCACTCATAAATTTTTGGTTGACCTCCGGTTGCATGCCCAACTAATTAAACCAAAGGCCATTTACCTCTAAGGGTGAATTCACCCCCCCCTCGAAGTTCAATTAAAAGAAAATTCAATCTATCGTGGCTGTGAACAAAAGCTGAGAGCCATTATAATTTATTTTCCCATACTTAATTACATCAAGCTCTTATTCAAGGGTTTTGGCCTATGCCCTCGTCGAAAAAAAATCCTTCACATCCTTAACCGTTGTGGGCTCATCGAAAACACACCATAGATATGGTAGAAGACCTCGTACTTGGCATGTATTTATTAAGTTGTTTCTATCCCAACTCTTACACACACAATATCAAGCTAAAGTACGTTGCCAGTGGGATTTAATCCATCAAGGTAGAAATGAAGATGTACGGGCTCATTCAGCTTCAAGGCATTGAACATGTTAGTCTCGCAAGAAACTAAAGCATAAGTACATATCTGGGTTAGCACTGCAAACTGGTGCTGATGTAGGTATGTTTGAACCAGATTCACCATCAAAAGCTATTAACTTGGCTCTTAATGCAGAAAAGAAGAAAGGTGGACATTAATGCCACATTGATCAACCTATTAACACTAACCATAACAAGAGAGTTCCTTTCTCTCCTAACTTTCACAGGAACAGGAACCAAAGCCATACCTTCTTCAAGAGACATATATTTGATAGTCTTGCTACACCTTCTCAATCCCATGGCAACAATAACAGGAACATGTAGCAAAGAGGGAATCAAAATCCTTCCAACAATTAATATCCCACTCAACCTTTTAATGGCAATAAAAAGGTGAAATGTTTTTAGTTTGGCCACTATGCAAATAAGTGCCCAAAAAATGCTTCTACAAGAAATGGTCATTCTAATGGCCAACCCAATGGAGTCACATGTAATCCCAACCAAAGGTCGTTCAACAAAAACCGCCCAAACGGTGTAATCGTTAACCTCATCGAAGATGCTATTTGCGACGACAATGAAGTTGAAGCCAATTATGGTGAGGGCTATGATCCCAAGTATGATGCCAATGACAACTCTTCTCCAAATATTCCTATATCTCCACACACTTTACTTAAAGTGATAGCCGTTGTTAAGGATGAAGATATCACAATTCTCTTAGATGATGGGAGTTGTCATGAATCCATCTATGTACGATTGGTACAATTGCTCTCTCTCTCTCTCTCTCTCTCTCTCTCTCTCTCTCTCTCAATTCTCTTCACCTCACAAAGTAAAGATTGTTTTTGATAATCAATGTTTCAACTCTAAACCTCAAGTCATCGCTGAAGTTTGCGTTGGTGAATTTTCACATACACATACATTTCTAGTCGCACCAATGCTTGCTATTGATATGGTTTTGGAATGTGCCTTTTTGACATAAATTTTAATCCACCAATCACTTACAAAACATGAATATTGACTTCCACCCATGAAAACAAAACCTTCTCTATCCAAGCAATCTTGGAACATCAAAAGTTTCCACTAGTTTCTCACACTCAAGTCAGACAAGCAATTAGAAAGCAAGGGAAAGCATACCTAGTGCTTGTAAACCAGTTGTCTCCTAAACGTAAAACTCCACATCATTACTAGAGAGCTGGTTTATAAGCACTAGGTATGTTCTCCCTTGCTTTCTATTTGCTCGTTTGGCTTAAAACTGAAACTCCACATCATTCTTCATACGATGAATTTCTCTCACAATTTAAAGATTTTTTCATGCATGATTTGCCTCTTGGAATTCTACCATCATGCCTTGAAGACCATAAAATTGATATTATACCAGGTAGTGAACCTCCATGTAGAGCACACTGTCGTGAAACCCAACTGCACACATGGAGATACAAAACCAAATCATTGACTTACTTGACCGAGAGATTTATTAGACCTAGTAGTTCACCAGAAGGAGTTCCAATACTTCTAGTTAAGAAGAAAAATGGAACCTTCCATTTGTGTATTGGCTATCAGGATCTAAACAAGATAACCATTAAGCAAATGTTTCCTATTCTTAGAGTTCATGATCTATTTTAACAAACTGAAAGGGACAAAAGTTTTCAGTAATATGGACCTTAAATTGGACTACCACCAAGTCAAAATGTCCTTATGTATTTCTATTGTCGTTTTTGATAACATTTTGGTCTTCAGTAAATTTAAACAAGAATACAAGGAACATTTAATACGCGTGTTTAATCTTCTTTTGCAAATCCACTTATATCCAAATCCTCAAAAGAGTTCATTTTTCCAACCTGAAATTGAGTATTTGGGACACATGTAGATCCCAAGAAAATTGAAGCTATTTAGCAATAACCTAGACCCAAGAATCAGCATGAGCTATGTTCTTCCATTGGTGTTTGGAGTTTTTATGGGAATTTGTTCATAATTTTTCTTATAAATCCCATTACTTGACTCTCCTGTTAAAGAAAAACACTCCTTATGTATGGATTGATTTGCAAGAAAGCTCATTCAATCCACTCAAGAATGCTTTAACTAATGCATTTGTGTTACAATTGCCTAATTTTGACAGAATTCTTTGTTGTTCGTAGTCATTGATGTGAGTGAAAAAGGTATTGGTGAAGTTCTTATGCGAGATAACCATCCACTCACATTTGAGAGTCGTAAATTTAAATCTTATGTATCAAAGTTCAACACATATGACAATGAATTGACTGGGGTAGTGCATGCTTTAAAATTTGAAAACATTATTTAATGAGTGTTGATTTGATAATCAAGAATGAGTATCAAGTATTTACTATCTCAACTCTTAATAGATGATAAGCATATTAAGTAGGTTGCTTTTATTCAAAGTTTTTAGCCCAACATTCAATACCAACATGGTAAAGATAATGTTTTAGTTGATTCTTTGAGTCAAAGACCCTCTCTTAATAATCTATCAATCATTACGTGTACTTCATTTGATTCTATGCTTGATCCTTATGCACAAGATGATGATTTCAAAACCACATGGTTGCATATGCTTGACAATTCTGTGTACATTCATAGAATACACTATTCAAGAACGATTCCCTTGATTCAAACAAAATTTTTGTATAACAGAACTCATCGAAGAATTGCATAAATCACCCTATGCTAGACATAGAGTAAAAGCGATGCTAAACAGTATGTTTCATCTTGTTTGATTTTCTAGAAGATTAAAGAAACAACATGTAAGAAATTGAGTTTTTTCCATCCTCTCTGCATTCCTGAAAAACCTTGGGAACACAAATCTATGGATTTTGTTAATGGATTCCCACTCACTGTTCACAAGCATAATATGATACGGATTGTCATTGATGATTTTTCTAAACAAGCATACTTCATTCCATGCAAGAAAACTCACATAACACCTCAAGTTGCACTTCTCTTTCTTGAACCTATCTTTCATCATTTCATGGTTTGGCAAAGGTAATAATATATAATCCAGATTCCAAAAATTATAGTGCTTTTTGGACTATAGTTTTTGAACTACTCTTGATTTTACTTTCCATTCTATCCTGAGTCTAATGATCAAATAGAAGTCCCTAATTGTATCATCATTGATTTATTGAAAGCTTATGTGTCTTCTCAACCGAAGGAATGGGTTGATTATCTACATATTTTACAATTTGCTTATAACAATACCATTCACTCTGCTATAGGTAAATCTTCATTTGAGATTGTGTATGGTCACTCTCTTCCTACTCTTGCTTCACGTCTTTCTAACATTGTTCCTGCCTACGGATACTTTTATCGTAAATTTTCATAACATTTATTCAAATGTTTATTTTGCTATTAATCAATCACAAGAACTTTACTAAGCACGATAATAAGCACTACAAGGCACATGAGTTTAAGGAAGGTGATTATGTTATGATTCAAATTGAAAAGCAAAGAATTAAAGGTGTTGACACAAATGTTTTTATAAAGCTTGCTCCCTGTTCTTATAGTCCAGTCAAGATTTTTGCAGATGTTTCATTTTGTTTACAATTACCTTCACACTGACACATTCACAATACTTTCCACATTAGTCTCTTACGACCCTTTTGAGTACCCCTACCTACACATCACATTTATGAGGATCCACTTTCACTTGTAGATCAAGAAGAACAACTCATCCCTAAACAAATAATTGATCATGAGACCACCACCACACACACTAGCATGGTTTACAACTTCTATTTTTTGACTTTTAAAGGCCACCCTAGAGAACATGCTAAATGGATGCCTTTTTTTTTTTTTTTTTTGGAAACTTTTCAGACCTTCTCCACACGTTTTATCACTCACAGTCCAGTTGATTTTCTATTGAGCAATTGAGAACATTTTCTATCCTTGGTGGGAGGGATGTTACAAGATTGGGCACCCTCTTGATGTATGTGATTAGCATTGGAATTGGGATTGGCGTGTATTGGTAAATTACGATATCATGATGCTGTCTTTTATTTTTACTAATAATGGGTTGATGTTGTGTAGATCAAAACTTTGGGAACTGAGGAGAAGGCATCAAATGATACCTCTTGGCAATTTACATTACAGAGTGTTGTAGTTATTTTTATAAAAAAACCAATATGAATTTATTTTTTGAGATAAGTGATTGCCACCACTCATGAACTAAAGTGTAAGGAGGGGCCTCAAATACTTTGCACCTAAAATAGATAAATAATAAAATCAAATAACTCCACAAGAGGTGTCATGGAGGCTACAATTTTAATCCATTCTTGTGCAAGATTCTCCTCTATCAACTCTTATGCTAAGCTATGTGTGCATAAATTATGTCTGCATCTCCTTCTTTTACAAGCTATCACTATCAAGTCTATTCTATGTGTGTGTGTCGCGTTGTCCTTGTCTGTTTGTGTGTACTTGGGTTTTGGGAGAGATGGTGAGCGACTGATGGGTGCTTGTGAGAGGAAAATTGAATAGATTAAGCATCCATTTTCCCAATCTCCCAACATGGGTTGACACTGTTGAGTATAAATTCCCATAGATTGTTGTGTTGGTGGTGGGACAAAAGGGGAGGCTGTGGGGAATGCATACCCATGAATTTTTGGCGTTCCTATTATTTGGCTCCTTTGGTTAAACAAACACCCTATTGTGGCATCATGATTAGTTTGCAAATGTTGCATCATGGTCGACTACACTTGACATCCATGTGACCTTCTATTGTGCAATGCCCACACTAACACAAAAAAAAATATAGAAGCTCCCGTTGTGCTACATGCACTACCAAAAGCAACATTGCTTGCTCCTCTCTGAGACCTAGGGCCAGCTCTGCTTTGCACTTACCAAGTTGTGGAGTGACTACTCGTTTCTCTGGTAGTCGAAGCAGTCAATGCTTTGATCTTGTTTAATGAAGGGCTTTAGAGCTTCTAGATTGGTGTCTTTAGCCTTTATGCTTTGACCACCTTGGCCACCAAGCTATCTAGTGGTTGACCCGATAGGTCACTATCAATGTAGGGCTCATTTTTGTTGAGCACTTGAATAAATATTCACAGGGCCAGCTGTGCTTTGCACTTACCAAGTTGTGGAGTGACTACTCGTTTCTCTGGTAGTCAAAGTAGCCAATGCTTTGATCTTGTTTAATGAAGGGTTGTAGAGCTCTTTGAGACCTAGGGCCAGTTGTGCTTTGCACTTACCAAGTTGTGGAGTGACTACTCATTTTTCTGATAGTCGAAGCAACCAATGCTTTGATCTTGTTTAATGAAGGGCTATAGAGCTTCTAGATTGGTGCCTTTAGCCTTTATGCTCTGACCAACTTGGCCACCAAGCTATTTAGTGTTTGATCCGATAGGTCACTATAAATGTAGGGGTCATTGTTGTTGAGCACTTGAATAAATATTCACACTGAACCAAAGCCTGTATTTGGTCGGTACGTCAAGCGGGATCACTAGCTTTCGGATCTCTACTACATAAGCGTATATGGTTCATCCTTATTGTTTGATATTATTCATGTATTCAAAATGTGCGTTGATGTGGGCTGCAATTGAAATGCACCAAAAAACTTCCTCTTCAATTTGGCATATGTCGTTGGGAATATGTATCAAGCTACCCAAGCTTATGTTGTGCCGATCATTATGGTAGAAAAATTCCTTTTCATTTGCATGTTGTTGACATCCACCAAGAGATTTTTCAAGAACTATTTTTCTTTAAACATGATGTATTGATCATCAATACTGCATCGGCACTCCTTCAACAAACTTAGGATACTTCAAGTTTTTCATCCTTACTAGAGCAACCGCGTGCAGCCATGAGTGATGAGACCAAAAAGGGTGTTGGGGTTGGGAATGGTATGGGTGAAGGAGGTGGGTCAACGAGTAGAGGGATTGATGATAGGGAGATTGAAGGTGCTTCAAACAACACAGTTCCAAGCAGACTTGGCAACTTCTGTGATGCTGGTGGGGAGGGTGCGCAAGGGATAGGGTGATGGTGTTGGGTGTGCCCTATGGTTGGGATTCTACGATGATATTAGTTGGCTATAAAGCAGAGGGTAGAATTGACAAACGACAACAATGGGGAATGAGGCCTTTCTTGTGCAAACATTACTAGAATGGCTCATTTCAATACTTTCAACCTCTCCTTGAAGATGTCTTCCAATTCAAGAGTGTCACCTTCAGCAACATGAGCTTTCAATTTGGCCGTGATATTTCGCTCATACACTTCTACGGAATTGCCATTGGCTAGCTGCTGCACTGTCCATTGTTGCTCTTGGAAAAGTGTGCACTTAGAGGGACTACCTATCCATTTGTGCTCCCATTGCGTAAATGCATAAGCTCAACATTACGGCAATCATTGTGGTCACCAAGAATGTTGGGCTTGGTGGTCCAACATGTGCATCTGTGTAGTGCAATCTACTTTGTGCATGAGATCTGTGGTGCACCTCTCTCAAATCAAATGGAAAGACACTATACAAGATGCAAAAGACATTGTTGTATATTTGGGAGCAAATCATACATCTAATTCAATGTGTGTATGTTGTGTTGATAGAATGTCTGTCTGGTGGCTTGCTTTTGTAACTACCAAAAGGGGTTCGGTGGGCTCAGCTAATCCGAACCAACAAGGCAACTTGTGCCTTACTTCTGTCGATTAATAGGCTTACTCAATAATAGAGCTAACAAATCGTGACCCGCCACAACATAGAAAATACATGGCAAAGGGGGATAGTGTATCCATGCTTAGGTTACCACCAACAATATTATCCAAAAGGAATTGTGTATGGCTAGGATTATAGTTTTTCCCAAACATCAATGTGCATGTTGTAGAGATGTTCAAGCTCCACAACGTTTACACCTTTAGCTAGTACAACAAACCTTCACTTTTCTAAAATCAAAGCTTGTGCCCATGGAGTCCATCTTTAAAAAATCACGTATACGACGTGCTTTCAAGAGATATTTTTGAAATTCCTCTACACACATGAATCAAATAACCTTCTTTCCTTCATACACTTTCAAACTTTGAAACTTTAACCCCTCTTTTTTGTAATTAGGGTTGCAAGGAAACACACACATAACTTGGAGAAGATGAAGAAGCTCAAGGCACACAACAGAGAGTGTATTTCTTAGTGCACAAATGAAAGATAAGTAAGCCCTAGATGATGGGTGTATATACAATGCACGGGGGAAAAAATCTCCTAGTGAGGGAAAAAATTCCCCAATGGTCCTAAGTGTCTTCACGCACATCACTTCCACATAAATGTTAACAAATTCCCCTAGGAGTGATGCTGTGAATGAGAGCTGGCACACACTGCATAGGGAAGTGCCATGCCCCGAGAACATGATCAATCCACAAAGGGAAGCAAGCCCACAACTTTGCAAAAAGCTTAAAACTTCTCATGAGTTAATTCATTTGTGAATAGATCTACAAGGTTGTCATGTATTGGCACATAAGCCAACCTGATCTCTCTTGTTGAGAGTCTCTCTTTGACATAGTGATAATGCACCTCAATGTGCTTTGTGCGAGCATGAAACTGGGTTCTTGACAACTACCAATGCACTCTGACTGTTAGTGTAGATGATGTTGGAAGTGTCCTGTCCAACACCCAAATCAACTATAAGGTGTGTCTGAGCCATACACACTCAGCTTTAGTTGTGAAGACTACCCTATATTTAGCTTCACAACTGCTCAATAATGATATGCATGAACTATCAAGCATGAAACAAAAACCACTTATGGACACTTGCATGTCATAACAACCAACCCAACTTGAGTTGGAAAATGCATGCAAATTTGGTGGGCAATGACCCACCTTGGGATAACCCAAGATGTAAAGTGCCACTCAACTAGCAAAAGATCCTCTTAACACCTTGCCAATGCTTAGACCCTGGGCTATGTGTAAATTTGATGACTTGTGAGATTGAAAACTAAATATCTCACCTTGTATTGCATACATAAATAAGGCATCCATAAAGAATGACATCGGCAAGATCACCAACAGCATAAATATCTAATTTCAAACACGTTTCCATTTGAGTAGAAATAGGTTTCCAATCCTTAAGGCCAAACTTACATAGTAATGTCCCTATGTAGCTTGTTTTGACACAAGGCAATACTGCCATCACACTCTTAAAATGTATGCCCAAGTAATGATGCAAAAGCCCCAAGTCTTTCATCTTGAAAGTAGAATTTAGATCAACCTTGAATTCAACAATGTGTGTCTCATTTGGACCATTAATGAGAAAATCATCTACATATATGATGGCCTCAAGCCAAATTGAATGTGGCAAAGCCTAACTCTTGACCATACATCGTGCCATTTTGTAAGCGACTCGTTTTCCTTTCAACAACACCATTTTGCTGAGGTGTATATGGCCCTGTACGTTGATGTTTTATCCCACGACTAGCTAGAAATGCATTAAACTCATGAGACATATACTCCCCCCCTCGATCTGAACCGAGGGTACCCATATTACATTTAGAGACATCCTCAGTCATAGCCAAAAATTGTTTAAAGCACATAACCACTTCAGACTTAGCTTTAAGCAGATACACCCATGCATGCCTGGAGTAATGACCAATGAAAGTCACAAAGTAAAGTTAATTGCCCAAGGACGGACTTTGCATAGGCCCACAAACATCACTATGCACACAAGCTACAACCTTCATGTAGCCCTTATTGAACCATCCTTTGGAAACTTTGAACGCTCCATCCTACCCAAAATACAACCTTCACAAACATTCTTCACAGGTGCTTCAAGAGGCAGCAAAGAAGCAACCATATCAGATTTCTGTAAACATAACAAATTGGCAAAATCTAGATGCCCAAATGTGCAAGCCAAAGTTTTGTATTTTAAATAGCCTTTGAATCCACAAATGCATTTGATTTTTTTTTTCCCACACTTGTCATACAAAGTGAGCTTATACAGCCCATGACATAAAATGCCAGATGCAACAATTTCATCACTAAAATTGAGATCATGAATTGTACACTATCATCCACAAATTTGACAACAAGACCAAGTCTAGCAAGTGTAGATACAGACAAAAGGTTCTTCTTGATCTCATGTACATAAAGTGCATCAAGTGTGAAAGAACTACCATTCGTAGTAATCAACACAATCTTTCCAACTCCCTTGACCAGATATGAGGCATTGTTGGCACAAGTGACTTTGTAGCACCACAATCAAAGTATCACACATGTGAATTTGTAGCAATTGACATACATGCATCATGGATAGAAGGATCATAAGTGCACTTTGCACTAAAATCCCATCTTGCATCTACATAAGCATCACAATCTCCTCTCATAGAAGACTCTACAATAGTTGCACTTGTAGGGGAACAAGCCTCTTTCTTCTTAGGCTCTTTTGCCTTAAATTTTGGACATTGCTTGATCAAGTGATCATTAGCTTTACAATAATGGCAACTCATCTTGTTTTTTCTTTTTTCACCAAAATTCCCAGACAAATTTTTACCAACAGAAGCATTAGGAACATGTGATTTACCACTCGCAGAAGAACCATGAGAAGTGGCTACATTGCTATTACCACTTTTCCTATGAGCAACCATAAAGGCCTATTCAAATGCACATTGTATAGCCTTGTTATTTTCTTGAAAGTGACTCTTGCAACAACAATGTGCAAAATTCATCAAACTTGACAACTTATGGATTTCCTTGGGTCATAAGTCTCCAAGTACTATCAAAAGTTTGGTAAGAATAGAGCAAAGCATCAAGAATAGTCTACACAAGGGAGCTGTAAAAAACGACTCCACCTACAAAAGTAAGTTACTCATTAAGATCCTTGATACCAGCAAGGAAAGTGTTCATTTTATCTTCCTCATGCATAATATTTGACTCTAGCTCTTTACGCAACAATGCAATTTTAGCCTCATTGCGACTTGCATAAAGACCAACCAGAATATCCCAAGCATGTTTTGAAAATTTAGCTGAATGAATGTGAGGATTATTAGAACACTTGAGACATAACACAATCAATGCATGAGATTGTGCATCTCTAACATCCCAACGAGCTTGCTCAGTCATAGGCAAAATAGCTCTGGCAACAACAACCCTGTCACCAAAACCTACAACATCCTCAACATCACATGTTTCCTTAGAACCATGCCGTACATCAATGCCCTACACAACATTCCAAACACAACATTCCAAACACCTTTTGACACAAGAACATGTTGTAGCATGTAAGACCATATTGGTTAATTATCCCCATCCACTTTATCCTCAGCATGTAAGACCACATTGGGTAATCATCCCCATCCACTTTATCCTTAGCAGCAGACATCTTGAACACATCTGTGTTGTTGTCAGCCATGACGAATGCCTGCACCTGATGTGAAAATTTCCCAAAAAGAGGAGAAATGAAGCGGGACTAACATGTGCTATATATCACAACCCAAAGAAGACTGTAAGGACTTGTTATGCAAAAAATGGCACAGACAAAATTTTTGCACAAAATGATGAAATTGCTTGCACAGTACTACTTGTAGTGGAAATGGAGATCGAAATGAGCCCGAATGGAAAACCTGAGTAGATAAACTCTACGAGCTCTCCCAAAGTACTTTTTGACTTGATGATGCTCACCAAAGCTCACTAAAATTGGAGCAAGTGAGTAGGCATGTGCTGGCGATGCTGGTGACTATGCCCGGGAGGACACAACCTACTCTACTACCAATTGTTGGAAATAGGGTTGCAAGAAAACACACACAGCTTGGAGAAGACGAAGAAGCTCAAGGCACACAATAGAGAGTATGTATTTCTTAGTGCACTATGAAAGATAAGATAGCCCTAGAGTGATTGGCGTATATATAATGCACAGGGGAAAAAACCTCCTAATGAGAGAAAAAATTCCCCAACGGTTCTAAGTGTGTTCACACACATCACTATCACATATGTATGGTAACACTATTTGATGTACATTCGCACATAGAAAATGAGCAGTAGTAGTCATACAACAAGTGGGAGCAAAGGTCTCTTCATAATCAATGCCTTTTTGCTATGCATAACCTTTTGCAACAAGTCTAGTCTTGTAGCGAACAATCTCACCATCCGGCTTACGTTTCAACTTGTAAACCCACGTCGTACAAAGTCCATGTATCAATTTCTATAAGTGCATCATATTCTGATTGCATTGCATTGCTGCTATCCAATTTTTTGAATTCTGTGCTTTATCAAAAGAAAGAGGTGCCTACATAAACCAGAAATAGCCAAAGCATAACAATCTAACACTTAAGATGCATGGAGAGCACTAGCCATTTTGGCATACCTCTAGCCTCCTGATTCTCATCCCTTTCCACATCAAGTACATCATGTAGATCTGCATCAGTAATAGGTTGATCTATAACATTTTCAGGGACCCTGTAGGTTGTACATTTTTCTCATGGGAATTTACATTTAAGTTTCAACCATTAAAAAGAGGAAACAAAGTGTCATAAATGTCCTATGAGCTTAGATTACTGTCTTTGGTACATGATAACAAAGGCTGAACAAAATCTTCCACAAATGCAACATCTTGTGCAACTAAGATATGTTACATTTACAAATGGTATAATATGTAAACTTTGCTTTCAATACTATAACCAACAAAAATGCATTTAACAGCCTTATCCAATTTCTTGCCTTGCATTTGTGGCAACAAAGCATATGCTAAACAGCCAAAAATTCCACATGTGATCAATAGACGGCTTTTAATCATGCCATGCTTCATAAGGAGTCATAGACTGCAAGGCTTTGGTAGGACACCTATAAGTACATAAGTAGCACACAGGATAGCCTCAAGCCAAAAAAAATCTGGCAAAGCTTGAATCTTGACCATACATCATGCCATCTCCATAATCGACTTGCCTTTTCTTTCAACAACACCATTTTATGAGGTGTATACAACAATGTACATTGGTGTTTTATCCCATGATTATCCAGAAATGCATTAAACTCATGAGGCATATACTCCCCCCCCCCCCCCCCCCCCCCATCTGAACAAAGGGTACCCATAGTACATCTAGAGAAATTTTCAGCCATAGCCAAAATATTCTTGAAGCATATGAACACTTCAAACTTATCTTTAAGCGGATACACCCATGCATGCCTAGAGTAATCATCATCGAAAGTCACGAAGTAGAGGTATACTGCCTAAGGATGGAGTTCGCATAGTCCCACAAACGTCATTATGCACAAGTTGCAACCTGCATGTAGCCCTTACTGAACCGTCCTTTGGAAACTTTGAACATTGCATCTTACCCAAAATACAAACTTTCTTAGAAGGTGCTTCAAGAGGCAGTAAACAAGCAACCATATCAGTAAACAAGTGAGCTTATACATCCCATGACACAAAATGCTAGATGCAACTATTTTATCACCAAAATTGAGATCATGAATTGTACATCTGTCATCCACAAATTTGACAACAAGACCAAGTCTAGCAAGTGTAGATATAGACAAAAGGTTCTTTTTGATCCCTGGTGCATCTACATCAATATCACAATATCTTTTCCTGGAATATTCTGCAATAGCTGCAATTGTAGTGGATCCAGTCTCTTTCTTCTTGGTCTCTTTTGCCTTCAACATAGGACATTGCTTTATCAAGTGATCATTAGTCTTGCAATAATTGCAATGCATCTTTTTCTTGCCCTTCACTAGAATTCCTAGAAGAGGTGCTGCTAGCAAAAGCATTAGGAACATGTGATTTGCTACTCATTGAAGGACCATAAGAACTGGCTACATTGCTGTTACCACCTTTGCTTTGAGCAATAACAAAAGCTTGTTCAGTTGCACGCTGTTTAGCCTTGTTCTTTCTTGAAAGTGACTCTTGCAATAGCAATGTGCATAATGCATCAAACTTGACAATTTGAGGGGTTCCTTGGGTCATAAGCCTCCGAGTACTAGCAAAAGTCTGGTAAGAATATAACAATGCATCGAGAACAGTCTGCACAACTGAACCGTTAGAAATGACTTTGCCTACAAAAATGAGTTTCTTATTAATATCCTTGATACTAGAAAGAAAAGTGTCCAATTCATCTTCCTCTTGCGTAATCTTTGTCTCCAGCTTCTTACGCAGCGCAATGCATTTTTAGCCTCATTACAACTTTAGCAATGTAATCATCTAGAGAATCCCAAGCCGATTTTGCTAATTTTGTTGAGCGAATGTGAGGAGTAATAGTGCGCTTCATAGATAATGCAATCAATGCATGAGCCTATGCATCTCTAACATCCCAACAAGCCTACTTAGCCGTAGGTAAAGAAACTCTAGCAGCAACATACCTACAAGAACGTGCAACAAACAGAGCCTATATCCACAGAAGGTGGACGTACATCAATGCCCTACACAATATTCTAAATGCCCTTTGACATAAGAACATGTGTCACCATGTAAGCCCACATTTGGTAGTTATCTCCATCTAGTTTATCCTCAACAACAGACATCTTGAAACCATTTGTGTTATTGTCAGTCGTGGCGAGTGATTGCAACTACTGTAAAGACTGCCAAGAAAGAGGAAAACAAACATGACTAACACATGCTAATAGAACAACCCAAAGAGAACTGTAAGGGATGTGTTTTGCAAACATGGTTTCCAACATGCTAAGAAATAACTTTTAGAAGAGAAAGGTAGTGGTTAAGCACAAAGACTCTAGCAGCGAGATTAGGTTGCATGTTTTGCTAGAGGAAGACTTTAGATCTGAATCTATTAACCATCCAATCATATCTTTGGGATAGGATTACCGATCTTTCCATGTTCTAGCAGTTTACATCCAGCCTGGCTCACTAGAGGGGTGATGGAGTTGTCATTGGATTTGAAACCTATTTTTTCATGATTGATCTGGGACCCACTTGCAAGGAAAAATTCCATGAGGCAACTAAAAAAATGTTTGATGGATTCCTCGTCATTTTTGAGAAGACTGTTGGTGTCCTCTGTTGAAGGCAAAGCTCCTTATCCATGCCAGGCATCGAGATTACATTAACGAGGTCTTTGTTCAACCCATCCTGAACTAGCCATCCGAGAGCATCAGAGGTTATAGCAAAAGAGTAGATGGGCTAAAGGGAAACCTTGTCTTATAGATCTAGCAAGGTAAATGTAATCCATAAGATCTCCGTTTATTGAGATTTTAGCTACTGCATTTCCAAAGAGAACACGAACAAATCTGATGAATTTTCTTCCAAAGCCAACATTAGCCAAAGATTGAAGAATGAACTCCCACCCCATCCTATCGTTGGCCTTATCAAAATCAATTTTAAAGAGAATAAAGTCCTATTCCATTTGAGTAGCATGCTCAATTGGTTCCCATAAAGTGATTATATCATCTAGGATGTATCTTCCCTTGATAAAGCCATTTTTCACTTGAAGGAAAATTTTGTCCATGTGAGTGCTGATCCTTATAGCTAGGGATAATGCAAAGATCTTGTATATTGAAGTCAGACAAGAGAGGGTCTCTAATTAGATAGATCCTCCTTAGTTCCCCTTTTATGGATTAATTTAAAGACCCCAAGGTTAATGTTGGTAGGAAGAACTCCTAGTCTAACACCTTCCAACTAGACTTTGAGAAGGTAGAGAATAATGACATCTTGATAAGCTTTATAAAACTCATTGGTAATACCATATATTCCTAGAGTTTTTCCATCTTTTGGAGCCTTTATGGTTTCTCAGATTTCCCTTTTTTTCTTCCCGATCTGAGCTATATGAGCTCTGGCATTCGTTACAACCTCATTTTCAAGGGGGAGCCAAAAAAGACATTAGAATAGTAGGCATGAGCCAATTCTAGATTTCCTTGAAGCTTTTGTCCTAGATGGACTATTGAGAAAAGGTACAAAGTCTCTAGCTTTTTTCTTTTTAAGCAAACTGAACATATTATCGTTAGGCTTATCAACCTTTCCAACCCAAAAGTCTCTAGTGCAAGCTAGGGCATTGTTAGAAACAAGGAGCTCTTCCTGCCTAAGGGAATCATTGAGGTCTATATGCTCTTGGGGAGGGGGGACATTTTACTCTCTAGAATAGAGATTTTGTCCCTAATCATCATTCTTCTACAAGGTATGATTTCCCTAGCCTTTTTCCTAAAATTAGTGAAAAGTCTTTGGTTTTTCCTAACTACTGAATCCCAATCCTTAAAGGTGGAAGTATATTTCTAAAAAAAGTCTCTTTTAGAACTTCTTAATCCTATTTTTGACTGACTGCAACTTAAGAAGAGACTAGTCTAGGTGAGGCCATCCCGCTTTATGTTCACAATTAGACTGATCCAAAGTAGGAATGATAGGCAAGTGGTCAGATAGAAGAAATAATTTTTGTTTTGTAGCTAATGGACCAATGAAGCTGCATTAGATCGATAGACATATAAAAAATGTCCAATGTAGTTGCTCTGTAACACACACCTAGCTATTTGTTATTCCAAGAGATTCCTGTGGCTTTTGTGTCTACCAAATTAAGATTCTCCACCATAATGTTCCCTTGGATTTTTCCTTTTCTAGATATTATATGTCCTTGACTCTTGTGTCTATCCTATAGAGATTCTACATTATTGAAGTCACCAGCAGCACAACAGGGTTAGTAAAAAAACTTAGTTCTTTCTAGATATTGGCTCTGTCAGAAATGGAATTGGAGGCATAAAGACTGTCAACTGCATAACTGAAAGGTTCAGAGAGCTCTATCCCAAACCAAATTCCTCTTCGAGAGTGAAGGATTTGATTGACACCTCCAAAATATTTTGCATGGATTCCAATGGCAGCTCCTTCTCTGCCTTATTGATGATTTATGGTAAACCAACTAAACTAAGTTCCCAATCTTCTAGGATTGAATTACAGAATGTTACCTGCACTTTTAAGTTCCTCAAGACATATAAGATCAGCATTCAAAGAAATTTCAAGCATCCAGTCCTTAATACCAGCAAAAATAGAGGGATATGTTATCCCTTTGCAATTGTAGCTTAGTATGTTTAGTTTAGGAACCTTCATTTCTTACTGGATTTAGCTGGTTTGAAAAGATCAACATAGGCTCTGTTAGGATCATAGTTTTTCTCTTTCTTCCTCTTGGATTTACCTTTGCCTTGGGTGGGTAGGGTTACTTCTTCAGCTGTTGTCATATTGGTGTCCTCAAAAGGGCCATAAGAGTTGGCAAGCTTGTTGTTCTCCTTGTTGTCATTCAATTTCAACTCTCTTTCAAAAATTTACTGAGTATTTTCCACTTGCATCCGTGGAATTTGGGTATTAGGGATGGCCTCTTCTTCACTTTCAGAAGAAGAGTCTTGAGAGGATGTACCCCTTGTCAGGTGTCTAGGCTTAGGGGTAGTTCTTGATCCATTGAGGCATTTAGATCCTGGTTATGAGGGGGACTTTGGTTGTCCTTTTCATTTTCTACCTGATCTTCATCATCCTATGGGGAAGGGGCTCTCTGTTTGGAAATTTCCTTTTTATCAATAGGGACAAAGACATCTTCCAATAGGGCATGCAAAGCTTGTCCTTTAGGAAGATTGTTTCTTGTGTTCTTGGGGGTTCTATAGGATTCTTTTTGAACTTTTTGGAAAGGCTTCTCTGCTTCATTAGGATTTGCTTTCTCAGGTTCCTTTGGGCTTGATCTATGGCATTTCTTTATCAGATGACTGTGTTTCATACCTTGGAAGCAAGCATTAGGAAGGTTGACCCTCTAGATATGGAACCATTTTCCTGTGGAGTCTTTAAGAGGAATTTCAAATCTAAGCTCTTGCTTGGTATTTACTTCACTACGAAGTTGGGGATCCCATTTAGGCTTGATTCCCCCTCTGGCTTTCAGGCCCAAGACTTTGCCAATTTTTGGCCCAAGACTTTAATGTTCCCAATATTCAACTCTTTCAAACAAGGGGAAAAACAACAGACAGATCAAGAAATTCTATCTAAATGGGAACCTTGGTGGGCCTTTCCCCTTTAGGGTTGAATCCCTCATACCACTTGAAGAAAAACAAAGGAGTATTCTTAATGATCCGTTGTCCTTGTCCTTTCACTTGGAGGGCTCATCAACACTATCAAAGAAGAAAAAATAATAGTTACTGGGAAAGTACTACACATGGTTGGGTTTTATATTTTTGAATCCCCACTACTGGTTGATCCATTGTCTGTGTCCTTTGACTTGGAGGGCTCACCAACACTATCAAAGAAGAAAAAATAATAGTTATCGAGCACTACACATGGTTGGGTTTTATATTTTTGAATCCCCACTACTAGTTGATCCATTGTTTGAGAGTTTCTTCTGAGGGTCTGATGCCATGAAAAATCCCTATCACTACTCTTTCTTGGACTTGGGAGTACCAGTTTTGAAGCTCTTTATCCTCAATGATAAGGGTACCATCACTGTTAGCCATGTTATCAGAATGTTCATCCCAAGTTTCTTGGGTATGGGATAGGGCAAGGGAGGGCATCTATAGGAGTAGGGCTTAGGAGGGATCCTTTGCCTAGAAGGCTCAAGGGATGAGGGCTTGACTGACAGAGAATCATTTACATTAAGCAATGATGGTCTATAATCACACACACGATTATTTTCTTTGTTCTACCATACATTAGAAACATTAAAGTCCTGTGCATATTTGGGAACATTGATGGGAAGAGTTTTGGATTATCTATGATAGGGTCTTGAAACAGAGGGACTCTAGAAGTTTGCCCTGATGCCACCATTGCAAAAGAGGGCATTCTAGCTACCACATTTTGAAAGTGGGGAGGGTTCTCTGCGCCCTAAGTTGCTTCCATTATTGGCATTCGTGGGAGTGGCTATGCAGATCCTCTGTTGGTTGGTAAAACATATGTTAAAGGTCAATGAGTCAGAGCAAAGCCTTTTTTGTGTGCATGGGGCATCTGAGGGAAGGGTAAGATCCCATTTTTGAGGGCATCGTGGAGGTACATGCCTCCTCTCCCCCAAAGGGAAAAGGGGAAAGCCCACTCAAAAGCACGTCAGAAGGATAGTGGCAAGTGAACGCATAGAGTGATGGGGGTACGAAGCTTTAGGATGTGACACGATAGCTATCATGAGCGCCTTTTCACTTAGCAAATGCTTGATGAGCTCCAAATTCAGGATGTTGTGTGGTTTCTTTTAGTAGCACGCTATGCCCTATAGAGCGAGTCATAATCAAGCTAAATTTTAATATGAAAAGGCCAAAATGTTGTAAAATTGATGTGTCTAGGGACATTAAACCATATGTTATCAATATGAGTCTGGACCTTTAACTTTGCGGAGCTTGTGGATGTCTCTCTTCCTCTCATACAAATACACACATGTCAATTATCTGATTTTTTTGTCTTCTACTCTCTCTCTCTCTCTCTCTCTCTCTCTCTCTCTCTCTCTCTAAAAGCATGCTATCTCAAGACCTCACCTTGTTTCATGGAGGAAGAACACGTATTGGTTGGCTCTAAAAATTCTTACATGCTTAGTGAATATCCTTGCAATCATTGCTACAATTTGAAGAGGGGGATTGAAAAGATAAAACTTCTTTGGCCTTTGAAATTAAGATCCCATGAATTTCCAACAAGAGTTTTTTACTTTCAACCCATAAAATTATATTACAAACCCGGATATGTGAGCACTAGAACCAACATTTTTCTCCAAAACTCACACTTGTGAGTGGCTATATTGTATTTACCAAAATAAATATATAGAGCAACCTCAAGCTCACGTCAAGCCTTGAGGGATTTCAACTTACAATGATAAGATACTAGGCATCACTGATAGGCAAATACCTACCCATATTTTGGTATGTCTAACCCACCACTACGGCACTGATGGCCCCATAACACTCACCCGAGCCCTTCCTTTTACCAATCGTGCCAATCAAATTCCTATTGTCTTGATCGATCTTTGAGAAGCTAGCAGTTAATAGAGCATTCTCAAACAACCAACACTTCCTGGACTTCCAAATTTGCTTAAAGTAGCTAAATCTAACGATTTGTGTACACACTAGAAGAACTTGGCTTTGCATCACCATCCCTCCAAGGAATAGGTTGTTCTTATAGAACCGTATTTTCTAGGTCTTTTGAACCCATTTGCAAATTTTCCTTGCTAAGGCACTTATAGCCGGGCACTCCTTGAATAGGTGAGGGAGGTCCTCTCAAGCCACTTTGTAGCCCGAACATCTATCGAAGCCAATCCCTTTGGTATGAATCTTTAGTCTTGTTGGAAACACCCTCCATAATACCTTCCATATAAAGAACTTCATTGCCATTGGCAATTGTAGGTTCCATATGTTATTCTCTATATTGCCACCCATCTTGCCTTAGGCCATTCTTTTCCCCATTGCTTCTTAAGAGGGAATAACCACTCAATCAAGATCATAAGAGTGAGGTAGACATCCTTGGTTTATGGTTTAACAAAGTGTCTCCTCTAGGGCCATTGCCAAGCTTTCCATTTGAACCTAGAATCACAGACCGGCATACAATAGTTGTCCAGCCCTTCTAGAACTCTGATGACCACCAATCATTTTAACCAACTAAGATTGAATTGGGAAGCTAGTTGGTCTATTTATTTCCATCTCTTGTCATTGCTATCCTAGAAATGGGCCAGATGTCTGTAACCTTTTATTGTTTATCTTGTGCAAGTCTTGTGGATAACACGTTTTGAGTTACAATAAGCAATGAAATGTTTGTCTCTTAGCATTTTTTTGGGGTCATCAAGAGTGACCTGACCAAGAAGCAAAGGAAGGTTTGCCTTAAGACTTTGTTGTTGAAACTTGAGATCATCAAGAGTGACCTCTCCTTCTCTTTGGCTTTCTTAAAGAGCAAGACATTAGTGAAGTATATTCTCTTTTGCCAACAAAAAACAGGAACACATGTTTTTGTGTTTTTCGTGTTTTTCGTGAATGCAAAATTTATATTGGATGATAAAGGATGGGATTTTTTACTAGGATATTAACCCATTGTTACTCAAGATGTTTTGGAAAATTCACACGAGAGAAATCATGCGATATTTATTATACATCTATTCATTTTTTTAACGTTATTAGATATTCAAGTGTATCTCTTTGTGTGTCTTTAAATTCTTTAGTTATTTTCATCTTTTATATTTTATTAGTAAGATTAGAGTATAAATTACAGTGTTTTTTATTCACATAGTACAATAATAATATATGCTAGCCTTAGTGTTTGACAATAAGTGTTTTTGGACTACATAAGGAGTCCTTAATGAAGGGTGGATTTTTGGGTGCAAATATAGATCATTGAAAAAAGCTTGTCTATTAATGTTATTAATGTTACATGACAAGCTAATAATAATTTTAAATTGTCTTTTATAGGGTTTTGTGAGAGGGTGTCGACATTTGTGTACCTCTATCTTTAAATGTCTTTCAAGAGGGACATTGAGTTTTGTATCAAACATTATTTTTTATGTCTTTGGAATATACTGTAATGTAATGTAAAGTGACATTACATGTTTAAAAATAATATTGTCACTTCCTATTTTTCTCAAAGAAGATTTTTATTAGGAATTTCTTGTCAATAGCCTTTTGTAAGCCATAGTGAATTTTCACCTTGTTTTTTCGGTACTCACCAATAAGTGCTTAAGACTTCGTCAAATTTCCAAAAATATGTCTTCGCTCACATTTTTTTAATTTACCAAGTGTCTTTTCCTATAAATAGTTATCCTTGCATACATTACATAGTTTAATATTTGAGTACATTAACTAGTTTAATATCTAAGTACATTTAGTTTTGACTAGTTTTGAAGGCTAGGTTCGTTAATCACTAGTTAAAATTGGGCATATAACAAACATTTATGAAATCACTAGTTAAAATGGGACATAAAAGAAACGTGATAAAGTAAAGGGTGATGTGACTCTTCTGTGTCTAATCTCACACATGCAAACATGAAAGAGGAGGGGATAACTTTTGCAATTCTAACTACACCTCTTTGGTGGTGGTGGAGGCAGGAGGGGGCAGCTCAAAACCAATCATCCCTCCTCAAAGAGGTGCAATTGGATTAACAGAAGTAACCACTACCACCATCACCCACCCACCCTCGACATTAAGTGACGCAGGATGGGACGTGAGGCGGGTAAGGGAATCGACGACGAGGGAAGTTTGGCGGGCATCTCGAGGAGGATACATCCATCCAAAAAATGAGGGCACTATTTGGGAGCCGGGATTGAAACCCATGACCTCGTATCTCAATGGCTTTTGAGGCTTGAGCTAACCACGTCGTCCATCCATGTGTATATGAAAGGAATGCCGTTTTATCTAATGTTATAAAAGTAAAACCTATATTGTCTTAGAACTAAACCCGGACGTGAGCCCTTGATCGGGTTTAGTTTTAACAAGACGTCCACGATGCAGATCGCCTCGACGGCTGCACGTGGACTTCTCATCCATGTATGTCTCCTCCTCCTCCTCCTCCTCCTCCTCCCCCCCCCCCCCTCTCTTAAATGACATGTGTTATATAGTCCTAAGGACACAACCCCCTCCCTTTTTTTCCTGGACCAAGCCCGAAAGGACACCTTCTTTTGTTACCAAACTCACTAACTCACTAGAGTTTGGGAGGGCTCTAAGTCAACTTGTCTAGAATGTAATCCAGATATAAGGTTTGCGATCACTTTCCTTACAAGAAAGTAAGGACATGTTAGGAATCCTAGTTGAAAAGAGAATGCCTACCTAAAGGAAAGGTATTTCATGAAAGCTACTCACTCTAGACCCACTCTTGCGATGCTTAGTATCAAAGCAACTAGTCAAGGGCTTTGAAAGTGTGTTGGCAACCCCAATTGTCAAGACAGCCTGGTTTTGAACTTCAAATCATGTGGGGTGCTAAAGTTGTAGGTGTGGGCATGTCTCTCTCAAGCATTTCCCTAGTATAGGCAAGAGTCATGATCAATATTTCCAAGTGGAGCATTATAAGAGTGCAAGGAAAGATTTAAGCTCCCTAAAAAGAAGTGAATTCAAAGTGCAATTCACTACAATTATAAGGGGGGCAAATCTAGACACGATCACAAAGGCTTGGACTACATGCCCCCGTGCTTTAAAAACATGCTCACATTATTAAGGATTAGCATAATCAAAAGGTGTGGAAGGAGAATGGTGTATTTTGACATCTCAATAGTCAACTTTACCCAAGGACTTCACAAAGCACTTGCACGTATGTGCTTTTCATGATCCTTCTCTAATTGACACACCTACTCCATACTCTAAATTGCTCTTGATGCTAGATGCTCCACATAGGAGAGTTATTTCAATAGTATTTTAGTGAGCTAGGAATCATGCCCATCAACACATGCTTTTGAAATATCTAGCATAAAGCTATCAACAACCACAAAACAATGTGGGGCTCCCCCAATGTACATTTACTAGTACAAAAGGAGCACACGACATTATGTCATAGAAATAATACAATTATAGAAACCTTATCTCCAAATGAGCAATTTGCTTTTAAATTTCTTTGAAAGGCACAACTCTATTTGTCATCAACAACTCAAGCAAGTGGGCAATGTGGGCTCATTCATCTTCTTTAAAAAAGGAAAGTTGTCTTTTTCCTAGAAGTTATCACCAAAAGTTGGATCTTGAAAGCTTGTGCCTAAGGTACGCATAATGAATGCAATGCGTGAGCTCTTAAGTGGCATGAAAATATGAAAATGAGAGGTCTTTATTAGTAGGTCATGCCAATTTTGGGAAGAAGGTGAATTAAGGGGAATCTGGGAAGATGCTCCCAAAGCATATGAAACCACCTTCACATTCTTGGACAATATTGTTAGTGTTAGGCTATTGCTTATGGATTAAAACAACAATCGACCATGACCAAAAGGGATTTTTTATTCTATGGCCAAAGTCAGGACTACACATTGCTTTTATTGATTCACGGACTGCCATCCAAACTGCTACCTTATGTTATTTTTTGTATGCTTCCACTTTTTGTAAAGAGTCCCTGTTAGGCTGCATTGCGGAGATACTATCAAAGAATGCATTAGATAAATGTAATTTTGTCCTCTTTTTAATATAAAATCTCTCTCGACCTTTATGGCAAAAAACGGGATTTTTTTTAATAGGGATGTCGATGTGTGGAGGGAAAAACCACGTGAGGTCAACCATCAACACCTTCCAAAAGGAACTTCCGTAAGGTCTCAAAGTGAAGGGAGAGTGCACCATGCGAAGCACTTTTGTGGTTTGGGTTGTAATGTACAAGCCTAAGACTCGAGACGTTAATGTACAAGACTAAGACTCGAGTCACAATGAATTAGTACACCTAAAACTCAATGTCAAAAATTATTCTTGAGATCCTACTTTGAAGGACCCGAGGCTACAAGAGCCAAGAGTGCCTCAAAGATAATGACAAAAGAGCTAGATGGAAGTTGATATATGATCATGCTTGTATGGATTTGACAATTACCTCTTCTTGGCTCATGTAAAGCCGAGCTTCTTGCAGACTATTGTAATTTGTATAGTAGAGATCAACAAAAGAAATGCCAAGAGAAGGAAAAAGCTCTAGAAGTGCTTCAAGGCGACTGTGAGTTGCTTAACTTGTTTGCCTATAGTCTTGAAGGCTAACATGACAATGATGAGGAGAGAGAGAGAGAGAGAGAGAGATCCTTTTTCCTCCAAAATAGTTAAGAGTGTCAACTATATTGAACAACTTTTGTGTAATTTTCTTCTTTTCAGTCCTTGCTACTCCTTCTAAAAGTCCTCTTGTGCACACACACACACACACACACACACACACACACACTGTTATGAGCACGTATAGAGCTAGAAGAGAGCAAGAGGAGGCGCTCACAATGTACAAGAACTTGGATTTGATGATAAGCTTAATATTGATTACAAGACTTAATACTTTATTAAGAGAGCTAGATACAAGACTTGCATTACATGACTTGAGTACAAGACAAGGCTTGATTGCAAGGACAAGACTTGAACATAAGAACTAGAAGAGGGATTTCCTCATAGGAGGCTCATAATTGGTGTTGGCAAGACTGAGGGGCTTGTGGCCCAAGACCCCTATTTATACTAGTGCTTGAGGAGGTTAAAACTTTCTAGGTTCTTCTTGAGGAAGTTAGAATCTTCTAGAACCTTCTGGATCCTTCTTCAACTTTCTAGAGCTTTCCAAAAACTTCTAAATTCTTTCAGAATCTTCTCGAAGCTTCTAGAAACTTCTTGATCCTTCTAGTTCTTCTAGAACCTTCTAGATCCTTCTTCAACTTTCTAGAGCTTTCTAGAAACTTCTAGATTCTTCCGGAATCTTCTCCATGCTTCTAGAAACTTCTAGAATCTCCTTGATACTTTTAGAACTTCTAAAATCTTCTAGAGCCTTCTAGATTCTTCTAGAGCCTTCTAGCGATGATGTAGGCGATGACATAGGTGATGATGCAGGCAGCGAGACTGACTCTCAAGCATCCATGACATTACCCCCTCCTCTAGCGACGAGTTCCACGAGGAGCAGTGGTGTTCCTTGAGTTGGGCTTCCATGGATGGTGTTGATGGAACTCTTGGACTTTGAGAGATGCATGCTGTAGATTGTGTGCTGGTTCCCAGCTTCGTTCACTAACATCACAGCCTTTCCAATGCACCAAGTAATGTAACCTGCCACCCGAAACGAGAGAATCTAGGACTTTCTCGACCTCATATTCTTCATGTCCTTGAATCTCAACCGGAGGAGGTGGTTGTAGGGCTCTTCCTGGGATCTTAGATGCGTGACAAGGTTCTAGACTGAGACATGAAAGACCGGATGGATTTTCATGGATAAGGGCAATCGGAGTCGATAGGTGACTGGATTGACTTGACGGATAATTTTAAACGGGCCAAGCCTTGGATAATCAAGTTTTTGACAGGGGCGAGATGAACGCAGATCACGTCGGAGGAGCTACACTTTATCCCCTTCTTTGTATTTTGGATGCTGCATGCGATAGAGATCTGCACTTTCCTTATACTTGGATTGAGCTTCTTTGATATGAATTGTAACTTCTTTGTGAATTGCAGATAATTGTTGTGTAAGATAAATAGCAGCTGGATTCTTGACTTGATAGTGTCTGTGGATATCCTGTTTGGGATGTTGACCATAATTAGCAAAGAATGGAGTGTGATGGGTGGAGGCATGAAAAATGTTAATATAGGAGAATTCTGCTAGCGGTAGGAGCTCGACCCAATTATCCTGGTGATAATTGATAGTACAGCGGAGATACTGTTCCAAAACTTGATTTACTCTCTCTATTTGTCCATCACTTTGTGGGTGATTGGCTGAGGAGAGGTTGATTTGTACTCCGAGTAGCTTGAATAAGCTTTTCCAAAAGCTAGAGATGAATTGTGGGCCTCGATCAGAAACTATGTCATCCGATAATCCGTGATAACGATAGATATGCTGTAGAAAGAGTTTGGCCGTACCTTCATTGGTGATGGTTTTAGTGGTTGGAATGAAGTGTGCCATTTTTGTAAACCGATCCACGACTACTAAAATGGAGTCAAATCCTTGTGACAAGGGTAGCTCTACAATGAAATCCATGGAGATGGATGACCATGGTTTGGTTGGAATGGGCAAGGGATGGAGTAACCCATGAGGACGATGATGAGGGGCCTTTGATCTATTGCAAGTGTCACAAGTGCCTACAGACTCCTTGACAAGCTTCCACATTTGAGGCCACCAAAAGTCATGGGAGAGAAGCTCAATTGTCTTATTAACCCCAAAATGCCCTGCTGATGGAAGATCATGCCGTTGCTGAAGGACCTCCAAGCGTGTTGGTCCTGGCGGAATATAGAGAAGACCCTTATAGTAAATTAGTCCATCAATTTCTTGAAAGTCCTCATTAATCTCTTGTCCTTGTAGTTGTTGTCTAACATTCTGAGCAAGTGGGTCTTTGGCAATTTGTGTCTTCACCTTAGAAAGAAAGGTAGAATCTTCAGGAGCTTGGCTCATGGTGGCATTTATCTTAAGATGATCAGGTTTCAAAATCACCGACTCTTGTTGATCAAATGTTGCGTCGCCTTCCCTAGGTGCAAGGTAGGATCTTCTTGATAAGGCATTTGGCTTAGCTTGTTGACGGCCAGGTCTATAAGAGATAAGAAAATCAAACCTTGATAGAATACCACTCCACCTAGCTTGGTGACGATTCAAGACGTGGGATGTCATGAAGTATTCCAAATTCTTGTGATATGTATAGACAGTGATCTTATGAGGAGCTCCTTCAAGTAGGTGACGTCAAGTGTCGAAGGAGTCGATGATTGCTGAGAGCTCTTTGTCATGGATTTCATAATTGATTTCTACAGCTGAGAACTTGCGGAAATAAAAATCCATTGGATGTACTCGATCATCCTCTCCTACTTGGGATAGAATAGCGCTAAGGGAAAAATCTGAAGCGTCTGTTTCTAGGATGAAAGGATTTGTAGGATCTACATGAATTAGAATGGGTGCGGTCGTGAAAGCTTGCTTGAGAGTCTAAAATGCTTTCGCGGCCTCTGAGTCCTAGACAAACTTATTATGGCTCGTCAACCTTGTGAGTGCTGTAACCACCTTGGAGAATCCCTATATAAAGATAGGATAAAAATTTGCAAATCCGAGGAAACATTGAACATCTCTTACGGAGGTGGGTGTCTCCCAATCAAGGATGGTTTGAACCTTCTTTGGATCCATGGAGATTCCCTTTTCAAAAATTACATAACCAAGAAATTCCACCTTAGATTGATGAAAAGAGCACTTCTCCAACTTTGCATATAACCCTGATGCACGAAGCTTTTCAAGCACTAATCGTACATGGTGCTCATGCTCTTCTTGATCCTTGGAAAATATCAAGATATCATCTAAATATATTACCGCAAAATAATCCAAATACTCCCAAAAGATATCGTTCATTAAATGTTGAAAAATAGCTGGGGCATTTGTGAGACCAAATGGCATGATTGTATATTCAAAGTGGCCATACCTTGTCCGAAAGGCTGTCTTCCATTCATTACCTTCTTTGATTTTGACTAGGTTGTAAGCACCACGAAGATCTATTTTTGGAAATATTCTTGCCTTGCCAAGGCTCTCAAGAAGCTCTGGGATCAAGGGAAGGGGATAGCGATTCTTGACAGTGATCTTGTTTAGGCCCCTAAAATCCACGCACATCCGGAGAGTTCCGTCCTTCTTTTTTACAAAGAGTATTGGAGCTCCTACTGGGGACTTTGAATGCCATATGAACTTCTTAGCAAGATTCTCATGAATATTTCCATAATTCTACCAATTCATCTTGAGATAGCTTGTATATTGGGCCAAAAGGGGGTTGGGTTCCCTCCTGAAGCTCTATAGCACAATGATAGGGTCGATGCTCTGGTAAGAGGTCTACATTCTTCTTCTCAAAAACATCATTGTAATCTTGATGTTGACGTGGAAATGCCTCCATGATTTTTTTTGTCGATGTGTCGGTTGGTGTTGCAAATATCAGGAAAGGTTGATACTTTTTGGCTGCACGCATGAAGACCTTGGCTCCAAGATATATAGGCCTATTATGACTTCCCTTCTTCTTTTGGACTTTTCGTGGTTCAATTCTCCGAGCCCTCCAATCGATGCAGGATTTCAAGCCACGGTAGCCCAATAACAATTGGACTGCTTGGGCTTTGTATAATATTGAACGCTATTCTTGAAACATGCTCCTGCAATGTTAATTCTATGGGGCGAGTTTCATACCTGACATCCCCTAAAGCGAGGGGACGACCATCAATGACTTCTACAGTTGTTGGATTAGACTTCTCCACAAGTGGTATGCCTTGTTCTTTTGCAAATTCTTTGTCCATGAAGCACGTCGTTGCACCTGAATCTAGTAATGCTTCACAATCCATGTGCCTACCCAGCATATGGATCTTGACTGGTAGCATAAAACTTGAAGTGGAATCAGCGGGAAGAAAGAGACCTTTTTTTGCTTGTCTTTTGTCCAACCGGTCAGTCTCTATTGGGGTTGGACGTCCATGTTTTCCGCACACATTGAGGCCATTGCACCATCAACCTTCATCCTTCTCTTCCTTGGACACTGTTGAACTATGTGCCCCTGCTCTCCACAATACATACATAAGCCATTAGTGCGTCTCCTTTGCTTCTCTTGGGCTGAGAGAGGTTGAAACCGTGATGAATCAATTTGCATGGGCTCAATGCTTGATTCATGGCCCTGTTGAGGTGTGTAGCCATTATGTGTCACTTCTGTTTGGGGTCGCAATAGTGCCCCAAGTCGCCTCCCTTGTCTCCTCTCAAATAGTCCATTATCACATTCTATTGCTTGAGAGATGAACTCGCTTAGTGTGTGAACCTTTGGCATAGTCAATAAAAGATCTTTTACGTCGTCCTTTAATCCCCACCGAAATTGGCTAATGAAATATTCCTCATGCCAAGTCAGATTACAAGTGAGCTGTTGAAATTCGGATGCATAGACGAATGCAGGTCTTGATCCTTGGCGGAGATTTCTAAGTTTGGTTTCAGCAACCCTTGCTCTATCAGTATCCCCAAAGGTTGCAGAGAACTCCCGCACAAAAGCTTCAAAGTCATGAAGAAGAGGAGATTCTTTTTCAAGTAAGGGAGCAAACCAAGAGAGAGCCGTACCCAAGAGGAGGGTCCCAATAAGGCCTACTTGAGAGGCATCATCTGGATAACTCTCTCGTTGCATTCTAATGAAGAGACGCACTTGTTGGAGAAAACCTCTAAACTTTGATCTTGCACGGTTCGGAGAGCACCTGTGTATGTAACGCAAGCTTGCTCTTTTTTGCATACACTAGCCACTGTAACCAATTAAAAATAGATTTGGTTACAGTGGAAGGGCTTTCAACCTACGCCAGGATCGGCACCTGAGATCATTTTACATGCCGCACCTCATTAAGATCATATTAGCATACTCTCCTAAAAGAAAAGGAGCAAATCCCATTAAGAGATATTCCGTATTTCCCATCAAAATTTTCAGGCATGCTGACCTTCAGCTCCTTCTTATGTTGTTGAGAATAGCTGGATCTTGCAGCTTGTGCTTGATGTGTGCTTGTTTCTTGAAGCTCTTGAATTTGACGTTGAAGATTTTGCAACGCCGGTCCCAAGATTAGGGGTTGCCCTGCTTGAAGTTGAGTGTTACTCTCGAGAAGTTCTTGTAACTGAGCTTGGATGCTTTGCAATGCGTTGATCCTTCCATCATTGGCTCCATGCTGGCTTGAGAAGATTAAGAGATGGTAGTCTTGCCAAACTGTTATGAGCACGTATAGAGCTAGAATAGAGCAAGAGGAGGCGCTCACACTGTACAAGAACTTGGATTTGATGATTACAAGACTTAATACTTTATTAAGAGAGCTAGATACAAGACTTGGATTACATGACTTGAGTACAAGACAAGGCTTGATTACAAGGACAACACTTGAACATAAGAGCTAGAAGAGGGATTTCCTCATAGGAGGCTGACAATTGGTGTTGGGAAGACTGAGGGGCTTGTGGCCCAAGACCCCTATTTATACTAGTGCTTGAGGAGGTTACTTGAGGAGGTTAGAACTTTCTAGGTTCTTCTTGAGGAGGTTAGAATCTTCTAGAACCTTCTGGATCCTTCTTCAACTTTCTAGAGCTTTCCAAAAACTTCTAGATTCTTTCGGAATCTTCTCCAAGCTTCTAGAAACTTCTTGATCCTTCTAGTTCTTCTAGATTCTTGTTTAACTTTTTAGAGCTTTCCAGAAACTTCTAGATTCTTTCGAAATCTTCTCCATGCTTCTAGAAACTTCTAGAATCTCCTTGATACTTTCAGAACTTCTAGAATCTTCTAGGTCCTTCTAGATTCTTCTATAGCCTTCTAGCAATGATGTAGGCGATGACATAGGCGACGATGCAGGCAGCGACTTACTCTCAAGAATCCATCACACACACACACACACACACACACACACACACACAGCTTTGCAACAACAAACGAGTAAGAATCTTGATGATCATGGTGTTCCAAAAGACGCTTGGAGTGGTTGTAAGCTATCATATGATCATTTACAAGTTTTTGGTTGTGAGGATTTTGTGCACTTACGGAAAGGGCTTCAAAAGAAGCTAGAACCAAAGTCTACAAAGTGCATTTTCATTGGCTATGGTGAAAAGGTTAGATGGATTATCGCTCGTGGGATCCAGTAAATTATTTGTAGTAGTGATGTGATATTCAATGAGAAGAAAATACACAGAGCTCCTCCCAGAGAGGTTGAGGTGAGGAGCGTTATGTTTTAGGATGTTATGCAACCTATTCATGAACAAAGACAATAAGTTGTCCATATTCCACAATGTGAGCAAAGTGTGCATAGTGATGCTTAGATCATGCAAAGAGTCACAAAACCTAATGTTTCATGCAAAAACAAAGCACATTGAGATGAGATGTGTCACTTCATTCAGAGGTGCTTGAGGACACACACATAGAGCTTGTGAAGAGTTACACAAATGATAACCCTATTGATCTACTAACCAACGGTCTACCCTCCGAGAATTTTGCACATTGTAGAGATCCAGACTCTGCATACCTTGTACATATGTCGATAGTGTGCATAAAGGCACATTGGCCTTCAAATGGGACATTTTTGGGGTTAAAGGGCCAATGTGACCAAACCGAGGGACATCAAGTGTCAAGCCACCCACAAACTCACTCATACTATTCTTTGGTTCTTATCTCATTACATTGTGACATAGAACAAGAACCTACATATCTTGTTGTTGTAAAAGTTCCACCCCCACACTATGTGTCCTCTCTTCCTCTCCCTCTCACTCTTTGTGCAACACGATATCCTCCTTCATGGAGATGGCTACTGTAGACAAGGCATTAGGAAAAATATGAACCCTCTAGGGGCCCTTTGGGGTTAAGGTTAATTAGAGGCCAGCCAATAGGAAGAGGGTGGTGGACACACTCTATACCCTCAAAAAAGTAGGGGGACAAGGTAGCCTTACACCTCTTAATGGCCTCTTACCTAGTGAGAAGGTAAGGGAGGTGGCTAGGGGAAAGGGAGGGGGGGGGGGGGGGGGGGGACCACTTTGACCTTTTTTCCCTCACTTTTTGGCCCGGATTTAAAAATACATTAAAAATTTCAAAATTTCAAAAAATTTCAAATTTCAAGTTTTCCCTCCTTAAAAGGTCCCCTAACCTATTTCATGGTCAAAAAAGTATTTTTGACCTCCAAAAGTAAAAAACGTGCACTAAAAAATTCCAAAAAATTAAAATTTTTCAAAAAATTTCAAAACATCATTTTCCACCCTCCAAAGTCTTTCCAAACCTATTCTATAGTTAAAAGTGATTTTCTCTCCCTACAAACCCTTTTCCAAGCTCTCCATGGCTGCAACAACCACATGCACCCCCTATAGTCCAACATCATCTCTCTACTAGCTTTCTCCCATCTCCATTGTAGCACCAAGCAAGCTTCTTCCCCATCTCTTCCCCTTGCCCACCACATAGTTCCACACCAAGCTAACTCCTCTCCCTTCTCTCACCTCCATTACAGCATGAAACAAGATTCTCCTCCTTCTACTTTCATTCACTCGCACTACATGGAAACCTCTACTCCCGAAGGTGGTCACATGACTTGCATACCACAAGAATAGGAGGTGTGAATAGTGCATGGGCATTGCAAGGATTCATCTCCAACATAAAGATAGAATGGTGAGAAAACTACCCTTGTAGCTTACATTCAGAGCTTAAGATCATTTCCATCTTTAAGTTTATCATGCTGGAGGGAATTAACCTCTTTATGGCTTTCAATGTTTAGGCTTCACACCTCATAACATTGGGTGGTGCTATTTTGTTGATGGCTTTGGTGCGCCATCTATAGTTTTGTAGCATGTGATTGAGTCTCACAATGTAAGTAAGTTGTGTTATCTATGGAGAGTCATCAAAGATTTTTCTTATAATTTATTCTTTGTATAGTTGTCATTAGATTATTAGAATGATATCATTTTGTACTTTATAACTTTGTGCTCACATAATCTGTTGTTTACTTATAGAGTCAACTTGTTTTGAGAGGACATGAGCAAGCAACCATGTGCAGAGATGGAAATCACCCTATTTTTGTTCCGTGAGGAACCTTTCACTACCGTGTTAAAAGATTTTGATAAGAATAGTAGGATTTTTGTAGAATCTTGAACCAATAGGTATTCTCTAGGAGCTCTTAGAAAAGCCATCCCTATAGTACTACTATCTTCCCTAGTGTCATAGACACACAAATACTCGTGTATATGAATCTCTAGATGAGAAAGACAAATACTAGTAAGAGAAGCCTAATAGCAACAACATTGTCTCCATTTGTAATTATTTTTATGAGGCTGGATTCCTCTATAAATGCAATATAAATATTTCTTTTTGTTAAATGGTGTCGCACTGAGTGAGAGTATTTTATTTAGATTACTGGAGTTTCATACAGATTTGAGAAATATTGTTGATTTTTTTGGATATTCTGATTTGTCTGTAAGATGTTTGAAGTTTCAAGTCTTAATCATTCCACCATGAAGAAATTCATGAAATATTTTGATTTCAGTTTAATCACTAATGGTTATTCTTATTAAGTGGATCATAACCTTTGTCAAGATGTCCTCATTTGGGGATGTTGAATATATATCAATAGCAACATTTCAAAAGTTGAGAAAGCTAAATTCTTGCTTTCCAAAATGTTATTGTTTCCATACTATTCCTATGCCAAGCTTCTTGACAACTTGAGATGGAGGTGTAGATATATAGGGGTGAATTATTATTGATTCTTGTTTCATCATATATATTATAAAGCCTTTGAGTTTCCACCTTTTTGAGTAGTGTTGACAAGTTTTTGGTATCAAACCTTCTTAAATATCCCTATTCATTCGCTATTGCTATTTATTTGGTATTGTTAAAGATCATACCAATAGCTATCACCTTGTGAACTTAATTGTTGAATTGCGGATTTGATTTTTACTATGTAGCTCATTTGGATAGAGAAAGTGTAAACATAAATTATAGATACATGCATTGTTAACATAGAAGATATGTATCACTCGAACCTATATAACTGCTAATCAAGAAACCTTTGGTCGGATACTATAACAATAGGGGTCACATGTGGTTTTAAATACCAAAGAAATGGCTTAACCAAAACATTTCCAAGAACACGAGGTGAACAGAAGGAAGTAAAAATTGGCTCCTTGTTTGGTTGATTTCTAGTGCTAAATGTTCTGAGTGCACAAAATTTGTGAGGCCTTTGACCTTGCGAGTTCACTAAAGTATATGTAACATAGCACATGTGTTCAACAGAAGGGAATTTATATTCTTGTAAAGTTACAGAAACATGTGTAGGTAAGGCCTATAAGGGCTACTTTCAATCCATTGTGGTGAACGGACATGATATAGGAAAATTTGACATAGTGAATACTCCGGACATCAAACACTACAACTCTATCTCATGGCCATACATTAAAACAAAGCCCCTATTTGTCATTTTGAAGCCCCAGAGACCCTCAACAAGAGGGACCACAACGGCGCGTAGAATGCCCATCCAGGCACAAATAGGGACCAAGATATTTCCAAGAACAGGGGATGGACACAAGGAAGTAAAAAATGGTTGATAAGCATGATACAAGGTTTAGGTATTTGCCATTTGGGGGGGGGAGGGGTTGCTATGAACACATTAAACTGCCCAGTTCTATCTCATGGCCATGCATTAAAAAAAGCTTTTACTTGTCATTTTAGGGGCCCAGGGACCCTCAACAAGAGGGGCCACAAGGGCGCGCAAACTGGCCATCCAAAATTTTTATACAGGACTTTTAGGCTGTTTTCAAGAGCTTCTAGTGTTCAATTGGCTCTGAATCTGTCTGGGCTTGTCTCACATAAATTTGTTCATCTCGTCGCGCTCTTCGACTATCGTGTGATGCAAAAAAATCATATCCTACTCGGATTTTCCAAAAATCAACGTGCAAGTTGGCAATTTCTTTAAAAATGATGTAAAACGGACATTTCTTACTTTTTCCTTAATCTACGGGCTCGAACGGGCATTAAAACCATGGAATCTGAAAATACTCAGAGAACCAATGTTTTTTATTGTGTTAAGGACTGCATTTCCTACATACAAAACTTTCTCAAAATCTCACCCTAACACCTTCAAAAGTGGCTTCCAAGGAGTGCCCTCGATCAAAAATTGAAACTGAAGGAAAACAATGAGAATGAACTCCTAGACTGTGTACAAACTTTAAAATAACCAAAATTTCCTTTAAAAAAAAGTTATTGCTAAAAATTTGAAAATAGACCACCCTTAGACTTCCCACAATGATAGAAATCAAAAGGTTCAAGGAGAGGTCTGGTGTCACAAGTGCATGGTAGGAATCTAATCGAGGCTTATTCCGTCAAGATCTCTTATACTTTATTATGTCTTCTCATGTACAATCTTACCAAACAAAAACAAACTTACACTTTAAATGACTACAAATTTTATTTAACTTATCAAACAATCTAAAATATGGTAGACCTAGAGTGCTCTTACACATCAACAAACAAAAAAGTCCAAATTTCTTCTCATTAACTTTGATAAACATACATCTGTGAACACTTTACAAGGAGTAGTGTGGTCATAGTTCTTACATCCATTCCATGACATGGTATGCTCCTGGGGTGACCTATCACATAAAAATATCTTTGGTAGGAGTGCCCTCATGTTAGGAAAGAGTGTGTTGCTGCTGATGAAAAGTTTTTGCATTGTCCTACTAGGGATCTCTTCATGTCAACATAATGATTTTTGGTGTAGTGGGAGCCACATTGCCGCTGAGGAGAGCTTTGTGCCACCGTAAAAGCTTCATGTTATGCCAGTTCCTTGAGCCGTTCTTGCAAACAACGCCACTCAACTAGCATAGCAAGAGGTCACCTTGTAACAAAAACATGTATGAATTCAACATTTGCAAACTATATAATGAAGACACTTGTTAAGTATATGTTGTACAAATTTGCAAGTATTTCTATCTAGCTGGGAATAAACAATATAAAAATATACATTAGGATGAGACTACCACCCCTAATAAGCATGGATTTGAAGCACCTACCTGCAAGATGTAACCAAGAAGACTGTTTTAGAGGAAAAGTGGTGACACTTGGCCTCTCTAACCTGCAGCCTTTCACTATTTGTGCATAAAAGCAACCTTTGTGCCAAGCACTACAAGACAAGTAGAGGCAACACCTTAGACTTCAAAGTTTATGATAAGAAGAACACAATCAAAAGTAAGAAGTTTATTGTTACCTTGCATAAAGGGGTGTTTTATTCAAATATGTGATGGTATTGGCAAGATATTGAAGAATCGTCAACATTCATCTCACCGATGCTACGACGTTCCTGGGATGACCTCTGCTCACCCTCACGTGCGGCCTTCGATGCAAACGTTGCGAACAAGCAAATATGTATGCATACGATTTGTGATGTCCTTGAGCACCATGGTAGTTGTTGCATGAGGAAGCAAAGGATGAAAAGAGAGAGGGGGGAGGGAGAGAGAGGAACATGGGAGAAGACAAGGGGGTAGTGGGGGAGAGAGAGAGAGAGTGGAGAAGGAGGAGAGAAGGGGGCAGGGAGGGAGAGGGAGGAACATGGGAGGAGAGAAGGGAACAGTGGGAGAGAGGGAGAGAGGGGAGGAGGAGGAGAGAAGGGGCAGGGAGGGAGAGGAGAGGGAGAAAGGAGGGAGGAGGAAGAGAGAAGAAAGGTTTTTTTTTTTGGGGGGAGTTTTTTTTTGAAAAATTGGACTTTTAGTGCTTGTAAGTTTAAAAAAATGTCAAAAAATACTTTTTTGATATGGATATATGTTGGGGGGGAGTTTTAAGTCAAAAATAAGTAAAAATAACTTTTTTTTTAAAAAGTCAAATTTTGGCTCTTAGTGATCCACGTTTTTGATGATGTGGCCACACCTCTTTACTCCCTTCACTTTCAAAAAGCTAGAGAGAGAAGGTGACCTCTTAGGTCCACATCCTACATGTGTCTAAAAAAAAAGGCTAGAAAAGCCTACTCAAAACTAGCTTCTTGAATGCCCTTGTCCCCTTAACCCTACACACCATTAGCCTTAATCCCTAAAAATTAGGATTCCTTACAAGGCCCATGCAAGGTTCATATTTCTCCTAATGGCTTTTTTCCATACATGTGATAAGATAAGGGTTAAGGCGGATAGGTGCTATTGGCATTCATGGCAATGAGCATAATGGACTTAATTACTAACAAGATGTAGACTCAATGTGTATGGAATAGTAGATAATGATGCATTAGAGATTCACAAAATGAACAATCTACATGGTGCTTTTATAGCCCAAATCAAGGCTTCAAAAGGATGGAGATCATGGAACTTTTTTAATGTAGTGTTTGGAATTCATTGAATGCACTCTTCATGGGTTATGAATGTATCTCATGCATGTATGCTTCATGGAAGTGTATGGCCATTATGTCATGGAGAGAGAGGGTTCTCGCATAGGACTCCATGGCTAGGGCAATCCCAACAAACTCCCCCTTGAACCGCTCATGGATACTCTAAGTTGATTCATCTAGGGTTTGGGATGGCACACTCATACATCATAGGTAGTTCAATTTGATTCATCACTCTATGGTTCACAAAGGTGGCCATTTGATCGTGCGTTCAATTCTAGAGTACATGGTAATCTTAATCATAAAAGTGGTGAAGATTATGTTGCTCCATTTGTCATGGTGGTCTTCTTCCTCCTTGACTCCCATTCATGTTCTTCATCTTCATCAGCTTCTTGTCCTTTGTAAAATCGCATTTTCATCATCTACTTCATTTATGTCTTTGTATAATTCATAGATCATATAGATCATATCTTCTCCATAAAATGGAGTGATGCTCATTTTATTGTGCATAGGATGAAAATTGCTAGAAATTGTAAAATATACAATGGGGGTCTGACCAAAATAGAGATACTATTTCTATGGTAGTGTCTTTGCCCAAATACAATATGATAAAATGAAAGAACACAAGACAAATCTCCCCCTTGAGCAACGATGAAACGTGTAAAGTGGTGGGTAATTGCCTTCTTTGGAGTCAAGCTTGAAGTACTTATAAGGGTGGCATAATTCCCCTTTCTTCAATGGGTTGACTTTGGATGAATACTATGCAGCAAAAGGAGCAAGATTTCCAAAAGTTCCTTGTTTTATTTGGGTAGCATGAGCAAGAGGCCCTTATGCTCTGAATGGCTTGAGCCTTTGGGGAAATTTGGTTTGGGGAAACTCAAGCCAAAGAGGAGTGTAATAGGTCAAAAGATGAGCCATGGGAACCCTTGCTTCAATGAGGTGATTTGAAATAAAAGATATTATCAATTGAGCCCAAAAAGAAAAACAAAATGTTTGTAGGTCGGCATTTTGATGAGATGGAGCAGAGAAGAGGACCAAGGAGAAATGTCTTGGTAGGACGAGGGTGAGGTTTGAGTATGCTTGTTGCAATGGATAGCAATGATAATGAGGTTTTGACCTTCAATCACGGTTGAAGCTGTTGGCTAATGGTGTTGAGCAGATGGGAAAAATGCAAGCCCAATGGGCTGTCAAGAAGCTATGAATTGGTTTGGTAGATTTCCAATTCATGTGCTAGATTTGAAGACCATGGCAGCGGGGATATAAAAAAATTAACGATCTGCAATTTGTAGATGATTGTGAAGATTATGGGCACATGGTAGTAGTGCACACACACGAAGGTGTGTTGGCAGTCAAGAGCGTGCATGTAGGTGGATGCGTTGGGGACAAGGACTACCATGGAAGTTTGGATTGCTGCTCATGCTATAACAACACTTATTTGTGATGGTCGGCTGCCTTATGCAAGTGATGGCAAGCTTCATGACTCAGTTTTTCTTCCTATATTGTGGGGCAATCATGGGGTGCCTGAGAAGGGTGTGAAGCTAGGCAGAGTCATGAGAGAAATGAAGGGGATGCAACAAGTGTGGAAGCCGATTGCAAGAGGATGATGATGGCATAAAGGCTTTGGGGGTGAAGGAGTCTTGATGGCAAAACCGTGATGGTGAGATTCCAAGGTCAGGTCTGTAGAAAGGATGACCTTAAGGCTTGTTACAGATCTGCAAATACAGCTCCCCCTTTAGTTTGTGTTGGTCCTTTCTCACACTTTCTAGCTTATCACCTCCCTCAAATAAAAAACATGCATTGACTTTACCCTTTCAAAGATAGGCCTTTTCATTAAAGAACCTTGAGTACCTCCTTCCTTATCTTTTTTCCCACAAGTGACCAAGGCTAGTGGCATAATCACCAAAGACTATTTAGGGATTATTATTTATTATCTAAATGCAAATGCAAAACAAAGAAGTGATCTGATCAATCAAGTGGTCAAGGAGGAGACAAAGCTTAGAGTTGATGATGATTCCTAATGGATCCAAGTGAGTCTAGAAACGAGACTAGCCCTAGTAAGCTCTGATACCACATGATAGGATAGATAGGTGCTAGTGGCATTCATGGGCAATTAGCATAATTGATTTGATTACCAAAAAGACATAGACTCAATGTGTATGCAATAGTAGACAACAATGCATTAGAGATTCACAATGAACAATGTACATGGTGCTTTCATAGCCCAAAGCAAGGCTTTAAAAGGATGGAGATCATGGATCTTTTTTAATGTAGTCTTTGGAATTCATTTAATGCAGTCTTCATGGGTCATGGATGTATCTCATGCATGTATCCTTCATGGAAGTGTATGACCATCATGTCAATGAGAGAGAGGGTGTTCCCATAGGACTCCATGGCTAGGAAAATCCCAACAACATGCATGTTGCTAAAGCTAGTTTAAACACTACTAGAGACCATGTACAACCATAATCTACTATGCTTCATGCTTCATAATAAAAACATCAATCAAATTAGGAGTGACATCAAAGAAAGATAGATTCAAAAGTCTATAATAAGAAACCATGGCTTTGGTTTTGGTTTCATATTAAGAGATACAATAGATTACATATTTGCCATAGTTTTGCACAAAAAATTAACAAAAAAGGGCCCAAAGGGTTGCAGAAAAATTGCATAGGATTAATCAAAATTTGGGCAAGGCGTCTAATTCAATCTCCAACCTAGCCCAAAATGCATCCACTTTGCTAATCATGAGGCACTAGATATTATCCTCATCCTCGCTTTCATGGTCATGCAGGTGAGCATTGTTACTCTCTTCAATTTTAATGATTTACCTCTTACTCTATGAGGGTGCCATAATGGTTGTCCACATTCTTCAGAATTGAAAGTTGTTTCCTCTGCATCGTTAGATCTTATGTTATTTTGTTTTTGGCCGGACACGCAATGGTTGTATGATGTAAAACATATTATTATGAGATAATGACTGTGAAGAAGAAGAAGCAAGAAAGAAAGAGCTTGCATACAGGGAAATTGGTGAGCATGTGTTGATCTCTAAGTGTGTGTATGTGTATGTGTATGTGTATGTGGGTTCTTCCTCCACCTTCTCCTTAGCTTTCACACTTCTTCACAAAGTGGTATCAAAGCCCAATTTAGAGAGTTACAATCAGCCCCAAAATTCACGAAGTAGGAAAGAAAGGGCCTATGTATAGGGGAAATTGGTGAGTGATAAGTACATGTGTGTGGGTTCTTCACCTTCTCCTTAGCGATTTTGGTATCAAAATATTCAGAATGTGGAACGGTGGCCACCTAGAGTAGTGGATACAAGCTTACCACCATGATGGAAGCAAAGCAACTATTAGAGAGTTCTAATACACCTCTAAAACTTTGGAGCCATTTATTGAGACCATCTTAACAATCACGAATGCTCTCTTACAGACACTGAACTTTATGCATAGCCACAAATTTCTACACAATGATTAATTACATGCTTGTAACATATTGATACACTTTGACGCAAAGGGTGTATATGCCGACATATTTGATTGGGGATCAAGCACTATTGCAAACACTAAAGAGACATTTTCTTGCTTGCTATAGCTATCCCCAGAAGAAAGATCACAACAGGAAAGAGATTATCCATGGAAAACTCCTGAAGATATTAGCACAAACCCCCCTTTCACTAAAGCCTTTGATGTATATAGCCTATGTTGGATTCTTAAATGCTTGATTTTGTGTATTCCACAACCTTTTGAACGTGAGAAGCAAGCTTTTTTGTAATGTGCTACAACATATCGCCCAAGGGAAAAAGAGGAATCCCTTAAATAGGCCCAAGTCACGGGTTTTATCACTTTGTATGAATGGAGCCCATAATGCTAGCTACAATATTGTAACTTACTCTGGCCTATGGCAAATTGACAATTGAATGATCAATGATTCAAAAGTTTTGTACCATTGTTGGAACTGTGCAATGCTTTTTCAATTTACGTCGTTAGAAAATTTAAAGTGTGAGCTTTAAACTGTTTCAAGTTCAGTTATAAAAATGTTTCAGAAGCAATTTTTGAAAATTTCAAAGGTTCACGATCGTGCGCATTGTATGTCTCTAATATGAGCTTCTTCATATATACAGATGGAAAATGTAGCCCAATACATGACATTGCACCTTAGCACGATGACATGCCACCTGAGCAAGATGATGTACCACCACAAAGTGATCAAAATTCAAATGAAGATCCCTACCTCAACCACAAACTAGATTAACAAATCTACAAAGAGGAGGAGATTTATGTAGCTAAAGGCAATCTAAGTGGTTTGAGGGCCCAACAAGAAGAGTCAGATAATGATGTAGAGTTGTTGAGGTACAAGGAATGCAAAAAGTTGAGCCCAAATCATTTTTCACGGCACACACTTTCCACAGCCATTGGCAATGAAAAGGGATCCCTTCCTTTAAATATTTCCAACCTGCAACACACAATATTTGTGCAACATATGCACACGGGATTCTTACATGTGTATATGCAAAACCCAAACAGTAACCAGATAGTCATTTACTTTGTGCAGCAATGCTATTGTTATTATCTTTTGGGATGTGTCTTGGGAACCAACGGTCAACACCCATCTTGGAAAGAGACAAAACCAAGATTAAAATGTCAATCCTGGGAAGCAAGTGACTCGACTAGGGCATGGATCCCTTTTCTCATTTGATCAATAGGTCTGCATTCAAAAGTCATCCCTCCCTCCTAGTTGGAGTTCTCATGAATGACAGTGTGTCATCAAGGTTGTGTTGTGCATGGGCATCAAAGCAGTGCCATAGGCAAGGCCTTGTAAGTGGCCCTATGTATGCATACTCGATCAATGCATGGAAAAAGTAATGTTGTGCGAGAGGTGGGTCTTAAGAGAATTGCTTAAGGGCATTCAATGACAAGGTGTACCTATTCTTTCATTAGAGAGCATATACCATGTAGTAAGCGTTGTGATTCAAGAGCTCATTGGAGAATTTTTAAAGGTTTTTTCCTTTGTTGGCTTGGATTTGTATCTAAGGTTTTGGCCGCCACACCATCAAAGTGGGTTTTTACTTTGGAGACTGTTGTGGTGGCCTTGAAACATACTTGCAGATTGTGGTTTTTAGTGAATCTTTTTGCTTCGGATTCACATATAATTTTTTGATTGCTACACTCTAACAAGGTGCTTAGGTACCCACACTTATGTGTAACTAAGTGTCCTTGGTTTTGGAATTTTCATAGGCCACATGGCATTCCGATTTTCTCTTTTAGCTGTGGGTGAACACCGTGGCTGCATTTGTGGAAATGAGCATTGTATTTGGACTTTGGGATTCCATATGAAGTTTTCTTCAATTTGGGGAGTTCCTTTAGGTATCCAAATATGCTATTTAGAGGTTACTCCGAATTGCTCGAGCTTGACTTGGACATGTAATTTTTGGTATCCATATTTTCTTGGGTTGTTTGTCATGAGCCAACTTTTTTGATGATTTTGAGCATGTAGTTCTTGAGATCCCCATGGTTATAGGTGCTTGTGCTTTCAAAACAATGGATTGATTTTCCATAACTTGTACTGAAGGGAGAGGGTTAATGGCAGATGCATATTCATGGCTTTCATTAGACCGTGTAGTTGTCGTCTCTTGTATGGCCAGTGGTACCTGTCATTGTGCCTTTGTTCAATTGAAGCATTGGCCGATTCCTTGGTCTTTTTGTCATTCTCAAGAAGATACCTAATATCTTCCATGGAAGCAAAATCTATATATTTCACATAATGGTTATATGTAAAATACACTTAGTTTTTTGACCAATGTAAATACACCTTGTACTTGCGTTTCCATGGTGTACCTAGTATTAATTGATTATCAGGGTACTCTGGAGGTAGTACGAAGAAGTTATGGGAACATAATAATCCTTTGATTTGTATTGTAAGCTCCATATAGCATGGGGTAGTACTAACAGTCCCATTAAAAATTGTGTGAATATTCTTTTCAATGGTTGTAGGACCAGCTCTGGCAATTTTTTGGTACAGATCCCCACTAATTGTATTCAAATGCACACCAGAATTGACTAACACATGAATAGGTAGTATGTTGGCTCCTAGCTCTATAGAAATATATGGATCCAAACTTTCTTCATCTTCCTCAATGCTTGTAAGATGATGAAGCCACACAGTCTTGAAATTCTTCTCGTGAAACTCTTTCATGTGTCATTTTTTAGCAGGAAACTGAGTTGTGTCGACCTACGATAGTGGTATTAGCATCAGTGTGGAATTGTGAGGACTCATGAAGAAGCGATGGAGCAAATACTATATGCAGATTGCAGCAAGTTGGATTGTGATGTGTATGCCAGATGTGGCACTTTACAGGTCACGCGATGATTTTGGGCCTCTAATGATCGAGATTTTGCAGGTACATGAAGTATAGTCACCGTTTACTCTATGGCTTGTTTTTTTGGCTTGTTATTCGGAGCTCTTTTGGAGATCCAGTCTAAACCAGAGCTTGAATGTGGCCATCTATTATGGTTGCATTGTGATTCGGAGCGGCCAATGTTTGTTGCAGTCGCCATTATCGGCAAGTATCAAAGCATCCGGGGATTTAATTCTTGTGGCTCAATTATGTGTACTTAAAGCCGTGGAGGCCCTAGTTCCAAAGCATGGTCTCTTGTTATGGTAAGGGATGCGAAGCTATACACGGAGGATCGACCGCGGGTTGCCTCTCGTGCGGAAGGCGGCCCAAGTCGCAAGATAAGTTTTCTTTTAAAAAGATGGCCATGCTAAAAAAAACAAAAATGAGGGCATTGCAGTCGATGGGGGAAGGAGAGCCACCTGGTAGCTTGCATGCAAAAAGAAGCGCAAGAGGTTGGCGCCATCTGGGGGAGACTGCAGAAAGCAGGAAAGAGAAGGGGCGGCCGGGGGCTCCACAGAGGATGCAGTAGAGCCGCTACAGAGGAGTAAAAAGCAGGAAAGAGAAGGGGCGTCCGGGGGCTCCACAGAGGAGGGGATGCAGTAGCTGCTACAGAGGAGAGGAGAGCAGGAAAGAGAGGGGGCAAGTTGCCAGGTTCCTGGGGTCACCACGGTGCAGAGGGCCGTGGGTTGCAACCCATCAAAATCAAGGGCTAGAGTTGGATATCGAAGGGGGCTGCAGGGCCGCCATGTGAGAAGGAGGGCCGACAGAGGGCATGCAAGAGGAGGGGCTGCAGGATAAGAGAGGGGAGTCGATTGCTGTGGCGGGCAGGTCTAGGGGTTGCATGAAAGGGGAGGTTTCAAGGCGGCATGAAAGGGGATAGCATGCGATATACAATCAAGGGGAGGCCTCGAGCTGAGGAGGGCCGAGTGCAACGCCATTAGAGAAAGGCCGTCAGTGGCTTGGTGCTGAGGCATGCTTTTCCATGCATGGGAACCCCCCATATTTTTTTTCTCTTTTACCAAAAATATTTCCTATTATATAAGTTACTTTTGATTTTTTCTTCCCTTTTTCACTAACGTTTTAGCCTTTATTAAATAAATAATACTTATGCTAATCAATCACGATGTAGAATAATAAGTAAGCTTTCTTTGTTGATCTCTCTTTTGACCTTAAAAATATTAAATATATATATTCTAGTATTTTCTAATATATTTTTTTCATGTATGTATATTATTCCACTCTACCAAATATTTTATTCACTAGTTTTCATTTTCAAATCTCAACCCCACTTTCAAATTTCAATAATACCTCCATCTAGATGATTGCCAATCTTTTCAACACTCTAGGTCATGTTTTCATACACATGAAGGAGCTTACACTTGAAGGCAAGAGAGAAGTCCACTCAAAGGGGACCACCAAAAGACTTTTGCAGCCACAAATAATACATTATTTGGCTGAATTTTTAAAGTAAAGAAGAACCCCGAATCTGAAGGAGCGTTCAACATGAAAGATGCAGATCGTGATCTCAACTTTTAGCTCAATTTTTTTCAGAATTTTTGGAGTTATGAACACGGAGATATGATTTTTGTAGTGGACCCCAGTTTTCTTGTGTAATGGTGACACAGGCCATCCCCACTTTTCTTCCTTCTAGAATGGCTATGGTTCTACAAGTCTTCAAGCATGATTACAAGAGACAAGGCTCTTTTAATGAGGTCTTGGCTAGTCTAGAGTAATTCTATCACCGTTTTTGGAGGATCCATCCTCATCAACAAATATCCACCTTCGACAACCTCTCTTATAATTTTCTTACCTCTCTCTTAAGTTTATGTCTATCCAAAGCTAGACTATTGTATATATTTCCTATCCTCTACATCCTACCCACATTCTCTCTTTTTCTCTCTCTATTGACTCTGGTATTTTAAATAATGAGGAGACAAGATGGGAGCCACAGTCACATGCACCCCATTTTCCTAGTCACCAAAGTGGGACACTCACCTCAAATAGAAATATTGCTAAATCCTTCCCTCCTTCCCTATATAAGGAGGCCATGAGAGCTCATTTGGGGGGAGAACACACACACACACACACCTATCCATACACACTCTTGTGCTACATGCTTGTAGCATGAACCCTAATCACATAATCACAACACCATCATCATCACCATCACCATGCACAAAAGATGAGCACCACACCTCCACACCACTTGTAATTAAGGGTTGAAGGCACAATTTCAAGAAGAAGAAGGGTGGACACACTCATGATATTCCTCGCCATCAACTCCCATCTCTCCATTATGCCTCCTACGATCTTGTTCCCTTCTCATTTTCCTGCCATACGCTACCTATTGTATTCATCTTTTGCAAGCAATCAACACACTCCATCTTGGTGCCATACTTTGTGTCGCTTTGGATACATCTCATTGTGAGTATGGTATATGCTTGTTCCTTGCCATTTTTTTTTCTGCTTATGTTAAGGTGTGCGGATTCGCCACCACACACACACACTCTCTCTCCCTCTCATATTCCTACCATCTTGCTACCTCCATCTTAAGGTGTGCGGATTCGCCACCTTTTGTATGAGAAGTGAGCATACTTGCATGTATCCCTGACCTCGTTATCTTCCTTACTACATGCACGCGTAGCGAGCCCATTCTCACTCACTCACCACTCCTCTCACCTTATTCTCCGACCACCCCATTCCACATTTGGGCGTGGATCTTGAAATTGTTTTCCATGCATGCTTCATTGTGTATATGTATGTGTCCTAGCCGCATATCTTGCTAGGTGGTGCCCCTATTGTGTATTCCCCATGATGAGGCCATTGTGCATAGTCTTGGTGTAGAGGCCACCGGGTCTATTTTTTCACTTCCGCCTCTCAGTGCATAAGCAAGGTGGCGGGGGCTGCAAGTCGAGAAGGATAGGGCCGCCAAATAGACAAAGGTTTTGCCAAGCAAGATCAGCCATCAAGGACCAAGTGCAAGGAGTATCAAGCAGCACGAACCATCATGCTATGAAGTCGACAATTATCGAAGTCGCCATCCTTGTATTGATCGGGTTGATGTGATACATAGTTGATTGTGTTTTTTTTGTTGAGTTTTTTGTCAATATTATCCGCCTCGTGTTCTTTGCCGAATGCCCGTGGTAGCGGTGGCTCCGGGTTTGTGTCTCTGTGAGCAGAGAGAGAGAGAGGTGAATATATTGTGCGGGCAGCTTGTATGTGCGGTCGAGGCGTGTGTCGCCTCCTTGTGTGAGTGTGTGTAGCAGTGATTGCTCAAAGGTGGTTTGTATTGTGAAGGTCGGCAGAAGGTGTGGATGGGTGTCTGTGAGCAGAGAGAGGTGAATATATTGTGCGGGCAGCTTGTATGCGCGATCGACGCGTGTGTCGCCTCCCTGTGTGAGTGTGTGTAGTCGTGATTGCTCAAAGGTGGTTTGTATTGTGAAGGTCGGCAGAAGGTGTGCATGGGTGTGTGATTCTGTGTGGCTTGGGGTGTTGGATATCTGCTGGGCTATAGATAGGCATCTAGTTTGTATACTATGTGTGTTCCCATTTCCCCCATCCCATCAGTGGTGCCCCCACTGAGGATATACTGATTGCTCAAGTGATGGCGTGGTGTAGTAACACTACAAGAGGCTATTCATATTAGCGACGCTCACACAGCGACGCTCAAAAAAGAAAATCCCGGCGTCGCTATGAGCGTCGCAAATTTCTTTGTAAATTTGCGACGCTCATAGTGACGCCGGCTGGGCTAAAAAAATAACCGAGCGCGCCCAAAAACTCAGATCTCAGATCTGAGTTTTTCGGCGCCCTCAAGCAAGGAGCAGGTAACGCTCTCCCTCTCTCTCTCTCTCTCTCTCTCTCTCTCTTTTTCTTCTCCACACACACATACACACACGAGGAGAGGAAGGAGAGCCAGGTATGCTCCTTCCCTCTCCTCATTCTCATGTTCCCTTCCCCTCTTTCTCTCTCCCTCTCTCTCTCTCTCACACACACACATACACACACACATAGTGTTTTTGAGAGAGAGAGAGAGAGAGAGAGAGAGAGAGAGAGAGTACAAACATAAACAAAAACGCACACACACATACATAAACAAAGAATGCACACACACATTGAGAGAGGAAAAGAGAGAGAGAGCATGCATAAACAAAAAACGCACGCATTGAGAGAGGAAAAGAAAGAGAGAACATGCATAAACAAAAAACGCACACATTGAGAGAGAAAAAGAGAGAGAAAACATGCATACGATCCAAAAAAACGCACACACATTGAGAGAGAAAGAGAGAGAAACTAATTTAACGTCGTAGGAAACTAATTAAAATTAAAAGACCTAAAGATCTAGCCGACGAGGAGTTGAACTCAAGACCTATTATTCAAGAGGGAAATGGCATAATCAATCTATCATACTTGGCATGGGTGATAGAAAGGTTATACCATTTATCTCTTTTTATTGGCACACACATCCACACACGCGCACACACACAAGAAGAAGAGAGTTATAACGTCGTAGGAAACTATCTTAAAAGACGTTAAAGATTAGGTTAGATGTAGACTTACGTTAAATTAGATTTAGGTTTATTTTTAACTAGATTTACATTTATTTACGCTAGATTTAGATTTACGTTATATTAGATTAGATTTAGGTCTCCATAGACTGCGATGCCTGCATGAAGCGGGTGAAGAAAGCCCTCAATGGAATATAGGGTATTGCTGCCTTCACTCATGGTGGGCTCCGTCGATCCAAAAGTACTGGTGAAATGTCTTCAGAAGATAGAGAAGAAGGTGGATCTTCAGGGCGGCAAGAGTCACTACATCCCCGACACAATGACCATCTAGACAACCTCTAGTCATTCAACAGCAACTTCAAAGTTAGTAACAAGAGCAAGAACGGTCTAAAGGGCCAATTTCTGTCGTCAGATGTGGATGGAGCTGAGGCAGCGTCACCGCCGGAAGTTAACTCTCACATCTTTAGTGATGAGAATGCCAACTCTTGCCGAGTTATGTGAAAAATTATGTGTTAAATCAGTTTTAAGGTTCTTATAATCCCTGTTAGTTTAGTTCTTTGTTTTTAATATAACATAATTTACGTTAGATTTAGATTTATGTTATATTAGATTAGACTTAGGTTTATTTAGGTTTACCCACACACACACACACACACACAAGAAGAAGAGAGTTTTAACGTCGTAGGAAACTATCCCAAAAGACGTTAAAGATTAGGTTAGATGTAGACTTACGTTAAATTAGATTTAGGTTTATTTTTAGTTAGATTTATGTTTATTTAGATTTACGCTTATTTACGTTAGATCGAGTCCACGCAAGAATTACTTACGGTTTAGGGTTTAGAGATAGACGAACAGTGAAAAGATCTACTGTGAAAAGATGTTAAGATGTTGTGAAGTGCTACAGCTAGAGAAGAGGCAAAGGGGTTTTGTCCACTACATGCAGTATCATGTAGACGTGGGTGTGTAGATTTCTTGTACCCACAAATATAGGTATTGACCAATAAAGACGAGATTATAACCCAGTGGTTCTGATCTCCGTGCACCTCTAGACCGAGGTGTGCGGGGATTGGACATGACTAGAGAATGTGAGGTAAAGAGAGAGAGAGAGAGAGAGAGAGAGAGAGAGAGAGAGAGAGTGAGAGATAAGACGAAGAATGCCAATAGAATATTAAATTTGTTGTCCAGGTTATAAGATTTTTATCCTCATTATGAGTAGTGACGAGGATGTGGGACCGTCCAACCGAAACACCTATCTCTCAACGAGGGTCTTATGTCCTTGTAATCAATGCAAGCATGCTGTGCGACGGACAAGACGTGTTTCTTTGCAGCACGTTCGCGAATTTGGCGAGTTCGATCCATCTATTATAGATCGAGTTGTTGCCAATTATAACTCGTCGGACTCTGACGCTGGCCAACAAGCAGCAATCTTGCAACCCAATAGACGTGTTCGCAGGCGCTTTGGTCAAGCAGCATATGTGAGGCCACAAGATGTAGCCTCTGACAGCTCGGGGGATGATCATGCAGAGCACATTCCCAACGAGGCAATTTTTGAGCCCGAGATTAATGAAATGATCGAGACGATCATGGATTCAGAAAGGCTTATCTATGATGATATGAAAAGTGAAGCCGATACGCCATTGTATAATGGAGCACGTATGTCTAGATTGAAAGCACTCCTAGTTCTTCTCAACATGCAGGCAAAGTTTGGATGGAGTGACACTAGCGTCACAGCGCTTTTCAGGTGATCTATTACAATTAGTTTACTTTAATAAAACTCTAAATGTATAATGATCTGATAGATTTTTACACGACTGTATCGTATTTTTATGTTGTGTAGATTGCTGAAAGAGCACATACTACCAGCTGACAATGTGATGCCAGATTCCCGAGATGAAGCAAGAAAGATTTTGCGAAACTTGGGGATGGATTACAATTCTATCCACGCTTGTCCTAATGACTGCATTCTTTTCAGAGGGGAATACATAGACATGGAGAAGTGTCCGAAATGTGATTCCGAAAGATATCGAGTAGATCTCCACGGGACAAAAATTCCACAAAAGGTTTTGCGACATTTTCCTCTGCTTCCTCGCATCAAGCATTTCTTCGAATGTAAGTCCATGGCCGCCCTAGCATCATGGCATGAGGAGAATAAATCTTCGGATGGTGTGCTACAAATTCCTGCAGATTGCGCAGCCTGGAAACATATAGATGGAACATGGTCGGATTTTGCCAGGGAAGCTCGAAATTTGCGCTTAGGCCTGGCTATGGATGGCGTAAATCCATTTGGTCAAAGATCAACATCTTACAGTGTATGGCCCGTTGTCATCGTCAACTACAACATTTCCCCGTGGTTGACTACGAAGAAGGGGCACCTATGGCTAAGCTTGATTGTGCCAGGGCGATATAAAGTGAGGAATATGGATGTGTATCTTCGTCCACTATTGGAAGAGCTACAACAATTGTGGATTGGCATAGAGGTGGTGGATATGAGCCGACACACAGGACGACGGAATGCTTTGATCAGAGGCATTCTAATGTGGACCATGCATGACTATCCCGGGCTAACAGAATGCTCAGGTGATCTATTGACACTCCTTACTCAGACACTGTAAATCTTGTTTTTTCCCATAGTTGATCTATTATCATGTGTATACATGCAGGGCTTCAAACAAGCGGATACAGAGCATGTGTCACATGTGGACCTAGACTGAATGCACGTAGGGCACCCTCACTGAAGAAGCAAATCTACAAAGGTCATCAAGAGTATCTTCCAGAGAATCATGTGTTACGCGACGGCTTTTTGGGAAGAGAGCCACCAAGGATGTCTGCACAAGCATGGTTAGAGCAGAAGGAGATGTGCGATGACGGATTGCCTCCAGGGATGAAGAGACTATCTCTATGGTACGAGTTACCATACTGGCCCCGACTCATGATCAATCACTTGCTCGATCCAATGCACATATTCAAGAATGTGGGTAATCTACTATGGGACCATCTGACCGGCAAGAAAGATACTTTGGGAGCCAGAGTTGACCTTAGAAATATGGATCGTATGGAGCAATATTGGCCGCAAACAGCGTCTGATGGATCGATAAAAGTCCCTAAAGCACCATGGATTTTCACAGGAGCCCAAGAACGCAAAGTAAAAGAGACCATTCGATCTTTGCGGACCCCCACTGGCGTAATGCACTCGCTCCGAACGTGTTTTACTAAAGAAGGAAAGCTTACCGGTTTGAAGTCACACGATTGGCATAAAATGTGTCAGGTACGTTCATAGTGGACTTTAATATCATTGCATAAAATGTGGACTTTAATATCATTGCTGCACATACTTTACAGTTTATTTTACCGGTTGCCATTGAGGGATGTTTGTCTCTCGACATCTGTAACACAATCTACAAACTTGCAAAGCTGGTGCAATGGATCTCACAAAAGGAGATCAACGTAGACTCCATACCATTCGCCAAACTAAATGCTGCGGAGCTTGTGTGCATGTTTGAGAAACATTTTCCTACTACCATCATGCTAACCATTCAGGTGCATCTTCTTGTTCACATAGTTGATGAGGTGGAAATAGCTGGCACAGTTCATTCCAGATGGATGTTCTTCTTAGAACGTTTCATGAAAACGCTTAAGGGATATGTGCGTCAAAAAGCACGTCCGGAGGGTAGCATGGCAGAAGGTTGGTTGGTATCAGAGTCCCTAGTGTACATTGGAGAGTGGCTAGACGGATTTGATAAAGTCCGGGACACGCTATGGCGAACCATAGATGATGAGCGCATATCTGGGACAACTGACGTCCGTACCCCCATCGACACGTCGGTGGAGACCCCTGACGTCCGTACCCCCATCGACACGCCGCTAGAGACCCCTGCCGGGACACCCAGGTTCACGCGTCACCGGCCAGAGGGCTTGTCTTCCTCCGTCGACTTCAGCGGCGGCATCATCATGGATGATGACGGCAAGAAGGTGATCTCGCGCATGCGTGGTCTTTGCTCTCAGCTGTTTAGACACTACGTACTAAACAAATGGAGTGAAGTACCAAGTGATTTAAAAAACAGAGTCATCAGCATACTTCATGATGAGTTTTCCGTTCCAACACGGGATCAGCGCTTCAATGAAGACCTGATGAAGATTCGAATGCGCGAATACTGCAAACACAAGCGTTCTGAAGTGCAAAAAGCAATCAAGAATAGGTGGAACATGCCAGATTGGCTGGCCAAAGAAGATTGGAAGAATGCGAAGAAAGCAGCGCGCGAGAATCCCGACAAGTGGAAGCAACAAAAGGATGCAGCCAGAGCGCGAGTAGAGGCAAGGAGCTCGCACCACTTGGGGAGCGGTGGATGGGGCCGATTTTGTAAGTGTTTTCGCATTGCTCTTTATGTTCGATAGTTTAGGATTTATGAGTTTTTTAATTCTAACATAATGAAATCTTTGTATGTTTTGACAGTGGTCGATGACAGGACGTGATCCCACACCGTACGAGCGCGAGTACGCAGGCAGGAAGGGCTTAAACGCCCTGATGGACATTCTCAGTTCTCGCGGCGGCATGGTTAGTATTAGGGTTTACTCTTTTCTATTTTTTGTATTGTTTTATAAATGTCGTTATATGTTTATACTTACTGAAAGCTGTCTTATTGTCTTTTTTTGCAGAATCCGACAGATACGCCGCTTGGACGTGATGAGACGTCTGACTAGACGACGTCAATTTAGCCGTAGCTAGATAGCATTAGTTTAGGGTTTCTCATAGCTTATGTATCATGAGACGGATTTTATACGTCTTTTTGAACCATGTATATTATTACATTTGTCACCGCAGTTCCTTTTGCCAATCAATTCTTTATGCCTATGATGTTGTACAATTGTCATTATTACATTTGCCAATCAATTCATTTTGCCTATGATGTGTACAATTGTCAATTTTGCAAACAATGCGTCTTGTGGGTGACTATTTTGGGTCTATTATCTACCCTTGCACTTTTTTAAAAAAGTGAATCAAGTACAATATGGTTGATGGGTGGCAGGGCATTCAATGCCCTGCCACCAAAAAAAAATTCTCTCGGGCGTCGCTATAACCGTCGCTATTTATGGCTCTGTAGTGTCGCTATGAGCGTCGCTGTGTAAACATCGCTATAACCGTCGCTATGAGCGTCTCTATATAGCGACGCTTATAGCAACGCATATAGCGACGCTCTCGTAGCGACGCTCGTAGCGACGGTTTTAGCGACGCCGGGGGTTATAAAAACCCAGTGTATTTCCATCGCTAACAGCGTCACAAGAGCACACAACCTCTTGTAGTGTAATATGGTGCTAGCTAGATTTTGAGTTGGTGTTCTCAGGTGAATAGGATGCTGAAGACTGGATCTCAGATGTAGAGCTCTGGATGTTGTCGATGCGGATGGTGACAAATGAAGCCAAGGCAATGGCTGTGCCATTGGTGATGTGAGGGAAAGCCAAAGCTTGGTTCGAGGGGTTGGAAGTTCTCGATCGGCAATCATGGAAGGTGATTCGAGCTTGGTTTGTCGAAGATTTCAAGCGAAGGTTGTCACCTGTAGAAGTGGATTCTGAATTGAAGGTATTAAAGCAAGATGTGTCTGAAGACTTCAGTGTGTTTCTAACCAAGTTTGAAGATATTTGGAAGCAACTAGCTGCTGCTACCCAACTGCAAAGTGGAGATATTTTCAAGATCGAGAGGTTCATGGCGTGCTTGCATCCGAGGATTAGAGACAAAGTGGAAGCCGGTGTGGATACCTATGAAGATATGGTCTATCTGGCAAAGATCAAAAGCAGAAAGGTGAAGCGGAAGTTGGAGCTTGGCATGTTGAAGCAAGCGAATTATATGCCTATTGCAGAGGTAGACAAGTATTCTTTGGTCCGAGCAACAGTGGCTCCAATTGTTCGAAGTGCAGTGCCTATTGAGGTAAGGCCTACTGTCGGCTATATTCGTTGGAAATCTGTCGGCTATATTCGTTGGAGATTTCCAGTTCGTGATGTGCATGTGCCGAGGGTGGACAAGCTTGTCAACGAGGAGAAGCTCCATATTGCGGTGAACCAAGGTGCAGAAGCGATAGCAGATGTGGAGGTTTCGATGCGGATTGAAGAGGTAAGGTCTGTGCTTGTGGAAAGTTTGCATGAAAAGATAGCAGAATGCAATCAGGTTGCAGATATCGTGGGTTTAGAAGTTGATGAAGAAAGTGAGCAAAGCTGTGGTGATGGTCAAGCTTTTGTGGAGCAGCGAGTGAATGAAGATGCAGATACGGGGTCGGTATATGATCCCAATGATGATGAAGATACAAGCTAGAGTAGCTGGGAGGCAAGCGAAGAGGATAGAGTGGATGAGTCTACATCCTATGGCGAGGAGATAGAGTCTGATGAGCGTGAGCTGGTAAAGGTAAAGTTGCCCTCTTATGTGTTGATGATATGGTAGTAGCCCATGTGCAAGAAGAGCAGGTGGTCAAAGAGCAACAAATTGCAGGTGAAGAGACATTTTGTGCAGACCAGAGGGTTGGGCAACCCTCTCTCTTGCCTTGTGATGGTAAGTCCATGTTGACTGAAGAAGAGTGCTTAGATGAAGATGAGTGGGGGTTCGATGATCCGGTGGTCGATGTTGATGACGAGTCGCAGGTTTTGGTCGCTAAAGCTATGGCGAGAATACAAGGTATGCAAGGCTTGCCGCCTTTTCTAGTGTTGTGTGAAGAGTCTACAGGTGAAGATATGTCAGTATCTGCTTTGGATGATCAGTTGCCACAGGTTGGTGCCATGTTGTTGATGGATGTGCTGCTGAAGGTTGTTTTGCAAGTGGCGTTATGCCGGTTGCTACAGGTTGTTTTGTTTGAAGACAATCATGATATGGTGAGCTCTATAGCCGATGGCTGGGAAACAAATGATGCAAAGGCTTTCCAGGGTGTGCAAGCTTGTGTTGGGCGTGGAGATGGCTCATGCTTGCAGTTTTTTGAAGGGTTATGCTGTCAAGAGCTACATACATGGATGGCTTACAGGTTTTCTGGTACAAAGAGGGGATGGTTTGTATGTGTTTTACAGGCAGATGATGATGACCAAAGCCGCATTTTTGATCCGGGAGGGACTACAATCATGCTTGGGAGAGCCTATGGCTTTCCATTTGACCTAGGTGGGTGCTCCGGCAGACCGTGAAGCTCTCTGTCTATTTACTAGATTCACTTTATCTATCTACTGCTTCATGTAAATACTATCAATCACCTTCTTACTATGCAATGCTACTTTACCTAAATAATGCTACGGTTGAGCATGAATGCTCAACGAGGGGTTGGGCAATGATGGTGCAACTGAGTTGTGTCGACCTAAAATAGTGGTACTAGCATCACTGTGGAATTGTGAGGACTCATGAAGAAGCAATGGAGCAAATACTATATGAAGATTCCAGCAAGTGGGATTGTGATGTGTATACTAGATGTGGCACTTTACAGGTCACGCAATGATTTTGGGCCTCTAATGATCGAGATTTTGTAGGTACATGAAGTATAGTCACCGTTTACTCTATGGCTTGTTTTTTTGGCTTGTTATTCCGAGCTCTTTTGGAGATCCAGTCTAAACCAGAGCTTGAATGTGGCCATCTATTACGGTTGCATTGTGATTCGAAGCGGCCAATGTTTGTTGCAGTCGCCATTATCGGCAAGTATCAAAGCATCCGGGGATTTAATTCTTGTGGGTCAATTATGTGTACTTAAAGCCGTGGAGGCCCTAGTTCCAAAGCATGGTCTCTTGTTATGGTAAGGGATGCGAAGCTATACACGGAGGATCGACCGCAAGTTGCCTCTCGTGGGAAGGCGGCCCAAGTCGCAAGATATCTTTTCTTTTAAAAAGATGGCCATGCTAAAAAAAACAAAAACGAGGGCGCTGCAGTTGATGGGGGAAGGAGAGCCACATGGTGGCTTGCATGCAAAAAGAAGCGCAAGGTTGGCGCCACCTGGGGGAGACTGCAGAAAGCAAGAAAGAGAAGGGGCGGTCGGGGGCTCCACAGAGGAGGGGATGAAGTAGCCGCTACAAAGGAGGGGATGCAGTAGCCGTTACAGAGGAGGAAAAAGCAGGAAAGAGAAGGGGCGGCCAGGGGCTCCACAGAGGAGGGGATGCAGTAGCCGCTACAGAGGAGGGGAGAGCGGGAAAGAGAGGGGGCGCGTTGCCAGGTTCAGGGGGTCACCACGATGCAAAGGGCCGTGGGCTGCAGCCCATCAAAATCAAGGGCTGAAGTTGGATATGATCGAAGGGGGCTGCAGGGCCGCCATGTGAGAAGGAGGGCCGACAGAGGGCATGCAAGAGGAGGGGTTGAAGGATAAGAGAGGGGAGTCGATTGCAGTGGCGGGCAGGTCCAGGGGCTGTATGAAAGGGGAGGTGTCAAGGAGGCATGAAAGGGGATAGCATGCAATATACAATCAAGGGGAGGCCTCGAGCTGAGGAGGACAAAGTGCAGTGCCATTAGAGAAAGGCCGTCAGTGGCTTGGTGCAGAAACAAGGTGGCGGGGGCTGCAAGTCGAGAAGGATAGGGCCGCCAAATAGACAAAGGTTTTGCCAAGCAAGAGCAGCCATCGAGGACCAAGTGCAAGGAGTATCAAGCAGCACGAAGCATCACGCTATGAAGTCAACAATTATCGAAGTCGCCATCCTTGTATTGATCGGGTTGATGTGATACATAGTTGATTGTGTTTTTTTGTCGAGTTTTCTATCAATATTATCTGCCTCGTGTTCTTTGCCGAATTCGTGTGGTAGCAGTGGCTCCGGGTTAGTGTGTCTGTGAGCAGCGAGAGAGGTGGATATGTTGTGCGGGCAGCTTGTATGTGCGGTCGAGGCGTGTGTCGCCTCCCTGTGTGAGTGCGTGTAGCCGTGATTGCTCGAAGGTGGTTTGTATTGTGAAGGTCGGCAGAAGGTGTGCATGGGTGTGTGATTCTCTGTGGCTTGGGGTGTTTAATATTTGTTGGGCTATAGAGAGGCATCTAGTTTGTATACTGTGTGTGTTCCCATTTCCCCCATCCCAGCGTGCTTCAAGGATGAAAAATCCCTATTCTACTTACTCTTTTGCAATTAATAACACCAACCATTTGTAGCAAGCATTTGTCCCTAGCCTCAGTCCCAAGACCTCACACACCTTCAAAAATGGTGAGAGCTAGCAGGGAATGAGGATAGATTGAGAGGAAGAAGAGGTATCTTCGAGAAAGAAGTAACTTCTTTCTCCTCACATAATCACTCTAATAACATAGCTCAGCTTAGTAATTAGCATTGTAGAGGAGATGAGCATGCCATTGAAGCTTGGCTCTTGGTTGGATTTTCATTCCAAAGCCAATAGTTGTTGGTGTAGGCCTCTACTTCTCAATGCTTGGAGAAGGAGACGGATTTCTTCTTGCACACATGAGTTATGTGTGTGTGTGTGTGTGTGTGTGTGTGTGTGTGTGTGTGTGTGTGTGTGTGTGTGTGCGCGCGCGCACGTGCGCACGTGTGCGTGTGTGTGTATGTGTGTGCGTGTGTGTGTGTAGCATTGTGCATGAGTAAAATGCAGCCCCTTCTCTCATCTTGGTCGACCCCTCTTGCTAAATGCTCACGATGGCCTCCCATTGACTCCTGTAAAGCTTAGCCAATCACAAATTAGAAGCATAGTTGATAGCCTTTTGACAAGTGTCCCCCTTTCCCCTTTTGTGAGAGCTTTAGGTATTTAAATAATTCATCTAAACTCTCATTGGACCTTTTTGTCTTCTTGCCAATAGGAATCAAGCAAGCCATTGGGCTGCTGGATGCTCATTGGACCCCTTGGTAGACTAATCAATAGTCTTCTAGGGAGCTTAATTTCTATTGGTTCTTTTATCAAGCATTTCTAAATTGATTAGACTAAATTTACTCTAGCATAATTCTCATTGGTCCACCTCTATGGTCATCCAATAGGATTTGAGGGGAGGTTGGGGCCAACTCGCCTAGGAGCTTGACATGTGCCCAGTATTCCCTTTATGTAAAGGGGAAGCCTTGGAGTGTGTGTGTATGTGTGTGTGTGTGTGTGTGTGTGTGTGTGTGTGTGTTTCTCTCTCATCCCCTACAAAATGGGCTCGCCCCCTCCTTCCTAGGGATGTGGGAAGATTTTTTAGTCTTCCCCCGACCATTCAATTCCTCTATGCTTTGGCCATTGGATAAAAGGTTTAATTTTTGGAACCTTAGCCTATGGAAGTCTTAACCGAGTTGAATTTTAGGTCTTTTAAGCCCCATTGAAGCACATTTCTCTTTTGCAGGCTATCCCCCTTTGGATCCCTATTATCTATTTTGATTTTGTCAAATTCAAAGTTCATAATTAAGCTTCATCTTCCTTAATCCAAAATTTTTCATTGTCAAAGCTCAAGCTGGTTGCTCTAATTACCAAAGCACAAATACCACTATTGTCAGACTAGAGGGGAGAAACACCACCAAACTAGAACCAAGGAGACTCTACACACAATCAAGCATCACTGTCAAGATTTCAAATCAATTGTAGACACATTAAAAACAAATTTATATGCACAATCAATCAACTATGGAAGGCCATGAATTGTCGAGTCTCTAAGAATGCCCTAAAAACAACTAAGTTCACTAAGATTGTACAAGAAATAAGGAAAATGATTGTCGCCATTGAGAAGTGGATGAGCTCTAATGAGTGGAACATGGCAATCAGTGTTGTTATGACTGGGTAGTATGTGGGTCCCATGTCAATTCAAAGCTTGCTCATTTTTCAGCCTAGGTTCTCACTTGTGTCCTTTTTAGTGGCACGGGATGGCTCCCCTGTGAGCTGATGTACCTATCGTTGGTAGGTGACGTGATGGCTCGGCAAGAGCATGACTAGAATTTTTGAAATTTTTAGTTTTGATAATATAATTCACTCACCATTGTGAGTTCAACAAAAAAGTAAACAATTCTCATCCAGTTTTGACCCCATTCTCATCACATATGTTTAAAGCAAGGTTGAAATTTTGACATTCAGACCCGAGTGAGCCTTGTTATAAATCACTTCATGGGATCCGCGACGGTGTACTAGGAGCGTGCAATGCGAGGTAAGCTCGGCCATCCAATTTGGCTTGCCACGTCTGAGTTTACCTTTTTTGCCCTAGTTTACTTCTACCTTTGTCCAAGTTTACTTACAATTCATTTTTTTTCCCACCATGATCACCACACAAACATGGAGGGTTGGATAGGTCACATGCCTCGGACGTTGTCCACCAGGGTTCAAAGTTCACAAGGGGGCACTGAGCGCCACATTTTTTTAAACCACCCTCGAGATCCATGCACACAGCTGCCCACCGCTTTACTTCATTTAATAACCCGTTGGCCTTAGTGTCGAGGCCGAGTGAGAGGGATTTGGTAGACATCCACATACTATTTTTTCCCTATTTTGACTCCATCCACACGTCAAAATCAAACAAAATAATGCTTAGGCAAGCTTCACTACACCTTTTTGTGTGGCTCTAACCCATCTTAGTCATGTATATCTAAGGAAAGGTTGAAATTTTGAGGGTCAAAACCACACAATAGATGGCCGAACACATTAATTAGCCCTTCAAGGGCAACAATTTTGGGATGATTAGCTTCTTCTTCCTTGACCTATTTGTGACAAGGGGACGAGGGCAGGCTTACAATCCCCTTACAAAATGTCAAAGTCGATGATACAAATGCGTAGTCAAGAGAGAATGTGTGTGTGTGTGTGTGTGTGTGTGAGAGAGAGAGAGAGAGAGAGAGTGAGAGAGAGAGAGAGAGAGAGAGAGATTTGGCTATGAACCAACCAATTGGCCAATGAATTAAATGTGATAATATAGTGGGGGTTGGGTGTTTCTTATATACTACTTTGGGGTCCATAAGTACCCCCCTCTGGGAATTGTCCTACCCAAAATAATGTCAAATACATAAAATACACACCTAAAGACAAAAATAAATACTAGGAACACATTGGGCTATTGACTTGAGATGCTATGACTTTTTAACACCCTCTCTATAGCTCATAGTGGACATATGTAGGAAGACCAAGTTGATGAAAAAGCTACCATGGACACCCCGTGAGATGTACACTCCACTGGATAAAACTTGGATGTTTTATTAGCAACCTCTCACTTGAGAAGAATGCCATCTTGAGCACTAGTTTCCTCACAAAAATTTGAAATGTAGACCACACTATGTCCAAGAATCCCATTCATGAACTATGAACACACCATGTCCAAAATTTGCTAGACAATGAACTTTTGGAATACATATTGTCCATAATCCAGCCAGTAACAATGGTTTTTTCACACATCCATAATGTTTTGTATACGTCATGTCGGTTCCTTGCCAAATGTGTATGCCTTGAACTTTGCCTCACAAGTTCAAACACCAATAACTTGAGCTCCGGCACACAAATCCAAATCAAGGATTGGAAGCTTCTTTTGCCCCTATCTTTCTCTCACAAGCCTCTCTTTGGGCTCTCCCTCTGGGCTGAAGCATGTTGTGGGCACCATCTAGCTAGAAATATTACATTGTGGTTGTCGCCATGTGTACGATGGTGATCTCCTTGGTGAAACCATTGTCATGTTTGTCCTTGTCAATATTGCCTTGGACTTTACCATTTTGCAAGATTCAAACCTTGCCTTGGGCATTATAATCCGGAGACAAATGGGTTGCCAAATCTCTTGAGAACTTTGCATTGCCAGGGCTACTAACTAAGTATTGGTCCAATCACTTTTCATAGCCAAGATTAGATGTTGGTCATTCAATTCCGCCACTGTTGATGAGGTGGATCATCATGGTCACAGAAGGCCACACAATCCTTGCCTTTGTCTTTATATTATTCTCCATGCCTTTCAAAATACGCATAGCAAAGCACATCCAAGAGCCTCTTTTTGCTAGCAATTCAAAGGACTTCCACAAACTATCAAGGGAACCTCCCTTGTCCTCCGTCTCAAAATGATGGCACATGGAGGCTAAAAAACCACTAGTCCTTGATGAAGTGTTCCAAAATGTTGGGTCAAGAGATGCCTCTTCTTTGCTATAGTTGCCAAGAGCATTTCAAATTGCAAGGCTTAATACCTCCAAGGACACCCATCCACGACCTTCTCTGCCCACCAGCATATCAGGACGTAGTAGGGAAAACCAATGTGGTAGGTTGGGACAACTATATTGTTGCACCTTTCAAAATGCTACTGGCAAGGAATTTCCAAGGGTCAAAATGTTCACAGTCTCAAAATGCATACCAACCAATGGTTTTTTAAAATTGCTCCTCTTTTACTGGCCTCAACATTTAAAAATGCAAGCTTAGAGAGTTCTTTTTCTCATTGTGGGCCGTTCCTCTTCTTCCTATGCTAGTCCTCCCTTTGCAATGAGAGAACATGTAGATCTAATACCATGTCAAAGTCGATGATGTGGAAGCATAGAGCCAAGAGAGAATGCACAAAATAGAGAGAGAGAGAGAGAGAGAGAGAGATTCTACTAACCCAACCAACTAGAAAATGAATTAATGTATACTACAGTGGGGTTGGGTGCTTCTTTTATACTACTTTGGGGTCCATAAGTACCTCTTCAAGGAATTGCCCTACCCAAAACCATGTCAAATAAGTTAAATAAATACTCAGCTCTTAACAACCTACAGCGTCTTAACACTAGGTTGGTAATGGGACACTTTTATGTCCTAGGACACTTTTATGTCCTGTTAAGTGACCATTTTCCTTGAATTATGTCAAGAGTTTCAAAATGGATTTTGAGGTGCTATCTATCTAGAAATTTGTCTCATGAGCTGAAAAAAACTCGGCATTTTTTTGGAATATCAATTCCATCTTTACCCTTGTCCTTGCACAACATTTCACAACCTAAACTGTCTGAAAAAACGGGTCCTGTTTTTGGCTTTTTTCAACTTTTTGCAACTATACCACTCTAGAATTCATGTTTGTGAGGTCTATAATGCTAGAGAACTATCTTTAGTAGTCCTCAACATGTCTTGATGCTTATAGGGAGAAATAAATGTTAAAGTTGTAAGTTATAACCAAATTACAAAAATTGTCAAATCCTGTTTTTTATTCAATTTTAGCTCTTCTATGATTTTTTTGGTGGCTTTCATGATATCCAAATGCAGTTTTGCTTTTCTATGTCCCATATTGTAACATAAAGCTAATATTTCTTGAGTTTTGGGGCACCTAATACCCTATTTTGCATAGTAGACTCACGATGGTTGATTTTTTCAATTATAGAAGAAAACGAAACATTCTAGTATATCAAGTATAGCTTTTTCAATATTGTTAGTTTCTTGTGACAACTACATGCATTTTGTAGGTAGTAACCATATCTAGTCATAAGGATCAAATTTGGCTAGATATTGAATAGTTTCTATGGGATTCTACAACTCATAATGTTGAACCCAGTTAGTTTTTTCATGTTTGCTGTATTTAGCACTTCATCTTTGTCCCCAAGATTCCCCTTGGTAAGAGATGTATTATTCTTTTGACATGGTCCATGGCTCCTTATGAACCTAAAGGACAATAGGGAACTAAGAAAACATGCATATATTATTTGTATTGAGCGTGGCTATAGAAACTTTGATAAAAGGTTTGTAGAATGGTAAAAATTCAACTTTTTTGTACCTATTTCTTTTGGCAAAACAAAAAATAGTGAGTGAGAAGCAATCATATGTTCTGATCACCAACCCATTGAAGTTAATAAGGGAATTTATCTCAAGTCCTACAAAAATCCCTAATCTTATTTTTATGCAACAAAACGTAAGAAATGACTATTTTGATGAAAATGTACTGGTCCATCACTTTGGAGGCTTGGTGTGACCAAAAGATGAGAAATTTTACAAGTTTCTTATTTTTTCCATGTGTAGTAGGCCTTGAACTATAACCTCATGAAAGGATATTACAAAATGAGTGGATCTACTATGGTTTTGGAGGTTTTTTTTAAAACCTTGAAAGGACACTTTTATGTCTTGTTAGGTTACCAACCTAGTGTTAACGACCTTGATTTAGAGAGAAAGTGGAGTGTTGGGATGATTAGCCTCTTCTCTCTGGATTCATCTCTGACATGAGGATGAGCCTAACAACCTCAAGTGCAGGAGAAAATTCATCTTACCCCATCTTAATTTTTTTGAAGTGTCACAGTGCTACAAACCTTGGAAATTCCCAAAGTGCCTAAAGTGCACAGGGTGCGATAAGGTTTGAAACTTAAAGTGCTTGAATGTGAAGTTACTAAAGTGTCAAAGGTAACAGAATTTTTGGAAGTGCCTAAAACCCTCTAGTATAGATGCCTATGTCTAATCGACTTGAAGTGCCTATGTTAGACCCACTTTGAAGTCTATGTGGAGCCTCTCTCAAAAGTTCTCCTCAGGCATCCTCAAGCTTGGTGTGTCCAAGAGCTCTAAGGGGAAAAGGGAAGGAGGAAGAGGGGGGGGGGGGGGGTGGGGGGGGTGTTGGTTCACTACAATAAAACAATGCCTATTACATGGTTTCAATATTATATATTATTTTATTCTACATCCCTTTTATTAGTGAAAAAATCACAGGTAAGGAGTTTTATAAATAAGCCTTGAACTTACGTAATATATATGTTTTAGATATAGTCCCCCCCCCCCCCCGGGTGCAGTGTGCATGCAGGCTTCCTCGAAACTCAAAAGTCTCTATATTGCTAGTGTACAAGGGAGAACGAATGAAACCACCATGCTCCAAGACAAAAACAGTGCACCTTGCAAAGCTACTTTTGACCTTTATGGTGGCTGCATTGTTGTTCAAGTCGCCAAAGTTGACCTATGTTACATAAACAGGTGTCAGTGCATTGCAAGCTATGGATGGTGACTTACATGTGCAATGTTGTTGATGTAGGAAGAAATTTGAAGCGATCATTGGTAGTGTTTGATGGTCTTTTCATAATTTTTTATTTGTTTGATGGTCTTTCTTAGTCACATATTGTTAGCTTGATTGTTTGTAGTTACTAACTTTTATATGCCTTGCACCCATGGGTTGAATTTCAAAATGGGTAATACCCATTTTGAATTTGAAGAGTATGTTGTCTATATTATTGGTTGGTATAGGTCACTGCCAAGAGGAGGAGGTGAAGCATGTTGAAGGAACCCCCCCCCCCCGGGGCCCCGCCGGTTCATTTCCATCTCGCAAGCTAATCACCTTTACGATAAATTGACAAGAGGGAGCGAATATATTCTCATCTATGACATTACAATAAACGGGCTATCGAGTGAAGATAGTGCTCTCAGCAATGCTTTAGTGGATATGTATGTCGACTACAATACTTACAAAAGCCCATTGATGACCTCTCGCTTCAAGATGTAGTTGTGTGACCTCTTATAGCATCAGGCTATGCCCAATTCTGGAAGTCATGGTCAAGCTAAATACTAATATGAAAAGGTAAAACTATCTCAACGGACATTACACTAGATAGATTATCAATATGAGTTTGGACCGTAGACTTGGAGAGCTTGTGGACCTCTCTCTCTCTCTCTCTCTCTCTCTCTCTCTCTCTCTCTCTCTCACACACACACACACACACACACACTTGGTCGCTGCTTCGGACCAGGCTAGCTATTTCTAGTTACACTAACTTTACCTATTGGTATTACTACCCTAACTATGTATGTTGATAACACTTTATCCAACACACTTCTGGTGGTTTGACTAACCTTTGCTGCTTGATTACAAGCAGCCTACACTTAGCATAAGGATCTCCTCCTTGAGTATGAAATCACTAAATTGATACTTAATTACTTGTTGTTGACCTACTAGGCTATCTTGATTCGCATGGTTGAATGAATATCACAAAAAAAGCTAACTCGGTGGTGCAACCCCTTGTGGATTTAACCTGACTTACACTGCTTTCTTGGTTTGCTTGGGTTAGTGTGAACCAATATTTAAGGAATATGGGCTCAGTGATTACCTTATGGATATCACCCCCTAATATAGCACTTACCAAGTTCACTTAGATCCCATTTTTTAGCCTCTTACCTGGGCGAGAGTGGAAGCTTCAGATTTGATCGGTTTACCTAAAAATTCACTCTGTCGTGGCACTCATAGTGCATCACAATATCGTTTTGGTAACCTCGCTTGATGATAGGGTTGCTTGGCACGGATTCTTTGCCTGTCCCTCTTGGAATGATGCTTAGCTGTTAAACCTCCTACACACATATTGAGAAACATCGATGCTTGGCTGCCTGCAGCACCTCCACAATTGAGTAATTTTAAAGATCTTCCCTGCCTCTTCCACTATATAAGGTAAGGGGATTTTCCCTTCACTTAGACTTGGTCTCCCCCAGCACTTTGGAGAATATCTTGCGATTACGTCTGCTCGCAGGTTATATATTTTTTATCTTAATGCTTAAATAAACCCTTGCTTAGTTGGGTGATTATAACAGGTTCTTTCTTGACATTAAGAACATTAAAAGAACTGTTCATTTGGAACTTTCTTTAGCAAAACAATATGGGATGATAACCTAGCTACTGATGTTCACACATTATTAAAGGGTTTTTGCTTCTTCCCTAGTACTGATTACATACATACTCTAGTTTTCTGCTACTGTATTAAAAAATGGCATCAAGTCTGACATACATATGGATACTGATCGGGTTTCTTTTACTACCTAAATGTGTTGTATGATGGTGATATGGAGAAGACTGTTTTGACTTACAAAAAAATCGGTTACTGGCTATAATCAGACTGATGAGATGGATTCATAATACTGGCTGAACTTTGGCACTATTTTGTGAGAAGGGCCTTGTTCTAGGGCAGTGGTTAAACTGAAGCTTGGACACAATACAAGAAGCTTTTGAAATACTGCTGGTCTTTTTTACTTGAAAATAAACTAGTTTTTTGTGGGGCTTCAGTCCTGCTCGCTTTACTTAAGAAATTACTCTATGCAATCTCTGAAGTAGTGGCTTATCATGGAAACTTATGAAAAATTGGTGTTTATGTTTATGATACATACTTTTCATAGATAATGACAGGTTTATATATTGTTATCTGGCTTAAATCTTTCTACTAAGGTAGGTGAAAAAACTGGACACTGGTTTGTATTCTTGAGGGTTATGTGGTGGTGCATATGCCTTCAGAGAGTTACATGGGGATTTTTTTGAGTAATGATTTCGGCTTACAAATTTTGTTTTACAAAACCATAGGAGTGATTTGCTGGCAAAAGAAGAGTTTGGAAGATTGCAGGTGTTTATCTGGTTATGATACATACATTTTGCAGATAATATCATGACTATCTATTGGTATTTGGCTTAATCCTTCTACTGAGGTGGGAATGCTTGTCTGCTTTGATTTACCTACAACCTGTTTACTGATTATTAGCTGGCTTTTTGGGTCTTGGATTTCTAGTTTAGTCGTGATCTTTTTTCTACTGCAACTAGCTCTTGGGGTTACTGCCATAAATTATAAACTTTATACATACATACATATTCTTGGTTTGGTGTTGTACAAAAATTGGCAATGAATCTATGGATACTGATCTGGTTTTCTGATGCTTTACTACCTATGTATGTTATGATACTGAGATGTGAGGCTGACTGTTTGGACTTACCTGGTCTCTAGATGTGGCTAATCATTTTTTTAGTTTTCACTCTCATAAACTGGATTTATTTGATATGGTTTTGGTCTGCTCTGGCTCTGGCTGGTACTTGTCTGGCTCTAGCTAAAACTTCTCTGAGCTGTTTTTTTGCAAGATCCTTTCACTTCTTTTTCGCTGACCTTGTTGGACTTTGTCTTACTGGCCTTGACTTGAAAAAAAATCTAACATGCTACTGATTACTGGATTAATGCCTTTAATCTGGTCCAGGTTTGAAAATCTAATATGAAGGATGCCAAGTTCATCATTGGATATTTCTTTGGCTTTAAATAAACTTGGATTTGAGATTTTCTACCTTAGTTTGATTTACTAATGAAATCTAAGTTTGCTTATAATACATACTCTTTGCAAAAAATGCAATAATCTTTATACTGAGGTGGGGGTATTGGTTTGCTTTGATTTACCTACACCTTGACTGCTGATTTGGTTGGCCGTTTGGGTCTTGGATATCTAGCTTAGTCTCGAAACTTTTTATAGCTGGCTCAATTTTTTTGGTGGTACTTTACGACGTGGTTTTGGTGCACTGAGGAGTTGAAGTTTCACTTGAAATGTCTAAGAAAATGTATTTTATAATCTAGGCATATTTACTCACTTGGTCTCTATGGTTTAACAGAAATAAAATATTGAAATTTGGCTTCAGCACAAAATAGGTTGGAATTCTTCGGGCCAAATATGGCTTAAAATTGGATAATTGTACTTCGGACCTGCTCACTGCGCTTGGAAAAAACTATCTAAAATATTTTGTTGTTTTTCATACAATGTTTAGCTTAAGAATACTTTGAATGATATGGTGTAGACGACTTCTCCTCACAGTAAATGGTTGTTATATATAAAGAAGAATTGTTATAAACATATTAAGCAATTCTGGTAGGATTACTTTGTATGCAGAAAAACCTTGAGATATTATCTACTTTAATGTATGGGACAATAGCTAGTCTAATAATTTTTAAGTTTGACATGGATAACAACTGATAGGTTCTTTGAAGCCTTCCATACGTAGCCAAGTCTAACATATTTGTTGTCTTGACTATATGGATGCAGGTGAGAATTCTATCTTGGTTTAAAAAGGTTTAGCTTGCTACAGGTCCGACTTTGAAAACACTTGATGATCCAACTGGGATAGTTCTGATACCTTTGTACAAACTCATTTGGAATGATACTTCATTCTTATTATGTTGTACAGCTATGAATCAAAGACTGAGTTGTTTCTGTACTTATCTTTGCCTAGACATCTTTAGCCAGTCGTCTTTTTGAACTTCTTGTTCATTGGTGTGTATTTATTATAATTAAAATAGCTACACACATCCCTAAACCTCAGGCCCTTCCAGGCAACTGGGTGGACCAGGACGCTGGCTTTGGATACTTCTTGTCTTTAGGCTTTGAATGACCCACTGTCTGTAATTCCTTGACTGGTTGACAGGTGTTAGGTGGTCTCTCCTTGACTATAGACTAGATTATAGTCACCTCTATTGTAGTCTTCTGGCTCAATCGGTTTTAAGTAGCAGGTTAATCCAATTCTACTCACCCATGCTTAAGAAAATTGCATTTTGATAAATACAGGAACATGTTACCTATTGCACATATGAAGACTTTTCTGGGATCTGGAGGAAAATCTTGGCATATATCATCTAAAGACTACTCAAGAACAACCATACTTTTTTCAAATTGGCTCACAAAGCCTTAAAACTCCTATAGGAGTAATTTCTTCCTTGAAGATGTTATCTGATATTGTATTATTGCAAACAATTCTACCCTCTTCAGGAACACTCCAACTTGGCACTTCTTGGCTAAAGACTTTTGTTAAACTCTTCTTTTGGATGAGGCAGTAGGCCCATACACAATGGGCCTACTGCCAAAACCCATTGTGTATGGTGCATGGGATAGGGCAGGTACACACACACACACACACTTGGTTGTTGATTCGGACCAGGCTAGCTATTTCTAGTTACACTAACTTTACCTATTGGTATTACTACCCTAACTATGTATGTTGATAACACTTTACCCAACACACTTCTGGCGGTTTGACTAAGCCTTTGCTGCTTGATTACAAGCAGCCTACTCTTAGGATAAGGATCTCCTCCTTAAGTATGAAATCACTAAATTGATAATTCCTTGTTGCCGACCTACTAGGCTATCTTGATTAGCATGGCTGAATGAATATCACAAAAAAACCTAACTCGGTGGTGCAACCCCTTGTGGATTTAACCTGACTTACGCTGCTTTCTTGGTTTGCTTGGGTTAGTGTGAACCAATATTTTAGGAATATGGGCTCAGTGGTTACCTTATGGATATCACCCCCCTAATATAGCGCTTACCAAGTTCACTTAGTTCCCATTTTTTAGCCTCTTAGCTGGGCGAGAATGGAAGCTTCAGATTTGATTGATTTACCTAAAAATTCACTCTGTCGTGGCACTCATAGCGCATCACGATCTTGTTTTGGTAACCTCGCTTGTTGATAGGGTTGCTTGGCACGGCTTCTTTCCCTACCCCTCTTGGAATGATGCTTAACTGTTAAACCTCCTACACTCATATTGAGAAACATCGATGCTTGGTTGCTGCGGCACCTCCACAACTAAGTACTTTTGGAGATCTTCCCTGCCTCTTCCGCTATATAAGGTAAGGGGTCCCCCAGCACTTTGGAGAATATCTTGCGATTACGTCTGCTTGCAGGTTATATATTTTTTATGTTAATGCTTAAATAAACCCTTGCTCTGTTGGGTGATTATAGCAGGTTCTTTCTTGACATTAAGAACATTGAAAGAACCGTTCATTTGGAACTTTCTTTAGCAAAAGAATATGGTATGATAACCTAGCTACTGATGTTCACACATTATTAAAGGGTTTGTACTTCTTCCCTGGTACTGATTACATACATACTCTAGTTTTTTGTTGCTATATTAAAAAATGGCATTAAGTGTGACATACATATGGATATTGATCCGGTTTCTTTTACTACATCAATGTGTTGTATGATGGTGATATGGAGGAGATTGTTCTGACTCACAAAAAAATCGATTACTAGCTATAATCAGACTGATGAGATGGATTCCTAATACTGGCTGAACTCTGGCACTATTTTGTGAGAAGGGCCTTATTCTAGGGCAGTGGTTAAACTAAAGTTTGGACACAATACAGGAAGCTTTTGAAATATTGTTGGTCTTTTTGACTTGAAAATATACTGGTTTTTTGTGTTGCTTCAGTCCTGCTCACTTTACTTAAGAAATTACTCTATGCAATCTCTGAAGTAGTGGCTTATCATGGAAACTTATGAAAAATTGGTGTTTATGGTTATCATACATACTTTTCATAGATATTGACAGGTTTATATATTGTTATCTGGCTTAAATCTTTCTATTGAGGTAGGTGAAAAAATTGGACACTGTTTTGTATTTGGGACGGTTATGTGGTGGTTCATATGCCTTTGGAGAGTTACATGGGGATTTCTTTGAGTAATGATTTCGCCTTACAAGTTTTGTTTTACAAAACCATAGGAGTGATTTGCTGGCAAAAGAAGAGTTTGGAAGATTGCAGGTGTTTATCTGGTTATGATACATACATTTTGCAGATAATATCATGACTATTTATTGGTATTTTGCTTAATCTCTCTACTGAGGTGGGGGTGCTTGTCTGCTTTGATTTACCTATAACCTGTTTACTGATTATTAGCTGGCTTTTGGGTCTTTGATTTTTGGCTTAGTCCTGATCTTTTTCTACTCCAGCTAGCTTTTGGGGTTACTGCCATAAATTATAAACTTTATACATACATACATATTCTAGGTTTGGTGTTGTACAAAAATTGGCAGTGAATCTATGGATATTGATTTGGTTTTTTGATGATTTACTACCTAAGTATGTTATGGTACTGAGATATGAGGCTGACTGTTTGGACTTACTTGGTCTGGATGTGGCTAGTCATTTTTTTAGTTTTTACTCTCAAAAATTGGCTTTATTTGATATGGTTTTGGCCTGCTCTGGCTCTAGCTCTGGCTAGTACTTCTCTTGCTCTGGCTAAAACTTCTTCGAGCTAATTTTTTTGCAAGATCCTTTCACTTCTTTTTTGCTCACCTTGTTGGACTTTGTCTTGCTGGTCTTGACTTGAAAAAAATATAACATGCTACTGATTACTAGATTAATGCCTTTAATCTGGTCCAGGTTTGAAAATCTTATATGAAGGATTCCAGGTTCATCATTGGATATTTCTTTGGCTTTAAATAAACTTGGATTTGAGATTTTCTACGTTAGTTTGATTTACTGATGAAATCTGAGTTTGTTTATAATACATACTCTTTGCAAAAAATACAAGAATCTCTATATTGAGGTGAGGGTAATCGTTTGCTTTGATTTACCTACACCTTGATTGTTGATTACTGGTTGGCCTTTTGGGTCTTAGATATCTGGCTTAGTCCCGAAACTTTTTAGAGCTGGTCCATTTTTTTTTGTGGTTCTTTACTACCTCGTTTTGGTGCACTAAGGAGAAGTTTCACTTGAAATGCCTGAGAAAATCTCTTTTATAATCTAGGTAGATCTGGTCACTTGGTCTTTATGGTTTAGCAGAAATAAAATATTAAAATTTGGCTTCAGCACAAAATAGGTTGGAATTCTTCGGGCCAAATATGGCTTAAAACTGGATAATTGTACTTCGGGCCTGCTCACTAAGCTTGGAAAAAACTATCTAAAACTTTTGTTAATTTTCATACAATGTTTAGCTTAAGAAATACTTTGAATGATATGGTGTAGACGACTTCTTCTCACAATAAATGGTTGTTATAAAGAAGAACTGTTATAAACATATGAAGCAATTCTGGTAGGATTACTTTGTATGCAAAAAAACCTTGAGATATTATCTACTTTGATGTATAGGACAGTAGCTAGTCTAATAATTATTAAGTTTGACATGGATAACAACTGATAGGTTCTTTGAAGCCTGCCATACGTAGCCAAGTCTAACATATCTGGTTTCTTGACTATATGGATGCAGGTGAGAATTCTAGCCACAGTCCGACTTTGAAAACACTTGATGATCCAACTGGGATAGTTTTGATACCTTTGTATAAATTCATTTGGAATGATACTTCATTCTTATTATGCTGTACAGTTATGAATCAAAGACTAAGTTGTTTCTTACTTATCTTTGCCTCGACATCTTTAGCCAATCGTCTTTTTGGACATCTTGTTCATTGGTGTGTATTTATTATAATTAAAACAGCTACACACACACACACACACACACACACATACAAGTCAATTATTACATTTGTCTTCTAGGCTCTCTCTTTCTCTCTCTCTCTCTCTCTCTCTCTCTCTCTCTCTCTCTCTCTCTCTCTCGATCATAACTTCTTCATCCGAACTCCGATTTGGTGATCTATAGCCTCAATCTAAGAGCACAAAGCCCTCTACGCATTGATGTAAAGTCAAAAAAATTCAAAATTATGGGAGGTGTTTTTGTAGCAGCATTTTTGAAGTGAAAAAGTTCAAGAAAATCGACTCTTATCTCTTATTTTACATACAATGTCTTCTGGCACTCGCAAGGGTTCTTCTTCTTCAACAAGGTCCACCACCATTGTGGAAAATGATCCAAAATCTCCTAAATGTGGAGATAGCAACACAACCACCCAACCAACGACATCGGAAACCATGATCATGGGGTACTTGGTATCATTGCAAGAGAATGTAAACAAACAAGGCGAAGACTTACGAGCACTTGCAATGGAGAATGGCACACTGAGGGTACTTGTGGTTGAGAATGAGAATCTCAAGAGGGCACTTGAGATGCAAACAACACGTTTGATGCAACTTGAAGAGGAAGTCAAGGAATGTAAACGCTCTCTTGTGGACTTGAATGCTTTGAAGGAGCGGATGAGCAAAGTAGAGCATGACCATGTATTGAAAGAGGAGAAATTTGACACCATGAGCTAGGATGTATGTGACATGAAAAACGTATGCACAAACAAATCTTGGGCTGATGTATGTGGTAGCAATGTGGTTTCTAATTCCTCACTCATGCAAGCTATGGTTCAAACAAACAATGTTGAGAATGTGGATGTGGAGGAGTTGAAGGAACGGGAGCGACGTCCACGAACATTGTTATTCGTGGAATTCCCAAAGAGAAGTTAGAGACACCTCCTTCTCTTACCATTGTTATTGAAAATTTCTTCAAAACCCACTTTGGCATGTCCGGAGTTATGGTCTATGGAGCACATAGAGTGGGGAAGCAAGGAGCTCCTCGGTCAGGAGAACGGCCAATTGTATGTACCATGCCGGATGAGACCAAGCGAAAGATTATCCTTGATACTAGTTGGATCTATTTGAGGAATACAAAATGTTTTATATGTGAAGATTGCACTATTAAGCAATAAAATATGCGTCGCAAGGTATATGAGGAAAAGAATAATAAAAACAAGGAGATCTCTAATGAAGAAAATGTGCCCAAGGAGGAGGCAAGTCCCTCGAGAAAATAGGGATGCGTGACCTATGAGACCGAATTACAATTGAAAATATGCTTTTGGAATTGTAATGGATACCCATGGAATGCGGGGGTTGGCATTGATGAACTAACAAGCAAAGCCGATGTTGTACTTCTTGTTGAAACTTGGGAGCATGATACACAAAGGATTAACGGCTTGGAGGATTACAATGTACATTCCTTGATGTGGTCAAAGAATCTCAAGCAACGAAGAGGACAAGGAGGGGTAGCATGTATGGTTAAGAAAGGATTGGAAGATTTTGTATCAATTGTGAAAGATGACAAGTACAAACGCATGTATGGCTGAAAATTATGACACCCAAAAGAGCACCCATTTTTGTAGCCGGTTTCTACATTCCTCATCATGATTTTTCCTTTTATGCTTGCATGGATAGAGCCATTTTTAGATTTAGAAGCGGACATTGTCAAAGGTGAAGGTGATGTTATTGTATTTGGGGATATGAATGCTCGCACAAAAACATTGCAACATGATACTCAACAATTTGATTTGCCATACATTTCAAGGGACTTGGAGGAAGTTCACTTGTATGATCGTACTTCAATGGATGAGAAAGAGCCGGATCACTATGGAAAGTTACTTTTACACATGTGTAATAGCATGGGTATGATCATTGCCAATGGTGTATCTTTGTGGAGTGGAACCAATGGATTTACATGTAGGAGACATAATGGGGACAGTGTGATTGACTATATGCTACTCTCCGAAGCCACCATGTATCACATAAAGAGTTTTATGTTTGGTCAATGGACCCCGGATTCCAACCATCGCACCTTATATATTGACCTTTCATGTGGAGAAGCAACTAAGCATGATAATCTCAACCAAAGGAAAGAGAAATTATCACTATATATGGATTTCAAATGGGCACCAATGTACATTGAAATGGTTGAGCAAAAATTATGGATGACAAATCTTCAATATGATGCACCATTGGAAACTAAATGGGAAGCTTTCAAGAAAGCTATTTGTTCTTGTGCCAAAAAATGCTTTGCCATAAAGCATCTCCATGGTATCAACAAAGATAGCTCACGCAAAAGGTGGTTTGATAAAGAATGTCAAGATGCTCGAAAGTCCTTGATAAATCTTAATGCAACTATGGACAAAGACAACTATCAGTCATTTGCGTACATACAAGGCATTGATTCAAAAGAAGAGAAGAAGAGAAGAAGATAAGAAGTAAAGCAACAACTTTTTCAAGTCCAAGAAAAAGCACATGCATGTGGAAGATTTTGAAGAAACTTGAGGGGCAAGCGGGTTGAGAATTTTGGTAACTTGAGTCTTGTGGATATGTGCACACATTTGTAGGCAATTATATGAGCAAGCAAATGCTGAAAAAATACCATTTTATGGTTCATTTCCATGTATGCCCTCTTTTTTTACTGTTGAGGATGTATGCGGTGGGCTTGAAAAGTTGGTCACTCGCAAAGCGGAAGATCTTCAAGGTATCAAGCCGGAGATGATCAAATGGACAGGATATTTTACCCATGAGTGGATGTGTGATATGTTCAACCTTGCACTTCAACACGGTATGCCTTATGATCGGAGTACTAAGTGGGTTAAGCCTTTGCATAAAGGAGGGGATGTAAAGAATGTAAACAACTATCGGACTATAATGATTGCGTCTCTTATGGAAAAGTTATTTGGGTGCATAATGCAGATGAAATTGAGTGATTTGGTTGAAGAGTATGACAAGCGTGCAAAAGGACAAGCGGGTTTTTGTTGATGCCATAGCACCATCGATCATCTTGTCACTCTTCGTGTTCTCATGGAGTAAAGTTGGTTGAAAGGAAAGCGATTGTATTGTTGTTTTGTGGACTTTAAGAAAGCTATGATTCCACGTAACAATTTGTGGAGAAGGGTGGAAGAACTCCAAGTGCCAAGTGAGTTTATGCTTGCGGTTTCCCAAATCTATGAGAAGGTGATTTGTCAATTGCCATGGGAAGAGAAATTTCAAAAAAACTTGTAAGCACTATTGGGGTTAAACAAAGATGTCCCTTGTCACCAACTCTCTTTGGTTTATGCATCGATCAATTGTAACAAATGGTACTTGACTCTATGCAAGAAGAAGGCATTGAAGAGGTCACTATTTGCAATGCGATAATCATGATTTTGTTGTATGCGGCTGATGTAGTGCTTCTAGCACACACTTTAGAAGATGCACAAAACCTTATGGTTGTCCTTGAGAACTTTTGCTTGCATAGTGGGCTGATTGTGAATGAATCCAAAACAAAGGTTATGCTTGTGAAAACCAACCATAAGGAGAAGCCATGCATTGTGTACAACAATGAGACACTTGAAGTTGTTGAGAGCTTTAAGTAACTTGGCCTTGAGGTTCCATCCAATCACAAGTGGCATGAATGTGCTATGCGTCGTTTGGAAGTGGGAAAGAGATCATATTATGCATTTGAGAACATGTGTAATGCAGGAAACATCAAGTGTTGGGTTCTCAAGAAGTATCTTTTTGATGCATTGGTGACACCGGTTCTTCTTTATGGAGTTGAAGTGTGGGGCGGGAGCATCTCAAAGTTTACTTGGAAAGAGTTTGAGAATGTCCAAAAGCATTTTCTTACAAATTTTCTCCAAGTTAAGACACAAACACCCTATATCCTCCTACTTCTTGAGTCGGGATCTCTTCCAATTGAGGTTATGGGCATGGAAGGGGTTGTGGAGTACATGATAAAGATGCGTCAAAACCCCTCACATTGACTTCCTTCAATTGCATGGGAAGCAAGAAAAAAAATTCAAAAGACGCATAAAAGCAAGATCTTGAGCACGGGATGGATGCAAGACATAAAGAAGTGGTTTGGGAGATGGGATGCATTACACTTGCTACATGATGCTTCAATTGACTCCCAATTGAATGAAGCTTTTCCACAACGCCAATGTATTACGGCTTGGGAGAAATCCGGTGGGTCACGCTTCATACATTACACCACCCATATTGCCCCCAACTACAAAACCATGTTCTTTGTTGAAAGAGGAAACCGTACTCACACTTAAATGCTTGAGCCTATCCCCTTGTCGATGATACACACTATCGCATCCATTCGGCTTAGCTCCCATTTCCTTCGATGCGAGATAGGGCGTTGGGGAAATGGCAAAGAGTCAGATCGACTGTGCTCACTACAAGTTTGAGAGTCTGAGTACCACACACTGCTAGAGTGCTCAGCTTTTGGTCACATCCGAACTTGCTTCTCTCACATTTTTAGCCATAACTTAGACCTACACACTTTCCTCTCCCAGCCACAGTGTGGGCTCTCCATTGCGACTCTCATCACCACAATTTTGGAGCATGAAGAGTCACTCATCAGCCATACACATACTACATCACATGTAACTTTGGTCCCATATGTCATATTTGACCTCCGAGGACGATAATAAAATCTATGTATCTATCTCTCTCTTGAGTCCCTCCATGTAATAGTAGCCATTGTGAGACCTCACCTTGTTTCTAACGAGGGAAGAAAACATCTATAAATATCCTTTCATGATTAATGAATATCCTTGCACTTAGGACTACAGTTTGAAGAGGAAGATTGAAAAGATAGAGATATATGAAGTTGTACTCTCTTTTATGTTTTTGAGATATAAAATATACAACTACTCTCTCTCTCTCTCTCTCTCTCTCTCTCTCTCTCTCTCTCTCTCTCTCCAACATAAGGTGTAGGTAAAGGTCATTTGGTGACCTTTCCCAATAAAAACTATGACTGCATGGCGATCGATAGGGAATTGGAGCCATGGCAGGAGTAGTTTTTACTAGGGAAATGGACTTTCCCAGTGTCAAGGTCCAGGGGAGGGGGACAAAGAGTTATCCTTGACCACCTCCTGTAGCACATGGTAATCAGCCTCATTGGTTGAGCATACAATTGCATACAATTATAGTATTATGTAAGCTGACTTATCAAAGGTCCAAAGGTTAAATCAATAGATAACATGAAATAACGGTGACTAAATGAACGATGTAGATCCTCTACCACCCGACCTTGGACCTTGACAAGGGGAGAAATGAGAGCGGAGATGATTTTTTACGAGCATTGTTGCCCTTCAAATTTTAGATATTTTACAAATTTGGGGCTAATTCAATGTTTTTTTGCTTAATATACATTCTTTTCTAAGTTAATACAGCAGTTCCACTCACAATTGTGAGTATGGCACAAAAAAACATTATTGGATATAAGCATGTATCTCTTCACGTGTCTTTACATTCATTACTTTAGTTGTGAGTTGTGACAAGAGAAAACTTGATTTTTTTAATATAAATTCTTACATATCATGAGATTATTATATTAAATCACCAAAAAGAAGGCTACAAAAGGCCCAAGCATAGCCAGTTCTTCGGGCACTAACCACCATAATTAACAATGTACGGTTTTACAGAGAGCCACCCATACAGCATAGGATAAAGAGGAAAGTAGGGAGCCACCCTCAAATACATAAGCGTAAGCTTCATATAAAGACAATAAAAGAGAGACTTGTTAGGAGTTGTCACCCAAGAGAAATCCATCCATCACATGCACTCCACCCCCTCCAAAGAGACAAAGATCCCTAAGGCCAAGTGACATGCCATCATAATGACACACCCCACAAACCATGGCAGCAAGAGCAAGCACGCTATAAGGGGATCCATGTGGGAGCCATGCCTTGTCAAAGAAATGCCAACCATCCCCACCAACATGACCATTCGGTGCCCCAAAAGGTCATGTCTTGAAATATGAAGATGTTGCACCGACCACCAAGATGCTCTTCGAGGAGAACTGGGAGTAGGACCACTCCCAAGCAGCCTAAAATCCAGGTGAAGGGCAAGGGAAAGGGGGTCGCCCATAGGTGAGGACTATCGAGACCTTGCACTTGACAAGCATGTAGGGACTCTCTCCCACCATATCCAACATTCAAACTAGGACGACAAGCTTCCACAGCCCTACCATAGCCACCCTTGAAGACACCCCTATATGTGTGCTTGCACGCTGCTTATAAGGTTCCCACCCTTTACATAATGAAGAAAATGTATCATGATCTTAACTAGAAATATTGGCTATACAAAATTAGTTTATATACCACATGATAGGCCCCAAAAAGTGTACTAAACCTCCTCTTCTATTTGGTAGTGTGCACATGTCCTTTTTGGGGCCATATCATGTGGTAGTAATCAGAAAGATGTTTGTTTTATAAAGAATGTTTGTAATACTGCTTTCAAGGAATCATTTCTAGAAACACTTATATGGAATTATTAATGAACCATTATTTTAAATTTCAAGAGAATATAGTAGCAAGTCAAAAAATTTAGAATCGTGTCTGAGTGTAGGGTGGTAAGTGGGGATCAACTAAGGTTGTCAATCATGGATGGGTTGACCCGATTAATCAGGTAAATATCCATCCCTCATCCATCCCCGCTAATGTCTAATAGACTTTCCCATTGGAAATGGAATCCACCAACGACTATGCTCTCACATATGTAGAAACAAAAAATCATTGAATCAGGATTCTTGTGTCTCGTTTTCCCTAGCTAGATAGAATTAGGTCTTATTCTAGGGCTATAGATTCAAACCATTGTTAATGGCAAGAGTTTGTTCTTTGGATTTATTTATTTTTAAGGACCTTTTTTTCATTAGACCTAGAGACCTATCAAAGACCCCATCATAGATTTTGAGTATGTTGGTTGGAGCCTTACACTGCCCATAAACAACTTGGATGAGCTCCCTCACAAACCCTAGTAGACCTTTTTGACAAGAGAACACTTTTTAGCACTAGGTTAGTAATGTGTCTTCAGATACTTTTATGTCCTTTTAAGTGAGCACCTTTAATGAATTATTGCAAAAGATGTAAAATGAGCATTTTAGTTTTAGTTTTTACAGACACAAAGTTGGTTTATGAGCTGAGAAAAACTTGTCATTTTTTTGGGCTATTGGTTCCACCATTAACCTTGCTCGTATAGATGATTTTTCAACCTAAATTGTGTCAAAACTGTGTGTTGCTTTTGCCCACTTTTCATCATTTTAGCCCTATATCACCATAAAACTCACCTTGATGAGGTCTAGATTGTTACGTAATTGACCTTCCTTATTCTCAACATGTTCTCACGCTTCTTAAGAGGAGAAAATATTCTTACCAAAAGTTATGGCCCATTTATGTAAATTTACCGATGCTAGTTTTATTGACAAAACTTACACTTTCTTTTTTATTTTGGTAACTTGATGAAATCTGAAGGAAGTTTGAGTTTCAACAACATCTAACTATTTTCCTTAAGTTTAAGGATACTTGGTTGCTCCAAACGGGGAGTTTCAATGGAGCATCTTGCAACAAGAAGTGCTCCCATTTGTCATGGCTTGGGATCTGTGTGCAGATGGCCTATGTTGGAGAGTCGAAGATCTGCCCCAAAGGGGGGGGGCACATGGTTTCCCCTCCCACATTGGTTTCTTGCCCTCGCTTCAACCAATTTCTACAGTGGGAGAGGCCATCCCTCCCCCTCTCCTCCGGGAGGCAATGGTGGCCCGATGTTTGTGTGCTACCAATTGTCAACATATGGTCTGCACATAGAAGATGCCGATCTTATGGTGGCAAACATTAGCTTTTGTGGAAGGGGCAAGGTTCCTGTTGGGGTATAGGTGTCTTTGCCTTGCCCGGCCGCCCAGAGTCTGGGCGCCCATTGACTTGTATACTTTATACATAGCATAAGTGTATAGGGGGCTGCTCACTCTTTGAGTCTCCCCACCCATATCTGTGTGTGTGTCTCCTTCTCTCTCGCTCACTCTCCGTCTGTGGTGCTCCCCGATCCCCTTCAATTGGTATCAGAGCTATGGTGACCGTGGAGAGCACGACGGCTTTGAGAGCTTCGAGGCGATAGCTCGCTCGCTCTCGACGGTAGAGAGATTAAGAAAGCTTGGAAGCTTTGTGAGAATGCAATGGGAGCTTGTGAGCTCAGTTGAGAGTGATGTATGCTCTTGTGGAAGCTCAGAAAGGAGTGTGGAAGATTGTGTGTAAGTGAAGGTGCTGCCCTAAAACTGTGTGCGCAGCAGCACAGTTTTCAGATTCGTTTTTCTCCTTGTAGAATGCAGATCTGAGAATTCTGTCTGGAGAGGCCATCCGTTTCGACGTGGTCTACAACTTTGCAGAAGAAACTTTTTGCAAATTCCTCACCGTTTTGCTGATATTCAACTCAGACTGACTGTATACAGAAATTCCAGATTTTCTGTTGTCGCATTGTGTGCGAGTTTGATGCACTTTTGGAAGCACGGGAGATGCTTGAAGTTGAGTGCATAAATTCTGAGCTGAAGATGCAATTGCAGCTTGTGTTAAGCTTGTGGTTTGAGGGTTTTTTGGTAGACTTGGGCAACGAAGTACGAAGGCATTTACACACCACCGAAGCGGTCTCTTGAGAGACGCAGGTTTTTGGAGCACACAGGTGGAGCTTGTTTCACTGGTTTTCACAAAATACTTTGGCAGTGATTTTGTGCTTGGATTCATGGTCTTTGCGGATGGTTTGCATATGGTTATGACACATGGTTGATGCCCATTATATATGCATTTTGGCGAGCACTTTCAAGTGCCGGTGAGCTCTCTTGAGAGCATTGTTTTCGCATTGAATAAGTTTCCGGATTGCAAATCTTTCGCTTGCTTATGCGCGGTCACTCCGTTGATGTACGTTGAGTGCGGATTGCCATTGTATGTGAAAATGTGGAGCCATTTTGGCATTTCTACTCATTGGCATTGAGTAGTGTTATGGTTTATGGTAGAGATTGTACTTGAGTTTTTTGCTCAGTTTTGAGGGAAAATTCTGTCGGATTTTTCCCAGATTCTCGCCATAGTTTGTGATCGAGTGTTTACTCTCACTTTGACAGGTTTTGTCAGTTTGTACACAGTTTTGTGTTTTTCGTATCCACTCTCGCAAGAGTGAGGAGTTGTGTATCTTTCTTTGCTTGAGACAGTGGTTTGCTCTCAAGTGGGAGAGTCTTGTGATCTCGAGCATTGTTTGCCATAGTTTTGCAGAGCTTATGCATGTATGTTGAATGTTGTTTGATGCGCAATGATTGCTCATTGTATTGAGCTTGTAGGACAATGGTTATTTTGTGTTGATAGCCATTGTACGTCGAAACTCTGGCGAAATTTTCCCATGAGTTTTATGCGTATCATTTATGCGATCTAGGTAGAGATTGCGGGTTGCACTCAGCATTTGCGTGCGGTGTTCTCTGCAGGTGGGAGATTTGTGCGTGTGTATGCATCGATACCGCACAGTGTGGGCTTGGTGATTAGCTCACAGATTGCAGTGTGATACTAGAGCAGGTGAGGCTTGTATTGACATTGCGGGAGCTCTATTTTGGAGTGTGTCTCACAGGTTTTACATTGTGTTTTTGGCCATATTTGTAGACAGTTTCCAGCTGTTGTTGGTGAGGTGGTTTTGCTTTCTAGTTTGCTACATTGTGCTCATGGCAGAGACAGGTGATCGATTAGATTGTGACCTCTCACAGATGCGCGTGTTTGATGGGTCAGACTTTGCGGCATGGAGAGAGTGTATGCTTGATGAATTGACACAGGGAGGGTTGCATCGACCATTGAGTGGTGATGCAGGTAGACCTTCAAACATGTCTGACGATCAGTGGCAGGAGCTAGAGGAGATGGCACTATCTACGCTCTCTTTGCACCTTGCGGAATCTGTATATGCTCTTGTTATGTATGAGACTACTTCGAGAGCACTTTGACGCAGATTACATGATATGTATGATAGATCTGAGTCATCACGGACTCGTGTGAGACATGTACATTCACGAGCACGCCGACAGGTGACATGTTGGTATTGTGGTCATTCTGGACACGTTAGACGGTGCTGTTTTCGTCGTATGCGACATCGTAGGAGACATGGCAGTCTCAGAGATGTATGTAGTGATGCCATGGACTCAGTTGCTTTGACAGTTGATGCAGATGTAGTGTCAGAGTATACTAGTGACGGGGATGTCACTTTTACCTCGAGCTATGCACGAGATGCTATACATGTGGATAGTGCACTCCCTTCGCAGTGGTTGCTAGACGCAGATGCTATGTTTCATGTCATGCCGCATCGTGAATGGTTTTGTAGCTATTCTAGCAGGATGCTTGGCAGTGTACGTTTGACCGATGGATCGGTGCATGCGATAGCAGGTGCAGGAGATGTGAGACTGTCATTACCGAGTGGTGCATCTTACTTGTTACAACATGTGCGCTATGTACCAGATTTGAAAGTGAGTCTGATTTCGATTGGTCAGCTTAGAGATTGTGGATGTCAGATTTCGCTACGAGAGCGAGATTTTGTGATGCATTTGGGTTCGCTAGTGATTGCGAGAGGTGCCAGGAGTGGTACAGGTTACCCATTGCATGTGGATCACGGGAGAGACGGTGTTGTCTCTGTGATCATGCAGCCACATAGACAGCGAGAGAGCAGGCGAGTCTCTTTTGCTCATGGGTTGCAGGGTGCTTTGCATGGGGTGCAGAGTAGTGAGCTCGTTGTGCACACAGTTGGGGCACGACCTGAGCAGTCACACAGAGAGGTGACAGAGTCAGACATGCATGCTTTGCTAGTGACTGAGCAAAGCAGAGAGTCAATTGTGCGAGATACTTCTATGCAGGATAGACAGGTAGAGCGGTCTTGCTCTAGTGAGTCACGACAGGAGGACGTTGTGCAAGAGTCTATGCATACGGAGTTAGAGCATGAGAGCTCTAGTGAGTCACAGCAGATTGAGTGGTCATGTTTGCAGTGGATGATTCCAGAGGAGGCTGAGATGTCAGCGATTATGCAGTCATTCCTTTCTATGCTCGACAGTGAGCATGGGGATATAGTTGTGCAGGATATGTCTTCCAGCAGACATCTAGAGCAACTGGTTTGCTCTGAGGTTGCACGACAGGTTGATGCGTCTTTTGCGGACAGTAAGGAGATGCATGTGGCTGACACGCCTTGTCAGTCAGAGATGACTATTGCCAGGGATATATATGTTGATGCATGCTCCGTAGAGCTAGCAGGGCCCGCTAGCATTGCATCGGCATTCGGTGGTCTCATGTATGAGATGCTGATCTTGAGACCGGATATCGCAGCTGCAGTGGGAGCATTTGTAGTTCGGGTTGTCAGTCGTTTGTTGACTGATGATGGCATAGTGCACGAGGGAGATATGTAGGTATTGCATACATACTTGTAGTACGTGTGTGGTACGTCTGGTGGTGTATGGACTTACACGGGAGCAGGACAGCCGGATGCACACGATCACAGCCAGCCAGTGGGCATCGGTTGAGAGCGGTTTTCTCTCGCCTTTTGTAGTCTTTAGACTAGGTTCCCTTGCGTAAAGGCACAGTCGCCTTTAAGTGGGAGGTTGTTGGGGTATAGGCGTCTGTGCGTTGCCCAGCCGCCCAGAGTCTGGGCGCCCACTGACTTGTATACCTTATACATAGCATAAGTGTATAGGGGGCTGCTCACTCTTTGAGTCTCCCCACCCATATCTGTGTGTGTGTCTCCTTCTCTCTCGCTCACTCTCCGTCTGTGGTGCTCCCCGATCCCCTTCAGTTCCCCCATAGCCTATTTTTGCTCGGGTCTACTGGTTCAGAGGTGGGAATGAAGGATTGGCCTCTAGTGGCTGCAAGAGGATTCTTTTGGTAGGGTTGGGCTCCCCATGAAAGCTTGCAAATTGTAGATTTTCCCTTCTCGGTGGCTACTCGTGTCCAGCTCCACCATAGTGGTGAGGTTGGGCTTGGGTGACAAGGATAATATTATAACAGGTGATGGAGTCTCAGGCTCCCCCCTTAAGGAAACGGTTTGTTTATTTTGTTTGGTTCATTAGAGTTTGTTAGTTTGAGATAATATGTGATGGACATGATAGAGTGGCTCCCTTGTTAGCTAGTCTGATGGTTCTATTGTCTCTATGCTTTGTGGGTTCCATGGCTCAATTAGATCAGGGCTTGTCATGTAGTTCTTTGTAAGTTAAATATATTCAACTCATGGATTGTGAGTATTTCAAACAAAAAAAGTTTAGGGACACCTAATCTCCCATACCTTTTTAATTTGATAGGACAAGCATTTTTTGTAAATAGAAATTCTCACATATAATGAGAGAATATATTATATTAAAAAAACAATATAAAACTGCATTCTTTTATGAGATAAAACAACTCTACCATACCACTCATAATTGTGAGTATGGCAAAAGAAAAAGGGAAAATCATGTTAACTTTGTAGGTTATATCAATCACTAGTGATAGTTTTTGAATTTGTCTATTAGGTCTCCCCAATCTCAGAGAAAATTAAAAATTATTTCAAAACATATTAATTGCATAAGTGAAGGGTGAATTTAGGAAATAAAAAGATAGATGAAGGTGGAAAGTCAAAAGATCTTTTGTGTCCATATAAAGAGGTGTTTCTCTTCTCCTTTATTTTTCCTTTAATGGATTCTTCTCTTTAAAGTGCTCTCTCTCTCTCTCTCTCTCTCTCTCTCTCACACACACACACACACACACGCACGCAATGTTGTATCTATCCTTCCCAATTAATACTATTGCAAATCTATGTGCTTCGTCATTGCCCGTTGCTACGTGCTATAGACTAGCAACTCGTTTTGTTGTTGTTGAGAGAATCTTTGAATTAGGGGAAAAAAGGAATACCTTTTAATTTTTTTGAAGACGTTAGGAATACCTTTTCTATATGTTGATTGCTTTCTCATCACGTCGATATGATTTCTTGTAGTGCCCAATTTTTTTTGAGATGGATAGTTTGTGATATTTTCGATATGTTGTGTTACTACCTTTGAATGTAAAGGCCCAAGTTGTCTTTTTTTTGGCACAACTCACAATCTGTGATTGGATTGTATTAAGAACAACATAAAAATTTACAAACCAGCCTCAAGCTCAGGCCGAGCCTTGAGGTGCTAAAGATTACAAGATGGATGTCTACCGCCTCTCACCAAGACTAATCATAATCGGTGAACTATAGTTCTAAGATTTTACTTCTAGCGGGTGGAAAACATGGCATGGGTAGCCCTAGACCAGTGTCCCGAGTCTTGCTTTCTTTCGAGTCTTAATACATACATAACTATTGGAAGTAATGAGTGTGTCTATTGGTGTTTTGACCCTCAAACTACACGGGCTCACTAGACGATTGTTTGCAATCTATTAATCGTATCCGGCGATCAATGATTCTACTTAGTGGGTTGTCAACACTCAAATCAAGGCAATTTTCAAAATATCAAAGTTTAAAAAACTTGATTCCTATAATCCAATCTCGTTCAATTCGACATTCCAAACTCTAATTGAGCTACTCAAAAATCATGAAAGTTGTTTTCTCGGATCTAGCAGTTCCCCCAGCAACACAGCTAAACCTCATTCACCTCATTGATTTTCCTTTTCCCATGTTCTTGCCCATATGGAACAACACTTTTATCTCTAATTTTTGACTATGAACACTCTTAGTAATAGTAAAACCATGTGTCATCCCTTTCTCCATACTTTTTTGCTTCAAGGAAACCAGCTATTGGCCAATCCAAATGTTGTAGTTTACCGTGAAATTTCTTCAACCTAAAACCATTGACAGGTTTTTACACTCTAGTTTCAAAGACATCATCCACAATAAAGGTACCTTGTCCCAAATCCTGTACTATCTGATAAGGTCGCTTCTACAATCTATTAATTGTAACCAACGTGATTAATGATTCTACTTCGTGGGTTGTCAACACTCAAATCAACATAATTTTTAAAATATCCAACCTTAAACAATTTGACTCTGTGTAATCCAATCTCGTTCAATTTGACCTTCCAAACTCCGACTGAACTACTCAAAAATCCTAAAAGTTGTTCTCAAATATAGCAGTTCACTCTACAACACAACTAAACCCTCATTCACTTCATTGATTTTCCTTTTTCCCTATTCTTGCCCATATGGAACAACACTTTTATCTCCAATTTTTGACTTTGAACACTCATGTTGATAATAAAACCCTATATCATCCCTTTCTCCAGACTTTTCTGCTTCAAGAAAACCTACTATTGGCCAATCCAAATGTGGTTGTTTACCTTAAAATTTCTTCAACCTAAAACCCTTGATAGGTTTCTCCGGTCTAGTTCCAAAGACATCATCCACCATCAAGGTAGATGTAGATGAGGACCTAATCTGGAGTTGTACAACCTCACCCTATCTCCAACTTGAAATACCTTAAATTTCACACTCATGCATGTCTTCTTCCTTGAATCACCTCATTAATATAAGAACTCACCAACTTGTCTTCTTTGAGCTACATCAACTATCTGCTCCTATGTTGAACTAAAAATTTACGAGACATTTTCTTTGCACTAACTCTTAGACTTGGTACAACAAACTCCATAAGTACCACATCTTGGGGTCCATAGACCAATTTGAACGGTGCCATACTTTCAGTTTTATTAGTACTTTCAGCTTGCCCATTAGCCTGGAAATAATATGATGTGGACCTTTTATGCATAATCATGTGAGTCTTGGTTAACTCAAAAACTGCCTCATTCAAATAATGAGTTCCCCTGTCACTCACCAACTCTATAGGACATCCAAAATTGTTTATGATGTTATGGATTAGAAACTTATCCACACTGAGCTTTATTGTCCTTAAGTGCTACAAGTTTGACCCACTTGGTACAATAGTTGGCTGCTACTAAAATATACTTGCATCACTTGCTTGTAGTTGAAAGGTTAGGGTGGATTGGACAATGATCCATTCATGATGAAAGAGAGCATATTGGTCGAATCATATAAGATTTTTGAATACAAAAAGTTGATTTATACAAATTTTTCACATGGATCTTGCTTTCTACACATGCTTCTTACATACAAACAAGCTTTTTGTTGACACACACTTCTTGCCTTTATCAATGGCGCACGCGCACACACACACATACACACACACGCATGCGCGCGTTGCACATGGCTTTTAGACTAGGGGTTTTTCCCACTAGTGTGAGGTGCTATAATGCCCGCACGCCAACAACCCTCCCCGTGTGGGTATTGTTTGCACATAACACAAAAGGGTACATCATTCACACAAACTACCTCCCCTCAAACACAAAAGAGGATGAAGGAACACAAATTTGACTCCCCTTGACATGTAGCCTGTAGGCACACAATCCTCCCCACACAAAAGTAGGTAGGTAAACACAGGCATGTCTTACACACAAGGATGAAGTACACAAATCCCCATAACATAAGAATGGGTACACAAACTTCCCCTGGAACACAAGGGGCGGCACACAATTGAGCACTTCACATACACACAGGAATTTGTTTTTCATTGAGAGATCTTCTCCCCCACACAGGTCTACGAATGTTGTTGTAGTTCTTTGTTGTCCTTTCCATGAACTTGTTGTTGTTGATTTTGTTCTTTGATTTCCTCTTCTTGTCATGTTGTTTGTTGATTGTTGTTGTCATTATTATTTTTTTTGTTGTTTGGTTACTTGTGCTCAACTACCCATAAATGATGTGTCACAAACGATGGAAGATGCTTTGATGGGCATGGCATGCACATCACAGGAGGTGCACATGTTTGTGGCCCTTGACAAAGGTCTTACTATCTTAAAGATAGTAGTGTTTAGTTCCTGTGGGCACAAATGCATGAACATAGATGTATGCATATATTTCCTTTGGTTGTGCAAGGTCAAATTGATGCACAAAATTCGGGCACTTAACTTTAGCATGTGCATGGTGATAGGTGCAAGGGTTTACAATAATGCACACATGTGCTCCTACTAAAAATCTTGAAAATCAAGAAATTAAATGCTCAAAACATTTGAAGATATTTACCTAAAATGTCTTTATGTGAAACCTCCCTTGCAACAGAAGGCACTAGTTTTTGTGATAGAAAAACACCCCATGATTGAAGCTTGTAGAAGGCACTAGTTTTTGCGATATGAAAGCACCCATTTGCTTTGCCATGAGAATAGGATCTTGTGAAAAGGCTCTTAACTTTGAGCACCTAGTGCTCTTGAAGCAACATTGGAAGGCCAGAATTTTGATGCAAAGATAGCTAGTGTCGATGAAAAATGTGGGCACTAATACTAAACGATGTAGCAAGCATCAAGAGCGGGTTTTAGGGAAAATCGAGAGCTAAGAGTGAATGGTGATGGTGAGTTTCTAGTAAGGGAGCAGGAAATATGCATAAAGTGTCGACAACACATGATGAGCATGTGATGGCAGGGCTCAAGCTATTGAGGTCAAAAATGGTAGGCCTAATCTGTAGCTGAGGTAACATGTGGTGTTAGTATGTGCGAATTGATGTCACCAAATCCAAAAATGGTGCTTATGGCAAGCTAAAAAATCTCCAACACGTCAATTGACTACAGTTGTTACAGAGAAATGCTTGGATAGTCTTGGGCTCACAAACTAATTTCAGGCAGTAAGCTGCTATAAAAACAAGGTAGGTTACAAATTAATCATTGTCTGTAGGCAGCACATCAATTCAAGGTAATCACAGATGTGAGGGCACAGTTGTGAAGGCACGACAGTTTGGGATTGGTGTGAGGCAGTGAATGAGCACCATGTGGGTATCGAGGATGAGCTATAAAGGATGTGCAACCTTCCTTGACTTTCATAAATGAAGGCCAACAAATTGATCCTTTGTCCACTTTAGAAGTGGCTTCCACGAACACACACGTCACTAATCCTTTGTCTGCTTTTCTTAATATAGGGCTTACTCACAAAAGAAATTTCACTAATCACTCTTTTTAATTAGGAGACAAAGTAAGCTCATAGTGAATAAATAGGGCTCGTTGGAAATGTGTGAATTAAGCAAGCTAATTGACAAATGCAAGAGTCGATTAGTATAATTATGACACAAAAACAGGGAAAATGGATACACGTGTTAATTTATGAACCTAATGACAAACTAATAATGGATCTCTTGATTAGTTTTAATCACACTCGTGAGGGCAACGGCCCATGGGCGTGCCCTCAATGAGCTTAGGGTGGATTGCACAATGAACCATTCATGATGAAAGAGAGCATAGTGGTTGAATTAGATAGGATTTGTGAATACAAAGGGTTGCTCTGTACAAGTTTGTCACATGGACCTTTCTTTTTACACATGCTTCTCACATACACACAAGCTTCTTGTTGAGACACATTTCTTGCCTTTATCAATGGTGCACACACACACACACACACACACACACACATGTTGCACATGGCTTCTAGACTAGGGGTTTTTCCCACAAGTTGAGGTGCTACAATGCTTGCACCCCAATAGTATTTGGCTTCATAGGTCCTACAAAATCCAAGCCGCATTTTTTAAGAGGCTTTAATGGAAAAATAGGATGATCGAACATTCTATCCTTGGAATCGGGTTGTCCAAGCTTTTGGCAAATCACACAAATTTTATCATGAATGAGCTTTTTGAATCAAGGCCTTCTCAGACACACAACTCTCAAGAACGAGATCAATCCCGTTTGTGTATAGTGCTCTTGTCATCACCAAAAAAGATCTTCTCTTTAGTGAAAACTTCCTTCTATGATCAGCAAAAAACGTGATGGCATGGTTCCATCAATCAAAAATATCAACATTTGATCCTACCATGACTCAAATATTGTATTTTGGACCTCAAAATGCTCTACATAAGATAAAGCATCATCGATACCTGTTGGATCCTCTCCTATTTTTAGTCTACTCAAATAATTATCTATAGCATGTTCCTTGCCTGATGTGTGGACAATCACAAAGTCAAACTCATGCAACAACAACATCCATCTAGCTAACCTTCCTGCTAACAATGGTTTCTTAATCAGATATAGCATTGCCTGATAGCCAGCATGAAAAACCACCATGTTGCTAAGAAAATGATGTTTGGATTTGTTTAAAGCATATATCATCCCAAGAGTCTCTCAATCACAGTATAATTCCTTGCAGTTGGTGTCCTCACTCTACTAGCATTGTATACAGGTATAAACCACCCTCTAACCTTTTCTTGCATGAGAACAGCTTCTATAGACATATCCAATGCACACATGAAATGGTAGACTCCAATATCAATGTTGTCATATTGGAGCCACTGATAACATCTTCTTTAACATCCACAAAATGCCTTCTCTTGAGGTTCAGACCAAACAAATGCCACATACAAAAATTGGCCAAATATCTTATGCACCTAGCATTTCACTTCACCCGTCAGAACGACCTTATGATCTCCCCAATCTTGCTTGACCTTAACCATTATAAACCAAGGTCTTCCCAACAACATCTCATAAGAAGTATCTCCATCCTTCATTTTAAGAACCATCTAACTTCCCCAATTTTGTCTTTTGATAAACAGACTCGGGTATATGTTAACTTTAGATCCTCCATCAAGTAACACTTCTTCAAGCAACCTACCTTGGAAATTCGCCTTTATGACAGGAACTATTAAATCAACATCTTCTGGTAGATCAATATTATGCATTGTTGGCTCGATCTTTTGGTTTGATTTTCATATTCTTTCCCTAGTAGTTTATTTGAGAATCTCTCCTAGAATGCTGGTACAATGCATAACAATTGATCAAATGACAACTGCAATGGGTAACTAATCAGTATCTCAAAGTAATCCTTTTCATCTCCTTTTATTGGAGCCTTGATTGTTGGGCTAGAGTGGATTGACGAGACTAGCATTCATCTTGATAGCATTGATAATTTCACTAGTAATAGAGAGAGAGAGAGAGAGAGAGAGAGAGAGAGAGAGAGAGAGAGAGAATGTAGACTCAAAACATAATTAGATCAACCATAAACTAATAAGATGCATACAATGGATTGGGTAGAGGTTGGAGTTGAAAATGTGTAGAAGAGACTAGCTACTAATATAGTAGTTGCTAGTGGCTAGATGCGCCTCTCAAAGGTCACATGTACTTTTTCCCAAGGGTCAAGTGGCAACTCTCCAAAGGACAAGAGTGGCTCCATAAAATGTGGAAAATCCATACTGACTAGGATGGTCATTTGGACTCTTGTGCAACTCATCTTCCACATGTGTTAAGCCATGTGCCCTCACATGCTTACTTGCTTACTAGATTGCTTATTGTACAAGAGATGGTTCTCACACTAGTTGTCGCCATTAGGCCAAAGGCCACAAACCAACATTGATTTCAAAATGTTCCCTCTAATTTTCATCTCCTTTTATTGGAGGCTTTTACAAGAGGCTTGATTTCAAAATGTTCCCCTCTAATTGTCATTCTAAACGTTTGAATTCATGTCATCCAAGGTTTGATCTTTGTTCTTGCCTGACCTATTTTTGAACTTGATCCCTAATTCCTCTCTACTGGCGCCAAATCACCGCTCTAGTATTTTCCAAGCATCTAATGATGAGTTTTCATGCTATACATGATAAACATAATCATCATCAAGGGCTATTTTGATAATGTCTAACATCTTCCTCTCACCTTTGACTTGGTTTTAAGCACTAATAGCCCTAGGTTGGAGTTCCTCTCTCTCAACAACAAGAGGTTGCGGCTTCACTAAAATCCAAAATTTCATTTCCATGAGATAGTCTTAGATTTTACTTTGCAACGTAAGGAAGTTACCCTGGAGAACTTAACTAACTTCTCCCTTGCCCATTGCTAGAAAATGAATGTGGAAGTCTTATCGAGAAGTATCCATTTTTGTAGTGTCGCATCCCACATACTAAAGTAGTACTAGCAAGTCACTTCCACAGATGAAGCAAATAACATACATAATGGCACTAGGCTGGTGAGTAATAAGAACTTCAAGCCTCTAAGTGAGAAATGAGAAAATTTAAAGGTGTGCCCACTTGGGGCTTGCTTGTTGATTCTCGGGAGTGGAGATGAGCTTTAGCTTTATTGAAAATGACTTGAGAACCTTGAGGGATATCTGAAGACTGATCCTTGAACATCACCCACTTCAAGGTATAGACCTCCCCTTGAATAGAGCCTTAATTGCTTTAGAATCCAAGTGAAGAGAACCCCATCTTTTCGTATATCTTCACGACTATTCTTTTTTGCACTATCTGTATAAGTTGCAACCTGATGCATTTGTCCAAGGCACTCATACACATGATGATTATAACCCCATTTAACCCTGATCAAAGCTCAATCTCTCACTAATTAGCCTCTTAGGTGAAAACACCACTCTAGGGCTAAACCTTATGAGCACTTCAAAGTGAAACACGTGAGCCCAAAAAATAGCTAATAGGTTAGTAACAGTTTCTTTACAATCTAGAACAGTTCATGGAGCTATAGAGTGAAAGTTGCAGACATGTAGGCTACCGCAAACAAATTCGTTCTTTGCCTAGCACAAGGAGTAACATCTCCCCACATGGGATTCAATCATTGGTAAAGAGGCAACTAAGTTAAACTGGGACTCGAGGAACTACAAATCCATGCATACTTTTCTCTGGTCCTTGCAAACAAACTTATAATGACCACCAATAAAAAAATAATTAAGCTCAAAGTTTGTAAAGACAATTCTGGTAATAATAGTCCCCTGACTCTCTAAAAAGAACGATTGTGCCCCACAATGCTCTACTCAACTTGGAGCATTCCCTCAATTCTGGAATTGATAGTCGCCTGCCTCTCTAGAAAGCTGACATACCTGCATCATATAACTTGCACCTTGCAAGCCACCTCAGCGAAGACTCAGGAAGACATTGACCCTTTGCACATCCCCTATTAAAGATGGAACACACTCGAGTCAAAATAGAAGCCAAGCTTTAGGACAATCCACGTCCAAGCCCTACAAGGCAAGCACACCTTTGCTTGGGTAATTTACCATAGTATTGCAGCAAAGTGCTTTAGTTAGTGTGGAAAGTCAACAAAAACATCCAGCAAGTCTAATGATGAGCTCTTTATAGTAGTAGCTGACACATCTCACTACAAAAGACACATCTACAGTGGAGGCTTTTTTACCTCTGCCAGCTTCCAGGCTCTAACCCAAAAACCTAAAATGTAAAAGTGCAAAAGTCTTATCAGATGCCTATGGTTATCTTCTTAAAAGTGTTGTTCACCTTAACTAATATATTGAAAAAAACAGGGCCTAATCTGTTTGAAAGTACTGGACATACAATATGCTCAGTGCGTACTAGACAAAATATGGAAACAAGGGGCTAAGTATATGAATGGATGTAACCATGCCCCCAGTTTAAAGTCCTCAAGGCTTGCATGCCAAAGTATTCTTTTGATCTAGCATTCACCACAACAGATTCAGGTGCATCAAATTGCAAATCAAGGAAACAAAATTTTAAGCATGTAATGAACACCAAAACTGTTGCAAAAGAAAACTCCAATCTCTAATAAAATAAGTGGTGCTTAGCAAAACTCACACACCTTTGCCAGTGTAAGCTACATTCAATGGCCTCTCTAACATTAGGCTTATGCTTTGACTGCAAGGTTCTTTTGAGTGAAGACTTGCACCGAAACACTCCATTGTACATGTAAATGCATATTTGCACAATACCTATCCCCAGTAAAATCTCTGCATGTGACAACTCGTGGCTTTAATCTTGCACACTCGTGTAACGACGAATAACCCACATTAAAATCAAGACTTTTTCTTGTTACTATCTGAATGATCAAGCTTCCTGCCTACTAAAGATAACTGACCGCGCAAAGCCTGGTTGTCTTCAAGCAACCTGTCATACTCCAACAAGAATCCTTCGGATTGCTTTTGAAGAGCCTTCATATTGGACTCTGCTGCTCTTATCTCTTCATCTTTCTGTTTGCAATCCCCCTGCAAATCTTCAATCGTCTTTCTCAAATTTGAAATCATGCTTTCCAAAGCATCAATCTTTGGACAGTTTGCTGTTTCCTTTTTCTCTTCTGAAAGATTTTCTGCCCTGGAAGATTTCAAGCTTGTCTCTGCATTTGTTCTTTTCAATAACTCCAGCTCTTTTTTAAGAACAGCAGCACCACATACTTGAGCATGCAACTGATGTATGATCATAAAGAGGTAGTAAGCAAGACCTGTAATCATAGGAAATTGATGCAAATGTTCCAGTTAGTAGGACTCCCTTTTAAAACATTACCAACTCCCTATAAAACCATTACCACCACCACTTTTGTTGGTTAATTGCTGATTTTAGCCTTCCCTCATCAAGGGCAACACCTGCATATGGGTGTTATTAAGGAACTCTCTTGAATTTGACCTCTACATTCCACGAGTAGATTTAGTTTCAACAATTTTGTAAGCCTGTACGCAGGACCTACATGTCAGGCCAAGTCCGTCATAAAGTTTTGCCTAGTTTTGGAACCCTCTCGCATAAATGGTTTGTATATGTTTCGATGGATGTTATTACACTTCACTGAGCATCTGGCATTGCACCTATCGTGCCAATCTTACGATAATTGCATTTTTGGGTTGGGAGATATGCGGCAGTTTCATCCAGAAATCCGCCCTCCTGATAAAATATCAATGAGTGACTTTTTTTGATAAAATATCAATGAGTGACTTTTTTTGATAAGTCATGTCAAAGTCACTACCCACCCCAGAACTGGAAAAGTACTTATAATGTGCTTGGGAGTATGAAGGCACATGAGACCTCAGCATTCAAACATCAATTTCTGGGCACCCTCTCATCTGCCACATGTCAGGTGCAATGGAATTGAAATGGTGAAGATCTAGGTTTTACACTTTCACAAATCCTTTTCTTTCTTTCTTGCATAAGTGATTCCTTGTCACGTGACACATCTAACCCTATGTGTACGTGGACAAGCTACTTCATGACAAGGGTTCAGTCAGTTTAGATTAGGAAGTAATCTGGCACTTTTGTGAGTCTGTTCGCAGACCGTCCATGTCCAGACACTTAGAGTAGATGCATATCCTTTGGTTGCACACAGCATGATCATCAGATTTCCATCAGAACCCATCAAAAGCATTTTTACAATGCATAGACCTATTTTCCCTATTTTTGACATTTTTCACTTATTATTTTTAAGTGACTTTTGTTGGGAACTGGGTAGGGAAAATTCACTAAGCAAGTATATATAGAAACCTAGCGCTAGCACTTTCTGGCAGAAGCGGCAGCAAGAACTTCGCATTCAACAGGCACCTTCTCAACAAGACCCCCCACCGGCGGTAAACCTAGCATTTTCACAGAAGGCCCAGCATTTTTGCATCAAGATCAGCCTCCAGCGTTTTTGCATTGCAGATCTGCCTCGGCCACAGCACAACAGCAGATCAGCCCTAGCGTTAGCAGATTCCACAGCATGACAGCAGATCAGCCCTAGCTTTAGCAGATTCCCACCGCAAGCACAAAATTCAGCCTAGCGTTTTTGGATCAGCAAGACCAACCAACGTTTTGCAGTTTCATCGCGACAAGATCCACAGTAGCATCAGCGTTTTCAGTTTTCAGCATAGACCCACGGCAGAACAAGTCCCGAACCTCGCAGATCTCACCTTTCCGCAGCAGATCCTCGCCGCACAGTCAGATCCCGCGTAGTTCACAGTTTCAGCCCGGAAAACGCAGATGCTGAAATCTGCGTTTTCAGCGCATCGTTGTTGCATCGTCGTCATCGCCGTCGTCACCGACATAGAGTCAGAATTCAGCAGACAGATTTCAGCCCTTAGCATTTTCAGATTTCAGCCCGTCTCGTCGTCGTCGACATCGTCGGCAAGTCCAAAGCATTGTAGAGATTTGTGCAATCAATAGTAGACCGCTCTCGCCATAGAGAATGGGGCCTTCGGAGGAGGGTTTGACAACATTCTGGTGTCGTATTCTTCTCTCTCTATCTCTCAGTCTCAACACCTATCAACTTTTGTCTGTGTCCATTGCACTCTCTCACTAAAGGAACGGAAGGCTCTCCCTTCCGTAAGTAAAAGGAACCCTTGAGCACAATTCGGAGCACTCATCTTGAGCAAAGTTCAACATTCACTTCCGCTGCACCTTACATTGGTATCAGAGCTTTGGTAGTGTTCTGTATCACTCAAGGAAAGAACCACAGATTTTTTTTTGCTTGTTGCGGTCGCACGTAACCCAAGTCCACTTGGGCGTGTCGATTCCTAATAGTGTTTTTGAAGAGTGACAAGAAACCCAAGAAAGAAGGGCTTGTTCAGCCTCCCCTTGTGCCTCTTTTCACTCATTGAGAGCGGACCGTGCACTTGCACTTAGCGGCCGGCCAATCGACGTGAGGTGGGAGAAAGCAACCTTGGTGTGAGCGCAAGGCCGCCCAGGGGTGTGCCCGCAGAAAAGAGCAGAGCTCGGGTAAAGAGAAGATCCTTCTCTAACACAAATTGCAAGCTAAAGAAGAACCTCAAGACCCCCAAGAACCTCAAGACCCACAAGAGCCCAAGTTCCTCGTGAACTTAAGAACCCAAGACTTCAGCGTATGGTCATTACCCGAAGCGGAATGGATACTTCGCATGGAGGTGATGAGCATGGAAGAGGCGAAGAAGAATTTTTTCCACCAGGAGGTTTTTCTGACCCTCCCCCTTCTCCATCTACGCCAAGGATTGTACCAAATCCTATGGAGGCTTTGGTCAAGACGACGATGGACACGAGGATACAACAAGAAGCGCAACGCGCCAAGAAAGAACAACAGAAAGAAAGGCAGCAAATGATCGTAAGTACCAAGAAAGAATGGCAGCCATAGCACGTGAACACGAAGAAAGAAGGGCAGCCATCGAGCATGAGCACATCGAAAGGAAAGCCGCACTGTTCCGACTCTTTTCTAGTGTGCAGGAGCAGAGTGAAAAGAATCAGGAGAAGGAGACTCTCTCAGTCTCGTCTTCTCCAAAGCAAGACACACATGATTTGCATGATAATGATCAAGATGTGATTATTCACAAGCATGATGATAAGCATGATGATTTGCATGATAATGATGTGATTGTTCATAGGGATGATGGTTTAGCTGATGCTTTTTCTAGTGAAGCTAACCTCATTGCAGATTCGATCAATCACGAAGAATCGATCTTGGCTCTCGAGTTGAGGTCCAAAGAACCCCCACAAGAAGTATTGTGTATGCGCATGATTAGTCAGTACGCATTGTTTGAGTGTTTCATTCATGATCGTTTCCTGTATTTTAGTCGTCGTCCTTATGTGATCCCTTTTCCTAGGCATGACATATTGTACGTTGAACACGATTCACTCATGAATGAGCACGGATATATGCAGATCACTCATGAAAAGATGAATTGTTTGCATTCAAGGAATTCACATTCCATGTCTCTTCCTTGGCATGACACAGTATCAGAAAGAGCACAAGAAGGATTGAGCATCAAGCATCGGCATTTCCATTGTGTTTTGCCACAGTTGATTGATTTAGATCATAAAATCAAGATTCTACCCCATTGTTTACGTGTGTTTGATGAACGGTTTGGCACTCCGTCACTTTGTTCATCTGCATTGCATGCACAGTTTTTTCTAAGGAATAGTATTTTTCCAGTCACTTTACGTGGAATGTGTATGTTCATGTTTTTGTGTTGGAAGTGGTTTCAAGAATTTTCAGCCTCGGAGATTCTTGAGTATCATGTTTTTGTGTTGGAAGTGGTTTCATGAATTTTCAGCCTCGGAGATTCTTGAAGAAGGTAGACGCATGACTAGAGACAAAGTTTAAGCATTGAAGGAGCCACAGAAGACTTCGTGTCACTTTTGGCATTAGATGGTTTCTTGAGCATAACCCTCTCATTGATTGGGAGGACAACACTCTTCACATTAAATGCCAAGAGTGACTCTCCCATGATCATTCGAGCTGTGGAGGGTCTGCATTCTTTGCCTCTCATTTCTCATGTGCAGGTAAAGAGTGAATTACGACGAGGAGCACAAGCAGTATTCATCTATGCTGATCCAGTTACCTAGAGCATTCAAGCTCCAAATAAGTATTCAGCTTTGTCTACTAAGTTTAAGCATCTGTTTTTGCAAGATGATCTTCCACCCAATCTCCCACCCAAGCGACCAGAGGACCGTCGCATCGAGCTTATGGAGGGGGCACAGCGAGTCAGTAAGGCTCTCTACCGTTTGAACAAAACACAAGAGAAAGAGTTAGAGCGCGACAACTCACGGAATTGGTGGCTAGAGGATTCATACGTCCTAGTGTAAATCCTTTTGCTGCTCCTATTTTGTTTGTTCGCAAGAAGGATGGTTCGTCTCGTTTGTGTGTTGATTACAGGGCTTTGAACAAGATGACCGTCAAGAAAAAGTTTCCGATGCCGCGCATTGAGTATATCCTTGATAGGCTCAATGGGGCAAAGGTTTTCAGTAAGGTCGATCTCAAGAGTGGATACCATCAAGTACGAGTATTCAAAGGCGACATCTTCAAGACCGTTTTTCGCACAGAGTGAGAGCAATGGGAGTATGTTGTTATGCTTTTGGATTGACAGGTGCCGTGGGTACATTTAATCGTCTCATGGTAGGCCATTTCGGCGATATGGTTGGTGTATGTGTGTTCATCTTTCTTGATGATATTCTCATTTTTTCTGCATCATGGAAGCAACATGAAAGGGATGTGGGAAGGGTATTGACCCGTTTGGACGAGTGTCAGTTGTACATTGCAGCTAAGAAATCTGAGTTTTTTCTCGCTGAAGTTACTTATCTGGGTTATATCATTTCTGCAGAAGGCGTCAAGCTAGACCCCATGAAGGTGGAACAGGTACGTAATTGGGATTTGCCCAAGACTGCATATGATGTGCCTTCTTTTCTTGGTTTATGTCAAGCATATAGTTCGCACATAGAGAATTTTGCACGCATTGCAGCACCTATGACTGATGTTTTGAAAGGGGTAAAGACGGCGTCGGCGCGTAGACTTGCCCGAAGCAGTCATTGAGGCTTTCACAGCTCTCAAGGTTGCGGTGACAAAAGCACCGTGTCTTATCCTTGCCTCTTGGGATGACCCCTTTGAGGTATGGTGTCACGAGGACGTAGCAATTGCTAACTTGAGTTGTTGGTTTCTTTCCGATGATTTTTGTTTAATTTTTGGGACCCTCTTTTTGAAGTTGTAAATGACCGGACATTGCGTGGCCAGTGTGAAACGGCCGATGGCCGAGAGTTTCACCCGTAGTCGGGAAGGACAGGTCACCACGAGTTGGTCGGGCTAATCGGCACTGGAATCCGAGCAGTAAAAGGGTGTTTAGGCTCAGCTCAAAGTCACTTAGGCCCCTCCCGACACTTATAAGTTGGTGAGTACTAGGGAATTAACTCAAAAGAGGCAAACTGGACACATGGCGGCTCCAGGCTGATCTGCCAAATTTGCATGAAGAGGGGGCGCCCAATTTGAGAGTGGAGGCTGGTTTTTGTTCATTGGGGTTGCTACAGTGTGTGTGTGAGTAGTGGGTGTAGGTGATCACAGCTTTAATGGAAAGCTTGCCTTCTCCCTTGCTCTATGTAGCGTGACGATTTGCTCTCGCGCATCTCTCTCCCCTTTTGCACATATGGTAATGCCCCACTAGTTGGGCTTCTCAAATGACCATGTACAGTTCTGGGGGTTTTATGTACGTTTGCCAAGTCAAGAGCCTTCTATACAAGAACCGGATTAGCTAATTGCTAATCCCCTAATTAGCTAATCCCCTTCAGGTACGCACAGTTCCATCGCAAAGGAATGCGAAAACGAAGATTTTTCTCGCGTGAAAACTAGTCTGATCTGAAAGGGAACTGTCCCATTGCGTGCAGGAGCACTTGAGACACGTGTAGGCATGCTCGCTCCACTCAAAACGGTCCAAAACAGAGAATTACAGCCTGCTATGTTTTTCTGCAGGTTTAGGGTTTTGCACCTAAACTGCAGGGAATCGCCAGGGGAGCCTCGGAAAGGCCTTGGGATGCGTGTACAGGGTAGTAGGCACCTAAAAGTGGCAAAACAGAAAATTACAGCATGCTGAAATTGACCTGCAGCTCACTAGAAAGCTTCCATACCGCAAGGGAAAGTGTCCTTGACGTGTACTTTTGAACTACAAGGATATTTGAGCCGTTATGCTGCCAAAACTGGGTCAAAAACCTACAATTACAACCATGGACAAGTTTGGACAGCTTGGTGAGGGCTAGATGCAAGGGTTCGGATCGTTTATTTGTCAGGGGAGTCTCGGGAACGTGTTGGGTGCTTGTACATGCCATTTTGGAGAGATTTCCCGCGAGGAATCTCTCGCTACCAAGCAAACAACAACACCCTGTTGGCCCCAGAGACTAGCACCCCTTTCGGTATTTCTTTATTCTTATTATACTTGAGAAAAACCTGTAAACTTCCACAAGATGTCCCACTTTTATCGGGCTGAAATTCCTCTACTCCAACCCGATTTCGGTAACATAACCACAGTAGAAGTCTCCACGGACAAAATCGCAAGCAAACATTGACTTTCCACGCACTTCAGAGCACTTTGCAAAACCTGGCGAGAAATTGCAGCTCGCTGAATTCTCTGTTTTGCGCTCCGATTCGCGTGCCGATCACTTTTCTGGGTAGCCCCCGAGCTCTCGCACTTGTAGGGTCACTTGCCCCTTGAATTAGACGAGATTCCTCGCGGGAAATCTCTCCAAAATGGATTGTACAAGCACCCAATGCGTTCTGGAGACTCCCCTGACAAATAAACGATCCGAACCCTTGCATCTAGCCCTCACCAAGCTGTCCAAACCTGTCCATGGCTGTAATTGCAGGTTTTTGACCCAATTTCGCCAACATAACAGCGCAAATATCCCTGTAGGTCAAAAGTACACGTCAAGGACACTTTCCCTTGCGGTATGGAAGCTTTCTAGTGAGCTGCAGGTCAATTTCAGCATGCTGTAATTTTCTGTTTTGCCACTTTTAGGTGCCTATTGCCCTGTACACGCATCCCAAGGCCTTTCCAAGGCTCCCCTGGCGATTCCCTACAGTTAGGTGCAAAACCCTAAACCTGCAGAAAAACACAGCAGGCTGTAATTCTCTGTTTTGGACCGTTTTGAGTGGAGCGAGCACGCCTACGCGTGTCTCAGGTGCTCCCGCATGCAATGGGACAGTTCCCTTTCAAATCGGACGAGTTTTCACGCAAGAAAACTCTCCATTTTCGGATTCCTTCGCGATGGAACTGTGCGTACCTGAAGGGGATTAGCAATTAGCTAATCCGGTTCCTATACAGAAGGCTCTTGCCTTGGCAAACACGCATAAAACTCCCAGAACTGTACATGGTCATCTAAGAAGCCCAACTAGTGGGGCATTACCATATGTGCAAAAGAGGGGGAGAGAGATGCGCGAGAGCAAATCGTCACGCTACATAGAGCAAGGGAGAAGGCAAGCTTTCCATTAACGTTGTGATCACCTACACCCACTACTCACACACTGTAGCAACCCCCAATGAACAAAAACCAACCTCCCCTCTCAAATTGGGCGCCCCCTCTTCATGCAAATCTGGCAGATCAGCCTGGAGCCGCCATGTGTCCAGTTTGCCTCTTTTGAGTTAATTCCCTAGTACCCACCAACTTATAAGTGTCGCGAGGGGCCTAAATGACTTTGAACTGAGCCTAGACACCCTTTTACTGCTCGGATTCCATGGCCGATTAGCCCGACCAACTCGTGGTGACCTGTTCTTCTCGATTGCGGGTGAACCTCTCGGCCATCGGCCGTTTCACACTGGCCACGCAATGTCTGATCATTTGCAACTTCAAAAAGAGGGTCCCAAAAATTAAACAAAAATCATCGGAAAGAAACCAACAACTCAAGTTAGCAATTGCCACGTCCCCGTGACAAATGGACGGATGCGAGCAATGTCGCCATCGGTGATGTGCTTCAGCAGCATGGTCGTCCTGTAGCTTTCCTTAGTCGGAAGCTCAATAGTGCAGAAAAGAACTATTCAGTTTATGATAAGAAACTTTTATCTGTTGTTCACTCTCTTAAGCATTGGAAGCATTTTCTTTATGGTAGAGAGTTTACAGTTCGCACAGATCACCAAGCCCTCAAGTGGCTCCAGTCTATGCGTAGTGCACATTGGAGTGATCGCCAAGCACAGTGGTCACGATTTTTTGAGCAATTTGGAGGTTTGATTGAGTATGTGCTTGGAAAAGCTAACCCTGTTGCAGATGCGTTCAGTCGCAAAGGACAGATTTTGGCTCTTGAGTCAAGATCGACAGTTTCTATTCAGGGTGTGTCTTTCGATAGCATAAAGAACCAATATGTGGATTTCGAGTTTGGTGAGCAATGGTTGCAAGCTCTTGCTTCCCAAGGGCCGAGCAACTATCTCTCGTGATGGTTTGTTGTATTTTCGTCAACGTTTATGTGTGTTGCTCTCTCTCAGGTCAACCATATTGCATGATGCACATGATTCTCTCACGGGTGGGCACAGGGGAATGAACACCACTTTGGAAAAAATAGAAAGATTCTTTTATTGGCCTAAAATGCGAAAGGATGTGTTTCGTTATGTCACACAGTGCACTATATGTCAAAAGGTAAAAGCTCCTTGAGGTAAGCAGCAAGGCCTGTTGCTTCCGCTGCCTATTCCCGATGGACCTTTTCAAGATATTTCATGGATTTTGTGACTAACCTTACACCTAGTTTGCATTCAAGGGACACTCAATGTTTGACAATTGTTGATCGTTTCAGCAAGTTTTGCATGTTGATTCCTTGTAAAGCCACAGTCACAACACAAGATGTAGCATGGTTGTTCAATAAGCATTGGTACCCCCTCTGTGGTTTGCCAAAATCAATTGTTTTACATAGGGATGTTAAGTTCACATCCAATTTTTGGCGCGCACTCTTTGAAAATTTTGGCACTAAGTTGGATTTTTCATCGGCTTTTCATCCACAGTCAGATGGCCAGACAAAGATTTACAATCAGTTGGCTTTTGATGTTTTAATGTCATATGTGCATGATCAGCAGTCTCATTGGGAGCTCATCTCCCATTCGTTCAGGCTATTTTGAATGACTCTTTTTCCTCTGCCATTGGTCGAACTCCGTATGAGGCAGCTTTTGGCCGTCCGTTCCAATCATTTTTTACTTGATCGGTCAATCAAATGCCTGATGGTAATGCTGAAAGTCAGTCATTGGATGAGATTTCTAAGAGTGTGAAGCTTCGGCTAAGCAAGGCTCAAGAATCTTATTCACGACAGGCTAATAAGCATCTTCAGGATGTTTCGATCAAGGAAGGGGATTGGGTGTATTTAAGAATCATGAAGCAACGTCTTAAGCAAGTTGGAAAGAAGTGTCCCAAGTTGTCTTTTCGAATGTATGGTCCATTTCCTATCATCAAAAAGATAAATGAGGTTTCAATGAAATTACAATTGCCTAAGTCATGGTCAATGCACAATGTTTTCCATGTTTCTTGGTTGAAAGTGTTTAAGGGAACGCCTCCAAAGGACATTTCGGAAGAAGAAGAACCGGAGATCATCGATGAAGCTGAAGTCATGGAGCCGGAGCAAGTGTTGTTGCATCAGTTTCGACATGGTTCAAAGAAGCAAGTGAGACAATACTTTTTGAAGTTCAAGGATAGAGGAACCCACAAAGCAGTGTGGTTCGACGAAGAGTTTTTCAAAGATTACCCAAAGTTGTTGGCAGACTACAAGGAAGCCATGCAACTCGGTACCAGTATCTCACTTTAAAAAGGAGGGGATGTCACGTGACACATCCAACCCTATGTGTTGGACAAGCTACAACATGACAAGGGTTGGGTTCAGTCCAGTCAATCTAGCTTAGGAAGTGTTTTGGCACTTTTGTGAGTCTGTTCGCAGACCGTGCATGCCCAGGCACTTAGAGTAGATGCATATCCTCTGGTTGCACACAGCATGATCATCAGCATTACCATCAGGAGCATTTTCTAGCGCACAGAACCTATTTTCCCTATTTTTGACATTTTTCACTTATTACTTTAAGTGACTTTTGTTGGGAACTAGGTAGGGCAATTTTGCTAATAAAATATATAAGCAACCTAGCGCTAGCACAATCTGGTAGAGAAGGAGAAAGTGCACCAGGCAATGCAATTGCAACAAGCATCTCTCTCCCCATCTCAAGCAAGAACCACCCCCCCTTCAGCTTGGCGTTTTCAGCAAAGGAACTCCAGCGTTTTCAGTCCCTTCAGCTTGGCATTTTCAACATCCACTCCCCTCGCCAACAGCCCTCTCATTAGCCCTGCAAAACTCAACCAGCCAACGTTTTCAAAGACCTGCAGGCTCAGCGTTTTCCCAGCCATACCATCCAGCATTTTGTCTTGGAATACCAACAAATTCAACAAGTAAAAGAGCAGCAGAACCAACGTTTGTCCAGACACTAAGAGTAGATGCATATCCTCTGGTTGCACATAGAATGATCATCAGATTTCCATTAGGAGCATTTTTACAATGCATAGACCTATTTTCCCTATTTTTGACATTTTTCACTTATTATCTTTAAGTGACTTTTGTTGGGAACTGGGTAGAGCAAATTCACTAAGCAAGTATATATAGAAACCTAGCGCTAGCACTTTCTGGCAGAAGAGGCAACAAGAACTTCGCGTTCAACAGGCACCTTCTCAACAAGACCCCCCACCGACAGTAAACCTAGCGTTTTCAGAAATCAGAAGGCCCAGCAATTTTGCATCAAGATCAGCCTCCAACGTTTTTGCATTGCAGATCAGCCCCGGCCACAATACAACAACAAATCAGCCCTAGCGTTAGCAGATTCCACAGCATGACAGCAGATCAACCCTAGCTTTAGCAAATTCCCACCGCAAGCACAGAATTCAGCCTAGCGTTTTTGGATCAGCAAGACCAACCAGCGTTTTGCAGTTTCATCGCGACAAGATCCACAGTAGCATCAACGTTTTCAGTTTTCAGCATAGACCCACACCAGAACAAGTCCCGAATTTCGCAAATCTCACCTTCCCGCAATAGATCCTCGCCGCACGGTCAGATCCCGCGAAGTTTACAGTTTTAAACCGGAAAACGCAGATTTCAGCATCTACGTTTTCAGCATGTCATCGTTGCATCGTCATCGTCGCCGTCGTCACGGACATAGAGTCAGAATTCAGCAGATAAAGATTTGCAGATTTCAGCCCTTAACGTTTTCAAATTTCAGCCCGTCTCGTCGTCGTCCTCATCGTCGTTGACATCGTCAGCAAGTCCAAAGCATTGTAGAGATTTGTACAATCAATAGTAGACTGCTCTCACCATAGAGAGTGGGACCTTCGGAGGAGGGTTTGACAACATTCTGGTGCCGTATTCTTCTCTCTCTATTTCTCAGTCTCAACACCTTCATTCACAGTGTTTATCCACTTTGTTTGTGTCCATTGCATTCTCACTAAAGGAATGAAAGGCTCTCCCTTCCGTAAGTAAAAGGAACCCTTGAGCACAGTTTGGAGCACTCATCTTGAGCAAAGTTCAACATTCACTTCCGCCGCACCTTACATTCCTTTTAGCTCGAATGATGGTTCCTTTTACCTTTCGACTGAGAGAGTGCGGTAGAGATATGTAGAGGGAGAAAGAAAGAGAGAGAAGAGGAGAATGACACTCGATGGGGTCCTAACCAACCCTCTAAAGGGCCCCCCACACCGTTGCCAATGTGGCATTTGCTTTAAATTGCGTAGATGGAATGTACACACATGCAATACCTCAAGTGCAGACTCTACTGACTCGAATGGGGAATATCGCCACGGTAACTCCTCAAAAAGACGAGGCACCTCCGGGGCTGATTTGATGCACCTTGGGATACTTCTCGATGTGGGATTGCGGATGGCCACCAAGGGGTAGATCTTGGCTGAATTGCTCTCTTGATGTGAGGAATGAAGGGCTGAAAACTGGCTGCAAAAACGCAGATCTGGCGCAAAATGCGGCACATCTCTCGCATAAAGCAAGGCTAAAAATGGGCGAGGTGAGGCTCGATGGGCTGCCAAAGTACTAGACCGCAATGAGGATGGCTAGCGAGCACAGATCCGAGCCGAACTGGCGAGGGAGGGGCTGAAAACTGAAAACGCTGGCCGATCTGCAATGGATGAGAATGGAGCGGGGCTGAAATCTGAAAATGCTGGTGGATCTCTGCCCAAAAATGCCAGGCTGATCTAGGACTTGGAAAACTCTTTGCTGCTTTGCTTCATTTGGCTAGGCTACTCAAATCTGATCATAAACGCTAGGCTGAGTGCTCCCTTTATAGGGCTGAAATTTTAAGTTATAAACTTCTTTAGGTTTAGGGAGGGCAAACTGTCCACCACACCCGACAAAATAAATCATAAAAATAATTTATTAATAAATTGGACCGCGGGGTCAGTTCTGAGTGAAATTGTCCCCTGTCCACTCGGGAATCTGATCGACGCAGCGAATGGTTCATTGGATTCCTTTAACCTAAAACTATATGCACATCATGCGAGATGCCCACCGTAGTGTCACATGACACATCCAACCCTATGTGTCCGTGGACAAGTTACAGCATGATTCAGTTCAGTCAAGTCAGTCTAGAATAGGAAGTGATCTGGCACTTTTGTGAGTCTGTTCGCAGATCGTGCATGTCCAGACACTTAGAATAGATGCATATCCTCTCGTTGCAAACAACATGACCATCAGAATCCATTTTTACAGTGCATAGACCTATTTTCCCTATTTTTGACATTTTTCACTTATTATTTTTAAGTGACTTGTTGGAAAGTAGGTAGGGCAATTTTGCTAATATAATATATAAGCAAACCAGAGCTAGCACTTTCTGGCAAAAGAGGCAGCAGGAGCACCTCGCTCAACAGGCAACTTCTCAGCAAGACCCCCCACATCAGCAAGGCTAGCGTTTTTGCATCTGCCACGACCTAGCGTTTTCATCCACAGGCAGCCTGGCGTTTTGTGCACAGCAGATCAACCCCGGCAGCAACAAGACAGAACAAGAAGCCTAGCGTTTTGCATTTGCAGGACATCCGACAGCAATAAGAGGATTTTCAGCCCTAGCGTTTTTGCATCTGCAAGACAACTCAGCGTTTTTGTAGATCTTCGCGACGGAACCTCATTAAGCATCAACGTTTTCAGTTTCTAGCAATCAGTACCCACTGTAGAACCCCCGAACCTCGCAGATCTCACCTTCCCGCAACAAATCCTCACCGCACAGTGAGATTCATCAAGGTTTACAGTTTCAGACCAGAAAACGCAGATTTCAACATCTGCGTTTTCAGCGCGTTGTCGTCGTACCGTCGTTATCGACATCGTCACTGACACAGAGTCAAAATTCAGCAGATAAAGATTTGCAGATTTCAGCCCTTAGCATTTTCAGATTTCAGCCCGTCTCGTTGTCGTCGACATAGTCGGCAAGTCCAAGCATTGTAAAGATTTGTGGAATCATAAGTAGACCGCTCTCGCCATAGAGAGTGGAACCTTCGGAGGAGGGTTTGACAACATCTCTGGTGTCGTATTCTCTTCTCTCTCTATCTCTCAGTCTGAGCACCTTCATTCACAGTGTTCACCACTTTGTTTGTGTCCATTGCATTCTCTCACTAAAGGAACGGAAGGCTCTCCCTTCCGTAACTAAAAGGAACCTTGAGCACAGTTCAGAGCACTCATCTTGAGCAAAGTTCAAGATTCACTTCCGCTGCACCTTACATTGGTATCAGAGCTTTGGCAGTATTCTACCACACTCGAGGAAAGAACCACAAGAACCACTGATTTTTTTTTGCTTGTTGCGGTCGGACGTGACCCAAGTTCACTTGGGCGTTTCGATTCCTAATCGTGTTTTTGAAGAGTGACAGGAAACCCAAGAAAGAAGGGCTTGTCCAGCCTCTCCTTGTGCCTCTTTTCACTCATTGAGAGCGGACCGTGCACTTAGCGGCCGGCCAATCGACCTGAGGTGGGAAAAAGCAACCTTGGTGTGAGCCCAAGGCCGCCACGGGGTGCGCCCGCGGAAAAGAGCAGAACTCAGGTGAAGAGAAGATCCTTCTCTAACACAGACTGCAAGCGAAAGAAGAACCTCAAGAACCTCAAGACCCGCAAGAACCTCAAGAACTCAAGAACCCCAAGAACCAAGACCCCCTAGAACCCAAGTTCCTCGTGAACTTAAGAACCCCAAGACCACAAGAACCCAAGACTTCAGTGGATGGTCGTCACTCGAAGCGGAATGGATACTTCGCTTGGAGGTGATGAGCATGAGAGAGGTAAAGAAGAATTTTCCCCACCGGGAGGTTTTTCCAACCCTCCCCCTTCCCCATCTACGACAAAGATTGCACCAGATCCTATGAAGCTTTTCGACAAGATGGTGATGGACATGAAGTTAGAACGTGAAACAGAAAAGCAGAAAGAAAGGCAGAACACAAAGAAAAAGTGGCAGCCATAGAGCGTGAGCACGAGCAAGCACGCTTGGAAGCCGAAGAAAGAAAAGCACAATTTGATCGCGAGAACAAAGCAAGAAAAGAAATGAACCACCGACACGTGAAAGAGATGTTGTGACTTTTTTCTCGAGTGCAAGCACAGATGCAAGAGATTCAGGAAAAGGAGACTCTCTCAGTCTCTGTCTTCTCCAAAGCATGACACACAGAATTTGCATGATGATTTGAATGACAAGCATAATGATTTGCATGATGATCATGATGTGATTTCTCACAAGCATGATGATTTGCATGAGGATCAAGATGTGATTTCTCACGAGCATGATGATTTGCATGAAGATGATGTGATTGTTCACAAGGATGATGTGTTAGTTGATACTTTCTCTAGTGAAACTAACCTCATTGCAGATTCTATCAATCACGAAGAACCGATCTTGGCTCTCGAGTCGAGGTCCACAGAACCCCACAGGAAGATTCGATCAAACACGAAGAACCGATCTTGGCTCTCGAGTTTAGGTCCAAAGAACCCTTACAAGAAGTATTATGTGTTTGAATAATTCGTCAGCACGCATTGTTCGAGTGTTTCATTCGTGATCGTTTCCTGTATTTTAGTCAGCGTCTTTATGTGATCCCTTTTCCTAAGAATGACATATTGTACGTTGAGCACGTTTCACTCATGAATGAGCACAGATGTATGCGGATTGATCATGAAAAGCTGAAAAGTATGCATTCAAGGAAGTCACATTCAATGTCTCTTCCTTGGCATGACACAGTCATAGAAAGAGCACAAAAAGGATTGAGCATGAAGCATCGGCATTTCCATTATGATTTGCCAGAGTTGATTGATTAACACAAGATTCGATCTCATTGTTTGTGTGTGTGTGGTGAACCGTTTGGCACTGCGTCTATTTGTTCATCTACATTGCATGCACGGTCTTTGAGGAAGACAAGATTTTTTCCACTCACTTTACATGGAATAGATATGTTCATGTTTTTGTGTTGGAAGTGGTTTCAGGAATTTTCAGCCATGGAGATTCTTGAAGAAGGTAGACACATGACTCTAGACGAAGTGGAAGCATTGAAGATGACTTTGTGTCGCTTTCGGCGCGGCCCATAGAAAAAGACTTTGCAGACCTTTATGAAGTTCAAGTAACGCACGACCCACACATCAGAGTGGGCCTGCGAAGAGTCCTTTCTAGGATTCCGGATGCTATTGGCGATCTCCCTCGACGCCATACAGTTTGGTACCAGTACCTTACTTTGAAAAGGAGGGGATGTCACGTGACACATCCAACCCTATGTGTCCGTGGACAAGCTACAGCATGACCAGGGTTCAGTTCAGTCAAGTCAGTCTAGAATAGGAAGTGATCTGGCACTTTTGTGAGTGTTCGCAGATCGTGTATGTCCAGACACTTAGAATAGATGCATATCCTCTGGTTGCACACGGCATGATCAACAAAATCCATCAGTAGCAATTTTACAATGCATAGACCTATTTTCCCTATTTCTGACATTTTTCACTTATTAATTTGCAAACCAGAGCTAGCACTTTCTGGCAGAAGAGGCAACAAGAGCACCTCGCTCAATAGGCAACTTCTCAGCAAGACCCCCCACATCAGCAAGGCTAGCGTTTTTGCATCTGCAAGAACCTAGCGTTTTCATCCACACGCTGCCTGGCGTTTTGTGCACAGCAGATCAGCCCCGGCAGCAACAAGACAGAACAAGAAGCCTAGCGTTTTGCATTTGCAGGACATCCGGCAGCAGTAGGAGGATTTTCAGCCCTAGCGTTTTTGCATCTACAAGACAACTCAGCGTTTTTGTAGATCTTCGCGATGGAACCTCATTAAGCATCAGCGTTTTCAGTTTTCAGCAATCAGTACCCACAGTAGAACCCCCGAACCTCGCAGATCTCACCTTCCCGTAGCAGATCCTCGCCGCACGGTGAGATTCATCAAGGTTTACAATTTCAGCCCAGAAAACGCAGATTTCAGCATCTGCGTTTTCAGCACGTCGTCGTCGCGCCGTCGTCACCGACATAGAGTCAAAATTCAACAGATAAAGATTTGCAGATTTCAGCCCTTAGCATTTTCAGATTTCAGCTCGTCTCGTCGTCGCCGACATCGTCGGCAAGTCCAAGCATTGTCGAGATTTGTGCAATCATAAGTAGACCGCTCTCGCCATAGAGAGTGGGGCCTTCGGAGGAGGGTTTGACAACATCTCTGGTGTCGTATTCTCTTCTCTCTCTATCTCTCAATCTCAGCACCTTCATTCACAGTGTTCACCACTTTGTTTGTGTCCATTGCACTCTCTCACTAAAGGAACGGAAGGCTCTCCCTTCTGTAAATAAAAGGAACCTTGAGCACAGTTCGTAGCACTCATCTTGAGCAAAGTTCAACATTCACTTCCGTTGCACCTAACACGTAGTGTAATTCAGAAAAGAACACGCCTGATCCTCTGACCGGTATGCTTTCAAAAAAGCACACGCCTGATGCTCTGATACCACTGTCACGAGACGAGCACCACGCGCCAATAGAAAAGAACGGACTGAACAGCCTTTTATCACCTTCTACTTCTTCACTTAGGGTTTAGGCCTCTCCGCCATGATCTGCAGGTTGGCTCCGTTCTTTAGTGGCTTGACACATCAACAGTTTGTGACATCTCTCAAAACGCGTGTACAAACCATTTATGCAAGAGGCTTCTACCTAATCTATTGGACTCATCCAGATATGTAAGTTCTGTTGTCACGAGGACGTAGAAACTGCTAATTATTGTCACAAAGACATGGCAACTGCTAACCTTAGTTGTTGTTTTCTTTTCGATGATTTTAATTTAATTTTTGGGACCCTATTTTTGAAGTCACAAATGGTCGGACATTGCGTGGCCAGTGTGTAACGGCCGACGGCTTAATAGTTTCACCTGTAGTTGGGAAGGGCAGGTCGTGTCACAAAGTGATGACGTGTCTGCCCGAGAGCATGCAAGAAACCCTAGCCCTGACTGCTGCTGAAAACCCTAATTCTGCAAACCCTAACCCTAAAACCTGCAAACCCTAAAATCTACCAGAAATCCTAACCCTCAAACCTGTCCTAAACCCTAACCCTAACCCTAAAAGCAGCAGATGAAAATCCAAAAATGGCGCTGGCTGAATTTGCTGCTTTCGCGTCAACTTCTGCTTTATTTCTCCACGCAAGTTGTGTGTGTGTGTGTGTGTGTGTGTGTGTGTGTGTGAGGGAGAGAGAGAAAGAGAGAGAAAGAGAGAGAGAGAGAGAGAGAGAGATTATTTGCTTTATTTTATTAAAACTCTCTTGTGTGAGAGAGAGAGAATTTTGCTTTTGGAACTGAAGCTTTTGGGGCTCAACTTTTGGGCATCCCTTGTAAAAACTTTAAATAAGTGGTTTTGGGTTCACTCTGCAGAGCATTTGGACGCAGTCTGAGAGTGAAACCCTAACCGCTCTCTTGTACTTTGAACATTGATTAATACATGAAGAAATACCGAAAGGGGCGCCAGTCTTTGGGGCTAATATCTCTAGGCACGGAACTCCGTCGGGCCAATGCAAATCTATTGTGAACTGTGAACTGTTTTGAAGTGGTTATTTGGTGCTGTTGTGATTGATTCTTGACTTGGGAGTGTCCAAGTCCATTACAGTGGTATCAGAGCACAGCCGATTTCTCTTCTACGGGAACTCCGATCCCCAATTTTTTTTTCCGCAGCACCTATGGCTTCACGCAAGGATCAGTCGACTCCCTCTACATCTGGAGATGCGGGCAGGGATCACAACGAAGATTCCGGCAGAGAGTATGGCCCGCCTCGGCCTACTCAGACGGAGCAACGAGAGATGAAGCGTCGTCAATTGATCGGCGATGCAACAAAGATGATGCTCAGTTTTGCGATGGACCCGAAATTGGCAAAATATATGAGCAAGACTTCTTTTCAGGGAGTGCACAATCAGTGGCTGAAAACCACAACACCACCCCCGAAACCCGCTCTCAAGAAACCTTCTGATCACAAGCAATATCCAGAGAAGGAATTATAAGAGGTGGTTGATACACGGATTGCTCAGCTTTTTGACGCGCGAAAGAAAGCCAAAAAGCATGCCAAAAGCAGAAGAAAGGCACCGACTTCCCGGGTTATTTGGGTCGTCAGTCGACATTTGACAAAGCAAAGAAACAGAAGAAGCGTGTTCGATTTGAAGAAGTACCCAGTTCTTCTTCTTCTTCTTCTGACAGTTCTTCTAGCTCTTCAGATTCGAGCGAAGAAGACAGAAAAGGTAAAAAGCGAAGCAAGAAACAACGCTTCGGAAAGGGCAAGAAAAAGGAAAAGATGTCTAAATCTCGCCCAGTGACTAACAATTCTACAGAGGACTCGTCTACAGACAGTTCAGACTCCGATGAGGGAAAATTTTATGCGAACATGAAAAATTTTTATAGAGCCAACCAGTATGACTTTCTAGAAGATAAAAGCAAGAAAGTCCGAGAGTTTAAGGAAGGTGGAGAGTCGATCAAATTTGACAATTTTTCAGGACACACACATGCTTCGAAGGCTTTGTCTTTTATACAACAGTTTGACATCGCTTTCGCGGGAGGACGCTACTCAGAGCACTCCAAGATTCGGAGAGCTGCCTCTTACTTTAAGGGGAATGCTCGAACTTGGTGGTCCACGCTTCTTTTAAACAAGACTGCGCCAATTAAATGGCTGAAATTTAAGAAGCTTTTTATTTCTTCTTGGTTGACGCAAGAATATGAACGCGATATACGAGCTACTTGGAACCATCTTCGGATGACTAAGAGAGATACAGTGGATGCTTACTGTGAGAGATTCTGGAGCTCTTTTCTACCCGCCTCTTCACTCAAGAAGATCTCATTCAGAGAACAAATTGAGCGGTTTACCTTGGGTCTACCTTCAGAGATCCGAGATCACTGCTTGGAACAGAAGTCAGCTTCTATTCAGGAGTTGATCAGTCATGCGATACGGGGCTTTGCCATTCACTCTGGCAGTCTGACCTACCCCACCGATGAGATCATGACACAACGAGCCGAGCAGACTTTAGCGAAAGAAAGTAGAAAGAGAAAGAGCAACCCAGAAAAGAAGGATGCACGACCCAAGCTTACTTCTGAGGAGAGAGCTCGCGCGGAACATGGACATATCTCCGTGAAGTGCCCTAACAAGGCACCAAATGAACAAGATGAAGAAAGGCCAGAAAGTTCAAAAGCAACTGAGAGACGTGGCAGAAAAGGCAGATAAAAAGCAGAACTGGTACCACATGGCGTGGGACCTGCACCAAATCAAATGAATGAAAGTACAAACTTTGCCGCTTTTAGGGCAAAGTGAAGGATCAGGAAGCTCTTTTGAAGGAGCCAAGGCCAGCTTCTTTTCACTTGAAATTGGCGGCTCGATCTAGAATTACGCCCGACAGACTGACACCACAGGCGGAGGTAGCTCAACCGGCACTCGGATACGGGATGTTGCCATTGCACCGAGCATTGGCAAACTTCGTTTGCAATGACAGGGGTGTTCAGGGCACGCGAGTGACCTTCCACTCAGAATCCCTTGGTACCACAAGAACTACGCCGTGGTTGACTAGCGGGCCGAGAAAGCGACTTTGACAAATGACGGCTCAGAGATTGTACTTGATGAACTTCAATTTCTTTACTCATTCTTTGGGAAGAGAACTAAACGATGGATAAACGTCGAATATGTTTTGACCTGAACAAAAAGAACGCCAAGATTTTTCTCCACACTCATGCCTATTGCTTTTTAGAGGGCCTGAAGATCATACCATTGATCCGATACCCGGAAGCACGCCACCGAACCGGCCACCATACCGTGTGAACCGAGCACTGAATGAAGAGATTATGAACCAAGTGAAAGACCTCTTGGAAAAAAGGTCTTGTCCAGCCTAGTACTTCACAGTATTGCTCTCCAGTGTTGTTGGTTTTGAAGAAAGACCGATCTTGGAGAATGTCCATCGAGTTGAGAGCTCTCAACAAAATCACCATCAAGAACAGATTTCCGATTCCTAGGATCGATGATATACTCGACAGATTACAGGGATCCTAGTGCTTCAGCAAGATTGATCTGAAGAGTGGATATCATTAGATCAGAATCCCGCGGGGAGACATCTACAAGACAACTTTCCGGACGACTTTTGAGTTATTTGAGTTTTTGGTGATGCCTTTTGGCTTAACCAATGCTCCTGCGACATTTAACCGGATGATTGACAGGATTTTTCAAGTACAGGCTATTTGTTGGCACTTTCTTTGATGATATCATTGTTTTCTCCAAGAATGAGGCAGAACACAGAGATCATCTGCTTCAGAGATACACTTTTTGGTACACATTGTCTCAGCAGCACAGCAGGAGTGCAAATGGATCCGGCCAAGATAGACACTATCTGTGATTTACCCGATTTGAAGAATGTCCATGAAGTCGGAAGCTTCTTGGGACTGTATTCTGTTGTATGACTTTATGAAATGGAATTCTTGATTATGATACTGATTTGTTCTTGACTTCTTTTAAGTGCAGGAACTGATAGACGAAATGACTGCAGCATTTTGGTCTTATTGATCTTGAATACACATGGTTGCAATAGGGGTTAGTCAATCGAACATCGATGAGGTCCCGATTGGATCTAGATGCGATTGCTAGCTCCATTGTCGATAAATCATGGTCTAAGATCCGAATGAATGTTGAATGTCATGTGATGTCTACTGATGTCCTGTGATGTCGTGTGATGTGACTGTTGATTGGTACATGTGCTAGATGTGTGTTCCTAGTACATAGGTACTAACAGTCAGTGTCTGCTAAGACGGTTTATGGCTTCTGTCTATTTTGCAGGCATAATCCAGGGCGATTACAATGCTTTCAAGAGGGGGGTATGTCACAAAGTGATGACGTGTCTGCCCGAGAGCATGCGGGAAACTCTAGCCTTGACTGCTGCTGAAAACCCTAATTCTGCAAACCCTAACCCTAAAACTTGCAAACCCTAAAATCTACCAAAAATCCTAACCCTAACCCTAAAAGCAGCAGATGAAAATCCGAAAATGGCGTTGGCTGAATTTGTTGCTTTTGCGTCAACTTTTGCTTTATTTCTCCACGCAAATTGTGTGTGTGTGTGTGTGTGTGTGTGTGTGTGTGTGTGTGTGTGTGTGTGTGAGAGAGAGAGAGAGAGAGAGATATTATTTGCTTTATTTTATTAAAACTCTCTTGTTTGAGAGAGAGAGAGAGAGAGAGAGAGAGAGAGAGAGAGAGAATTTTGCTTTTGGAACTGAAGCTTTTGGCACTCTGCTTTTGGGCATCCCTCGTAAGAACTTTAAATAAGTGGTTTTGGGTTCACTCTGCAGAGCATCTGGACGCAGAGTCTGAGAGTGAAACCCTAACCGCTCTCTTGTACTTTGAACATTGATTAATACCTAAAGAAATACCGAAAGGGGCGCCAATCTTTGGGGCCAATATCTCTAGGCACAGAACTCCGTCGGGCCAGTGCAAATCTATTCTGAACTGTGAACTGTTTTGAAGTGGTTATTTGGTGCTGTTGTGATTGATTCTTGACTTGGAGTGTCCAAGTCTGTTACAGGTCGCCACGAGATGGTCGGGCCACTCGGCACTGGAACCCGAGCAGTAAAAGGGTGTCTAGGCTCAGTTCAAAGTCATTTAGGCCCCCTCACTACACTCGTAAGTCGGTGGGTACTAAGGATTAACTCTAAAGAGGCAAACTCGACACATGGCGGCTCTGCAGCAGTTTTGTCACTTTCAACCAGAAGAGGGGGACGCCCAAAATGAGAGAGGAGGCTGATTTGCAGGCACAGATTGCAAAGGATCAGGAGAAGGAGACTCTCTCAGTCTTGTCTTCTCCAAAGCAAGACACAAATGATTTGCATGATAATGATAAGTGAGATGATAAACATGATGATTTGCATGATCAAGATGTGATTATTCACGTTAATTTGCATGATCAAGATGTGATTATTCACGAGCATGATGATTTGCATAATAAAGATGTCATTGTTTACAAAGATGATGGTTTAGTTGATACTTTTTCTAGTGAAGCTAGCCTCATTGCAGATTCGATCAGTCACGAAGAACCGATCTTGGCTCTCGAGTCGAGTTCTAATGAGCCCCCACAGGAAGTATTCTGTGTTCCAATGATTAGTCAGCACGCATTGTTCGAGTCTTTCATTCGTGATGCTTTCCTATATTTTAATCACCGTCCTTATGTGATCCCTTTTCATAGGCATGACATATTGTACGCTGAGCACGATTCACTCATGAATGAGCACGGATGTATGTGGATTTCTCATGAATGGATGAAATGTTTGCACCCAAGGAATTCACATTCCATGTCTCTTCCTTGACATGACACAGTATCCAAAGGAGCACAAGAAGGATTGAGCATTAAGCATCGGCGTTTCCATTGTGATTTGCCACAGTTGATTAATTTAGATCAAAAAGTCAAGATTCGATTCCATTGTTTGCGTGTGTTTGATGAACGGTTTGGCACTCCGTCAATGCATGCACAGTCTTTTAGGAAGACTCGAATTTTCCAAGTCACTTTACATGGAATGGGTATGTTGTGGTTTCAGGAATTTTCATCCTCGGAGATTCTTGAAGAAGGTAGACGCATGACTATAGACGAGTTGAAGCATTGAAGGAGCCACAGATGACTTTGTGTCGCTTTCGGCGCGGCCAAAAGAAGCAAGCGTTGCAGACCTTTATGAAGTTCAAGTATCGTACGACCCACGCATCAGAGTGGGCCGGCGAAGAGTCCTTTCCAGGATTCCAGACGCTGTTGGCGATCTCCCTCGACGCCATACAGTTCGGTACCAGTACCTCACTTTGAAAAGAGGGGGATGTCACGTGCACATCTAACCATATGTGTACGTGGACAAGCTACTTCATGACATGGGTTTAGTTCAGTTAGCTTAAGAAGTGTTCTGGCACTTTTGTAAGTTTGTTCGCAGACCGTGCATGTCCAGGTACTTAGAATAGATGCATATCCTCTGGTTGCACACAGCATGATCATCAGATTACAGTCGGAACCCATCGGGAGCATTTTTACAGTGCACAGACCTATTTTCCCTATTTTCGCCATTTTTCACTTATTATTTTTAAGTGACTTTTGTTGGGAAACTGGGTAGAGCAAACTGACCAAGAAAGTATATAAGTAAAGCTAGCGCTAGCATAATCTGGCAGAAGAGGCAGCAAGAACACAGAGATCGACGGTGCACCTTCTCATCAAGACCCCCCGGCACGAGACATAGCGTTTCCAGCCATCCAGAAGACCTAGCATTTTCAGGATTTGCAGAACAGCCAGCGTTTTGCAGTTGCGGATCAAGCCAGGCAACAGTACTCAGCAGATACCTAGCGTTTTTGCAACAGGACAAATTCAGCCCCCTAGCGGTTTTGCATCAGCATGTCAACCTAGCGTTTTGCAGTTTCCGGCGACATTCAGCCCCTCTACATCAACGTTTTCAGTTTTCAGCATAGACACACCGCAGAACAAGTCCCGAACCTCGCAGACCTCACCTTCCTGCAGCAGATCCTCATCGCACGGTCAGATCCAGCGTAGTTTGCAGATTCAGCCCCTGCGTTTTCAGCGCGTCGTCGTTGCATCGTGACCATCGACATCGTCACTGACATAGAGTCAGCATTGAGCAGATACAAGATTTGCAAATTTCAGCCATTAGCGTTTTCAGATTTCAGCCCGTCTCGTCGTCGTCCTCGTCCTCGTCGACATCGTCGGCAAGTCCAAAGCATTGTAGAGATTTGTGCAATCAAAAGTAGACCGCTCTCGCCATAGGGAGTAGGGCCTTCGGAGGAGGGTTTGACAACATTCTGGTGTCGTATTCTTCTCCCTCTATCTCTCAGTCTCAGCACCGTCATTCACAGTGTTTACCCACTTTGTTTGTGATCATTGCACTCTCTCACTAAAGGAACGGAAGGCTCTCCCTTCCGTAAGTAAAAGGAACCCTTGAGCACAGTTCGGAGCACTCTCATCTTTAGCAAAGTTCAACATTCACTTCCGCTGCACCTTACAGTGGTATCAGAGCTTTGGCAGTGTTCTGTATCACTCAAGGAAAGAACCAAGATTTTTTTTTTGCTTGTTGCAGTCGCACGTAACCCAAGTCCTCTTGGGCGTGACGATTCCTAATTGTGTATTGAAGAGTGACAGGAAACCCAAGAAAGAAGGGCTTGTCCAGCCTCCCCTTGTTTCTCTTTTCACTCATTGAGAGCGGACCGTGCACTAAGCGGCCGGCCAATCGACGTGAGGTGGGAAAAAGCAACCTTGGTGTGAGCGCAAGGCCACCAAGGGGTGCGCCCGCGGGAAAGAGAAGAGCTCAGGTTAGAGAAGATCCTTCTCTAACACAAATTGCAAGCTAAAAAAGAACCTCAAGACTCCAGCACCTCAAGACCCAAGAACCCAAGACCCACAAGAACCCAAGTTTCTCGTGAACTTAAGAACCCAAGACTTCAAGTGTATGGTAAAGTGTCCAGCTCATTCCAGGATACGTATTGAGTATCGGGCTCTCTCTACGTATGCATATGGTTATGCATTTTATGCTCTTGTGAGATCTATTTATCCCAAGTTTCGGTGTTCCTTGCTTACAATGATACCACTTGTGTTTGCGAAATATCTCTTTGTGCTTGCTTTTGCATGGTTTCTATTTGGTTCCTTGCTTCCAATGATACGGCTTGTGTTTGCATCATCTCTTTGCACTTTCTTATGCATGGTTTTTACTTGGTTTAGTACAGGGTTTTGGATACTGCTTTTGTCCAATTTTTTCATAAAGCTATGAGCTACATGTTGCAGATGCATTGATTTTAGTCATGATTGTGTAGTGGTCAAGGAGATCTCCCACTTTGGCATCTTTAATATGGTTTATGATTGAGATTTTGAAGCGAAATGGATACTTCACATGGAGGTGATGAGCATGACAGTGACGAAGAAGAATTTTCCCCACCATGAGGTTTTTCTGACCCTCCCCCTTTCCCCATCTACGCCAAGGATTGCATTAACTCCTATGGAGGCTTTCGACAAGATGATGATGGACTGGAAGTTAGAATGCGAAGAAAGAATGGCAACCATAGAGCGTAAATACAAAGAAAGAATGGCAGCCATAAAGCGTGAGCACGAGCAAGCACGCTTGGAAGCCCAAATACGAAAAGCCAACTTGGATCGTGAGCGCGAAGAAAGAAAAGCAGAATTGGATCGCGCACACAAAGGAAGACAAGCGTTAAGAGATCGACATATGACAGAGTTGTTGCGACTATTTTTCATTGTGCAGGCACAGATTGCAAAGGATCAGGAGAAGGAGACTCTCTCAGTCTTGTCTTCTCCAAAGCAAGTGTAAGGTGCAGCGGAAGTGAATGTTGAACTTTGCTCAAGATGAGTGCTCCGAACTGTGCTCAAGGGGTCCTTTTACTTCAAAAGGAAGAGCCTTCCGTTCCTTAGTGAGAGAGTGCAATGGACACAAACAAAGTGGATGAACACTGTGAATGAAGGTGCATGAGACTGAGAGATAGAGAGAGAAGAGAATACAACACCCCACTCTCTATGGCGAGAGCGGTCTACTATTGATTGCACAAATCTCTACAATGCTTGGACTTGCCGACGATGCCGACGACGATGAGGACGACGACAAGACGGGCTGAAATCTGAAAATACTAATGGCTGAAATCTGCAAATCTTTATCTACTGAATTCTGACTCTATGTTGGTGACGATGTCGATGACGACGGTACGACGACGATGCACTGAAAACGCAAATGCTGAAATCTGTGTTTTCCGGGCTGAAACTGTAAACTTCGATGGATCCCACCGTGCGGCGAGGAACTGCTGCAGGAAGGTGAGATCTGCGAGGTTTGGGGGTTCTACTGTGGGTACTGAATGCTGAAAACTGAAAACGCTGGTGTTCTTGATGGTCTTGTTGCATCGGAACTGCAAAAACGCTGAGTGTCTATGCTGCCCCAAAAACGCTAGGCTGAAAACTGTCTTCCTGCTATGGAGACTGCTAACACTAGGAGATCCGTTGTGTCGTGATGACGCCGGGCTGATTTGCTGAACAAAACCGCCAAGGCTAGTCTACTGATGCAAAAACGCTAGTGTAGCTACTGTGAGGCAGAAACGCTAGGTCTTGCTGGGGGTTGATCTTGCTGAGAAGTTGCCTCTTGAGCAATGCTCCTGCTGCCTCTACTGCCAGAAAGTGATAACTTTGGTTTGCTTATATATTATCTTAGCAAAATTGCCCTACCTAGTTTCCAACAAAAGTCGCTTAATAAATAAGTGAAAAATGTCAAAAATAGGAAAAATAGGTCTAATGCACTGTAAAAATGATCCTAATGGGTTCTGATTGTAATCTGATGATCATGTTGTGTGCAACCAGAGGATATGCATCTAATCTAACTGTCTGGACATGCACGGTTTGCGAACAGACCCACAAAAGTGCCATATCACTTCCTATTCTAGACTGACTTGACTGAACTGAACCCTGGTCATGTTGTGGCTTGTCCACGGACACATAGGGTTGGATGTGTCACGTGACAGCAAGACACACATGATTTGCATGATAATGATAAGCAAGATGATAAGCATGATGATTGGCATGATCAAGATGTGATTATTCACGAGCATGATGATTTTCATGATCAAGATGTGATTATTCACGAGCATGATGATTTGCATGATAAAGATGTCATTGTTTACAAGGATGATGGTTTAGTTGATACTTTTTCTAGTGAAGCTAACCTCATTGCAGATTCGAGCAGTCACGAAGAACCGATCTTGGCTCTCGAGTCGAGTTCTAATGAACCCCCACAGGAACTATTCTGTGTTCGTATGATTAGTCAGCACGCATTGTTCGAGTCTTTCATTCGTGATGCTTTCCTGTATTTTAGTCACCGTCCTTATGTGATCCCTTTTCATAGGCATGACATATTGTACGCTGAGCACGATTCACTCATGAATTCGCACGGATGTATGCGGATTTCTCATGAAATGAAATGTTTGCACCCAAGAAATTCACATTCCATGTCTCTTCCTTGGCATGACACAGTATTCAAAAGAGCACAAGAAGGATTGAGCTTAATGGCCATCAATGATAGCACACTGTGATTGGCAATACACAAAAATTTCCATTGTGATTTGCACAGTTGATTGATTTAGATCAGAAAGTCAAGATTCGATTCCATTGTTTGCGTGTGCTTGATGAACGGTTCGGCACTCCGTCTATATTTTCATCTTCATTGCATGCACAGTCTTTTAGAAAGACTCGAATTTTTCAAGTCACTTTACATGGAATGGGTATGTTGTGGTTTCAGGAATTTTCATTCAAGAGATTCTTGAAGAAGGTAGACGCATGACTATAGACGAAGTTGAAGCATTGAACGAGCCATAGATGACTTTGTGTTGCTTTCGGCGCGGCCAAAAGAAGCAAGCGTTGCAGACCTTTATGAAGTTCAAGTATCGTATGACCCACGCATAAGAGTGGGTCGGCGAAGAGTCCTTTCCAAGATTCCAGACGCTGTTGGCGATCTCCCTCGAAGCCATACAGTTCGGTACAGTACCTCACTTTGAAAAGGAGGGGATGTCACGTGCACATATAACCCTGTGTGTACGTGGACAACCAACTTCATGACATGGGTTCAGTTCAGTTAGCTTAGGAAGTGTTCTGGCACTTTTGTGAGTCTGTTCGCAGACCATGCATGTCCAGGCACTTGGAATAGATGCATATCCTCTAGTTGCACACAGCATGATCATCAGATTACAGTGAGAACCCATCAGGAGCGTTTTTACAGTGCACAAACCTATTTTCCCTATTTTAGCCTTTTTTCACTTATTATTTTTAAGTTACTTTTGTTGGGAAACTAGGTAGGGCAAACTGACCAAGCAAGTATATAAGTAAAGCTAGCGCTAGCATAATCTGGTAGAAGAGGCAACAGGAACACAAAGTTCGACAGTGCACCTTCTCAACAAGACCCCCCGGCAAGAGACATAGCGTTTTCAACCATCCAGAAGGCCTAGCGTTTTCAGCATTTGCAGAACAGCCAAGGTTTTGCAGTTGCGGATCAGCGAATACCTAGCGTTTTTGCAACAGGAGCCCCCTAGCGTTTTTGCATGAGCATGTCAACCTAGCGTTTTGCAGTTTCCGGTGACATTTGGCCCCTTTGCACCAGCGTTTTCAGTTTTCAGCATAGACAGACCGCAAAACAAGTCCCGAACCTCGCAGACCTCACCTTCCTGCAGCAGATCCTCGCCGCACGGTCAGATCCAGCGTAGTTTGCAGATTCAGCCCGGAAAATGCAGATTTCAGCAGCTGCATTTTCAGCGCGTCATCGTTGCATCGTCGCCATCAACATCGTCACCGACATAAAGTTAGAATTCAACAGATCCAAGATTTGCAAAATTTCTGCTATTAGCGTTTTCAGATTTCAGCCCATCTCATCGTCGTCGTCCTCATCGTCGTCGAGTCCAAAGCATTGTAGAGATTTGTGCAATCAATAGTAGGCCGCTCTCGCGATAGAGAGTGGGGCCTTCGGAGGAGGGTTTGACAGCATTTTGGTGTCGTATTCTTCTCTCTCTATCTCTCAGTCTCAACACCTTCATTCACAGTGTTTACCCACTTTGTTTGTGATCATTGCACTCTGTCACTGAAGGAACGGAAGGCTCTCCCTTCCGTAAGTAAAAGGAACCCTTGAGCACAGTTCGGAGCACTCACCTTGAGCAAAGTTCAACATTCACGTCCGCTGCACCTTACATTGGTATCAGAGCTTTGGCAGTGTTCTGTATCACTCAAGAAAAGATCTTTTTTTGCTTGTTGTGGTCGCACGTAACCCAAGTCCTCTTGGGCGTGACGATTCCTAATTGTGTTTTTGAAGAGTGACAGGAAACCCAAGAAAGAAGGGCTTGTCCAACCTCCCCTTGTTTCTCTTTTCACTAATTGAGAGTGGACCGTGCACTTAGCGGCTGGCCAATCGACGTGAGGTGGGAAAAAGCAACCTTGGTGTGAGCGCAAGGCCGCCAAGGGGTGCGCCCGCGGGAAAGAGAAGAGCTCGGGCTAGAGAAGATCCTTCTCTAACACACATTGCAAGCTAAAGAAGAACCTCAACAACCCCAAGACTCCAGCACCTCAAGAACCTCAAGACCCAAGAACCCAAGACCCACAAGAACCCAAGTTCCTCGTGAACTTAAGAACCCAAGACATCAAGTGTATGGTCATTACCCTAAACCGGCTTTTAGGCATTCGATGGTTTCGTGAGCACTCCTAACCATCATTTTGTTGAAAGTCGTTGGAGCATTGGTAAGGCCAAAAGGCATCACCAAAAATCCATATAAACCGAAGCTCGTCCGAAAAGCTGTCTTGTAGACATCTCTCGGCGCGAATCTAATCTGATAATATCCGCTTTTCAAATCAATCCTCCTGAACCAAGAGGATCCCTGTAGTCGGTCAGGAATATCATCGATCCTTGAAATCGGAAATCTTTTCTTTATGGTGATTTTATTGAGAGCTTTGTAATCAATGCACATTCTCCAAGATCCGTCTTTCTTTAAAACCAACAATACCAGAGAGCAATAGGGTGAAGTACTCGGCTAGATAAGACCCTTTACCAAAAGGTCTTTCACTTGGTTCATAATCTATTCAATCTGGGCTTGGCTAACACAGTAAGGTGGTCGGTTCGATGGTGTGCTTCCAAGTATAAGATCAATAGTGTGATCCTCAGGACGAGATGGTGGCACCTCGCCTAGCAAGCCCTCAGAAAAGCAATCGGCATGAGTGTGGAGAAAATCTTGGCGTTCTTTATCAAGTTTAGACATGTTTGTTCTGCGTTCATCATTTAACTCTTTCAAGTAGATCGACTAAACAAACAAACTAGATTTCATTAATTTGTAAACGGACAGACTCGCCCTGCAGTTTCACATCAAGTATAAATTTTCCGCCCTTTTCATTTGTCAAAGTCGCTTTCTTTGCTCGATAATCGACCACGGCGTTGTTCTTATGTTACCAAGGCACTCCAAGGAGGACATCACAACCTTCCAAGGGCATTATGTAAAAGTCCACGTGCCCAAAATACCCCTGACAATGCAACCGAAGTTTGCCAATGACAAGTGTAATGGCTATGACCAATTCGGGCGCCGCTAGAACTGCCTCTGCCGGTGGTCTTATCCTATCGGGTGTAATCTCGAGCCGCTCCGCCAATTCAGGTGAAATGAAGTTGGCCTTGGCTCCTCCATCGAAGAAAATCAAGGCTTCTTGATCTTTCACTTTGCCCCAAGCTCGGCAAAGTTCTGTACTTTCATCAATCATGCTTGGGTCAATACCCATGCAATCTGGAACCAGTCCTGCTTTTATCTTGCCTTTTCTACCACGTTCCTCTGCTGCTCTCAAACTCTCTGGCATGTCTTCATGTTGTTCTTGCTATGCCTTTTTGGGGTGGCTGATGCTAAGCCTCTTGGAGTACCTTTACCTCCATACACTAAGCTTAGCTGTCACGTGACACATCCAACCCTATGTGTCCGTGGACAAGCTACAACATGATCACGGTTCAGTTCAGTCAAGTCAGTCTAGATTTAGAAGTGATCTGGCACTTTTGTGAGTCTCTTCGTAGACCGTGCATGCCCAGTCACTTAGTGTAGATGCATATCCTCTGGTTGCACACAGCATGATCATAAGCATTCCCATCAAAATCCTTCAGGGGAATTTTCCAGTGCATTTAGCCTATTTTTCCTATTTTTGACATTTTTCACTTATTATTTTTAAGTGACTTTTGTTGGAAAGTAGGTAGGGCAAATTGAGTAAGTTTGTATATAAGCAAACCTAAACTAGCACTAAATGGCAGGAGAGGCAGCAAGAGCCCAGCTCAACAGGCAACTTCTCAAGCAAGAAGACCCTTGGTGGACTTTCCTCCAAGCAAAGACATCCCCACACCTAGCATTTTCCATCTCAGCCTAGCGTTTTGGAGAATCAGCCGCAAAGACCACAGGCCTAGCGTTTTTGATCCCAGACTTCACCGCAAGGACCCCTCAACCCTAGCGTTAGTAAAAAGCCCAGATCGCCCTCCCTTCTGGCAGCGTTTTTCAGCAAGGAAGCAATCTCAGATTCAGCCTAAAGACCATCAGTTTTCAGCCTACAAGAAGTGCAGTTTTCAGCCATAAAGACCCGCAGGAAATCAGCCTTTTCGACAAGCCGAATCAGCGTTTTTCCACCGCAGCAGATTTCAGCCCATAGTGTTTTTGGACAGCAGATAAAAGATTGCAAATTTCAGCCCTTAGGTCGGTCTCGTCGTCCCCGTCGTCATCGCCGACATAGCCTCGACTTGCATCAGTCACATGCATTCAATTTGTACCAATTTGTGCAATCATCAGTAGACCACTCTCACCGACGAGAGTGGGGCCTTTGGAGGAGGGTTTTACAACGTCATTGGTATCGTATCTCTCTTCTCTCTCTATCTCTCAGTCTCATACACTTACACGCACAATGTCCATTCACCTTGTTCGTAATCATTGCACTCTCTCATTAAGGACGAAAGACTCTCCCTTCCATAAGAACAAAAGGAACCTTGAGCACAGTTCGGAGCACTCATCTTGAGCAAAGTTCAAACATTCATTCCGCTGCACCTTACATTCGTATCAAAGCTTTGGCAGTGTTCTGTATCACTCAAGGAAAGACCCACAAGAATCACAAGAAATTTTTTTTGCTTGTTGAGGTCGCACGAACCCAAGTTCGCTTGGGCGTGTCGATTCCTAATCGTGTTTTTGAAGAGTGACAGGAATCCCAAGAAAGAAGGGCTTGTCCAGCCTCCCCTTGTGTGTCTTTTTACTCAATGAGAGCAGACCGTGCACTTAGCGGCCGGCCAATCGACGTGACGTGGCGAAAAGCAACCTTGGTGTGAGCGCAAGGCCGCCAAGGGATGCTCCCGCGGAAAGGAGTAGAGCTCGGGTGAAGAGAAGATCCTTCTCAAACACAGTTTGCAAGCGAAAGAAAACCCTCAAGAACCTCAAGACCCTGAAGAACCCAAGTTCCTCGTGAACTTAAGAAGCAAAGATCATAGTGCACGGTCATCACCCGAAGCAGCATGGATACTTCGCATACAGGTGATGAGCATGAGAGGCGACGAAGAGTTCTCCCCACCAAGAGATTCTTCCGACCCTCCCCCTTCTCCATCTACGCCACGGGTTGTACCAACTTCCATGGAGGTGATGGTCAAGTCGATGTTGGACATGATGGCCCCACAACAAGAAGCCAATCGCGAAGCGACTCGCCTTGCGTTGGCACAACAAGAAGCCAATCGCGAAGCGACTCACCTTGCGTTGGCACAACAAGAAGCGAATCGAATTGTGTTGGCACAACAAGAAGTAAATCGCATTGCTTTAGAACGCGAGCGCGATGAACGAAACGAAAGAAAAGCACAAAGAAAGGAGGAACGGGAAGCTCAAAGAGTGGCCTTGGAGGTCGAGCGTGAGGCTCAAAGAGACTACGCACTCAAAAATTGGTTCGACAAGTACTTGCCTCGCCAGTCAAAGATCGTGGAAGTTCCTCAAGTGGCGCAAGCCACGATGCAGACTCGAATTGTCACATTAAGGGTCACATAAAAAGAACATGTTCTAAGCTTGAATCGAATGAATCTAAAGAATCCACAGAACCCACTTCCTCTGTCAATGCAATTACTGCTAACACGAGTGTGCCCCAAGTTTCTCTTGACCCTCCCATTGATGATTCTCTCATTAAATGTTATGGTCATATGTCGGGGCAGCGTTTTGTCATATTGTTTGACCCAGGAATGCATGATGTGATCAGTCTCTCTCTTGTTGAGAGAGCCCGCCTAGAAGTTAGTCAGAAATCTCCTCTCCAGGTCTCTGGCTTTGTTCCCGGTATGGACTCTCTCATCACGCAAGAGTGTCTTGGTGTGTTGTTTACAATAACAAGCTGCTTTCAGTAGAAGATTTTTTGTTTCTCCTCTCTCAGGATGTGATATGATTTTGGGCATTCGATGGTTTCGAAAGCTTAACCCTCCCATTGATTGGGAGGCTAACACTTTCACTCTCTATGCCAAAAGTGATTCTCCCATTGTCATTCGTGGAGAGGAAGTCGTTCATTCTCCCTCTCTCATTGCTAATATGCAGGACAAGATTGAACGGATTCAGGAGAAGGAGACTCTCGCAGTCTCTTCTTCTCCAAAGCATGACACACAAGATTTGCATGATTATGAGAAGCATGATGAATTGAATGATAATGATGAGCATGATGATTTGCATGATCAAGATGTGATTTCTCACAAGCATGATGATTTGCATGAAGATGATGTGATTGTTCACAAGGAAAATGTGTTAGTTGATGCTTTTTCTAGCGAAACTAACATCGTTACAGATTCGATCAATCACGAAGAATCGATCTTGGCTTTCGAGTCGAGGTCCACAGATGTCACGTGACACATCCAACCCTATGTGTCCGTGGACAAGCTACAACACGACGAGGATTCAATCAGTCCAGTCAGTCTAGATTTAGAAGTATTCTGGCACTTTTGTGAGTCTGTTCGTAGACCGTGCATGTCCAGTCACTTAGTGTAGATGCATATTGTCACGTGACACATCCCAACCCTATGTGTCCGTGGACAAGCTACACCACAGCAGGGTTCAGTCAATCCCGTCAAGTTAGATTAGCAGTGATCTGGCACTTTTGTGAGTCTATTCATAAACCGTGCATGCCCAGTCACTTAGCATATATGCATATCCTCCGGTTGCACACAGCATGACAATCAGAATCCCCATCAGAATCCATTCGCATCAGTTAGGGGAATTTTCCAGTGCATTTATCCTATTTTCCTATTTATTGGTTATTTTCACTTATTATTTTTAAGTGACTTTCCAACAAAAGTAGGTAGGGCAATTTTGCTAAGTTAATATATAAGCAAACCCAAGTTAGCACTTTCTGGCAGAAGAGGCAGCAAGAGCTTCCCGCTCAACAGGCAACTTCTCAGCAGTACCCCCCAGCACACCCAGCGTTTTTGGAGTTCATCCTCGCCGGGCCATTTCCCACCTTGGCGTTTCCTCATTTGCAGTCATCGCCATCGACCTCAGCACCCTAGCGTTAGCAGATTGTTGCCATCGCCAAGAACCCATCACCATCAACGTTTTCAGCCACTACTAACGCCAGCATCATCAAGCACTTCAGCGTTTTTGCTTTGTAGAGTCAGATCAGCCTCGCATGCATCAGATCCATGAGCGTTTTGGGATTGCAGATACAAATCAGCTTAGCGTTTTGGTGAAGGACAGATTCAGCCAACGTTTTGTGTTTTCAGCCCTAAGCCACTTCAGACCACAGTGTTTTCAGCCTTATGCACAATAGCAGAACCACCCCAAGTTGGTTGCAGATGTTCCCCCATTTTCAACCATAAAGACGCAGCCAAAACAGTCATTTTCAGCCACCGAAAACAGTCCCGAAATTCAACGATTAGAAGATCTCAGATTTCAGCCATCAAGTCGTCGTCGTCATCCTCGGCATAGTCCCATTGCATCAGTCCATTGCATTCGCATTGTACACCTTTGTGCAATCAAAGTAGACCACTCTAGCCGACGAGAGTGGGGCCTTCGGAGGAGGGTTTTACAACCTCTCGGTGTCGTATCTCTTCTCTCTCCTTCTCTCAGTCTCATTCACTTGCACGCACAATATCCACCCACTTTGTTCGTGACCACAGCACTCTACAAGACGGAAAGCGCTCTCTTTCCCTAAGAACTAAAAGGAACCTTGAGCAATAAAGATCACTAATCTTGAGAAAATACAACATTCATTCTGTTGCACCTTACATTGGTATGAGAGCTTTGGAAGTGTTCTGCATTACTCAAGGGAAGAACCACAAGAACCACAAGAATTTTTTTTGCTTGTTGCGGTCGCACGAACCCAAGTTCACTTGGGAGTGTCGATTCCTAATCGTGTTTTGTTGCGGAGTGACAGGAATCCCAAGAAAGAAGGGCTTGTCCAGCCTCCCCTTGTGTCTCTTTTCACTCATTGAGAGCGGACCGTGCACTTAGCGGCCGGCCAATCGACGGAGGTGGGAAAAAGCAACCTTGGTGTGAGTGCAAGGCCGCCAAGGGGTGCGTCCACAGAAAAGGGTAGAACTCGAGTGAAGAGAAGATCCTTCTCCAACGCGATTTGCAAGCGAAAGAAAACCTCAAGAACCTCAAGATCCTCAAGAACCCAAGAACCAAGACCCTCAAGAACCCAAGTTCCTCGCGAGCTTAAGACCCCAAGATCATAGTGCATGGTAGTCACCCGAAGCACATGGATACTTCGCATTCAGGTGATGAGCATGAGAGAGGCGACGAAGGATTCTCTTCACCCGGAGATTTTTCCAACCCTCCCCCTTCGCCATCTACGCCAGACCCTATGGAGGCAATGGTCAAGCAGATGATGGCCATGATGGATAGACAAGAAGACAAGTGCCTCGCTTTAGAACACGAGCGCCTTGCTCAGGAGCGAGAGCGCATTGCTCTTGCCGCAAAACAAGAAGAAAATCGCCTTGCTCAAGACCGTGAGCGTGACGACAGACTTGCAAGAATGGCCGCAGATCAAGCAGCCAAGGACCGCGAGCACGACGAAAGAAACGCAAGATTTGCCGCACAACAAGAAGAAAATCGACTTGCTCTCGAACGCAAGGGCGCTGAACAAAATGAACGAAAAGCAGAAAAGGAGGCCGAGCATGAAGCTCAAAGGGAGCTTCGCAATCAAGAATTTATTGCCCAAATCCTAGCCTCGAAGACCGAACCACCCAAAGATCGTGGGAGTTCGTCAAGTGGAGCAAGCCACGATGCGGATTCACACAATCCAGTCACAGAGAAGTTGACATTCAGTAAGTATGACGGTAAGATGGATGCTACTGTTATTCATTCTTGGTTGCATCAATTTAATGCTTATTTTGCGACAACTAAGAAAACAGGCAATAGCAAAGTTTTGACGGCAGCTGTGTACCTTGCCGGTGATGCCATAAATTGGTACCAGGCATGGCAAGAGGCACAGCTAGCCGCGCACCTAGAGGCAGCCGACGATTTCACGCCCCTCTCTTTTAGTTGGGTTGATTTCCAAGACAAGCTCAAGGCGCGGTTTATGCCACCTCAGTACCTTGCACGATTGAAGGACGATTGGCGAGCTCTCAAGCAAAACGGTATGCCAGTTATGTCTTTCTCTAACCGTGTTTTGCAGCTTGGCACTCAATTACGCAAATCGGATGCGAAGCGCAAGGACGGATTGGACGAGTATATCAAGTATGATGTCGAGGTCCTCGATCCAATCGATCTCAACAAAGAGGTAGCAATTGCTCTCGCCCACGAGATGAAGCACAACAAAGGAAAGCCTAAGGAGAACAAGACTTCCACAAGTACCTCGCAGACTTCTCAGAACGGAAGAACGGTAAGAATGGTAAGAATGATAACTCTTCTAACCAATCTTCCAACAGTATCTCATCAAAGAATTCTTCCAATGAATCTAAGGGTAAGGCTAACACAATTGCTAAACCTAAGCTTACTCCAGATGAAAAGGTAGCACAAGGAATTGTAGGAGGATACATCACGTCGGAAGAACAAAGCACTTATTCTAAAGAAGGTCGTTGTTTTCATTGTCACATTAAGGGTCACATAAAATGAACATGTCCTAAGCTTGAATCGAATGAATCTAAAGAACCCACAGCACCCACTACATCTGTCAATGCAATGAATGATAACACGATTGTACCCAAAGTTTCTTAGGACCCTCCCATTAATGATTCTCTCATTAAATGTTATGGTCGCACGTCAGGGCACCGTTTTGTCATATTGTTTGACTCAGGTAGTATGCATGATGTGATCAGTCCCTCTCTTGTTGAGAGAGCCCGCCTCGAAGTTAGCCCAAGATCTCCTATCGAGGTCTCTGGCTTTCGTCCTGGTATGGACGCTCTCATCACGAAGGAGTGCCTTGATGTGTTGTTTGCAATTCAACAGACTGCCTTCACTAGAAGATTTGTTGTTTCTCCTCTCTCAGGATGTGATACGATTTTAGGCATGAAATGGTTTCGTGAAATAAACCCTCTCGTTGATTGGGAGGCTAGCACTTTAACTCTCAATGCCAAAAGTGATTCTCATATTGTCTTTCATGGAATGGACACTGCTCCTTCTCCATCTCTCATTGCTAATATACAGGACAAGGTTGAAAGAATTCGGGATAAGGAGGTTCTCTCAATCTCTTTTTCTCCACAGCATGACACACAGGATTTGCATGATTATGAGAAGCATGATGATTTGATGGATAATGATTTGCATGATGATTTGGATGAAAAAGAATAGCATGATGAATTGCATGAAGATGATGTGATTGTTCACATGGATAATGTGCTAGTTGATGCTTTTTCTAGCAAAGCTAACCTCGTAGTAGATTCGATCAATCACCAAGAATCGATCTTGGCTTTCGAGTCGAGGTCGACAAATCCCCCACAAGACGATTCGATAGATCAAAGAACCGATCTTGGCTCTCGAGCCTTGGTCCAAGGAACCCTCACAAGAAGTAATATGTGTTCACATGATTGATACGCACGCATTGTTCGAGTGTTTCATTCGTGAAGGTTTCCTGTATTTTAGTCAACATCGTTATGTGATCCCTTTTCCTAGGCATGACATATTGTATGTTGAGCACGTTTCTATCATGAATGAGCACAAATGTATGCGGATTGTTCGTGAAAAGCTGAAAAGTTTGTATGACAGGAAGTCACATTCCATGTCCCTTCCTTGGCATGACACAATTTCCGAAAGAGCACATGACAGTATGAGCACCAAGCATGGGCATTTCCATTGTGATTTGCCACAGTTGATTGATTTCGATCAAACAGAAAAGATCGAGCGCATTGTTTGCATGTGTTTGATGAACGGGTTGTCACTCCATCTATTTGTTCCTCTACATTGCATGCACAGTCTTTAGAGAAGACAAGATTTTTTTCCTTCACTTTACATCGAATAGGTATGTTCATGGTTTTGTGTTGGAAATGGTTTCAGGAATTTTCAGCCATGGAGATTCTTGAAGAAGAAAAAAACAGGACTCTAGACGAAGTTGAAGCAAGAAAGGAGATTCTGAAGACTTTGTGTCGCTTTCGGCGCGGCCCAAAGAAGCAAGCGTTTCAGACCTTTAAGAAGTTCAAGTACCGCTCGACCCACACAGCAGCGTGGGCCGACCAAGAGTCCCTTCCAGGATTCTGGATGCTGTTGGCGATCTCCCTCGACGCCATACAGTTCGGTACCAGTACCTCACTTTGAAAAGGAGGGGATGTCACGTGACACATCCCAACCCTATGTGTCCGTGGACAAGCTACACCACAGCAGGGTTCAGTCAGTCCCGTCAAGTTAGATTAGCAGTGATCTGGCACTTTTGTGAGTCTATTCATAAACCGTGCATGCCCAGTCACTTAGCATAGATGCATATCCTCCGGTTCCACACAGCATGATCATCGGAATTCCCATCAGAATCCATTAGCATCAGTTAGGGAAAATTTCCAGTGCATTTATCCTATTTTCCTATTTATTGGTTATTTTCACTTATTATTTTTAAGTGACTTTCCAACAAAAGTAGGTAGGGCAATTTTGCTAAGTTGATATATAAGCAAACCCAAGTTAGCACTTTCTGGCAGAAGAGGCAGCAAGAGCTTCCCGCTCAACAGGCAACTTCTCAGCAGTACCCCCCAGCACACCCAGCGTTTTTGGAGTTCATCCTCGCCGGGCCATTTCCCACCTTGGCGTTTCCTCATTTGCAGTCATCGCCATCGACCTCAGCACCCTAGCGTTAGCAGATTGTTGCCATCGCCAAGAACCCATCACCATCAACGTTTTCAGCCACTACTAACGCCAGCATCATCAAGCACTTCAGCGTTTTTGCTTTGTAGAGTCAGATCAGCCTCGCATGCATCAGATCCATGAGCGTTTTGGGATTGCAGATACAAATCAGCTTAGCGTTTTGGTGAAGGACAGATTCAGCCAACGTTTTGTGTTTTCAGCCCTAAGCCACTTCAGACCACAGTGTTTTCAGCCTTATGCACAATAGCAGAACCACCCCAAGTTGGTTGCAGATGTTCCCCCATTTTCAACCATAAAGACGCAGCCAAAACAGTCATTTTCAGCCACTGAAAACAGTCCCGAAATTCAACGATTAGAAGATCTCAGATTTCAGCCATCAAGTCGTCGTCGTCATCCTCGGCATAGTCCCATTGCATCAGTCCATTGCATTCGCATTGTACACCTTTGTGCAATCAAAGTAGACCACTCTAGCCGACGAGAGTGGGGCCTTCGGAGGAGGGTTTTACAACCTCTCGGTGTCGTATCTCTTCTCTCTCCTTCTCTCAGTCTCATTCACTTGCACGCACAATATCCACCCACTTTGTTCGTGACCACAGCACTCTACAAGACGGAAAGCGCTCTCTTTCCCTAAGAACTAAAAGGAACCTTGAGCAATAAAGATCACTAATCTTGAGAAAATACAACATTCATTCCGTTGCACCTTACATTGGTATGAGAGCTTTGGAAGTGTTCTGCATTACTCAAGGGAAGAACCACAAGAACCACAAGAATTTTTTTTGCTTGTTGCGGTCGCACGAACCCAAGTTCACTTGGGAGTGTCGATTCCTAATCGTGTTTTGTTGCGGAGTGACAGGAATTCCAAGAAAGAAGGGCTTGTCCAGCCTCCCCTTGTGTCTCTTTTCACTCATTGAGAGCGGACCGTGCACTTAGCGGCCGGCCAATCGATGGAGGTGGGAAAAAGCAACCTTGGTGTGAGCGCAAGGCCGCCAAGGGGTGCGTCCACAGAAAAGGGTAGAACTCGAGTGAAGAGAAGATCCTTCTCCAACGCGATTTGCAAGCGAAAGAAAACCTCAAGAACCTCAAGATCCTCAAGAACCGCCCAGCACACCCAGCGTTTTTGGAGTTCATCCTCGCCGGGCCATTTCCCACATTGGCGTTTCCTCATTTGCAGTCATCGCCATCGCCCTCAGCACCCTAGCGTTAGCAGATTGTTGCCATCGCAAGGAACCCATCACCATCAGTGTTTTCAGCCACTACTAACGCCAGCATCATCAAGCACTTCAACGTTTTTGCTTTGCAGAGTCAGATTAGCCTCGCATGCATCAGATCCATCAACGTTTTGGGATTGCAGATACAAATCAGCCTAGCGTTTTGGTGAAGGACAGATTCAGCCAGCGTTTTGTGTTTTCAGCCCTAAGCCACTTCAGACCACAGTGTTTTCAGCCTTATGCACAATAGCAGAACCACCCCAAGTTGGTTGCAGATGTTCCCCCATTTTCAACCATAAAGACGCAGCCTTTTGAAAACAGTCATTTTCAGCCACCGAAAACAGTCCCGAAATTCAACGATTAGAAGATCTCAGATTTCAGCCATCAAGTCGTCGTCGTCGTCGTCGTCCTCGGCATAGTCCCATTGCATCAGTCCATTGCATTCGCATTGTACACCTTTGTGCAATCAAAGTAGACCACTCTCGCCGACGAGAGTGGGGCCTTCGGAGGAGGGTTTTACAACCTCTCGGTGTCGTATCTCTTCTCTCTCCTTCTCTCAGTCTCATTCACTTGCACGCACAATATCCACCCACTTTGTTCGTGACCACAGCACTCTACAAGACGGAAAGCTCTCTCTTTCCCTGAGAACTAAAAGGAACCTTGAGCAATAAAGATCACTAATCTTGAGAAAATACCACATTCATTCCGCTGCACCTTACACATATCCTCTGGTTGCCCACAGCATGATCATAAGCATTCCCATCAGAATCCTTTAGGGGAATTTTCCAGTGCATTTAGCCTATTTTCCCTATTTTTGACATTTTTCACTTATTATTTTTCATTGACTTTTGTTGGAAAGTAGGTAGGGCAAATTGAGTAAGTTTGTATATAAGCAAACCTAGACTAGCACTAACTGGCAGAAGAGGCAACAAGAGCCAAGCTCAGCAAGCAACTTCTCAAGCAAGAAACTTGGTGGATTGACTCCAAGCAAGGACTTTCTTACCCTAGCGTTTTGCATCAGCATCATCGTAAGAAGCAAGCCCAAGCCTAGCGTTTTGCATCAGCATCATCGCCACAGAAACCCCCGTGCCTAGAGTTTTTGATCCCAGCATTACTAACGTTTTTGGAGATCCCTGACCTAGCGTTTTCAGCCTTTACAGATTTCAGCATGCAGCGTTTTTCAGCCATGAAGAACCTACAAGTTCAGCCCCTAAAGAGTAGCAGATTCAACCCCAAGAAACCTCAGTTTTCAGCCTAAGACCTGCAGATATTCAGCCACAAAGACCATCAGAAAACAGCCCCAAAATCAGCGTTTTTTGGCAACAGCAGATTTCAGCCCATAGCGTTTTTGGACAGCAGATACGAGATTGCAGATTTCAGCCCTAGTGTCTGCCTCGTCATCCCCATCGTCGTCGTCAACATAGCCTAGACTTACATCAGTCACATGCATTCAGTTTGTACCAATTTGTGCAATCATAAGTAGACCACTCTCGCCAACGAGAGTGGGGCCTTCGGAGGAGGGTTTTACAACGTCTCTGGTGTTGTATCTCTCTTCTCTCTCTATCTCTCAATCTCATACACTTGCACGCACAGTGTCCATTCACTTTGTTTGTGATCATAGCATTCTCTCATTAAGAACGGAAGGCTCTCCCTTCCATAAGAACAAAAGGAACCTTGAGCACAGTTCGGAGCACTCATCTTAAGCAAAGTGCAAACATTCACTCCACTGCACCTAACATTGGTATCATAGCTTTGGCAGTGTTCTGTATCACTCAAGGAAAGAATCACAAGAATTTTTTTTGTTTGTTGCAGTCGCACGAACCCAAGTTCGCTTGGGCGTGTCGAATCCTAATCGTGTTTTTGAAGAGTGACAAGAATCCCAGGAAAGGAGGTCTTGTCCAGCCTCCCCTTGTGTCTCTTTTCACTCATTGAGAGCAGACCGTGCCCTTAGCAGCTGGCCAATCGACGTGAGGTGGGAAAAAGCAACCTTGGTGTGAGCGCAAGGCCGCCAAGGGGTGCGCCCGCGGAAAAGAGTAGAACTCGGGTGATGTCACAAACGGGAGCGCATAGCAATATAAAATATACTCGGATAAATAAAATTTATCACTTAATATTGAAGCCAGAGGATATAGAGAGAAATAGATAGAGACAGAGAGATAAAGTGAGAAGATCGACACAGTACTGGGGACCAGAAGATGGGTTGGTCCCCCCCCTTAAAGAGTATTCTTTATTAGGGAGAATCTTTTTACAAGCACAAGAACCGGAGAAAACCCCTCCGTTCTAAATCTCTGACTGGATGGTCGTTCCTTCCCGTAAGGGAAATCCAAGAAACAAGCTCTCAATCCTTTTTCCGTCTGTACTTGGAGTCGAGACTCCGCAGACAATTTCCGAATTCCGGAATTCCCAAGAATAGGCCGAAGCCTTCTCTCTTCTCCTTCGCGATGAAGTACCTGCAAACACACACGCAAACACACGACAACAATTCATATGGCGAATCCACAATAGATACCTGTCGCTCTTGCGCGGGAAAAGCGACTTCCGTGCTTCTTGGTCTCGCGTCTTCTGGCGGCAGAGTCTTCTCTTGCTAGCGCTGGCAACCTCCCTTCAGTGAGGGCATGTGGTGCTTTTATAGCTCCTTCACCACAGCACCAATAGCTGCTCGCAGAGAGATCACGGCCGTTTTTTTTTGTTTTTTTTTTTTTTTAAAATTTTCTATCCGAAATAGGGAGAGAGAATTCGCTGGCTGGTTTTGTTGCTTTATTTTCTAAGTGGCTGCCCACTTATTAAGTGGACGGCCGGCATATTTTTAAAATTGGTCTGAACCTGCCCAAAAACTCAATAAAACCTTATAAGTTAAAAACAATGCTTTCACAGCACTTCCCAGGCGTCCTTGGATGCAACCACATGTACGAATGCAATGCAAACATAGATTCCTTGCGGGAAAGCGTCTGCTCTTCCCGAAAAACTCGTTAAAATATCCGCTTTTTAAGAAAAGCTTCTCAGAACCCATCTTTATTCTTGTGCTTGCGTCTTTACGCGTATTCCTCTTTCCAATTCGGATTTCCTCTCGACTATGGATATCCCCTTTTTGATGCACTCGTCACCCACCTTGTGACGCATCAGGAATACCCATCACCTAGTCCTTTCCTACCAAACTTACGATACAATCCCCTTCACGATGCTCTATGTCACCCATCCTATGACGCATCAGAGATGTCCGTTCCCGGATGGTCGGATACTTCTTCCCGATGCTCCCTGTCACCCATCCGATGTGACGCATCAGAAGTACCCGTTCTTGGTGGCCTTACAGATATTCCCGTTCACAGTGCTCCCGTCATTACTTTGAACGATGCACTAGGAATACTCTGTACTCGGGTGTCTCCAGTGAGAAAAACCCTCTCACTTAAAATTCCAATAATTCATTTAGAATTATTTTTCTTGTTGTTCCAAGCGAGAAAACCCTCTCACTTATAAATCCAATAATTCATTTAGAATTATTTTTCTGTTAGATAAAGCCAATTTAGCAACATCCCTCTCACTTATAAACAGTTGTCCTCAATTGTAGAGGTCCAACTGAACTGCCGGGGAGAAACCGGAAAATTTCAAATCTTGCTCAATGGTGAGTTGAGCCAGTCCTTTCTCAAAAGAGAACTTAGAAATTAAATTAAACAAAAATTCAATAATTCAATACTTACCTTACCAGTTCATGTCCTTCCTCTAGTACCTCGAGGATATCCTTCACCATTCATTAAACTTACGAGCCATGTAAGAACTCGTTATTCGCGTCTTTCCGAGAATCTGTTAACTCAATTCCACCTTCTCAATCCCGAGAAGAATCATCCTCCTAAAAATAAATTTAGGTCTATGTCCGTGCGCATAACCTTGCACTATTAGTCCTGAGGATACTAAACCTCTTGTGTCCTCCCACATAGGGAATGCCCAAATCATAAGAGTATTAATCTTGATGTCTTCCTTCACAAACAAAGTGTGTGATCACCTTAGAGAAGGTTCTTGTTTCAGGCCGTCGCTCAACGTAGGCGGACGGTTCCAATCCGAAGATTCCTTGTGCACGGCACACTTCCTTCCAATCTTTTCCTCCTTGCAAGCATCAATGATGCCTTGCAAAATCTCAGGCAGATAGGATTCTAGCCATAGCATTTTCTAAACGTACATTCAAACCTAGTTCACAATAGAGCGAACCCTCTTTGATTCTCAGGGATGTTCTCCCATATGTAATTCTTACCATTTTGAAACGGTTGGCGAATTATATTCTTACGAACAGAATAGTTCGAATTTATTCCAGCAGCGTGTAAATGCTACTTGACCTACTCATGGAGAAACATATACCCCAACCAAAAGTTGCTACTGTAATGGTAAAAGCACATAGCGTACTCAATGATCAACGACCATCAGAAAACCTCTTCTCCGTAGAGAAACTCAAATTCCTTCTACCGAACACATCTCAAATAGAGATTCTCGTGTCGAAATATCCTTGCGCATAAAAAGGCACTCAAGAGAGTACAACAAACTCCCGTCCAATTCCTGAAAAGGAAGTTGGTTCATCTCATTCCGTTCAGCAGAAAAAATGGTAGATGACCCACCTTGGCATAGGTTTGCATCTTCGTGTGTTATCCATGTACCCAAAGGTGTATATAATTCTTAAGCTGTGTTAGAGTTTTAATGAACCTTGGAAATTACCTTCCCTTCGTAAGATCCTTAGAGCGAAGACGCTCAACCTGATGATCCCTTGGCTCGATCTTAGAGCAAAACCCACTCATTAAACAAACTAGGATTTCAATCCTTGGATTCTCGAGCATAGTCCGTAGTCGTCGCTTGCTCCTTCCCTCATAAAGAGAGTGTTCATTCACTTGTGCGAAAAGCACTACCATGTTCTCCCTTACCGGGTAGAGGGTGTTGGTTCATAAGATACTCAAGCTTAGTGAAAGCTGTTCTTGGTTGAAATCTCGGAATGGTTCCTTCCTTTCTCCCGTCCTACCCGCAATAGCAGGTAATTTGTTGGTGAACTACCGGATACGAGATCAATAGTTGACCTTCCGAATATTTGAGCAAACCAATCCATCGCATAAAGCAATGTTTCAACTCAATTCTACTCTCATAAACACTCGAGAGTGATTGTCCTGGTTAGACACATGCATATCTCGTGCATAAAAGCAATACGCAGTTTATGAGTTCCTCAAAGATTTAACTTTGATCAAAGACCTGCCCTCTCACTTAAAATTTGAGGGTCTTCTATTCAAAAACTTAGGAGTTAGATTGAATTCCCTTACTCCAAACTTTCTCCGGATAGCAACGTATCCTTCGAGGAGAGGTAACAAAAATTCATTGTTTCTGTGTTCAATGGTTCCCGTTCCACTGCGGGGATTAAAGTCTATGTACACTAAGGTGTACACTTTCAGCTTTTATAGCTGACTCCACCATCTGCTGCAAAGTATCTTGCAGATGCGTCTACAAAATTCGGGCAAAAGTCCTTCTCGTTAAATTTCTTCATCTTTCCTTCCTCAGAGAGGATCAAGAGTGGAGCTACCTTGGCAAGAGTGAACCACTACTTGCTTGGACTCGCTCGTATTTCTATTGGGCAAACCGATCCCAATCTTCTTGGATGCCTTCCTCAAAGCATAGAGGGAAAAAATTTGTCGGAAAATTCAGCCTTGAATTGAATCCAAGTCTTGTTGTAAGTTCCTTGCAGAGCTTTGGTATATTACCAAGTACTTGCAATCCCCTTGAGGTGTTTGGTCACAATACCTCACCTTCGACGCTTCTCAAAAATTGCCGTTTGCAAAGGCAACTTCAAACTGTCGCGAATGAAAGCAGTAGCTTTCAGGACATCTTCCCTTCCGTCAAAAGTATCGAGCTTGACCAGAGTGTTCTAAGGTCTAAAGACCTTCATATCCTTCCTGAAATGACGGGATTTCTTGGCTATGGTTTTGGATTGATGTTCATGGATATTTTCTAGATTCTGAAGAATCTTGAGCATTCCGCTCCTTGGATTCTCTAGGATCTCTTGAGCATCATGCTCTTGTCGCCTTCTCAGAGAATCCCAAGTCTTGTGTCGACTTCTTGCAGAGAGAAATTTTTTTTCCAACTCTGCGAGCTTTTCCTGCAGGACTTAGGTTTTCGCCTGCTTACTTCTCTCTTGGCTTGTCATGGCTTCTTCCCGTATCTTCCCAGAGTCATCCTCCTTTACAGAGAAAGAGAGGAGACCATGCTTTGATACCACTGTCACAAACGGGAGCGCATAGCAATATAAAATATACTCGGATAAATAAAATTTATCACTTAATATTGAAACCAGAGGATATAGAGAGAAATAGATAGAGACAGAGAGATAAAGTGAGAAGATCGACACAGTACTAGGGACCAGAAGATGGGCTGGTCCCCCCCCTTAAAGAGTATTCTTTATTAGGGAGAATCTTTTTACAAGCACAAGAACCGGAGAAAACGCCTCCGTTCTAAATCTCTGACTCAATGGTCGTTCCTTCCCGCAAGGGAAATCCGAGAGGCAAGCTCTCAATCCTTTTTCCGTCTGTACTCGGAGTCGAGACTCCGCAAACAATTTCCGAATTCCGTTTCCGGAATTCCCAAGCGTAGGCCGAAGCCTTCTCGCTTCTCCTTCGCGATGAAGTACCTGCAAACACACACGCAAACACACGACAACAATTCGTATGGCGAATCCACAATAGATACCTGTCGCTCTTGCGCGGGAAAAGCGACTTCCGTGCTTCTTGGTCTCGCGATCTCTCGCGTCTTCTGGCGACAGAGTCTTCTCTTGCTGGCGTTGGCAACCTCCCTTCAGTGAGGGCATGTGGTGCTTTTATAGCTCCTTCACCACAGCACGAATAGTTGCTCGCGGAGAGATCGCGGCCGTTTTTTTTTATTATTTTTTTTTCCCTATCCGAAATAGGGAGAGAGAATTCGCTGGCTGGTTTTGTTGCTTTATTTTCTAAGTGGCTGCCCACTTATTAAGTGGACGGCCGGCATATTTTTAAAATTGGTCTGAACCTGCCCAAAAACTCAATAAAACCTTATAAGTTAAAAACAATGCTTTCACAGCACTTCCCAGGCGTCCTTGGATGCAACCACATGTACGAATGCAATGCAAACATAGAATCCTCGCGGGAAAGCGTCTGCTCTTCCCGAAAAACTCGTTAAAATATCCGCTTTTTAAGAAAAGCTTCTCAGAACCCATCTTTATTCTTGTGCTTGCGTCTTTACGCGTATTCCTCTTTCCAGTTCGGAATATCCTCTCGACTATGGATATCCCCTTTCTGATGCACCCGTCACCCACCTTGTGACGCATCAGGAATACCCATCACCTAGTCCTTTCCTACCGAACTTACGGTACAATCCCCTTCACGATGCTCTATGTCACCCATCCTATGACGCATCAGAGATGTCCGTTCCCGGATGGTCGGATACTTCTTCCCGATGCTCCCTGTCACCCATCCGATGTGACGCATCAGAAGTACCCGTTCTTGGTGGCCTTACAGATATTCCCGTTCACAGTGCTCCCGTCATTACTTTGAATGATGCACTAGGAATACTCTGTACTCGGATGTCTCCAGTGAGAAAAACCTTCTCACTTAAAATTCCAATAATTCATTTAGAATTATTTTTCCTGTTGTTCCAAGCGAGAAAACCCTCTCACTTATAAATCCAATAATTCATTTAGAATTATTTTTCTGTTAGATAAAGCCAATTTAGCAATAGGTGAAGAGAAGATCCTTCTCCAACACGGTTTACAAGCGAAAGAAAACCTCAAGAACCTCAAGAACCCAAGAACCCAAGTTCCTCGTGAACTTAAGAACCAAAGATCATAGTGCATGGTCATCACCCGAAGCGGAATGGATACTTCGCATACAGATGGTGAGCATGAGAGAGGCGACAAAGAGTTCTCTCCACCAAGAGATTTTTCCGACCCTCCCCCTTCTCCATCTACGCCATGAGTTGTACCAACTTTTATGGAGGTGATGGTCAAGTCGATGTTGGAGATGATGGCACACCAACAAGAAACGAATCGAGTTGCGTTGGCACAACTAGCAAGGAAAGCAGAACAACAGGAAGCCAAGGACCGCGAGCGCGAAGAAAGAAACGAAAGAATTGCCGCACAACAAGAAGCAAATCACATTGCTTTAGAACGTGAGCGCGACGAAAGAAAAGCATAAAGAAAGGCCGAGCGTGAAGCTCAAAGAGTGGCCTTGGAGGTCGAGCGTGAGGCTCAAAGAGAACTACGCACTCAAGAACTGGTTCGACAAGTACTTGCCTCGAAGTCCGAACCAACCAAAGATCGTGGGAGTTCCTCAAGTGGCGGAAGCCACGATGCGGATTCCAACAATCCAGTCACAGAGAAGTTGACTTTTAGTAAGTATGATAGTAAGATGGATGCTACGGTTATTCATTTTTGGTTGCATCAATTTAATGCTTATTTTGCGACAACTAAGAAGACAGGAAATAGCAAAGTTTTGACGGCAGCCATGTATATTGCCGGTGATGCCATCAATTGGTACCATGCATGGCAAGAGGCACAGTTAGCCGCGCACCTAGAGGAAGCCGACAAATTCAACGCCCCTTTCCTTCAATTGGGCTGATTTCCAAGACAAGCTCAAGGCGCGGTTTATGCCACCTCAGTACCTCACACTATTCAAGGACGATTGGCGCGCTCTCAAGCTAAATGGTATGTCGGTTATGTCTTCTTCTAATCGTGTTTTGCAGCTAGGTACCCAATTACGCAAGTCGGATGATGAACGCAAAGAGGCATTCCTTTTTGGGTTAGACGACTATATCAAGTTTGATGTAGAAGTCTTTGACCCAATCGATCTCAACAAGGCGGTATCGATTGCTCTCGCACAGGAGATGAAGCACAACAAGGAAAAGCCTAAGGAGAACAAGACTCCACAAGTACCTCGCACACTTCTCAGAACCCTCAGAACGGTAAGAACGGTAAGAATGGTAAGAATGATAACTCTTCTAACCAATCTTCCAACAGTCTCTCAGAAAAGAATTCTTCCAATGAACCTAAGGGTAAGGCTAACACAATTGCTAAACCTAAGCTTACTCCATATGAAAAGGTAGCACACGGGATTGTAGGAGGATACATCACATCGGAAGAGCAAAGCACTTATTCTAAGGAAGGTCGTTGTTTTCATTGTCACATTAAGGGTCACATAAAAAGAACATGTCATAAGCTTGAATCGAATGAATCTAAAGAATCCACAGAACCCACTTCCTCTGTCAATGCAATTATTGATAACACGAGTGTGCCCCAAGTTTCTCTTGACCCTCCCATTGATGATTCTCTCATTAAATGTTATGGTCAGGTGTCGGGGCAACGTTTTGTCATATTGTTTGACCCAGGTAGTATGCATGATGTGATCAGTCCCTCTCTTGTTGAGAGAGCCCGCTAGAAGTTAGTCAGAAATCTCCTCTCGAGGTCTCTAGCTTTGTTCCCGGTATGGACTCTCTCATCACGCAAGAGTGTCTTGGTGTGTTGTTTACAACTCAACAAGCTGCCTTCACTAGAAGATTTTTTGTCTCTCCTCTCTCAAGATGTGATATGATTTTGGGCATTTGATGGTTTCGTGATCTTAACCCTCTCATTGATTGGGAGGCTAACACTTTCACTCTCTATGCCAAAAGTGATTCTCCCATCGTCATTCGTGGAGAGGACATGTTCATTCTCCCTCTCTCATTGCTAATATGCAGGACAAGATTGAAAGGATTCAGGAGGAGACTCTCTCAGTCTCTTCTTCTCCAAAGCATGACACACAGGATTTGCATGATTATGAGAAGTATGATGATGGATTGGATGATAATGATAAGCATGATGATTTGCATGATCAAGATGTGATTTCTCACAAGCATGATGAGTTGCATGAACATGATGTGATTGTTCACAGGGATGATGTGTTAGTTGATGCTTTTTCTAGCAAAGCTAACCTCGTTGCAGATTCGATCAATCACGAAGGATCGATCTTGGCTCTCGAGCTTAGGTCCAAAGCACCCTCACAAGAAGTATTATGAGTTCGCATGATTGATACGCACGCATTGTTCGAGTGTTTCATTCATGATCGTTTCCTGTATTTTAGTCAATGTCTTTATGTGATCCCTTTTCCTAGGCATGACATATTGTACATTGAACACGTTTCACTCATGAATGAGCACGAATGTATGCAGATTGTTCATGAAAAGCTGAAAAGTATGCATTCACGGAAGTCACATTCCATGTCTCTTCCTTGGCACGACACGGTTTAGAAAGAGCACATGAAAGTGTGAGCACCAAGCATGGGCATTTCTGTTGTGAATTGCTACAATTGATTGATTTAGATCAACAAGATAAGAGTCGATCTCATTGTTTGCCTGTGTGTGGTGAACGGTTTAACACTCCGTCTATTTGTTCATCTACATTGCATGCACAGTCTATTAGGACGACAAGATTTTTTCCAGTCACTTTACATGGAATGGGTATGTCCATGTTTTTTGTGTTGGGAGTGGTTTTAGGAATTTTCAGCCTCGGAGATTCTTGAAGAAGGTGGACCTACGTCCATAGAAGAAGTGGAATCATTGAAGGAGACTCAGAAGACTTTGTCTCACTTTCGGCGCGGCCCAAAGAAGCAAGCGTTGCAAACCTTTATGAAGTTCCAGTATCGCACGACCCACACCTCAGAGTGGGCCGGCGAAGAGTCCTTTCGAGGATTCCGGATGCTATTGGCGATCTCCCTCAACGCCATACAATTCAGTACCAGTACCTCACTTTAAAAAGGAGAGATGTCACGTGACACATCCAACCCTATATGTCCATGGACAAGCTACAGCACGACAAGGGTTTAGTCAGTCTAGATTTAGAAGTGTTCTGACACTTTTGTGAGTCTGTTCGCAAACCGTGCATGTCCAGTCACTTAGTGTAGATGCATATCCTCTGGTTGCACACAGCATGATCATAAGCATTCCCATCAGAATCCTTCAAGGGAATTTTGCAGTGCATTTAGCCTATTTACCCTATTTTTGACATTTTTCACTTATTATTTTTAAGTGACTTTTGTTGGAAAGTAGGTAGGGCAAATTGAGTAAGTTTGTATGTAAGCAAACCTAGACTAGCACTAATTGGCAGAAGAGGCAACAGGAGCCAAGCTCAGCAGGCAACTTCTCAAGCAAGAAACTTGGTGCATTTCCACCAAGCAAGGACTTTCTTACCCTAGCGTTTTGCATCAGCATCATCGCCACAAGCAAGCCCAAGCCTAGCGTTTTGCATCAGCATCATCGCCACAGAAACCCCATGCCTAGCGTTTTTTATCCCAACATATTTGGCGTTTTTGGAGATCCCTGACCTAGCGTTTTCAGCCTTTACAGATTTCAGCATGCAGTATTTTTCAGCCATGAAGAACCTGCAAGTTCAGCCCCTAAAGAGTAGCAGATTCAACCCCAAGAAACCTCAGTTTTCAGCCTAAGACCTGCAGATTTTCAGCGACAAAGACCATCAAAAAACAGCCCCAAAATCAGCGTTTTTTGGCAACAGCAGATTTCAGCCCATAGCGTTTTTGGACAGCAGATATGAGATTGCAGATTTCAGCCCTAGTATCGGCCTCGTCATCCCCGTCGTCGTCGTCAACATAGCCTAGACTTGCATCAATCACATGCATTCAGTTTGTACCAGTTTGTGCAATCATAAGTAGACCACTCTCGCCGACGAGAGTGGGGCCTTCAGAGGAGGGTTTTACAACGTCTCTGGTGTCGTATCTCTCTTCTCTCTCTATCTCTCAGTCTCATACACTTGCACGCACAATGTCCATTCACTTTGTTTGTGATCATAGCATTCTCTCATTAAGAACAGAAGGCTCTACCTTCCATAAGAACAAATGGAACCTTGAGCACAGTTCGGAGCACTCATCTTGAGCAAAGCGCAAAACATTCATTCCGTTGCACCTAACAACAGATTCCCCACAAGAAGATTCGATAGATCCCGAAGATCCGATCTTGGCTCTCGAGCCTAGGTCCAAAGAGCCCTTACAAGAAGTATTATGTGTTCGCATGATTGATACGCACGCATTATTCGAGTGTTTCATTCGTGATCGTTTCCTATATTTTAGTCAGCGTCTTTATGTGATCCCTTTTCCTAGGCATGACATATTGTACGTTGAGCACGTTTCACTCATGGATGAGCACAAATGTTTGCAGATTTTTCATGAAAAGCTAAAAAGTATGCATTCAAGGAAGTCACTGTCTCTTCCTTACCACACATGGGCATTTCCGTTGTGAATTGCCACAATTGATTGCTCTAGATCATAAGAGAAAGATTCGATCTCATTGTTTGCATGTGTTTGATGAACAGTTTGTAACTCCGTCTATTTGTTCATCTACATTGCATTGTGGTTTTAGGAATTTCCAGCCATGGAGATTCTTGAAGAAGAAAGAAGCATGACTCTCGACGAAGTTGAAGCATTGAAGGAGCCACATAAGACTTTGTGTCGCTTTCGGCGCAGCCCAAAGAAGCAAGCTTTGCAGACCTTTATGAAGTTCAAGTACCGCACGAACCACACATCAGAGTGGGCCGACAAAGAGTCCCTTCCACGATTCCGGATGCTATTGGCGATCTCCCTTGACGCCATACAGTTCGGTACCAGTACCTCACTTTCAAAAGGAGGGGATGTCACGTGACACATCCAACCCTATGTGTCCGTGGACAAGCTACAACATGATCACGGTTCAGTTCAGTCAAGTCAATCTAGATTTAGAAGTGATCTGGCACTTTTGTGAATCTCTTCGCAGACAGTGCATGCCCAGTCACTTAGTGTAGATGCATATCCTCTGGTTGCACACAGCATGATCATAAGCATTCCCATCAGAATCCTTCAGGGGAATTTTCCAGTGCATTTAACCTATTTTTCCTATTTTTGACATTTTTCACTTATTATTTTTAAGTGACTTTTGTTGGAAAGTAGGGAGGGCAAATTGAGTAAGTTTGTATATAAGCAAACCTAGACTAGCAATAAATGGCAGAAGCGGCAACAGGAGCCCAGCTCAACAGGCAACTTCTCAAGCAAGACCCTTGGTGGACTTTCCTCCAAGCAAAGACATCCCCACACCTAGCGTTTTCCATCTCAGCCTAGCGTTTTGGAGAATCAGCCGCAAAGACCACAGGCCTAGCGTTTTTTATCCCAGACTTCACCGCAAGGACCCCTCAGCCCTAGCGTTAGTAAAAAGCCCAGATCGCCCTCCCTTCTGGCAGTGTTTTTCAGCAAGGAAGCAGTCTCAGATTCAACCTAAAGACCATCAATTTTCAGCCTACAAGAAGTGCAGTTTTCAGCCATAAAGACCCGCAGGAAATCAGCGTTTTCGACAAGCCGAATCAGCGTTTTTCCGCCACGGCAGATTTCAGCCTATAGCGTTTTTGGACAGCAGATAAAAGATTGCAGATTTCAGCCCTTAGGTCGGTCTCGTCGTCATCACCGACATAGCCTCGACTTGCATCAGTCACATGCATTCAGTTTGTACCAATTTGTGCAATCATAAGTAGACCACTCTCACCGACGAGAGTGGGGCCTTCGGAGGAGGGTTTTACAACGTCTCTGGTATCGTATCTCTCTTCTCTCTCTATCTCTCAGTCTCATACACTTACACGCAGTGTCCATTCACTTTGTTCGTAATCATTGCACTCTCATTAAGAACGGAAGGCTCTCCCTTCCATAAGAACAAAAGGAACCTTGAGCACAGTTCGGAGCACTCATCTTGAGCAAAGTTCAAACATTCATTCCGCTGCACCTTACATTAGCAAAGCAGATTGCCCAAAGGATGAGGTGACATTGAAAGCAATGAAGGGAATCCCTTATGCATCAGCGTGTGGTTCTCTTATGTATGCTATGGTTGCCACTCGTCCCGACAATGCTTATGCAGTGGGAGTTGTTAGTCAATACATGTCGAATCCTGGCAAAGCGCACTAGGAAGCTGTCAAATGCATTCTGAGATATCTGAAAGGTACACAATCAAAGTGTATTTGTTATGGCAAAAGTGACCTAAAGTTGCAGGGATATTGTGATGCAGACATGGCAAGTGACATGGATACCAAGAAATCTATCAGTGGATATGTATTTGCTATTGTTGGTGGTACAGTCTCTTGGTGTTGTAGGTTGCACAAAATTGTGGCATTGAGTAATACTGAGGCTGAATACATTTCAGCCACGCATGCTTCAAAGGAGGCCATTTGGTTGGGCAAACTTGCAAAAGAACTTGGCATGCCTTCTCATACACCCATGTTAGGTTGTGATAGCCAGAGTGCTGTCTACTTAGCCAAAAATGCCATGTTTCATGCGCGTACCAAACACATAGATGTGTGGTACCAATTCATACGTCAGATATGGAGGATGGTCCAGTCACCTTGACTAAGATCCATACACAGGATAACCCTGCAGATGTTCTCACCAAGAGTCTTGCTAAGGCTCAACTTCAGCATTGCATACAGCTGGTGGGAGTTGGTTAACTTAAAGGCGTCATTTATGCCTTTAAGTGGGAGGTTGTTGGGTTAAAGGCCCTAAATAACCTCTCTTGTATATTTTTATACTTTGTTCAGGTTCACATTGAACCTGAACACATTTTTTAAAGTCACTTATATAAAAGTGGGATGGCCACAAAAACCATTATTGTGGGTTTCCCCAAAAACGAGCGTGCCTTCTCTCTCTGCTTTCGATCTCTAGCGCTAGCTCTCTGCTGCACCTTGCCTCCTGCTTCTTGCCCCAATCCTGCACTACATCGCGACGCGCACCTACCGGTACCCTCTGCTTCGCCCTTTTAGAACCCTGTTCCATAATGCCCTTCCCTTTGTCAAACATAGTGTAATCCCGCTTTCCTGTATTGTCACAAGACGGGCACCACGTGCTAATAAAAAAGAGCAGACTGAACAGACTTTTAGCACTTCAATAACAACTGAACTGAAAGAGAGAGAGACGACACACGACACGGAGTGGCGAAATTCCACCCTAGAGAGTATTGGCCCCAAACCTTGGCGCCCCTTTCGGTATTTCTTCATATTGCTTCATCAAAGTACAAGCCGGTACTCGAGACTCTGCACCTTCTCCAGGAAGCATGCCAGAGAATGAGCCCTAACCTCATATTTAAAGGCCCTTGGCCTAAAAAGCAGTTTACAGTAAAAAGCCTTCAAACTTAAAAGCATCTGGTCCAAACGCAAAGCCAAAAAGCTGCCAACGTAAATCACGGAAATCCGTACAGCCTGCCAAGTCATCAGCCAACGCAAAACGTGGAAATCCGTACAACCTGCCACGTCATCATGCCAGTGCAATTTTCGAAAATCTGTCGTCATCAATTTTTGCGTATATGCGGGTGCTGCTTTATTTTAATCCTTTATGTCACTTGGGGCCCCATCGGACGGGGTTCCCATAAGTTGGGAGGACTTCTTCTGTTACTTGTTCTTCTTAGGGTTTTGGCCCCTCGGTCGGCATCTGTAAGTTGACTCCATTCTTTAGGCTTTGACACGTCAGCAGTTTGGTACATCTCCCCTTCTTGAAAGAGAGTAATAGTCCGCGATTACAGCATATCTGCAAAACAACTCAAGTTAGCTCAAAAATTTTGGAGACATTCCGAGGGACAATTAGTTTGTTTTTTTTATTAAGGAGTTAGCTTCTCCTTTCTGCTCTTTTGATCAAGGAGTTAGCTTCTCCTTTCGGCTGTTTTGATCAAGCAGTTAGCTTCTCCTTTCTTCCAGATCGGAACTCTTGATATTCCGACGTAGTAAAATTAGCCATCACACCCAGACCGTACTAATCTTCCACGGGTGTCTTGATGCACTAAAATTACATACCCAGGCAATCTCATCCAATTAGGAATATTCAGTAGTTGGCACATCACAATGCAACACAAATGCTCACATATGCATGTTACAAGACATAGAAACATAAAGTCGCCGATGAACACTCCTCCCGCATAACCTAACAAAGTCCGGGCAGGGAGATATTCAACGATTCCCTCATCACTCCTCTCGCATAATCTAAAAAGGTCCGGGCCGAGAGATATAGAGGCCTTTTACAACCAAACGCCCCCCAGACCGCAGCCTGCATCGTTTGGAGGTGCTGAGAGTAACCACTGCTCAGACTTCTTAATACTCCTCCTGCATAACCATCCAGGTCCGGGCCGAGAGTCACAACAACAATTACTTTACAAGCATACAACCAAACGCTCCCCAGGCATCTGCTTGCGTCATTCGGAGGTTTTCAAACATACAACGAAACGCTCCCCTACACTAGCCTGCGTCGTTCCAAGGTTCAAACCAAAACAGTATTTCACCCGAGAGTAAAATCACCAATCATTGAAACCAGTATCAAACCAGAGTCAAAACAATTCAAATCGGCACCAAAACAGGTTCAAAACAGATACTATCCATTTCAAACAAATTCCAAAAAGGGTCACCAAACAAGTTCTCAAATAGTTTTCAAACTTAAAAAGCAATCTCGACAAGTCTATTGACTTTCCATCCTAAAACCTGCACCAAAAACTAGGGTTAGGTTCATCCCATAGGGTCGTAGCCGAGCACAGCATGGTCCATCAGCCCAAATAGTGTTTCTTTGGCGGCGATGGTAGTCCCAAGATAGCAATCGCACTGGACCTCCAAGGTCATCTGCTCGTGAAGAGACATCTACTGAGAGATGTCAAGAAAATTTCAAGTTATAATCTGCTAGGGTTTCCATGGCAAGCATTTCAGGATACCCCACTCTGCCAGAAGTTGCACTCCGAATGAAGGCGTCAGAAACCATATAACTTCGGGCAAAAGTTTTCTTGAAAGCTTGCGAAGTCCTTGGAAGTGTGCCGCTTGGTAGTTGGTAGTTGTAGACATCAACATCTGCATGGCACTGTCTTTGAGAAAAATAGCAGCTCGACACAAATCTTTGGATCCTTCTCTTGCAAGTGATCTTAATGGCTTATTGTAATAAACTTGGACACTTCAAGTCAAGAATCTACCACGACAGCACAAATAACCACTTCAAAACAGTTCACAGTTTACAATTGATTCGACACTGGCCGGCGGAGTTTTGTGCCTAGAGATATTGGCCCCAAAGACTGGGGCCCCTTTCGGTACTTCTTTTTGTATTAATCTGAGTTCAAAGTACAAGAGTGCGGGCACGCGCTCACACTCAGACTCTACGTCCAGATGCTCTGAGTTGTGAGTGGCCTACTCACTTATTTAAAGAGTACAAGGGATGCCAAACGCAGAGCCCAAAAGCTGAAAATCAAAAGCTTCAAGTAAAAGCTTTGAAAATAAAGCAAAAGTTCTTTCTCTCTGTAACCTTTAATAAATAAAGCAGAGAGGCTTTCTCTTTCTCTCTCTCTTGCTAACATAAAGCAAAGAGGGGCTTCTTCTCTCTCCCAAAGCGTAAGGAAAAGCAGCCAGCAAAAAGCGTAAAAACATCGCCAAAAGCTGACAGCCAAAATCCCGCAATTTGCACCGCAAATCCCGGAAATTCCGTATAGCCACGTGTCAGCTTTGCCGTACGCAGAAGCCAGTAAATTAGGGTTTCGGGTTTTTGCAAATTAGGGTTAGGATTTCAAAAATTAGGGTTAGGGTTGAAGTTTCAACAGATTAGGGTTTCCTACAGAGCAGGCAGCCACATCATCACTTTGTGACATACCCCCCTCTTGGAAGCATTGTAATCGCCCTCGATTACGCCTGCAAAACAGACAGAGGCCATAAATTGTCTTAGCAGACACTGATTGTTAGTATCTACGTACTAGGAACACACATCTAGCACATGTACCAATCGACAGTCACATCACAGGACATCACATGACATTCAACATTCATTCGGATCTTAGACCATGATTTATCGGCAATGTAGCTAGCAATCGCATCTAGATCCAGTTGGGACCTCATAGATGTCCGATTGACTAACCCCTATTGCAACCATGTCTATTCGAGATCAATTAGACCAAAATGCTGCAGTCATTTCGTCTATCAGTTCCTGCCCACTTAAAAACAAGTCAAGAACAAATCAGTTTCATATTCCAGAATTCCATTTCATAAAGTCATCCAGCAGAATACTGTCAGCTCTCAGTATCCCTGAAGCTCAAAGAGACATCAGTGACTATTCAAAAATCGAGGCATCCGTTGACAAAGGAGCGGAGTAACTCCACTCTTGTGCAAACCCACTGCACCAAATCCTCGACCAAGCTGAATTCTGGGTTCCATTTGGATAGACTATGCTAAACCAAAAGCTTCAAGGTAAAGATTCTCATTCCGAGGAATATCTGCTAGGTCTTCCTCCTCCATTCGCTTTGCATCCAAGGCAAAGTAGGTCTTGAATTAATCCAAAAACCGTCAGTTCGCTTTACCTTCTTTCTTTCTTTCTTTCTGTGCCAATGTCTGTTCTGGAACGAGTATCTGCTCGTTTTCGTCCATTTCGGGTTGTTCATCAACAAGCACATCGCCTTCAAAAGGCTTCAAGAGACTCACATGAAAAACAATGTAAATCCTCCAAGTATTCTAGCAGCTTCAGTCCAAAGGAGATATCATTTATCTTTCGGAAAACCTGGAAAGGTCCACACTATGTCATGCTAAGCTTACAAAGAAGCCGCTCCTTGCCCTTTTGATTTCTTTCTCGAGCGTGCCTTCCCACAATGTAAGAGCACCCAATCATTCTCCTTCAATTTCAAATCGCGACGATGGCGATCTGCTTCCTTTTTCTGTCTTTCCTGAAATTTCTGCAAAGCCTTCCAAACCAAGTCCCTCGTGAACTGGTCGGCTTCAAAGAAAAATCTTATCTTTCGTGCTAAGGGTGAAACCTTCGTAGCAAATTCAAGAATCTCAAATGGCACCTTCCCCATCAAAGAGTTAATCGTGTTTCACTGAATAGCAATCTCTAATTGCCCGTCAATCTACGGGTGGAACGATGACGAGAACTGCAACCGCGTGCCTATGTTCTCCCAAATAGGCTTCCAAAACAAACTCGTGAACCTGGGGTCCTGTCGGAGACAATCGACTCAGGTATGCCATTAATCTGAAGACCTGGGCAATAAACAATCGTGCCCACGCTGTGTTCTCGGGAGATGAAATCCATTGTAATCCTTTCCCAGTGGTGGGTGGGTATGGGTAAAGGCTGTAACAATCCCTGTGCTTATGCCTGTCAACTTGACCTTCTGCCATACCAAGCAACTGCGCACAAACTCGTCCACATCCTTCTAGAGTCTTGCCCAGAAGAAGTCTCTCTCTACCCCTTTCATGGCGGTAGCAATGCTGTGGTGACCTGTAAAGGCGGACAGTGGCATTCGGTCATAACCTTTTTCCTCAACGGTTGTGTAACGCACAACATGGTTTTTTTCTTCAAGTAGCCATCCCGAATGGAATAGTCCGCTACTATCTCCCCTTTCTGTATTCAACTGGATACATCTGCAAAATCTGTTATGTGGCGTATTGACCAACCATATCCTCGAAGTTCCTATGATGTATCGCGGAAATAGCCGAAACCAACGACTTTCCGGACAAAGTATTTGCCACCAATTTCTTATGTCCCTGCACATGGACAATCCGGAAGTAAACCGTGACAATGTTTGCCCACCGCGTCTGCTTTTTCCCATAGCTGCTTCCGTGACAAGAAGTAGCGTAAACCCCCACCATCTGTGAAAACCGTAAAATCGGCTCCGAGTAGGTAATGTCGCCACTGAATAAGAGCATGGATAGCCGCCAAAAGCTCTTTCCCACAAATTTGTGTTGTCAATTCCGACCTTGAGAACAATCAGCTCTCGTAGGCAATGACATTGGCCTTCTTGCATTAAGACCGCATCCAGACTACGACCACAAGTATCACAATATACTTCAAACAACTTCTGCAAGTCCGACAAAGTCAAAATTGGTCCCGTAGTCAATTTCTCTTTCAAAGTCTGAAAGGCAGTCACCTCTGTGGGTCCCCACGAGAAAGGGACGCCTTTCTGTGTCAAGATATTCAAAGGGGAAGCAACCTTTGCAAACTTTCTAATGAACCACCTGTAGTACGAACACAATCCCAAGAAGCTTCTAACTTCATGGGCATTCTTCAAATCGGGCCAATCACGGATAGTCTCTATCTTGGCCGGATCCATTTGCACTCCTGCTGCTGAGACGATGTGTCCCAAAAAGTGTATCTCTAGTAGGAAAAATTCACTTTTCTTTGCATTAATCACTAACTTGTGATCTCGTAATGCCTGAAAGACCTGAAGCAGATGATCTCTATATTCTGCCTCATTCTTGGAGAAAACATTGATATCGTCAAAGAAAGTGCCAAAAAATCATGTCCATCATCCGGTTAAATGTCGCAGGAGCATTGGTTAGGCCAAAAGGCATCACCAAAAACTCAAATAACCCAAAAGTCGTTCGAAAAGCTGTCTTGTAGACGTCTCCCGACGCGATTCTGATATGATGATATCCACTCTTCAAATCAATCCTGCTAAAACACGAGGATCCTTGTAATCTATTGAGTATATCATCGATCCTAGGAATCGGAAATCTATTCTTGATGGTGATTTTGTTGAGAGCTCTATAATCGATGCACATTCTCCAAGATCCGTCTTTCTTCAAAACCAACAACACTGGAGAGTAATACGGTGAAGTACTAGGCTGGACAAGACCCTTTTCCAAGAGGTCTTTCACTTGGCTCATAATCTCTTCGTTCTGGGCTCGGCTCACACGATAAGGTGGCCGGTTCGGTGGTGTGCTTCCAGGTATCAGATCACTAGTATGATCTTCAGGACGAGCGGATGGTAACTCACCTGGTAGGCCCTCTGAAAAGCAATCGGCATGAGTGTGGAGAAAATCTTGGCGTTCTTTTATTCAGGTCAAACATATTCGACCTTCATTCATCGTTCAATTCTCTCCCAAAAAAAGTGAGTAAAGAAACTGAAGTTCATCAAGTACAATCTCTGAGCCCTTCATTTGTCAAAGTCGCATTCTCGGCCCGGTAGTCAACCACGGCGTTGTTCTTGTGGTACCAAGGGATTTCGAGTAGAACGTCACAACCTTCCAAGGTAATTACATAAAACTCCGCGTGCCCTAAACACCCCTGTCATTGCAAACAAAGTTTGTCAATGCTCAGTATAATGGCAACATCCCGTCCGGGTGCCCTCTCGAACTACCTCTGCCTGTGGCCTCAACCTGTCGGGCGTAATTCCAAATCGAGCCGCTAATTCAAGAAGCTGGCCTTGGCTCCCTCAAAAGAGCTTCCTGATCTTTCCCTTTGCCCGAAAAGCGGCAAAGTTTGTACTTTCATTCATTTGATTCGGTTCGGGTGCCACACAATGTGGTACCAATTCTGCTTGTTATCTGCCTTTTCTGCCACGTCCCTCAGCTGCTTTAGAACTTTCTAGCCTTTCTTCATCCTGTTCATTCGGTACCTTGTTAGGGCACTTCGCGGAGATATGTCCAGTTTCCCCGCATCCAAAGCACTTCCTGTAAGGTGCAGCGGAATGAATGTTGTATTTTCTCAAGATTAGTGATCTTTATTGCTCAAGGTTCCTTTTAGTTCTTAGGGAAAGAGAGAGCTTTCCGTCTTATGGAGAGTGCTGTGATCACGAACAAAGTGAGTGGATATTGTGCGTGCAAGTGAATGAGACTAAGAGAAGGAGAGAGAAGAGATACGACACCCGAGAGGTTGTAAAACCCTCCTCCGAAGGCCCCACTCTCGTCGGCGAGAGTGGTCTACTTTGATTGCACAAGGTATACAATGCGTATGCAATGGACTGATGCAATGGGACAGTGCCGATGACGATGACGGTGATGACGACGGCGACTTAGGCTGAAATCTGTGATCTTCTTGGTGGCTGAAAATGACTGTTTCTCGCTGGTTTTATGGCTGAAATTGATTGTCCTTGTCGGGGTTGAGGTGATGATGAAAAACGCTGGACTTCCCGCTCTTTATGCTGCGTTTTTGGAGATAGACCCTTGGCTGAAAAACGCTGTGGCAGCAGGTATCTTCTTGCTGAAAATGGCAGTTTTCCAAGTGTTAATAACCCCGTATCATGCCATGGTAATCTGCTGCAATTTGCTGATGAAATCGCTGAACTTGCTGAGGTTTGCCTGGCGTTAGTAGTGGCCAAAAAACGCTGAAGTGACTAGGGGAAAAACGCTAGCTTTCAAGCTCTGCTGGCGATGTCTGCATGGGAGGAAAAACGCTAGGGCAGGCCAGAAGAGGGGCGATCCCAAGATGATGATGATGCGGGGGAATGGGCCTCACCAAGTTGCTTGGAGAGGGTCTTGCTGAGAGAGGGAGGGAACACCTGTTGCTTGGTAGCCTGCTATGCTCCTTGGCTCATCTGCCAATTTGTGTTAACTTGGGTTTGCTTATATATTAACTTACCCAATTTGCCCTACTGAGTACCCAACAAAAGTCACTTAATAAATAAGTGAAAAATGTTAAATATAGGGAAAATTTGAAAAATCCCCAAAGTGTCTCTGATGGAATCTAATGGAAATGCTTATGCTTATGCAATGTGCAACCAGAGGATATGCATCTACTCTAAGTGACTGGGCATGCACGGTCTACGAATAGACTCACAAAAGTGCTAGATCACTTCTAATCTAACTTGACTGGACTTGACGGAAACCCTGTTATGGTGTAGCTTGTCCACGGACACATAGGGTTGGGATGTGTCACGTGACACTTCCCCTCCCTAATGAAGCGAGCTCGCTCCTGAGGAGTAAGGTTGGGTCGTGCATCTTTTTTTTCTGGGTTGCTCTTCCTCTTTCTACTTTCATTTGTCGAAGTCTGTTCGGCTCTTTGTGTCATGATCTCATCAGTGGGGTAGGTCAAACTGCCAGAGTGAATGGCAAAACCCCGTTTCGCATGACTCATCAACTCCTAAATAGAAGCTGACTTCTGTTCCAAGGAGTGATCTCGGATCTCTGTAGGTAGACCCAAGGTAAACCGCTCAATCTGTTCCTTGAACGAGATCTTCTTAAATGAAGAGGCGAGTAGAAAAGAGCTCCAGAATCTCTCGCAATAAGTATCCACAGTATCCTTCTTCGTCATCCGAAGATGGTTCCAAGCAGTTCGTATATCACGTTCATACTCTCGAGTCAACCAAGAAGAAATAAAAAGCCTCTTGAATTTCAGCCATTTAACTGGCGCAGTTTTGCTTAATAGAAGCGTGGACCACCAAGTTCGAGCATTCCCCTTAAAGTAAGAGGCAGCTCTCCGAATCTTAAAGGGCTTTGAGTAACGTCCTCCCGCAAAAGCGATGTCAAACTGCTGTACAAAAGACAAAGCCTTCGAAGCATCTCTATAACCAAAAAACGTGTCAAATTTAATTGACTGTCCACCTTCCTTAAACTCTCTGACTTTCTTGCTTTTGTCTTCCAGAAAGTCATACTGGTTGGCCTTGTAAAAATTATTCTTCTTTGCAAAAAAGTTGCTCTCATCAGAGTCTGAACTGTTTGTAGACGAGTCCTCTGTAGAACTGTCACTCACGGGGTGAGATTTAGACTTTTTTGCCTTTTTCTTGCCCTTTCTGAAGCGGTGCTTCTTGCTTCGCTTTTTGCCTTTTCTATCTTCTTCGCTCGAGTCAAATGAGCTAGAAGAACTGTCAGAAGAAGAAGAAGAAGAAGAAGAACTAGGTACTCCTTCAAATCGAACACGCTTCTTCTGTTTCACCTTTTCAAATGTCGTCTGACGACCCAAATAGCCCGGGAAGTCGGTGCCTTTCTTCTGCTTTTTGCCGTGCTTTTCAGCTTTGTTTTGCGCGTCAAAAAGCTGAGCAATTCGTGCATCCACCACCTCTTCTAATTCCTTTTCTGTATACTTCTTGGTTTCTTGAGAGCGGGTTTTGGGGGTGGTGGTGTGGTTTTCTACCACTGCGTGTGCACCTCCTCTAAAGAGGTCTTGCTCATATATATTTTGCCATTTTCGAGTCCTTGGCAAAATTAAGCATCGCTTTGTTGCGTCGCCGATCAATAGTTGACACTCCATCTATCAACGCTCCGCCGAAGTAGGCCGAGGCGGGCCATACTCCTTACCGGAATCTTCGTTGTGATCCCTTCCCGCATCTCCAGATGCAGGGGGAGTCGACTGATCCTTGCCTGAAGCCATAGGTGCCACGGGAAAAAAAAAATTGGGATCGGATTTCTTGTAGAAGAGAAATCGGCCGTGCTCTGATACCACTGTAACAAACTTGGACACTCCAAAGTCAAGAATCTACCACGACAGCACAAATAACCACTTCAAAACAGTTCACAGTTCACAATTGATTCGACACTGGCCCGGCAGAGTTCCGTGCCTAAAGATATTGGCCCCAAAAACTGGCGCCCCTTTCGGTATTTCTTTTTGTATTAATCTGAGTTCAAAGTACAAGAGTGCGGACAGGCGCTCGCACTCAGACTCTACGTCCAGATGCTCTGAGTTGTGAGTGGCCTACCCACTTATTTAAAGAGTACAAGGGATGCCAAAAGCAGAGCCAAAAGCTTCAAGTAAAAGCTTTGAAAATAAAGCAAAACTTCTCTCTCTCTGTTTCCTTTAATAAATAAAGCAGAGGCTTTCTCTTTGTCTCTCTTGCTAAAATAAAGCAAAGAGGGGCTTTTTCTCTCTCCCAAAGCGTAGGGAAAAGCAGCCAGCAAAAAGCGTAAAAACATCGCCCAAAAGCTGTTAGCCAAAATCTCGCAATTTGCGCCACGAATCCCGGAAATTCCGGACAGCCACGTGTCAGCTTTTCCGTACGCAACAGCCAGCAAATTAGGGTTTCGGGTTTTTGCAAATTAGGGTTAGGGTTTCAAAAAATTAGGGTTAGGGTTAGGGTTTCAGCAAATTAGGGTTTCAACAGATTAGGGTTTCCTGCAGAGCGGGCAACCACGTCATCACTTTGTGACACTTATGCCCTATAAGACATGAGCGGTGAAGACGGGAGCGCGCCCGATGTGCGATGAAGTAAGGGTGGGAGTGGCTAATAAGTCCGGGTTGGAGGGCGAAGATACCTCAAATAAAGCTCTGTCTGCTCTTTTGTGGGACCGGTATGCTTTCAGAAAAGCACACACATGATGCTCTAATACCACTGTCACAAGACAAGCACCACGTGCCAATAGAAAAGAGCAGACTGAAAAGACTTTTAGCACTTCAATAACAACTGAACTGAAAGAGAGAGACGACACGCGACACGGAGTGGAGAAATTCCACCCTAGAGAGTATTGGCCCCAAACCTTGGCGCCCCTTTCGGTATTTCTTTATATTGCTTCATCAAAGTACAAGCCGGTACTCGAGACTCTGCACCTTCTCCAGGAAGCATGCCAGAGAATGAGCCCTAACCTCATATTTAAAGGCCCTTGGCCTAAAGAGCAGTTTACAGTAAAAAGCCTTCAAACTTAAAAGCATCTGGTCCAAAAGCAAAGCCAAAAAGCTGCCAACTTAAATCACGAAAATCCGTACAACCTGCCACGTCATCAGCCAGCGCAAAAAGCGGAAATCCGTAAAGCCTGCCACGTCATCATGCCAATGCCATTTTCGGAAATCTGCCAACCTGCTTTATTTTAATCCTTTATGTTACTTGGGGGTCGGGGCAGAGTTACCGGGGAACGCCCCCTAGCCCCCGTTCCGGGTGCAGTTCCCTTCCCGAACGTTCCGAAACGTCTCGAAATGTCAGACGTTCCGTGTGGCCAGTGCAAACCGGAACGGTCGTTCCGAAACGCCCCCGGAACGTTTCGGAATGCCCCTGGAACGGCCAACGGCTACAAACAAATTTGGCAAAAATTGAAAAAATTGAAGTAAATGTTTGGGCTTCTTTTTGAAGTGTGCAAGGCCTCAAGGACTCATAAAATGCACCCCCCTCCCCCTTTCTCTCCACAAGCTAATCCTCAAGGCTCAAGCTCTCTCCCTCTCACACTCTCAAGATCTCTCCCTCTCAAGACTCACTCTCTCAAGGCTCAAGGCTTCAAGCCTTCAAGCTCTCTTCCTCTCCCTCCCACTCTCTCAAATCTCTCTCTCTCTCTCTCTCTCTCTCTCTCTCTCACACACATCATCTAGTCATAGCAAGGTTGAATGGTCTTCAAAACGAGTTTTTTGTGAGTATTAGAGTCAAAGCACTCTAATACTCCTTGTATTTAAACAAGGAGTATTCAAAGCACTCTAATACTCCTTGTATTTAAACACAAGGAGCTAAAAAATGCACTATTTGGGTGTTTTTTATACCTCCCGTTCCGCGCCGTTCCCGTTTCGGACCCCTAGCCGTTCCCCCATTCCGCGGGGATCCCGTCGCCGTTCCTGTTCCGCGTTCCGGGTAACTATGGGCCGGGGCCCCATCGAACGGGGTCCCCATAAGTTGGGAGGACTTCTTCTGTTACTTGTTCTTCTTACGGTTTAGGCCCCTCGGCCGGCATCTGTAAGTTGGCTCCATTCTTTAGGCTTTGACACGTCAGCAGTTTGTTACATGTACTCTGTGTCTTTACCAAGACAACCGAGGCTCACTTCTTGAGGAAAAAGTGATTGATATCCCAGCAATGGAACCTTGAAACCGACCCATGGGGCGGTAGGCTTTGGCTTTCACCCGAAATTCTTTATTTTAAACTTTAGACAGAAAGAGAGAGAGAGAGAGAGAGAGAGAGAGAGAGAGAGAGAGAATACTTTGCAAAGGGAACCTGCGAGACACGAATTAACACTTAAGCACACACACATCTCGAAAGCTAGAATGCTCCGAGCAAACGCTGACAACCTATAGGCCCCAAAATTGGCACCCCTTACAGCTTTTCTTTATTCTTTGAGAGGGTAGATTTCAAAGTAGAGTCCTGGGAATTCTTTACCTGTATCCAACTAGATACCGCCTGTTTTGGCAAAATTTTAGCAACACAACAGCCCCAAAACTTGCCCGAAACCAATTCCCTTGTTGGAACTCACTTCCATTGCCATAAACCCTCTGATTCCTGCCCAAAAACAGTAAATTCAGCTCGCTGTATTTACTGGTTTTTGCCCTGTTCCAGCCCTAAACAATCCTCGAACTGCCCTCTAGCAGTGGGGCACTATTCCCACGGGTGCTTGCGTCCATATGGCTGAAAAACAGTCAAAATACAGCGCATATTCAGCGTTGAAATCGCACCTGCACGGTGAGGTTATCACCCTCACCGGTGCCTGCTTTTGAAGTAGTAGTTAGCTACTCATGTTCCTGCTCATAGAGGCTCTTGCCTCGGCACAAAAGCATGAAACCACACAGATGTACATCAATCAAATGAAGAGCCCTCTTGTGAGGCATCACATAACTGCACGTAGGGGGGAGAGAGCAGTGTGTAGTGTGCAGGTCATCACTCCTTGCACCACACTGTACATAGAGAGGAAAGCAAGCACTCCATAGCTCTTAACCTGTGAGACAGGTTTCACAAATGAGCCCTCTCAGCTACAAAAATCAGCGCCCAATTTTTTGCAAGAGGAAAGTGCACCATTTTGTGCCACTTGGCGCGATTACAAGCATTTTCCCGTTTTGGGGTTGCCGCCTAAAAATCTCCCGACCGGTTGCCCAGTTGACTTCATGGCAGAGTTCTAAAATGTTCCCCTTGTCATTCCGGAGGTAACGACGCAAACAGATTTCATGGCCCAAAAAAGCAGTTCCCTAAGTTTTAGGAGATGCTTCCGTTGGGCTCCCACTGGTCTTCTGACCATCTATCCCCACTGGCACCGCATCCAAAAAGGCAATGTGGCCCAACTGTCGGGAACTTTCCTTTGGTGACCCACCTTGGCTTTATGCCTTTATTGAGTTCACTTCCTAGTATCCACCAACTTGGTAAGTGCGACGGAGGGACCTACATGATCTTGAACTGAGCCTAGACATCCTCTTACTATACAAATTCAAGTACCGACCCACTTCCCGTCTACCGGTGAAACTACCGTTCACATTGGCCATACAATGTCCGACCATTTGCAACTTCAAAAAGAGGGTCTCAAAAATAAAACAAAAATCATTGGAAAGAAACCAACAACTAGAGTTAGCAGCTGCCACGTCCTCGTGACATAGTTAACAATTGCCACGTCCTCGTGACACCAGTTGATGGGGAGCCTGATGAGCAACCCGAAGTGAAAGAGAGCGAGGAGACTCATTCTTTAACAAATTTTGGCACACAAGGAAAGAAAGATGAAAGGTAAGTGATTCGGCGGTTCTTGGTTAGATTCAAGAACTATCCGGCATTAGATGCGAAGTGGATGGAGGAGGAGGACCTAGCAGTGTAAGGTGCAACGGAAGTGAATGTTGAACTTTGCTCAAGATGAGTGCTCCAAACTATGCTCATGTGACTGAAGGTATTGAGACTGAGAGAGAGAGAGAGAGAGAGAGAGAGAGAAGAATACGACACCAGAAGGTTGTCAAACCCTCCTCCAAGGGCCCCCCTCTCTATGGTGAGAGAGGTCTATGCTATTGATTGCACAAATCTGGTACAATGGTCTAGATGCAATGGACTTGCCGACGATGTCGACGACAATGATGACGATGACGACGACGAGACCGGCTGAAATCTGAAAACGCTAGGGGCTGAAATCTGCAAATCTGTTAACTGCTGAATTCTGACACGGTGTCGGCGAGGACGGCGATGGCAACAACGCGACGACAATGCGCTGAAAAGCAAATGCTGAAACCTGCAAACAACGGGCTGAATCTGAAAATGCTGGCTGATTTGACCGTGCGGCGAGAATCTGCTGCGGGTAGGTGAAATCTGCAAAGCTAGGGGCGGGATCTGCGGTGTCTTAAGTGCTGAAAACTGAAAACGCTAATGACTGGGGCTGATATGTCGCCGTCAATCTGCAAAACACTGATGCTATCTGCAAAAAAGCCACGGCTGATCTGGTACTGTTGAAAATGCTAGGCTGAAACTGAAGCCAAACGCTGGTCTTGTTCTGCTGTTGGTTGGAAACGCTAGGTCACCTGCCGGTATTGCTGAGAAGGTGCATTGTAAGTTGGCTGCCTCTTCTACCAAAAAGTGCCAGCGCTAGTTTTCTTATATATCAACTTAGCAAAGTTGCCCTACCCAGTTTCCCAACGAAGTCACTTATTAATAATAAGTGAAAAATGGATAAAATAGGAAAAATGGGTTTTGTGCACTGTAAAATGCTCATGATGGGTATTGACTGTCATGTTGATGATCATGCTGTGTGCAACCAGAGGATATGCAACTACTCTAAGTGCCTGGACATGCACGGCTTGCGCACAGGCTCACAAAGGTGCCAGAACACTTCCTAAGCTGAATTGAACCCTAGACCTGAAGTAGCTTGTTCACATGCACATAGGGTTAGATGTGCACGTGACAAGCAGATACTCCTCAGATTTTGGAACGATTTTGGCTTTGACCAAGAGATTGGCATGGACCACCTTTCTAGGGAGAGTGAGTCTGGGGCGGGCCAAACGAATGAATTGGACCGATGCATCTATGACCTCGTCGTAGAAACCCTAACCCTAAAACCCGTCACAGAGAAAGAGAGTCAACACGGCACGGCAAAGTCCCACGCCCAGATGCACTAGTCCCAAAGACTAGCATCTCTTTCGGTATTTCTTTATTATTATGCTCGCAACAGTACAACTCCCAAGGGTCCTCTGCTCTCAGACTCTTGCATCCAAAAACACTGCAGAGTGAAGGCCCAAGGGCTCTATTAAACTTACATGGGATGGCTAAAGCCAGAGCCCAAAAGCACAAACCCCCAAAAGCATCTGCTCCCAAAAAGCCCACATAGAAACTGCTAAAATATGCCAACAGATTTTACGAAAATCCGTACAATCTGCCACATCAGCACAGCGCCGCAATTTTCAGGATTCTATACACACTGCCTGTAACGAACTTACTTCATAGATTAGCACTATAGAGTGAACACTAGCACAAGAGAAGACCCTTCAGCCATTCCGCGGTACCAATTTTCATATCACTTCAGAATTCCGATGATCACTAATAGTGTTATTTGCACGACTCAAGAAACATAACACTAAAACTACATTGTGCAACTAGAAACAAACAGGCAATAGATAAATCCATGTCGACACTCTGAGCACTTTCTGTGGTAGCAAGTTTCTCTCTATGATAAACCAAAGAGCTCTGCAACTTAAAACATTAGGCTGAAAAGGCATGTATGCCACGAAAACACTAGCCAAGCTGGTCCGTACATACATGCTAGACGAGCTCCCCCAAAATCTTGACTAAGAAAACTGCTTGTACCATACCTCTCCATATGTTTTGAGTCCGTACTGTACGAACATATAGTACTATACAGATTGGTACGTACAAATGCAACCTTGTTTGACACCAATAGGCCAACTGATGTGATCAACATATAAAAGCCCAAGCCTCCCACGTGCCCTACATATAGGGGTGGAGGTAGCATTCTAAAAATAAAGGGGCCAAAGAGAGCACCAGACATAAGACAGGCAGCAGCATCAGCAGCCTGCCATATCATCAACTTGTACAGTCAACAAGCAACTCGCCTCATCAGCAATTTGCGACACCGTTGAATGGGGCTTGCAAGAAGGATCCTTAGATTAAGCCACCATGAGTCTTGAAAAGCACTTTAAATGTAGATATCCAATATGCTATGAGATTCGGGACAAATACCATTTACTCTCGGGAAAGGACTTTGGTTCACTTAGGAGTGACAGAGTACCTTGGCCAAACTAAATTGATTTACTATGGTAGGGGCTCACAAAAGTCAAAGGCCTTGTATACTCGGAGACAGAGCGTGGAGATCCAAGCCTTTGAGCATGGAGAAAGGAGGCACACCAACCTTTTACGACAAAATTAGATTTACAAAAATGAGATTATTTAAAGATTCTAATAAGTTCATGTCAATGCAGGATAATATAACGAGGTATCAATCAGTAATGTTTGAATGCTCACCGATGAGACATGCCTCCAAAAGGTGTGTTTGAAGTACAAGACTATCGGAGGAGGCCGTAGGGAATCCAGAAAATGCAATGCGCCTGCGTGCTTTGAATATGCGAAAAAGAGTGGGAGCAAGCATGAGGGCTAAGGATCCTGCAAAGCCCTTAAATACCACGGAAAAGGGGGCTCCTTGGTTGACACTCTGGATCGCCCATAACACTGTATTGTAAAGAACTGAGGGCCTTCCGTACATAAGCACAAAAGACACCCCTGCCTCCACCAGCACTAGATAGAGAAGAAGGAAACCCATCACGTTGTGACAGAAGACCAGCTAGTTTTTCCGTTTTCTGCCTCACCTCTTCTTTCTCTTCCGCACTGTTGTGCTTCCTCCGATAGTGACATGATTATCCACCATGCTCTCACTCTCCATGGCTCGTTGCGCAGAGCACGCAAAGGTTGTCACGTGGGTCACGCAAAAGGTACGCCCACAACTCATTGCTGCCCTTGAGGGCCGAGGCCATTCTCCCCTGCGGAAGTACTCTTTTTAGTGGACGAGTTTTGAGCTTGATGTGAGGAGGGAGAAGGAGTTTTACGCACGTTGCTATAGAACATAACACGACATATGCAGATTCTAAAGTAAGCAACTACAAAAACTACAAAGTGCATTGGCAAATTTTTAAAAATTAATTGCATAGATGATGATTGATTACATCTATAGTTGTCGGTAAAGTGGTCCAATTTCACAGCATTGGCAAACTTTTAAGAAAGAATTGTATACGTATTTATTACTCTAAATTAAACGTAGTCAATTTTCTCATATTTCTCGTAGAACCGCAGAGAGAGAGAGAGAGAGAGAGAGTGTTTATGTATTGTCACCGTCGGAGGGAGCAAGGAGTCTTGGTTGTCGATCACAGAACCCGGTGCAAAACATACCTAGGAGGATCACGCAGGGATAAAGGGTTGTCCTCGTGCTATAGAATGGTTATGCAAAGGAGAACGATGGATTCCATTATATAGGATGCATTTCCAAACAAGGATATACGTAGATTCACATCAACCACCTAGGATAAAGTAAATGTGTACATAGTGCATTGAGGACTGCAATACATAAGTTGAGTTGCCGTACTATGAGAAAAAAAGTGCATGTCTATTTGATATATAGATACGATGAAGTGAGGAAAACATGTGGCTAAACTAAACTTAAGGAAGCATTGACAAACTCAAAATACAAAAAGCATCAACAGACTATACAAATTAAATTGCACTATCAGATTGGTAATCGTGTATAGGTGTCATCCAATTGTGCAAGTAGGAGGACAATATTTGGATCAAGCTACATAAAAGCAATGTGAATAGTTAAACATTTCGTCTTACAGTCAGACGCAAAGCAAAAATGCTAAATATATAGTGCATGTCATGCAGAAGTGCCATACAGAAGTATGGTAGAAAGCTGGCACTATGGTCTCTCCAGAAATTATAAGAAACGGAAGTCGTAACCTGCCCAATGGGATTTATGTGTTGGGCCAAGCAAACGCATAGGCATGGGGAATTGGATGCAAATAACGGACCTTGTAGTGTTGTCGAGCTAGAGTCGTGGTTGTGCAGCCGAAGTCCACTGTTGTGAATATATGTCCTTTCTGCCACACACAAAACAAGAGTTAACACAAATACAAAAGATACAGGATATAAATTAAAAATAAAGAGAAGCGGAGCTAACTTTATGTTCTATGTCATAAATGGTGTAGGGTTTATTGTATTAATGAGTTCTCAGTTCATAAGCTCTAGTGCAATCAATACAATAGAATGGCTCAATTAGTAGGCAGGAGATGGATTTAAAGAGAGATCTAAAGTTAAAAGAAAAGCAGAGGTAACTTTATGTTCTACGTCATAAACAACAGTCTAGGGTTTATTATAGCGATGAGTTCTTAGTCCATAAGCTTCGGTGCAATCATCACAGTAAAATCACTCAATCGGTAGGCTATGGATGCTGAGCAGGGGCGCCTTATATTATTGTTTCGACTCTACACTATATTGTTTAAATAAAAAACTCAAACCGTTTAAAGCAATATTGGCTTTGAATTCTACTAAAATATATTAAGCTGAGACCGATGTGACAGTGGGGCAGACATGAGATGGTCTTTCGAACTAGTATATGGGTACTTAACGAGGCAAAAGCAAAAGATGGCATCACGAGTGTGGCAATGCTGGATCATATGGTGATGCACTTGACGAGAACATCGAGCTCTCTTGGGGGAGGGGTGAGTGTTTTGGGTCTCCCTCTCGGCCCTTTCATGTGATCTCGACTCTAGAGGACTCGTAGCGCAGGTGGGCCCATAGTGTGGTTTATGGATGGTAGGGGGCGTAGTGTGTGGGCATGACCCCTTGAGTTATTAGACAGGGTTGATGGTAAGTCAAGAAGTAAGTTGACTTTAGGAGTTGGAAAAGGGCTAATGATATTAAGCTTACGGACATGCAAAATAGAGAGGTCGAGACCTGTAGGTTCCCAGCGCAAGAAACAAGTTACAAATCATAGAGAAGAGCTTCGCAGAAGGATCTACGAGGTTTGGCTCGTGTGGAGAAGTTGGCCCTTGCAGATTTTCTTACAAGTCCGTCCTATTTCGTGCGTGGAGGCCGCGTGCTGACGTGTGAGGTAGCCACGTGTTGAGGGTTTTCAGAGCAAATTCAGAGGCGCAGGGCTATAGTCCCTCGCTCTCCATTGGCACCTGTAGTGGGCTATGGTGACGCTTCCCCTTGCGAGCCTTGAGTTGATTATGCAGTTTAATGAACTATTGCACAACAGAGCATTATTTTTTTGAGTTATACACAGTTAGGTTTGTTTGAGTTGGTTGACCCACATCGGGCTGCCCCATCCAACTATTTTTGGTAGACGCCACCCACACTCTGTAGAGCCAATGCGTGATGCATCTTTTTGAGGATTTGGAGGCAAATTGCAAATCCTTTTTTGCAGGGCCATAGCCCCTTTATGTACTCTTTATGTAGAATGTGATATACGAGCTAAACAGCTCCTAATCATACTTGTTTTCGATTTTAGAGCCCAAGTTGGTTCCAATGTGTTTGTTTGGTGTTGTAAAGAGACCTATGTGACCGCCAAGTGCCAACAATGTGAACAACATCTACCAAAGAGCCTTTGGTAGTTCCACATGCCTTCAAGACGAAAGCACAGGTGATTGCATTTGGAGCGATGTCCTCGCTTTGCATCTGCTAAAAACAGCCCAGTGCTTCCTGGCCCTACCAACAAGCATAGGTGATTGCATTTGGAGACATGTCCTCACTTTTCATTTGTTGAAAACAACCCACAGCTTTCTAGTCATGTCATTGTTGATCATATCTCGCAAGCAATGTGTTCCAAGAGATGATATTCCAGATAGAACGCTCCTCAAGCCCTTTTTGTGCTTCGCATTTGCTGAAAACATCCTATGGCTTGAGGACCATGCCACATTTGGCACACATGTCAACCAAGGTAGTGCCAAGGATAACGGGGTTTTTTTACGACCCTTGACTAGAAATGTCATCGTGAAATCTTTTGCCCATCTCAACGTTTTCCAAATTGCCACATGCCTTCAAGATGCAAGCATAGGTGATTGCATCTAGAGAGATGTGCTCGCTTCGCATCAGCCAAAAACAATCCAGAGCTTCTTTGCTCCGCTGCAATCAATGCATTCTAAGGCTTAACATTCCGGACAGGGTGCTTCTCAAGAACTCTTTGTGCTTTCTAAATTATACCACATCTGGCATACACATAGTGCCAAGCATGTGAAGAGTGCGAGTGCACGGATGCGTGCGTGCGCGCTAGTGTGCGTATGGGAAGGAGAGGAGGCCTCTAGAGAGTACACGGTGTGTGGGTGGAGCAAGACTCTATTATGAGCTGCCCCTTATTCTTTGTATATGTACACAAGAATAAGGTGTCAGTGGGCGGGCGTCCATAGCCTGCGCGACCGAGCAAGGCATAGACGCATGTACCCCAACAACCTCCCACTTAAAGGTGAATGTGCCGATAAGTGGGTCCTACTAGCTAAACTACTAGTATGTACAAGAAAACGGGTGAGAGACTCTCTCAACCTACACCCACCGACTCGCTCAATCGATCTACATGCAGTCGTATCGACTCTCGTGGTAGGCGAGCGTGCATACCCACACTAGAGCCTGCATGTAAATCTCGCAGACTCTTTGTATGGTCTACAAAACTCCAATATGCATCATGCTAGTGTCAATCATCACATGATTGACAACCCCTGCTGCAAATACTCCCACTGCAGCTGATAGATTTGGCCTCAACACTAACAAGTCAAACATGAGACGCCCGAACGGTGACAAAATCTGTGCAAACCTGGCTGTAATCGCCTCCCCTGTGCTATCTGCAATCACTGCATCATCCGGACTACCCATCGCGTATGAATGTGTCAACACCGACACTGGGGAAGCTACGTCCCTCTCACCCATAAGCAAAATTGTGCGTCCTGGTACCAACTCATCAACCTCTAACATGAGCATACCTGCTCTACCTCTGCCTGCACAAAGTGAAGGAGTACGAGCGGAAGTGCGACACGAGAGAGAGTGCGAGAAGAAGAGCACGACGATATGGTGAACTCGCTCTACTGTAATGTCTAGAGCATAGTGAGTTCTTATTAGGTTTTTACAAAAGAATATGTGTACATACCTGGCGGCCCGCCCACTTACCTGGGCGACCACATTGGGCTTTATACCCCAACAACCTCCCACTTAAAGTCCAATGTGGTACTTTAAGTGTGAGAGAAGCTACTATACAAGCTAATATACAAGAGATGTAGAGAAGTGATGTACTACCCTACACCTAACTGCTTGCGAAAATGCGCAAAGCTCTCTAAGGGAAGTCCTTTTGTAAGTAGATCAGCAGGATTTTCTGTGGTGTGAACTTTGACAAGCTGAAGTTGCTTATCCTCGAGCATTTCCCTGATGAAATGATACTTCACATCCACATGCTTTGTCTTTGAGTGATAAACTGGATTGCGAGCCAATTGTATAGCACTTTGACTATCACAATATAACACAGGCATCTCTTCTTTGATTCCCAAATCTGTTACTAGTCGATTAAGCCAAATTGATTCTTTGCATGCCTCTGATGCTGCAACATATTCAGCCTCTGTAGTAGACTGAGTAACACAATCTTGTAATCTAGAACGCCATGATACTGCTCCACTAGCCAATGTAAAGACATACCTTGACGTAGACCTTCGGTTGTCTAAGTCACCTGCATAATCTGAGTCTGTAAAACCCTTTACACTTAGCTCCTGAATCCCATAGCATATACGCATACTCTTTGTAGCTTTCAGGTATCTCAATATTCCTTTCACTGCCTCCCAATGTTTCTTGCCTGGGTTTGACATGTATCGACTTACTACTCCCACTGCAAATGCAATGTCTGGGCGAGTAGCAATCATTGCATACATCAAACTACCCACTGCAGACGCATATGGAATCTTATCCATTTCAGCCTGTTCTTCCTCAGACACATGACAATCTTGTTTGCTAAGTTTCACATATGGTGGCAATGGAACACTCAGTGCCTTTCCCTTCTCCATATTGAAACGTTGCAAAACCTTGTCAATATACTCTGTTTGAGATAACCAAATCAACTTCTTTGATCTGTCTCTCTCAATGCGCATACCAAGTATATGACTTGCCTCACCCATGTCTTTCATGTCAAACGATTTTGCCATCTTTGACTTCAAAGCTGAAATTTCTTCCAAGTGCTTGCCAGCAATCAACATGTCATCCACATACAAAATAAGGATCAGTCAACTGCCATCCTTAGCCTTCTTTGTATATAGACAGTGATCGAACTCACTACGTTTGTAGCCTTGAGAAAGCATAAACTTGTGGAATTTATGGTACCATGCCCTCGGTGATTGTTTTAAGCCATAAAGACTCTTTAACAACTGGCATACCCAATCTTCCTTGCCTTTCTCAACAAACCCTTCTGGCTGCTGCATGTAAATTTCCACATCTAAATCACCATGCAAGAACGTTGTCTTGACATCCATTTGGTGCAACACCAAATCTAATATGGCAACCAATGCAAGAAAGCATCTCAATGTAGTCATCTTGACCACCGGAGAGAAGACTTCATCAAAGTCAATGCCTTGTTCTTGCTTAAAGCCCTTGGCAACAAGCCTTGCTTTGTACTTTGGCTAACTATCATGAGCGGTGATCTTATACCTGTAAACCCATTTACAAGGTAGAGCCTTTTTGCCCTGTGGTAATTTAACTAGCTTCCATGTCTTGTTTTTATGCAGAGCTGTCATCTCTGACTGCATGGCCAATTGCCAATTTCCGGAGTCCTTCATTTGCACTGCTTCCTTGTAACATGAAGGCTCATTGCAATCAGTCAACATGACATAGTTCATAGATGGAACAAACCTATCAGGAGGTCGCGTGACACGTCCAGATCTACGCACAATAGGTGGCTCAGGCTCAGCCACAACCTGTGGTTCCACTCTATCCTGTCCTTGCTCCTCTTGAGCCCTGACATTTTGTCTTGCACGTGCAGGTCCATCTTCTTGGAAGACAACTCTTCTAATCTCCTCAACCCTCTCTGGTTTAGAATGATATTTGGATTCATTAAAGTGAACATCATTGCTGCGGACAACCTTTTTGGATTCGGGATCCCAAAGTCTGTACCCCATCTCACCAGAATTACCATAGCCTAGAAAGATGCACTTTCTACTCTTTGGCTCAAGTTTGTTCCTAAATTCTTTTGGAACGTGAGTATATGCCTCACAGCCAAAGACTCTGAGATGCTTGTATGAGGGCATTTTGCCTGACCATACCATCTCTGGCACTGAATCCTTCTGCAAAACCTTGCTAGGAGATCTATTTACAAGATGAACAGCTGTTGATACAGCTTCAGCCCAAAACCCATTTGGCAGCTGTGCATTAGACAACATACTTCTGACCTTCTCTTATATGGTCCTATTCATCCTCTTAGCAACACCATTTTGAGGAGGATTGTAAGGAGTAGTAAGTTCACGTTTTATACCTTTTGACTCACAAAAGTCCTGAAAGGCCTTTGAAACATACTCTCCACCATGGTCAGTGCGTAAGCATTTAAGCTTCTTGCCACTCTGTGTTACCATATACATGTGGTAGTGATGTGTGTGAACACACTAGGACCGCCGGGGCATTTTTTCCCTCTTTAGGAGGTTTTTTTCCCCCGTGCATTGTATATACGCCCATCACTCTAGGGCTATCTATCTTTCCATTGCACACTAAGTAACACACTCTCTATTGTGTGCCTTGAGCTTCCTTCGTCTTCTCCAAGCTGTGTGTGTTTCTCTGCAACCCTAATTCCAACAATTGGTATCAGAGCAGGTCTCGTCCTCCCGGGCTTAGTCGCCAGCTGCTCCAGCACACGTCTGCTCACTTTCTCCGATTTCAGTGAGCTTTGGCGAGCGTTCGTAGGTCGACAAATATTTTGGGTGATCTCAAAGAGCTCGGTCTGCTCAGAATTTTGATTAGGGCTCATTTCGGCCTCCGATTCCACTACGGGCAGTACTGCACAGGCTATTTCGTCATTTTGTGCAGATTTTCTATCAATGCCGTTTTCTGCATAACAGGTGCCTTATAGTCTTCTACGGTTTGTGCTATATAGCACAAGTTGTTCCCGCTCCATTTCTCCTATTTTCGGGCAGTTTTCACATCAGCTGCAGCATTTACCATGGCTGACAACAACAACACAGATGTGTTCAAGATGTTTGCTGCTGAGGACAGGTTGGATGGGGACAACTACCCTATGTGGGCTTATATGATGCAACATGTTCTTGTGTCAAAAGGTGTCTGGAACATTGTGCAGGGCATTGATGTACGTCCTGGTTCTGAGGATGTAGGCGATGTTGAGGATGTTGCAGGTCTTGCTGCAAGGATTGCAGCTGTTAGAGTTGTTTTGCCTACAGCAGAACAAGCTCGTTGGGATGTTAAGGATGCGCAGGCTCATGCATTGATTGCGTTGTCTGTAAAGCGCACCATTATTCCTCACATCCGTTCAGCAAAATCTGCAAAACAGGCTTGGGATATTCTAGCAGGTCTTTATGCAAGCCGCAATGAGGCTAAAATTGCTTTGCTGCGTAAAGAGCTGGAGTCGAAGATTATGCATGAGGAAGATGATATGGACACTTTCCTTGCTAGTGTCAAGGATATCAACGAGCAACTCATTTCTGCAGGTGAAGTCATTTCGGACAGTTCCCTTGTGCAGACTGTTCTTGATGCCTTACCAGATTCCTACCAGACTTTTGCTAGTACTTGGAGACTGATGACCCAAGGAAATCCTGAAGTTGTCAAGTTTGATGCATTATGCACATTGCTGTTGCAAGAGTCACTTTCTAGAAAAAACAGGACTAGGCAGCGTGCAGTTGAACAGGCTTTTATTGCTTCTCAAAGAAAGGGTGGTAACAATAATGCAGCCACTTCTTATGGTTCTACTGCGAGTGGCAAAAATTTTGTTCCTAATGCTTCTGGTGGGAGCACTTCGTCTGGCAATTCTGGTGATAAGGGCAAAAAGAAGATGCGTTGCCATTACTGTAAAGCCAATGATCACTTGATCAAGTCGTGTCCTAAGTTGAAGGCCAAAGAGGCTAAGAAGAAAGAGGGTGGTTCCACTGCAAATGCTGGTTCCACTACAAATGCAGCCATTGTTGAGTCTTCTGTGAAAGGAGATTGTGATGCTGATGTTGATGTAGAATGGGCTTTTAGCGCAGAGTACACTTACAATCCTGCTGTCCATGATGCATGCTTGTCAGTTGCTGCAGATTCACATGTGTGGTATTTCGACAGTGGTGCTACAAAGCACATTACCTCACATCGTGAATTGTTTACCTCTCTCGAGTCAGTCCCTCATGGGAACTCAGTCACTTGTGCCAACAACGCCTCTTATCTAGTTCAGGGAGTTGGAAAGATTGTGTTCACTGCTGCTAATGGCAGTTCCTTCACACTTGTTGATGCACTTTATGTACCTGGGATCAAGAAGAATCTCTTGTCTGTATCCGCACTTGCTAGACTTGGACTTGTAGTCAAATTTGTGGATGACAGATGTACAGTTCATGATCTCAGTTTTGGTGATGAAATTGTTGCATCTGGGCTTTTGTGCCATGGGCTGTATAAGCTCACTTTGTATGACAAGTGTGGACAAAATTTTGCAAATGCTGTTGCAGATTCAAGGGCTATTTCAGATGCAAAACTTTGGCATGCACGTTTTGGTCATCTGAATTTTGCCAGTTTGCTGCGTTTGCAGAAATCTGATATGGTTGCTTCTTTGCCGCCTCTTGAAGCACCTGTCAAACATGTTTGTGAAGGCTGTATTCTGGGTAAAATGCAGCGTTCTAAGTTTCCAAAGGATGGTTCAGTTAGGGCCACATGCAGGTTGCATCTTGTGCATAGTGATGTTTGTGGGCCCATGCAAACTCCGTCCTTGGGCAATTACCTGTACTTCGTGACTTTCATTGATGATTACTCCAGGCATGCATGGGTATTTCCGCTTAAAGCGAAGTCTGAAGTTTTTATGTGCTTCAAACAATTTTTGGCTATGGCTGAAAATGTCTCAAAATGTACTATGGGCACCCTCCGTTCCGATCGAGGGGGGGAGTATATGTCTCATGAATTTAATGCATTTCTGGCTAGTCGTGGGATAAAACACCAATGTACAGTGCCTTATACACCTCAGCAAAATGGTGTTGCTGAGAGAAAAAACAGGTCACTAACGAAAATGGCACGATGTATGGTCAAAAGTCAAGCTTTGCCGCATTCTTTTTGGCTTGAGGCCATCATGTGTGCCACTTATGTACTTAACAGGTGTCCTACGAAAGCTTTGCAATCTATTACTCCATATGAAGCATGGCATGATAGAAAGCCTTCTATTGAGCACATGCGTGTTTTTGGCTGTTTGGCATATGCTTTGGTGCCACAAGTGCAGCGCAGAAAATTGGATGATAAGGCTATCAAATGTATTTTTGTTGGTTATAGTGCTGAAAGCAAAGGTTACAGGTTGTATCATCCGCAAACAAAACGTATTCTGGTTTCACGGGATGTAGTGTTTGTGGAAGATTCTGTTCAGCCCTTGCTGTCATGTACTAGAGACAGTAATGTAAGCTCACAGGACATTTATGACACTTTGTTGCCTCTTTTCAGTGGTGGAAATACGAATGTAAGTTCCAATGAGGCAAATGTACAGTCTATGGGGGTTTCTGAAAATGTTTTAGAACAGCCTATTACTGATGCAGATGTACATGATGTACTTGATGAGGAAAGGGCTGAAAATGAGCAGGCTAGAGGTATGCCAAAATGGCTGGTGCACACTTTGCGTGACAGTAAATTGGATGCACCTTTGTCTAGTTGTACTCGTTCAGGCTCTCGCCATGCATCTTATGCATCAGATTGTTATGCTTTGGCTGTGTCTAGTTTACATGATGTTGAGGAGCCTCTGTCTTTTGATGAAGCACAGAATTCAGAAAATTGGATTGCTACCATGCAATCAGAATATGATGCACTTATAGAGAATGACACATGGATTTTATGTGATTTGCCTCCTGGCAAAAAGGCCATTGGTACGAAGTGGGTTTACAAGTTGAAACGCAAGCTGGATGGTGAGATCGATCGCCATAAGGCTCGACTTGTTGCAAAGGGTTATGCACAACAAAAAGGCATAGATTATGAAGAGACTTTTGCTCCCACTTGTCGTATGACTACTGTGCGTTTTCTATGTGCATTGGCAGCTCATTTTGGTTGGGATGTACATCAATCAGACATTGTTACTGCTTTCTTGAATGGTGACATATTTGAGGAAGTTTATGTAATGCAGCCTCGCGGTTTTGTCATAAAAGGACAAGAGGACAAAGTGTGCAGATGTAAGAAGGCTTTGTATGGGTTGAAGCAATCTCCTCGTGCTTGGTATGAGAAAGCTGACACTCATTTGGTTAAACGAGGCTTTCGTAACAGTCCAACAGAAAGCACATTGTATGTAAAGCGTGAGGATGATGTATTTCTCATTGTGGTTCTTTATGTTGATGATTTGCTGATCACTGGACCAAATGAGAGACATATTGCTGAATTTAAGGCTGATTTGAATGCTACTTTCAAGATGAAAGATTTGGGGCTGTTGCATCATTACTTGGGTATACAGTTTAAGCAGTGTGATGGTGGTATTGCCTTGTGTCAGAAAAGTTACATAGAGACATTGCTATGTAAGTTTGGACTTGAGGATTGCAAACCTATTGCCACTCCCATGGAAACAGGTTTGAAGTTGAGTCTACATGATGCTGGCGATCCTGCTGATGTCACTCTTTACCAAACTGCTGTTGGCTGCCTCATTTATGTATGCAACACGAGGCCAGATATTCAGTTTGCAATCTCACAGGTCAGCAGATTTATGCATAGCCCAGGGTCTAAGCATTGGCAGGCTGTCAAGAGGATTTTCCGCTACCTTAGTGGCACTTTACATCTTGGCTTGTTTTATCCCAAGGGGGGATCATTGCCGCCAGACTTACATGCTTTTTCGGACTCAGATTGGGCTGGTTGTTTTGACACGCGAGTGTCCACAAGTGGTTTTTGTTTCATGCTTGGCAGTTCATGTATATCATGGTTGAGCAAGAAGCAACCTACTGTGGCCACTTCGAGTTGTGAGGCTGAGTACAGGGCAGTCTTCACAGCTACGGTTGAGTGTGTATGGCTCAGACGCCTTATGGCTGACTTGGGTGTTGGACAGGACACTGCCAACACTATCTACACTGACAGTCAGAGCGCATTGGCAGTTGCGAGGAACCCAGTTTTTCATGCTCGCACAAAGCACATTGAGGTGCATTACCACTATGTCAGGGAGAGGCTCTCAGCAGGAGAGATCAGCTTGGCTTATGTGCCAACACAGGACAACCTTGCAGATCTTTTCACAAAGGCATTGTCTCGTGAGAAGCTTGAAGCTTTCCGCAAAGCTTTGGGCTTACTTCCCTTTACTCATGTGCCAGCTCTCGTTCACCGCATCACTCCAGAGGGGATTTGTTACCATATACATGTGGTAGTGATGTGTGTGAACACACTAGGACCGCCGGGGCATTTTTTCCCTCTTTAGGAGGTTTTTTTCCCCTGTGCATTGTATATACGCCCATCACTCTAGGGCTATCTATCTTTCCATTGCACACTAAGTAACACACTCTCTATTGTGTGCCTTGAGCTTCCTTCGTCTTCTCCAAGCTGTGTGTGTTTCTCTGCAACCCTAATTCCAACACTCTGATTCTCCACAAGTGTCACAAATGTTTTGAAAACACTAAACGCTTCATCCTTGTGCTTGAGAAAGTAAACCCATACTTTCCTCGAGTAATCATCTATAAATGTCATAAAGTAAGAAGCTCCCCCTAGAGATAGGTTAGGCATAGGTCCACACAAATCACTATGAACAAGTGCCAACTGTGTATCTCTTCTACTGCTTCTATGCTTATGTGGCTGCTGTGTTTGCTTACCATACAGACAATGTTCACAGAATTCAAAATCATTAAATGAAAAGCCAGGCAAATAACCAGAACGAGACAAGATTTCCATTCCCTTCTTGGACATATGTCCTAACCGGCTATGCCACAAAGAAACGTTCGGCTGCTCGGTTACATTGATTACATTTTTAGAGACATTTGATACATAAATCATGTAAAGTCCTCCAGACTTTACTCCATGTGCTACTGTCATAGAACCCTTGGATATCTTCCACATGTTCTATCCAAAAGTGGTGACGTAGCCAGCATCATCAAGTAAACTTGTGCTGATCAAGCTCTTTGTAATTGCGGGAACATGTCTCACATTCTTCAGTGTGAAAGAAGAGCCATTCTGAAACTTCAATTGAACATCTCCAACACCTAAGATCTCACATGTCTGCCCATTGCCTAGCCAAACATGATCTTTAGTGGTCACATAAGAAGTAAACCACTCCTTGTTTGGAGACACATGAAGGGATGCCCCTGAGTCTATAATCCAGTCACTCAGTGCATTTCCATCAGATGTTGTAAGAAGAGCTGAGTCCATTGTATTCTTCAAGAAGTAGATGTCTCCTGACACTAGACTGTCATCCTCTCCAACAGTGTTTGTCACATTTATTTCTTGAATCTTCACTGAGGACTTGTTCTTCTCACCATGGTCTTCAGCTTTCTCTTTGCCTTTTTCTGCTTTCCATTCTCTGCAGTCTCTTTTCATGTGACCCTTCTTGCCACAATGGTAGCATTCTATGTCACTCTTGCCTTTAGCACTGCGGGACTTGCTACGAGACTGATTCCTCTTTCCACCTTTGTACTTTTCTTTGGTCCTTCCCCTGACAACTAAGACTGTTCCTTTGCCTTTGTCCATTGTCTTTCTATTGGTTTCTTCAGTAAGCAGACTTCCTTCTACACCTGCTATGTTGAAACCATCTGGAGGTGCAGAATTACTCAAAGCTGTGCGAAAAGTGTCCCAACTTTCTGGCAATGTGATCAACAGGAACATAGCTCTAACAGGTTCATCAAACTTGACACCTTGAGCTGACAACTGGCTATAGATTGTGTTGAATTCATTCAGATGATTGGACATAGGTGTCCCTTTTTTCATCTTCAAGTCAACAAGCTTCTTAAGCCAGTATATCTGTGAAGCTGCACTCTGCTTCTCATAAAGATCACTCAGCTTTAACCATGCTTGATAAGCCGACATCTCGTCTGCTACATTGAAGTAAACGCTTTCTGCCAAAGTTAGCATAATGGTAGAAAGTGCCAATTCATCCATTTCACTCCATTCATCTTCGTCCATATCTTCTGGTTTTATCCCCTTGAGCTTTATAGGTTTTATCTGCTTCTTTTGTACCAACACGTGCCAAACCTGTTTCTTCCACAATGGGAAATTGGTTCCATTCAGCTTCTTGATATTGTAAAGAGCAGTGTCCTGTGATCCAGCCATAGCTACGCTTCACAGTAGTTTACTTTTCAGGGAAAAATTCGGCAGAGTTTCCCCTGTAAACTGACCTCTGAACCAATATCAACCTGTCAAATGAACCAAGAAAGCTTCAGATTCTGCATAAATTTCGGCAGAGTCTCCTTTGTAAAATGGCTCTGGTGTACTCAAAAACAGACCAAAAAACAGCTCAAAAAACACTGTCTCTCTGACACTGTAAGCTGCGGGTAAACCTATCCTGCACCTGTATTGTCTCTCACTGTCCTGTCACTGTCCTATAAGCATAGACTGCGACAATGCCTCAACGGCAGTAAAGCAAAGATGCAATCCCAACTGTCTAACTCACAGTCAATACATCCTAGCTGCCTATCTAAGGGTGCTCGAGGGATCGCTCCAAGACCTGTATCACCGAAAGGATCTCAACATTCGAGAATCCCCCAGCTCAATAAAACCTCACTCGACCCTCAACAAAGGCTGCAGTAAATCTGACAGTACATAGACTTCCCACAAAGTCATACATCCACAAATTTTCCACTGTATGCTGTAACCGCTGCAGCGGTTGTTTGCTGCGTGACTCACAGCCAGCAAACCCTCAACAGACATACATCATCTCTGACAATACATCCCATGTGGAAGTACCTGCAATGTCAGGATGAAATCTGGAATATCAAGCAGCAAACACAAGCTACCTGATGAACTAGTGGATGTCGCCTACAGCCTGTGTGTAGATGCGCCCGTGTCGTATGTGACACGCCACCAAGAACTGTGAGCCGTCCTTCGATGTGTAGACAGCCACAAATCAACACTCTGGGAGTGTCGATATCCTCAGCACCTGCAGTCGTAGGCCGAAAATCCCAAATTTGCAGAGTCGGATCTGCACCCGCCGAGACCACGTAGTCGAAAATGGCATGCGCAGACCTTTGTTGAAGTCGAACGGTGGCCGAGATGACCTTAGAATGAAATTCTGACAACACGAAAGCCCTTTGGGCTGCACCACGAGAATTGGGGCCGTGTCTTCGCCTGTCGAATTTCACTCCAATCTGAGTTGGTGACTCTAGCCTCCTGCAGTGCTGCCCCGAGCCTCGATCTGAGCTGTGATACCAGTTGAAGGAGTACGAGCGGAAGTGCGACGCGAGAGAGAGTGCGAGAAGAAGAGCACGACGATATGGTGAACTCGCTCTACTGTAATGTGTAGAGCATAGTGAGTTTTTATTAGGTTTTTACAAAAGAATATGTGTACATACCTGGCGGCCCGCCCACTTACCTGGGTGACCAGGCTTTATACCCCAACACAAAGTCTGACAACACCTGTTGTGTCTCATTAGAGCACCGTCGCTCTGCCTCTGCTTGCACAAAGTCTGACAACACCTGTTGTGTCTCACTAGAGCACTGTCGCTCTACCTCTGTCACTACAAAGTCTATTGGCATGTCCTCCACAGCTAAATACTTTGTCTCGTGAGCATGGTGGAGCTCACCTACAAAAGAGACACATCTCGTCTCTCGCTCAAAGCATGCTAGCAACAAAACTGAGACTATGACGTCTCGAACCTCAGACACATGCATAGGATATACCGGGCGGTTGCGGGCTCCTCTGGCAATCATTACTGAATCGCAATGCAACTGTAAGGACTCGTCTCAAAGAAGTGTCCGACATCCAAAATCTGCTAAGTGTCTCGCCGAGATCAAGCTCTATCTCAGCTGAGGAACATAGCACACATGTTGTAGCATGTAAAATGCACCGCTGGGAAAAGACAAACAAACATCTCCTGCACCCTCTATGTCACATGTTGAACCATCAACAAGTCGCACACAACCAAGTCTCCCACTAGAAAAAGTGCTAAACCACTCACGACATGGTGTGAGGTGGAAAATAACATCGCTATCTAGTAACCACTATAAAGAAAGTGTGCTACGCATATGCATATCTGCAAGAGGTACACTCGAGGCAAGCATTACATCAGCGTCAGTGGCATACACTGCCACTAGAACTGCCTCTGTAACCTGTGTCAAAGTTGTATCTGCATCACGCATACATCTCCGTTGTTGTCTCATACGTCTAAAACAACGGCACCTAATGTGCCCTGTGTGACCACAATGCCAACAACGCAAGTATCGGCAAGAACGAGACCGTCGTCTCTCACTGTGTCACACATATCTGCAACCATAGGTGAATGGCTAAGAACCAAAGTATGGTGAGAACTCAGGGAAAAATTTGGCAGAATCTCCCTTGTAAACTGAGCAAAAACTCAAGTACAATCTTAACCATATACCATGCCAAAAACTGGCAACAAAATGGGAAGTGACTCGACCACTACACAATCATCAAAAGCATGATCAAACGCATCAAAGCTGATACTCATATATGCCTAAAAGTAACTCCACAATCTGCAAACTCTCCAAGCATAAATTGGGATAAACTGCTTAACCGAGTGTAAAGCGCATAACCATACGCATCCCACAAACTGCCTACAAAAATCTGTAAAAACCTGTGAAACGTGTGACTAGCAAAGTCTGTAGCCACACAAGCATACGTAATCCTCACTCCTATGAGAGTGGGTACAAAGAAAATTAAATTGTGTCCAAGCTGACAAAACCTGTCAAAGTGGGAGTCCAACTCGACCACTAAATTCTTCGAAAGAGGAATCTAAACCATAAACCATAACACTAATCAATGTCAATGAGTAGAAATGCCAAAATGACTCCACAATCTTATATAGAATGGCAATCCACACTCAACGTACATCCACGGAGTGACTGTGCATAAACAAGCACCAAAAGAGTTGCAATCCAGAAACATGATCAATGCAAAAACAATGCTCTCAAGTGAGCTCACCGGCACTTGAAAGTGCTCGCCAAAATGCATGTATAATGGGCATCAACCATGCGCCATTACTATATGCAAACCCATTCGCAAAGACTATGAATCCAAGCACAAAATTGCTGTCAAAGTATCTTGTGAAAACATTTGAAAGAAGCTCCACCTGTGTGCTCCAAAAACCATGTCTGTCAAGAGACCACTTCGATGGTGTGTAAACACCTCTGTACTTCGTTACCCAAATATACAAAAAAACCGTCAAACCACAAGCTCTACACAAGCTGAAATTGCATCTTTAGCTCAGAATTTATGCACCTAACTTTGAGCACTTGTCGTGCTTCCAAAAGTGTATCACACTCGCACATTATGCGAAAACACAAAACCTGCAATTTCTATATACAGTCAGTCTGAGTTGAATATCAACAAAACGGTGAGGAATTTGCAAAAAATTATTCTGCAAAGTTGTAGACCACGTCGAAACAGATGGGGTCAACAGATAGAATCCTCAAATCTTCGTTCTACAAAGACAAAAACAAATCTGAAAACAATGCTACTACGCACACAATTTTTACGACAGCACCTTCACTTACACACAATCTTTCACACTGTCTTCTGAGCTTCCACAAGAGCATACATCACTCTCAGTTGAACCCACCAGCTCCGCTCCCATTGCATTCTCACAAAGCTTTCAAGCTTTCTTAATCTCTCTATCATCGCCAAGCTCAAGCGGCCATAGCCGAGCTCCGTCGCTTTCGTCTCGCTACAAAGCCGTTGCGCATGCTGCCGCCAAAGCCCTGATACTAGTTGAAGAGTACGAGTGCACGGATGCGTGCATGCGCGGTGCGGTGTGTGTGTGGGAAGGAGAGAAGGAGAGAGTACATAGTGTGTGGGTGGAGCAAGACTCTACCGTGAGCTGCCCCTTATTCTTTGTATATGTACACAAGAATAAGGTGTCAGTGGACGGGCGCCCATAGCCTGGGCGACCGGGCAAGGCATAGACGCCTATACCCCAACAACACGATGTATTGTTTCAACATCCACCACTAACTAAAAATATCATCTTGAATTATTTTTTCCACATTGACATTCTGCATAGTACCACATGCCTTCAAGATGCAAGCATAGGTGATTGCATCCAGAGAAATGTCCTCGCTTTTGGCATTTGTTGTAAACAATCCAAAGCTTTCTGATCCTCCCATTGTTGAGCATATCCCACAATCAGTGTGTTCCAAGAGACGACATTCCAAACAAAAAGCTCCTCAAGCAGACCACATATGCCATACATGTCGATCAGGGCAATTCCAAGCACGTAGCTCTTGTCTAAAAATATCATCGTTGCTTGTATTGGAGTCTTGCGTATTGCAAGAAGTGCCCTTGCTTCCCATCAGCTAAAAATAGAATAGAGCCTTAGTTAAAATATCATGCAATCAATGCATTCAAATAAACGATGTAATTGCCACATGCCTTCAAGATGCAAGCATAGGTGATTGCATCTAGAGAGATGTACCCTCACTTTGCATGAGCTAAAAAACGGACCAGAGCTTTCTAGCCCTGCCCTTGTTAAGCATATCCCATAACCAATGCATTCCAAGAGACAAGCTTCTGGACACAAAGCTCCTCGAGCACACCACATCTAGAATACATGTTGATCAAGGCAATGCCAAGCACACAACCCCTATCTAATAATATCAACGTTGCCCTTGTTATATCCTGCAATCAATTTGTTCAAAGAAACGACATTCCGGGTAGGAAGCTCATCAAGCACTTTCTTGAGCTTTTCTGACATGTTTGGCATAGATGTCATCTAAGGCATTTCAAGAACGACGTTTGTTTTCAACACCCCTTGACCAAAAATATTATCATGAATTCTTTTGCCCACACATGTGTCTAGCGTAATGCCACATGCCTTCAAGATGCAAGTGTAGGTGATTGCATTTGGAGATATTCCATCTCTTGGCATCTGCTGAAAATAGCGTAGAGCTTCTTGGCCCTATCCCTCTTGGACATATCCACAATCAATGCACTCCGCAAATGGCATATATAAAAGGGGATGATGCCCCACACAAAAGACAGCAAGCGGCCTCCAAGAACCTCTGAAAGCAACAACGTGATTTGGCTCTACAGAGTCCAGGCGGCTTCACCCACAATGGCCCGATTAGGGCACCAACACAACAATCTACGGGTGTGCTAACCTGCTCAAAATTCTACTGCGTAATAGTTTTCTACAAAATAAGACTCGCTTGACTCTTAGCAAGAGGGATCAATACCACATCAGCAGAAATGACATCATAAATCCTCTTGCCCATGTGAAGGTCTTGCATAAGGCCACATGCCTTCAAGGTGGGAGCATAGGCAACTTCATTTGGCAAAAGGCCAACCCTTTGCATTCGGTAAAAAAAAACCAAAATCTTCCTTTCCATGTCCATGTTGGGCGTCTTCTGCAATGGACATACTCAAAGAGACAACATTTTGAGCAGAAATCTCATCAAGAACTATATGTGCTTTCTTAAGGGCACCACATATGACATACAAAACGACCAAAGCATTCCCAAGCATGCATCTTTCTTTAGCATCACCTGACCATATGATGAGTGGTCAAGGCCATACCACATCGTGCAGCATGACAAAGTAGTCACAAAGCTCAGTGTCATTCTCTTCAAGGGTTTTGACAAACATTTCCTTCTTCTAACTCTTCTGGACGAGGTCGATGAGATGAATTCTGTTAACACTCTATCAGAACAAGCAATATTAGCTTCAAGCTCTATGCAGACCTTTGAACCAAGAAACAAATAATGATCGGGTTGCGTATCGTGGCTCTCCAAGAGCTGATAACTTGTTACAAGAACATATGCAGGAGAAGCGAAGTGATTGTGTGGAGAGCTTTTCGTACACTCAACAGTCAACGCAAGCGATCAGAAAAGCGGTTCTTAATAGAGGCGATTAATAAAAATCATGGCATCATCTTCAACATTGGATTATGTCTCAATTGAGGGCTCGGATTGAGCCAGATGGCTCAATCCCCTGAGGCTCGTTTAAAAAGTCCTTCTTAGGCTCACCAAGTAAAAATCTTCAAAACATCTAAAACGCAAAAAGTGTAGGTGGAGTCTAAGAATAGGGCACCCACATCATAGGTTTTGTATTTTTGGCCTACCCCAAAGAAGTAAGGCCGTAGTGATGCCTCCCTTTTTGCTAATGAAAAAGGGGAAGTTAGTTTTTTAAAAATGCACAATTTTTTCATTGGTTGAATGAAATAGCAATCACTTGTCATAGAGTGAAGACTATAAAGGCAATGATGGGAGTAGAAACCCATGGTTTTGAGAAAGATTTAATTATAGAAATTCTTTTAAGATTTCAATTTGACAAAACTCGAATACCTTCTAGAGGTACAATCCTACCTGCCAATCCACACCATCTCAATAGCATAGCCTATGGGTCGAAGCCACGATGCAATTAATAGGGTTGGGATCTCATATGAGGCATGAGAGACCAATGCTTGGAAAATTATAGCAAAGTCGAGGCATGAGAGGCTAGCTTGAGAGTAGAGGGCACAATTGACGTTGCAGCTGACACCACACGTGGACATCTTAGGAGAGGGATTGGGACTGTTGTCGGCAGCGTAGGTAGGCATCCTAGATGGAAACGACACTTAAGCCATGGGCATAGGAGTATGGTGGGGAGGTGATGGAGACGGTGAGCAAAGTGGGGAGGAATTGCATGCGACTCTCTCTTTCTCTCTTTCTCATGCAGCTGCACTCATCTGGTATTTAACATGTGAAGTACTCCAATTTCACATGACTCTGCAACACCAAGTGCATGGTTACTGTAACTGACCAATTTCTCAGGCTTGCATCATCATTTCGAGTGGAAGGAAATGCATAAGACTCTGTGTGTGTGTGTGTGTGTGTGTGTGTGTGTGTGGACATCCTTTAGAGATGGTGAAGAAGAAAGAAAATATTGCAACTACGCAAGGCTCTTGCATGGTGGAGAGGGTTGCTGCATGGATGAGACCCACACATCACGGGAAGGCGAGAGGGATTGAGAGGACAACAACCAAGGTGGGGCAAGGTTGGGTGAAAAGTTGGGGAAGAGAGTATTATATTTTAATTTGAGTCATTAGGTCTCCCCGATCTCGAAAAAACAAAAAGTCTTTCAAAACATATTAAGTGCGTAAGTGATGGGTGAGTTTAGGAAATGAAAAGATAGATGAAGGTGGAAAGTCAAAAGACTTTTTGTGTCCATATAAAGAGATGGTCGACTTCACATTGTATTTTTATGTTTCTCTTCTCCTTTATTCTTCTTTTAGCGTTTCTTCTCTTTAAAGTGTCCTCTCTCTCTCTCTCTCTCTCTCTCTCTTTCACTCACTCACTCATGTACACACAAAGTTTTATACATTCTTCTCACGTCCAGCTGATACTATTGCATATCTACGTGCTTCGTCATTGCCTGTTTTGCTGCATGCTATAGACTAGCATATTATTTTGTTTTTATTGAGAGAATCTTTGAATTAGGAATACCTTTTAATTTAATTTGAGCCATATAATGTAGGAAGCCTTGGATATTGAAATTTATAGCCACAGTCTCCTCTCTCGAGCCTGCATGTTGGTTCATGTAGCATACCTCTCTCTCTCTCTCTCTCTCCGCCCTAGCCTCGTTTCTGCTTGTCGAAACCTTGCGTGCCTCCCATGGGCGAGGGCAGCCCTGTGGGGGCCGTTAGCACACAAGCCCATCCCCCATGCCTAGTCTGAGTGCCCTGATGCGACCTGCTACGGCCTGCTCCTCTGCTGCGACATATGCTTGTTTCGACCTGCACGACAATGGTTCGACTGCTGTGACAATGGCTCGGCTCTCTCTCTCTCTCTCTCCCTCCCACGCTCAAACTGCCTGCGGCTACGACCCTTATCGTCCTGCCTTCTCGGTACTGCACAAGCTGCTTCCCCCGACCTCAGACAACAAACCCAAACAGCGCTCTGTCCAGCTGTACATTGCACTACGATAACAGCGCTCTGTCCAACTGTGCATTGCACTACGAGCCAACAGGGGGCCGACAGCTTGCAGCTTCAAAATTTTGACTTGTCTGGGGGTCAGCTGTCTGCAGAACCGTTTACTCATCCTAAGCATTAAGGTCATTTTTGGAAGTCCACCAGAGTGGGGTCCCACAACAGTTTTTTCTCACAAAGCAGAGCTTGGCCAGACCCAAAGGTCTCCGCATAGCAATGACTTCTTTCAGCACACCAATTTTCGGCACACGCAAGAGTTTTCTTGCTGTGGCAGTTGCGTCCAGGAAGGATCCCGCCGCTCGCCAAGACGCAAGGATCATGGCTTTAGAGGTTTAGATCCAAGAACTTTCTTTGGAGAACGTTGAACTGAAAAAAACGCTTGATTAAGCTCAAGGACACAAAGACTAAGGAGAGTGAAACTTTGCAAACAAAGAAACTCGAAGTTGAAGCTTCTCTCACTGAGACTGTCAAAACAGCCCAGAAAGAAGCCAATGAGGCAGCGCATAAGAAGATTGATAGTGAAATACAAGCGGCCTTACAAGAATACCGGATACAAGAATCCCTCGCCCTAAAGATTAGGATTGGAGGACTCCCCTCGCCATGGTGCACCGAGGAGGATACCCTCAAAGAATCCATCATCAAGCTCAATGACTTTCTTCAACCAATCAACATCGAGCCCGACATTATCTCTTGGATTAACGACACACATAAAAGTGTGCCCCATGGTCAATGCATCCTCACTTTCAAGAACAAAGAAGAACAGATGAGGTTGCTACGTCAATCCTATCATCTCAAGGGGACAAAGCTTTGGATCACCGAGGAATTGACTGAAAATCAACTCAAGCGTAAAGCAAGCGAGCTCAAAAAGATGCATGAAGCTCGTAAACAAGGTAACTGGGCACTCTACCGTGGCGGTAAAGCCATCATTCAGGAGTTTCGAACCCCCAAGCCAGCTCCCCCTCTACATGACCCCCCTCAGATTTTGTTTTGTTTTGTTCTTATCCTTTCCTTTTTCCCCCTCTTTCCTTTATCCCTGATGGACCCTCAGTCCCTAACTGATATGTATCTAATGCTTCCACCCCAAAAGAACATATGTAATGCTTTTGTTTTGGTCCCATGGGTCATATCTGACCTCCGTGGTGGACAATAATTAAATCTATCTCTCTCTCTCTCTCTCTCTCTCTCTCTCTCCCCCCAATTTGCTAGTGCAGATTGGAGCCTTACTGCACAAGTGAAAGCAAATGCATGATGAGAGTCCCATCCAGGGACCATCGAACAACTTCTCCATAAGCATCTCTAGAATGCATTGATTGCCCGACTTTCGCAACAGAGGAAAGGCCAAGAAGCTCTAGCATGTTCTTAACGGATGTCAAGCGAGGTTTGCTCTCCAGTTCTTGATGAGCTTAGCAGTCACATGTTGATTGACAAGGGGAAGGGGAAGCAAATTGATGATCAATGATACGATGCACATGCTCGCCAAAGGTTGTGCTATGTTTGAAGAAATTGGCAAAGGGATGCAGATACATGAATGGGACTTTGCTAAAACTAAGACACCACTAGGGCTTACATGTTGGGCGAGGGCTGAGTTCAAGGACATGTCCAGGTGGAGGAGGTGGGAAAGGTTGGCAAGGGAGGAGGGGATTGGGCCAAAGAGGTTGGTGGTGCAAAGAGAGAGAGGGTGGAGTGGAGATGGTGTGGCGAAGGCTTCCAAATAGGGAGTTGTAGCTAACGTTGAGGTGACATACACCTTCTGTCTGACAATTAATCCAACAACTCTAGGCTAAGTAAAGCTCACTTGCAGTTCTGTAAAAGGCTCAACATTACCCGGGTTGTTACAAGTATAAAGCTATCAGCAACAGCTACTCTTGTATGTAGCTATGCCATGGGAAAATGAATCTTTTTACAAAAAAAAAAGCCACCAAGCTAACAGGCAAGTGTCTTTAATATTGCAAGAAGCCGTACTCCTTTTTCTTGCTCCTTGCATATATCTTCCACAAGAAACGTGAATGAGTTGGTGCATCTCGAGCAAAGGTTGGATGCATAATACCAACATAATACGCAATACCATAGCATGGAGTCATCCTCGCCCCCATCTGTCTCCTTGACTATTTATATTGTTGAATTGTATCTATAATATGTAGCTATGTGTGAATCAAGTCTTCCCTTGCACTTCTTGGATATCGTCTGACGTGCACCAAATTGCATCCAAAATCCAAAGCTACTGAACTAGTCTGTCGATAGAAATATTAATATTGCTTTGAAGCTTGTGTGTAGTACTTGTGTCGTGATTTGATTCCATGTGTCATGAATTCATTCTTTGTGTCGTTGAGCAAAAGCTTTGATCCGTAGGCTTCCTACCATGGTTTTGCAGACTACATCTTCTTCGTGCCACCTCACAAATTATTGACAGTTGGAACCATACTGGTAAAGCTTAATTGACCTCGATTTTTTTTTGTGCACTATTCTTCAAATTTAAAATCCCATTAGGCTACATAGAGATGGCACGAGTCCATTTTTTCTTTTGCATTGTCTCCTTAATGTGGGTTGATCTTCATCAACATCATGCTTCAAATATCAACCATCATCTTGTCTTGCACCAAATACCATGGCTATCTGATCAATCAACTCCAATCTAGTTAATCAAGGCTTCTTGAGCCCTAGCAGCTTTGATCTTTGTATCGATGTCCACATGCTACCTCTATCATGCCTTGGTGCAAGCACACCATGTTGGATAAGATCAAGAGGTTGGAGGTTGCAAAATGTGTACAGAACTGGTGCAGGGCATGGAACCTTCATGGGTTCTCAAGGATGCAATGGTGTCACTCGCTAATGTGCTAGTAGGCTGACTAACTCACACATACTAGCTATCTTTTGTCTGCTTTCCTTCTCGTCTCCCTTCTTTCTCTCTCTCTCTCTCTCTCTCTCTCTCTCAATCAATCAATCAATATAAGAGGTATTGAGTTCTACACTAATTGTTGGATGGGACTATTCCTACGAGTTGAAAACTTCCCCTCTTCTTGTTCCTTGTCATAAAATCTAATATCTAGCCAATCCAAATGATTTCCTCATATTAAACTAATCATTTGATATGGGAAGATTAAAGGGGAACAAGAGTTAGGATATAGATATGTGCTTCTAGACCTATCTCAACAGAGGACCAAAAGGAGAAATGGTTGCATCTCAATAGGGGTCCAAAAGGAGACGGTCTACCAAAGATCAATGTGCAATAAGTGCTTCTAGATTTACCTCAGCAACAAGTGACCAAGAGGAGAGATGGTTACATGTCAATAGGGGTCCAAAAGGAGGTATTCTATCAAAGAGCAACGTACATCTAATGAAGCTTAAAAGACCTTAGGGTTAGCTTCATTAAAGACCTCCAAAAGTTAGTGTTAAAAAGTCATAAGCTAGGGCTAACCTTGAGGTGGGAATCCTACCTAAGCATGAGGTGCTTGTTGGCTTGCTAACTAAAGTGTTTAAAGTGTTTGTGAGAACCTTTCCCAAGCTTGAGGTGCTTCTCATGCTTAAATGACTAAGGTTCTTGAAGTGTTCAATTCAAAGATAAACTCTCAAGAGGCATAAACAATTTCCATGCTTAAATGACTAGGTGCTTGAAGTGCTCAATTCAAACCAAATGACTTAAGAAGCATAAAAGACACATGTCAAGATTCTCCCCATGTGGCCCTCATGATGTGCTTGAATCCTGTTGGATAGGCTTTAAAGGGGTCCAATGAGAATTTAGATGCATAAAAATAAATTAATAAGTTCTTTCTCTCAAAAAGGAAAAAAAGGACACATGTCCAAATGATATAGTTAAATAATATCAGAGAGAGAGAGAGAGAGAGAGAGAGAGAGAGATGGATGGATGGACCAAGCAAGAGAGGGGGTATACTCTCCCACACACACACACACTCTCTCTCTCATTGTGTGAAGTGCAAAGTGCAAAATGCAAGAGCTCCATCTCCTTCTCCAAGCTTGTTGAGAAGCGGAGAGAGCCTACACTAACACTCTTGGCTATGGAATGCAAATCCAACCAAGAGCCATGCTTCAATGCTTAAGCTTGCCATCTTCTTCATCTTCATTACTATGCTATTATGCTATGCTAAGTAAGAAAAGTAATGATAAGTGAGGATCTATTTCTTTCTTCTATGGATGTTCTTCTTCCTCTTCCCTAGCCTCATTCCTTGCTAGCTCTCTCTACCTTCGAAGGTGTTTGAGGCCTTGGGACTGAGGCTTGGGATAGTTAATGCTTTTTGGAAAGTTTATGTTATGCTCGTGATGCATAAATCTTTCCATATTCATTGCATCATCTAGGTCACAAGGAACACAAAGATTGTATTGTACCAAGTCTCTCTTGATGCGAGAATCTATAATACAAACGGCTTATGGAGGGGGGACCGACTCCGAGTAAATCCGTTCCTCAACTATTGTCATGTTCTTGAATACTCTCTCTCTTGCAAAAGTATTGTTCATGCCAAGTTAATTAAGTACTATGTTTATGTTGCTAACATCAATTAAGTTCACCCTCTATGTTCTCAAAGTGATCTCACAAAAAATGTTCACTCTAATTCTCTTAATTCCGTTATTCTCAAAGTTCATAGGCCATTTCCATTACATTCTTCTTCTTCTTCTTCCATTTCTTCTCTCTCTCTCTCTCTCTCTCTCTCTCTCTCTCTCTCTCTCTCGATATCGACTTTTCCGCATGACTATATACCATTTTCCTTGTCACAAAGAGAAGATTCAGGTAAACTTAGTTATGATCATTCACACACACCAAGAGAAGATTAATTATTTTCCCTGGTTCAAGTTCTCAAGTTGGCGATGATGGTAAAGTGATGCAGATGCGTTAGCAGCAAGCTTGTGAATATTTGCTAACACAATCCCATCATTTGTAAATGTAGAGCTCATGTGTTGTATTATCATTGCTTAAGTATGACTTGCATGATACAGGGCCAAATTGGAGGATGGTACATGTTTTGGAGACTTTCGAAGCTACTATATCTCCATCTTTGTTCACGTTCAGTCTCTGTATTGAACTTTTCTTCACTCTTGGTGTTTTCAAGGTTTGTTATGACCTAATGTGGTCGTATCTTTTAGTTGCTTTGGATTGTAGATTTAAGCAAACTCAAGATTCTTGATCGCTCAGTTCTTGATAGCTTTTCCAATTTTAACAAAGTTAAAAGTAATCTAAGCATTCTCTCTCAAGATATCTTTTTGCTTGTTTCTGTGCTCTTCACCATGCAAGCAAAAACATCAAAACTGAATATGAATTACTTTCTTTGTGGGATTTCAAGTAATAGATCAATAGTATGTTTTTCCCTTAGCTTTTTGTGCTCTTCCTCATGAGTTGGTATTCAAATTTCCAATTTCTTATAGGCTCCTTTGATCTTTACCTTAAAATTGTCTTTCAAGGGTAGGCCTCTTGACTTTATCACTTGTTTTTCCTCCAAGAATCTAAAAAAAACTCTTTTTTTGTGGTGAAAATTAAAGAGTTATGTGCACTTGTTATTTTTAAAATAGCAAGTCTGATTGGGTCTATGATCTAGGCGCTACATAGATCTAGGTGATGGGGCAATTCTCTCTCTCTCTCTCTCTCTCTCTCTCTCTCTCTCTCTCTCTCTCTCTCTCTCTCTCTCTCCACAAGACAAGAGTGGATGAGGCTACAGGCTTCTCTCTCGCGTATGTGTGCAAGATTCTTTTGCATGTTGTGCACACTCGTCTTTCTCTGGCTATCGCCAGGCATGTGTTTACCTCTCGTCCTTAGTCCCTCTACGTGGTGCTAGTGTAACTTGCTAGCGTTGGTCTCTTAATGACGTAAGATTGTGCGTAGGCAAGTTGGCGCACGAAGTATCGTCAACTTTTGCAATGCCATGTCAATGGTAGAAGTTTAAAACCTATTAAACTTTAATCTCACTGTCTGCCTAGAAGTTTAAACAACTGATTGATTAACCATTAGCCAATGCAGAAGGAGATGAGAAGCCTTTTTATATTGAAAATTCAATAGACTTTGTACTCTCTTTTAGTGAGATTTTTGCAAATGGCAAGGTGGATACCCCCCCCTTTTAGTATAAAGTTCCTTCATTGTTATTACCAGATTGTAAAGAAACATGGGGTTCTTAGAATTACGATGTAATTATATTTGGTCCAATCACTCTTGATATATTTGTAGTATACATATGGGAACAAAGTTTATAGGTCACATTTTAGAATTCGTAGGTATATAAGTCAATCTTTATGAGAAACAAAGGGACATGCTTGGAAATTTTTTAATAAACTTTTGTATGAATGAAGTTTAAGCTATAGAGCACTACATTTATCTCAATTTGATAATCAAAATCGAATTCTAACGAGTGCAATGTGTTTCTCTCCTCTTGCTCTTTCTATTGAATGTAGTCACTGTTAGTTTGCATGATTACGTTATGTGAATCTAAAGTTATTATTGACATGATATGTTAAGTTTAAATGCTAATCATTTAATATTAGGACAATCCTAAGCCTTAGGAGCAGCTACTATACTATTTATATTCTAGTTTTGATGGCTTGTGCAATGATTAATGACAAATTGTGTACCCTTTAGAATTAGGTTTCAATGGTCTAGAAGTGCTTTGATAGTCCTTGTCTATTTTCTCCTAGAGTCTTGAAGTATTGCTCATTTAATTGAAATCACTCGATGATTTCTCATTTACCAAAGATATCATCGAGAGTGATTAGTTGGTGTAAGGATTGATTGTATGCATGATGAGATTGACAAATATTTTTTGATTCATGATTTCTCTTGAATGCGTCTTCTAGCATAAGTTACTCCGTGTGATTGACAACCTAATGTGTCTCCACGCTCTATTCTGATTGGTTTCCTAAGTGTTGACAATGCATATGTTAGTGCCAGCTAGTTATGCTACAAACGGTCGTCACAATGATCTGCTAATATTGATATCATTTTGAGAAATTGATCTTATGATGGTCGAGTGACTATGATCGTATTTGCGTTTATAAAAAAATCTTCCATTTTCACTAACAACACAATTGCCAAACACAATTTTTGTCTCTTGAGAGTCTCTATGAATCGAGAACTAGTTAGATATTATATTTGGTAGCAAAGAGTGTTTGTAATTGAAGGTAAATCAAGCTTTTCAATTGCCAAATTACTCAATGCTTTCAAAGTGTTGTCCATTTCCACCACCATTAGCTATAATTTCAACTTTTGTTCATTTCATTGCAATCTTTCATTTCAATTCATAGTAGGGTAATATGTCAAAAATCAATAAACTAAGTTACAAAAGTTAGGCAAAAACTTAGATTATAACCATAATTTGAATAAGAAAGACCATAAACTGTGAAATTTTGAAGAGTTCTTGGGAAAAAGAAAACCTGGAACCAAATCACAAAAGATCAAGGGGATATCTTCCAAATACCTTGAGGAGCATATTTGATAAGTTTGGTTACAAATTTGAGGGGAACATGGATCACGATCCATGTCCTCTAGAGCAGAAACTTTGAACTATGTGCATACCTTGAACCATCAACACTTGCAAACACCGATTTCTATCACAATAGTTGGTGTATGGGTATGTTTTATTAATTTGTATGGAAATCCAATAGCCCTTTGCTTTATCATGCTACAAATACTTGGGACTATTGACTGCTATGCACACTTAAACAACCTGACTGGCCACATGGATGTGTGTGTGTGTGGCCCTCCCCCATCCCTAAGGAAAGGTACACTTGGTGGAGGATAGGCCACCAAGTGGATCTATCCCCCACCAATTTTGTATACTAGAGTATTGATGTCATACCTAATTCTTGGAAACCAATTGGTTTCAATCAATTGTGTTATGCAAGTGATAAATTTTTCCCGCTTGAAGCCATTTGATACAAACATGTGGATGTAGCCGCATAAGAAACATGTGATGCATTGTATAGAATAGGAAGGACTCATGACATGCACACTTTGTATGCCATACGTTTAGGGTGATTACTTGCTGCATAAATAAAAGAAATATCGGGGCATGGTAATTTATCATTTTTTCGAGACATGCTTGTAACAAATTGACCTACAAATGGTTCACATAATTGGATACGAGTATTCAAATAAGTTGTGGAATGTTCCTCATGTGTAGCTTTTATACCAATGATATCTAGTGGATAAATGGTAAAAGGGTCCTCAAGGGACAAGGGTTGCTTATGATTCAAGCACTGTATAAAAAAAGGGTTGTTTGCAAAAATTAGGTCATCTTGTATCTCCATGGATGTACGAATGCTTTAAGAATATCATATTGTTTGAGACGGGATAGTTTTTTAATGTACTCAATCTCAAACCAAGCTAATACAAATTACACCATACTGGGGAACAACTATACCCCATTCGGATACCTTTGATTTGTTGAAAAAAATTCGTCCCTCACTTGGTGAAGCAATTGTTTAGAAGAAGTTTTTTAATGTTGTAAAAAAAAATCAAATGTCCAAATGACCTCTCACTTTTTGTTGTTAAGTGAGATACATCTACGACCCCTTTTGAAACCTTTGTAGCCCAAATTTTTAATCAGCTTAGAGATGCTCATTAAAACTTTGATTAAGCCATGTGTTCCTTTGTGTGGAATGGCTTCATAGCAAGCTGTGACGTCGAACGAACAAATGTGTGTGAGGTTTTTTGGTAAGTTTATCAAAAAGTCATACTGGTTGTTGATCCACACGTAGCCATTGGTTTTTTTCCTAGAGAATGTGTGTATTCTTTTGTGTATACCCTCCGCGTATTCCATCAATCCATTTTTGTAATCCTCTTAACATCTTGGTTAAAAAATTCATTGTGGGATTGAATATGCAATTATGTGCATTGGTTATCCATAAAAACTCCATTTTGTGTATCTTGAAGCTTACCACTAGGTATGAGATAGGATTATAAGTGGGTTCTTCCATCTCAATTTCTTGTGTATATGGATTTACTGCTTAACATATTTTGTTTTCAATCGTGTTGAGTGGTGTGAATTCTGGGGATTCTAGTCTCTTCTCAGCCACCATTCTAATGAGCTTCTTACAAATAAAGACCGGAGTTTGAGCCAACTTATCCAACCCACAAATGAAACCAAACTTCAAAGAATATTGAATTTCATTCATTGTATCTGGGTTTTTGAACCAGATGATGCACACAAGTGGCATAATAGTCGTGTGGACAAGAAGAGAAAGTCATGCTTAACTATCAAGCGGATATCAAGGTTGCAAGAAGCATGTGATTATATTTCAGAACGATATGAAGATTATTTTGATGATTATCTCAGCGATGATGATTCTCAATGGTGTTTTCAACAACCTGTTACTGTTTCCAACCTAAAACAACCTCAAGTTGTCAATTTTCAGTTACCAGTAGTTTTTCAGGCACGTGCAGTCTCAAAACTTGACTTTCCAAATCCTGAATCTAATTATTTAGCGCCTGAAGTTTTAAAACCTGATTTTGATGTCCATGATGAATATGGGATCAAAGTTGTAGATATACATATTACTAAAGAGAAGGAGTTGGTTCAAGAAGGAGATATTGTTCAAAGCAAGGGAGAAGGAGTGGAAAAGATGATGGAGGAAGAAGGAGGAAGCCAGGAGCCAAAAGGACTGCCAGTTATCCCCAAACCTCACATCAAAGACACTCACCTCTTTGCAGGAAGAGAATGAGAGTTACCCAAAAGAAGAATTGGTGATTGAGAAGAAGGGAATGAAAGTGGGCGTGAGCCAAAGAAGCCACCAATATCCCATACAAACCCATATACCAACATTGGACATCGATCTTGAAGAGGTTGATATTCAGGGAGAGATCAGATTACAGTGTAATGAAGTAAAAGAGATGAAGATAGATGAAGACATAATGTGTGCTAATATGAGGATGATGCGATGAATCAATTTCTGATGTATCTTGATGAGGAGTATCTCGCAAGTGACACTCAAGTGACACTCAAGAAGGTGTTTGTGTTTATGGAGAAGTGTTTTTTGGAGTCTTGAAGACTGAAAATGAATTTCCAAGAGCGGATACGAGTTATTCAAGTTATGAAGACAAGGATCATGAATTTTAGGCCCCTGAATTGCCAGTTTTGATGTCAAAGGTTCGTGATTTACTGAGTTCCACAATGTAGGTCCCTGATCCACATATTACTAATTTTCAAAGAAGTAATGTACCTGCATTTACTAAATTTCAAAGTTTTTTTGTTTGTCAAGAAAAGACGATCAACAATCTCTCATTGGAATTGGATAATGAGAGGTATTCAAGTATGCTTGCGGCAAATGAAGCGGTTTCCAAGATTGGTCAACTTCAAGAAGAGAAGGCATCGTTGATGGTGAAGTTTTCTTAGGTTCAAATTGAGCCAATATGCATTTTTCTTATTATTGTGAAGTTCATGATGCTCTTAAGCAAGTTGTTTTGGAAAAGGATACTGAGATTGAGGATTTGAATCTTCAATTAACTCGAATCATGAATGTGGAGTCTTCTTCAAACCTTGATGTTATGGAAGGTGTCTTGAATGATGATGTTATCTTGAATGATTTTTATGATGTTGGTGCTTTTATGAGTTCAGTCAAGGAGATTGGAACTACATCTTTTTCCAAGGAAGTTCAGTTTCTTGATGGTATTCTTGAAAATTTTTATTCGTGATGTGGTCATGTTTCTGATGTCAATGGTTTTGTTGATGTCGAGGAGATGGTTTGACTGATGATTATGCAAGCCTTTGGCAAGTTCTTGATGATGGTGAAGTGGGTTTTCTTGAAGATAGTTCTACATTTCTATGTGATGTTGCCGATGGAGGAGATGATGTTGATATTCTTATATCTCATTGGTTTTATGTCTTCATGCTTGATGACATAAGGGAAGAAATTTAGGGAACACGAGTCAAAAGGTTTTTAGGTTCAGTCACTTAAAGTTTATTCACTTCAATGTTTTCATATTGGTCGAGTGTAGTTATTTAATCTCTATAAGGAGCAGTTCTCTAGAGGTTTTCAAGTGAAAGTAGAAAGGGAAGCAATTCACATTGAAGTTCATGATTGTTTTCTTAAGTGTTCATACACCCAAAAGTGCAATTTTGTTAGGAGTTTTTTGCTTGTTGTGATGCAAAGTGACTCTACTAACCAAATTGAACTCAAGTTTGGTGGAATAGAGGCAACAATGTCTCAAATCAGAAATCATATGTTTTTTCTTGAAAGTCAAGTCATGCAACCTGTAATGGAAAAGTTGATGTGAAGTCCTTCAGAGTATTAATGGAATGCAAGCATGAAAATGAACCTAAAAGTTTTCACTTTCAGGGAGATATCAGTGATTGGAGTGTTGTGCAGCCAAAAAGTGGATTTCTAGATGTTTTTGAGAGGGAATAAGAGCAAGCCATCTTGGTGGTAATTTTCCATGTGTGAGGGAGAGTCCGATTTGTTCTCTTTATGCCTTGAATCAAATCAGTTTGATGAAGAAGTAGATCAATTTAGGTGTTTCTTGAATCAAGATTTTCAAGAAAATCAATTGTTTTGGCATATGGAGTCTAAATCAGGTCTCCAAGTGTTTCATTTACATGCATAGAGTTGGAGATTCTTGAGAGGAAGTGTATAATGGTTGCAAAGTTTGCATCTTACATTGAATCTTTTTTCAAATTATTTGACGAGAAACCTGAACGTGAACCTGAACCTGAAAAGAAAACTCACTTTGTTCTTGAATAATGTATACCCGAGTTTGAAAATGGACCTGAAGCCCTAAAATTACTTGAAGAAGAGGAGAGTTTACTGCTTTGTAGAAGGGATTTGAAGTCGGATGCAGGAAGCAAAGATCAATTTGGTTATTTTTTGCCTAACATAAGTCAGGAAGTTCAGTGAAAGCTTTTTTTTTAGAAACTGGAGTACAGAGTTTATTCTAACCTTCTTCCACAAGTGTTGGAGATATTGAAGAATCAATGTTTGATGGTTTGCAAGGTGTTTTTTCATATTGAACCGTTCATAACTCATTTTGAATTGAAACATGATTTAACTAAAAGGTTATTTGCAATAAATTGGTGGCTAACATTGAGTATGGAGATGTTTCTGAATTATGCAATGCGGTTACCGAGCTCAAAGTTGCAGATGCTCCAAATCATCAAGTGTCTAAAGGGATTACTTATCAAATTTCTTGAATTTTGAGCCCTAAAACCAGATTTTGCAGATGGGAGATGTTGATTTTGATGATTTAATATTATCATTCTCATATTGTTTGGATCAGATTTTGCAAAACGATGATCAGGAGATGAAGGTTTTGAATTCGATTTTACAAAATGCATGTGAAGTCCAAAGGGATTTGATGTTTAGAATGGTTTTCTTGCAAAACTTGGAATCTTTGATGAGCAAAATGGTTCAATTGCAAAGAGAAGACTGTTTTGAGTCTGATTTGTCGAGAATGATGGATATTGAAGAGGAGATGTTTGTGGAGCATTTGGATTAATTTTTCTATGGTTCTTAGAATCAATTTGTTTTATTGAGAAGATGTTTTGGAGATATGTTTGATGAATTATAAATTTGCAAAGGGATGCAATTTACAGGAATGCAGTTTTCAACCATGCAGAATTCAGTATTCCAGATTTTAGGAGTGCAAATTTCAGGGATGCAAAGGGCTTGAACCTAAATTTGTCTATTTTTACTGATTTTTGGTGGAGTAAAAGCTTGATCATAGAGCATTTGTTCTACGAGTGTCTTTTGTATGAGCTCTCATGGATGATGATTTACTTGATGGGTTCTCAGTCCTGGCATATTGCCAATAAATGGTGCACTTGTAATTTACCTTGTTGTGTAGTAAGGTGGTACACAATGGTTTGGGATATCAATGTAATCTTTTGGGGGGATAATGGGCTATGTTTAGTGATTATGTAGTGTGTAGTTTGTGAATCTTGGATTAAGTTCCAGGCACTTCACTTTGCACTCTATATAGTTATTAGCACTGAGTTTTTTTGAACAAGGGATTTGGGGGTATCGAATCAAAAGTTTTTGTTGGGAAAAACTTTCTACCACCGGGCTCTGCCAGGCGTTAAACCCAAAATGGGAGTAATTTTGTCATTTGAGTTCATTATTTGTAGTTTTTCGAGAAGTAGTCAGGATTTGTAGTGTGAAAGGGACAAAACCACTTCATATAAAAAAACAAGTTGTTCCTTGATGGTGGTAATGTTTTGAACATGTGGAATGAAGAATAAGGAGAGGATTGATGCCCTATGCAATGTTGAATTCCTGTTTTTCTATGTATTCAATTTTCAGTTCAAATTTAGCCACCTGACAGATTCCTGATTCGTGTGTAAATACTGAATGCTGTTTGTTAAAGGATTTTCTGAATGAATCTTGTGTAAGAGGTTTCTCATTTTCTTTCTTGGGTGTTGGGATGAGAGGCAGTAACAACAAGAAAGAACCCTAGGACCTTGTTGACCTTGATAAGGGTATGATGGACTTCATGATGCAATCCATGTATGGTGACTAAGGAACAAAAAGATCAGAGGATAGTAGAGAGGAAACCCTTAAGGATTTTCCATCGTACTTGGAACCTTATGACAAAAGATCTGATGTTATGGTTCTACCATCTCAAAGAAAATCTCATAAGGCAGTCATAGATTCTCAAGGATTGCAACAATTTATGTCAACACTAGTGAGGTATATGCTAACAATAGCTGAGTTGTTAAAAGTAAGACCTTAGATGTGGAGAGATATTAAAAAATGTCTTAAGAAAATGGGATGGGAATCAAAAATCTTTTTGAGATAATACGTCGAGAATTGGAGGAGTCAAACAAACCCAAAAAGGATATTAAGCAAGTTCCTATCAACAAAGTTGGGGATGATTGAGGAGGTGAAGATGGAAACACCACATTGTCTGTAGAATATCAAGGGACAACAACCATAGCTATTCTAAATAGTAGTGTGGGTATTGCCATAGCTACCAAATATATTTGGGAAAAATGGAAAAAACATGCACTGAGGCAGACACGAGAGAAGTTACAACTAGTTGACGATCATGTTGAGAAGCCTATTGGAGTTCTAGAGCAAGTACTGATGACTTCTTGTGGAAGTAAGTATGAGCATACCATTACAGTAGTAGATTTTGGTACTAAGAATAACTATGATGTTATTATAGTAAGACCGTTTATGTGCTAGTTAAAATTGGTTCAAGATTGGGGTTATGACTATATCTACTTGTGCCACACATGGAGACCACTACACAGATCAACTTGAGGGACCATAGCTACAAATATGTACGTAAGATTTTGATAGAATATTTTGATTCGGTTATAATTGCAGAATCTAAATTACCAGCATGGTTGAATCCTAAATCTCACCTATGGATGTGTGGAGCTTTTGAATGTAAAAGCCTTGCAAAAGAGGAGTGTAAAGGGGATAGTTTATTCAAAGATTCTAACTATATACCTAAAACTTTTCTAGAAGAAAGAATGGAAACCCTAGAGTGGACTCAAATTTTGGCCACTTTAGACTTATTTGATGCTTTTTGGAGCATATGATTGCATAAAGGACAAGGTGTCATGGAAATTCTCTACACTTCCTCAAGAGAATAATACAAAGTGCAAGAAGCAAAAAGCCACTAGGCCACTCAAGGACACATCCAAGACAATTGATGGTAATCCTAGGTGGAAAAATTTTGAGCAAAAGAAGAAATATCATGAGTTGAAACACACCTTGAAAGAGGTGTGGATGATAGAGATGGTAAGTGAGGTTGAGAACCAGTCAGAGAAAGATGGAATAAGCGTATCCTCCCACTACAAAAAGGACACTATTCAGGATCACAAGATTATTGTTGAACACTCCATTAGAGAAAAGGTAGAGCCAGGAAAATTTTATGATGGACTCGAGGAAGCCAAAAAGATAGATCTAACAAAACCCGGTGAGGATCCAAAGCCGATTTATATTGCTACTAATCTATCTCTTGAGGAAGAAAATTTATTGATTAAAATGCTCAAGGAGTACAAGGATTTGTTTGCCTAGTCTTATAAGGACTTCAAAGGGGTTGATCTTGAAATTTGTCAACACACAATTCCTCCTAATCTAGATGCTAAACCAACGAGACAATGTCCATACACTTACAATGAAACCTTTGCAAAGAAGATCAAGAAAGAGATTGATAAGTTGAATGAAGCTGAGTTCATTTATGAAATAGAGCACACTGATTTGGTACCTCTCTCCAATTGTCGTAGTGCTCATAAAGAATGGAAAGTTGAGAGTATGTGTGAATCTTAAAAAGGCAAACACAATGACTATTCTTGCGATAACTATCCTCTTTCCATTATAGATCATGTTTTGGAATGAGTAGCTGGCACGCAGGCATATACCTTCTTAGATGGATTTTCAAGCTATAACCAATTGTCTATTAAACAAGAAGAACAACATAAGACAACTTTTGCTATCAAGTAGGGAATTTTTGCATATCGTGTGATGCCGTTTGGGTTGGCGAATGCACTTGAAACCTTCCAAAGGTTGATGGCTCATGCTTTTAGAGAAATACGTGCACATATCTTTAGAGATCTATATGGATTATTTGTGTGTACATTCAATGTTATACAAAGACCATACAAAGCATCTAAAAGATTTATTCACAAAATGTCACACATATAGGACTTGTCTTAACCCGAAGAAGTGTGTTTTCATGGTTAGACAAGGCAAGATCCTAGGACATATCATATCAACGAGCAAAATATCCATATATATGAATAAAATCAAGGTAATTGTGGAAATTCCACATCGAAAGACAATTAGAAAGGTACAATCATTAATGAGACATTGTGGATATTACAAAAAAATTATCTACATGTATGTTGTAATTGCCAAACCTCTTTATAGCTTGATAGTGGTGTTTGAGTGGATAAAAGACTGTGAGGAATGATTTCAAAAGTTGAAGCAAGCATTGGTATCAACACCTTGGAATAAAATTTTCCATGTGTATGTTGATGCCTTTGCTTTTGCAATTGGATGGGTACTGGCACAACCAATGAAGGGCAAGATGGATTTTTCAATATGCCAGTCGTCAATTGAATAGTGTTGAATGGAACTACACAACCACTAAAAGAGAAGGATTGGGAAATTATGGCCTATGCAGTGAATCAATGCCTAGATGGAGCGAGAAAAGACGGCTAAAGCTATAATGTTTGTCAAAATATGGTGGCCAACACTTTTCATGGATGTTGTTGCATATGTGAAGAAGTGCAATGAATTTCAAAGAAAAAAATCTCGATTAAACAGGATGAAATGCCTATGAGACCAATGATGGGAGCACGAGCATGCCAAGTGGGGCTTAGACTTTGTAGGTCCTATAGCACTGTCAGCTTGTAGAATACATGTGGAGTACATTATAGTAGCCATAGACTACCTAACAAAGTGGGTTGAGGCAAAAGCTACTCAAAAAAGAATGATACAAGAACCACAACATAATTCCTGTATGAAAATGCTTTTACAAGGTATGGCTTACCTATTGAAATTGCTAGTGATAAAGGGACACATTTTGTGAGCAAAGTCATTAAGTATTTTGATGAGTCCATGGTCATACATAGAAAGTCAGCTCCTTATCACCCACAAGCTAATGGTCTAGCCAAAGAGTACTAATAAAGTTATGTGCACAGTTTAGACCAAGATTGGGAACGACAATAGATCATATTGGGATCGAAAGTTACACTTTATAATTTGGGTTTATAGAGTTGCATACAAAAATGTCTTAGGAATGACACCATACAACATGGTGCTTGGACTCAATTCCATTTTACCCATGGAGTTTTTGATTCCAACTTTGCGAGTAGCAAAGAAGTTTGAATGGACTGGACATTAATGGTATGATCGTTTGGATGACCTAGAGAAGTTGGACGAGATTGGGTTAAGAGCAATAGCAATATATGCTTGAAAGCAACACATGAAAGAGTTTCATTACAAGCATGTGAAATCTAAGGAATTTGCACCAAGTGTTTATGTGCTTGTTGGGATGCAGGCTTTTGCTGCATCTCTTGTGTGAAAAATCTCTTCCACCTAGAAAAGTCACGTGTCAACAACCCATGTGAAGAACCTCTTACAACTCATGTGTAAAGACTAGCCACTTGTATTTGTGCACAAGCAACCATATTTTATACCCATGTGCCAAAAGGTTGTCTTTTTGTATATGCCTATATAAAGGCACATATGCTGAATAAAAGTAAGTCTATCATTTCGTTTGCAACTAACTCTATTGTATTGTGTGCCTAATTTCAAGCCCTAAGCTAACTCTACTCTAATGAGGCTTATGCCATGAATGGCACACTAACTCATCCACCATGATTACAACTAGTATCAGAGCCGTGCTTAGATTAGCATCTCTAATCTAATTATATCCTAGGCCATTTCATTGAGGTTTTTTTAAAATTATTGCTTGGTTTGCATGTTGTTCAATCAATGTTTGTCTAAAATCTAGCAGTTTTTTTAGTTTCTTAGCTTTGTTACAAGCTCTTAATCATCATTTGAACTCCCTAATCTCTATCTTCTTTTAAGTGTGTGTGTGTGTGGGGGGGGGGCTATAAGGACTTTTGTGGGGGCCACCTCCAAATTTTAAAAGGAACATAAGGAAGCCCTTGGTGGGAAAAGGCCCATTTTCTTTTGGAAGCTTAACTTCATTGTCTCAGTGTGAACCCATCCATGTGGAGCATTATCGGCGGCCATTCCATCTTCTGCGAGTCCACGCCTGCAAATAACTCCTCTGCATCTACTCTAAATCGGCTTCAACCCGCTATAACTCTTCGATTCTTGTATGCAACTAGCACCTGGTGCCTCTTGCTACATTTTCAACCTCACAACTTGCCCTGCAACCCTAACCCCGAGCTTCAAATTTCATGCCCAAACCACCCCGACCAGCTGTGGGCCCCTGCTCTATCACCCTACCAGCATTCATCACCTCAGCTCATCGGCACAACCGACTCATCTTCATCTGCAAAAGCCAACCCGCCTATTACCTTCACAAACCTGCAACGTGACTCCAGCCTACAGTCAACCTGCAAACCTGACCCCGTCATAAGATGCATTCAAAAATAGAAGCAATTGTTATCTCAGCAACTAGCATCACCATTTAGCCTGGAAATCCTGACCAAATTTGCGCTACAGCTTGAAGTTAAGCATCTGCGGATCTGCCATTTACGTGCTCTTACTGTTGCTCTGTGCAATTTCCCCACTTGTCGCCCCTGCAACCACGACCACTGTCTGCCTCAGCCCTCACCTCACTGGCTCTCGTGCACCAACTTTGACTACGAAGTCCGTTTTAGGTCACGTCGGAGTTGTGTCACCATCTCTGTCAAAGTCCTTCACCCTCTTCCCACGGTGGTAATTTAAGAGGGAATTTTGAGCTTCAAATCCTCTAAATGAGGTGCATTCCCACAACATAGCAGCCTTCATTTTTTTGTCACAAGCTCTTTAATAAGGGTATTTCCCGCTGCAACAAAAGTTCAATCCCTCAACAACACCAAAAGATTAAAACAAAGGCAAGGGTAATCTCTCTTCCTTCTCTAGTGTGAAGAGTGGCTTCACTCCGGTAAAGAGGAGCTTCACAATAAAATTTTACCTCTCCCTCTCTCTCTTGCAATTAACTCTAATTTTTTTTTGCATGCAAGCAAGCATCGCTATTGCAATGTCTATGTATTTTACTCCATTCGCCATGGAGATTGCATCTTTGTCAGAACGGACCAACAACATGAATGAAGAAGATCAACATCAACATGAAAATGATGAAGAAAACATCGACACACGAAGCTCATGACATCAAGACGAAGGGATAGCAGTTGGGGGACATTCTCCAACATATTCAAAATCATTTAAAAGTTCTTTTGCATGGCATAAATAATTTGAGGGCTTTTCCCCATGTGGTTTTTCTCTCCATTATACATATACGTGCATTGTGGCTTCCTTTTCATTCACCATTTGGATCAAAACATCATCAACAACAGCATTGGATCAAAACATCGACAACAACATCAAAATGTGGCAAGGACAAGGACGACATTACAACAAGTTCTGCAATACGTGCATGAGAGAGAAAATTCTCCAACAAAAACAAACAAAATGTAATTTGAGCATTCTCTCAATTATACCTTCCCCTCTATTTGTGCCTTCAAGGGGAGGCTTGTGTTTTGTGTGCCTCACTCTAGTGTGTTTTGAGGGGAGGATAATCTTGTGTGAGTGATATGCAACCAAAACCCACATAGGGGAGGATTGTTGGGATGCGGACTTTTGTTGCATCTCTTGTGTGAACAATCTCTTCCACCTAGAAAAGTCATGTGTCAACAATACATGTGAAGAACCTCTTACAACTCATGTGTAAAGACTAGCCACTTGTATTTGTGCATAGGCAGCCACATTTTATACTCATGTGTCAAAAGGTTGCCTCTTTGTATATGCCTATATAAAGGCACATTATGCTGAATAAAAGTAAGTCTATTATTTCATTTGCAACTATAGTCTATTGTATTGTGTGCCTAATTTCAAGCCCTAAGCTAACTCTACTCTAATCATGCTTATGCCATGATTGGCACACTAACTTATCCACCCTGACTTACAGCTTGTTTAAACTCTTAGACAAAATACAAAGAAGGTGAAAAACAGAGGTATGGGACCATTTTTGATTCATTTTATATCACCAAGTGGAGCCATAAAACTTGCTACATTGAATGAATAGGAAAAACCAAGAAAAAAGAGAGTCCATCAGGTCGATAGAGCCTTAATAGGCCTCTACAAACTTGACTTTTGGTTTTCTTCCAGCTCGTGGGATATATCCTTGACATGATGGATGAGGTTTTACTTTCTCCTACTTCATGCACTACATCCTGGTATCACATGGGTACCTATTGTTTACATATGGACTTTGTCCTCATGGTTGTCTATATGGCTAAGGGGTGTTCTCATAGGTTAAGGTTCAGGCCCAACAACCCTCCCCTTGAACCTGGAACTATGTTCACTCGTTACAAAAATGGGTTCTATTTTAGTGATACGCCTACATTGGTTATCTTGGATACAACATGGTGGTTCTCAATGGATTCATCAGCTATGGTTCTCTTGGATTCAATGTTTGTAGGTTCAAAAAAAAGATGGCCATACATGGGTGTAGGCCAAATTTTAGTCCCTCCCCTTAATTTGTCCCAAGAATGAAACCTAATGTGTGAGTGGCATGGCAATATGAGCTGGTCTTACCGCCAATTTAATTGAATGGGGTAGTGTTTAAAGCTCTTACAAAACATTTTGATAGATACAAAAGATTTATAATTTTCTACCCGTGAGCTTGGAAAATTGTCAAATAAGAGCCTCTTTTTCTTGTGAGATGCAACATGTACTTCAACAATGTGAACAAAGCCATCATTTTAGGACTTGTGAGAACAAGTGCTTATTGAACTTAAAAAAGGAAAATGCTTAAAAGACTCATTAAGAAATAGGCATCCTCCATTCAAAATGCAAGTGAATTTGGGTTTTTTTCCAAATTGAAGCTGTAGGCCGTGATGACTGGGCAAGTTGATTACATCTTACTGCTCCGATCAATTTGAGGAAGCCATAGCATGCCAATTGTGCATGTGTGTGTGTGTGTGTAACTATTTTAACTTATATAATAAGACATAAATGAACTTTTACATTCAAAAGACAGCTAGCTTTAGAGGAAAGGCAAAAATTAGTACAAAAACAACTCAGTCTTATAATTATCTTTGTACATGGCATATGAGAATGAAGCCTCATTCTAGTATACAATGATAGTGATCCAATAAAGAATTACTTCCCAAGTGGTAGGAGCATATGTGCTGTCTGATAAACAATAGCTTTAAGCCAAAAAAATTCCAAGAAAGGATAGAGTCCTCATCTACATCCATCCAAACAAGACAACAGATACGTTAGTCTTGGATGTGTTTCACAGGTGTCAATGGACTGTATCAGTTGTTATCCATGTCCATCTTACAACTTTTAAAACTTAAAACCACTGTCCAAAGTGTTCATGTTCCTTAGTTTTTTTGTTTTTAGTTACTGCAAAGATTTTAAGGAAGTACTTATAAGTATAGTATTTGTAAATCCCCAAAATTTCAATAGCATATATATTGTTTTGAACAAAAAAAGCCACCATCTCTTCTGACCAAGAGTCTTAATCCCGATAGCCTTTCTTTCAATACCAGAAATACTTTGCCACTTTTGTCAATGCCAGAAATACTTTGCCAGTTTTCTTGAAGCCATAAAGTATCCAAAACAACAACTATAGATAATTCTCACCGAGAGAATATTCCAATTATTTGAAGGTAACAAAACTTCACAATGTTATTATGCTAATTTAGATTTCTTATGCCCATTCGGGTTCCAACTTACCTTATTTTGCATGTAAAATGAGAAAAACCCCATTAAATGAGCCAAAGCCAAGAACCTATTTATAACTTATTTAAAAACCAAAAAACCCATATTTGTTTTTTTTTTCTTACACTGTCATGCTATATAAGTCAAAGCGCGAGAGCATTAGCCAATATAACAATCCTAAAAGATGGCATAAGGTAAAATAAAACCCCATTTACACCACACAATAATATGCGAAGTTTTCCACGCATGAGATACACAGTAATAAATCCACATACCGACTAGTTTGATATTTTAGATTTTTTAAATTAGGAATAATACACAAGGTAAATAGTTAAAATAATATTTAAAAGAAAAACCGACCAATTGTAAAGGTATACATGTATGTGTGTGTGTGTGTGTGTTGAGATTGTTGGCATTGATGACTAAGGAGCAAGTTGCCCTGCGTGTGCAAATTGGAGCTTGGCAGAAAAAAAACGAGCGGGGCTTAGTGATGCAGGGCAACAATTCGATGGCTTGGGCATATAGTGATTCAACGTAGGGCCAAAGCAAATGTCATGAGCTACTCCATTTATTTTGGCCACTAAGTAAATCAGGGGGTCATAGATAGCTTAAGTCGGGCAAATGACTGTATTAATATTGATGGTCATCACTCCCCAAATCAATTACATAATGGCTAACCAGGACATCAATGTGTCAATCGTTTCAGGAGTACCTTGAATGCGCACATACTAGGTAGCACCAAATTGGTAAAAGGATATTGAGATGAATGAGTGATCCGAGTGTACATATTGTAAAAAGCATGTTTTTCTCTTATCTTTGCATAATAATAAGCCAAATAGGGAAGATTGCAATCATAAAGAGATTTAATAAGAGTCTGAGTGTTTAGTGTGTTAGAGAATACTTTTGATAGTTTTTGGGCCAATAATAGTATTTTTCAACTCAATTTTTTTTTGTTTTTTGGCTGATAATAATAAAAATCATTCAAAAACTAATAAAAATCACCAAGAAGGTCGGAATTGAGTTTTGGAAGCAAAATCCAAATCTCCCCACATGCTTACATATGTTACCTTGAGCTTGATAGCTACCATGTCTAAGTCCTCGTCTTCTTAGGACTATTCATGATGTTTAATACTCTTATAGTTCCTATCTACTACTCTCCAAACTCTATTGGGATTGCTTCTGATGATGAGCATGCAAAAAAGAAAAGAAACTTCTTTTTCTTTCTAATTTTGGTAAGACTTATAGAGATAACTTTTCCACGGCTTCTTTAAGTAGTAGTCTTTGATCCTCCTTTTACTCCTACTGAACTACATGTATATGTTCCTATCATGCTAGGAAAATTTTTTTGATTCCTCTTCTTCTGAGATGATCGATTTGTGATAGTTTAGTTATCCCATTTCCCTCTTGACAAACAAGTCTTAAAGAATTTTTTTGGGATAGACCTATATAGGCCTATTACAAGGAGCCATATGTGATTACTCAAAGGCTCTTCATATATTTTTGCCATGCTTCTCTTCCTAATCAAGCAACATGGGCTCTATAGCATACAAAACAATTATGTAGTGAAACATTTACAAGAATTTAAGTTATCTATGATCAATCAAAGCATCACAGGAATAACATATGCTATAGTTTGTTAAGAAACCAACACTTATCTTCTTTACAACATCCGTGGCTTGATTCTTGATCTTTGCAACTTCAACATGACCAAGAGCATTGTATGAGCTCTGATATCACTACAACAGATAGAAGATGAGGTGTCCCTGCAAAATCTCTCCAATAACATACAAAAATTAAAATGAACTACACATACCTTGAGAAGTGTGAGGAAGAGAGTAAAGCATGAAAAAGGAGTGGAAGAGAGAGCAAGAGAACGCATGCAAGTGCACCTCCTAGAGCAAAGTGCTACACAAGCAGTGCAATCTCCCCCATGCAAGAGTGGGAATTTCCCTCTTGCATGTAGTATTTATTAAAAGATTTTTTGAATGCTCAAAATGATTACAGACTTTGCGCATGCTTGGACATAAAAATGACCATAGCTCATAAAGAGCACTTTAATAATGAAATACCCATAAACTTCTTATCCTTTTGCATAGTCCATGGTTTGCTTATGATTTTGCCGCCTATTAGCTGCAATAAATAACTATTTATCAATTTCTATTACATGTGTGTGAACACACTTAGGACCGTCGGGGCATTTTTTCTCTCACTAAGAGGTTCTCCCCCCCCCCCCCCCCCCCCCCCCCCCCCTGCATTCTATATATGCCCATCACTCTAGGGCTATCTTATCTTTCCCTTGCACACCAAGTAATACACTCTCGGTTGTGTGCCTTGAGCTTCCTTCATCTTCTCCAAGTTGTGTGTGTCTCCAAGCAACCCTATTTCCAACAATTGGTATCAGAGCAGGTTGCATCCTCCTAAGCTTAGTCATCAGCATCGCCATCACACACCTGCTCACCTTCTCAATTTTATGTGAGCTTTGGTGGTAGGTCAACAAATACTTCAAGCTAGCTCGTAGAGATTGGTCTGCTAAAAATTTCCATTTGGGCTCATTTCGACCTCCATTTCCACTACAAGATGTACTGCATATGTTATTTTGTCATTTTGTGCAAAATTTCTGTCAGTGCCATTTTTTGCATAACACATCCCTTACAGTCTTCTATGGTTTGTGCTATATAGCATGTGTTGTTACCATTTTGTTTCTCCTCTTTTTGGGTAGTTTCACATCAAGTGCAGGCATTCACCATGGTTGACAACAATACATATGTATTCAAGATGTTTGATGCTAAGGATAGATTGGATGGGGACTATTACCCTATGTGGGCTTACATGATGCAACATGCCCTTGTGTCAAAGGGCGTGTGGAACATTATGCAGGGCATTGATGTACGTCTTGGTTCTGTGGATATAGGCAATGGTGAGGATTTTGTAGGTTTTGCTGACAGGATTGCTGGTATTAGAATTGTTTTGCCTACGGCTGAGCAAGCTCGTTGGGATGTTAGAGATACACAGGCTCATGCATTGATTGTGTTGTCTGTGAAGTGGACTATTACTCCTGACATTCATTCAACAAATCTGCAAAACAGGCTTGTAATATTATGGCTGGTCTTTACACAAGTCACAATGAGGCTAAAATTGCATTGCTTGTGCCAACAATGCCTCTGATGGCACACCGATCGAGGTGACCAAACCGACAAGGAGCTGGCCCCTAAGAAAACTCCATCTGGCAATAACTTGATATCCGAGACTCCAAATGATAATATGAAAAGACCAACATGCTCCATATAATGAGCTATACACATCCATATGCTGAAACCAGCTTTGACTCCTTATCTCCATCTGCCCTGTCCGTATCAGCAGATCTACAAGCTTTAAACTGCCATACCTTGCAATCTACAGCTCCATGTGATGAGCCATTTGGACCTGCTCCTTTTGCACTTCAAGCTCTATATATTCAAGAAAAAAACTAGCACTTTGGTCATGCTTCACCTGTCACTCTATCATTGTTGAAGATGATGAAACAGGAAACAGAAGGAAGACAACAACTCAAAGTAGGAAGAAGATGGAGAAGGAGAAGACACAGAGGTTGCGTACGAGATCTCTGTAGTCTCTCTCTCTGTATTAGAATAATAGTGTATATACAAACTCAGAGCTACAAAGCTTATATGAAACCCTAAGAGATAAGGTGTCCTTTCACACCGGATGTCCAGGGGGAAAAACCCAGTGGGAGAAAAGTGCCCCTGGTGAAGCGCGTATACACACTAACACTACTACATGTCTACAAATCCCCCTTGTAGTGATAGTGTGAATCCGTACAAGGTAGCAGATCATCATGTGTATGAGAGTAAGCCCAAAGCTTTTCGAAAAGCTTCAAACTTTTCTCGTGATAACGCCTTCGTAAATAGATCTGCAATGTTATCCTGTGTAGGACAGTAAGTTAGTGTGATCTCCCCTGCATGTAGCCTTTCCCTGACATAGTGGTAGTGAACCTCTATGTGCTTTGTTCTTGCATGAAATACTGGATTCCTTGCAACTGCCATAGCACTCTGACTGTCAGTGAAAATGGTAGTGGGTGTCTGTTGACACTCACAAAGATCTGCCAATAACCTGCGTATCCATACACAATCAACTGTTGCCGTGAAAGCTGCCCTGTACTCAGCTTCACAAGTTGATGTAGCCACTGTGGGTTGCTTCTTGCTTAGCCAAGATATACATGCATTTCCCAAGAAAAAAAAATTCCCACTTATGGAATGTCGTGTGTCAAAATCACCAGCCCAATCTGAATCGTTGTAACCAAGAAGCTACATAGAACTGTGCTTTCCATACATATCCCCCCTTGGAAAGAACATGGCAAGATTAGGGGTACCTGAAAGGTAACGAAGTATGCGCTTCACAGCCTGCCAATGATGCATGGCTGGGCTGTGCATAAATCTGCTTGCTTGTGAAACCCCAAATTGAATGTCTGGACGAGTGTTGCCTGCCAAATATATCAAGCAACCAACGGTTGCTACATAAGTATGTACATCAAAAGGTTCTCCAGCATCATGCATGCTCAACTTTGATCCAGTTTCTACGGGTGTAGAGATTGGCTTACAATTTTGCATACCAAACTTGTCCAAAATTTTATGCAAATATTTTGCCTGCAACATGTATATGCCATCCTCTGATTGCACAAACTGAATACCCAAGTAATAATGTAGCAAACCAAGATCAGACATCTCAAAGGTTTTTCTCAAAGCATCTTTAAACACTTCAATTTCATTTGCATTATTGCCTGTAAGAAGCATATCATCCACATAAAGTGTTAGCATAATGAGAACTCCATCTCTCTTTTTGACATACAAAGTACTTTCTGTTGGACTATTCTGAAATCCCTGGCCAATCAAATAAGTATGTATCTTCTCATACCATGCTCTTGGAGCCTGTTTGAGACCATACAAAGCTTTACGCAATCTACAAACCTTTTATTCTTGACCTTTTACAACAAAACCACTTGGTTGACTTACATAAACTTCTTCCTGCAAATCACCATTCAAAAAAGCAGTTTTGATATCCAACTGATGCACTTTCCAACCATGATGAGCAGCAATTGCAACTAGTGATCTAACTGTGGACGCACGAGAAGTAGGAGCAAAGGTTTCATCATAATCTATGCCTTTCTGTTGCGCATAGCCTTTTGCCACAAGCCTTGCTTTGTACCTGTCAACAGTACCATCTTGTTTCCTTTTTACCTTAAAAACCCACTTTGTACCAATAGGCTTTTTACCTGTAGGCAAGTCCACTAGATCCCATGTATGATTCTTATGAATAGAATCAATTTCTTGCTGCATAGCATCTTTCCACTGAACACACTCTAAAGCTTGTTCAAATGAATTAGGCTCATCTGCATCACAAAGAGTGCTAAAGCAAGCCAAATCTACTTGCTCTCTGCCAAAAGTAGTACCAGCACGTGTTTTTCGTGGCAACGGTGCATCCAACTTGCTATCCTGCAAAGTTTTTTGAACCCATTTAGGCAAGGTTCTTTCTTCCCTGAGAACTTCTTGCTCTTCACGCACAATTTTCTCTACATCATGAGGTGTCACATGCTGATCAAAAGATTGATCAAGATTATCAACCTCTTGTGATTCTTGATTCTCCACAAAAGAAGGAAGCAAACCTTCAAATACATCATGTGTCTGCATATGAGGTACATCAAAAGCAACCATAGGTTGAGCAGTAGTTTCTGCAAAAATTACATCACGAATTTCAAAAATCTTGTTTGTAGCAGGATTGTAAAGTCTATAACCTTTACTTCCACTACTGTACCCCACAAATATACATTTGATTGCCTTATCATCAAGCTTCCCACGTAATTGCTAAGGGATGTGAGCATAAGCAAGACAACCAAAAACACGAAGATAACTGACTGAAGGTTTTATGTCATACCAAGCTTCATATGGAGTAATGGTCTTCAAGGCACGAGTAGGACACCTGTTCAAAACATGTGTTGCACAAGCAACTGCCTCCATCCATAGCTTATGAGGTAAACTCTTAGCCTTGAGCATACATCTACCCGTCTCCATTAAAGACCTGTTCTTCCTTTCTGCAACACCATTCTGTTGTGGTGTGTATGGCATAGTGCATTGGTGTTTAATGCCTTTCTTTCCCAAAAAATCCTTAAATGCACCTGACATGTATTCACCTCCTCGATCGGTACGAAGAGTCTGTACTTTGCAACCTATTTCATTTTCAACCATGGCGACATAATGTTGAAAAACTGCAAACACATATGACTTTGCTTTGAGTGGATACACCCAACAAAACCTGGAAAAGTCATCAATAAAGGTCACAAAATAAAGGCTGTTTCCTATAGATGGCGTCCTCATAGGACCACATACATCACTGTGTACAAGCTACAACTTTCGTGTCGCTCTAACTGAACCATCCTACGAAAATGCAAATCTGTGCATCTTTCCAAGAACGCAACCTTCACATACATGTCTTGGTGGCATCTCCAATAAAGACAAATCATGCACCATATTATGACGTTGTAAAGTCATCAAACTGCCATAACTAACATGCCCAAATCTAGCATGCCACAACTCAGCATCCTGCATGGCCTGAGTCTTTGTTTCTGCAATACATACCTGAATCTGCTTTTCATAACGATCTAGCACAAATAGTCCATTTTCCAGCGTACCTGTAGTGATAAGAGAATAACCATTCTCTCGATCTCGTACAACACATCTGTCATCCTCAAAAATGACCCGAAGACCATTTTTTGCAAGAGAGGATACAGACAACAAATTCTTCTTGATCCCTGGAACATATAAGACATCTGGCAAGCATAAATCTGAACCATCTGAAATGGTAATCAAAATCTTACCAACGCCTTTGATTGGATAAGAAGCATTATTTGCACATGTCACCTTCTTTCCTGCTGGAGCTGCATCCAATGAACAAAACAAATCCTTCCTTGAAGTAATATGCCTGGATGCACCACTATCAAAGTACCAAATCATTTGTGTCTTGTCAGCACTGTAAGCAGAAAAATCTGAACATACTACGAAAGCATAAGAATCCTGCACAAAGTTTGCAGACTCTTCTTTAGCTGTAGAAGAATCACCAGAAGCTGAAACAACCAAACTTGACTCTTTCTTCTTTTCTTTAGCAATTCGCTTTTTACACTCACTAATGTAGTGACCAGGTTTCTTGCAGTAGTGACATTTACCTTTCTTCTTGGACTTGTCGGAATCACCTTTAGACTTCTCTGAAGACTGTCCTGCACCAGACGTGGAGTAATGAGCACTCTCTTTACCCTTGTTTTTGTTCTGTACAACAAGAGCATGATCCATACCATCCACCTGTAAAGACTTGTTCTTACGTGATTGATCCTCCTGCAATAGCAAAGCCACTAACTCTTCAAAATGAAGAGGCTCAGGATTAGCTCGCAAAGACAGAGTCAAAGAAGTCTGAAAAGTCAAATAAGATGGTGGTAGTGAATTGAGTGTTTTGAAAACCAAGTCCTTCTCTGGAATCACTTCATCAATGCTAAGCAATTGCTCTTTAAGATCCCTGATTTTTGTAAGATGCTCGACAATATCGTCACCTTCGTCCATCTGTATTTTGTCAAGTTGTTTCTTCAAAAACTCTATTCTGGCAGCATTTCTTCCTCCAAATATAGCTTGCAGGGTGTTCCAAGCATCCTCAGAAGTTCTGCAAGATCTGATATGTGGTGTGATTGTCCTCTTTATGGTTAAGGCAATCACAGCCATAGCTTGTGCATCTTTAGTATCCCATCTCTTTTGCTTTGGAGTGACTTGTGAGGGTCCTGCACCAACAGCTGCACCACGACCAGGCGTGGCAGGTGCAATGCTAACTGGACGAACTTCATCTCCAGATACATAATCCCACAATCCTTTACCAACCAAAACATTTTTGGCCATAAAAAACCAAAGAGAATAGTTGGTACCATCCAATTTGTCTTCGGATGTAAATGCACCAAAAATCTCTTTCTCCATAGATTGAGCCATACTGTGGATGCACACAAGAGAGCAAAAGAACCTCCAAGAGATTCACAAATCTCCTCTCCAATGCAAGCAAAACTCTACACAAAATCTTAGCACAAAGCTAAGACAAGCTGCTTCCCAAAAGAACTATTTACCTGAAGAAAATCTGTCAAAAAGCACACCCTCTTGATCTAAACGCCTCCGAAAAGTAACTTCTGCTACGCTGCTCAGAACAAAATTCTGAGGGCTCGAACGGCTTCGAAAGGGGGATAAAACCCTAGGTCACCTTTTCAGAACACTCCCGGAACGTCGAGGATGCTCCCACGAGTTAATTTTCCGAAAACTGCCTAAAAACTGCAATTGCGCGCGCGGACGCGAAAACGCAAGTAGAGGCTCTGGAAATCACCTTGCTCTGATACCAATTGTTGAAGATGATGAAACAGGAAACAGAAGGAAGACAACAACTCAGAGTAGGAAGAAGATGGAGGAGGAGAAGACACAGAGCTTGCGTACGAGATCTCTGTAGTCTCTCTCTTTGTATTAGAATAATAGTGTATATACAAACTCAGAGCTACAAAGCTTATATGAAACCCTAAGAGATAAGGTGTCCTTTCACACCGGATGTCCAGGGGGAGAAACCCAGTGGGAGAAAAGTGCCCCTGGTGAAGCGCGTATACACACTAACACTACTACATGTCTACAATCATGACTAATTTGGAACCCTTTTGGTCTAAAAAACCATATTAGGCATACACTCTGCTGTCACTTGCCTGCCCTTGATCTCTACAGCTGTCCCATCACTTTGGCAAGCCCTTGAGAGCCCGTACACTCCTGCTTTGTACCCTTTATAGCACCAACCAGCTTTGCTTGCACCATCATTTCCCAACCCTCTTGTTGAACATTCAATGTTCAACCAAAAAGATGACTAAAGAAACTGAGAAACTGCAAAACTGATAAACATTTTGAGCAAACCAAAAATCCTATTGTATGTACAAAGTCTTATTTGTGGTAAATGTTAATCCTATTTAGGCTAGTTTCAGAACCCCTTCTATCAAAACTTGATACACTATTGGCACCAATTCCCTTTCAAAATAGAGCTTGAGACATACACCATTTACTCGATTCTTGAGAAGACGGCCATTCATCTACATCAGCAAATAAGTACCATTGGGAAAAACCTGATGGATCTTGTAACACCCTATCCACTTCTTCTTAAACTTCTTCTGAAAGGTGAAATCCAAATAGCTTCCGTACTTCATCACCAAATCACCCTTCTCTATCTGCTTCTTCAGCAAATGTTGGTTGAACTTAGCCACTTTTTTCTCTCGCTGCTTCACATAAAAATCCGTTGTTGCTTCTCTCTCCATCTTTAGAGCTTCAAGTCTTATGATCTTATCCTGCAAAACATCTTGATGAGATTTGTCAATCTGCCACATACTTTTTGGTGCACCTAGCTGCACATGCATAGGCAGCACCGCTTCCTTGTCGTAAACCAACTCATAAGGAGTAAAGTTGGTAGCAACTTTGTAAGAGGTCATGTATGCCCACAAACATTTATCAAGATTAGTTTCCCACTCCTCAACTAGTTTGTATATATACTCGGTGAGCATTTTGAATGTTTGTCCATTTGCGCTTTTGATAAGACCATTGCATTGTGGATGATATGGAGATGAAAACCTATGTTGAATACCCAACTTCTCCACTAGTGCACGCACTAGCTTTCTTCTAAACCCTTGACCCTAATTAGAGATGAGTACCCAAGGCACTCCAAAGGGGCAACATATGCAATAAAAAACAACCTGGGCAACTATATGGGCATTTACCTCCTTTATTGCTTTTGCTTCAACCCACTTGATAAGATAATCAATGGCCACCACAATGTACTTTTACCGCTTGTAGACTTGGTCAATGGACCAATAGCATCTAGCCCCCACTTTTCAAATGCATCCTGAGCTATGAAAGCCCCTTGTGGTTTGGCTATCGGTCATCTTTCACCTATTGTTTGGCACTGATGGCACGTCTTGCACCAGTAGTGCACATCTCGTACAATGGAGGGCCACCAAAAATCGCCTCTTAAAATGCAAAACAATACCTGATCTTTTCCTTGGTGTCCGCTTTCCTTGTGACATTGCTCCAGCACCATCTCGATCTCCTCTTTGTAGAGAACCCTCTGCCATACTCCGTCTTTACCATAGGTCATTAAATCCTCTCCTATTAGAGTGAACTTCGAGCCTTTTGAACGATCCGCCTCTTTTGCAGCTTTTACAGACCCTCTGAACTACTCAAGAGATCATCAACTTCCTTCAAAGTTTCTCTACCTGCATATGTAGCCGGTGCCACATACAGAATCGACACTTGGGTCTGCACACAACTGCTAGCCAACCGATCCGCCTTTAATTGATTTTGCTCTCTTCTAACATGTTTAAACTGCACTTCCTCAAAGAACTTCAAAAGCTCCTATATGGGGAAAAACCAATCATTGAGAGAATCCCTTTTTACCTTTCATTGCCCCAAAAGTTTCTTTATAACTAGGAGAGCATCAACCTTAACTACCAACCTTGAGATGCCAAATTCCACACACTGCTTGAGCCCCAAGTGAAGTGTCAAGTACTTCACTTCATTATTTGTGTGAACCCCTTCTAAATCATAGGCTCTTGAGAAGATTATTGTTCCTTGGGGATCTTGAATTATCACTCCTCCTCCTGCTCTCTGCACAACCCTCTGATGAGCACCGTCAAACCACATGAAAGCTCCCTTCAAGTCCGGTTCCTCTGCAACATCCTCTTTCACCACCCTTGGATAGATGGGTAGGTCCACTTCCTTGTTGACCAAAACATCCACCAAATGAGACCTACTCGTATGATCAATTTTGAATTTGAATTCAAACCCTTACAATTCAAGTATCTATTTGCTTATCCTTCTCCCTAGGTGGAGATGAAGCACCACTTCAGGCAACAAATTGTTAGAGGTAAGCACATAAAGCTTCCGAATAATCAAATGCACTTTGAACTTGCGACAGGCAAAGACCAAGGTCATCAACCACTGCTCAACCTCTATATATATACTCTCCCCCGGGCTAATCACCCTGCTAGCAAAATAAATTGGCTTGTAACACTTACCCACTTTCTACATCAACACTGCACTAATAGCAATAGTTCCCACCGTCATGGCCACATAAAAATATTCTTCATTCTTAGGGGGACACACCATACGCAACTGACATAAGATTTCCTTCACCGTGTCAAAAGTTATTTGAGCAACTTATGTCCAATGGAATCCATGAACCTGTTGGCTTAATTTCTAAAGGGGGTACACATAATGTGAAAGCATCCAAAAAAATATGGCCAAATATTTGAGTTTATGCACAAAAGAAGCCAAAACTCTAGCACTGGTGGGGGGCTTCATTAAAACCAAATCCTTCATTTTTTCTAGATCCGCTTCAACACCATTCTGTGAGACCACATGGCCCAAAAAATGAGCCTGCGGCTATGCCAACTTACACTTCTTCGGGTTCAGTTGCCCTCTCTCCTTGTCTAATCTTTGAGAGCACAACTTTAATTTGGACAAGTGCTTCGCTCGGGAACTATAACAACCAATATCATCCATGGAAACTCTGATAACTTACCCAAGTACGGCCCGAATACCCTAATCATCCAATCCTAGAATGTCGCATATGCATTCACTAATCCACAACGATAAAGCACGCCCATGGTGAGATGAAAGTAATCTTTAATTAGTCCTCCAACGCAATACCAATTTGAAAGTAACCCAAAAAACCGTCCATTATAGAATACCATTCATGACCTGCAACCTCGTTCAAAATCTCATCCTGAAATGGCAAAGGGTAGTGGTTCTGCTTGGTAGGAGCATTTAATGGCTTACAGTCTACACAGACCCTCCACTTCCCGTTTTTCTTTGGTGTGATGACAACAGGGGAATCCCACTCAGCTTCTTTCACAGGATAGATAATATCTACCTCCAACAGCTTGTTGATCTCCTACCACAAAGCTTCCTTCTGAATATCTCCCAACCTCCTCAGTTTTTGTGCCTTCGGCTTGCATCCTGGCCTGAGTAGAATTCGATGTTCCACTCCTTTAGCTCCTTGCAAATTTTTGTACTCCGTAGCAAGCAAATTGGGATATAATTCACATAGCTCCACATAACTTTCCTTTTCTTGCTTGGTTAGATCCTCTCCCAACATATTTTCTACTTCTTTAGCTTCTAGACCACAAATTGGAGTTTGCATACCTACAATGGGCTTAGCAGAATCCACCATGACTCCAAATAAATATGTGTCTAGCTTTAGCAAGTCTTCATCACTCTCCTCCTCTTCAACACTACTCGAACCTTCATCATAAGTCGATTTTGTCTCATACTCATAGCTGGTATTGGAGCCTTCTCGATCATCATCATCCCCCGGGTGAAAACAATTTTCTTTGGTCTTCAAGTCGAGCACAATTTGCCCCCCATTCTCTAGATCCGGCAAGGTAAAAACCCCGGTTTCCCAATCCTGTTTGGCCCCAATTGCTAACAACCACGGCCTCCCCAAGATGACTGGATAAGCATTTTCACATGCTTTCATAACAAAGAAGTCAATGAGGCACTCAATACCCATAACATTTACCTTAACATCCTGGGCAACTCCTAAAAATGAAGCTTTGGCATGGTTGGCCATCCTCATCCAAACATTAGATCTAACCATAGACTTCATGCCGATATCTTTCATAGCAAACTCTGTTATCACACAGACCTGAGCACCATCATCAAGATAGGCTTGCACCTGCTTCTTCCTTTCCACCAAGACCTCCACCATGGAAAGCACATCCGTGGGACTCCCCACCCTTAAGGCTAGATTCTGCACAGCATGTACATCACCTCTTGCACGGGGTAGCCTTGTACTAACACTGGTTGACCATTGCCTCCTCAATGTAGGGTTCAATGCAAGCAACTGTCCAAAAGGTGATATTAGCTTTTTGGTTTTGGACATCACTCACTAGATCATATTCAGGGTGACTGCGCCCTAATTGGAAATATGTCTGCTTGATCTTCCTTCATCGTCTCTTTTTGCTTGAGTGTGGCTACTCTTTCCTCTCGTCCACTTTCTCTTTACCTTTCATAGCTCTGGTCTCTCACTCTATCTCGGTTTTCCTTTCACCTTTGGCCCTTTTTTTGGCCATAACATCGACTTTCTGTTTGTCAACTCCAATAATGCTAACTCTAGGAACCTCATCATTACCTAGTGGAGCAGGCGGTGCTTGATTTTCAACTGCTTGCTGCTCCCTTTTACCATTGAACTGTGCTTGTCCTTGGCCTCGACCAAGGACCCTTTCCCTCAGTGGATGAGGGCAATCTGGAGCATAATGGCCCTCTTCCCTGCAATTACAACACCTACCAGGCAAATGCCTAGTCGTGGCTCTTCCTAGCCTTGGATGTCCTCTATCCATTACACTCAAGCGCAGGTATTGCATTTGCTCACTCAAATCTTGAACAGTACGTACCCATTGTTGAGTAATTGCTGTCGCTCCTCGATTTTCTTGGTTATCTGCTTGAGCTTCTTCCTTGGGATCAGTTGGAGCAGGGTTAGGGGCCATCAACTCGTACTTCAATGCACCTTGATCGATCTTCTTTGCTTTTGTCCCTCGCAATAGCAACTGCCCCGTTGTAAATTTTTGGGCTTTCAAAATCCACCTTTTCTCGAACCTTAGGATGCAAACATGCCACAAATTTTTCCAACTTAAAGTACTCACCACCGTTTGCCAATTGCATGGCAACTGCAAAATCCCTCCAATATTGCTCAAAACGGGCAAGAAAAGCTCCAAATTCCTTTTTCATGTCTTGCTTCAAATTCTTCAGTCTTGCATCTAAATCAATAGGAAATACCTCTTTTCAAGAATCCTGTAGAAATCGAGTCCGCAAAGCCGGCCACATGAACCTCAGTCCGCCTTCCAAAGCATAGAACCACGTCTTTGCTCTCCCTCCCATCATCAGTGGAATCATTTGCATCTTGTTATCCTTGATAGGCATATGCAATGACAACATATACAACTCGAAGTCAGCCATCCATTCCTCATGATCTTCTTCTCTAGTGAAAACCGGACCGTATCCTCTTGCTGCCATCTCTCCATGATGAGAAACCGCTTCTTTGATCAAATTCGAAGAGAAATCAGATGCTCCTCCATGGGGGCACCAGAAGATGGAAAGGGGAAAATGGGAAAACACCAAGAACACAAAATAACTGCCTCTCAATAGTCCAGGGATATCACAACACCCCTATCCCCTAATAATCACCATCAAAACTTCATGTTTCCACGCACAAACACCGATCACAACATGGCAACGCAAGCGCGCCCACACACACACACGAATCAAAGAGCACAAATGCACATGCAAACTTGCATCAATTGCAAACACCCAAACAACAATCCTTCTCTCTCTCTTTGCACCACACCTCAAGAAAAAAACGATCCGGGGCGACACACACACACACACATGGCTCCGACAAGAGAAGGAAAGACAAGTAGAGAAGAAGGGGAATCAATAGCACAGCTTCTATGGTGAGCCCTTGCTTTCTTCTTATTCTTTCAAAAGGATACAAAGATCTCCTCTATCCCTCTGTGTTCCCTCCTCCTCAATACAAATTTTTGTTGGCCCTATATGGGTGTTTTTCAAGTTTGAGTTCTCCTTAGCTATTTTTAGAGCAACCTCGGCCCCTTCTTTGCGTGAACCACCCTTGCTATATTTGGCTTACTTGAGGCCCATACCATGCATGCACCCCCTTTAACTAGAGGCCGTGACTTTGCCTTGAGACCCGCACAAAGGGATCCACCCCTAAGGAGGGGCACAGACGGTGCCGTCGGTGCTCCCCCAAGTACTCCTAAAAAATAAGTGTCGTGGGAATGTCCCTAGGCACATCATCATGCAATTTCTACCCATGTCAGTGCCCCTATTGTGCCCCACACCACCGGCGCGCCGCCTTCTCCTCGCCTAAATTGCCGACGTCCTCCATTGCACGGCTGCGCAGAGCCCAACACCGCCAAGCGCCATAGCCGATTAGCTCCAAGAGCTCTACGCCTTGTGATACCATTGGGAGGGCCACATTGCTAGATATATAGTACCCGCTTCACATGCTCAATACCCCATGTGGGTTTTGTTTATCACCACGTGGCAGCATCGAGCAACTTGCCCTCCAAACCACCAAGATTCAAAAAAATCACTTGAAGACCTCAAAAAAATTCTTTTTGTCAACTCTTTGACTGGCTGCCATTATCTGCCTGATAATCCCGCTCCCAAGCTGTGAAATACCATGGAATCCCTGGGTTCCCAACTTCAATCCGCATAACTATCACCCCACTTTGACTTTTCTAGGTCTGCAATCTGATGCGACTAAAATCACCAAAAACTTATCTGATACAATTATACCGTCATCCGTCGCCAACTTCAGACTGAGATATATGACCTCTCCGGGATCCGTTCACCATGCCATCACTTTCTGTGGCCTTCAGATGTCGTGTACTCTGCATACAAAACTTGGAAACCCTCAAAATCCTCAGATGGCACACCGATCGGGGCGGCCAAATTGGCACGGAGCTGGCTCCCGACAAAAATCCATATGGCAATAACTTGACATCCAGGACTCCAAATGAAGATTTGAAAAGACTGACATGCTCCATATAATGAGCTCTAAGCTCTACACGTCCATATGTTGAAACTAGCTTTGATCCCCCATCTCTATCTGCCCTATTCGTATCAAATCTGTAAACACCTATAGCTTTAAACTGTCATATCTTACAATCTACAGCTCCGTTGGATGAGCCATTTGGACCTACTCCTTAGGCAGCTCAAGCTTACTATTCAAGCCAAAAACAAGCACTTTGGTCATGCTCCAACTATCACTCTATTAGGACCAATTTGGAACCCTTTTGGTCAAAAAAACCATATTAGACATACACCTCTGCTGTCACTTGCCTGCCCTTGATCTCTACAACTGGCCCATCACTTTGGCAAGCCCTTGAGAGCTTGTACACTCCTACTTTGCACGCTTTGTAGCACCGAACAGCTTTGGTTGTGCCAACGTCATGAAACAATGTGCTAGTGAAGATTAATTTTTGTGTAAACCAAAGTGAACGAGAATAAAGGAATATATCCTTATTTTGGGACTAGACACACGCATTATGGCTGGAAGAATCCTACTACTATTGGTGCAAGATTTGGGTCTCTTGAATAGTTAATCGGATGATGATCGTTTTCTCATTAGATTTGTTTAGGGCACCCTATATCAAACGATAGGCTTGAAGTAGGAGCTTGAGAAGGATGTTTCTTAGGATGGCATACCTCTTTGGGTTTGTTTAGGGCATCGTGTAACAATTAATAGAGCCATGACCGGTCCATGGCATAGCCATTCCATATGTTGTAGGAACTGTGAAAAAAAATTCCAAATTTTATTGCATACCTCATCAATTATCTATAATGACTTGTCAGGTCGACCCATGGCTGATGTGTTTGAGCTTCCTTGATCTTTAAACCGATCATCAAGATCGTCTTTGCCTAGAAGACTTGCCCCATGAAAAATTCAAATTTGAGGTGTGGAAGATGGAGAAAGAGAGACTCTTGTCAGTGGCTTGAATGTTAACTCATAGGTGGTCATGTCGAGCATCTGTGTACTGTTGCTCAAGGTCGACCCATGGCTGATGTGTTCGAGCTTCCTTGATCGATGGAGAAAGAGAGACTCTTGTCAGTGGCTTGAATGGTAACTCATAGGCGGTCATGTCGAGCATCTGTGCACTGTTGCTCAAGGCGAACGATAGGCCTTGCATTGCCAACGGTTCCAACTATCCATGATCTTCCTAGAGGGAGATCTATTTCCTGCAAGATGAAAGCATACTTAAAGCCAAAAAACTCATGAATCTCAAACCTTAAGATCATGTGTTGTCGATGTTCTCTGCTTGATGTCAAGTATGGGAGAAGTCGTGCTTCTAGTGCATAACCTGTGGATCTACCACCATATTGGCTCATAGCCTGGCCAAAAACAAATCCGATGCCAATGTTGATCTTATCTAGATAACAATTGAAACTCAAAAAATTCCTTTAGAAGAGCGTATCCTCATCAAGATTGCTTTGAAGCGATCATTGAAATGGCCCTTATTGTATTCATGAGGCCGTATCTTGGATTACTCCCTTACTGTCAATGCGTAATTCTCTTTGTAACTTGTAGAGAAATCCCCTTTGGTAGTCTTCAACAAGGCGGCCCTTTGATTCCTTGCCAAAATCATGTTGCATACTATGCCTTCCTTGCATGCAGCCCTTGCTTCATTCAGTCCCCCTTTAAAGGGGATGACCAACCACCCAAGCCCCAAAGGGCAGCCAATTGGTGTTTTTTTAATTAAAAAAAGGTAAAATCATCCCACTGCTGCAGAGCAATGGTGGCTTGCGTGCACCAAAGAAAGCAAGAGAGAAAGACCGTTGGGTTTCTCTACTGTGCCCACTGCACAAACAAAAATGCCGTGGCAATCTCATCTAGGACAGCCCCGCCCAATTCTCTGTAAGTTGAAAACGGCACCCCTTGTGTGCAAGAGGTCGCTCCCATGGCCTTCACAAATGCTTCGGCTCTGCGTCTTCGAGAAGCCAAGCCCACGCCTCCTCCTTCATGACCCAAGCCCCCCCCCACACACACACACAAAGAGAGAGAGAGAGAGAGAGAGAGAGAGAGAGAGAGAGAGAGAGAGAGAGAGAGAGAGAGAGAGAGAGAGAGAGAGAGAGAGAGAGAGAGAGAGAGAGAGAGAGAGAGAGAGAGAGAGAGAGAGAGAGAGAGAGAGAGAGATCATGCATAGCCATGCAAGGCCACCTTTCCCCCTCCTCCATAGCTCTCCTCTCCACCAAACTCTGATACCAAATTATGTAAGGCCGCAGGAACTCAATCATGCAACTCTCCACCCAACCTCACCATATATAGGCTCCTAGCTTGCTTAATATGGCACCCCTTGACCGCATGTGAGTCTTGGCCCTTGGCCTGTTGCCTGATCTTACCCTAGGCCTGACCTATAAGAGAGGAGCTTGTATCCAATGATCTTGACCTCATGAAGGGCATTAACTTTAACATGTTCTTCCTTAAGCCAAGAAGCAATTCTTTTAGCTTTGAAGGGATTTGAGATGCCTTTAACATTCTTCAAGATAACCTTCCTTTGGGTTTCTTAGGGTCTTTATTCTTGTTGCTCTACATGTTTATGGCTTGCTCTGTTGATTTTGCCCGACTTTCCAAATGGAGTGTGTAGCCTAGGCCATTGTCATTGGCCATGTATTAGCTGGCAAAGCTTGGGTAGAGCGCTGCTACAATGTGAGGAAGGATGTCCAATCTCCAACAAGCAAGTCACACATACACACAGGCAGGGCAGCTTGTGCAACCAATCAGAATGCAATGCCTGCTCAAACAATGATGTGGGTGAGATGGGGACATGATGGGGGGGGGTTTTGCCCAGCATCTTCCAAACAATAGCAACCACGACTTGGAAGCCAACTCAATTGCTTTCCAGATTGTCCACCCAAGAGATCTCAGAAGACTCTCTCTCTCTCTCTCTCTCTCTCTCTCTCTCTCTCTCTCTCTCTCTCTCTCTCTCTCTCTCTCTCTCTGTGTGTGTGTGTGTGTGTGTGTGTGTGTGTGTGTGTGTGTGTGTGTGCATGCAAGGCCAACCTGCATGTGGGTCAGAGCAACAACACAAGCACATAGAAGATGAAGCAAAGGGGGCTTGGAGATCAAAAGAGTGTCAATTAGGGATCGACAGCAATAGGTTTCGCTCGAGATCAGACGACATAGATGCTCAAGATGAGGATCGCTCGGAAGCTGAAGAAAGATCTTTGTAGCAACAAGCTACAAGTAGCAGACCGGCACCCCCTCTTAACTTATTAGAGTCACCTTACATACATGATTTCTGGTGTACGTCAGTTTTTGCTTCCATTTAAGTTTTATGTTGCTTTCCTGCATCTTTTGCAAAATTGACTTCTCTGAGTTAGTGTTGCCAATATAGTCAAGGGTACTGCATGCTTGATTCAAATTTGTCATCTTTGTCTGCGTGATTCAGTAAGATGAATGCACTCAATGCCAGACCTAAAGATTTTTCTTCAAAATACCATCTTTGTCTCTTCAAGAGAGACGAAGCACCGTGATAGCACTCTTTTACCTGCTGCATTTCCCCACATGCAAGGTGGTCAAGGCAATTAACTATAAACCTTTTATTTTATTTATAGTTTTTATACGGCTCGCAAGCATCAGTGTCAAGCTCATGTTTCCCTTAATTGAATAAGGAAGAAAAGTAGCACTTTTAAGTGAGCGAGCGCTAGGTGCGAAAGCGATGCACGATGCGTGCGGAGTGTGAGGGAGGAGAAGAGTAGAAGACACACTATGTGGGTGGAGCAACCTCCAAGAATGTAGTGAGGAGCTTCTTATTCTTTGTGTATATAAAGAATAAGGAATGTGTATGTACATACAGTGGGCGACAGGACATCGGACGTCAATCCCCGGGCAAAGGTGCAATGCCTTTACCCCAACAATCTCCCACTTAAAGGTGATGCGCTGATAAGTGAGTGCTACTAGCTAAAATACTGGTATGTACAAGAAAATAGGTGGGAGACTTTCTCAACATATGTCTATTGGCTCGCACAATCGATCTACATGCAAACGTATTAGCTATAGGGATAGGCGAACATGCGTACTCATGCTAGAGCCTGCATGTAAATCCCGCAGACAACTCTATATGGTCTACAAAACTCCACTATGCATCATGCTAGTGTTAGTCATTGTTCGACATACAATCCTTGGTGCAAATGCTCCCCCTGCAAGTTTTAGGTCGGGCCTCAACTAGTAGGTCGTACATGAGACGCTCGAACACTAACAAAATCTATGCAAACCTGGTTGTTCTATCCTCTCCTGTGTTATCTGCATGTAGTGCATCATCACGACTACCATCACGTATAGATGTGTCAACACCAACACTAGGATGGCTACGTCCCTCTCACCCATAGGCGGAACTATGTGTCATGGCACCAAATCATCAACCTGTAGCATGAGCATATCAAAGAACTTTATGTCCATCATCTCTGCATGTGTCTCTGGGGACCAGACCCGCTCTATCTCTACCTGCACATACCTTGACAACACTTGCTGTGTCTCACTAGAGCACTCTCGCTCTACCTTTGTAATGTAAATGGCCTATGAACTTTTAGAGTAGCAGAATTAGGAAATTAGGTGAAGCACTTTTGTGAAATTATTTTGTGAGCATAGGGGGTGAACTTAATTGATGGTAGCAACATAAACATGGTACTTAGTTAACTTGGCATGAACAATACTTTTGCAAGAGAAAGAGTTTAGAGAACATGACAATAGTCGAGGACCAGATTCATATGGAGCCGGTCCCCCCTCCAATAGGCATTTGTATTATAGTTTCTCCCATCAAGAGAGACTTGGTACAATACAATCTTTGTGTTCCTTATGACCTAGGTGATGCAATAAAGATGGAAAGCTTCATGCATCACAAGCATAACATAAACTTTGTAGAAAGCATTAACTATCCCAAGCCTCAGTCCCAAGGCCTCAAACACCTTCGAAGGTGGAGAGAGCTAGCAAGGAATGAGGATAGGGAAGAGGAAGAAGAAACATTCCATAGGAGAAAGAAATAATTCCTCACTTATCATCACTCTTCTTGCTAGCATACATAATAGCATCATAATGAAGATGGAGAAGATGGCAAGCTTAAGCATTGAAGCATGGCTCTTGGTTGAATTTGCATTCCATACCCAAGAGTGCTGGTGTAGGCTCTCACTTCTCACAAGCTTGGAGAAGGAGGTAGAGTTCCTCAACTTTCACCAAGGGAGAATGAATCCACAAAAATGAGTGTGTGTGTGTGGTGTATATCCCCCCAGCACCCCCCTTGCTTGCTTGGGGTGAGTTGTAGCTTTTACACATGTTTCAAGCTCATTGGACCCCTCTCCCCCTTAGCCAATCACATGCAGCATGCATTCAAGTGTCCTCCTTACCCCTTAGAGAGAAAGAGCTTGAAAATATCTAGATATTTGTTGGAGGGAACTAGAAGCTCATTGGACCCCTCTGTGGTTAAGCATAGGGAGAGTTTGACATGTGTTCCATGTGCCCTTTGGTTGAGTGGAAGGTTAAGTCAAAGATTCCCCTAACTTTGGGACTTTCATGCATAGGAAGCTTCTCAAGCACCTTCCTCATTAAGTTTGTAGGGTCTCTTTTTGACTGAAGCACCTTAACCCCCCATGCATGGGAAGCTTCTAAAGCACCTTCCTCATTAAGTTTGTAGAGTCTCTTTTTGACTCAAGCACCTTACCCCCCATGCATGGGAAGCTTCTCGATCACCTTCCTCGTTAAGTATGACAAGCACCTCAAGTAACTTAGTCATCAAGCATGACAAGCACCTCAAGCACCTTAGTCATCAAGCACGATAAGCACCTCAAGCTTAGGTTGTGTTCCCACCTCAAGCTCAGCCCTAGCTTACCTAAGGCCAAAGGACTTTTAACACTAACCATTGGTGGTCTTTAATGAAGCTAACCCTGAGGTCTTTTAAGCTCCATTAGATACACATTGCTCTTTGATAGACTACCTCCTTTTGGACACCTATTGAGATGTAACCATCTATTCTCTTGATCCCCTGCTGAGGTAAGTCTAGAAGCACTTATTGCACATTGTTCTTTGATAGACCATCTCCTTTTGGACCCCTATTGAGATGCAACCATTTCTCCTTTTGGTCCCGTGTTGAGATAGGTCTAGAAGCACATGTCTCTATTCTAACTCTTGTTCCCGTTTATTCTCCCACATTTAATGATTAGTTTAATATAAGAAAATCATTTGGTAAAGTTAGATATTATATTTCATGACATTACCTCTCTCTTGAAATCATAGTCGTCCTCGACTATGAGGTAGAGAAGATAAAGCCTAGTCATTAGTCCATGTTTCTTAGCAGGTAGAGAATCCCTTTTTACCCTACGAAATCATTCCAAGATGGATGAGTAGTCCATTTGGTGCTTGGGAGACGTAGCTACCGCAAGCATGTTTGCTCTTTAGTCCATATCATACTTCCAAAGTAGAGTGACAAGTTCTACTTGGTGTTTGGGAGACGTCGTCACCACAAACATGATTCTAAGCATGCATACTATTTAAATTTGTGCACAATAAAAAGAGAACTAGTCTTATAAGACAAAAACATTTTTCATTTAAAATGCATTTTCATATGCTTACTCTAGTGCAGCATTGTAAGCATTGACAAGGTTCATATTATCCTTAAGCTAGGTTCCTTGCATCCAATAAAAAGAGAACTAGTCTTATAAGACAGAAACATTTTTCATTTAAAATGCATTTTCATATGCTTACTCTAGTGCAGCATTGTAAGCATTGACAAGGTTCATATTATCCTTAAGCTAGGTTCCTTCCATCCATTTAGCATCCTTAAAAGGATAATTTTTTAACTTAATAAGATATCGTCAGATAATCTTACCGTTTCTTAATACCTTGTCTTCATGTCATAGGATGGACTTAGATTGCAGTACTTCTTCTTGATCTTTCATTTTTGGAGGGTCTGCAACTATTGCTTCTTTTGATGGCGCTCCTTTGTAAGGCTTATGTAGTTTCTCATGGAAAACCTTGTGCATGAGCCAATGGTTGTGCAACTTCAATTGATAAGCCATCTCATTGACTGGCTTAAGAATTTTAAGGACCATAGTATCTTTTTGTTAGTTTAGCATCATACTCTTGGGGGTCCGTAAGACTCTTGCCCGTAGTATGCCTCAGATGAGCCTTGAGAAACTTTAGCAAGACCCAATCATTTTCCTTAAAGGCTAAGGCTCTTCTGTGCTTATTAGCAGCAACCCTTTTTGTCTTTCCTGTGAGATGGATATAACCCCTTTAATCTTTGGAAAAGATTCTTGTAGGTCTTAGCTATATTCATCAGCAGCGAAGATCTTCCCATGTACTTTAAGTAGTAAGGGACTTTTGGATCTTCCTTCTTTAACCTCAAAAAGTACTTTCCCCATAGAAGTATGTACAATATCATTGTACGCATACTATATAAGAGGTAGCTACTTCTATCATTGAGAACGTCGATCCACTTCCATGACATAGGCTTTTAGTAAATCAAGAATCATTAGATTAGTTATTTCACTTTGGTCATCCATTTGTGGATGATAGACCAAAAGATAAATTTAATCTACTTCCTAGATTCTCAAAGAGACCCTTTTAGAAATTACTGGTCATTCTAGGATTTTTGTCCGTCACTATGGATGTTGGAAAGCCATGATACTTGAAAATTTGAGATCTAAAGAGGGTTGCCATTTGATGTGCCTTAATAGTCTTTTTGATAGGCATAGAGCGTGTTTTCTTGTTAAGCGTGTCGATTGAAACAATCCAAGTTGCTTCCCTTGATCAAATTTCTACTACTTTGGTATACCATGCATTTTGAAACATACTCTTGTATGTTTATTTTTCATGGTAGACCAACAGAAATACATTTCTACTCCTCGAAGATTATACTATGGAATCTCTCTTTGCCCCGCATAAGGAGAAGTATGGGATTCATACATGACTTTCGTATTGTATAATGGGTGATTAACACATAGCCTATTGCCATTTGGAATATAACCATTCTTCAAGGTGAATGATTCTTTTTTCTTCCCTATTGCAAAGATTGTAATTACATACTTAAAGTCTTGGTCAGTGGCATACTCATCTATCATAAAAGATAGATCATTGTGAGTTGCTATAGACACCACATTTACCCTTGGTCGTTGTGAAAGTGCATCGACCACTTGATTGTGCTTGCCAGCAATATGAAATTTAAATTGCAAAAGAAAATTTGTCCACCTCATTTGTTTGTCGGAGAGCTTGGTTTGTGTCATGAAGTTCTTGAGGCTTTGTGATCCATTCGTAGGATGAATGGAGTCCCCAAGAGATAGTGTTTCCACGTGTTTAGGACATATAGAATAGCTAGTAGCTCTTTTTTGTATTTGTCCAGTACTCACTTATCAAAGTTGAGTCTTTGACTCTCATATGCTATGGCATGCCCTTCTTGAAGCAAAATAGCTCCAAGGCAATTACCACAAGCATGACATTGGACCTCAAATGGCTTTGAGAGATCTAGTAGTGTGAGCACACGTTGAGAGATAAGATTCTCCTTAAGCTTCTTCAGAAGCTTCTTGCACTTTTGCAGTCCATGAATACTTAACGTTCTTTTTTGTTAAGTCATGTAATGGGCTTGCTATTAGCGAGAAAATTTTTTAATGAAGCATCTATAGTATGCACACATTCCTATGAAGCTTCGTACCTCCTATAGATTCCTTGGATTAGGCCATCCGTTTATTATCTCTAACTTTGTTGGATCCATACGGGTGCCATCTTTAGAGATAATGTGACCTAAATATTGAATCTCTTGTAGGAAAAATTCACTTTTCTTTTGATTAATGAAAAGCTTATTCACTCTCACAACTTGAAAGATTACCTGGAGGTGTCGCTTGTACTCCTCAAGAGAATTTGAATGGCCTGAAGATTTTGTTCCATCATGAGTTTGAATGCGTTTGGAGCATTTGTCAGTCCAAAAGTTGTAAATTATCAAATAGATCTTCTACCCGCAGCACGGAAAATCTATTTTTAATAGTGATCTTATTTAGTGCTCTATAGTCGACACACATGTGATATGTGTCATCTTTCTTTTGCACTAAAAGCAATGGTGAACAAAATGGAGAGGAGCTATACCTCACCATCCCTTTTTCCACCAATTCATGCACTTGCCTCATGATCTCCTCTTCTTGAGCTTGTGAAACTCGATAAGGAGGCTTGTTAGGCGGTGAGCTTCTTGGTAGGAGCTCAATTGCATGGTCATCATCCCTCATTTTAGAGGTAGATCACTAGGGATGTCATCAATGAAAACATCTTGGAATCCATTTAGAAAATTAGACAACTCTAATTCCTCTTGATTCCCTTTATTGCAGGGATACGGTGTTCCCCAACTCATTAGCATCTATATACATGCTCTCTTCCCTATAGGTGAAGTAGATTCTCCTTTTAGGGAGCTTCATGTTGGAAGCCATGCGATTAAACCACGGTGCCCCAACGATAACATTCTCATCTTTGAGAGGGGAGATGAATAAATCCTTTTTGTCCACATTGCTTTGGACATAAGCCTTAATTTTCCAATTAAGGAAGTAAATGAGACGTCTTGTCCCTTGATAGTTCCATTGGCTTTCAATGCATCTCCCATCTCGTGGGCTTGTATGCCTAGCTTGGTGGTCAACTCAGTGGATATGAAGTTGTGAGCTGAAACAAAATAAAAGCATCATGCTCTTGCATCTTTCCCCAAGCATAGGAAAGGATAAATTCTTGGAAATGAGCATCCTGTTTTAGAGCTTCAAACATAGAGGCTCTAGGAGTCTCATTGTGGGCAATTCTCTTGGGGCAAGGACGATAACCATGGCCTTGCTCCCCACACTTAAAACATTTGTGGTCCTTATGAAAAGCTTCTAGCTCTTTAGGAGAGAGTTTATATTTACCTTTGTAAACTCCATTCTCCTTGGACCGATTGTTGTTGTTGTTGGAATAGCCTTGGTAAAAATTTTGAGCATTGGTTTTCCCCTTGGCGTCACTTTTGTCTTTATTTTCCATGGGCTTGACATTCCGTCTAGCCCTTTGTTGGAAATTGATGTGAGAAGCAACCATGGTGTGGTGGATGACTTCGGTGATAGAACCAGGCCGTTGAGAGTTGACATATTTGGCCATCTACTTGGGTAATCCTACACAGAATTGTTGCTTTTGCTCGGCAAAGTCTATCTTTTGAAAGATAGTAGCCTTGAGATGTAAATCCCAAAACTTGTCCACATATTTGTGGATAGACTCATGAGAGAGAAGCTTTAAACTTCACCATTGGGTAAGCACTTTGTCCTTTGCATCACTTGCAAGGAATTGCTTCATGATGGAATCTCGTAGAGTTTTCCATGTCTTTGGGCTTCGCCGTTGCCACGAATTCTAGCCACCATTGACGAGCCGATTTTTGGAAGTGCATAGCTACATGGCATAGCTTGGAGGACTTCGTGAAGCCCTCATCTCCAAAGGCCGCATCAAATTGTTGGATGAAGGCCAATACTTTGTCAGTAGCACCAAAGGTGCCATCATAGGTGAGAAAAGAGATACTCTTTGAACTTCTTGAGCTTTTATGACTTGCCATGCAGAGTAAGCTTCACGATGTCCTCCCTCTTGTATTCTCTAGGAGAATAGCCATAGATTTCATCGATAGAGGAGGAAGGTGAAGAAGAAGGAGAAGAGGGTGACCTCTTTCTTGCCCTTTTCTTCCTTTGTTTCCTCTCTTCCATTTTGGAGTGATGAGGAGAAGGACTATGGTTTAACCGTTTCCTCTTGGGAGGAGTTAACGATCGTTTAGTCTGTTAAGTATGGAGCCTGATTTACCCTTGTAATTTTCTGTGGTAAAAGCGCACATTTGTAAGGCCCCCATTATGAGGAGAAGCCATCATGCGTGAAGGAAAATCACTCACCGGAAACCAAAATTTTCACAGACAAGAATCAGGGGCAACTTTAAAGGCCTCGGGGGCCCCAAGACTTTTTTTCCGCCGGAATATTATAGCCGGACGGCGGCCGGAAAGTGATCGGAAAACAACCGGTCGGTTGGCTGGTGGCCGGTAGTCAATGGCCGATGGCCGGTGGTCAGAAGTCAATGGCCGGTGGCCGGTGGCCGGTGGTCGGAAGTCAATGGCCGGTGGCCGGTGGTCGAATTCAAAAGCGGACTTGTCTTCTCAAGGGCAGCCACACATGGGTGGATTTGAGGGTCCGATTTGGACTTATTCGCACAAGGGCGGCTACACATGGCTGTCTCTCATAAGAGAGGGCAGCCCTTTTGGCCTATAAAAGGAGGCCATTTCTACACACATTGCATAGTGTGAAGTTGATGCAACAAGGTGAGTGTGAGGTGGTGAGAGTGAAGCAATGCGGGAGCTCCATTAAGGGTATAATCCCTTTGTAAACTACTTCTTGTTTTGAAGTACTAAAGCCATTGAGTGGCTGCTTTCCCGTGGACATAGCCCACATTGGGTGAACCACGTATATCGTGTGTACTCTCTCTCTCTCTCTCTCTCTACTCTATAATCTCGTGTATATAAATCTGTCTCTCTCCATTAAGTAATCTACTCAATTATCTATTTAGCTACGTCTTATTTCCTAACAACTGGTATCAGAGCAAGGTTTGCTCGTAGCTAAATTATCTCAAGGAAAGGATTCCTTGAATTGAGTGGGAGTTATGGCGGAGGAAGGGAAGCTCAAGATTGAGAAGTTCAACGGCAAAAACTACCAACATTGGAAGATGCAGATTGAAGACTATCTCTACCAGAAGGACCTCTATTTGCTACTAGGCGGTCTTGCGAAGAAGCCCGCAACAATGGCAGATGAAGCATGGATTGTCCTTGATCGAAAGGCACTGGGAACAATCTGGTTAAGCTTGGCGTCAACGGTGGCCTTCAATGTTTCGGAGATGAAGACCACGGAGGACTTGATGAAGTCACTTGACGACTTCTACGAGAAACCATTGGCATCCAATAAGGTATTTCTTATGAAGCGCTTGTTCAATCTAAAGATAACAGAGAATGGTTCAGTTGCAGAACACCTAAATGACTTTAACACAAACATAAGTCAACTTCGATCAGTGAAAATCAATTTCAATGACGAAGTGCGAGCTCTCCTTATACTATCATCTCTACCGGATAGTTGGGACAGCCTTGTGATGGCTGTAAGTAATTCTATCTCTGGCACAAATACTCTTAAGTTTGATGATGTTGTGGGTGTTCTCCTAAGCGAGGAAATGCGAAGGAGAAGCACAGGAGAATCATCAAGTGCTGCACTATCAGTGGAAACAAGAGGAAGGCTTAAGGAGAGGTTCAAAAACCAAAAGGGTCGTGATCGCTCAAGGCGGAGCAAGTCACGCACAAAGTCAGTTCTTGAATGTTGGAACTGCGGCAAGAAGGGCCACGTCAAGAAGGATTGCTGGTCCAAGAAGAAGAAGGAGACAGAGTCTCAAGACAACAAGCCAACATCGGAGGCCAATGTGGCAGGTAAAGTAGAGCAAGATGCTCTAATTCTCTCATTAGACAATGTGTCTAATTCCTGGATAGTAGATTCCGGGGCTTCATTCCATCCGACACCACACAAGCAACATTTCCAAGACTACACCAAAGGTAATTTTGGGTACGTATACTTGGGAGATGATAAAGCTTGTGAGATTGTCGGCAAAGGTACAGTTTCTGTCAAAACTGCTAATGGAAATGAATGGAAGCTTAAAGATGTTAGGCATGTTCCTTCTCTTCGCAAAAATTTGATCTCTACAGGACAATTGGACGATGAAGGTCACAAAATTGCATTCGAAAACAAACGGTGGAAGATCTCAAAGGGATCTTTGGTGGTTGCCAAGAGAGAAAAGGTCGGTACACTTTACTTGTGTACTGTTAGCACGCAACCTTCAGCTTGTGCAACAACTACAGAAATTGACAGTGCGGTGTGGCACTACCGACTTGGGCATATGAGTGCCAAAGGAATGCAAATCCTTCAAACAAAGAAGCTTCGACCAGGTTTGAAAGAAGTGGACTTAGAGTTCTGTGAAGATTGTGTTTATGGTAAACAAAAGAGGGTAAAATTTCAAAAATCAGGAAATGAAAGAAAAAATAAAAGACCTGAGTTGGTTCAATCTGATGTTTGGGGTCCTGCAAGTACACCATCACTTGGTGGCTCATTGTACTATGTAACATTCATAGACGATGCGACTAGAAAAACATGGGTTTATGTCATGAAGAATAAATCCGATGTATTTTCCATATTTCAAAGATGGAAAGCCTTTGTGGAGAATGAAACAGGTACCAAGGTTAAATGCCTCAGATCCGACAATGGAGGCGAATATTGCAGCCAAGCTTTTGAAAACTTTTGTGCTAGCAATGGCATTCGGAGACAAAGGACAACCCCAAGGACACCTCAACAAAATGGGATTTCGGAAAGGATGAACAGAACAATCATGGAACGAGCACGAAGCATGCGGCTACATGCAGGCCTACCGCTTGAGCTTTGGACGGAAGCTGTAAGTACGTCTGTGTACTTAATCAATCGGTCACCCTCAACGGCATTGGATGGGGGAGTTCCAGAAGAGGCATGGACAGGTAAACCGGTGAATTATGCATTTCTCAAAGTGTTTGGGTGTGAGGCTTTCATGCACATAGATAGAAGCCTAAGATCAAAGTTAGATGCAAAGCCCAAAAAGTGTTTCTTCATTGGCTATGGAGAAGGAGACTTTGGGTATCGCCTATGGAATCCTGAAGATGGTAAAATCTTAAGGAGTAGAGATGTAATTTTTAACGAACAAAATATGTACAAAGATTACTTGGAAAGAAAACAAACAAAAGAAACAGGTGATGAGTACATGGAGCTTGAGGACGGTGAAGACTCAAGGACTGCAAACGGTGACAATGTGCAACAACGTCAACCAAATGAGGAGCCTCAACCTATTCCCCGAAGATCTACAAGAGCAAGTAGACCTCCAGAAAGGTTTGTTCCTTCCTTCAACCATCTCTTGATCTCAGATTCTGGAGAGCCGGAATCATATGAAGAAGCTATGCAACATGAATCCAAAGAAGAATGGACGAAGAGCATGCAAGTGGAGATGGACTCACTACATCGCAACCAAACATGGGAGTTGGTTGAGTTGCCTGAAGGTAAGCGGGCACTTCAAAACAAATGGGTGTACAAGCTAAAGGAAGAAGAAGGTGGGAAGAAAAGGTACAAGTCTAGGCTTGTGGTAAAAGGTTTTTCTCAAAAGAAAGGTATTGACTTCAATGAAATATTTCTCCTGTTGTAAAAATGAACTCAATTAGGCTTGTCTTAAGCCTTGTGGCTGCCCATGATCTAAATCTCGAGCAAATGGATGTAAATATGGCATTCCCTCACGGTGACTTAGAGGAGGAAATCTACATGCTTTAACCAAAGGGGTATGAAGTAAAAGGTAAGGAGAAAATGGTTTGCAGATTAAAGAAGAGCTTGTATGGTTTAAAGCAAGCATCAAGACAGTGGTACTTGAAGTTTGATCGATGGATGTTGGATCATGGATTCACAAGATGCAACTCGGATCACTGCGTCTACACGGAGAATTTGGGAGATGGGAAATTCATCATCGTAATGTTGTATGTTGATGACATGTTGATTGCAAGTGCTAACATGCAGGACATCAAAGACCTAAAAGAGAAGCTGTCCAAATCTTTTTCAATGAAAGATTTAGGTGCTGCAAAGAGGATACTTGGTATGAAAATATCAAGGGACAGGACGAAGAAGACAATAAAGCTATCTCAAGAAGATTACATCAACAAGGTACTAGAAAGGTTTGCAATGCAAAATGCAAAACCAGTTTCTACACCTTTGGCTGGTCATTTTAAACTAAAGAAGGATATGTGTCCAAAGACACAAGAGGAGATAGCCTATATGTCTAAAGTTCCAAATGCTGCAGCGGTAGGTTCTCTAATGTATGCTATGGTCTAGACAAGGCCAGACATTGCACATGCAGTGGGAGTTGTGAGTAGGTTCATGGACAACCCAGGTAAAGAGCATTGGCAAGCTGTGAAGTGGATACTTAGGTATCTAAAAGGGACAACAACAAATGCTTTGTATTTTGGAGGAACTGATATTTTTCATGAAGGGTATGCTGATGCAGATATGGCAGGTGACAAAGATACTCGAAGGAGCACTACTGGCTATGTGTTCACGGTTGGAGGCACAGCAGTAAGCTGGACTTCAAAGCTGCAGAAAGTGGTTTCACTTTCTACCACGGAAGCAGAGTATGTAGCAATGACGGAGGCAAGCAAAGAAATTCTGTGGCTTCACAGATTTTTAGAAGAGCTTGGATTCAAACAAGACAATTGTGTTTTGTACAGTGATAGCCAAAGCGCTATCCATCTTGCGAAGAACTCAGCCTTTCATTCAAGGACAAAGCACATTGAGGTGAGATATCACTTCATACGCACTCTTTTGGAAGAGGGACAACTAAAGCTAGGAAAGGTGCATACAAGTGAAAATCCTGCAGACATGTTTACAAAGGTGGTCAACAAGGAGAAGTTGAGCTTTTGCTCATCTTCAATTGGCATTCAAGGATAAGAAGCCAGAATGGAAAGCAGTCACAGGTTTGGTTTGGAGATCAGTTTCCAAGTGGGAGATTGTTAAGTATGGAGCCTGATTTACCCTTGTAATTTTCTGTGGTAAAAGCGCACATTTGTAAGGCCCCCATTATGAGGAGAAGCCATCATGCGTGAAGGAAAATCACTCACCGGAAACCAAAATTTTCACGGACAAGAATCACGGACAGACTTTTTTTCGCCGGAATATTATGGCCGGACGGCGGCTGGAAAGTGGTCGGAAAACAACCGGTCGGTTGACCGGTGACCGGTAGTCAATGGCCGATGGCCGGTGGTCGGAAGTCAATGGCGGGTGGCCGGTGGCCGAATTCAAAAGCGGACTTGTCTTCTCAAGGGCGGCCACACATGGGCGGATTGGAGGGTCTGATTTGGACTTATTTGCAGAAGGGCGGCTACACATGGCTGTCTCTCATAAGAGAGGGCAGCCCTTTTGGCCTATAAAAGGAGGCCATTTCTACACACATTGCATAGTGTGAAGTTGATGCAACAAGGTGAGTGTGAGGTGGTGAGAGTGAAGCAAGGTGGGAGCTCCATTAAGGGTATAATCCCTTTGTAAACTACTTCTTGTTTTGAAGTACTAAAGCCATTGAGTGGCTGCTTTCCCGTGGACGTAGCCCACATTGGGTGAACCACGTATATCGTGTGTACTCTCTCTCTACTCTATAATCTCGTGTATATAAATCTGTCTCTCTCCATTAAGTAATCTACTCAATTATCTATTTAGCTACGTCTTATTTCCTAACATAGTCCACCTTCTTTGTGGAGCCACATCTTTGGAGGAATTAAGGGATTCATTACTTTCTTGATCTTTGGATTCCTCCTCTTGTATGGGAGAGAGTATTCTTTTGGGGGTCTCATCAAGAGGCCTCCTAAGCTCTCTCTCCTCTTGGAGAGGAAAGCAAACCCCATAAGCACGAAGTTGTTGAGTAACTTTGGCTTGCAAAGCGGGGTTGCCCAGAGCTTGTTGCAACCTAGTGACAAGATAATTAACAAACATGGGGGCATCATCATTAGCACCTTCATGTGCAAAATCAAAGTTATCAATGTTCATTATACTCTCTTGGTTATTGTCAGCCATGCTAATTAAACTTATGTGTTTACTTAGTGTATGCTTTGGCAATTCAAAACCTTAGTTGCTACTCCTCTTAGCTTTTGAAAATAGGCACTTAAGTATCTACACCCACGGCTCGAATCGGTTAATTATAGAGAGTAGTGGAGTGAGTCTAACATAGCAAAGTTGCCGAGGGATAGCTCCTTTTGGACTTCTTATGGCTCAATAATGGTAAAGCCGTAGGCAAGTCTAAAAAGACTCCATTATTAAGATCAAAGCTCTGAGGTGTGCACTATATTCCACATAGTGGGCTCAACAAAACCGATAATAGATCCAAGTCCCACTTACCCTAATATAATTAACAAAATCAACCATTAATAGGCTACTTAAGAACCTCTCTTCTTAAGCAAGAAAAGAGAAACCAAATGCTCTAATACCAATGTAATGTAAATGGCCTATGAACTTTGAGAGTAGCGATATTAGAAAATTAGGTGAAGCACTTTTGTGAGATTACTTTGTGAGCATAGCGGGTGAACTTAATTGATGGTAGCAACATAAACATGGTACTTAGTTAACTTGGCATGAACAATACTTTTGCAAGAGAGAGAATTTAGAGAATATGACAATAGTTGAGGACCAGATTCGTACGGAGCTGGTCCCCCCTCCAATAGGCATTTGTATTATAGTTTCTCCCATCAAGAGAGACTTGGTACAATACAATATTTGTGCTCCTTGTGACCTAGGTAACACAATGAAGATGGAAAGCTTCATGCATCACAAGCCTCAGTCCCAAGGCCTCAAATACCTTCGAAGGTGGAGAGAGCTAGTGGGGAATGAGGATAGGGAAGAGGAAGAAGAAACATTCCATAGGAGAAAGAAATAATTCCTCACTTATCATCAATCTTCTTGCTAGCATACATAATAGCATCGTAATGAAGATGGAGAAGATGGCAAGCTTAAGCATTGAAGCATGGCTCTTGGTTGGATTTGCATTCCATAGCCAAGAGTGTTGGTGTAGGCTCTCACTTCTCACAAGCTTGGAGAAGGAGGTGGAGTTCCTCAACTTTCACCAAGGGAGGGTGAATCCACAAAAATGTGTGTGTGTGTGGTGTATATCCCCCCAACACCCCCCTTGCTTGCTTGGGGTGACTTGTAGATTTTACACATGTTTCAAGCTCATTGGACCCCTCTCCCCCTTAGCCAATCACATGCAGCATGCATTCAAATATATGGGTAGTGTTTGAACGAGTGTCCTCCTTAACCCTTAGAGAGAGAGAGAGAGCTTGAAAATATATAGATATTTGTTGGAGGGAACTAGAAGCTCATTGGACCCCTCTTTAGCCCAACCAATAGCATTCAAGCACACCATGTGGTTAAGCGTAGGGAGAGTCTGACATGTGTCCCATGTGTCCTTTGAGAAAAGGGGTGCCCTTTGGGTGAGTGGAAGGTTAAGTCAAAGATTCCACTAACTTTGGGACATTCATGCATAGGAAGCTTCTCAAGCACCTTCCTCGTTAAGTTTGTAGGGTCTCTTTTTGACTCAAGCACCTTACCTCCCCATGCATGGGAAGCTTCTAAAGCACCTTCCTCATTAAGTTTGTAGGGTCTCTTTTTTACTCAAGCACCTTACCCCTCTTGCATGGGAAGCTTCTCAAGTACCTTCCTCATTAAGTATGACAAGCATCTCAAGTACCTTAGTCATCAGGCATGACAAGCACCTCAAGCACCTTAGTCATCAAGTACACACCTTAGTCATCAAGCACGACAAGCACCTCAAGCACCTTATCCAACAAGCACACACCTTAGTCATCAAGCACGACAAGCACCTCAAGCTTAAGTTGGGTTCCCACCTCAAGCTCAGCCCTAGCTTGCCTAAGGTCAAAGGACTTTTAACACTAACCATTGGAGGTCTTTAATGAAGCTAACCCTAAGGTCTTTTAAGCTCCATTAGATGCACATTTCTCTTTGATAGACTACCTCCTTTTGGACCCCTATTGAGATGTAACCATCTCTCCTCTTGGTCCCTTGTTGCGGTAAGTTTAGAAGCACTTATTGCACATTGTTCTTTGATAGACCATCTCCTTTTGGACCCCTATTGAGATGCAACCATCTCTCCTTTTGGTCCCGTGTTGAGATATGTTTAGAAGCACATATCTCTATTCTAACTCTTGTTCCCGTTTATTCTCCCACACAAAATGATCAATATAATATGAGAAAATCATTTGGTAAAGTTAGATATTATATTTTATGACAACCTTTGTCTCTATAGGGTCTAGTGGCACGTCTTGCATAACTAATTGCTCTGTCTCGTGAGCATGGTGGATCTCACCCACGAAGAGACACGTTTCGTCTCTCACTCAAAGCATGCCAACGACAAAACCACGATTATATCGTCTCGAACCTCAGATACATGCATAGGATATAACAAGACACTATGAGCTCCTTTGGAAATCACTAATGATCCACAATGCATTTGGGAAGAGTGCTCTCTAAGCAATGTCTGACACCCACAATCTGCTAATTGTCTCACTGACATCAAGCTCTAATTCAACTGAGGAACATAGTGTACATGTCGTAGCGTATATGATGCACCACTGGGCAATGACAAAGAAACAGCTTCTGCACTTGCAATGTCAAACGTTGAACATCAGGAAAGTGTAGACAACCAAATATCCCACTAGAGAAGGTGCTAAACCACTCACGACGCGGTGTGACGTGAAAAACTACATCCTCATCTAGTAACCAATGGGCAGAAGTGTCACCTCTAAAAGACATGTAAATATGAGGAACGCTAAAGGAAAACATGACATCACCATCACTAGCATATGAAACCACTACTCTAGTATGTGTCAAAACCTCATGTATATAATGCATAGATCTTCGTTGCTACCTCATACATTTGAAACAATGGCGTCTAATGTGCTCTGTGTGACCACAATGCCAACAACACATATATCGGCAACTACGAGACTGTCGTCTCTCACGAATCATCATCGTAGACTCTAAACTTTCACACATGTCTGCTAACTGGATGCCAAGGAATCAAATTATGGGGAGAAATCCTGGGAGATATCTGGCAGAGTCTCCCTTGTAAACTGAGTAAAGAACTCTAGCAAAATCTCAACCATAGACCATGCCAAACTTGCATCAAAGTGGGAGATAACTCGACCACTACACAATCATGGAATTCATGATCAAACACATCAAAAGCAATGCTCACATATGCATAAAGTCATCTCCACAATCTGCTATATCTGCAAACATACAATCTAGGACAATCAAATAACTTAAATGAGCATAAAACACATAACCATATACGTAAGTAGTGAGCAAACTAGCTCAAAACGTGTCCCACAAGAGAAGCTCTCTGCAAAATTATGCAAAAACCTGTGACTGGCAAAGTCTGTAGCCACACGAGCATATGCAACTCTCACTCCTGCGAGAGTGTGTACAAGACTGACAAAACCTATTAAAATGGGAGTCAAACACTCAACCACTAAACCATTAGAGAGCAAAACTATAGATATGCATAAAACGTGGCAAGAATCTAGGAAAAATCCGACTGAGTTTCCCCTATAAACTAAGTAAATACTCAAAATATCTCAGCCGTAAACAATCAGCAACACAAATAATGCGTAAAATGCATCAATGAAGCCGTTTTGGTAATGCGCAAAACATAGACTCGGTCTCCATCGATGTCATACACCAAATCAAAAGTGACTATACACTCTCTAACCATGACAAAAGAAGTAAGACAAAACATGTGGATCCTAATCAAAAAGCGCATAAGCCTTTTCGAGACCAATCCGTCTCAATCACAAATCCACATATGACATACATGTACCATAAGCATGGCAACCGAGCTCACTCCTGCATGAGTAGCTTTATGGATAACTCCACCTATCTGAAACACTTGTATACCTGTAAACCTGGTACTTGCAAGCTATACCTAGCTAAAGCTATATCTGCAAATGCATACATAGCACAAATTGCACAAAATCATGCTAAAACCACTCACTGGAATGCCACACACAATCATACAATGCGTACAAAACCGTGTTAGGATGTGTAACAATCCAAAAGTCATATCCCAAAGCATCACTTGTATACACAAAAGTAAGGTGAATTCCCTCTCAATTAGCACCACAATATACCATACATAACCATATATGCAAACCGCACAATGCTTTGCAATGTAGGAACAAACTGCCAAGCTTCGATATATCGAGGTTTCTATAGGCTGATGCGAAAAAAATTAGCGCTCAGAGTTTCAAAATTCTAATATGACCAGCACGTCTAGAATGTACCAAAACCCTAGAATAGACTCCTGGATCATATATACCCAAGTCTAGGTGTGAGAGATATGTCAAAAACATTTGTTTTCTGTCCAAAAACGCAGCACAAACTTGCTATTGTTGGACCTGCTAAAATTATGCTCAAAATTTCAAAAAAATGATACCACCATCGTGTCCAAAATGTGCCAAAACCCCAACTTAGACTCGTGAATTATATCTAACTCCATATGACAGAGATATGAAAAAACACTGTTTCGAGAGCCAAAAAGAGCAAAAACGAGTTGCAGCACTTCCTACTCATGCTTCTTCTCTGCAAAATTTAGCAAGGCTTGCTACACAAGCTCTAGACAAGCTGAATATACATGTCTAATCTTAGATCTGCAATATGGGCTTCTCTTGCACTGTAATCTGTGTGCACACAATGCAATATGGGCTTCTCTTGCACTGTAATCTGTAATCTGTGTGCCGGCATAGAAGTTTTTGTGTGCACGAGCAAAATCGATCGCAAACCTGTGATGCGCACATGTTGCCAAGATGCTCCCTTCTTCCTAATCTTGAATCTATTATCATCAATGCGTTTGTCATTGCAAATCCACTGACTCAATCGTCACACTATACCCACACAAAACGAAGCTTTGATACCACTTGTGAGAGCACTAGGTGCGAAAGCGATGCGCGTGCGTGCGAAGTGCGAAGGAGGAGAAGAGTACAACACACCGTGTGGGTGGAACAACCTCCTAGAATGTAATGAAGAGCTCTATATTCTTTGTGTACATGAAGAATAAAGAATGTGTATGTACATGCAGTGGGCGGCCGGACATCGAACGTCGACCCTAGGCAAAGGTGCAATGCCTTTACCCCAACATTAAGGTCATCTCCTTGCTCTTGTTGTCAAATGATAGGAGACAAAACTTGTTGTTTGATGTCCCTAAAGAACAAGTATGCAGTTTGTGGGCAACTTATTTATCTCATTGTAGGGGCGCTAGCTTATTTCAAATTGCATCTGCTCATCTAGTTTCACTTTTTGTGATGGTTGAAAGCTAGATTTTTGGGGCTGCACGTGGGCCTAAAGCTAGATTTTTGGAGCTGCACCTGGGCCTGGGCTGGTCATGTTGAATCTAGAGAGTAATTGGTTTGATTAACGTGTTTAAGTAGCTTAGATTATGCATGTATAGTCCATGTAGTGGATTATTTGAGATTTTTTGTAGCTCTTTCATGTCCAGTCAGAACACATGCTTCGAGCAAGTTGACTTGCTCTCAAATTAATATGTGCGCATGTTTTGTGACAGACATCTTCAACCACGTTGAGGTAGTCATAGAGGGGTTTCTCCCAATAATGAAGTGAGTTGGAGTTCTCTGCAAAGTATTGCATCGTTTAACTTCTTTTGCAAAGGCCATGCTTTCACTTGCTGAGAATTAGCTTCTTTTTCAAAGGTCATGCTTTTAATTGCTAAGAAGAGCTATCATTTCACCTTTGGGGCCAGTGAGATAGATAGCAGTTCTCTTCTAGACATTAAAGAATAGATAAACCAAAGACGGGACCTGGCTATGGATTGTAGAGTAGGCCTGGAGCACATTAGAGAAAGACTTCAGTAGGCAACAACAAGCAGTGCATTGGAGATGCTTGGCCTCAGAGTTCCCATGCTTGTGGTGAGAGTCACAAATTATGATAAAAATACAATGGGACCATAGTTGCATTAAAATTTCCCAGTGGTTGGTTGGTTGTAGCAAAGCTGATTTCTCTCAAGTCAACAACATTCTTACTCTGTATATTTACAAAAGATGCAAAATGAGACAATTTTGTATATTTGATAGCCGAGCATTTACATCACCCTGTTTTGTTGGTTTTGCATTTTGCAAGTATTTGGTGAAACCGGCACACAAGCCACTCCTTGAAAGTTTTTCACATGTGTACAAAATCTTTTATGGAAAGAAATAGCTAATGATCAGTAAGGAAGGGTTTAACTACCTCATGATGGCTTAAGAAAAGGGTAAGAGTTACACGTTCTTCTATGGATAGAAATAGCGATTGATCAGTAAGAAACGGTTTAGCTACCTCGTGATGGCCTAAAGGGCAGGAATTGCATGCTCATGACAATTCTATGACCACATAAGACTGTTGGTGTATTCCATTGTCTACAAAGGACTCATATCAAATTGTTTGTCTAAACAACCATCTAGAAGGTACTATCAACATTTCAACACATAGCCAAAGGCTTGTTTTGAAGGTGGTGTTCACAAAACAAGCGAGACTTTAAGCTTGTCTCAAAATGTGACCCTTCATTTATAATGTAGTTTTATTGCTTGCAATCAATACTTGAATGCAAGTCCCTAAAGCTTGCAACATGTGTACGCAACAGAATGAAGACATATATAGCATTGGATTACTTAGAAATGTTTCCTTGAGTTCAAGGTTGCAATCCTGAAGAATCTCGTGAAATATATGATAATCGAAATACCCCAATACAATGTGCAAAACCCTACTTCAATACCAATTTGCCATCCTATGTCACACCACACACTAAAATTCTCATTTTGCATTTCCTAAAAACACCCTTTCCTATTTGGGAACTCCTTCCAAGTTCCCAATTGTTACCACACAACCTCGTGACATTATAAAACTTATTATAATGGCAGGCCAATGCGAAGTGATGCTTCAATTTTCACCTTGTTCCACTTGTTGTTGTTTCTCTTGTTGTTCTTTGCAATTTTGTAAACAATTGAAGTAGGACCTAATCCTTTGTAGGGGCACGGGGAACTGCATTAGAAGGAGGAGGGAAGGGGAAATATAAGCTTGAATGGGTTGGGGGGCCAACTTACCAAGCTTAACAAGGTAATTTTTGATAGCATGGCTAGATAATCCACAATGGAAGCAAGCATTAGACACATACTTATAGACAATAGGCTAAAGGAAAAGTTACCCATCATGATTCATTAGCATGGGTGTGTTGAAGTCTATCTCAATAAGGACTTGGGGGTACCATTAAGGATTATAATTCTTATAGGGCTGCACTCTGGGGACCTTTCCCAGTTGTGAGAAAATCACTTGAAGATCATTGTGGTAATGCAATGGAAGATTAGGAAGCTCAAACCACACATGGTATCAACTTGAGAAAAGTCATCCGAAATAAACTCCTTGTTCCACTTCAAGAAGCATAGGGACATATTGTGCATGATCCACCGCCCTACGCTTAGGACATTAAAGGCCATCTCTATAGACTTGAAGACAAACAAGTAGTCTTTTTAGGGAGGGCATGTTTGCGTTCCATTTCTGCCCCTTAAGGTAGCCATTGAGCTTTAAGTCTATCCTTAAGAAACTCTACAAGGGACCTGTTAAACCTTGCTCATAAGAATATTTTTCTTGTTGGTTGATTTGTGCGACTTGCTAGTAAGCATGTGACTTACTCTAGAAGTTGACACTTTGTGTTCGCTGTAGTAGCTCCTTGGCCATGGCCATCGAAAGTGAAAGGGGAGGTTGGATCGGGTTGGAGTGGGACACACCTGACGAGGAGGTTGACCTTCACATACTGGGGTGCTATATGTGAATCAATGGCTCCATTGAGGATGGCATCTTTGAAAGATTGCTTTATAGTGAGCAACATCGATGAGGATGTAAATGCTCAACAATTTCAATATGCAAAGGGAACAAGGTAATGACCAAGGGGAAGTGGGTGACATTTCCTTGCACAAGTGCATTAGGGGGAGGAGATGATGTCTAGGAATGGAGAAGCGACCAAGCATAAGAGGGGGGGTCTCGTCAGGGATGTCATCCCCCTCCAATATGTCACTTGAGGATCTCATACCACCATGGAATCACGAAACACTAACATGTCATGAGAGCTTGTACCTCTATAAGGGTTTCAACTTTTAACTTTAGCATTGCTTGGAGAAGCTTGAAAGAAAAGTCCTTGCAATCTCAATAAGGTGCTTCGTTGAGATTATCTAAAAAATGGGAAGTGGGGTGTGAATGAGGATGGGAAATGAGGACACTGCAAGTCACATCTCCCGATTAGTAGTGTAAATTTCTTGATTGAATTCTCATTGGAGCTTTATTTGAAAGGGCAAATTTTGGGCATTTTAGTACCCTATAGATAGCTTGGATTTTCGAAAAAGTCATTGCCATCTCAATAAAATGCTTCAGTGAGATCATCTCAAAAACGGGGAGTGGGGTGTGAATGAGGATGGGAAATGAGGACACTACAAGTCACATATCCTGGTTTGCAGTGTAAATTTATCGATTGAAATGTCATTGGAGCTGTATTTTCAAGGGCAAATTTTGGGCATTTTAGTACCTCGTAGATACCTTGGATTTTTGGATAAATCATGGTTGTCTAAGTAGATAATAGGCATTTCAAAAAACAAATGAGAGAAGAATCTACGTATATTCTCTCTCTCTTTCACTCAAATTTGATTGAAACCACAAAAGGAGACAATTGTCAACCTACAAGAGAACTGGTAACTCTCTCTCTCTCTCTCTCTCTCTCTCTCTCTCTCTCCGATGGGCTACCAAGGGCTAAGCGAAGCAAGACTTGTTAAAGAAGGGATTTGAGCCTAAGGGGCAATCACGAGCTTGGAGACGATTGACATTGAAAATACGAGATTGAGGTGGTCTTACGAGGTAGCACGACAACCCATGGTGTTCAACATGGGGTTGCAATAAGGGTCTCTCTCTCTCTCTCTCTCTCTCGGGAGAGGCAAGTGTAGGGTGCTAAAGATAGTGGGGTGCGAGTGCAGTCGCGGGGGATTCACTTGGTGTGTGATGTGGGAGGATCTTAGAAGAATCTTGATAACTAGTGGAATTTATTAAAGGGAAAATTATCAAAATACCTCTCAAATTTGTGGGAATTCCCAAAATACCCTTGTGCTATTTCTTACAACTAATTGCTCCAATTTTCCCAAAGATAATATACAAAAGTATAAATACATATTTATAAAGTGGTTAGCCAAAGATAATCATCAGTAGCATTTGAGTAGGTTAATATCAAGCCATTTATCACCATCGAGAATCCGCATTCTAACATATTCAATCTGTTGAACAAAGTGCTTTGTATAAAAAACTGTGAAACATTATCATTTTTTCCATGTTTTCTGTTATCGCGAGGAGTAGATTGGGAATTTTGAAAAATTTCAAGGTTATATTGAAAATTTCAATCCAAACTTGGGGGTATTTTGGGAATTTTTCAAATTACAGGGGTATTTTGAGAATTTTCACAAGTTTGAAGGTTATTTTGGTAATTTTCCCTTTATTTAAAGTAACGTAGCTCTTATAACTAGGTTGCGTTGAAAATACAAGGCTGGAAAAAAAGGTTGAGCAGTGGAGGACATACATAGGGTTTTACGAGTGCAAAAGAAATGGTTAGTTTTAAGTAGTCATGTAGATGCTAGTGTGTGTTGAGTGAAAGATCATTGTACCATTTAAATGACATTTAATGATAGTTTTCTAAGGCAAGGCAGAGCAAATAGATATAGTAGGATCTCTCTTTCATATCTAATGAAGAGGCCACCAATTCCAAGCCGTGAGGGTAAGCCCGTGGTACAGAATGAGATAGTACTCTCTTAAAATCACCACAACTTATATAATATGTGTGTGTTTATATGCACACATATACTACATATAATACATGTGAAAGTCTAATCCATTGTCATATAGTTGATAACATCTTAAACGTACATACACACACACATACATAAAAAGCACTTCACACATTGCCATCTCGGCTTTTTCCATTGCTCACACATACATATAAAGTACTTCACACATTGCCATCTCGGCTTTCGCCATTGCTAAGACATAGGGCAGTCTGTTATTGTGGTGTATAGAAGGCGTCGATTGATTTGTTCCGCATAAGAAGGGCTACCATAGCTTTGAGCAACCCCAACCCCTCGACCAAAATTGTTTTGCGATGCCAAACCCATCTTTACCAATCATCACACGTATTCAATAGATTACATGCAAACCATGACAACAGGTCTCCCTTGATTTGTAATGTTTAAGATAGGAGGTACCCAATTTGTAAAGCTCTATATGCCATTTTACGGATTAGAGATGGCGACTACTAAGGTGTGTAAACATTCTAAGCATGTATCCATGATCGCTTGAAAAAGAAAAAAGCCTTAGAAAGCTTCGTGTTGACTAGTTTTACGTGATTGCGCCCACTCACCTCCTACCCTTATGTCTCGAGGGTTGAACCATAGTGGGTGCTAAAGCCCTCACCTTTACCACTAGGCCAACTTCCTTTTGGACAATCTATGATCTTGTCATTGATAATAAGTCCATGTGCCCATACATATAGACATGTATCCATGATCCCATCTTAGATAATATAAGGTGCATTTGCATACATCATTACACAAATTTAAAATACCCAAATTCATATTTTAAGAACATGCGATTTTAAAATTTTTAAGTGGAGACTAATCTGCGAAATATGTGGCATTAAAAGCAGAAATTATGAGTGCGAGAGTAGAGGAACTTTCCATGCAAAGAACCTCAGAGAGCGAGAGAAAGAGAGACAGAGAACGACACAGGCTTTGGGTGGCGCGAGAGGGAGGAGTGATTGGCCTTCCCCAACAGCATATCCTGAGTCCTGACGCTCTGCTGCTGAGCTCCGTTTCATCAGGCCGAGCTTTTCTTCTGCAAGACGAGCTTACTGGGTAAGATTATGTTTGTATGTGCGAGCCATCTCTTGTTTTTCTGTTTGCCCCCTTGCCATGCACGGATTCTTATCTCCCCTGCACGCCTATCTTACTGAGTACGCCTCACAGAAGTGACATTGCGTCCGACATTGAGAGAGAGAGAGAGAGAGAGAGAGAGAGAGAGAGAGAGAGAGAGAGAGTGTCATGACTATGTTATACTCCGTATCGATGATTGACCATTGGAACCATTGATTTGTGTCCGAATCCTAATTCGTGGGATCAATGATCCCGAGTGAATGTAGAACGGAATGCGGAAATGTAGCTTTGTGTGATAAATTGTTGTTTTCTTGTTTCCGGGGGTGTGGGGGTGTGGGTTATTACTGATGCAAGAATGCATGCAGTCAAATAAGATTCTCGAAGTATGGGAGACCCAAGTAGCAGCTCGTGTGCAGCAGGGGACCTTCCAGAGAGCAGTGGCTTGGCGCCAAAGTCAAGCCCAACTGAGGGTGACCTGAAGCCCCCCACACAAATGAAGAGGCCTGGTCTTGGGAAAACAGGGCGGCCCATTGAGGTTCTCTGCAATCACTTCATGGTTACATACAGCGGATCGCAAGATGTCTGCCACTATGATGTGAGTATTGTACCATGCTTTCTGGCTGTCCTGCATCAACTTCTATTTCAATCAATTTTACTGTATGCGTTGTTGATGTCATTGTTTACTTTTTTTTCCTGCTGAATCTGCTTGATACCTTGCAGGTCAGTATTTCTGATGGAGGATCAGCTCCTGGTGGCAATGACGGGATTGCAAATAAGAACCTCTGTAGAACCATTATGATGAAACTTCATCAAGTATATGCCAGTGAATTTGGAGGCAAACGATTTGCATATGATGGAGAGAAGAGCCTCTTCACCCCTGGACCCCTCAAGTTTCAAACGCAAGAATTTACAGTTCTGCTAGATGAGACTACCATCAATAAGTAAGACTTAAGGCTGGTTAAGCCCTCATTTGCATTGCATTACAATGACTGATGATGACATTTTGTGATTTTTTGTAATGTAGATCAAATCCAGCAGATGATGATACAACAAAGCGTCGCAGAGTGGCCTCCCGAAGTAGAGAGTTCAAGGTTAAGATTGAGTATGCTGCGACCGTGAAGATGACTGCAATTGGTGCAATTCTCAGTGGGCAGAAGAATGATCGAGCCCAAGATGCCTTGCGAGTGCTTGACATAGTCTTGAAGCAGCACTCAGCTTCCAAGTGAGTATGCAGTTCTTTCTCATTAACTGTGGCTTTAGATTTAAACCAGGTACTCACCATCAATGTATAATGCAGGGGCTACCTTCTGTTAAAAGAAAACTATTTCAGCACTGTGTTTGGGGTGGCTGACATTGGTGAGGGAGTGCAGACATGTCGCGGATATCATGCAAGTTTCCGTCCTTCCATTTCGGGACTCTCACTCAATCTTGGTGAGCCACAAGTTCTGTAAATCAAATTCATGTAATTGCCAATGTCAAGATGCTGATGAGAGTCTTTGAGACAGATATTGCTACCACCACTATTATCAAAGCGTCAAAAGTTGTGGACTTTATTAAGGAGCGATTTCAGCCAGCCAATCCCAGCTGCATTGATTGGGACAAGGTTAGGATAGTGTTAAGTGTTTATTCAAGGTGTTTGCAATGTCGGCGCTTCTAAGAGGTGAATGGTACGAGTTAATCCGCAGGTTAAAAGAGTGCTGAAAGGAGTCAAAGTTGTGACTCCCCACACCCAAATCGTGCATAGGATTATTGGTTTTAGTGACCTGCCTAGCTCGGAGCAGAGGTAAATGAACTAATTCATTTGTCTATACAGGTTGTTTCATTTCTTTTAGCATGTTAGTAAGTCATGTTGCCCACAGGTTTACAAAAAAAAAAGTAGATACATCAGGACAAGTGGTTGAGACTGAGCTTACAATTCAACAATACTATGAAATGCAGTATGGCATGACACTGCAGTTTCCAAACTTACCATGCATAGCAGCTGGTAGAGCCAAGAAACCAACCTATATTCCTGTAGAGGTATTCTTATATCAGAGTTATTCTTAAATTCTGCTCAATTATTTGGATGCTCTTAATAAAGGTTGAATTTTGTTATACAGCTTTGTGAGATACTACCAGGCCAGAGGTATACAAAGGCGCTGTCGAGTGCTCAACGGCAGAAAATGATCGACCAAGCTCGGCAGGGCCCTGACGAAAGAAGGAGTGCAGTGCAAAAGGTTGTTAATGTTTTACTAGCATGAACACTTGAATGCATGTGCTCTCTCTCTCTCTCTCGCTCGCTCAGGGGGATAGTTTCCTAGGACGTTAAAACTCTTCTTCTCTCTCTCTCTCTCTCTCTCTCTCTCTCTCTCTCTCTTATCCTACTGTATGTGATATGCATGCGCAAACAGTGAATCTGCATCACAAATCAACCTGAAATCCTGACCATATATTTTATGTCAGGCTATGGATGCTAGTGACTATGCTTCCAATGACATTATCAAGGATTTTGGTGTTCGAATCGATCCTAGAATGCGCAAGGTCCCTGCGAGGCTTTTGGATGCTCCCGCTGTACGATATGAATGATTCTGTACTTTTTTCAACCCTCTATTTACAGCTATGTAATTCATGAAAGTGCTTCTTCAGTTGATATTTGGTGAATCCAGACAAGAGACACCAAGGGGAGGCAGGTGGAACCTGAATAACAAGGTTAGTCAATGTCAATCCTGTTTTTAGCGTCTCAATCAGATGAATGTGAAAATCTCATGTTCTGTGTTTTCTGGAAAACAATTCATAGTCCATGGCTAGAGCAGCTACTATCAGCTCATGGGCAGTGTTGAGTTTTGATGGCAGAATGCCTCCACATGCAGTCGAAAATATAGCAAGAGATCTGTGTCGAGTCTGCAGTGTGAAAGGGATGGTATGATTGCTTTAATCCCCTGCAGTTAGTCGCATAGTTAACTCAGCATTGTGCGGATGTCAGTTTATTAGCCCAGAACGCAGAAGTTATTTTTTCTCTTGCTATTTTTGTAGACAATGGATGCTCCTGGAACTATTTTGTGCGAGCCGCGTCAGAATCAGAGGCTGCCACCTGCAGAAAGAGTGCAGTTGATAATGCAGGAGCTGAAATCGCAGCTCAAGGATCCGCCTCAGTTTATGTTGTGCATCCTGCCCGAACGAAAGACCAGCCCCTTGTATGGTATGCATTTGGTCTCTTCGTTGTAACAAAGTTTTGTCAATAGGATTCAGGATGTCGTAGTGAATGTTTGTGGCAGGACCACTGAAGAAACTACTGCAGACCAAGCTTGCAGTGGTTACTCAGTGCATTGCTCCTCCTCGACAGGTCAAGGACCAGTACTTGACCAATGTAGCTTTAAAAATCAATGTGAAGGTAAGGGGGAGGGGCATATATAGTAGGATTCACTTCCATTGTAGCCTCTACCTGCACGTGGCACAATGTGAGCCAATTGTCGTTTCTCTGATTGATAGGTAGGAGGTTATAACTCTTTGCTGGCTTTGGAAAAGAGTGCAAAGCTCCCAAAGATATCCAGTGTGCCAACTGTCATTTTTGGACTTGATGTTTCCCATGGCCCACCTGGATTCTCAGATTCTCCTTCGATAGCTGCGGTATGTTGATTTTAAGTGCCGTAGCTTTCCATGTTCATGTCGAGCTTGATTTGGTTATGGCGCTAATTGAGTAGATTGTCTCCATTTTAGGTAGTGGCTTCACAAGAATGGCCTTACTTTTCAAGATATAGTGTCCGGATGAGAGCACAGTCTCGCAAAGTGGAGATGATAGCAGGTCTGTACGACGAGTCTGGAGGAATGATTGTGTAAGTCGCCTGTTCTTCAGCTTTCGTCTGCGAAGCTGTTTCCGAAACTTTTCTGCAACAAGGAATAAGTTACATAAGTATCTGCTCATATCTCTGCATCTCTAAATTTGTTGCCAATGTATAGGGAGTTGCTTAAAGATTTTTACGGTACTTGCAACAAACTTCCTGGGCAGACGGATCGCAGACCAAAGCAAATAATAATATTCAGGTAATTTTCTGTCAAGTGTGGGTTATCTTTAGCAGTTATTTTATTGTGAAGTTTTTGAAGACTATTTAAGCTTGGTTTACAGGGATGGTGTCAGCGAATCTCAGTTTGAGCAGGTTTTAAGGGATGAATATCTTGCCTTCAAGAAGGTGATTGATTGCTTACATATTGTTAAGAATCACTAATGGCAACTTTTTTGCATTGTGAGCTAATGACCTAAAGCCAACTTTTTGCTGTTCTTAAATCTTAGGCTTTCAAACAGATTGACACCAGTGGTGACTATAATCCAAGGATCACATTGATTGTTGTGCAGAAAAGACATCATACTCGGTTCTTTCCACCAACTGGGAATCAGAATGTGCAGCCAGGTAATGTGCCCAGAAGAATTAGTCTTGGAAGTGCTCGTAATTGCATCTCAGGAAGTCTCCGTGCTGTCAACAATAACTAAAAAACAAGTCTCACAGGCACTATCGTGGATGCACATCTTTGCCATCCAAGGGACTACGACTTCTACTTGTGTGCGCATGCGGGGCTCATTGTGCGTTAGCTTCTGCTTTTGTTTGCTCCCTAATCTTCCTTGCACTCATGGACAAGTTTTGAAGCGAAATTGGTACTTATTTTAGGGTACCACCCGCCCTACTCATTACCATGTGCTGGTGGACGAAAACAATTTTACTGTTGATGAGTTGCAAGAACTGACGCATGCTTTGTGCTACACGTAAGCTGCTATTTGCTTTTATTTCTGCTCTCCTTTGCATGTTTGCCATGTGACCATCTCTGGCATTTCACTAAAATGCAGATATGCGCGAAGCACGACAGCAGTTTCAACTGGTAAGTGCTTTCAAATTCCACAAAAAGATAGCCTGCATGTCAAGGTGCTGTAGGATCTTTTAGTAATGTGTTAAGACATAATGCATGTGGTGGTACACATGATGCATAAGAAAGGCTATTTGTTGCTATTGATAGGTGCTTGAAGCTTATATGGGCTGTGCATGATGCCTTGATATGTTGCCTGCGTGCGCACATGCACGTACACTGCATTATTAATGTGTTCACCATGCACATGTATGATTTAGATAGCATTCTTAATTGTTTTGACAGTTGAATTGTTTTCGTGTTGTGATAGTTACTCCCATTGCTTATGCACATCTCGCGGCCACGCATGCCAGAAATTTCTTGGACTCTGAGGGTGGTTCAGAGACCTCTTCCATGACAGGGAGGTCAGAGCGCTCGACTCCCATTCATCTTCCGGAGCTCCATCCAGCTATGAAGAGCAAGATGTTCTATTGTTGAATTTTGGCATGCGTTTTGCATCCCCTTAGGTTTCTGGTTATGAATGCTCTATTTTGGCACTAGGGGTGTCGTGCCCTTCTCTCTCGGGGATATTTATACAGAAAGGGTTCTGCCATGTGATGAGAGCAGGTGCCCTGCAATTTTGGTTATCCTTTCCGAAGGAAATGAGGCAATGTAGCTAAAGATATTTTGGAATATATTAGACGAGGAATCTCCACATGGTCTTTCAAATATGTTCTGGGAGGGAGAGAGAGAGAGAGAGAGAGAAGAGAGAGAGAGAGAGAGAGAGAGAGAGAGAGAGCTACACTCTGACTGGTAATTGTGTATCCAACTGAGTCAGTGATGGGATTTGAAGGGCACCCTACACTTTCAAAAAGATGGGTTTCACTCAAGTTCACCCCTCCATTTGGAAGGTTCTATTAGCCCTTCAAAATACAAGTATACATCTACGTTGCTCTTCCTATTGTCTTTCCATTTAAATATCATGCAACTCTAAACCATTTCCCATGAATGCAACAGCGGAGCATTTTCCCCCTTCCGTTATCGTGTAATGCATGCTGTATGTAGCTTACACTTGGTGCTGTTTTTTAGTGCGAAGTGTCCTAAAGTAGTTCCTTTCTCTCGTCTTCTCTTAGGGTGCTCTAATTGAATGATACACTTGAAACACAGAAGGCTGAACAAGATCTTGATGAATGTGACGGTTTAGTCTTCATAGCTACCAAAGGAAAATAAATTGCATACTATTTGAAAGATAATTTACTTTTTGACGATGTATCTTCCTACTATGCAAAGCCAGGAGCTTGCGACAATGTTGCTAGTGTTTAAGTTGATTGAAATGCTCAAGGTTGATGAGGCTTGTCAGTTTGGGAAGCAAGCAAAAGCATCATCTTGCAACAATCATGTAAGTAAAATTGTGTTGGAGATAGTGCATTCTGATGATTTGGGGGTCTTGTGAAGTTTGTGTTTATGGGTGAATGTAGATGTTATGTTACCTACATTGATGACCATGCAACTTTGTAAATGCCGACTTCTTGTTATGAAAATTTAGCCCTTCAACTTAGATGTATCCTCCTTGAATATATTGCCCCTTGTTGTTAAATCCCTTATGAGAAGTAAGCTTGTTGTTGAGGTGCATGATTTCTTGGGGGGTTCAATGTATAATCATGTTAACATACCACGGAGATTAGTGGTAGGGTTTTTTTATTTTTGAAAATTCAAGCAATTTAATAGAGATACATTAACAAGAGGGCGTGTATAAATCCATTTTGGGAAAAATCCAAAAGGGTCAACTATTCATGTCAATTATTTATCTGAGGGGTTTTTGAAGTACCCTCTTTGATTCCACTCCCCCCACATTACTGATAGTATGTAGAAAAACACTCTAAATGAATATGATTTTCACCTCTTCAAAGCTATTCTAGATCTTTAGAAATCTTGCATTCACCAAAGACACCCATTTCATGAACATGATTTGCGACTCTACGAAACTCTTCTAAGATTTCTCATAAGACAAATGCGCATTTACTAATTGAGTAAAGGGTACCTTCGAATTACAAGTTAATGTCCTAGATAGATCTTGTTATTAAAATGGGCATATATTGTAGTCATGGGTTCTATCAATAGCGATGGTGATGGTAAGAAGTTCCTTGAGTCGTTCGTTTTCAGCTCTACTTCAGTGCGCATCTGCTTAGTGTCATGACTGCTCTCGTCTGAGGTTGTGATGAAACATTGCACTGAGTCGAGCCCAACCCTACATGTCGTGGGGCTTTGTGTCAAAGCTCTTGGAAGCTGAGCGCACCATTTGGTTGAAACTTGACACAGATTGGATCCGCAGAGGCTTGACACGCAGGCACTTTTTAAAACACACCCATCACGCTCCCTTGCTTGAGCTTAGCGGCGGCCATCGTCATGTGCTTGGCTTTACAGTCAATAATCGCTTGGAATTTTAGCCTAGTTAATAATCGCATTGAGCATAAAGCAAATAATCGCCTGTGCCTAATGCCTTTACTCTAAAGTAAATAATCGTTTCTATCTTTTGGCAAAACAAAGGTGGTGCTTGTGAAGGCAACCTACTCTTTGTAATCGAGGTTAGGTTTGAATTTTTTGTGTGGGGGGGGTGTCTTTTACCGCGCCATGGCGAGTTGCTCTAAGCCGTCCTACGCAGAAGCAGTGGCAGAAGAGCAGCCCGATGCTCTGAAGGCTATTGACTTTGCCGTGAAACCGGGCGCTGATGATGGCGATCAAAAGTCCCTTACTAATTTGAGTAAGGAGGAACTAAAACAAAGAAAGACGCAGGTGGAAAATGACCTAGCATTGATCTTGTGTGGACTATCATTGAACAAAAAGTTGCGCGAAGATTCGGCGACGCAGGAGAATGCTGCTGAAGTGGTCGAAGGGGACAGAGCTTTCCAAGCACTCAAGAAGGCGTTCTCGCAATGTGTCGAGGTGGAAGATGCTGTTACGGTGGTTGTTCCCCCTGCCATTGTGAAAAAACAACTTGCGAAGGTTGTAAATTCCACTGGTCTTCGGGTTTACGGGGAGAGTTCGCAATAGAATTGAGCTCAGTAATTAACTGGCTTTGCAGTCCACTGGTTTTGAATCAGCTTGGCTCGGTAATGTTCACCCAATATATAGCAAAAGGATTTGTGCCAGTTTAGTTCAACGACAATGCAATGGTTGAGAGGGTTTTGATGAAAAGGCCGTTCTTCAATCGCGCGCTGGTGTGCGTGCTCCCTTGGGACCCTCTGTTTGAATCTAACGAGGCATTCAAGGATCTCTGTCCAGTATGGGTGGAGTTTGTCAACCTCCCCGTATGGCTTTAGAAAGAACTTGAAGGACCTCGCACCTTCGCTTGGTGATCCACTTTTTGTCCCATCTGCCAGAGCATCGGGTGTAGCAGCAAACAAGGTCTGTATCTGGTGGGATCTGCGGAAGCCACAGCCAAAGAACTTGGTGGTGAATGTTGGGGCAGGATTAAAGATCATTTTGCTAAACTTAACACCTTCTTCGGGGCATGCTTCAAATGCAACAAATTCGAGCATTATGCGAGGGCATGTCCCGTTGAGGTGCTAAAGCCTACATACCAAGTGATGGAGAGAAGCAAATTACAGGCTACCCCACAGGCAAATACAGTAGATCCAACAAAGAAGCCTACTGAAAACCTTGGCAAGGGAGAGGGTGGTCAAAATAAAGTCAACTCGGATAAAGATGTGGAGAAACAAGATCATGGCAATCGAGGTAAGGGCAAGACCACCCAAAGCTACCACTTTTCATCCACCGCTCAACAAAGAACGGCCACCTCAGTAATCCACAAGATCGTGATGTCTCCAACTCTTAGGTCAAAAGATGATGGCTAGCAACAAGTATCTCATATTTCATGTAAACGATTCAAAGCGCAGACTAGGGCCTTGGGACAAATGAAAGGTCTCCTGTCGGATGTCCCAAAGCCTCCTTTCCTATATGACAACATATTTGAAGTTTTGGGGAAGACGAATCAAGAGGACCTTTTCACTTCCAAGTTGGATACCACGCAGGTTCTAGCAGAAAAGGAGCCAATGGAAGAGGACAACCTGAATGGGAACTCTATTGAAGAGATCCTGGAGGCAGAAGAATTTGTTCCCCTTTTTCAATGATGGATACTCTCTCTATCCAATCTTGGAACATGAAGGGATTAAAAACCCAGAAGAAGGGCACTCTCTTCTAGGAAGAAGTGAAGAAAGAGAAGGCAGTTAAGTGCTGGGCCATCCAAGAGCACCAATTGGATGCTCGTAGCAAGAGAAAATAGGCTGTAGGAAAAAAACTAATCTTTTATTGGGAAGGAAGTGACGGGTCCAGTGGTGTCTTGTTCATTGTTGACTGAGATTTGGAGCCAAAGATGGTTCTAAACCACCCCTCCAGACGAGTCCTTGGTGTTAGAATCAGATGGGACAATCAACCTACCACCATATTAAATGTTTACGGCCCTTGCAACGCAAAGGATAGAGCTAAACTGTGGATGCATCTCAGGGATACTCCGATCGAAGGGGAGTGGCTGATGGTTGGAGATTTCAATATGGTTGAGAAAAGCAAGGACAGAATAGGCTTCGCCAGTATATTGGCTAGCTCAGAAAAGTCTAAATGGCTGAGCTTATGCGAGAAGTGGGCTATGATTGACTTGTGGGAAGTGGGCCCATGGAACAACATGCTTGGATTCACCTACACAAGCCCCAATATGCCCGCACTACCTCCCGACTGGACAGATGCTACTGCTCTCATCAAGCTGACTGGATCTCATCGACGTTAGAGATGAAGGTAGTCTCAACAAAAAGCCTCTCCGATCACATGCCATTACACTTACAACTCAAGAAAGATAAAGGGGGGGGATCCCCGAGAGGGGAGAAAAAGCTTCTGGTTACAGGGACACAACTGTTCAAAGACCCTCTCTTCAGAAGCATCACCAAGAAAGCGTTGGGAAAGCTCAAGAAAGATGTGGGGATGAATAAATCTAGTGCTTGGAATATATTTGTTCGGAGTGTACAAAAAGCTATCAAAACTTCGGGTCCTCGGGCTAAAAAAGCCAATGAGGCACATATCAAACATCTCACTGAGGAGGTAGCACAATTAGCCTCTAGGAAGGCTGCTGGATTGGCTACCGAGGATGAGCACAAGTGATGACTTGAAGCTAAATCTCACATGGCCAACGAACAATTGGAGGAAATCAAGAAGGCGAGATTGCTCTCTAGGGAAACTTTCCTTCAACCAGAGCCTTCTAATAGCACATTTTTTTAGGGCTTGAAAGTGAGGAAGAGTCGAGGCCACGTGCAAGTGCTCGATGATGAGAATGGGAATACAATTCAAACCCAAGATGAGATGGTTGGACTTATGCTCAATTATCTCAGCCAGATTATCGGCCAACCAGAGACCCAATCTCAGGAAGTGGAAGAAGCCCGAGCGTCTTTACTTGGGAGTGTTGAAAAGAAGGTTCCCCAGGAGGAAGCCAACCGCATGGAAAAGGCCTTCTCCGAGGAGGAATGCTCAGCGGCACTAAAAGCTATTGGCAATGAAAAGTCCCCCATTTGGGATGGACTGACGGTTGAATTCTTCAGGGAATTTTGGGATGATCTCAAGGGCCCAATCACACGGATGGCCAATCAAGTTGTTTATGAAGAGTCATTCGATGCAAGTGTTAAGAGAGGGCTTATCAAGCCCATCCCCAAACAGATTTGTTGCTCTCAACGTAAACATTGGTGTCCCATTACAATGATGTCAGTAGCATACAAAATTATTGCCAAGGTGGTAGCTCTTAAACTTGCCTCCCTCCTGAGTCGGATCATCTCTCCCCATCAATACGGATTCATTAAAGGGAGATCTATATATGACAATATCTTGGCAACAATGGTAGGAATAGAGTATGCATCCTTCTCCAAGCAAGAGTGCATCTTGTTGCAGCTGGACTTCGACAAAGCCTATGATAGAATAGAATGGTCTTATATAGAAGAAGTCATGGGAGCTCTGGGCTTTGGGCCTCGCCTTTGTCGTCTCATACACACACTAGGCGTGGGCAGCCAATTAGAGCTCCTGTTTAATGACAGAATTATGGGCTCTTTTGAGGTTAAAAGGTCTATAAAGCAAGGATGTCCCCTGGCCCCTTGTTTTTTGCCATCGGGTCGCATACTCTCATCAATGCTCGAAGCCAGTGCTGCGCGGGGAGAGATTCAAGGTTTGAAATTACCGGGCAACGACCACTGGCCAAAATGTTCGAAGATGATTCGATCCTATTCTTGAAGGCGTGCCCTCAAGTTGTCAGGAGAGCTCTAGGGATTGTGCAAAGATTTGCCGTGGCCTCTGGATCCAAGTGCAATATAGAGAAGTCAAGGCTTATCTCCCTGTCGGAGAACGACTCTTTTGATCCTACAGTCTGGACAGGAGAGATTATCTCCAAAGGGAGTGTATTTAGACACCTGGGAGCCCCCGTAGGGGTGGACGTAACCCACATGCAAAGATTTCAATGGGTCCTTGAAAAAATAAGCTAAAAAATGAGAAGATGGGAGTTTGTTCTGCTCCCCTTTCAAAGCCGGATTAGAGTGATTAATGCTTTTATGATCCCGTATATTGCTTTCCTCATCCCCGTGCTCAAGATGGCTAAGTGTAACTGGAAAGAATCTTTAAAACCAGTGAAAATGTTTCTTTGGAAGAACAACACAAAAACCACCCGGCCATGGCAGTGGGCTAGATGGGAGGAAGTTGCTCGCCCGATAGACCAAGGAGAGCTCGGCATTATTAACCTTGTAACCCATGCTGAGGCCCTGTGTGCTAAATTTATGGTCTCATTGGCTGAACAGGACCAAGCTTGGGCTATCATAACCAAGGAAATGCTTGATGCAGTAAAACTGGGATCGAAAGGGGGAAAGTGAAAGGGGGTTGCGATGCACGAAAAACTTCTCGCCCCGAAGTGGTCTTATCTTAGATCTGGTGGACTCTCAGGGGAGCTAATGAGGTAGTGCAAAAGAGAAGCTGAGGTTTTGGAATGGGGGTAAGCAACCAGATACTTTAAGAACTCCATATTGCATTGGTCCCCTTGGCTCTCTAAAATATTGGGGCCGTCGCAAAGCCCCTATTGAATAGAATGGCCAAGAATGTGAATAATATGGGGCTCGTGCGACTAGAGCAATTCTGGGATGGCAACAAGAAGTGCTGGAAAACTGCTGACTCTTTAGCCATCCAATTTAAACTGAATGGCTTTGAGATCTTACTAGCTACAGGGTGATGAAAGAGCTTGATAAGGTGGTGATGCCAATTTGTGAATCCAACTTTGAATGGGACGCTTGGAGATGGCCCGGGAGTAGCCTCTTTTAAAGACCACATTCTAAAGGCATTTACCATGCATTGATGCACGAGGCTAATTGGTGTAGCCCCCTCAACAAATTATGGAAGAGGCACTGTACGGAAAAACGGTGGGAGGGAGTCATGGAGAACCTCTGGAAGACAAGGTGGCCTCACTATATGAAGGTATTTCTATGGAAAGTGATGTGGGGTGCTCTGCCGATGGGCGTAAAGATACAAGAAAGAGGAATCGGGTCCGATCGTTGCTCGGGATGTAGAATAGCTAGTGAAGACCTAGCCCACCTTTTCATGGGATGCCAGGCAATCAGTGGCATGGCTGGGAAAATATGCAAGTGGATTCAAAGGACATGGAAAATTAAGTTCCTTAAGATTGATCTGTTCTCTGGTAGTAACAGGTTGGGAAGTCCTGCTCTTCTTGTCTGCACTCAAAGAATCATGCACTACTTCTTTCACCATATTTGGCAAGCAAGGAACTGCCGCGTGTTTGAGGGGGATTTGGCTATGGCAAGCTTTTGTGAAATCATACAAGAGAGCAGAGTGACGATCCACAGGATTGGAGGCAAACAAGCCTCCGAGGACTGGTATGGAACAATACAGGTCATGATGAGATCTTGTAATATGTAAAGCCTAGGAGTAGTTGTGTTTTTTATGTCAAGTAGAAAACTTGTAATCCTTTCATCCTCAAGGCTCGGTCTGAGCTCGAGGTTGGTGTATATTTCTGATGTTCTTAATTCTACCCACTCACAATTGTGAGTTTTGCAAAAAAAAAAGGGCATATATTGACATGTGTAATTGTATATGTACATGCGTCATCTCTTCCACCAAAAGTGCATCAAAATATGTTTGGAAATATTTTTCTGTGGTGCCAAAAGGACTACATTAAAGAACAAGATTAAAAGCATGAAAAAGGGTCAATTGGGAGAATTGGGTGCCACCCTACTCGAGCAACAATGTTTTCTTCACCCATTTAATTCCAAATTCTTGGCCATTGAAAGCTTTACTCGAAGAGAGGCTATACGCCCATGATCTTTCATGCTCAAGTGCTTGCTTTTTGGGCAGAATTTTGTACACTTGATGTAGATCAAGCATCATCCATGGGGAGCTATGGTTTATTTTATGAAGGAGCAAAAGGCATTGAGGCATGTTTGCGTGTATATGCGTTGGTAGTCTTGTGTGTGTGTGTTTGTGTGGTACACACGTGCCTATGTATCTCCCACTTTATTTGTTCAACATTATACTGTGGTCTTGACCGGCCTACCGGCTAGGCTCTCCCACCACTCTGTCGTCTCTATAAGCGGTGGCTCATAAACATAGAGAGTAGTGGGAGAGAAATGCAACAAAATGTAGAAAACATTGAGAGGTCTTGAGCTCTCGCATAGCTGCAAGCTCCCTCACTACTCATGAATCAATCCTATTCTTGGTCAATATGTCCTCAAATACCTTGACCCACCATTAGGTCTCCCCAATCTCAGAAAAATAAAAATTCTTTCAGAACATATTAAGTGCATAAGTGAAGGGTAAGTTTAGGAAATGAAAAGACAGATGAAGGTGGAAACTTAAAAGACGAATGGAGGTGGAAAGTCTAAAGACAAATGAAGATGCAAAGTCAAAAGACCTTTTGTGTTCATATAAATAGGTGTTTCTATGCTCTTTCATTTTTTCTTAGCGTTTTCTTCTAAGTTCTCTTTAGCGTTTTCCTCTCTCTCTCTCTCTCTCTCTCATAAACATTTGCAACAATATTACCTAAGAAAAATGAATACAACACTGTGAGAGAGAGAGAGAGAGAGAGAGAGAGAGAGAGAGAGAGAGAGAGACTCTCTCATAAACATTTGCAACAATATTACCTAAGAAAAATGAATACAACACTGAGAGAGAGAGAGAGAGAGAGAGAGAGAGAGAGAGAGAGAGAGAGAGAGAGATTGACACTCGTCATAGTGCAGGTTTAGCAGGAGTAGGTTTAGGAGCAAGAGGGAGGTGAGTGGAGATTGGTGGTATGAGAGAAGGCTCAATATGTGAGGGGTCAAGAGCAAAGGGATAATTGATCGGATACCTGGGACTGGTTTAAGTAATACCATGCTCGTAAGTCAAGAATAAAATCTTGTAGTTTGCTACCGTTACATGGTCAAGTTGTCGTTTGCTACGAATGTTTGGATGATGGGTGACTACTGCCGAGGGAGTAGAGTAGGTGGATGGGAAGTTGAGGGTGCAGAGGAACACGCGAGGTTGAGAGGGGAGGTTTGAGGTTGATGGGAGGTTCATCAAACAAGGAGAAGTTGGCCGAGAGAAGCATGGGAGGAAGAGGGGTGGTTTGTAAGACCCCCTCATCCCCACAATTCAATGACACCTCCGTTTGCAGCTCAAGGGTGTAGCCCATGAGGTGGAGGTAGTGCACAAGGCACTTATCTGTAGACCCGGCTATTGGCACATGAAGCACGATATGCCCGCTGCTTAAGGGGCACTGTGCTCATAGTTGTAGCCTCAATGAGAACACCCTCCCATGGCACTCCCGTGCCATGCACTTAGAATTCAAGGGTAGTGAGTTCAAGGCAGCACCATGTCGGTGTCATCCGCTTGCCATGTTGGCAAGAAAGATAGGGCATTTGTGCTTGCAACCACTTTTTAATAGGGTATGTAGATACAGAATAAGATTAAGATGGGGTTACCTGACAATGTCCAAGGACCCTCAAGTTATTGCATAGTCATCTTTTGACCTCAAAATATAGGAGAGGTAAGATATAACACAAAAAAATGAATTCACAAACTTAATTAACACCAAATATTTGAATATTCACCAAACTTTGTTAAGAGTCCTAAAAGAAATGGATGATCTATGTACAACTAACACTAGCATGCTACCTATATCTCACTAGAATTTGAGTTTCTCCAAATATATGGGGGATTGGAGTCTATCAGACATAAACACACACCCACACACAAAATAAAGGAAGAAACTTTAACATAATGTGTGTGTGTGTGTGTGTGTGTGAGAGAGTGAGAGAGAGAGCTTTGAAATTTGTAGGTGGGATATAGTAACTTTACAATCTTTTTTAAAGCTTTTAAATTTTAAAGGCTTTAAAGAGAGAGAGAGAGAGAGAGAGAGAGAGAGAGAGAGAGAGCTTTGAAATTTGTAGGTGGGATATAGTAACTCCACAATCTTCTTTAAAGCTTTTATATTTTATCTGTTTATTAAAAATAATAAGTTTTTGGGTTGTAATCCTTTAAAATTAGGGATCCTTACAAGGTCCATGCAAAGTTTATATTTTTTCTAATGACATCTTGGATTTTTAGTGGGCTCGAGTACGAGAAAGAGAAGATTCTGTCATAATAAAGGGAGCAACGTTTTGCAGAAAAAAAGAAAACGATAATTTGTGTACTTTTAAGTGGCTGAAATTGCGAGAGAATTAGAAAAATTATACATACTTTCTACAAAACCCCAAAAAATGGTTGCCTTTTTAATATGGTAGAGGAGGAGTTTAAACGTTGCTTTTGCTATTAATATGATTCTACGGAGGGGGGGGGAGAGAGAGAGAGAGAGAGAGAGAGAGAGAGAACCTTTCAAATAAAATACCTAATTTTTTCCAAGGCTTTAAAAAAATGCTCTTTTTAAGAGGTGATTATCCGATAAGGTCAAGTAACCAATAGAACCATATCTGGTTGGTTCTATTGGTTTAAAAAATACCTAATTTTTTCCAAGGCTTAAAAAAAAAGCTCTTTTTAAGAGGTAATTATCCGATAAGGTCAAGTAACCACCAACCATATCTGGTTGGTGGTGCAACTTGCCCAGAGTAAACCACGTCGACAGCGTGTAGCATTTAAGCACCGCATGCTTACTATAGTTATAAAAGCAGCTTGCGCAAGAAATAGAAACGCAAGGCTAGAGCAAGACTGTAGCGCTAACACACACACACACACACACACACACACACACACACACACAATAAGTCTGTAGCACGCGCGCGCGCACACACACACACATAGTACGAGGAGCCATGGCAAGTCATGCTCGTAATTACTAGCGAAAGCCCTCTCTACATCTCTTCACAAACACTAGCACAAGCAATACAGTAAGCCTTGGGTTGCGGAGAACGTATACTCACGGAACACCATCCAACGCAAGGGAAGCACTAAAATTCCAAAGCACACAGCAGACTACCTGGTTGCGCAACACAAAAGGTAAATAATTGAGTTTTTTTTGCGTTACAAGTTATATGGCTTAACTACTACACACATACACACAAGTGTATGCATAAAAGCTCTGAACAATGCGCTGTACCATATATTAGCTATGAGGAAAGTAGACGAGAAAGAATAAGCACTTTGTAGTACGCATTAAACCCTCTGTATATTGTATTCTTTTCGTAATAAACATAAAAGATTAGTTTAAAGCAATATATACAATACACACACAAGCACATGCATGCTCACAAATTGGTTTTTCCATAGAATAAAACATGGCCGTATTATGGTTTCTGCACACACACACACATGTACACATGGACATACGGGCCGGCACTACACATAGAGGGAATGCACACAAAACAACTCAGTAACATGTATTCAAGTACATACAAACATATGTATAGTGTACATAGAGCAGTATTTAAAAAACATAATACTAATCAACATACTATAATTGATACCAATTTCGGTACAGTAACAAAGTTGGAGTCGTTTTGTGATAAACATGCTTACAAGTATACAAATGACGATGGAAAATTCGATTCAGGTACCAAGATACATATTTCTTTGATTACATGCATAAGTTCTCTATATATGCTGAGCAAACATGTAATAGTTTTTAGAAATAGGACTATGAGATCTTTTGTATAAGGAGTAGCAGAGGTAATTGATTAAGATATAGCATTTGGGCTATGAAAACCTCACGTGAGGGTGAAAGATACAATAAATACTTATTGAGATTTTTGAAAAAAGAGTAATAGTACAAAGAAAATGCTGCCAAAATTTTCACAAGCTAGAATGTAAGTACATAGCAATACAAGATAGTAACACTTTAGTGATTTTTTTCAAATAAGCACTTGGGTATATGTACCATAGTAGTAAACATTTTGAATCATAAATAAATAAATAAATAAATAAATATATGCTTATAAAAAGGGGCAAAAGAGGAAGCTCTAAACAAAGGATACTAACTAAAGTACATTTGTCTAAATATTGTTAATAAACAGGGATACAGACAGACCGCTAGGATGAGCATCACTCGGGATGTAGTTAAGCTCCAACGATTCGGGACAAGCTTATGGCTGCACATAGTAGGCAAAAGCCAATAGCAATTAGGGACCCTATCTCCAAACCATGTAAACCCATAAAGTCTTTCATAGACCGTAATAGACCATACTTACATAGACGAGCTAAAGAAAACATAATATATGTTTAGGAGTATGGTTGGGGTCTGGGATGTGACAACAATAACAAGCAGTGGAGATTTCTTGATATACCTGTCACCCATTTAGTACAAATTGATTCTAATTAATTATACTTATGGTTGGTTGGTAGGTAAAGATCCCTGCTCTCATTTGGTAGGAGTTCCGACTTAAACTCCTACTTTGTCATGTATCAGAGTATCTTGTAATAAATTTTATATATCAAGAATTCTTCTTTGTTTTGCTCTTTACACAATATGCTTTTGCAAACAGTATTTAAGTCTCTTAGTATATGATTCTGAATGATGGGATTTTAAATTCAAACACACACACACACACACACACATGTCACTTTCATGTGTGCCTTACTGTTCTGAGAATGGATACTTGATGATATTTAACACAACATGAATGGTCGACATAAGTTAGAAAGGTTTTAAGTACGAGATGGATAAAAACTAATAGGTTCATTGATACCTGTAATACGTATTCAAGGTTTTAAGTAGGACATGGATAATTGATCGGATACCTGGTATTGGTTTAAGTAATACCATGCTCGTAAGTAAAGAATAAAAGCTCGTAGTTTGCTACTGTAACATGGTTAAGTTGTCGTTTGCTACAAATGTTTGGACGATGGGTGACTACTGCTGAGGGAGTAGAGTAGTGGATGGGAAGTTGAGGGTGCAGAGGAACATGTGAGGTTAAGAGGGGAGGTTTGAGGTTGATAGGAGGTTCATCAAACAAGGAGCAATTGGTCGAGAGAAGCATGGGAGGAAGAGGGGTGGTTTGTAAGATCCCCTCATCCCCACAATTCAATGACACCTCCGACTGCAACTCAAGGGTGTAGCCCATGAGGTGGACGCAGTGCACAAGGCACTTATTTGCAGACCTGACCATTGGCACATGAAGCACGATATGCCCATTGCTCAAGGGGTACTTTGGTCATAGTTGTAGCCTCAATGAGAACACCCTCCCATGGCACTCCCATGCCATGCACTTAGAATTCAAGGGCAACGCCTTGCGTGCAGTTCAAGGCAACACCATGCCGGTGTCGTCCGCTTGCCATGTTGGCAAGAAAGATAGGGGCATCCGTGCTTGCTGCCACTTTTTAATAGGGTATGTAGATATAGATGGGTTTACCTGACGATGTCCAAGGAACGTCAAGTTATTCCATATTCATCTTTTGACCTTAAAATATAGGAGAGGTAAGATATAACACAAAAAAATGAATTCACAAACTTAATGAACACCAAGTAGGTCCCCATAGAACAACCATTTCTTTTAACAGTCCTAAAAGAAATGGCTGTTCTATGTACAACTAACACTAGCATGCTACCTATATCTCACTATAATTTGAGTTTCTCCAAATATATGGGGGATTGGAGTCTATCGGACATAAACACACACCCACACACAAAATAAACAAAGAAACTTTAACATAATCCCAAAGAGACCTCAACAATGTGTATGAGAGAGAGAGAGAGAGAGAGAGAGAGAGAGAGAGAGAGAGAGAGCTTTGAAATTTGTAGGTGGTATATAGTAACTCCACAATCTTCTTTAAAGCTTTTATATTTTATTTGTTTATTAAAACAAATAATTTTTTGGGTTGTAATCCTTTAAAATTAGGGATTTTACAAAGCCCATGCAAAGTTCATATTTTTTTTAATGACATCTTGGATTTTTAGTGGGCTCGAGTACGAGAGAGAGAAGATTCTGTCATAGTAAAGGGAGCAACGTTTTGCGAAAAAAAACCCTGATAATTTGTATACTTTTAAGTGGCTAAAATTGAGAGAGAATTAGAAAAATTATACATACTTTCTACAAAACCCCAAAAAATGGTTGCCTTTTTAATATGGTAGAGGAGGACTTTAAATGTTGCTTTTACTATTGCTATAATTCTTGGGGGGGAGGGGGAGAGAGAGAGAGAGAGAGAGAGAGAGAGAGAGAGAGAGAGAGAAGTAGGAGGAAGTCATTGAGTATGGTGCCTGGGTTAGAGCAGGCACGCACACACACACACACATGTCACCTTCATGTGTGCCTTACTGTTCTGAGAATGGATACTTGCTGATACTTAACACTACATGAATGGTCGGTATAAGTTAAAAAGGTTTTAAGTAGGACATGGATAAAAACTGATAGATTCATTGATACCTGTAATACGTATTCAAGGTTTTAAGTAGGACATGGATAATTGATCAGATACCTGGTATTGGTTTAAGTAATACCATGCTCGTAAGTCAAGAATAAAAGCTCATAGTTGGTACCATAACATGGTCAAGTTGTCGTTTGCTACGAATGTTTGGACAATGGGTGACTACTACCGAGGGAGTAGAGTAGTGGATGGGAAGTTGAGGGTGTAGAGGAACATGCGAGGTTGAGAGGGGAGGTTTGAGATTGATGGGAGGTTCATCAAGCAAGGAGCAGTTGGTCGAGAGAAGCATGAGAGGAAGAGGGGTGGTTTGTAAAACCCCCTCATCCCCACAATTCAATGACACCTCCGTCTGCAGCTCAAGGGTGTAGCCCATGAGGTGGACGCAGTGCACAAGGCACTTATCCACAGACCCGACCGTTGGCACATGAAGCACGATATGCCCGCTGCTCAAGGGGCACTGTGCTCATAGTTGTAGACTCAATGAGAACACCCTCCCATGGCACTCCCATGCCATGCACTTAGAATTCAAGGGCAACGCCTTGCGTGCATTTCAAGGCAGCACCATGCCGGTGTCGTCCGTTTGCCATGTTGGCAAGAAAGATAGGGGCATCAGTGCTTGCAACCACTTTTTAATAGGGTATGTAGATACAGAATAAGATATAGATGGGTTTACCTAACAATGTCCAAGGAACCTCAAGTTATTCCATGGTCATCTTTTGACCTTAAAATATAGGAGAGGTAAAATATAACACAAAAAAAATGAATTCACAAACTTCACCAAACTTTGTTAAGAGTCCTAAAAGAAATGACCGTTCTATGTACAACTAGCACTAGCATGCTACATATATCTCACTAGAATTTAAGTTCTCACACATAAACACACACCCACACACAAAATAAAGAAAGAAACTTTAACATAATCCCAAGAGACCTCAACAGTGAGTGTGTGTGTGTGTGTGTGCGTGCGCGTGAGAGAGAGAGAGAGAGAGAGATAGAGAGATAACGAGAGAGCTTTGAAATTTGTAGGTGGGATATAGTAACTCTACAATCTTCTTTAAATCCTTTATATTTTAAAGGCTTTAAAGAGAGAGAGAGAGAGAGAGAGAGAGAGAGAGAGAGAGAGAGATTTGAAATTTGTAGGTGGGATATAGTAACTCTACAATCTTCTTTAAAGACTTTATATTTTATTTGTTTATTAAAAAATAAGTTTTTGGGTTGTAATCCTTTAAAATTAGGGATTTTTATGAGGCCCATGCAAAGTTCATATTTTTTCTAATGACATCTTGGATTTTTAGTGGGATCGAGTACGAGAGAGAGAGAAGATTCTATCATAATAAAGGGAGCAACGTTTGCAGAAAAAAACAATAATTTGTGTACTTTTAAGCGGCTAAAATTATGAGAGGATTAGAAAAATTATAGATACTTTCTACAAAACCCCAAAAAATGGTTGTCTTTTTAATATGGTAGAGGAGGAGTTTAAATTATAATCATAGTACTTAGTTAACTTGGCATGAACGATACTTTTGCAAGAGAGAGAGTTTAGAGAACATGACAACAGTTAAGGACCAAATTAATGTGGAGGTGGTCCCCCCCTCCAATAGGCATTTGTATTATAGATTCTCCCATCAAGAGAGACTTGGTACAATACAATCTTTGTGTTCCTTGTGACCTAGGTGATGCAATGAAGATGGAAAGCTTCATGCATCACAAGCATAACATAAAATTTGCAAAAAGACCTCTTTGAACTTCTTGAGCTTTTGTGACCTTTGCCATATAGGGTAAGATTTGCAATGTCCTCCCCTCTTGTATTCTCTAGAGAATAGCCATAGGTTTCATTGAAAGAGGAGGGAGTTGAAGAAGAAGGAGAAGAGAGTGACCTCTTTCTTGGACTTTTATTCGTTTCTTTCCTCTCTTCCCTTTTGGAGTGACAAGGAGAAGGACTATGGGTTGACCGTTTCCTCTTGGGAGGAGTTGGCGACCATCTAGACCGCCGTCTTTGTGGAGCCACATCTTCAGAGGAACTTAGGGACTCATTACTTTCTCGCTCTTTGGATTCCTCCTCTCGTATGGGAGACAATGTTCTTTTGAGGGTCTCATCAAGAGGCCTCTGAAGCTCTCTCTACTCTTAGAGAGGAAGGGAAATCCCATAAGCACGATGCTGTTGAGTAACTTCGGCTTGCAAAGCACGGTTGCCCATAGCTTGTTGCAACCTAGTAATAAGATAATTGACAAACATGGGGGCATCATCATTAGCACCTTCATGTGCAAAATCAAAGATTTAAATTTTCATTCTACTCTCTTGGTTATTGTCAGCCATGTTAACAAATTTTTTGTTTCTACTTAGTGTATTCTTTTTCGATTCAAAACCTTAGTTGCTACTCCTCTTAGCCTTTGAAAATCAGCACTTAAGCATCTACACCCATAGCTCGAATTGGTTAATTATAGAGAGTAATTGGTTAATTATAGAGAGTAGTGGAGGGGGTCTAATATTTCAGAATTGCCGAGGGATAGCTCCATTCAGACTTCTTATGGTTCAATAATGGTAAAGCCATAGGCAAGTCTAAAAAGACCCCATTATTAAGACCAAATCTCCCGAGGTGTGCACCATATCCCACATAGTGGGCTCAACAAAACCGATAATAGATCCCAGTCCCACTTACTCTAATATAATTAACAAAAATCAACCATTTATAGGCTACTTAAGGACCTCTCTTCTTAAGTAAGAAAAGAGAAACCAAATGCTCTGATACCAATGTAATGGAAATATCCTATAAACTTTGAGAATAGAAAAATTAAGAGAATTAGAGAAAACATTTTTGTGAGACTACTTTGAGAGCATAGAGAATGAACTTAATTGACGGTAGAAACATAATCATAGTACTTAGTGAACTTGGCATGAACAATACTTTTGCAAGAGAGAGAGAGAGAGAGAGAGAGAGAGAGAGAGAGAGAGAGAGAGAGAGAGAGAGAGAGTTTAGTGAACATGACAACAATTGAGGACCGGATTTATGTGGAGTCAGTCCCCCCTCCAATAGGAATTTGTATTATAGATTCTCCCATCAAGAGAGACTTGGTACAATACAATCTTTGTGGTCCTTGTGAACTAGGTGATGCAATGAATATGGAAAGATTCATGCATCACAAGCATAACATAAACATTGCAAAAAGAATTAACTATCCCAAGCCTCAGTCCAAGGCTTCAAACACCTTCAAAGGTGGAGAGAGCTAGGAGGGAATGAGGGTAGGGAATAGGAAGAAGAAACATTCATACGAGAAAGAAATATTTCCTCACTTATCATCACTCATCTTGCTAGCATACATAATAGCATAGTAGTGAAGTTGGATAAGATGGAAGATTATGCACTAACGCATGGCTCTTGGTTGGATTTGCATTCCATAGCCAAGAGTGTTGGTGTAGGCTCTCAGCTTCTCTACTAGCTTGGAGAAGGAGATAGAGCTCATGCACTTTGCACTTCCCACAATGAATGTGTCTATGGGAGAGTATACCCCCCAAGCAACCCCCCTTCTTGCTTTGGTCGACCCCCCCTTGTAGCTCATTCTTGAAGCTCATTGGGCTCTTCTAGACTTATCCAATCACATGTAAGAGGCATATCAAGCAACAAGGGTAGGCTTGGGGCAAGTGTCCCCCTTTCCCCTTTGAGAGAGAGGACTTGATAAATGCTAAAACAATTGATTGAAATAACTAATTTATCATTGGACCTCTTTGGAGGCCAACCAATAGGCTTTAGGCACACCATGAGGGCAACATGAGGAGGAGCTTGACAAGTGTCCCATTTACCTTCGTGCTATAAAGCTTGCTTTGTGTGACGGTGTGTGTTCTCTCTCTAGCCCCTAGAATGAGGGCTCAACCCCCCTTGTATATGGATACTTTGACTTTGTGGAACACAAGCACCTTAGTTAGCAAGCATGAAAAAGCACCTCAAGCTTGGGTAGTGTTCCCACAAGCACCTCAAGCTCCCTAGTTGGAAAGCACGACAAGCACGACAAGCACCTCAAGCATCTTAGTTAGCAAGCATGACAAGCACCTCAAGCTTGGGCGAGGTTCCTGACTCAAGCACAACCTTAGCTTACCTAAGGTCAAAGGAATTTCAACACTAGCCATTGGAGGTCTTTAATGAAGCTAACCCTAAGGTCTTTAAGATACATTAGCTAACCTTGCTCTTTGACATATCATCTCTCATTTGGGCCCCTTTACCATTGGCCACGTGTTGAGATAGACCCGAAAGCACATGTTTATATTCTAACCCTTGTTCTCGTCTATTCTTCCACATTAAATGATCAATTTAATATGAGAAAATCATTTGGGTTGGTTAGCTATTATATGTTATGACATTACCTCTTCTTGCAATCATAGTCGTCCTCGACTATGAGGTAGAAGAGATAAAGCCTTAGTCACTAGTCAATGTTTCTTAGTAGGCTGAGGATCCCTTTTTACCCTATGGCATCATTCCAAAATGGATAACTAATCCATTTGGTGCTTGGGAGACATAGCTATCGCAAGCATGTCTGCTCTTTAGTCCATTTCATTCTCCCAAGTGGAGTGACAAATTCTACTTGGTGTTTGAGAGATGTTGCATCACAAACATGATTCTAAGCATGTATATTAGTTAAATTTGTGCACAATAAAAAGAGAACTAGTCTTATAAGACAAAAAAATTAGTCATTTAAAAGAAATTTGTACATTTGCTTACTCTAATGTAGTATTGTAAGTCTTGACAAGGTTTATACTATCCTTAAGCTATATTCCTTGCATCCATCTAGAATCTTCAAGAGGATAATTTTTGAACTTAATAAGATACCGTTGGATAATCTTACCATGTCGTAGTACCTTGTATTCATGCCGAAGGATAGCTTTGGGTTGTAGCACCTCTTCTTGGTCTTTGATTTTGGGAGGGTCTTCAATAATTGGTTCACTTGGTGGCTTAAGTAGGTTCACATGAAAAGCATTGTGTATGAGCCAATGGTTGGGCAACTTGAGTTGATAAGCCATCTCATTGATTGGATTCAAGATTTGAAAAGGACCATAATATCTTTTTGCTAGTTTAACATAATACTTTTGATGGCCAGTAGGATTTTTGCCCGTCGTTTGCCTCAATCGAGCCTTGGGAAACTTAAGTATGACCCAATCATTTTCTTTGAACGTTAAGGCCCAGTAAGCAGCTTTTTGCCTTTGTTGAGAGATAGATATAGCCTCCTCAAACTTTTGCAAAGATTCTTGTAGGTCACGGCTATACTCATTGGCATCGAAGATTTTCCCATGTACTTTAAGTAGCAAGGGACTTTTAGGTCTTCCCTCAATGATTTTAAGAGGTACTTTTCTCGTAGAAGTATGTACAGTATTATTGTATGCATACTCTACAAGAGGTAAGTATTTTTTCCATTGTGAGTGTTGATCTACTTTTGTAACATAAGTATTTAGTAGATCAAGAATTGTAAGATTGGCTATTTCACTTTGGCCATCCGTTTGTGGGTGACAGGCCGAGGAGAAATTCAATCTTGTACCTAGATTTTCAAAGAGACCTTTCCAAAAATTATTGGTCATTCTAGGATCTCTATGTGACACAATGGATGTTGGCAATCCATGGTGTTTGAAACTCTGGGATATGAAGAGAGTTGCCATTTGGTGTGTCTTAACAGTCTTTTGGACAGGAATAAAGTGTGCTTGCTTGCTAAACCTGTTGCGATTATTGTCCATATTCCCATATTCTTATAGATAGATGTGGGTATTCCAAAGATAAAATCCATGGATATACTCTTCCATGGTGAATTAGGGATAGGCAATGATTGGATTAATCCAGGTTGCTTCCCTCTATCATACTTGGTCTTTTGGCATACCATGCATTTTGAAACATACTCTTGTATGTCCACTTTCATGGTAGGCCAATAGAAGTATGTCTCACTCCTTGAAGAGTAGGTTGAATGCCTCTATGCCCCACATAGGGAGGAGCATGGGATTCATACATGACTTTCTCACGAAGGGAGTGGGTATCATATAGCCTATTTCCATGGAGAAGATAAAAACATCCTGCAAGGTGAATGGTTCCTATTTCTTCCCCAAAGCAAGGGTTGACATTATGTATTTAAAGTCAGGGTCAGTAGCATACTCATCTATCATAGAAGATAGATCATTGTGAGTTGCTATAGACAGACACATTAACTTTTGGTCGTCTCGTGAAAGTGCATCAGCCACTTGATTGTGCTTACCAGCAATGTGAGCAATATGAAAATAAAATTGTGATTTTTTCCCCCCACATCATTTGTTTGTCGAAAAGCTTGGCTTGTGTCATGAAGTACTTGAGACTTTGGTGGTCGGTTTGTAGAATAAATGGAGTCCCCAATAGATAGTGCTTCCACGTGTCTAGGGCATGTAGAATAGCTAAAAGATCTTTCTCATAAATGCCCAAGACCCGTTCATCCGTATTGAGCCTTCGACTCTCATATACTATGGCATGCCCTTCTTGAAGCAAGACTGCTCCAAGGCAATCACTACAAGTATCACATCGGACCTCAAATGGCTTTGAGAGATCCGGAAGCAAGAGGACTGGTTGCGAGGTAAGCTTCTCTTTGAGCTTGTCAAAAGCACATTGCTCCTTAGCAGTCCATGAATACTTCTTCTTTGTTAATTCTTGTAATGGTCCTACTATTAGAATTTTTTTTGCCATGAAGTATCTATAGTATGCACACATACCAATAAAGCTTCTTAGCTCATGTAGATTTCTTGGATTAGGCCATGCTTTTATTACCTCCAACTTTGATGGATCCATTCGGATACCATCTTGAGAGATAATATGACCTAAGTATTGAATCTCTTGAAGGAAAAATTGGCTTTTCTTTTGATTGAGAAAAAGCTTGTTCTCCCTCAATGCTTGAAAAATCACTTGGAGATGCTACTTGTGTTCTTCCAAGGACTTTGGAGTAGATGATGATATCATCAAAGAAGACTACAATGAATTTGTGATAGGGTCTAAAGATTTTCTCCATTAGACAATTGAAAGTGGCAAGTGCATTAGTCAAGCCAAAAGGCATGACTAGATATTCATAAAGACCAAATGTTGTATGAAACACGGTGTTTAGGATATCTTCAACCACTATCCTTATTTGATGACAGCCACTTTCAAGGTCAATCCTACTAAAGTAGATAGAGCCTTGTAGCTTATCAAACAGATCTTCTATTTGAGGCACGGGAAATCTGTATGCTCTACACATATGTGAAAAATTGATCCACAGTGATGAGAGGGTAATTTTTAATTACGTTTTGATTTTTAAAGAAAAATTGGTCATTTCATACTAGGTTGAATCAAAATCTTGGAAACGTAAATTAAGCTACCTCTTATTGTAATGCATGCAAACTTCTTCTTTGTCTCTATTTGGTTCAACTAGAACTATCTAGCATACAACTAAAAATATTTTAAAGACACATATAGGCATGTGGATCTCCAGTGTATATTTCTCAATCATCAACATTTTTGCTATTTTTGGATTCAACATTATAGTCCTAAACCTCACGTGAGGGTCTCCCTTGAGCTAGCCATGACTAGAATTTTGGAACTCTCCTCAAAAAACAAACAAGATGCTGCCCAAAATTTTTGGGATTTTCTAATCATTTGGTTGATTAGCATTTGACTAGTTTTGGGCTGAAAATTGTTTGTTTATTGGGCTGAAATGATATTGCTTTATGGGTGTATTTGTCCTGAGCAACATGGCTACTAACATGTGTTGCGATCTAAATTAATGGCATGATCTTTATTATTGGTTTAATAATAGTTTATATGTTATGAATTGATGAGTGTGCCACATATAATACACATAATTAGATAACACTTTCTCCTTATCTCTGCTTGCATGCCCTAACTCTCACAAGGTACTACACACACACACACACACACACACACACACTTACTTGGTCACTACATCTGACCTTGATAACATCTATGGGGCTCGGATTATGTCTTGAATCACTATTTCTGGCTACAAAATATGACATCCAAACCTGTTACACTCAAACTAGTTTTGAGTTGTGGCCTTAGGGGAGTTTTACCTTATGCTTTACATATTAAAATACCGCTTTCTTTTGCTATCAGGATGTGGTTGCTCTAGCACCTCATCTGGAGGGAGTTGTTGACTATACTCTGAAACACTGTAACATCCAACTTTATGAGCTCGACTTGAAAAATTGAGTTGCTGCCTTATGGGAGATTACCTTGTGCTTTACTAATAGCTTTTTTATGTGGATCACATTGGTTGAATTAGAGCTATTCACCATAAATTTAAATATATATTCTTATCCAAAAACCTCCCAGCATCATGTTTGGGTTACCTTGTGGGTGCAACCCCCTATTTTATCTCTTACTTGGTTTAATCAAAGCCCATTCTTTGGCCTCTTACCTGGGCGGCTTCGGACTTGACTGATTTTACTAGGTTTTTTATCATCCTGTCGCGGCACTCATAATGCAGCACGACCTGACGCTAATGAACTTGCATATTGAAGGGTTGCCTGTCCCCACAGATTCTTTGCCTCCCTCCCTCTCATTGGATGAGTCTTGCCTGGAAAACCTCTTACACTCATGAGAATGTTCGATGCTAGGCGGCCGCGGCACTACCACAAGCGATTATTTTTTGGAGGTCTTCCCTGCCTCTTCCACTATAAAAGGTGAGGGGTTCTTCCCATCACTTAGGCTTGGTTTCCCTTGGCAACTTGGAGAAATACTTGGGATTGCCTTTGCTCACAGGTTTTTTATCTCAATGCTTAAACTAAAACCCATGCTCTCCTATCTGATTATAAACATGATTTTTTTGGAAGAACCGTTCTTTTGGATTTTTTGTTAGCAAAGGAATATGAAATGAGAAACTGGGTACAATTTTTACACATCATCAAGGGTTTTTTTTTTGCTTCTTGCCTGGTACTGACTGCATACATACTTAATCCTCTGCTACTATGCTAGATAATGACATCAAATCTATCATACATATGGTTACTATTTTGATTTTTTGATACTGACGGTGAGTATAAGTTTGAATGCCTGGTGGTGGTGCTATTTATGCTGCCATGGAATATATACATTCTGTAGAAGATCTGTACTTTTGGGATTTTCCTTAGCTAAAAGCAAGTGGTTTGATAAACCGTGGCACTAATAAGAACACATCAATAGAGGGTTTCTTTTGCCTGGTACTGATTACATACACTCACTCTAGTTTTTTGGTTGCTTGACATAAAAATGACATCAATTCTATGGTTACTGGAATGTGGTATACTGTTTATGCTGCCAAATTCTGATAGTTACAGTTGTTTATGATACATTCAAATTGCAGAAAAGGAAAAAGAATGGAGTTAATACTTGATGATCTGATCTGGTCTTACTGGTTATAGCCAGACTTTATACTTTTGGCTTGATCTTGGGGGTGATGGGAAATTAGCCAGATCTGGTGTTCCACTATACAAATCTGGTCCGATATAACTGGTCTATTCATATGGATAATGATATGGCTTTTTGTGTACTTTGCTACCTTAGTTTGTTATGGTATTATGATTGGGGGAAGACTGATGTGACTTAAAAAACTTCTAAACTTCACCTGTTGCTTGGATTTCTGGCATAGATCTGGTTCTTTACTAATTCCACTACATCTAGTGATGATGCTACCATAAAACAAATTCTGGTTTTTGCTGCTAGCTCTAACTTACTATAAATGGTACCTTCTGCTTGATTGCTTGGATGCCTTGCTTTGCTCTAGTCCAGGTTTGATAAAACTGAAAATACAAAAATCCCTATATTTAGCAGGGGGTACTGGTCCTTTTTGCACTACTCCTGGTCTTCTAAACCTGCTCTACACTTATGGATAATGATTTGGTGCTGTAGATACCTGAGTTTTTCTGGTATTATGATTTGAGAAACTGTTTTGACTTACTAAACTGACTGTCACCTATTGCTTGGTTGTCGGGCTTAGATCTCGTTTTCCATTACAGCTTGAACATATTGACCTGGTCTGGTATAACTGGATAAAGCCAGACTTTATACCTTCTGCTTGATACTTAGATTGTCGGCTTAATACTAGTTCTTTTTTTTCACTACATCTGGTTATAATCTTCCTGGCCAACTATAGCTTAAATCTGGATAAAGATACTTTGGACCTGCTCACTAAAACTTGAGTAAAAATCTATCTAAAAAAACTTTTGTTTTCATACCTTATGGTTGGTTCATTATAACACCAATTAAGGGATGACTTGAAACATTTTTTACCAGTGAGAATGTGCTCCATTCTTTTTCCACTCTGGCTGACACTTTCTGGGCAGTCCAATCTAATTGATATTTGGATACCAATCTCTTAAATGGGTGCTGATAGGTAAGTAGGCCTATTACAAAAGATTACTCGTACAACTAAGGTTTCTGTTGGCTGAGCTAAACCTTGTTTTTTTCATACACTGCTTAAACTAAGGAAATTACATATGATGATATGGAGTTTTCGACTTCCTCTCATAGTAAAAGGTTCTTTTAATCATATGAAGCAATTCTGGTAGGATTACTTTGTATAGGACAATAGCTAGTCTAAATACTTTTTAAGTTTGACATGGATAACAACTAGTAGGTTCTTTGAAGCCTGCCATATGTAGCCAAGTCTAACATATATGTTGTCTTGACTATATGGATGTAGGTGAGAATTCTATCTTGGCTTAAAGAGGTTTTAGCTTGCTGCAATTGGACTTTGGAAACATTATTCAATTGGGATAGTTTTGATACCTTTGTACAAATTCATTTGGAATGATACTTCATCCTTACTATGTTGTACAATTATGAATCAAAGACTGAGTTGTTTCTGTACTTATCTTTGCCTAGACATCTTTAGCCAATCGTCTTTTTGAACATCCTGTTCATTGGTGTGTTATTTATTTAAGTTAATCAGCTACACACACCCCTAAACATGAGGCCCTCCCAGGCAACTGGGAGGACCATGACACTGGCTTTATAAATTTTGTGTGTGTAGGCTTTGAGTGACCCACTGTCTATAATTCCTTGACTGGTCGGCAGGTGTTAGGTGGTCTCTCCTTGACTATAGACTGGATTCCTACTCACGACTATTGTAGTCTTTTGGCTCAGTTGGTTTTACGTAGCAGGTTAATCCAACTATACTTACGTATGCTTTTCCAAATTGTATTTTTGACATTTATAGGCACATGCTACATATTACTCATATTTTGGCTTTTTGGAACAAGAGGACTCGCTGGACGTTTTTCTTCCAATAGCTACTCAATGACAACCATACTTATTTCAAACATGCTGACAAAGCCTTAAAACTCCTACAAGAGTAATGTCTTCCTTGAGGACTATATCTGTTATTATACAGACATTTCTTCCCTTTCCAGGTAACTCCTACTTAGCTCTTCTATGCTAATGAAAATTAAAAAAACTCATCTTCCTGATGAGGCAGTAGGCCCATACACAATGGGCCTACTGCCAAAACCCATTGTGTATGGTGCCTGGGTTACGGCGGGTACACACACACACACGCACACACGCACACACACAGACACACACACACACACACACACACACTTGGTCACAACATCTGACCTTGATAGCATCTATGGGGCTTGGATTATGTCCCAAATCAAGATTTCTGGCTACAAAATATGACATCCAAAGCTGCTACACTCAAACTAGTTTTGAGTTGTGGCCTTAGGGGAGTTTTACCTTACGCTTTACATATTAAAATACTGCTTTCTTTTGCTATAGGGCTATGGTTGCTCTAGCACCTCATCTGGAGGGAGTTGTTGACTATACTCTGAAATACTATAACATCCAACTTTATGAGCTCGAGTTGAAAAATTGAGTTGCTGCCTTATGGGAGATTACCTTGTGCTTTACTGCTAGCTTTTTTATGTGGATCACATTGGTTGAATTGGAGCTATTCACCATAAATTTAAATATATATTCTTATCCAAAAACCTCCTAGCATCATGTTTGGGTTACCTTGTGGGTGCAAACCCCTAATTTATCTCTTACCCAGTTTTAATATAAGGCCATTCTTTGGCCTCTTACTTGGGCGGCTTTGGACTTTTAACTGATTTTACTAGGTTTTTTATCATGATGTCGTGGCACTCATAATGCAGCACGACCTCACGCCGATGACCTTGCGTGTTGAAGGGTTTCCTGTCTCACAGATTCTTTGCCTCCCTCCCTCTCACTGAATGAGTCTTGCTTGGAGCACCTCTTACACTCATGAGAATGTTCAATGCTAGGCGGCCGCGACACTACCACAAGTGATTTTGTTTTGGAGGTCTTCCCTGCCTCTTCCACTATAAAAGGTGAGGGGTTCTTCCCTTCACTTAGGCTTGGTTTCCTTGGCAACTTGGAGAAATACTTGGGATTGTGTCTGCTCACATGTTTTTTTATCTCACTGCTTAAACTAAAAACCATGCTCTGTTATCTGATTATAAACAGGATTTTTTTGGAAGAACTGTTCTTTTGGATTTTTTGTTAGCAAAGGAATATGAAATGAGAAACTGGGTATAGTTTTTACACATCAGCAAGGGTTTTTTTTTTGGCTTCTTGCCTGGTACTGACTGCATACATACTTAATCCTCTGCTACTATGCTATGTTAAGTATGGAGCCTGATTTACGCATGTAATTTTCTGTGGTAAAAGCGCACATTTGTAAGGCCCCCATTATGAGGAGAAGCCATCATGCGTGAAGGTAAATCACTCACCGGAAACCAAAATTTTCACAGTAAAAAACCAGGGGCAACTTTAGGGGCCTCTGGGACAGAAGCCCCCGAGACTTTTTTTTCCCCTCGCCGGAATATTATGGCCGGCCGGCGGCCGGAAAGTAGTTGGAAAACAACCGTCGGTTGGCCGGTGGCCGGTGGCCGGTAGTCAATGGCCGGTGGTCGGAAGTCAATGGACGGTGGCCGGTGGCCGAATTCAATGGCTGGTGGACAAATTCAAAAGCGGACTTTTCTTCTCAAGGGCGACCACACATGGGCGGATTGGAGGGTCCGATTTGGACTTATCTACACAAGGGCGGCTACACATGGCTGCCTCTCATGAGAGAGGGCAGCCCATTTGGCCTATAAAAGGAGGCCATTTCTACACACATTTCATAGTGTGAAGTTGACGCAACAAGGTGAGTGTGAAGTTGACGCAACAAGGTTTGCTCGTAGCTAAATTATCTCAAGGAAAGGATTCCTTGAATTGAGTGGGAGTTATGGTGGAGGAAGGGAAGCTCAAGATTGAGAACTTCAACGGCAAAAAACTACCAACATTGGAAGATGCAGATTGAAGAATATCTCTACTAGAAGGACCTCTATTTGCCACTAGGCGGTCTTGCAAAGAAGCCGCCAACAATGGCAGATGAAGCATGGATTGTCCTTGATCGAAAGGCACTGGGAACAATCCGGTTAAGCTTAGTGTCAACGGTGGCCTTCAATGTTTCGGAGATGAAGACCACGGAGGACTTGATGAAGTCACTTGACGACTTCTACGAGAAACCATCGGCATCCAATAAGGCATTTCTTATGAAGCGCTTGTTCAATCTAAAGATGGCAGAGAATGGTTCAGTTGCAGAACACCTAAATGACTTTAAGACAAACATAAGTCAACTTCGATCGGTGAAAATCAATTTCGACGACGAAGTGCGAGCTCTCCTTATACTATCATCTCTACCGGATAGTTGGGACAGCCTTGTGATGGCTGTAAGTAATTCTATCTCTGGCACAAATACTCTTAAGTTTGATGATGTTGTGGGTGTTCTCCTAAGCTATGAAATACGAAGGAGAAGCACATGAGAATCATCAATTGCTGCACTGTCAGTGGAAACAAGAGGAAGGCCTAAGGAGAGGTTCAAAAACCAAAAAGGTCGTGATCGCTCAAGGCGGAGCAAGTCACGCACAAAGTCAGTTCTTGAATGTTGGAACTGCAGCAAGAAGGGCCACGTCAAGAAGGATTGCTGGTCCAAGAAGAAGAAGGAGACAGAGTCTCAAGACAACAAGCCAACATCCGAGGCCAATGTGGCAGGTAAAGTAGAGCAAGATGCTCTAATTCTGTCATTAGAAAATGTGTCTAATTCCTGGATAGTAGATTCCGGGGCTTCATTCCATGCGACACCACACAGGCAACATTTCCAAGACTACACCAAAGGTGATTTTGGGTATGTATACTTGGGAGATGATAAAGCTTGTGAGATTGTCGGCAAAGGTACAATTTCTATCAAAACTGCTAATGGAAATGAATGGAAGCTTAAAGATGTTAGGCATGTTCCTTCTCTTTGCAAAAATTTGATCTCTACAGGACAATTGGACGATGAAGGTCGCAAAATTGCATTTGGAAACAAACGGTGGAAGATCTCAAAGGGATCTTTGGTGGTTGCCAAGGGAGAAAAGGTCGGTACACTTTACTTGTGTAGTGTTAGCACGCAACCTTCAGCCTGTGCAGCAACTACAGAAGTTGACAGTGCGGTGTGGCACTACCGACTTGGGCATATGAGTGCCAAAGGAATGCAAATCCTTCAAACAAAGAAGCTTCTAACAGGTTTGAAAGAAGTGGATTTAGAGTTCTGTGAAGATTGTGTTTATGGTAAACAAAAGAGGGTAAAATTTCAAAAATCAAGAAATGAAAGAAAAAATAAAAAACTTGAGTTGGTTCATTCTGATGTTTGGGGTCCTGCAAGTACACCATCACTTGGTGGCTCATTGTACTATGTAACATTCATAGACGATGCGACTAGAAAAACATGGGTTTATGTAATGAAGAATAAATCCGATGTATTTTCCATATTTCAAAGGTGGAAAGCCTTTGTGGAGAATGAAACAGGTACCAAGGTTAAATGCCTCAGATCCGACAATGGAGGTGAATATTGTAGCCAAGCTTTGGTGCTAGCAATGGCATTCGGAGACAAAGGACAACCCCAAGGACACCTCAACAAAATGGGATTTTGGAAAGGATGAACATGACAATTATGGAGCGAGCACGAAGCATGCGGCTACATGCAGGCCTACCGCTTGAGCTTTGGGCGGAAGCTGTAAGTACGTCTGTGTACTTAATCAATCGGTCACCCTCAACGGCATTGGATGGGGGAGTTCCAGAAGAGGCATGGATAGGTAAACTGGTGAATTATGCATTTCTCAAAGTGTTTGGGTGTGAGGCTTTCATGCACATAGATAGAAGCCTAAGATCAAAGCTAGATGCAAAGTCCAAAAAGTGTTTCTTCATTGGCTATGGAGAAGGTGACTTTGGGTATCGTCTATGGAATCCTGAAGATGGTAAAATCTTAAGGACTAGGGATGTAATTTTTAACGAACAAAATATGTACAAAGATTACTTGGAAAGAAAACAAACAAAAGAAACAAAATATTTTTAACGAACAAAATATGTACAAAGATTACTTGGAAAGAAAACAAACAAAAGAAACAGGTGATGAGTACATGGAGCTTGAGGACGGTGAAGACTCAAGGACTGCAAACGGTGACAAAGTGCAACAACGTCAACCAAATGAAGAGCCTCAACCTATTCCCCGAAGATCTACAAGAGCAAGTAGACCTCCAGAAAGGTTTGCTCCTTCCTTCAACCATCTCTTGATCTCAGATTCTAGAGAGCCGGAATCATACGAAGAAGCTATGCAACATGAATCCAAAGAAGAATGGACGAAGAGCATGCAAGTGGAGATGGACTCACTACATCGCAACCAAACATGGGAGTTGGTTGAGTTGCCTAAAGGTAAACGGGCACTTCAAAACAAATGGGTGTACAAGCTGAAGGAAGAAGATGGTGGGAAGAAAAGGTACAAGTCTAGGCTTGTGGTAAAAGGGATTTCTCAAAAGAAAGGTATTGACTTCAGTGAAATATTTTCTCCTGTTGTAAAAATGAACTCAATTAGGCTTGTCTTAAGCCTTGTGGTTGCTCATGATCTAAATATCAAGCAAATGGATGTAAATATGGCATTCCCTCATGGTGACTTAGAGGAGGAAATCTACATGCTTCAACCAAAGGGGTATGAAGTAAAAGGTAAGGAGAAAATGGTCTGCAGATTAAAGACGAGCTTGTATGGTTTAAAACAAGCATCAAGACAATGGTACTTGAAGTTTGATCGATGGATGTTGGATCATGGATTCACAAGATGCAACTCGGATCACTGTGTCTACACGAAGAATTTGGGAGATGGGAAATTCATCATCCTAATGTTGTATGTTGATGACATGTTGATTGCAAGTGCTAACATGCAGGACATCAAAGATCTAAAAGAGGAGCTTTCTAAATCTTTTTCAATGAAAGATTTAGGTGCTGCAAAGAGGATACTTGGTATGAAAATATCAAGGGATAGGACGAAGAAGACAATAAAGCTATCTCAAGCAGATTACATCAAGAAGGTACTAGAAAGGTTTGCAATGCAAAATGAAAAACCAGTTTCTACACCTTTGGCTAGTCATTTTAAACTAACGAAGGATATGTGTCCAAAGACACAAGAAGAGATAGCCTATATGTCTAAAGTTCCATATGCTGCAGCGGTAGGTTCTCTAATGTATGCTATGGTCTAGACAAGGCCAGACATTGCACATGTAGTGCGAGTTGTGAGTAGGTTCATGGACAACCCAGGTAAAGAGCATTGGCAAGCTGTGAAGTGGATACTTAGGTATCTAAAAGGGACAACAACAAATTGTTTGTGTTTTGGAGGAACTGATGTTTTTTTGGAACACACCTTATCAGCATCTAGTCGATGATTTCCTGATGAATATGGTGCTTCACTGCCCCTTCTGTAAATTGTACTCTTTCTCTCTCTCTCTCTCTATCACACACACACACACACACACACACACACACACACACACACACACACACACACACACACACACTATGGGTGAACATTATGGAGTCTTATATATCTCCCCCCCCCCTCCCCCCCTATTGGCAAAGTAGGGCCTACATTACTAGCATTGTGCCACCGACTTGGGTATTGGGCAAGGAGCTCATAAAAAAATCTTCAAAACTATCATTAGAGAAGGAAGGCGGCTCCTTCCATCCTCGGACCGTGGGTATTGGGCAAGGAGCTCGTAAAAAAATCTTCAAAACTATCATTACAGAAGGAAGGCGGCTCCTTCCATCCTCGGACCGTGTAAAGGTGATCTTTCTCCCCTGGCAGTAATGACATCTGACGGACGAGGCGCTCTCACAGCATGGGGCGGCTCTACTCTGTTCACTTCAGACACTCAGGAAAGCGTGCATACCAAACCTATAAAGGTGAGGGCACTCCTTAGCCCTCACTTAGCTTGAGATTCAGTGTGTATATTGGGTAAACCCGTTCTGTGTTATTTCCGCTTGAAATACCAAAAGCAATGGAGCTTGCTACTCAGTCACCACAGGTATTATAAGTCTTCCTAAACTGTCTTCTTTTCGCCAGAAACCGACTGCTGTTTTTTTTGTAGCATGAGGCCTGATCAAGCTTAATGGTTATTATCCCTTGACCGACTGTGGTTCTGGAGATGTTCTAGCATAGCATATGGTTGCTAAATACTACATAAATCTCTCAAAGGCTTTGGCAATCGTTTAAATGACTGCAGAATAGGTGTCTTTGGTTTTTTTCTCTCTCTGACTAAAACGTTTTTTCCCCTAAAGAAAGATTGTAGCAGCATATGGGTAGTGCTACCTACTCTTTTGCCCTCAATTAGGGTGGGACATATTTAGATGGGCTGGCATCTCTTGGGCAGATCAAGGGAAATGACTGGATGTACTAACTATGGCATACTTTGATGGATAGTGGTTGTTCTGCTGCGGAACCTTGGACAATTTTTTCGTTACCGCATAATTTTTTTTTTTAATAATCACCAAGCTCCTATCTACTTGTTTTTTCTGATAGGCCTAGGCATTATTGATGACCTTGGAATCACTTATGCATAGGAAATAAAGGGAGGTATTTTCTGTTTTCGGTTTTTTTTTGAAGAGAAAAACTTGTCATAGAAGCCGAGGCTTGCCACAGTATGATGAAATGGCTCTAAAAAAAACCATGGAAAGACTTCACCTCTGCATAAAATTATTAGGTAGATATGGGGCAGTATGTTGGCATGTACAGGTGTATATGGTTGGGAGTATATTGGTTGGCTTGGCTTCATGGCCGTTCTTAAACATCTGTTTCAACTGACGGAAAAATTGGTTTTTTCCAAATATATGAATAGAAGCAGCATTTGAGTGTGAACCTAATGGTCACTTGGCTCTGGAAAAAAAACTAGCATGATGGACTGGTTACGTCGTTGTTTTTTTAAAAAAAACTGGTTTTTTTCCTGGCTTTTTTCTCAAGCTGTTGCGAGTTATCTCAAACTTGTGGCTTAACTAATCTTTTGACGTTAAAACTGGTTTTTTTAAAAAAAGCTAATCTTAGCTTTGTATCATTCAAAACATGGGGTACTGTGTATGGATTCACAATGTGAGGAAGGATGACCTCTTGCTTGGCATAACCCTGGGGTTTTTTTAGGGGAACTACCAATCTTTGGATATTCTGCTCTTTATGAAGGAAAGTATATGGTTTTTTTAGCATGTGGAAAGGACTTGATAAAAAGACGCTACACTTAAAAGTATCTTGGCTAAAATAGAGCTGAATACTGTCGAACTGAATGGAATACTAAGGGCTTAATGAGAAACTCGAAGTTTTTTGAAGGTAAGAATGTGGGGATTACTCTCAACATTGCGGAAAAATTTGACCTCTTTCTCATAAACATAAAAGCTCCACTTGAATAGGTTTTTTTGATACTCTCTTTTTGGAAAGAGAATAGTTGCTACTGTTATTTTAAAAGCATAGCTACCAAGCTATGGAGAAAGCTTGGGAAATTGAAGGTAAGTATATGGTTGGTACTCTCAAAACTTGGCATAAATACTGAGATATGACTCGAGAAATGTGGTCTCACGTGATAAAAATGGAGTTTTTACAAAACTTTATTAACTAGTAAGTATATGGCTGTTTCTATGAGCTCAAGCATAGCTACCAAGCTATGGCTTAAACAAGTAGACCTCACTGTTTTTTTTTAAAAATCTCTATAACCTAGCTTGTCTAAAGTAATTAAATTTTGTAAAGATGGACATGGATAACAACTGATATAGTCCATTAATACCTGTAAAACACATCCAAGGCTAACTGAATTGTTGTCTTGTTTGGATGGATGCAGGTAAGGACTCTATCTTATCTTGGAGGGTTTATTTTCTTTGGCAAGCAGCACTTCTGTTATGAAATATCCATTGAAAAACGGGGAAGTTTTTTTACTACCAAACCACATTGAAAGAGGATCTCTTTCTCACAATCTTTGTACTTAGATAATTCTGATACTGAGTTATTTTCGTACAAATCAGTTCATTGATCCTTGGCCAGTTGTCTTTTGAATGTAAAAGTTCAATTATGTCTTATTAAGTAAGATTTAATACAGCTACACACACACACACACACACACACACACAACTCTTATGCAGCTTTGAGCACACAACATTGGAGAGGGGCTCCTGCATCGAGTCTTGCTTCCAAAGTGAACTGCAACACACGGGAGTGCACAACTAATGTGAGCTACTCCAATCTCTAGAGTATTGGCTCTTGCATCAAACACATAATTGTATTTCAATACCATAGTAGGCAAATATGACACACAGGTAGGTACAACTCTACCTACTCAGTACATTCAGAGTTTGCTTACTAATGCTCATTTGATTTTTTATATGGCTAGAGATGATAAATGTTAGGATATACTTTTTGGCTGAACGATTTTAATTCTAAATGAACGTCTTTTTTTGCTCAATATCATAATTGACTTGAGGGTAAATTTGGAAGAAGCTTGTAATGAGAATGATGCATCGGGGGATCTGTTGTGGCACATTTGCTTGCTCCTTTATGCTATGTTTGAGGAGTACTTTGTAGAGACACTTGGCTTGTTTTAACTATCTCTTATGATCATCTTGGTAACATGCATGCCTAAGATTATCATGACTGTACACAAGGATACATAGCATCATATCAGATTACGGTTGTGGATCTCATGAGGTAGGTAGATGTACAAATAATAACTTTTTTCTATTTTGATCTTATGTGTTAAAGATGCAAATGAATGCATGGGTACACTTACAAACAAACTTTCTTGGTTTGGTATGATATGCAGCAACATCTATCGAACCCACTTGTATTCCTTCTCTATATGAGATGTTTGTCACTACCTTTTGTGTGGGTAACCTCATGTGAGGGTATCATAGATAATGGCTGGGACTGGATTTATTGAAAATATTGAGTAGATATCAAGGAAATGATGTTGAAATTCGTACACAATTAAAAAAGACATACATAATGTAACTTTGTATACAATTTTTTATACAGTTTTTGATGCACTTTATGTAATGCAATTTTTGATGCACTTTTTGGGTCCTGTAATGCGATTTGATGATGGGGTAAGGTTTTTCCTTTAAAAAAATGATCACAAACACAAACAATTTGCAGTTTGTTGGCACCTAAGATTATCCTTTGATTTGCTGGAGTTCTAGCTGCTGGTAGTTTGGCCTTTTAACTTACTAATATTTTGAGATGAAATTGCTCTGGATTGTAACGATGGGTATTCTTGGTTGAGAATTACTTTATTTGAGAATAAACATTGTTTGGGCTTTGGGCTGAACATAAACATGGTTTTAGCTCTGGTATTCTCTTAAAATTTTACTAACTGCAAAAAAAGAGACTCCAACATCTACCTATCAACGTGGCTCGGGTAGACTAGATCTGGGATCCTTTAAGCACATACATGGTAGCCTTATAGCTTCCATTGGGTTAGCCCCATGGATTACATCTTGACACTCAGACCTGGTTAACATAGATTGAATTAAGTTTGATTTTTCACTTTCTAGCTTGAGGTATTAATGATCGTTCGAGTTCAATTAAGTATATTGATATGTTTATGCATCTGGTAAAGATCGTGCAAGAAGTGGTAATGACTGATTATTTTAAAAATACAACCTGTGTGACTTGAGGGTATCATAGCGTCAGCTCATGGCTACCATACCCAACTTTATTAGCTGGGCACTACTTTAACTAGTGGTTATGGCCACCAGGAATGTATGCATAGCAATAACATAGTAAATAAATGCCGCAACGTAGTACCATAACTTTACAGGAACTTGGTCCTTGACACAAAGTTCTTTTATTCTATCTTTTTATGCAGGAGCTCAAATTTGATGAAGGTAAGTATATAATGGAGAATTCACAATTGTATAGTGCTTATTGATGCTATAATGTACTTTGAAAACTGTCCGAAGATTGGTAAAAAAGCCTTAATCCTCAAGTGGGGGTCTCGGAGGAGATGGCATTAGACTGGCTGTTTGAGATTTGATCCGATTTACAAAGGAGACGCTATTCGATTTTTTTTGGAAATAAATGATGAAAACATTATCGAAAATAAATGGCTCATTCTTTAAACTTCATATTTGATCTAGGTTATGTTGTTAGTTTCTGTTGTAATTTTTGACACCAATAACAAGGGGAGGGAGTCGTTGACACCTGTCTTCCCAAGCAATGCCAGTTCTAATAGGCATGTGTTTCTTGGATGGTGATAGGTAAGCGATTCTTTCCTTGGGATTACAACGACAACTGCAGCAATAACAGAAGATCATCCATTGTTTGGTTATTTTTTAGAGATTGAAACCCTTGTGAGGGTTACCTTCTCAACTATGGTTTTCAAAGTTTCTTGGCTTGAAGATATTCGACTATTATATCTTTTGGCTCTTGATTTCAGTACTTATGTATAAAGAACGTGCTGTACTATGAATGGGAATTATAACACCTTTCCATTGACATAGTTTCGAGTGGATCTTTTGTGATCTGAAAGGATTCTTTGGTGTATATTGTATATTGTTATTGGAACACACACACAACTAACACCAAGAGTAGTAGTGATACTATTCAAAGACCAGTTACTATATTGTAATCCCTCGACGTCTCTCTGAGATAATATTACCTTAGACTGATCCGTGAGGGATGGGGCTCTTTTCACACGGCCCTTATAGGTTTGCCTGGTTGGTTGAAGGATGAAGAGGATACCAGTTCTTACCTTTGGATGTATTTATTTATTTCTCTAAATAACTTTTTATGGACTATGCAAAAATACACACCATCTCAAGGGATGGAACTTCATACCGAGCCTCTGTCTAAAGCATCGCTTCTGGTACTTTGATGCATTCATGACACTATGGCATTTGAAATGATAGCAGGGGCTTCAACTGATCTAGCCAACTCTTTGGCTCAAACCATGTCATTAGATAAAGGTGTACATACCCTTGCCCAACTTGTCAGCAGCTCTAAGTAAAGGGTGGTAGGACTATCTAAATTCATTGAAAACATTCTTGCCATGACACTTGCTCACAAAGCGCAGTTAGCCAAGTTCTCTTCTGGGTATTTTAGGAACATATTACTTTTTAAATGAACCACACCTATGAGGATTCCTTTGGGATCAGCAGCAAAAACATAAAATATATCATTGATAGACTATGAATGCCAACCATACTTTTTTCAAATTGGCTGCCAAAGCCTTAAAACTCCTAGAGGACTCATACTCTACATTTGTTTCTCTCATCTACTTCACAAGTCAGTAGGCCCATAGACAATGGGCCTACTGCCAATCCATTGTGTATGGCGCCTAGGTTAGGGCGGGTACCCCCCACACACACACACACACACACACACACACACACACACACACACACACACACACACACACACACACACACACACACACACACACAGAGAGCTTATAGACTATACAATCACTCCAATTGCCCTTAGCCAAATATAGCTAAGCCTTTCACGCCTTCCTTTTGAAGGAAATCTATGACAACAGACACTCAAAGAATTGTATGGCATGTTTTTTGATCAGGTACTCTAATTTGCCGACAACTATGCAACCTCTGTTTCTTGTCCCACTAAAGGATGCAACAAATTATGTCTCGTGTCTTGAGTTGATCAGGGTTCATAGCTCACATCTTGATACATCTACATCCCTCATCTTATAGGTCTCAATGACAGCTAGTGTCCATTATCCATCTTTGAACTGATTTTGAGCCCCTTCTCTCTCCCCCCACACATGCATGATCGATCTAGTGAATAATAACAAAGATTATCATGATTGGGTAGTAGATGTAGATCTTGCTACCCAACACATGAATGCTCCTAAAAAAATAGGAGCCTTCACATACCTGCGGTGAACATCAAAGAGCATTTACTTGAGAGTTTTTTGAAAAATTGATCCACATGGGGTTGCTTAATTAAGACATGTATTCAAGGGTTGGGTGTAGCAACCTTTGGCCATGGTATCCAAAAAATTCCTCAACTTAATGTAGCTAGATCTATTTACTGGCTACCATACTCCTTGGGCTTGGTTTTCCTAAGCTGACGGCTTACTACTTGTAGTGGTCTCCAACCTAATATAACACATGAGGTGTTTGCCTACTAAGTATAGCTGGATTGCCCTTGTGGAGGTCTTTAACTAGCGGTTATTAATTAGCTGGCCCACAACATATGCAAGGCAACTTTCTAAACCTAATCTCCCTTGATATAGCTCACCTAACCTAATGAGTCGAGTAAAGCCATACATAGCTGGACACATGTTCTTCACTTGCACTCTAGATAAAAATGGAGGTTATTTCGTTTGTCTCCACATCCTCACTTCGTAACCCCATTTAGGAATGATGCGGGGTGGAGGATCCTTGTACACACATGCGCGCTGAACTCCCTTGTGCACACCTTATCACCATCTGGTCGATGATTTACTGATGAATATGGTGCTTCACTGCCCCTTCTATAAATTGATCTCTCTCTCTCTCTCTCTCTCTCTCTCTATCACACGCACGTGCACGCACGCGCGCGTGAACACACACACACACACACACACACACACACACACACACACACACACACACACACACACACACACACAAACTCTTATGCAGCTTCGAGCACACAACATTGGAGAGAGGCTCCTACATCGAGTCTTGCTTCCAAAGTGGACTGTAACACACGCGAGTACACAGCTAATGTGAGCTACTCCGATCTCGAGAGTACTGGCTCTTGTGTCAAGCACATAATTGTATTTCAATACCATAGTAGGCAAATATGACACACAGGTAGGTACAACTCTACCTACTCAGTACATTCAGAGTTTGCTTACTAATGCTCATTTGATTTTCTTTTTTATATGGCTAGAGATGATACATGTTAGGATATCTTACTAGCTGAATGATTTTAATTCTAAATGAATGTCGTTTATGCTCAATATCATAATTGACTTGAGGGTAAATTTGGAGGAAGCCTCTATTGAGCATGATGCATCGGGGGATATGTTGTGGCACATTTGCTTGCTCCTTTATGCTGCGTTTGAGGAGTACTTTGTAGAGAAACTTGGCTTGTTTTAACTATCTCTTATGATCATCTCAAAGTGCCATCATCTTGGTAACATGCATGGGTGAGATTATCATGACTGTACACAAGGATGCATAGCACCATATCAGATTACGGTTGTGGATCTCATGAGGTAGGTGGATGTACAAATAATAACTTTTTTCTATTCTGAACTTTTATGTTAAAGATGCAAATGAATGCATGGATACACTTACCCACAAGCTTTCTTGGTTTGGAATGATATGTAGCCACATCTATCGAAACCCACCCGTTTGTATTCCTTCTCTATATGAGATGATTGTCACTACCTTTTGTGTCGGTAACCTCATGTGAGAGTATCATAGATAATGGATGGGACTGGATTTTTTGAAAATATTGAGCATACATGAAGGAAATGCTATCAAAATTCCTACACGATTCAAAAAGACATACATAATGTAGCTTTGTATACAGTCCTTGATGCACTTTTTGTAATGCAATTTTTGATGCACTTTCTGGGTCCTATAATGCAATTTGATGATGGGGTAAGGTTTTTCTAGTTTGCTAATACCTAAGCTTATCCTTTGATTTGCTAGAGTTCTAGCTGCTGGTAGTTTGGCCTTTCAACTTACTAACATTTTGAGATGAAATTGCTCTGGATTGTAATGATGGGTATTCCTGGTTGAGAATTACTTTATGTTGAGAATAAACATTGTCTGGGATTTAGGCTGAACATAAACATGGTTTTAGATCTAGTATTCTCTTAAACTTTTACGTACTGATTGCAAAAAAAAGAGACTCCAACATCTATCTATCAATGTGGCTCGGGTAGACTAGATCTGGGATTCTTTAAGCGCACACATGGTAGGCTTATAGCTTCCATTGGGTTACCCCCATGGATTACATCGTGACACTCAGACCTGGTTTACATAGATTGGATTAAGTTTGATTTTTTGCTTTCTAGCTTGAGGTATTAATGATTGTTCAAGTTCAATTAATTATATTGATATGCTTATGCATTTGGTAATGATCGTGCAAGAAGTGGTAATGACTGAATATTTTAAAAATACAATCTGTGTAACTTGAGGGTATTATAGCGTCAGTTCAGGGCTACCATACCCAACTTTATTAGCTGGGCACTACTTTAACTAGTGTTCATGGCCACCAGGAATGTATGTATAGCAATAACACAGTAAATAAATGCCGCAACGTAGTACCATAACGTTACAGGAACTTGGTCCTTGACAAAAAGTTCTTTTATTCTATCTTTTTAGGCAGGAGCTCAAATTTGATGAAAGTAAGTATATAATGGAGAATTCACAATTGTATAGTGCTTAATTGATGCTATAATGTACTTTGAAACTGTCCAAAGACTCGTAAAAAATGCTTTAATCCTCAAGTGGGGTTCTCGAAGGAGATGGCATTAGACTGGATTTTTGAGATTTGATCCATTTTACAAAGGAGACGCTGTTCGATTTTTTCTGGAAATAAATGATGAAAACATTATCGGAAATAAATGGCTCATTCTTTAAACTTCATATTTGATCTAGGTTATGTTGTTAGTTTCTGTTGTAATTTTTGACACCAATAACAAGGGGACGGAGTCGTTGACACGTGTCTTCCCACGCAATGCCAGTTCTGACAGGCTTGTGTTTCTTGGATGGTGATAGGTAAGAGATTTTTTCCTTGGGATTACAACGACAACTGCAGCAATAACAGAAGATCATCCATTGTTCGGTTATTTTTTAGAGATTGAAAACCCTTGTGAGGGTTACCTTCTCAACTATGGTTTTCAAAGTTCCATGGCTTGAAGATAGCAGACTATTATATCTTCTGGCTCTTGATTTTAGTACTTATGTATAAAGAGCATTCTGTACTATGAATGGGAATTATACCACCTTTTTATTGACATAGTTTCTAGTGTCTTTTGTGATCTGAAAGGATTCTTTGGTGTATATTGTATATTGTTATTGGAGCGTGCGCGTGGGCGCGCATGCACGCATGCACGCGCGCACACACACACACACACACACACACACACACACACACACACACACACACACACACATACACCCCGACACACTATGGATTTGACACTGTCTATTCAACTAGGGAGCTATTCACAAATATAACTTTGGATATTTGGAAGCAAATTGAATGGGAACCTCAACATACAAACACTGGGTTTGTTATCTAGAAAATACTTAATGGATGGGGATCTTATTTTTAGAATGAATTGGCACACTACATGAGCATTGTTTGAGGCACAAAATTTACCTTTTGATCCTTTGACATACATAATTAAAGACTCACTTTGAACTTGTAATGATAAAGCATATCTTTTTGATTGAAATACTTGTAGGGTTGTTTGAACAAAAACAATTCTAAAATTGACTCACAAAAGGTTAAAAACTCTACATGTGGATTATCTTTAACGTTAATTGAGAAAAATTTGTTTACATTAAGCCATAAAACCTCACGTAAGGATCTTATTGGAGATAACTATGATTGATTTTCAAAAATATTAGCCTCAAACAAATAAGATTCCGGTGAAAATACCTTGTAAATTGAAAAAAATGGGTTTAGAAAAAGCATAAATAAGAGCATAGAAAATAGGGATATATCTAACACATTGATTATATAAGTGAAAGTTCACTCAAATATAGGTCACCCATTATTTGCTCACCATCTCATACCTCCAGCAATCTCTCTCTCACTATATATTTAGTACTCAAATCTTGGCTTAGTTATTAATTTCTTGTAATTTTTGACACAATATAAAGATAAAACAAGAAACTAGCTTGTGCTTTACGTTGACCAATACCTCTTTAATATGTCCTATTTGTACTATTAGGCTGAGGGGAAAAGCAAGGCTTCCAAGAGCATGACTCCATATCTATATTATATATGCATTGGGTTCCTGATCACTCCAAAAAATTTACAGCTTGCCAGAGTGTAGGAAAATAAGTATGCAAAGTGCATTGAAAGCACAATCATGCCACATGTGCTATGACTTCCGATGCCAAGGGTGGTAATTTTAGAAAATCGATCAGTACGTTAAATTTGGTTTCAAAGTTTGAACTTCCTTACTCTTGCAGAATCTTTTACAGTGCCAACTTGTCAAGAAAATGTTGCTTCATTCAAGCAGTGTTTGGCAGCTTGATGGCATTTGATAGCTAAGTTTCAGGTGCTAACTATTGAGTATCTCTTTCAATATTTGGCAATCTCATGATTCTCAATAAATTGCATGATTCGGCAAGGTTGTTTCTCTATAAAATTTTCAACAAGGTTTATTCTTTTTTGTTTTGACATGAGCACCTGTTAGCTACTAAGAACACTCAAGCTCTGTTATTCTCATCTCCTAGATGAACTAATGTGAAGCAAGGCTTCACTTTAAGACATATTGCCTAGAAGGTTCCCATGTTTGGAATATGCTGATAGCATACAAAGCTGGAAAAACTTGGCAACATGTCTACTTTTTATTGAAGGTCAGTATGAACCAACCCAAGGGCATACAAGGGACATCCGATAGATCTAAATTTCTTAGCATAGGCAACTGCCCTTAGAGAGGCAGCAAGATTAGTCAACTTCAAGTTCTACTTGTTTTTCTGCCTTCAACATTTCATCAAAAAAACTTTCTCTGCTGTGCAAAGCAAAAGTGCTTTGCCCGACTTATTGTGACGCAAGGCTTCTATTCCGTATCACAATACTATACATTGAATTATGATCAAGGATAATGGCACACAAGTTTGGCAATAAGGGATATAAGCTCACAGTTATGGTTTTCAATGACCAAATGTGATGTCTCCATGCTAGTACACATTGTGCAAGGCACTTATGGTATCTGGTCACATTGTGGAGATGGTCATTGAAGCCAAGGGCTTATCACACTAATTTTCTAATATGCATCATGGCATGCCACTGTTGCGAACCATAGCAATGTGCAATTTTTGTGCAGAAGGTGCTGGCAATACAAATGAGGCTTTCTCAGGATAGCAATTTGTCATCACCTTGCCAAATAAATCATAAAAAACATGAATAGATTAAGAGAGCATCCTCGTAGGTAATCTCTTGTTGCAAACCCAAGAAAACCTAGTCTAAGTACTTTCTTTCAAATGTTAGGAATCATTCTCTTCTATTTGTGGAGAGATATGACTATTTTGGGATTCAATTGTGAATAAGATTCTAACCAGATAAGAGAGGTTGGTTAGTTCTATAGAACTGATTATGTCTCTAGGAGTGGTATTTTTAGGGGTATGACCCAGCTAATACACAATCACTTCATCGTTGTTGAATGTCACAATTTGATCTCATCACATTTGTTCTTTCAAGGAAAGAAATCCGCAATATTCCAATGGGTAGTGGACAAGTTCTACTTCCAAAGTTGATTTCAGTTATTATTAGACATGGTAGACTGTGTTGGTCACCGTTGGCTGCTAGTTTGAGCAGTTTCTATGCAGAGTCTAACCAAGGGGTTTGACAATTTAGCTTCTAACCAGGTATTTGGATTGTTAGATCCATGCCATAAACTACCAAAGCATAACCAAAAACTACCAAAAGATTTCAGTAAGGATTTACTGGTACTAGCAACACAACCAAAAATACCAAAACTACCAAGACTACCAAAACAAGAAAAATTACCAGACTACCAAACATCTAAAAACAACATGATAGAAGATACCAAAACAAGAAAGTAGAGCTAGAAAGACCCAAAAGGTACAAGTATGAACAAAAACTACCAAATAGCATGGACAAAATTCAAAAAACATATCTGAAGCTACCAATCTACCTAAAACATGAAACTACCATGAAAAATCAAGAGGACCAAGCAGTGATTTATAGATACAAAAATATATCAAGAGCTTTCACGAATACGACAAACTACCAAAAAATTTCAGAACTGCTAGACCTACTAGAATTTACAAATACTAAAAAAATTAACTGAAGTACTTAAACCACCAAATGTATTAGAACTACCAAGGCAACAACAAATATAAGTTATTCACACTACCAAAAGCTGCTAAAAATACCAAAACCGCTTTCTCAAGGCATGGATGTCAAGGATTACTTGTTGTAGTTGAACCTCCTTCTCAAGCTTCTTTATGTCTTCACTATTTCCAAGTAGGCAAAGCATGCACCAACTGGCTCCCAAATCAGCCTCCACCTCTTTGATGTCCTCATCATTGCAAGGGTTTTCCTGCTTTAGTATTGCAAACCACACTTCATAGTGCTCTATCCCATCTTTTATCTGCTTCAAAACAACATTTGAACCCTCTAATCTCAACAAAGTTTCCTTGTTCTTCTGTAGAGCTACTCTCAACTCTTTCAGCCTATCAGATGCAGCTACACATGTCTCAAGAACTCTCTCAACAATACTTTCTAGGTCTGAAACATACTCAAGTGTCCACATATGACACTGTGGTGGGCCTACCTTTGTACATAGATTACTACTCTCAACTCTTTCAGTCTATCAGATGCAGCTACAGATGTCTCAGGCACTCTCTCAACAATACTTTCTAGGTTTGAAACATAATCAAGTGTCCATATGTGACACTGTGGTGGGCCTACCTCTGTACATAGGTTACTACCACTATGCGTAAGGTACGGCTTCCTAATAAATGATGGGTGACCTCCGTGGGAGGAACTATTTGCCCTTCGCCAAGTTTTGACCTTCCGATCCAACCCCCTTGGGCGGCTGGCACACACATTGAGTACAATCTCTCCAAACCTCACGCTTGCGACCTTATGGCATGCAGGGTCCTTTGTTGCCGCATGGAATTTCTTGAAAGCAAAGCAATGCACAAACTTTAAAGTGATCTCTTCACAAGATGGAGGGGCTTGGTATACCTTGTGGAACAGGAACCTACAATCATCAACCAGACTTGGCTGCAATGATTCAAGTAGCATTCTTTTGGCAATATTTCTTGAAAACAATCATCCATTGGTCATCAGGGAGGTCTTCTTTCATAAGATCCTTTGGAAGCACATCCTCCTTGCTCATACCATACTCCTCATGAAGCTCTTTGGTTGTATAACAAAACTTGGTTAGAAGAGGGTATTCCTCCACTTTGTTTTTTCTTGCAATGTGGAAACACAAATCTCATTAGACATGCTCTCATTCTACCAAACCAAATACCTAAGCATGCTTCCTATATTCCTTTATTTTGGCAACATTTTAGTAATGTAAAACTCAACATAGAGATTGTAAACTCTTCTTTATCACACGGATGACCTTTCCAATCAAAAATTTGGTACTGTACAATACCAAATTTGGTACTATAACATGCCTCATTTTATATGTTAACCTTCATTTCCCTACATAGCATTAAATTTGTGCTCGGCTCATAGCACATATAATTGCATGCATGCAATGCAAAATAGAAAAAATGTAGAGCTCTCAAGATACCAGACATGCACTTGCATGCATGCAATTAAGAAGAAAAAAGATAGGGCTCAAAACCTTAAAACCTTCAGATGACAATAGTTACCTTTCATGAAAGAAAATCAAACCCAATGACACAACAAAATAGTGTACACGTGCAAAGGAGGAACACCAACTTCTAGATTTTGTAGATGACCGAGTCTCATCCTCGCCAAAATCTGTTCCAGAATTAGCTAGTTTCTCCACAGAGAAGCTCCCCTTGTTAGCTCTTGTGTTTGGGGTGTTGATTCTCTGAGGATATTTTGTACCTGTGAGGTGGAACCTTGCATCCATGGTCCTAGACTTATTCCCTTATCTAGTGACACCTGACAATAGAATTCCTCGCAGGCATCCTCATAGTCACGATGGTGCATAGCTGGAGACCTCGCTAGCTTCATAATAGAATGAAGAAGGTGCTGCTTGTGAGAGAGGTGCAAAGCCTATTCTCGAAAAGGCTTGACAAAGGTGCTATCCATGAGAGAGATGTGAAGTCACTACTTGAAAATATCAAGTTTTACTTCACTGACGCAGGACAGACAGTGATAGACCGAGTCACACAAATTCAAACGTGCAACTCCCATCCATAATTGCCCAGGGGTGGTGTTTCAATTTTTAACACATTTCCTCCTAGAGTGATTAAATTTAGAGAAAAAAAAGGTTTCCTCCTCCAAAACAACCTGGACACATATAGAAGTACCAACTAGGGTAGAAACAAAAAAGGTCCTTTTTTTGACCACCAATGCATGCATTTAGCCACATCTAATAGCCACGTGACCCGGATTCTAACACTATGTATACCACATGTTTTTTCAACCTGATGTATATGTCTTTGCCTTTTCCATTATGCTAGTCTTCCCTTGATTGAAAGACTTATGTGACTTTCACACTGCTCTAGAACTAGTTGATCTATATGCATCCTTATTAAACCCCTCCGATAAACTATCAGTATCCAAATTTTTAGGACTACTGCCACTTTGCTTTATCGTTGTTGATTTATTTTTCTTGATTTTTGATCATCCCAAGCAAAGAAAACCCCATTACCATCCAAAGACTCTCCAACTCTGATAGCTTGTTTGATTATATCATCTAGCTATGTGAAAACCCCATTACCATCCAAAGACTCTCCAACTCTGATAGCTTGTTTGATTATATCATCTAGCTATGTGCTGAATGGTTACCAAATCTGTTCTCACACTAGAATTCAATATCCTCAAATAAAAATCATTAATGCTCAAAATTAAATATTATATTCTTCTAATGTACCCTTTTTATGTTCATGCCTCCTTAACTTCTCAATGACTTGAGGAACCACTTTCGCCATGCGAAACCTATTCAAAATGGCTATTTTCACTTGTTTTATAATCTCAAAAAGCATTCAAAGCATACTCTCTATATGATATCCACCTTCTCACCCACTAAAAATTAGCATATTCTTTTTTTACAAATGGCTCAAGGAAATTCTAAATTAGATAAAGTATGATATTTATAAATCTTAATTTAAGCATTATTATTTACACACAATTTTTTTGGTTTGAAAGCATACAAATCTCAACCCTTGAAACCAAAATTGAAGTTTTAATGAAACCTTAGAAACTTGAAATTGGTGTATTTACAAAGTGATAAGCATTCAAAGATTAGTGAATCTACAAGATCCAAGAACAACTAGGGTCTTTGGATAAGTTTAGGTCCTAAAGGTAGACCAAGTGCAACTGTGTTAGTAGGTTGGATGGCTAGCCATGTCAAGTGTGCACTGCAGGGCACAAGGACACCTACAAGTTGCAACACAATTAGGGTGGATAGGCCATGAACTATCAAAAAGAGACACCCTGGAGCAATTAGATGAAACCAGAATGAGAGTGTTAGCGGGGATATATGCTAAAAAAAAACAAATGAAGGCTTTCCATGATCAACATGTGATTAGCAAGGAGTTCCAAAAAGGGGATTATATTTTAATGTTTACCTCAAACAACACTTACTCAAAAAGCGACGGATGGGACCTTTTGTAATACATGATATATCACAAAGCGGCACCATCAAGCTTGCAACATTAGCAGGTGAGGAGATGCCTAATTGGACAAGTGGCTATAGATTAAAGAAATATCTTCTTCAACTGACACTAGAAGAACTCAAAACAATACATGCAGCAGATCAGCACAGAAGTCAAGCACATGACATTAAGGAGCAGGCACAGCAGGAACCCAAAATTAGAATATTAAAGCACAAGGATCAAGAAAACTTTAAGAGAAATGCACAAAAAACGATTGTATCGATACTATTCCAATAGCATCCATACAAACGGAGGCTACATGGTAGGTGGCATAGATCTATGCATTAGGTTACAACTTGCTGATGGCACCACTGAGCGAGCCTTAGTGGACACTAGGGGGCAAGAGCTAATGTTGTTAACTACTCCACTTTCAAAAAAATCACAAGGGAACCTCTAATTCCAAACACAATGGGGTTCAAAGTGGCAAACAAAGGCACGATGGACAGTCTAGGATACGTAAATTTACCAATCAATGTTGATGGAACAATTTATCCGCATCAATTTCATGTGGTCGAGGATCAGGATCTTAATGAAGCAGTTATTCTGGGAGTGCCATGGATGCGCACTTACCAAGCCACACCAAACTGGCAGGACAATACCTTGCAGCTCAGACAAGAAAACCAATCTTTCGCCACACCCTTTGTACAAACAGACCATGTATGGGAACCTCTACAATCACCACCTGCTACAATTCAACAATATTCTCCAAATGTGGTCAGGAAACATATGGGTTAAAAAGTCCATTATGCAAACCAATCTGAAGAAATTGTGGATACCAAAACGACAAAGCAATGCAAGCCAGCCTACATTGCATCAATAGAATTCCAACCTCGACAAACCACTCAAGGCTTTTGTCAGGCAACCTAGACCAATACAATATCAACATCGACAACCAAAAGACGCCAAGTGGGCATGGGAACCAAAACAAACTTGCTCATCACGAGATGTCTCTTCAAGAAAATCCACACCAAAGCAATTTCAGTGGCGACCAACACAAAGCCCTCAATCAAAACAACAAGCAGGGTCACAACTTCTGCAAGTCGCCATCAAACACATGGCGTGTCTTCTATAATTACTATTGTTTGGACCACGTAGCTTCAACATAACCTTGCCATTAGCAGCCACTGAACATATTGTTCAACACCCCTCTCTTACACATCATTTTGTTTCCCCATGCATATCCTCCATTCACATCATAGAGCCACACTATACGGCTATGCATAGACACATACTTTGTTCCCATGCACTCTAACACATGTTCATTTGGGACGACTCACTCTAGAAAGGGGGGAAAATGTAGTAGGATTTTTATTTTGTATATATTATTATCATATCATTTCTTTTCTTTTCTTTTTCTTTAAAACAAGTTTTTCAGAGCCTTACGAACTCTTAGCCGACAAAAATCATGAGCCATACCGACACCATCTAATACCGGGTTAAGGATATGTATGTTTGAGAGATTACACTAATTTTGGCTATTTTTTGGTCAACTAATAATAATTATAAATAAATTTCTTTTACTAAAAAGCTAAAAACGACAGATATTTTTTTTTTTTTGATAAGTCGAGCCAGGAAAGTTGAAATTGTCTTTTGAAAGCAAACGATGAAACTTTAAAGCAAGGGCTTCTAGCATGGCAAATACGAAAAATTTCGACACACGATGGATTTTGAGCCAACTTGTAAATGATCAAACTATAGATTGAACGTCATTTGTCGACCGAATATCAGAATGGAAAACTGTTTGAACTGCAGGTGACATGAACAACAAGATATGATCAATGGAGGTAAGTATGAATGGGGCATTCCGGGTAGACTAGGAACATATAGTCAAATGGGGCAACATAAGCTCATTTGCATTCACAGAGAGAGAGAGAGAGAGAGAGAGAGAGAGAGAGAGAGAGAGAGAGAGAGAGAGAGAGAGAGAGAGAGAGAGAGAGAGAGAGAGAGAGAGAGAGAGAGAGAGAGAGAAGCATAGGGTTTTTGAATTTGTTTCTACCCGTTGCGACTACCTCGATAGCTCTTACTACACCGGATTTGACAGGTATGATCATTAACCCTACAAGAAGATGTATGTATGCCCCATACTGCATCAACATTGCCAAAACAACAAATCAGAGCAGACCAAAGTCACAAAATCTACAAAATGTCATGGCCATTGGGGGACTTCAAAACTCACCCAAAACCAAAAACCTTTCATCAGTAGACCCCTAGTAGCTAGCAAAATCAGGCAGGGCTAAAACAACTGCAAAAGGTGGTGGAACATGGATCGCGATCCATGTTCCTCAAACCCTAAATTAAAAAAAAATCGTATAGAAGCATCCATAGGTGGCCAGGAACAACCTCCCCTAGCTGGAATTGCAAAATGCTTCCCAACATGAGTTGCGATCCATGTATCTTTTTGCCAAAATCAGGGTAGGAGTGGTTCACTAGCTGGGAGATGCAAAATATGACTAGCACTACAGAAATAATCACAAAAATTGCTCTTAAAATCATCAAATCCTCCTAGTTTTCTACCTTCAGTCTGCAAATGGTCTTTTGGCCATTTTCAAAGGAAAAATGATATGATTCCAGCAAAAACTCATGGAGTAGGGCTAGGAGAAAAGTTCATAAGGAGTTTCCATTTGCTGCTTTAGCCAGTTGGGAAGCTTCACACTCTCCTCAAAGCCTATCATCAAGGAGATGTAACTTAAAGGTGTTTTAGGATCAAAACCAAGAAAAGGTTACCTGCAAAGTGGTGCAGTTTGCCTAGATCAAATTTTCCCCTCAAATGGATTGAAATTCTGGTGGAATTTGATAGGGAGCTAGGCAAAGGTATGAATTACATGCACAAATCATCAAGAATCGAGGCAATAACAGATATCAGGCAAAGGATGTGCCCAAAAGTGATTCCAAAAAAAATAAAATGGTCAAGACAGAAAAACATGGCCATAAACTGGGAAATGGGGTAAACTAAGAAAAAACATGTCCAAATTTGAAAATACTTCACCAATGTACTAGGAAGACCTATGGGAACATATGTGCAAAGAAACTGTATCAAAATTCCTCCCAACATGGATCGCGATCCATGTACCTTTTTGCTGAACCAAAGAAAAATCCATAGCATCTGGCCCAGTATGTTCAAAAAAGCTAGCCATGAAGTTTCAAGCCATTTGAATTCCAAGATCCACTTCAAAATGACAAATTTCCATAAGTTTGAAGAAGATTTCCAAAAATTAGACTAAGTACCAAACCAATGATCCAAATCCCAAAAAATTTGGACCAAGGCACCACCTAGATGAACCCTACCAGATGGTATCATCATATTTTCAAAATGTTGTCGAACATGGATCGCGATCCATGCACCTCAAACCCTAAATCCAGAGAAATTTGCACAGTAGCATCTCCATATGCCCAAGAACAACCTCCCCTAGTTGGATTTTCAAAATGCTTTCCAACATGGATCGCAATCCATATACCTTTTTGCTAGAATTCATCTGTTACACTATGCCCTTGTGCCTATAGTAATCCTAGATGCACTGGTGAAATTTGGTCAAATTTGGGGTAGTTTTGACAAAGTTATGCTCATTTTTTGTTTTATGGTCAAAGTTTGCGTTTTCTTCAACTTTCCAATAGTTTTGATCAATTGCTAAACCCTGTTTCCAATGCTAAACTGACCCAGGATTCCTTGAAGGAAAGCACAAAGGGAGTGGGAAGCTGCACCTTATGAGATAACAGATATCTCCTCAAATGAGAAGGCTCATATCACCGAACTGGTACTTGAAGCAATACCGACTAACATATTCATCAAAAGATTTCAAGCCACGGACGGAGAAATAGTGAAGACCACTATCTTCCCAAGGGAAATGTGGACACTACACCAAAATCCAGAAGTACAAGCAGGGGGCAGATGCCTACAATTGGACAACTTTCTATGATTACCGCCCTAGGGAATGAACTTCAGACAAGCTCATGAACTCATAAGTTTGATTCAGTACAATGGGAAAGCCACCCTGATTGACAAAGATGGGGCAAAAATCGAGGTTAAGATCACAACAGAAACAATCAATGAAGCTCTCTATCTGTAGCAAGGGATGCACAATCTATTGCAAAAGACAAAAGCAATAGACAATGACAAAGCTTTCCTAAAGCAAAGAGGACACAAGTTGACATATCAGGATTTGATCTACTTAGAAACCGAATTGCCATTTCGTCTCATATCGCAACAAATGAAAGTACAGAAGCCACCAAGATTTCTACAAGCGGGAGGACGTGGCTGCCCTGCGAAATACCCAAAATAACACAATAAACAGCATAAAACAGACTAATCGACATACCTGGCACAATCAGGTGGTCGCATGATCGCAAGATACACGAACAGAGAGAGAGAGAGAGAGCGAGAGAGATTGAGAGAGCACGCGCTGGCGCACCTCCTAGAGTGGAGTGCTACACCGACACGGCGAGAGACAAGAGAGGAGAGATGAGAAGAGCAACAAAAACATTGGGTGCAATCTCCCCCCGTGCAAGAGTCACCATTTCCCTCTTGCACGTATTTGTTTTATAGATTTCTTAAATGGTAAAAAATGAGTACAAACTGGCCGGTCGGTCACCAATGGCCAAAACTCATAAAAGAGCACTTGAATAAATATACATAAAATGTAATATCCTTTTGCAATAGCCTAGCTCGGTCAAGCCTTTTCCACCTGTCAGCTACAATAAATAGTAAAATATCAATCCCATAACAAAGATACACAAAACCACTATTGCACATAGCAGTAGTAATGGCAATGGGATTAGCAGAGAGAAGAGTGGTCAGCTGCGACTTCGGAATTATCTCCTCGAGAACATCGTTACAGCAAAACTAAAGGGAAGCCAAAAGAGCAAGACCTACATGAACGCGGGACCAATACTGACGCAAATTGCCTACCAAGCATTAGGGATGATTGATGATCTACTGTGCGCTCCTTGCCGCACTGTCGAAGCAAGGGACTTGCCAATACACCGTGTGCGAGCCACAAACGGCTCCAAGCACACAACAAGCCTAAACTAGCAAGCTCAAGAGAACAAAGGGTGTGTCACTCACCGCTCTACGCTCGCCTTCGTGGTGGATTCCTCGCCGCGATGAAGAAGAAGCTGCAGTTGTGCCGCGCTCAACCGCCTCGCCGCCGCCGTGCCTTCGTAATGCTCGATCGCACACACACTCTCCCTCTCTCTCTCTCTCTCTCACACACACACACACACACACGAGGAGGTGAAGAAGAAGAAGATGGAGATGGAGCAAGAGCACTCTTCAATTGCACAAATGAGAGAATGAGTAAAAATTAGGTTTAGTTGGCTTTTATAGGAGCTCGCCCCATTCACACTTGGGCGCCCATGCTTAACCAACTAATCCCTTGAATGTCCAAGTTAAAGTGCGCCTCTCATTGGCGATCACTCTACCTTTCCCTATTGGTCCGACAAGCCCGGTACCTGACTCTACCAAATACATAATACGCGTCCATGGTAGGTGATGGGGTGTCCGTGAGCCGTGAGGGTTAACATGCCCCCCTTCCTGATGTAGATTCCGTCCTCGGAAGCTATTGAGTTGAAGCTGGGTCGTCGAGGTGGAAGAGCATTTGAGATGAATGTCCTTAGCCTTCTTCAGTCACTACAAAATCAAACAACATTGGCACAGTAATGGCATTCTCTTAAAAAGCATATGCAGTTTTAGGTAGACAAATTGATTGGTCAAAGAATTTCAAACAATTTGGTAGCAATGAACATTAAATTGCAATGTAATCAAATGCATAAACAGATGTAAAGGTAGAAAATTAAACAAGTCTGGGGTCACTAATTTGACGGTCGAAAAGCACTAGAGATCGAATATTAATACCATGGGTAAGCTTCGTAATTTTCTGTGGTCAATTAAGTTGTTTAATCGCGAGAGCCAAGTATTCATGTTCGAGGGCTGACTAGAGGCTATATCTAGAAAACCTTGTAGTTAAGCTACCATAAAAGGAATTTCTCATGAAATCATCGCCTGACTGATTACTTTTTCTTTGACCCCCCAAGGTCTTTTCACATTGATTCAATTATGATGTGTGTGCTTATTTTGTATGCCTTGGGTTTTTTGCTTTTCAAGGAAAAGCGCCCACGCTGGGAACCTCTAGGGCTCTAGTACCATAGGCGATACATGTGAGTGAAGTACCAAATCAAGCTGAGATTTCTCTTCCAGCTTAAAATTTTACATTGTGGCACTTTGATTTTTTGTTTGTTCATTTTCAACATTTTAATTTTGTAACTTTGGGGGGCCATATAACACTGTTACCCTCCCCCTCATCACATTAGTAAACTCCCTTTATAATACTTAAGCTAAAGGTCGATAGGGTTAAGCCCACTAGAAAGCCCTAGTACATTTCATACAATGCTGCCTAAATCGGATTAAGAACCTAAGTAACCATTGCTTATTAGGAAGGCATTCCCCATGGTATTAAGAGAAGATTTCTAATATCTAGCTTGGTCAAACTAGCTTAGTCGGCCTGCTTGATTTTTAAACCTAGACAAGTGATTATGACAAAACATTACATTGAATTAAATGTTTGATACTAAGCAAATGCGCTGAATATTATGCTACCAATCACAATCAAAACAGACAATCATAGATGCAAAAAAGATAAGGGCAATGCTAATGGACAAGAAACACCTGTTTGTGTTGATGGTCGCGCTTGATTTGAAGTGTGAACGAGAGAAAGGTTCCATGAAGGTCCAAACCCTATCAATAGCAACACGCTCCTGTACACACTAGGAAACAAAAGGAATACCTCCAGGAGGCACATCAGTGGGAAAAATTAAAACTCCTAAAAAACAAACTCAAAACACAATCTAGACCCCTAACCTACCTATCTGTTACCCCTTTTAGAATCAAGGAAAGAGGATATTATATAAACCGGGTGGCCACCCTAAGGCTAGGCCTCTATCCTCATCATCTAGATAAATAAAATCGTTGTCCGTGAGGCCATAGTCTTCCTCGGTCTCTATTAGTTCCTCTTCATCATCCTCTTGTGCAAGCATGCTAATCAAGAACCTCGTGATGCGTGGATACTCATCTTGTGCAAAAGAATAAGCATGTGCCATTGGAGACACATTCGCTACTGGGTAGGGATCACTAGTTAGCCATAGACGTATCAGCCATTCTAACTCCTCAAAATTTCTCTCACATGCAAGGCTCTCTATCAAATCCCATTCGCAAGAAAGTATAGGGTAGCATACGTAGAACACTTGTTGAAAAGACAAGGGGTACCTTTCATCAAAAATAGAAGTGCATGCCTCTGGTGAAGTAGCCATTTCTGACAAGACAGATAGATTTGGTTAGGCCTTTAAAACATAAGAGTTGTTTTTGTGTGTTGCTTGAATTGACACGGTGAATTTGGACTTATATGTAAGATCTGATAGGGTGCTCTCTCATTGCTAGGCGCTCTTGCTCTTTACTATTTTTGTTTTTTTGTGAGTATAAGGCTATATATATACATTCCCTAAGATCGGAGATTGAGAGGTCAGGGAAAAAGGTTGAGAGGGGAACAAATGAATGATGACTGTCAGCAAACACTCCCCCCTTCCTTGGGTAGATCATACCGTTTGAAATGAGCTTGTCACCCTTTGAAACCAATTGTTCCAGTTGGTAATAGGTGAGGATTTTTGCCAGTAGTTTGTTATTACCCTAGGCGCCTTGTCAAGCTGCAAGGGTGGTAAGGTACTCTCCCATGATTTTATTTGCAACGTTGTTGTAGGTGGTGAACTTACCCCGGAAGGTGCAAACTCTTTCGTGCTTGGATGGATATGTATAGTGGTAGGTGGAGGTTGTGTCAAAGCTTCTATTTGCGTATAGGAACTACATGAAGAGCAAGAAGCTTCATTTGATTTCCCTGTTCCTGAGCTAGGTGGAACAAATCGTTCTTTCTTTGGTACCCAAACTAGCTCGGGAGCGGGTGTATAGCATTCTGTGATCTTTTTCTTTGCACGATCATTGATTCGTTTTGGAGATACGGGATTGGGCTCACTTGGGTCAGGTGATAGGTAAGAGTACAATCTACGTTTTGGCACCCAGATTTGATCATTTCCTTGATAGTAGCCTTGGGCTTCCAATAGTCGTTTAGGAATCCAACGCAGCGTTTCTTTACATTTCTTGGAGTGAGTGGTACGGTTCTTACTAGGTTTCCGTTTTTTTGCATCAACCATGCTCACTATAGAGGTTTTAGGGACCCACTTGTATGTTTTCTCTGTTATATTAGGATGGTTCTTGTGTGTCTCAAGCTTTCTTTCAACTACATCAGTTGAAGCTCTAGAGAGTTGGGCTATGGGGACGTATGGTTCAACCTCCTGGACATGCAATGTCTTGGGTTTTATTTCCTTGGGCAATATCTCAGGGACTATGGCTTGAGTGGTAGGGCTAAGAGTTGGTTTTTGCGTTGTAACACCCCCAGTCCCCCAATCAATAGTGCATTTGGTGGCTATCATCCACGTGCGGCCTAGGTTTATATTACCCTCCATAGTTCCAGTAGGCATGACCAAAAAGTCTTGAGCTACCACCCCATTGTCATAACTGACAGAAGTGTGTCAGATTCCAAAAACCGTATTTTTTTTCTTGTTGACACTCTTGACTTGGATAATACTCTCAGATAGAGGTGGCTTCCCTAACTGACACCACACCCCATAGGATAGCAGATTGTATTTAGCACCCGTGTCCAATAAGGCGTTATATAGCACTTTTCCATAGGCACTATTTAACTCAATGGGGTATCGTAGAGGTGTGTCAGAGTCCAACCCATCCTCTTCGATTTCCACGTGTAATGCATTTGTGACCCCAAGGTTAGCCTCTCGTTTTTGTCTTATACGTTGTTGTCGCTCCTTAGCCTCAGCTTGAGCTTGTATCTTGTTTAACTCGGTTTGTGCTTTGGCGGCCTTCTTTTGATGAATGGCCCGTAGTTCTTCTTGGCTTAAAGGATCATAATATCTTTTGAATTTACTCCCATTGAGGAATCCAATGGTTTCAACTCCATCAAGAGTTTCCACACGAAGGGTACCTTGTGGGGTAATTTCACATACTCTATATGGTCCTTTACCAGCATATTTCAACTTTTTCTTCTCTTTACGTACTCCATACATAAGGACTTTATCACCAACTTTGATATCCTTGTCCTTCACATGGCGATCAAACCACTTCTTTCTCCTATCCTTTTCCACAAGAGCATTTTGCACAGCCAACTGTCTCTCTTCGTCTAGTTTTTCTAAGATAAACAAACGCTCGGTTAAGGGGTTACCATTCCATCCTTCTTGCGAAGCTACCCTAAGACTAGGAATGACAAACTCCCAAGGCATAACCGCTTCTTGGCCGTATACCATTTTGAATGGCGTACAATTAATAGCCACTTTATAAGCAGTACAATAAGCCCATAGAGCAGATGTCAACTTCAAATCCCAATCAGTGCGATGAGCTTCTACCGTCTTGGTTAAAATAGAGATTAGAGTCTTGTTGGTGCTCTCGGCTTGTCCATTAGCTTGCGGGTAATAAGGTGTAGACTTATGGTGGGATATCATAAAGGTCGTGGTAAGCTCTCTTATTACCTCATTTATAAAATGGGTACCATTATCACTAACAATTTCAAAAGGGCAACCAAATCTTGTGATAATGTTCTCAAAAAGAAACTTAGCTGTTGTCCTCGCGTCAGCTTTTTGTGAAGCCTTAGCTTCAGCCCACTTTGTTACATAGTCCGTAGTAACTAGAATATATCGAGATTGAGTGTTGCGAGCTGCAGGACTAATTGGACCTACAAAGTCTAAGCCCCATTTTTCAAATGGTTGGGTTACTTTAATAGGATGTAAGGGCATTCTGTCCTTGCGCTGTGTGGTCTTGTAACGTTGGCACTCATCACACCCTTTTGTAAAAAGTGATGCATCCTTAAATAAAGTTGGCCACCAATAGCCTGATTGCAGCACCTTTCTAGCAGTCAGGTCCCCTGAAAAATGTCCTCCTGCTATGCCCATATGTGCTTCTTGCAAGATATACAAATATTCATCCTCGCGGGCACAACGCCTAAGAATATCGTCCTTGCCTAATCTATACAGGGTTCCGGCAATCAAACAATAGGGTTCACATTCTTTTACTAGCCTTCGAGCGATATCCTTACGAAGTCCCTTGGGTGGAAAACCGTTAACTAAAAAGTTAACAATGTTCTCACTCCATTCAGGCATAGTCTCAACTATGAATAGGGAAGTATCGGGTAATTCATCATCAACTCCTGTAGGGGCTTCACCATTGGGTATGCGAGACAAATGATCAGCCATGACGTGCCTTTTACCGGGTCTCACTACAATCGTGAAATCAAACTCCAGAAGAATTAACAACCATCGTGTGATTCTTCCTGTGGAGCATGGCTTGTTTACCAGATACAGCAACGCTTGATGATCCACATAAAATACAAACTTGTTTGCCAGAAGGTAGTAGCGAAATTTCTTTACTGCATAAACCATTGCCAAACCTTCTCGCTCTGTAGTGGTGTAGTTCCTTTCAGCATCGTTCAATTGACGGCTTGCAAAGCTAATGGGATAGTCCAATTTATGTTCTCCTGGTTGAGTGAGAACACACCCAATAGCAAAGTTTGATGCATCAATATGCACATGGAAAATGACATCCCAGTTAGGTGTCCTTAAAATCGGAGCACTTGCTAGTGTTTTCTTCAATTGTTCATAGGCCTGGTCACACTCTTCAGTCCATTTAAATTCAATGAGAAGCTTGTACAAAGGACGTGCTATCTCAGCGAAAAATAAAATAAACCGTCGATAATAACCCACGTGTCCCATGAACCTTTGAACTCCCTTGTAATTGGTTGGTGGTGGTAACTCTAGAATCACTTTAATTTTGCTCTCATCGGTTGAGATACCATTCTTGGATACTATATGCCCTAAAATAACTCCATGCTTGACCCAAAATTGGCATTTGAACGGGTTCAATGAGATACGATATAACCTACATTTTTCAAACACCTTCCGCAAACATGATAGATGTTCTTTCCAAGAAGAGTAAACACAAAGGTCGTCTAAGAAAGCTTCACAAAACTCTCTCAAATATTCTTTAAAAGCAGTGTTTATTAATCGTTGGAATGTAGCAGGGGCATTTGTTAAGCCAAAAGCCATCACACGAAATGCAAACACGCCAAATTCTGTGATGAAGGCAGTTTTAGCTTGGTCCTCTAGCGCTATCGTGATTTGGTTGTAGCCTGAGTACCCATCTAGAAAGCTATAAGCTTCCTTGCCTGCAACTCTTTCGAGTACATGTTCGGAATATGGTAGGGGGTAATGGTCTCTTCTAGTAGCTGCATTAACTTTTTTGAGGTCCACGCACACCCTGAGTTTCCCATTCTTTTTTGGCACGATAACTATTGGCGACACCCATTCAGAGTGTTCAATAGGATATATGAACCCACATTTGATAAGTTTTTCTAGTTCTTCTTGAATGATCTTTGCGTACTTAGGATTCATCGGGTAGGGTCTTTGTTGTACGGGCTTCGCAGTGCTAATCATAGGGATTGTATGTTGGACCACAGAAGGCGGAACACCTTTCATATCATGGTATGTCCAAGCGAATACGTCCTTGAATTCCTTGAGAAGCTCTTTGAGGACCGCCTCTTCAACTTCCGTGAGGTCTTGGGCAATAAAAACAGGTTTTGATTCTTCACCGGGGTCAGCTAATTCTATTTCTTTAACTATTGCCGGACCATCATAGATTCCATTATTCCCATCGATAGGTATTCTTTGGGCTTTTGTGTACACAACCTTTGCTTCCCCTGTGGTGTAAGATTTGAAATGTTCTGGTGCAGGATGCAAGTCTGTGGATTCTGGTTGTGCGTTGGTTTGTGCTTCCATTTCTGCTTTCTTGTGTTGTCGAGCTAACTCTTGGTTTTGACGCCTCCTTGCAATGCGGCTCAACTTTGGCTTGTCTATGATCTCTAATTGGGCTATGTCATGGGGTCGTGGTCTACACCACATAACATTTTGGAGATATTCACCCCAATTGTCTACCAATTTTCGATGAGCATCACATGCTCCTATATAACTGAGCCATTCTGCTGAGGACCTCTTCTTGTTTATCCTAGCACGTACATTGGCTCGATATCGACGCCTCTTAAGGTTTTTCTTTTTCTTATTTGAGACCTGCTTTTGATTTGCATTTAGATCTGGCTCACTAAAGGAGTCCTCGTTGGTGTCCTCTTCACTCTCGGAGGAGCTATCATCGGTTGATGTGCTCGGTCCTTCCGAATGTTTTGACTGTGAACTTGCTCCACTCTCTAATTCATGAGATTCAGAATCCGTTTCACTCTGGGAGTCAGTGTCCAAGTCGTGTTGGTCAAAGTCTTCTATTGAGCTATCGGTGTCACTGTCAGATTGGTCCACAATTGCCTTGCCCTTAGAAGATGCATGTATGGCACTTATCATGTTCAGAGGTGCAATTTGTGGTACCTCTTCCCCCTCTGGTGTGACCCAAGTGGTTCCTCTATTTCCCCAGGTATCTATGGTTGCAGCTAGGTGTACCCAATCCACATTGTCCGACTCAGTCATCCCAGGTAGGATATCCATATAAGGAGAATCTTGGCCAATGTCTGTATCCTTCTTACAAGTGTAACAATATTGTAGTGGGGCTGAGTGAACTGTGGTGTCAGAGCGATGATCAATAATGGTTTTACTCCCTAAGGGGTGTACCTTACTAGTCACCAAATCCACTCTAAGGACAGAGTCTTGGAATTGCAAATAGACATGATTTTTAGACCAATCGTGAACCATTTGTGCTTCCCTCATGAATGGTCGTCCTAAAATCATTTCATATGACATAAGGTGTTTAGAGAAATCCATTACAATGAACGTATGTCGTACCTTGTATCCTAGAACTTTGATCTTAAGATCCTTGAGCATCCCCATAGGTTTGGCTATGGTACCATTTGCCATCTTTACCACAATGTTAGTAACACTGAGGCGGGGTTTTCCCATGGATTCCCAACAATCTTTTGTAACGATGCTAACTCCCGCACCACCATCAAGAATTCCCTTTATAGTTAATCCCTTGGTAGTGATGGGTAGGGTCGCATTAGACTCGTCGCCTTCAAAATACTGCCCTAATTCGTTAATGGGTACCTCGATCACAGACTCGTGTCCATCTAAGTCAAGTGATTGCACATGATTTTCCTCATCAATCATAATCGAGTCAGGCCTATTTGGTTGCGCAAACTGCGGTAATCCCATTCATAGCTCTCCGTTAAGGAATGCTCGAAGTGCAAGGAATAACTCAGGATCTCCATACAGCTTTGCTATGATCGTGGTTCGGACCTCAGAAGACATGAAGTCCACTAGTTTGGCAACATTCATTGGCGTTGTGCAGGGTGTAGGTCCTTGACTAGGAACTGGTGAGGATGGAATCTCATATTCCTCAATGGGATCAGGTATTTCTTCGTTAAACATCCTTCCCAACAAGAAGGGTGTATGCTCACTTTCTGATGTCCCGTCCTCACTCCCTTCTTGGATGATACTAGATATGGCTAACGGTCTATGGTTCATGTGGGGTGGATGAACTTGCGTGGGAAACACTGTGTCATGAATTTTGATATGCATGGGTTCTGGTTCTAGTTTCCTTTGAGTCTTCTCCACTAAACCTCTTAGATGTTTCACCTGCTTAATCTCGTCTACAGGGTTTGGGTACGTCCCAATCTTCTTTTTATGATTTTTCCCTTTTTGCCCCTGCGATTTATCTTGGGGGTCTTGGATTGGATTTGGAAACACTTGTGGTGTTTTCAGAGGCTCTTTATGGTTTTCTCTTATTCGGTTTTCATTTGGTCCCATGTTACGGTTTTCCTTGTCGGTCTTTCCCTTTGTGGTATTGGTTCTAGTCTCCATTGTCTCGACTGAATCTGAATCATCCTCGAGGTCATTCATATACACGGGGTCATCTCCTGTTCCTATGTTTGTTTTGGAACTTGGCTTTGAATTTTCCGTATTCTGCGACTTCTTCCTTCGTGTCTTCTTTTTCTTTGCTTGGATAACTGACGCGGTATCTCTCTCTTCGAGGATATGTCCTGGCCCTTGAAGCATGGACCGTGTAATCGCATAAGCGGGTGCAACGGGTGGTATTGGCGATGTCACACTAGCAATTTCGACCAAGTTCAGGGGTGTGATTTTAGGCGCATTTGGGTTATAGGGGCATTGGGCAATCAAGTGATCTATGCCACAACGATTACATGTGAGTATTGGCATTGCAGACGTGCTCCCTTGATTCACTTGCATCTGTGCAGCATTCTTTTGCAGCCTAATAGAGCACTCCGCTACTCGATGTGGTCCACCACACTCGTAGCATTGAAGAGGTGGCCTCCTAGCCTGGGTGTTGATATTTTGACCTCTGGATGCGAGAGCAGCAGCTTGATAAACCGGCTTGACTTGTCCCCAACAATCTTCCATGTAGTATATAGGACACTCTTCCAATGTATCAAGTCCGTAGGCAATACTAGTGTCTATTTCCTCCTCACAGCCATCTGCATAAGCGTTTGATGGCTCGCAACCCACTTGGTTCATAGGGGCGACTCTTGGATGCGGGGGCTGCGGTCCTAGCACAGGAGGTGGTAGCGGTGTAGCTTGTACAACATTTTGAGATCTAGGGACCATGTGTTGCGGTAGTTGCTCACCAGGTGGAGTAGGCATCAATACAGGAGCTCGAGGTGCATCCGTCCAGGCTACAGGTGGTCTATTTGCCATCATACGTTTGATCATTAAACAATTCTTAGCTTGGTGACCATACCTACCACATGCGTTGCAAGTTCCATTAAATTTTACTCTAAACGTAGGGCACTCACTAGTGCTATGTGGACCTAAGCAAATGGAACACCATTGTTGCTCCCTTCTTGGATACATGTGACTATTTTGAGGGGGTCGATTATCCTTAAGAGACTCTTGGATTGCCTTGGTGAGGTCTGTCAAGAATGTCTCAAATACCTTTGGCTCATTGGCAATGGGCTTTGCAGTCATGGGTTCATACTCAATGGCTTGTGAGCTAGTGGATCTCATGTCGGTAGACACCCTCATGCCTGCTATCATCAAGTTGTCCTCTAATTGGATTGCATTGGCAGTGACATCTTCCCAGGTTGTGATACCTCTAATCACTAGTCCATTATAGATTCCTTCATTCCTCAACCCTCGAATGAATCGATCAAGCAGTTGGTTATTGTTGAAGCGCTCATTTACAGGGCAACGAGAGTTTAAGTGCTTTAGACGACTAATGAAGTCCCTTACTGACTCTCCTTCCTTACGTTCGGCCTTCTGTAGCTGAGATGCTACACCCCAAAGCACACCTTCTCGTATGTACTCCTTTAGAAACAACCTTCGAAGGGTAGGGTAGATTGTTTTCTCGTCCACCCTTAGGGTTCTATACCAATCTCCAGCCTTCCCACTTAATGTCAAGCTTAAGGCATTGCACTTATGTAGTTCGTTGCGTTCCCCTAAGGAATCACATACTTGTTCAAACACTTCAATGTGTTTTCTAGCATCTTCGTCCCCATTGAATTTTTGCGTGAGTTTGGCAATTTGTACTGCCTTACTTCTAGGCTCTCTATCAGATGCGTGACGCATATTTTCCGCGATAGATCGACCTATGGTTTGAGCAAACGCTGCCAAGTCACCTATGTGAGGAGGTAGGGCCGGTGGAGGTACTCTTGGAATCATATGTGGGAGAGGAACGGGTACCGGTCTTGGCATATGTGTAGATGATGCAGGATATGGAACATAACCGGGCATAGGTCCACTCGGATAAGGGCTAGGGAGCGGCACTCGAGGAGCATAAGCAAGTGGTACAATTGGAGGTGTGGGGGCCATGTGTGCATAAGGGGCTAGAGGCACATATGGTCGAGGCCCCATATTAGGTACTACGACACTAGGTAGTGGCACTGCGCTAACCGTAGATGTCATCGGTACATTCTCTGTTAGGCTTATCCCTGGAGTGAGCACTGTGTTTTCCTTAATAGAGGGTTGAGCCAAGTTAGGGAAGCTAAAGTTTTCGCTCGGAGGCTCAGATTGCATAGAGACCCCAGGTGAAATGACGTAAGATGGGTCCATGGGGCTCATTAGAGGAGTCTCCATTTGTGATAGAGTAGGCTGTTGAGCCTTGCTCGTATCCAGAAATCTCATGGGGCCAGTTGAGAGTATATTTACCCCTCGGTTTTGCCTTTCTGATTGAATAATGCCATGGATAACATTACAGATCATTTTCTGTTGATCTTCGATGCTCGTGGCACTAGAGGTGGATTGTACAATCTCTATCCATCCTACATGGTAGGCGTGGCCAGAGTGTAGATCCGTCAACACCTCAGTGTGGAGGTCGTATGTCCAATGATCATTAATGAACAATCCTTCTAGAGTCGACGTGTTAATGGTTTCTTGTGAGGTAGAAGCAATGTTGCTCCCCGTGGTTTTACTTGTCACCAACGGTACTCTAGAGGGAACTTCTGAAGGAGGCAGCTCAGCAGGGCCTTCTTGGTAAGAAGTTGGTAGGATATCCACATGGACACTCTTTGGGGGTGTGGGGTCCACGTGCGATGTGAAAGGAGAGTCCACTTCCCCACCCCCTTCGTGTGCTTCATTTGCATCAGGTTCCGAGCGAGTAGCTCTACCTAATGTTTCCATGAAACGGCTAAACATACTAGTACTAGGCTGTGGAGCTTCGGGAGGTGCATGGTCTTCTCTCTCAGTGTTTTGGGTAGGGTATGCTTCCATGATTTCTGAGTCGGAGGAGGAATCACTAGCGGCTATTTTAGGGTCTTGGGTGGTGCTACCTTGTGTCCCCGCTGAGGGTCTAGAGCTTATCGTGGATGGGTAATGGGTGTCTGTATGAACAGAGGCACCCTCAATATGCTCGTGTTCTAGCACCCGCCCAGAGCGTAAGTGCATGTGCTTTTGATACCCTAAGGTGTCAAAAAGCTGCTCTAGGAGGTCTTGTGACTAGTTTTTAGCGTGTTTTTTGTTTGTTTTTTTTGCTAGATTTTTTAGAGCATGTCGTGGAATGGGCCGTGTGATAGCTCGAAATGAGCGTATCGGTCAGAGGGTCGTGCCGTGCTTTACAACCCTCCGTTTGGTCACTCTATGCCCTCGGAATCCCTAAAACTGTCAATTTCCAGTAGGGAACTAGGCCCAAACTAGAAAGTCTAAGGGTGCAAGTGGGAAGAGAAACGAGGAGAGTGGAGGACTTGTCCCACATGCTCTCATTCTCTCTTGAGGGAGTAGGGTATATATATAAGAGTGAGTCTAGTAAATATCATAAGACTGAGGACTGAGGCCTGGGCCTGGGCTTGGGCTTGGGAAAACGATCCCGATCTACCTTTTATACAAACCAAACCGTCCGTTTTAAGAGTCACGTTTTTTATTTTCGAAAAATTTCGCCGCCCGCTCACTCGCGTTTTTAATTTCCGATTTTTTTTTTCCCTTTTTTTTTATAGAGAATACAGAAATTGAAAACACAGATATGCAAAAATTTCAGAAAACGCAGAAATGCAGAAATTGCAGAAAATTAAAAAAACGCAGAAATACAGAAAATTGCAGAAATTGAAAACGCCGAACTTGAAAATGCAGAAATTGCAGAAATTGAAAAAACGCAGACAATAGCAGAAATTGATACTTGACAGCAAATGTAAAAAACGCAAAAAACAGAAATCTCCACACACTCCTTCCTTGCCTTTCCTATGATAGAAATTGCACCAGAAGAAAGCGTAAAGTGCTAACCGAGCTTAGTGTAGGGCATATCCCCGGCAGCGGCACCAAAAATGTGCGCTCCTTGCCGCACTGTCGAAGCAAGGGACTTGCCAATACACCGTGTGCGAGCCACAAACGGCTCCAAGCACACAACAAGCCTAAACTAGCAAGCTCAAGAGAACAAAGGGTGTGTCACTCACCGCTCTACGCTCGCCTTCGTGGTGGATTCCTCGCCGCGATGAAGAAGAAGCTGCAGTCGTGCCGCGCTCAACCGCCTCGCCGCCGCCGTGCCTTCGTAATGCTCGATCGCACACACACTCTCCCTCTCTCTCTCTCTCACACACACACACACACGAGGAGGTGAAGAAGAAGAAGATGGAGATGGAGCAAGAGCACTCTTCAATTGCACAAATGAGAGAATGAGTAAAAATTAGGTTTAGTTGGCTTTTATAGGAGCTCGCCCCATTCACACTTGAGCGCCCATGCTTAACCAACTAATCCCTTGAATGTCCAAGTTAAAGTGCGCCTCTCATTGGCGATCACTCTACCTTTCCCTATTGGTCCGACAAGCCCGGTACCTGACTCTACCAAATACATAATACGCGTCCATCGTAGGTGATGGGGTGTCCGTGAGCCGTGAGGGTTAACATCTACCACCCTCAGAAGCGCAATAGATTTGATTCACAAATCTAAAAGAGCAGTAAGAGCGGTGGTCAGACCATCCACAAGGCCAAAACCAAAAGCTAAACAAACAAGGCAAAGCGCAACCAAAAAGGACACTTACAGTGTAAAGACAAAGTTGGATGCTCTGAGTAGCCAGGAGGCTGGGTCTCAACAAGGAGATGCCCCTTCGGAGTACCAGTCTTCAGAAGAGGAGCATGACAGTCAGTTCTCCTTGGGATATTCAAGATTGAAGAAGAGAACAACCCACGTGGCAGAGGCTATCCCAATTACTCAAGCCAGAAGAACAATGGAAGAAGCGCAGTTGCTAAGGGAAAGGATTCGCCAACAGAAGCATGAAGACAAAAGAGGTCAAGGAACATAAGATGATGATGAGAAAGAGGAAGAAGAAGAAGAAAATGTTCCGTTGCTATGCATGCAGACAGCAACCCTGGAACGGATCAAGCAGGAAAAAAGATAAGAAGCTGAGGAGAATTGAGATATTCCAACGCCATGCGGCAATGGATCCATAACGAGCTCAAACAAAAGATAGAGCCAAGAGAGAAAGAAGAGGCAAAGAGACCACGCGTCGATGATCTCGAATCATCTGACGAATTCACTCGAACCAAGGAAGAGGAAGATAACTCACAAGGGAAGGTAGAGTAAGACACGCGTGACGAGCAGGGTCAGGAATTTGATTCTCCCAAGGACACGGAGGTACCTTCAGAGACTGCAACAGAAAAGAGAGAAAAAGTTGTAGACCTCCCAGAGCAAGGAGCGGAGAAGGTGTAGTCAAAAGAAAAAACAGATCAGGAAACGGAGGCAACACAACCAAAGCCTACCACAATTTCAACGGCTATAAAAGTACTAAAACTAAAGGAAAAAACAATTGAAGAGGCTGGGACATTAGATCAGGGTCAAAGAAGCCAGCAAAAACGAAGATCGCCTCGTTCGCAAGTTGTAGTAGAGGAGGAGAAAAAATGATCAAGTCATTCAACATTGATTCTTATTTAGAGCAGATCAAGCTCCAGTTCCAATGCCAAAGGGCTCTCTACAACGTGCACGAGCTAGACCTGGAAGATACCAAAAGAGACGCATATAAGGTAGTTGAAAGTACCTTGCAGCTAAAACAAAGAATAGAGGAAATGGAGAAAGCACATCTACAAATCCAATCCAAGTTGCAAAGAGAACAGGAAAATGCAGCTTACTATTACAAGGAGGTGGAGCAGTTTAATGAGGCAAACACTACCCTACAAGTCGAGCAACAACACCTCGAGGAGGAACTAACCAAAGAAAGGGAACATAACAAAAAGCTGCAAGAGTCATACGTAGTGGTCAGTAGGACTCTGACCCAACTTTTAGCTATACAAGAGACTCCCACCTCCTCAACCATGACTACTAGATCAACCTCCTTGAACCAAGAGGTTCAAGATCTAAAAGAGGCCCTTGCTCAAGAAAAGTATGATAGACAAATCATGACAGCAGGACATAGGGCATTGCAAAAAGCCAAAGACGAGGAAATTGAAGAATTGAGGAAGAAATTGGCAGAGGCACTGGAGGACTTGGAGACTCTAAGGGCAATTCAAGAAAAGCCTCAACAAACAGCCCCAGTGGACTTTCAACAAGAAGGAGGATTTGAGCAATCCACATTTGAAGCTCACCAAATAAATGTGCCAACAACAAGCACTGGAAGAGCAACACAAGAGTCTACAGATCCATCCACAACATCCATCTTGGATTCGGCCAAGTAAGAAATTCAGCATTGGATCTCAAAAGTCAAAGACCCCTCGCACAAAGAATATCTGCAGTATGAATTGAAAGTGCTGGAATTGGTTGCCCTACTCATGATCACTCCAGATGAGGTGATAAAAAACCTCGAGCATGAGATGATTTTCATAACACTGATGGCAGGAGGCTAGATTATGGCAACAAAGAATGCTACCTGGATTTAAACCAAACAGCCGAGGGGATTACAGGGATGTTCCTGTCACCATAATACAAATTCAGACCATTATTGACAATCAACCCCTTTGGCAAAATAAGTGGTTTGAGCAACGACCAACAGACAAAACCTACTACAGGAATGCTCTGCAGCACCTTAGGATCGACCCAACTTGCTGTCCCATCAACAGACAACAATCTTGGGACAACTTTTACTCTTTGAAAAGCAAAAGGCCAACGGTATTGAACTACCCAGCTATAACAAAGCCACTCAATAACAGCCCCCCATCAGAGAAGTATATGGTTCAAACACTCAAAGGGGTAACATGATGAAAAAGATCCCGAATCTTGCATGCCAAATGCTCGTGAAAATTGCCAAGATGGTAATCACGTGCATAATGGCTTTCAATGACATAGAGGCAGCGGAGCATCCTTGGTAGATTTTTGTGGAAGGCACAAGAGGGCTCTATTGGAATATGGAGACCAAAATCCAAAGCAAGAAAGTCATCATGGGATTCTATGCAAGAGTCATGTTCCTACCCACCCACTCCATGCAGACTTTCAAGGAGGCGTTCATGACCGGATTCTTTGAGGTAGACTCCTCCATATTCAATCCGATGACCAAAGTTCTGCTAGCACGACATATAGCATATTAGAGTACTCTCAGCAATAACCCTTTTAGAGAGCTGGCGACAAAAGTGAGATCGAGGCAAGAGTGTAGAAGTTCAGGCACCTCACTGCAACACTAGAGAAAAGACAGTAGAATACACTCAGAGACAGATTTCATGAGGACATGCAATGAATAGGAAGGGGGGAATGTTTGGTGGACACAGTAGACTGACACGTAACAGATGGATGTACACCAAACCCTGAAATACTCGCTCATTTTTTTGAACAAAGTGGTGTAATTTAGCTAATGAAGATTTGTAATTGTAATAGTTTTGGCATACCCTCTCAGCCTCTCTGCGTCTACACCCCTTGTAAGTGACCGAATGGACGTGGGAAAGTTCCTTTAGCCTTTAAGTCAAAACCCTTATTTTTAGACAAAAGGGTATCATTAGGTTGAAAGAGTTAAAAACGTTCATTGTGAGAAGCCTCTTGTTGCTACAAGTTGTAATTTACTTTTCTCTTGGACAGGTAATCAGAATTCATTTCCAAATAGCACATTGTGTTCCTTATCTCTTGCTCTACAATTTAAGTATAACCATTCTCAATTCTGTTGTGGTTCATGCCGTATTATTTGTGAGCTAAATGCATTGATTTGAAGGTTTAAATGGTTGTTTTTTCGATGTTTTGACCAAGGATAAGTGCTTCTATGCTTAAGAGGGACCTTTCCATATAGTTATGTTTCAGTTTTTTGTACATTTTTGTGATGGATCGTGATTTATGTACCTTCTGAGATGGTTACAGAACTTGGTAGGATTTTGCCCCTAGGTGTTGTAGTACCTCTCCTTAAGTTTCATTGCATTTTGAATTTGTTTGGATGCCAGAAAGGCGTGATGACCTAGAGCGGTGAGATTGGACGCATACTCATCTCTCACTAGGAAGTGGTTGATTTGCTTTTGTCATAGTATGAGTATCCCTCTGAGTTCACTTTGGTGACATTGAAACTCTCATTAAGTCTCTGTGCCCCATCCCGAGTCGCTTCCTTGCATATTGACATTATGTTAGTACAAAAAAGCTATGCTGCAGATGTCCGTCGTGGCAATCCGCTAACATAGCGGTTTTTCTATAGACCGCGTTGATGTCTAGGCTCGTGCCTTCTCTTGAGTAGTTTCACCTTTAGCTCTTACCACCCAAGAGGCGGGCAATTTTATGCTCTTCCTGGGGGGTTTTCTATATACCTCCTTTGTACTAGATAGGCTCATGCCTTCTCTTCACCACCTAGGAGGCGGGTAGTTTTATGTTCTTCCTAGGGGTTTGTTTGCTAGATGGGCTCATGCTTTCTCTTGAGAAATTTTACCTTTAGCTTATCACCTAGTAGGTAGGCAATTTTATGCACTTCCTGGGTTTTTTCGGTATTCAATAATATAGACTTGCTGCTTCTGGTATTCACTGATATATACCTGCTTTCCAAATTCAATAATATAGACCTACTACTTTTTGGTATTCAGTCCATGTGTGGAGCTGGTCGCAAGGACTTGAAGCATCCATTTGAAGAGGATCTTGCACACATTGGCTTGAGTAGCTAGCACGCTCGGCATTAAACATGGCATGTTGCTAATCTCGAGAGCTCCCCATTGCCACTTAGGTAGCTCTATTGTGGAGTAGCTCCTCTGAAGCAAGATGTGAAGGAGTCTTACCAAATGGCGAGCAAATATTTTTGAGCAAGGTAAAAACCGAGCAGCATAGGAGTAGTCAATCACGCATTTTATTTATGCAAGTAATGTATCATCGGATGGAAGACGTCCCTTCCTCTTTATAAACTATCGCCATGCTATAGAAACACTCTAGCCTTCCTCTATCTTTTTCTTGTAGGACCAAAGAAACATGGCAATAGCTATTAAATAGCAAAGAGGGAATCAAAGGCTCAAAGGGTAGAATCATAGGCAATGTCAATTGCACCTCTTAACAAACATGAAAAAAAATTAAAGTTCCTTATATAGAGAGAGTTGAACAGGAAGATTATCAAACACATGGTTTTCTTTCATGAATACTCCATACTAGATGTACATGTCAAACAAAGCATTTTCCAACACAAAAGTTTGTTTGAAGAGCCCTTGGCAACAATCTTGTAGTGAATTTGTTTACTCGTGCCAACTCTTTACATAATTCCACATGCCCTTAAAATCAAATCATAGGTGATTGCATATGGAAAGAGGTCCTTCCTCAAGACTGATGCCTCGCTCATTTGAAGCTAGCATAGCCTAGCTACCTAAGTGAATCACGATCCAATCTTTTACTATTATTTTTTTGCAAAACTCACAATGGTGAGTGAATTATATTAACAAATAAAAAATTTATAGATTCTTGTGACGAGCCATTACCACATCAAGGGTTCTAGATACATCGGCTAAAGGGGGAGCCACCCCTAGCTATGGATGATCCCACACATTCACCTTTGCACGTCCATTCCAGCAGCCCCAAGGGTCTTGATCCACTCTTCTAAGTTCCTTTGCTTACCAATGGTGATGATTGTTATCCTGTTTTCTTGGACTATCTCCTCAAACTTAGCTACGCCAGAGAGTTTTCAAAACTTTGATTGTTCGTTGCCTTCCAGATATGTTTAATTTGATGCACTTTAAGCGAGCGATACTTACCAAGAAATGGTAATGATGAGAAAGGAGAATTAGGGGGGGTGGGGGTGGGAGGGACAAGACAATTAACACTAAACACGTTTCGCTTATATAAAGCTCATCAGTAGTGCTAATTTCTTTACAAGCAGTGGGGGGTTATAAATAAGGGTTGTGGGTTACAAACCCAAGGTGGGTACAAAAGGTGAGGATTAAGAGGAGGATAGAGAGTTTTGAGGTACCCATCAATACATACTGGCATCTTTTGGTACACAAAAGTAAAAACTGACATAAGCTGGTATGATGTGCACCCTTTGGAAGGTAACAACAAGGAAAGAGAGGCTAGGAAGAAGGATAAATGCATAAAGTGCAAAACTTGGGGGGAGAAACATTTAAGAGAGGCCCAAACATTTATGGGGGGAGGGGGCTGGATATACCAAAATTATATTAATGGCTCAAACCTACATAGGGTTCCAACATAAGAGGGGGGGGGGGGGGGGGGGGGGGGGGGGTGTGGTTGTTATAACAAAGCGATCAAGGAGGGGTGCGAGAATTGGGGGTTAGCATTTTTTTGACATTGGGTGCATTAAGCCAACAAGTAAGAGGTTTTGGGAGGTGGGATAGTTCAGGTGTGGTGTTCAATTGAAGCGTGAGAGGTTTAATCAAGTTAGGAGATATATTAAGATTGCGTGCAAAGGGTGAAAAAGGAAGTTTGACCACTAAGGGGGAGTCTTTTTCTTTGGGTTTCTTGATTAGGAGAGAGTCTCTGTCATTGTAAGAGATAAGGGAGAAACATGTTTGAAGGAGAGCTCGGGGGTAGCCCCTTTCTCCAAGTCTTTGGAAGAATTGGGCACGATTGGTAAGGAATCCCTCCAAAGAACTCTCTCTAATGATGTATCTTTTTAACTTTGCAAAGATGAATGCGACCTTTTGGTGTGTGGGATGCCAAGATTGCCAGGAAATGTAATTGTAGGAGTTGAGACTTTTTTGAAAGCAGTGAGAATCAAGAATACCTGAATGAGAAAAGGAGGGTCCTTTGAAGAAATGAATGTCAAGGATGGAAGCTTCTATCGAAGAAATGACCGGGGAAATTTTGATAGGTTTTGGAGTGGCAAACCATACAGCTTGAGGATTTTTTCAAGGTCGAGAAGGGAGCCATGCTATATGCCAAAGGCATCATCAATGAATCTTTTGTAATAAAGGAGAGAGAGATGGGAGGGAAGGTTGATAATGTCCTCTAAGTGACAAAGAAAGAGGCAAGCATATACGACAACAGAATTGGAACCCATGGCAGTCCCTTTGATTTGGTGCCAAAAATCCCCTTGGAAGGAGATGTAGTGGTAGTTTGGGACAATAGAAGCCAAAGATAGGATGATAGACGTTTTGAGTGAGGAGAAATGGTGTTGGATAGAGACACAGAGTGCAAGAAAACCTTGTTGAATGGGAATGCTAGGGTATAATGATTCCACATCAAACGTGAATAGAAGGACATGGAAAGGAAGGACAAGAGATGAGATATCCTTGACAAGTGAAAAAGAGTCCTTAAGGTGTTTCTTCTTTGTGAGAAGAATGGGGAGAAGCTGGATGTGGAGCCATATAGAGGCATGCTCCAAGACAGATTCTCTATGTGAGAAAATGGGATGCCCTACTAGGGAAGATTTGTGGATTTTAGGAAGCAAAAAAAAAGGGAAGGCTTGGGTTCAAAAGAAGGAGGCCTAAGGATGAAATCTCGCTCTTTAGAGGAAAGAAGAGTGCAATTTATAAAAATGGAGGAGAGAAGACAGGAGACAAAGGATAGGGGAGCTGAAGCCACGGGGGTGTAGATAGAGGAGTCTAAGAGATGCTTAAAGGATTCCTCTATATATCAAGTTTTGGATAAGATGATAGGTCCAAATTTTTTGTCAATTGGTTTTGATGATAATGGAAGGGTCATTTTTAAAGGAAAGGAGAGCTTTCTTTAGAAAGGAGGGCGGTGAGAAGTGAGAAGAGAAAGAGTTTTTCCATAAGGTGTAAATTTGTGAAGAGAGAGAGAGAGAGAGAGAGAGAGAGAGAGAGAGAGAGAGAGAGAGAGAGATGAAAATAATTTTGAGATTCAGAGAGGGAGCGGGTGGGTACTAAGAGGTATTGGGGAGGGAGAATGCAGTTGAGGGTGGGGAAACCTCTTTAAAAAAGCGCTTGAGTTGGTATTTTCTTTCCAAGTTAGAGAAAGAGTGCAAAAGAGAGGAGAGATAAGGAGCGGAGGGAGGAGGAATATATTTAAGGCTCTTCCTGGGGGTTTTTCTATATACCTCCTCGATTTCTACTAGATAGGCTCATGCCTTCTCTTCACCACCTAGGAGGAGGGTAGTTTTATGTTCTTCCTAGGGGTTTGTTTGCTAGATGGGCTCATGCCTTCTGTTGAGCAATTTTAACTTTAGCTCTTATCACCTAGTAGGTAGGCAAGTTTATGCACTTCCTGAATTTTTTCGGTATTCAATAATATAGACTTGCTGCTTTTGGTATTCACTGATATATACCTGCTTTTTAAATTCAATAATATAGACCTACTACTTTTTGGTATTCAATCCATGTGTAGAGTTGGTTGCAAGGACTTGAAGCATCCATTTGAAGAGGATCTGGCACACATTGGATTGAGTAGCTAGCACGCTTGGCATTTAACATGGCATGTTGCTAATTTTGAGAGCTCCCCATTGCCACTTAGGTAGCTCTATTGTGGCATAGCTCCTCTGAAGCAAGATGTGAAGGAGTCTTACCAAATGGAGAGCAAATATTTTTGAGCAAGGTAAAAACCGAGCAACATAGGAGTAGTCAATCACGCATTATTATTATGCAAGTAATGTATCATCGGATGGAAGATCTCCCTTCCTCTTTATAAACTATCTACATGCTATAGAAACATTCTAGCCTTCCTCTATCTTTTTCTTGTAGGACCAAAGGAACATGGCAATAGCTATTGAATAGCAAAGAGGGAATCAAAGGTTCAAAGGGTAGAATCATAGGCAGTGTCAATTGCACCTCTTAACAAACATGAATTAGAAAAAAATTTAAACTTCCTTATATAGAAAGAGTTGAACAGGAAGATTATCAAACACATGGTTTTCTTTCATGAATACTCCATACTAGATGTACATGTCAAACAAAGCATTTTCCAACACAAAAGTTTGTTTGAAGAGCCCTTGGCAACAATCTTGTAGTGAATTTGTTTACCCGTGCCAACTCCTTACATAATTCCACATGCCCTTAAGATCAAACCATAGGTGATTGCATATGGAAAGAGGTCCTTCCTCAAGACTGCCTGCCTCTCTCATTTGAATCTAGCACAACCTAGCTACCTAAGTGAATCACAATCCAATTTTTTTTTTTTCAAAACTCACAATGGTGAGTGGATTATATTAACAGATCCAAAAATTATAGATTCTTGTGACGAGCCATTACCACATCAAGGGTTCTAGATACATCGGCTAAAGGGGGAGCCACCCCTTGACTATGGATGATCCCACACATTCATCTTTGCACGTCCATTCCAGCAGCCCTAAGGGTCTTGATCCACTCTTCTGAGTTCCTTTGCTTACCAATGGTGATGATCGTTACCCTGCTTTCTTGGACTATCTCCTCAAACTTAGCTACCTCCAGAGAGTTCTCAAAACTTTGATTGTTCCTTGCCTTTTAGATATGTTTAAAGTAGCAATATCTCACGAATTGTGTAGCAATCAGAACTCTATGACTCTTAAACATCTTCCTTCCCAAGAAGAGATTGTTCTTGAAGAATCCTTTTTTTCAAATTTTTTGGACCCATTTGCAAATCTTGCCTGCAAGTCCATAGATTGTCAGACATTCCCTCAATAGGTGGGAGATATCTTCATAAGTTGTTCTACATTGTGAGCATCTATCTGGATCAATTCCTCTAGCAGGACCTTCACTCCGGTTGGCATGGCTTCCCATAGCACCTTCCATAAGAAGACCGTCATCGTATCCGGCCATTGAGGGCCCCAAATGTTCTGAAAAAGAAAGGACTACTTATTTTTTATTTATAAAAAAAGATGTTTGATAGATTATCTAAAAAATGAATAAGTACTTCTATAAAAAAAAAGAATCCTTATTTCCACATGAAGACATTTTAGGATTTGGTTTGATAGATGGATGTCGTTGAACAGGATACATACACTACTCACACATGCTCACACATACACATACACCCACATAGGGCCACACACATAGATTGTACAAGTAAGTTTGAAATAAAATTTATAAGTCCATTTTATATTATGAAGCCATAATTCTCTCTTCCCAAGCATGTCATTTTGAAAAAAATAAAAAAATAAAAATAAAAAAATAAGTAAATATATACACACACACACATGTGTAGAGAGAGAGAGAGAGAGAGAGAGAGAGAGAGAGAGAGAGAGAGAGAGAGAGAGAGAGAGAGAGAGAGAGAGAGAGTCCCTCTGAAGGGTTGAGGATGTGGGTATAATGAGCTAATAATGCATTCATCTAATATGACATTAGTTCAGAGTATTAATTTCAAGTTATGAGATCCTCATTAATGATAGATACTTCTTATCATAATAAAAATATAGATGAAAATAGATGTGGCACTATATAATTGTTGATGATTTATTCAAAATATTATAGAGATGGAAGCCTACCAAATTGATCTTGGCGTGCTTATGATTACCGTTGATGGATCAAGGCCTTCAAATGTCAACTTTAAAGGCCGTGTTAGTATTGTGCATCAAGATAAATGATTGGCACGAAGATATCTTGGAGTTTTTAAAAAGAAGATCATGAAATCCTTAAGAGAAATTAGCACATCTTGCAAGTTTTGTAGAGATCGTGTACATAAGTTGTGTAACATTGTGGAGATAGAGGTTGGATTGTTTTGGAATCTAAGAGGAGAGTGTTTCACGGGTCACCGAAGGACATGTAGCCTAGTGAGAACTCCGACAACATAAAAATGTCATCCAAGGACTATTAGCAGTAGCTAGCTAACCCATGTAACATTTCGGGAGTTTTATTATAAAAACACTTAATCTTTTGATAAATCGGGAATATTGTAACTCCTATATTCCAAATGAGCATTGTAATCAATGAGCCGGGGCTATAAGCTTCCAGATTGTATCAACTCATCCTTAGTTAGAGCTCCTAGATTATTAGTTTTTGACCAAAGAAACCTTGGCTAAGGTATAAAAAGATAATTTTTGTAAGTTATTTTCAAATTTGGATAATAGAAACACAGCATGAGCTAACGGTGCTCACTTCTCTCCTTCTCGCGCTTCCTACTCTCTTGTTGGTTGTCACATTGCACTGCCGTCTGTTGCGTTGCAACCGCATGTAAGAGCTCTACGCATTGACATAAACATATCATGGTAAATTATAGCTTTTGGCATTGCTGACTTGCGGCTTAATTTCATCATAAGTACGAATTTAATCTAGGAAATTGCAAAGTAAACATAGGCGGGGTATTGGGGCATCATTGCTAAGCATTTAGATGCATTCTGGGTCAAAAACGAATAGGTCAAAAACTCATTGTTGTTAATAATTGCAATTTTTACACTTCATCAAAAGTAAGATTTGAGACCATAAGCATGTGTACTTAGGTCTTATATACATGTCCTAGAAGTTTAGTAACATTCGGATGTCATTTGATGTTGTAACGGTCATGTTTCGTTTGACAACGATTAGCGACTAGCTTTTGATGACTTTGGTCATTTGAGAGTAGCCTGTGTTAAATACAAGTTTTTTGTTATTTTCCAAGAGATTGACACCCTCTTGTAGCCTCTATGCACTAGTCAAGTCAGCTTTATCCCACGGATTGATAATTATGTTCGTGGTTCTCGCTATGTCTGCAATATGATAGGAGTGATGTTAGAAACCGATCCCACATTTGGCGCCGTTGCCGAGGACGAATAGAACGAAACTAGGGAGAAACAAAAGCGTCTTGTGGACTGGTTATTTAACTTCCTCTAAATTCACCTAGGGTTAATACTTTCTCTTTAAAACCGCATAGCTTAAGAGTGTCATCTTTTGCTATGTAGAGGTAGCTTGGAAGTAGATTGTACTTGCTAAGTACCTTGTAGGATTAGATTAGGATACTGAGAATGATTGATGGACAAGAAAAGTCTTAAGATCAAGGCTCTAAAAACCATTAAAAACAAGAAAACAAGTGTTTGTGGACACTTTTCACAAACCCATTGCAATAGAACCTAGGAATAGGGTAAGTAGAATCCGAGGTGGGATCTCAAATCATTGCTCACTCCAAAAGAATCATTTGTGAGTTATTTATGTGGAGTTGTAGAATTTCAGATCTATGGCTTGAAACAACACCAAAAGACTGTTAACCACTGAATCCGGTTGGAGATTATACTCTAAAAGTTGTATGAAACAGTGGGTAAGCTTAAGGATGCAATTGAGTCAAGAGTTTGCAAAAAATCAGATTATTTACTTTTTCTTGAGATTTTAGGCCAAATTAAGTTTTGACTTGACTCAGAGGGTTCAAACAGGTCATAAATAGATTGTCCAATGAAAAAATTGCAAAAAGTGTTCATTTTAGGCCAGAAGTAAATAATAATAATTATTTAAGTTTAGCTCAAACTTGACCAAGGTTGATACCAGAGACTCTATGCATGATTATCAACATCTTTTGTAAAGGCTCATAGAATTTGGATCACAAAACAGACCAAAACCTTGAGAGAAACTAAAATCTGTACTGATTGTCGAGAACTTGAGTGTGACTTGGTAAATCTTGCTCAAACTTAGTGAAACTTGTCTCAGAGGCTTAGATTGAAATGTTAAACATGTGTATATTCTCAGATGACAAAAAAGATGCAAAACTTTGCCAAAAGTAAATAATCGTGATTAGTTACTTTTGTCCTACTTTTCAACTTTTTTAGTCAATCAAGCACACCACCAGTTTTATCAAGTTATATTGAGCACATATCAAATTTGGTAAGATTTGGATCATTGAAGTGGAAATTATGGCCAGATTTGTAAAGTCGGTCTCTACAGACTTGACGAATTAAGTAGAGTTTATCCAAACTTGGTGAAACTTGGCTAGGGAGCTTACTTAACCGGTTTGTATCAACATTTTCACAAAAAGTTGCAAAAAATACCACAAGTAAATAATCACGATTATTTACATCTGCTTCAGAATTGAAAATTTTTACATATTTGAGTATACCACAAGGTCAAGCATATCAAGTAGACTCCATAAATCGAATTTGGTGAAATTTGGATCACAAAAGTGTCAAGAAATCACATGGCTTGACTGGGATAGCTATGGGATCAGTGTGCTCGATGTGTGTCAAAGGAGAAAAACATAGAACCAATTACCTACCATGAATGCAGACGCAAGCTACACACTCGAGATGGTGTTAGGGCCAGGTGAGTCCCAATAAGCACAAGGATGTGCATTCTAAAGGAAAGAAACCAACTCGGTGGCTAATACATATTGAAATACCGACCGTGGTCTTTTGTAGGTGATTCAAAAATGGCCTACCATTTTGGCTTGGCAACTAAGACAGATTGAAATGTCAATCGTGGTCTCGGGGGTTCACCATTCAATACCCCCTATATAAAATGGAAAAAAATCTCTTTTAACATGTCTAAATGAATAAAACGACCCCTTAGTTTAAGAAAATTTTCCAAAATTGAATATAAAAACGCCTTATTTTAATGTATCTCTATTAAATTTCTTGAAAATTTTGCATTTCAAAACCCCTCCTATCGAACTCACATTATACATTAACATGACTACATAATGCACCCCCCAAGACTGTGGTCCCTTCTGGGTGACACAAGAGGGGCGGCCCATCATACCTCACCGACACTAGAGCCTAACTCAGACTCAAATGCCTGACGGGGGTCTTAAGTGAGTGATGCAAAGGGGAAGTCTAGTGTACAACACAAAACCCAACATCTAATATTGAATGAAATGTTGACCATGGTTTTTGACACGACCATGGGTGATAGTAGCAAGCAGTCCATTTTTCACCTGGAAATCTCATAACACAGAGGGGGTGGACCCAGAAAAATAATCAAGAGTCGAGCCATGATCCTCATTTTACAAGTGGGGAAATTGTGTCAATCAAGGAGCTAAACTCCTCATGTGGTCAACACCAAATGCAGCTACTAAGAGCTAACAAGTGCCTTCAGAGTCCACACAAAGGGATTGAGACTGGTTATCCATGCATGTGACAGATGTATGGAGAATAGGGTGAGGCAAGTGGCAATGTCTCATGATTTTCACCAAGTGGGAGGGGTCAAGGCATGTGATAAGGCTTGGAGCTAGCCAAGTACGCACAAAAGATGAGTGGTTGTGGTAAATAGACCGCGTTGTGCCGTGTTGTGAATCGCATGTTTCTCTTTGGCAAGTTGGAAGTGTGGGAAAATCTAGCCTCAAAGAGTAATGGCATATGACCTCTTAAGGGTTTCGTGTATCAGTGGCCATGAGAAAGTACAAGCAAAGATGGAGTCATTGTAGCAACTAGATTGCATTGTATTGTGCCTTGAGTTGCACGCTACTACTTCTTCCATGAGTTGGAGGAGTGGAAAACTTGTGGTATTCTGACATCGAGTTTGTGAGGGACGGGGACTCTTGTTTACGAAAGGCACTAAATCCGGATTTAGATCTAGGAGGTTTTACAAGAAGCAAAGATACCAAAGATGTGAAGCATCCAAAGTGGCAGTTTGGAAACAAGATGAGTGGTACATCTTGTTGAAATCTAGTGCATTTAGCTTACATAAAATATTTCCAAGTGGTGGTCTAGAACCACGAGGTGCAAAGTACCAAGACATCATTTGACATAGGTTTAGCTAGCTAAGAAGCAAGTGCAAGTTGGGAAAAGGCACACAAATCAAGAGGAAATGCCTCCATTTAGGTGAATGGGAGAGGTGTTCAATCAGAGAACATGGTGTAGTGACTAGCTAATCCAACTCTAGGCTGGTGTAGATTGGTCCATGTGGGCAACAATAGGAAAATCTATACATACAAGCTGGCAATTGCAAGATCTAATTATGGTATGACTAGCTAATAAACCTCTAGGCTGGTGCAGATTGGCCCATGTGGGTGACAACATGCAAATCGATACATACATGTATACGAGCTTGCAATTTCACGATCTAATTATGGTATGAACCAATGTGGGTCACTCAGGAATATGGGAGACTGAGTAGAAACATCCATCACAAGGGTTGTGCAATCTTAGAGGACAAGGTTCTATCAAGATATCATATCCACAGGAACCATCCAAGACAGGGAGGCCAAGTCAAGTCCACATGACAAAGCAATTGGGAAACAAAACGTTCCTTGGGCTCATGAAAGAGAAAACATGAAGGGATCGGTTTACTCAAAAGCACACAAGTCTCAACATAGTTTGAGGCTTGCGCACCAAAGATAGTTCAATATCTCTCAAATTCATCAACAAATTGGTTCAAGGCAGTGAGCATTATGTTGGAATTAGGGTTGCTGGAAGACACACAGAGCTTGGAGAAGACAAAGGAAGCTCAAGGCACACAACAGAGAGTGTTTTACTAAGTGTGCAATGGAAATATAGATATCCCTAGAATGATGGGTGTATATACAATGAACGGGGGAAAAACCTCCTAGTGAGGGGAAAAATTCCCCGGCGGTCCTAAGCGTGTTCATACACATCACTACCACATATATATGGTAACAAATCCCCCATGGAGTGATGAGGTGAACATGAGTAAGAGGATTGAGAGTATCCTGTATTTGGCCCACTCTTGGACTTTAGTAGGCATGATCAATAGCTCTCTTTTTTTCTCCCTTGTCGGTGATGTTTTTGTGGTAAAGAGCGCTAAGTTTTTGGTCTCCAAGGATGCTTGGTGTATGTATTTCACACAGACTATCCTAATTATTTTGTAGCTAGCTCATAAGTTTTGAGTGTTTACCATGGCATTCTTTGAGTTGGCTTCTTTCCCTTGTGATATTGAGATGCCATAGATGATAGCTATCATAAACACCAAAAGTATGGCAAGTGTGAGACATGTTAGTGTTTTGGCCACACATAAGTTTAAGTGTGAGTAACTTGTGCGACTAGTGGGACAATGGTTGTTAGTGTTACTCCTTGTGTGTTGATCAAAGACTCTTAATCAGATGTGGTCATTTAGGTGATTCAATACCATCACAAACTAGGTGTGTTGGTCAACTACCTCGTGTGTATTGACATAGAGCCATTTTTAGGTTTTCCCTATATCAATTTGTTACCTGCTCTGTCAATTTTCCTGTCTGTCTCTTGTCCGAGAAAAATTGTCATAAGCTTCAATCTTGTGATTGAATTGGATATATGAAAACATATATGAGACCCATGAGATGTGCCCTTGCTACACATATGCTAAGATCTAAAAAAATCCTTCATTTGAAAATGTTTGCAACCATTTTTCTCTAATGCATATTGGCTTGCACTTCACATGTGCATTCATACTGCTTTGAATATGTGTTATGTCCACTTTCATTGTAGTTGGATCATTTTTCTCTGTTTTATGACCAATTTTGTCCTTTCTAGTCTTTTTCAATAAATTTGGCATGATCTGTGTTCTAGAAGAGAAAATTTGGTTTTTCTTGTATTTCCCTATTGCCATGTGCCCTATATACCTACATATATTCTCAGTTTGTGATTATCTTGAGCTATTTTCTCATACATAGAAAATGCAAAAATTACATAAATTTCTGAATCTTAGGCTGTTTTGGGCATTCTTTGGGTGCTTTTTGTCACTTCTCTTTATTGTAGCATCTAAATATCTTTTTATATGCCAATATGAAATTTGTCTCATAGATTTGGTGACCCGTTTTCTTTTTGAACATCATTTTGCCAAATCTATGTGATTTGACAAGAATGGCAGGCTATGATCAAAATTTAGTATCGGGCTCTTACATGCGAAAATTGGGATCTTGATCAAACTATGTAAAGTATAGGAAAATCACTTCCAAAGCTCCAGCACATAACCTATAAACAAGGAAAATTGTCAAAACATGGATCCCGCTCTTGAATTACACAATTTGAAGTTGATTTTTGTTAGATTTGTGCTCGTGTGTGCTCCTATTTTTACACAAACTCATACACGTGCTCTAGAAGTAGTAAGCTTTATTATTTGTGAAATTGCATGTTGAATAGTTTTACGGGGTGTGTGTGTGTGTGTGTGTGTGTGTGTGTGTGTGTGTGTAGAAGCTTCTGTTCATCCTCTTTTTCTTTTTCTCTTCCGCTCTCGCAATATACAAATGGGTATATTTTTGAGATGCGATGACTATATCTAGACATGGGTTCTATGTGTGAGCTATGGTTACTTGGCTCTATAGCCATCTAGTATCCTGAGATACACTCTAGGTCATACCATTTTTTATTTGGATTTTTGAATTGAAAGTTGTTGCCTTTTTTACAAAATCTGGTAAATGGCTAGGCCAATTTTAAAGTGAAATTTTGGCCCTTCTCCAAAAAAAATTAGATTTCTATCTTATGTAGAGCATGATGTGCTGATTTAACATTCTCCAACCATTCTTTATTGTGAGCTTCCAAGTTGCAATACTATAGAAAGAGATATAATAAAATATTCAAAAAATCCTAGAAAAATCTTCACAAATAGAGTGAAGCTATTGGTTCTAAGAAGATATTCTATATACAAAATTTGTCTCTCTATGCTCAGCAAAAGACCAAAACTTAGCAAAATCTGGTTGATTTGAGAGTCTTTTTGGGTTTATTATTTACACATGTGATTCTTGAGTGTTGTGAATACATAAGGGCATTATAAGTAATTCCTTTTGCATGAAGTTCTTTGAAAAAATAGAAAATTTCTTCCTTCCAACCCCAAAAATCATGCCCGTAATATACATGATCACTTTTGTTATCCGAACAACTTGTTGAGTTCAATTATTGAGTTCGCATTTGATGCCTCCCCCCACCTAGTTTGAGTTGTCCTTAGCGATAGGTATACTGGTGCATATGCATGGGTGTAAATAGTTGTGACTATTTAGTGATAGGTATACTGGTGCATATGCATGGGTGTAAATATTTGTGACTATGCACGGACGTGTAATGTGGCCCTAGGTCTTGATTTAGGATATCTACATGGGAAGCAATATGATGTGAGAGATGGGGATCATGAGTAAGTATACTCATGGGTAGTTGATGTTGAGGCATGTGTCATTGTCCAGTGAATTGAGAAAGAGGAGAATATCTTGAGCATCTAATAGAGGCTCCATGGAATTGTGTTGCTCCTTATCCTTTGTGTTGTTTGTCTGTGAGACATCATTGTGTGTCTTCCAAAATAGTTTTGGAGGTAAATTTGTTGGTGTTGATTCTACCAAGGGGTTGTTTATGTTGATGATATGATCTTGTGGTGCACAACCTTTGTTGAATTGAGTTGAATTGGGTAGCTGCTTCTTTGGTGGTGTTGTTAGTTTAATGTTTACAGATGACTTGAGTACCCACTTTTGAACTAGCTGTTGGGGTTTGTGTGGAATAGCCTTGACTTGCTAGACTTCTTGTTGCGATCTTTGTAGTGGTATTGGCTTTCTTTTGTTGGGAATTAGAAATGTTTTCTAGCTCTTGGATGGACTTGATTTGGGAATCCATGTGTTTTGTTGAGGGTGTTGAGCTTGGACTAACTTCTTTGATACCCAAATTTTTCAATATGTTGGTTTTGTTAAAGAAGTTTCTCGGTGAATTCTGGCCTTGTGCGGGTTTGTTGAAAATGTCTTTCTTGGTAGAACATGAGGCCTTATTGGGAGATGGTTAAACTTGTAAATGCCTTTAGGTACCTATAGTTGTTTTGTCTTATTTTGGAGTTGTTGTTTTGGTACGCAGATACACTATGGCTGAGCTATTACCAGTTTAGATGACTTGGATGATGAAGAATATTGGGCATATTTCTTGTCAATAACCTTTTTGACCCACACTTGATTCCTTGTGTATCTTTTGGGATTCTTGACCTTTTGACAACTTCAATTCCAAGTTAGAGTTATTGTTAGGAAATAAGACGTAGCTAAATAGATAGTTGAGTAGATTACTTAATGGAGAGAGACAGATTTATATACACGAGATTATAGAGTAGAGAGAGAGAGAGAGTACACACGATATACGTGGTTCACCCAATGTGGGCTACATCCACGGGAAAGCAGCTACTCAATGGCTTTAGTACTTCAAAACAAGTAGTAGTTTACAAAGGGATTATACCCTTAATGGAGCTCCCGCCTTGCTTCACTCTCACCACCTCACACTCACCTTGTTGCATCAACTTCACACTATGAAATGTGTGTAGAAATGGCCTCCTTTTATAGGCCAAAAGGGCTGCCCTCTCTTATGAGAGACAACCATGTGTAGCCGCCCTTGTGCGAATAAGTCCAAATCGGACCCTCCAATCCGCCCATGTGTGGCCGCCCTTGAGAAGACAAGTCCGCTTTTGAATTAGGCCACCGGCCATTGAATTCGGCCACCGGCCACCGCCCATTGACTTCCGACCACCGGCCATCGGCCATTGACCACTAGCCACCGGCCAACCGATCGGTTGTTTTCCGACCACTTTTTGGCCGCCGTCCGGCCATAATATTCCGGCGAAAAAAAAGTCTCGAGGGCCTCCGCCCCCGAGGCCTTTAAAGTTGCCCTTGATTCTTGTCCGTGAAAATTTTGGTTTCCAGTGAGTGATTTTCCTTCACGCACGATGGCTTCTCCTCATAATGGGGGCCTTACAAATGTGCGCTTTTACCACAGAAAATTACAAGGGTAAATCAGGCTCCATACTTAGCAATCTCCCACTTGGAGACTAATCTCCAAACCAAACCTGTGACTGCTTTCCATTCTGGCTTCTTATCCTTGAATGCCGATTGAAGATGAGCAAAAGCTCAACTTCTCCTTGTTGACCACCTTTGTAAACATGTCTACAGGATTTTCACTTGTATGCACCTTTTCTAGCTTTAGTTGTCCCTCTTCCAAAAGAGTGCGTATGAAGTGATATCTCACCTCAATGTGCTTTGTCCTTGAATGAAAGGCTGAGTTCTTCGCAAGATGGATAGCGCTTTGGCTATCACTGTACAAGACACAATTGTCTTGTTTGAATCCAAGCTCTTCTAAGAATATGTGAAGCCACAGAATTTCTTTGCTTGCCTCCGTCATTGCTACATACTCTGCTTCCGTGGTAGAAAGTGAAACCACTTTCTGCAGCTTTGAAGCCCAGCTTACTGCTGTGCCTCCAACCGTGAACACATAGCTAGTAGTGCTCCTTCGAGTATCTTTGTCACCTGCCATATCTGCATCAACATACCCTTCTAGAAAAATATCAGTTCCTCCAAAATACAAAGAATTTGTTGTTGTCCCTTTTAGATACCTAAGTATCCACTTCACAGCTTGCCAATGCTCTTTACCTGGGTTGTCCATGAACCTACTCACAACTCCCACTGCATGTGCAATGTCTGGCCTTGTCCAGACCATAGCATACATTAGAGAACCTACCGCTGCAGCATATGGAACTTTAGACATATAGGCTATCTCCTCTTGTGTCTTTGGACACATATCCTTCGTTAGTTTAAAATGACCAGCCAAAGGTGTAGAAACTGGTTTTGCATTTTGCATTGCAAACCTTTCTAGTACCTTCTTGATGTAATCTTCTTGAGATAGCTTTATTGTCTTCTTCGTCCTGTCCCTTGATATTTTCATACCAAGTATCCTCTTTGCAGCACCTAAATCTTTCATTGAAAAAGATTTGGACAGCTCCTCTTTTAGGTCTTTGATGTTCTGCATGTTAGCACTTGCAATCAACATGTCATCAACATACAACATTAGGATGATGAATTTCCCATCTCCCAAATTCTCCGTGTAGACGCAGTGATCCGAGTTGCATCTTGTGAATCCATGATCCAACATCCATCGATCAAACTTCAAGTACCATTGTCTTGATGCTTGCTTTAAACCATACAAGCTCTTCTTTAATCTGCAAACCATTTTCTCCTTACCTTTTACTTCATACCCCTTTGGTTGAAGCATGTAGATTTCCTCCTCTAAGTCACCATGAGGGAATGCCGTATTTACATCCATTTGCTCGAGATTTAGATCATGAGCAGCCACAAGGCTTAAGACAAGTCTAATTGAGTTCATTTTTACAACAGGAGAAAATATTTCATTGAAGTCAATACCTTTTTTTTGAGAAAAACCTTTTACCACAAGCCTAGACTTGTACCTTTTCTTCCCACCTTCTTCTTCCTTTAGCTTGTACACCCATTTGTTTTGAAGTGCCCGCTTACCTTTAGGCAACTCAACCAACTCCCATGTTTGGTTGCGATGTAGTGAGTCCATCTCCACTTGCATGCTCTTCGTCCATTATTCTTTGGATTCATGTTGCATAGCTTCTTCATATGATTCAAGCTCTCCAGAATCTGAGATCAAGAGATGGTTGAAGGAAGGAACAAACCTTTCTGGAGGTCTACTTGCTCTTGTAGATCTTCGGGGAATAGGTTTAGGCTCCTCATTTGGTTGACGTTGTTGCACATTGTCACCGTTTGCAGTCCTTGAGTCTTCACCGTCCTCAAGCTCCATGTACTCATCATCTGTTTCTTTTGTTTGTTTTCTTTCCAAGTAATCTTTGTACATATTTTGTTCGTTAAAAATTACATCCCTACTCCTTAAGATTTTACCATCTTCAGGATTCCATAGGCGATACCCAAAGTCTCCTTCTCCATAGCCAATGAAGAAACACTTTTTGGACTTTGCATCTAACTTTGATCTTAGGCTTCTATCTATGTGCATGAAAGCCTCACACCCAAACACTTTGAGAAATGCATAATTAACCGATTTACCTGTCCATGCCTCTTCTAGAACTCCCCCATCCAATGCCGTTGAGGGTGACCGATTGATTAAGTACACAGACGTACTTACAGCTTCCGCCCAAAGCTTAAGCGGTAGGCCTGCATGTAGCCGCATGCTTCGTGCTTGTTCCATGATTGTTCGGTTTATCCTTTCCGAAATCCCATCTTGTTGAGGTGTCCTTGGGGTTGTCCTTTGCCTCCGAATGCCATTGCTAGCACAAAAGCTTTCAAAAGATTGGCTGCAATATTCGCCTCCATTGTCGGATCTGAGGCATTTAACCTTGGTACCTGTTTCATTCTCCACAAAGGCTTTCCACCTTTGAAATATGGAAAATACATCGGATTTATTCTTCATGACATAAACCCATGTTTTTCTAGTCGCATCGTCTATGAATGTTACATAGTACAATGAGCCACCAAGTGATGGTGTACTTGCAAGACCCCAAACATCAGAATGAACCAACTCAAGTTTTTTATTTTTTCTTTCATTTCCTGATTTTTGAAAGTTTACCCTCTTTTGTTTACCATAAACACAATCTTCACAGAACTCTAAGTCCATTTCTTTCAAACCTTGTAGAAGCTTCTTTGTTTGAAGGATTTGCATTCCTTTGGCACTCATATGCCCAAGTCGGTAGTGCCACACCGCACTGTCAACTTCTGTAGTTGCTGCACAAGCTGAAGGTTGCGTGCTAACAGTACACAAGTAAAGTGTACCGACTTTTTCTCCCTTGGCAACCACCAAAGATCCCTTTGAGATCTTCCACCGTTTGTTTCCGAATGCAATGTTGTGACCTTCATCGTCCAATTGTCCTGTAGAGATCAAATTTTTGCGAAGAGAAGGAACATGTCTAACATCTTTAAGCTTCCATTCATTTCCGTTAGCAGTTTTGACCGAAACTGTACCTTTGCCGACAATCTCACAAGCTTCATCATCTCCCAAGTATACATACCCAAAATTACCTTTGGTGTAGTCTTGGAAATGTTGCTTGTGTGGTGTCGCATGGAATGAAGCCCCGGAATCTACTATCCAGGAATTAGACACATTGTCTAATGAGAGAATTAGAGCATCTTGCTCTACTTTGCCTGCCACATTGGCCTCCGATGTTGGCTTGTTTTCTTGAGACTCTGTCTCCTTCTTCTTCTTGGACCAGCAATCCTTCTTGACGTGGCCCTTCTTGCCGCAATTCCAACATTCAAGAACTGACTTTGTGCGTGACTTGCTCCGCCTTGAGCGATCACGACCCTTTTGGTTTTTGAACCTCTCCTTAAGCCTTCCTCTTGTTTCCACTGATAGTGCAGCACTTGATGATTCTCCTGTGCTTCTCCTTCGCATTTCCTCGCTTAGGAGAACACCCACAACATCATCAAACTTAAGAGTATTTGTGCCAGAGATAGAATTACGTATAGCCATCACAAGGCTGTCCCAACTATCCGGTAGAGATGATAGTATAAGGAGAGCTCACACTTCGTCATCGAAATTGATTTTCACTGATCGAAGTTGACTTATGTTTGTGTTAAAGTCATTTAGGTGTTCTGCAACTGAACCATTCTCTGCCATCTTTAGATTGAACAAGCGCTTCATAAGAAATACCTTATTGGATGCCGATGGTTTCTCGTAGAAGTCGTCAAGTGACTTCATCAAGTCCTCCGTGGTCTTCATCTCCGAAACATTGAAGGCCACCGTTGACGCCAAGCTTAACCAGATTGTTCCCAGTGCCTTTCGATCAAGGACAATCCATGCTTCATCTGCCATTGTTGCGGGCTTCTTCGAAAGACCGCCTAGTGGCAAATAGAGGTCCTTCTGGTAGAGATAGTCTTCAATCTGCATCTTCCAACGCTGGTAGTTTTTGCCGTTGAACTTCTCAATCTTGAGCTTCCCTTCCTCCGCCATAACTCCCACTCAATTCAAGGAATCCTTTCCTTGAGATAATTTAGCTACGAGCAAACCTTGCTCTGATACCAGTTGTTAGGAAATAAGACGTAGCTAAATAGATAATTGAGTAGATTACTTAATGGAGAGAGACAGATTTATATACACGAGATTATAGAGTAGAGAGAGAGAGAGAGAGTACACACGATATACGTGGTTCACCCAATGTGGGCTACATCCACGGGAAAGCAGCGACTCAATGGCTTTAGTACTTCAAAACAAGTAGTAGTTTACAAAGGGATTATACCCTTAATGGAGCTCCCGCCTTGCTTCACTCTCACCACCTCACACTCACCTTGTTGCATCAACTTCACACTATGAAATGTGTGTAGAAATGGCCTCCTTTTATAGGCCAAAAGGTCTGCCCTCTCTTATGAGAGGCAACCATGTCCAGCCGCCCTTGTGCGAATAAGTCCAAATCGGACCCTCCAATCCGCCCATGTGTGGCCGCCCTTGAGAAGACAAGTCCTCTTTTGAATTCGGCCACCGGCCACCGGCCATTGACTTCCGACCACCGGCCATCGGCCATTGACCACTAGCCACCGGCCAACCGACCGGTTGTTTTCCGACCACTTTCTGGCCGCCGTCCGGCCATAATATTCCGGCGAAAAAAAAGTCTCAGGGACCTCCGCCCTCGAGGCCTTTAAAGTTGCCCCTGATTCTTGTCCGTGAAATTTTTGGTTTCCAGTGAGTGATTTTCCTTCACGCACGATGGCTTCTCCTCATAATGGGGGCCTTACAAATGTGCGCTTTTACCACAGAAAATTACAAGGGTAAATCAGGCTCCATACTTAACTGTTATGGGTGTGGTCGGGTGAAAGAAGAGCTTCTTTTTGAACTTCATCCTCACTCGTATCTTCTTCTTGTGTTTTTAGCAAATTGATAATCATGTTTGGGAAAAAAACTCTGTAGAAGTACTAGGAGATTTATCACTGTAGTAGACTGTATCATTTTACTAATCAATATAGCATTGTGCTTCCTTTGCCATATTTTTCTAAGAATGATTTTTGCCATGGAGGTATGAGGTGGCAAGATATGGAATTTTCTCTTGCTCTATATGTAATTGATGGATATCATGTCATCTACATACCTCATTGTATGTACTTTTTCTCTAGAAAATCCTACCAAAGTAACATTGGGCTAGAATTAGATGTATACCTTCCAAATAGTTGAAGGTTTTATAGGCCATGGAATATATGATGAGCTTCAAAATCAAGTAATGCATACTGATGAAACTTTGTTTGTGCCAAGTCAAACCAGTATGTATGGAGCCAGTCCACCTTTCATTAGGGAATCTGGGAGGTCATTTGGAGGGCCTTATTCAGGAGAGAGAAAAGGAGGTGCATCCAATGAACAACAAGCCAATGTAACGTAGAATGGGAAGAAATCAAAAAATGCAAAAGAAGGAGAAGAAAAATGAGGTTTTACCTCATTTTTATGGCGTTTATGATATCCATATGTGGGCCCAAGGCTTGAATGTAGTTAAAGTACTGAAAGACAACTACATTAATGTATCATACTCGTGCCACCAAAAGATCTTGCTCTATTAACCAACCGTTCAAAACTGAATTTCCCTCCATTATAAGCAAGTTCATGCTTTCTTCTACCACTCAAAAAGAGCCATGGCTTCTTCTTCTTCTTCTTCCGGCCCTAATAGCTCTAGGGGTTGTTGTGATCTCTCCCCAGCCAGCCTCGCCATTAGTCTCCCAAGGAGGCCAAGTAGCACCATAAGCTCTATAACTATCTCAAACTCCATCAATATAGATAGTGAATGGAAACAACAGACAATATACAAAGGTTCTTGGGTTCTTATGCAACCAAGAAGGAGGAAAATATCCTCAATAGCAAACCTATTCCGTTCAGCATGGAAAACACGAGTGCTAGATTTCAAAGTGGAGGTGGGCAAGAAAACTATTAAAAGAAGGTTTTGGTACAGTATGTCTACAGTCACTCCGATGTGATTGCTAATGGCTGAGATGTCTCATTGGCTTATCATCCATGATGCAATAGTAAGTGTGTTCATAGCCTTCCATCTTTATTCTTTCTTTTAGACCTTGTTGTTCTCTTAAATTCTTCTTTCTTTCTGAAGATGTAGAACAATATTAACAAAGGTAGATCAAGTTCTCATAAGTTCTAAATTCTATTCATTTGTTAGACTAGGTGGTCTATTACATTTTGTTGTTGCAATTGCAGATGTCAATCCTTCATCATATGAGGAATGGGATCCCGTCAGTGGACTGCATTATAGGTCTCATCTCTGTAATCCATGCTGACATTGGTGTTTTACAGTATGATGGAAGAACTAGTGAGAGTCTTGCAGACGAGGGAATTTCCTTCTACGAGCATTTCTACCAGCTCAACCTAAAAAATCAAAAAGTTAATCTGGTTAAACTCCCTTTCCCTACCAATTGGAGTTGTATTGACTGTCTAGTCTCGGACACCACTATGTGTGAAGCTCTTAGAAGCAAGCTGTTTAGGGATGTGCAGAGGTCCCTAGGAAATTCAGTGCCCACTAAATTGGTAAAGATTGCTAATTTTTGTCCTATAAGTTTATTTGTGGAACTATTTCACACCTGCCACATACATGTTGCAAAGACAACTCTCCCTACCAATCGGAGCTGTATTGATTGGCCAGTCCCGCACACCACAATGTGTGAAGCTCTCAGAAGCAAGTTGATTAGGAATGTGTAGAGGTCCCTAGGAAATTCAATGCCCACTAAATTGGTAAAGATTGCTAATTTTTGTCCTATAAGTTTATTTGTGGAACTATTTCACACCTGCCACACACATGTTGCAACGACAATGTTGGTATGTAAATCTCTAGATGCTTGCTTTTGTGACAAGCTTCTTGATAGAGGGTGGTATGTTAAAGAGGTGGACAACATACATTGCGAGGTTGCACTGGACACTTTGGTGGCCAAGTACATGATTGGCACACAGACCCTTTTCATCTCCTTCTAGTACCATCGCTCTCAAATTGTTGCAGGCTACTCTACGTTATTCCTATTGATCAAGATCGGTAGGATTGGAGAACAATGGTGTCATAAATGTGGAGGTATTTGACAAAGAGCTCAAACTTGTGAAAATGGTCAGAGTAAGAGAGCAATGCAACCTTCTGCAACTTTAGCACAACATAGTGAATGAGACCGCAGAGAACGAGCCCTCGCAGTTCTATTTCTTAATCGTTGGATGCAAAGTAATGCAACAAAGGAAAAAAAGAGATTGTTTGTAGAGGACTAATTGGCTAAGTCCAAATTGTGCCAATGTAACTTGAACGAATTCCATTGGGTGTAACTTCTTCTTTACTTGAAATCTATATTCATGATTTCCATTGCAAAATTTCTTGCAATTTAAAAATCTTTTGTTTCAATTGTGATATGATTCCCATCACATTTGGTTATATCTTTTTTTTAATTGTCAGATGAAACTGTCTCGCTACCTCTGTCCCTTTGTTAGGTGGAAGTATAATTTGAACAACATATGTAGAGTTTGATGTATAATCTCTCTCTCTCTCTCTCTCTCTCTCTCTCTCACACACACACACACACACACACACACACACACACACACACACACACACACACACACACACACACACACACACACATTTCCATGGCACCACGTTGAGAAGTACAAAGAACCATATTAATGTACATAGTTAGCATTTCAGAGTGTATTTGTAAGTACAAATTCTAAAATAGTCAATGGATTGAAATACAAATTCTAAAGATAAGGGATCAAAATGACCCGGAAACTTGGAAGTAGAAATTGTATAAATTCCTTAGTTCCCTGACACATAATGGCTTTGCGATTGCCTATCATGAAGCTGCGCAGGTTGACAAGTTTTGCATGGGGATCATACAGCTCCCAAAACAACAACAATCCGTTGACGTCCAAAATATTTAGTCGCTGCAAACATTTTGTAAAACAAATAAGGAGCTAGGCATGTTGACTTTCATATTATTTTACATTGGTTATTACAGGAACAATCATGTCAATGTCTAGCAAAGGTCCATATTGGGTTTGCTTGCCGTCGTGGAGGTTGTCTTGTCCAATGTTGACATCGTCGAGCTTGTTCTCACCAATCCCTTGTTCTTATGTTGTTCAAGACTCTTGTGTCTCCAGCGTTGAGGGCTCCATTGCCCCTGAATTAGCTTCTAATGTGCTATGATTTGTTTGTGTGTGAGGCATAAATGACTCTTTATTTTCAGACTCAACAGGTGGAATTGTGGAAGAGGTGTTCTCTGCTTGAGGGTTAGGGTGTTCTTTCTCAGCCCTCCCTCTGCATAAACTTCTTTTTTCTAAAACCCTCCAAGCACAAAGGGGGTTTCAACATTTATTTCTTCATCAGCCCCTCGATTTGTGTGATCTTGCTCATGTGTGGGCTTCCCCTCATCTGGAATTTTCTTCTTGTCAAACTTTCCCTCTGTAGAATTTCTCTTCTCATAAGTTCCTTCCTCCTCTTGCTCCTGTCCTTTCTCAGTTATCCTTATGAAATTTGTTTGTTGTTGTCCCTCACTAGCCATTGTTAACTCTACAATGTGGTCATCCAATAAGGTCTCTTCTGCATCCATGCTTATGGGATGTGAAATTGAAAGCAGATGCTTGATTAGGGTGGCACAATATCGGTGCAAATACTGTACGATGTACTTCTCCAATGCACTCTGCAAAAGACAAAATCAAAACAAAAAGGAACTGACACACATTTTTGTCTAAACAATCATAATGTTATAGTGATGCTGTGAAAAATGCCTACCTTTGACATTAGTGCAAAAAATATCTCCAATATATAATTAGCATGGAGGAGGCACCTCCATCCACATGAGTTGGCATCTGTCTATGAAGGCACCATGACTTCCTTAATTTTTGACCTGTACAACTCTAGATTTTGGCATAGCCTTCCATATGTATGCAACAATCTTTTTATGCATCTGCAAGCAGGAGGAGTTGGTATGAGCCCAACACAATAACTGTCTCCATAATTTATCCAAAATAAAACCAATTTATAATTCTCAATACTCACAATCTTAATTCTGGATGCATTCCTCAAATTGAGTTTAGTGTCCAGATAGCTGGCTTGTCAAGTTCAATGCAAACGAGGCTCTAGTTGTGGTTGCTCTCATATGGAAAAATTATGGTTGTTACTTATAGCATTGGACAATGGGCAAGCCACTTCTTGAATGTGCCGATAGGGGTGTTTTTCATTTTTAGAAAGACAGAAATCTGGGGATCCAAGATATATATTTCTGCATGACTTTGTGCAGGTAGCTGGCTCTTGATCGAACTACAAGACAGTTACTAGTTGTTAGTCTCTAGCCTCAAGGCTAAATAAAAATATGATGAATCTAGTGAAAGCATCTTACATTAGGAAGATATAGACAATTAAATCTGTAATTTGAGCATCTAGATCTTGCAATATATTGATATCCATAGAATCTAATGAAAGTCTTCTTATATCATCTTCTAGTTGTATACCTACTATTACTCCTTCCTCCATAGATGATAAAATTTTGTTGTTGATGAAATCAATTTTGCGTGTAACAATGTGGTAGATGTTAATCTCTTCTTCTATAGCATTTGCTACCTTTCCTTCTTTTTCAGTTGATTCATCTCCTCTGCACACCAGTTTTCTTGCTCCAGCCATGGCCCTAGTATTCACATCGTGGGTGACTTCTACAATCTTCACCTCTGCTTGTGGCCTTGAAGGAGGAATAAGATAAATTTCCTTCATTTTATTGTCCATAAATTCATTAGACTAGAGCAATTTATCATATATCCAAATTACTCTTTTCAAAGCTTCACTGTCCTTGTCCATAATCATTACCTTGTATGTATGTGATGTAACAACTGTTATGTCATTGAAATATTCTAGCAAAAAATATGATGCTACCTCTTGTAGTGCCAGCAGTGCAACATGTTTCCACATCATGGTCCCAAAACATGCTTCCTCATATTGAGTTGACTAGCCTTTGGAATGGAAGCTTTGGTACTAGAAGCTCATTTTTCAGGCTTCCTGATTTCCTTGAGCAACTTGATGTGTCTTTGTGGCCTCTTCATCCTTGAAGCTTTCAAGATTTTCATGGGCTTTCTTTGTCTCTTCTTTTACTATTAGATCTTCCTCCTGTTTTTGTAGCCAAACCTGGTCCTTTGCCTGTTTTTCTTGTAGTTGCCTTTGTTCTTGCCATTTACCTATAAGCCAATCTCTCTCTCTCTCTCTCTCTCTCTCTCTCTCTCTCTCTCTCTCTCTCTTAGAAAGTGGTATTATGGCGGATGGGTGCGATCTTACAATAGATAGATTGATATCCGCACACCGTTGTGCACACTAGTCCAAGTTGTTGTCATATATCATTTTGGACTGCCATAACATTTCATTTCTTCTTTATTAGACACAGGGACACATGACACACACACCCTCTCTCTCTATCTCTCTCTCTCCCTCTCTCGCGTTGAAGGACGTTGGCTCTATCTTCTTCTTCTTCTTTTTATTCTTCTTCTTCTTCTTCTTCTCTCTCTCTCTCTCTCTCTCTCTCACACACACACACACACACACACACACACACACACACATGCGCGCACACACACAAAATGAAGTATGTTGATTGTATCTTCTTCTCCTTCTTCTTCTTCTTCTCTCTCTCTCTCTCTCTCTCCTTCTCTAAGGTGCTACAATAAGCATGCCAACAGATTTTGTACAACCCGTTAAGTGTGAAAGTGACCTCTCTATCAAAATTACACGGTGAAATAAATGCCCACTAGTTAATTTTAGCTTTTTGACACGTGTAAAGCATGTTACTTATCGTGCATGGTAGCAACGGTAATATGAAAGATTAGATTATGAGAGAGAAAGATTAGATTATGCGTGTGTGTGTGTGTGTGTGTGTGTGTGTGTGTGTGAGAGAGAGAGAGAGAGAGAGAGAGAGAGAGAGAGAGAGAGAGAGAGAGAGAGAGAGAGAGAGTTAGGTAGAGGTCTTACATACAGAGAGAGGGACAAAGGGAGAGGCAGGCACAAAAGTGTGCGTGCGCGCACACACACACACACACACACACACACACACACACACAAGGAGAGGGTGGTTGAGAGAGAGAGAGAGAGAGAGAGAGAGAGAGAGAGAGAGAGAGAGAGAGAGAGAGAGAGAGAGAGAGAGAGAGAGAGGTACACAAAAATGTTGTGAGAGAGTAGAGAGTGAAGGCTTGAAGTGTGTACAAAGTACGAGTAACGTTTTCATCTCTGGAAGGTTTCCATGCCAAGCGCAGGAAAAGGTAACACCTATACTGTTGTTTATTTCTTCTATGTGCGGTTTGGTGTAAATCTTGAGAGAGAGAGAGAGAGCGGGAGAGGGATAGAGAGAGAGACGATACTTTTCCTTCTCTTATGGCACGCGTACGAGGGTTTTTGGTCTGCCGATTGTCTTTCACACTCCATAGAGCACAAAATGGGTAGCAAATCATGAAGAGAGGGGGGTAGGGACTCAAATAAGAGGGGATGCTCTACCAACCTCTTTAAAATGCCAACATGAACTATGAGACCAATCTGTCACACACACACACACACACACACACACACACACACACACACACACACACACACACACACACACACACAAAACTTTTTTGTTGTCCTATAGTGCGTATAGGTGAAGTATCGGTCTGCTGATTACCCTTCGTGCGCCATGGAGCATATAAGGGGTAGCAAAACAGGGAGAGAGAGGAGTTGGCACTCAAATAAAATGAGATGCTCTATTAACCTCTTTAAAACGCCAACATGACCTATGAGACCAATCTATTACACACACACACACACACACACACACACACAGCAACAACTTTCTTTTTGAGAAATGTGTTATAATATTTAATTAAAAATGTCAAATGCTGGTGTGTCTATGGGGTGTGTGGCTGAAGCTTCTTAGTCCCAATACTTACCTATTATTGCATGTATTATATTCTTCTTAGGATTAAGATCTCACAAAATGAAGAGGCAGAGGGTCGATCCAGAAATTTTCTTAGGTGAACAGGAAGCAGAAGGGAGACCACCTCAGTTGCTCAGAGGCTCTTTAAAGAGAGATGTGGACTTTGTGCAGGCCAAAGATATATTTCTTGGAGATGATGTTATGGGGACAGAGGAACCCCCCAATGACTTAGAAGCATCAGAACATGAAGAAGTGTCTGTAATCCTAAAGCTTCAAGTGACTAACACCAAAAAGAGAGACATTGATCTTTGTTTTGCCTGTGAGCCAGCTACAAAATGTAAGGACAAGGGGGTGGATGATGTTGAAAATCTTGCATGTGTGGATGAAAGACTGTTTGATTTTGCAGTATCTACAGGAGCTACTGAAATGTTTGACAAGGTCTCTTCTATCTTCAATGCCCCGTTCATTCCTGATGACCTTATAGCTCAACACAATAATTTCCTCAAGTCTGAAAGAGACAGGTTTGAGCTTGAGGTCCAAAGGGGCAGGGTGGTTCTTGCTGACATGGCAGTGGTGCACTTAAAAGATTGTGATTCCACAAGACTGTCGTACAAGAAGTACCATCATCTGCCTATCATCTATAGACCCTGATAGTGTCCTATGCACGAACGAGATTTCAAGCTAATCAAAAGAATTCTTTGGGTTCCTTCTATTCTTAAATTCTCTGTTTGCTAGTCTCTTGAAGGATTCTTCAGAGGTAATGGAGGAGGAGGATCTACCACCTGATGAACAAGTTTATAAGGACATGGAGTCTAGTGAGGTTCCCGAGATTGAGCGGATATTAATCTCGAGGCGGAGGCTAAAGAGGTGCAACAAAGAAAAATACTTTCAGTTAAAACATATAAAATCAAACTACCTTTAGATGTGTGTGGCTTTTAATGAGAAGCAAGCCACATTGATGCTTCTTGGACTGCCAGAGGTCAAATTTGGTCAGAGATTGTACATTTTCCTCCATGACATTCAAAGTATATTTTCTTTAAGGGACAACTTTGCACTTGCTACCATCTCCAAATATCAAGAGGGAGGAGTGGATTTGTATCTAATGATAGCAGTGACAACGAGGCAATGGAAACCTTTAGTAACCCAATGGAGTGCCTCAAACTCTGCTTTGACAAGGAAGAAAAGTATAGAGAGACACTCCAAGATGAGGCTACCTTCCAAGCTATCAGAAACAACCTTAGGCCATCAACTAGTACTCAAGAAGTAGAGGACTGGTTTATGCATCTCGCACAAGGGTCCACGAGGTCATTGGACCTATGGAAGGATGAATTATATATGCAAGATGAGAGCTATGTGGTAGCCCCCCCCCCCAAAAAAAAAAAAAAAAAGGTGTCAGTGTCTATCTCTAACTCATACTTTTGTGTACAATCATGGATTACTGAAAAGGATGACTTTCTTCGCCGTTGGACAAGAGAGTATCGTGGAAGGGATGCAGCACTAGGACAATACCTTGCCAGATTCTGTGAGGCACCCATACTAGTCTTTCACAATGGAGTGTCCCAAGAGGGAAGTACTGCAACGTTTGCTCTCAAGATGCTGTCACGCTTCCTAGGTGGACAATGCTACCACAAAATGCAGATAAAATTATCCTCATCGATACAGAATGTTTTGGATACTTTCCGGGGTACACTGGTGGTCGTGCAGCTTATTATTACACATACACAACAATGGCACTCACTTTGGGGAAACAAAACCCAAAAGAACTCTTAGATTATGGCAAATATTTAATGATCCGATATAAGGGTAATGTGTCAAAAGATATCCACTATTTGTCATTAAGTTGAGAGATTTATGACTTGTAATGTATCTATTATATCATTAGGCATCTCTGTACATGTTGTGACCTAAAATCAAAATCTCTCGATCCACCTATGGCTAGCATATTGCATTGTCTCTCTCCACTTTCTCTAGCCTTCACCACCTTTGGCATTGCGAGTTGTGGGTACCTGGTCCTTCACTGCCATAAGGAGATTTTTTCATTGCTAAAACTCAATTTTACCGACATAAGTGGACTGATATATCCTTCCACGCTTTGTTAGCTTCTTATCTTTCACGCCTGTTGGTTTTGATAAAAAAACGACATGCCCTGACCCCACCAATAGATGGTTTGCAAGGTACATCTTTATCATTGGTTGACCTTTTCTCGTCCCACTAGATTTCCACATTGTCCCCATGGAGCCCCATCTCTGACAAAACCAATTCAAGCACATCTACTGCGACCTTCTGTTCTTTTGAGTTCTTGATTTTCCAAGCAAACCCAATGTACAAATACACCAACATCTCCACAATTCTGCAAAGAGCATGCATTTTTATGGACATTAACAAGTGGAATATCCAGAACTGGGTGGAAATTAGGATCCTCATTGTGGCAAGTAGGAACCTTTCTCCACTAGTTTGGGTCCATCATCTTTGCAGGCCCCATGCAATACAAGCATAGAGCCTTTACCATAGCACCCATTCCACAATTATACATACACTTCAGTGCTTTAAGGTCACCTACAAGATGCTATTGGACTTGAAAATCTCCCCTCCCATTGACAATCAACACCTTTCCTTGATTCATTTGTTTATCAATGATATCAGGGATAGGGGTTTGATGGAACAACCAATATAAAATTTCATGGTCTTCTTTCTTTACCTTCAAGATTAAATCAGCATGAGACGTGAAACTAAATCTAAAATTAAATCTCAAGAGGGCTCACCAAAGCTGAAGAGAATATGGAAATGGAATACTTGAAAAGCACTAAGCCACCATATGCTTGTTTCTGATTGAACACTGAAGTATGAAGGATCATGAGTGGGGCATTTTGAAAGAGCCCTATTCATCAATGTTATTGTGACACGTTCTAGCTTCTTGTCTTTGAGAATCTCACACTCATCTAGCTTCAAAAAAAATACAGAACGTCACCCGTCTCTTCAAATATTACATTATAAAACTCAACCATTCGAGTTTGCAACAAAGTGAGGTCCATGAAGATATTGTTGTACTCATCGTAGGTTACAGTTTCTCCTTGCGATCTATAAATACTGTCAATATGAAATGGACATCCAATGAAATCTGTTTGTGCATGGTTGAGTTGAAGTCTCTCTTTTGAAACACTTGTTGATGTTGGTAGAAGTTTAGAATTTATTCCATTCTTCACAAAAATGGAGGAGATAGACCGCTGAATAGATGAGTACCATCTCTTACTCACGCCAAGGGAGTAAGCGTGCCCTGTATTTCACTGGCAAGCACTGCACTCTTTGTAATAAAACGGGTCAACAACATTTTGCTGCAAACTCTTATACTTTTTGTCATGCAGTTTATCATTTGCAAGACCACTTGCTATCAAAGGCTTCATCTGCTTTCCTCATTGGCCTTTGGATCTATGTTTTCTTTGTATCAATATATAACATGTCTGCATAGAAGATATAATAGACATAAGAAAAAACTATGTATAGGTGAAATAAACTAAAGGGATCAGAATCCTGACCTCAATGCTTGGATTCTTTTCTTAAGACCTCCAGAGCCAACCTTCAAGGTTTCAAGATTCTGTAGTCTCTTCTTTTGTACACGAGCACCTAAGCTTGTATGTTTCCTTTATAAGTTCCGCACTTTTTCTTGCAAAACCTTTATTTCTTCTGTGCACTGCAAAAGGGTTTTTTTGGTCCTCACAATGCAAATTAGAAAGTTGTAGAATCTCATTTTCTTGATGGTGAACCATGATTTTTTTAATTTTTGATTTCCCAGTTAGAGCTTTGCAGTAGCCAAGTAAACCATTATGTCCATCACCTGCAAAGGTCAATAAAGTAGAGGGATTTGCAAATGCAAGGGAGGCATTGGTCATAGGATTCAAAGGATAGGGTGAGCCATTTGTCCAAAAATCTATGTGTTTTTGCTCCCTCTACTATGAGTCTTTCTTTCTCAGTGGGTGTTACTATTGTGTTTGTTTTACTTCACTTGCATAAAACACAAAGGCATCTAAGAAAGCTTCATAAAACTCCCTCAAATATTCCCTAAAAGCAGTGTTTATTAATATTTGGAAGGTAGCAAGGGCATTGGTTAAACCAAAAGCCATGACACAAAATGCGAACACTCCAAATTCGGTTATAAAAGCAGTTTTAACTTGGTCCTCTAGTGAAATTGTGATTTGATTGTAGCCAGAGTACCCATCTAAAAAGCAATAAGCTTCTTTCCCTGCAACTCTTTCAAGCATATGTTTTGGATTTGGCAAGGGGTAATGGTCTCTCCTATTGGCATCATTGACCTTCTTGAGATCCACGCACACTCTGAGTTTCCCATTCTTTTTTGGCACAACAGCTATTGGAGACACCCATTATGAGTGCTCAATAGGGTATATGAATCTGCATACAAGATTTCCAGTCTCTTCTTGAACAATCTTTGCATACTTAGAATTCATTGGGCAGGGTTGTTGCTGGATTGGTTTATCCATGCTATTCATGGGAATTGTATGTTGCACCACAGAAGGTGGAGCACCTTTCATATCATGATATGTCCAAGAAAATATATCCTTAAATTCCTTGAGAAGCTCCTTAAGTACATATTCCTTAGTCTCTGTCACAACTTGGGCAATGAAAACAGGTTTGGACTCCTCACCTCGGCCTCCTAACTCTATTTCCTTAACTATCACTGGACCAGCATAGACTCCATCACTTCCATTGATAGGTGTAGGATGTAAATATATGGGGTCTTGCTGTTGTATGGACTGTGATTTCTCTTTCACTTCCTTTTTTTGTTGAGCTAGCTCTCGATTTTGTCATCTCCTTACAATACGGCTCAACTTTGGCTTCTCTGTAGCTTCTAGCTGTGCAATGTTAGATCTATGATCAATTATAAATCTGTTTCCTAGAGGATGTGCTCGACCAGTTACAAGATCAACTCGAATGATAGAGTCTTGGAATTGCAAGTAGACATGGGTTTTAGACTAGTCATGCACCATTTTTGTTTCCATCTCAATGACATAGTGTGCTCGGAAAAATCCATAACAATGAAGATATGCCTTTTTTTTGTCCAAGGACCTTGATCTTGAGATCTTCTAGCATCCCAATAGGTCTAGCAATAATCCCATTGGCCATCCCATAGATTCCCAACAATTTTTAGTTACAATGTGTAACATTTAATGGCCTAATAACTTATGAGTAGCGGAAATTAGCATGAACATAGTGGGCATTTCATTAGAATAGATTCCTAATGAGAATTACAAGAGTGCTTGGGTGGAGAGAGCAACAAAAAGCATAACACCTAGTTAGATAGCATCGACAATACTTTCAAAAGAGAGAGAAATTAAGCTATTGACAACAGTTGAGGACCGGATTTTCATGGAGCCGGTCCCCCCTCCAAAAGGCTTTGTATTATGGTTTCTCCCATCAAGAGAGACATTGTACAATACAATTCTTTGTGTTCCTTCAAGACTAGCTAGTGCAATGAAGATGAAAACTTCATGCACTAAGCAAAACACTTAACAAACACAACTTGAATTATCCCCGTTCTCAGACCCAAGACCTCACACACCTTCGAAGATGGTGAGAGCTAGCAGGGTATGAGAGTAGATTGAGAGGAAGAAGGAGTATCTTACGAGAAAGATGTACATCTCCTCACATAATCACTCATATGTAGCATAGCTTAGCTTAGTAATTAGCTTGGTAGAGGAAATGAGCATGCATTGAAGCTTGGCTCTTGGTTGGATTTGCATCCACATGCCAAGAGAGTGTTGATGTAGGCTTCTATCTCACAAGCTTGGAGTAGGTGATGAGTTCTCCATTAAAGCTTGGGAAGAGATAGTCTTCTCTTTCTTCACACATGAGCTTGTGTGAGTGTGTGTGTGATAATGCCTTGCAAAAATCAGCCCCCTCTCTCTCTTGGGCGAGCCCTCTTGCTAATTGCTCTTGCTGAAGCCTCATTGGCCCTCCCCAAGTCAAGCCAATTACAATTAAGCAGCATAAGTGATAGCCTTCTGACATGTGTCCCCCTTCTCCCTTTTGTGAGAGCTTTAGGTAATTAAATAATTAAACTAAACTCTCATTGGACCCCTTTGCCTCCTGGCCAATAAGAATCAGGCAAGCCATGGGGCTCCTGAATGCTCATTGGACCCCTTGGGAGACTGCCCAATAGTCTTCTATGAGACTTAATTCTCATTGGTTTCTTTTATTAAATGTTTTTAAATTAATTAAACTAGATTTACTCTAGCTTAATTCTCATTGGTCCACTTCAAGGGTCATCCAATAGAAATTGGGCACACCTTGTGGGCATCTGGCCTAGGGAGCTGACATGTGTCCCTCATTCCCTTTGTGTAAAGGGAGCCTGTGTGTGTGTGTGTGTGGATTTCTCTCTCATCCCCTACCTTTAGGGCTCGCCCCCTCCCATGTAGGGATGTGCAAAGACTTTTAGGGCACACACAAAGCATCCAATTTTCCCTAGGGTTGACCTTTGGACACAACCTTTGAATTTTGGAACCTTAGCATTTTGGAAGTCTTAATGGGTTGAACCTTAGGGTCTTTTTAGCCCATTGTTGCGCATGGCTCTTTTGCAGATGGCCCCCCCTTTGGATCCCTATTTTCCCTCCTTTGGATCCCTACTGTGGCCGGTCTGCTAGCTTAACCAATATTCTAGCTTTGTTCTCCCCTGGCCTTCCCCACATTAAATAATCAGTTTAATATGAGAAAATCATTTAGGAGAATTAGATATTGATTATTATGACATTACCTCTCTCTTGAAATCATAGTCGTCCTCGACTATGGTGTAGAGAAGATAAAGCATGTTCATGAGTCCTTTTCTTAGCGGGTAGAGGATCCCTATGTTACCCTACGACATCATTCCACAATGGATGACTAGTCCATTTGGCGCTTGAGAGCCTGAGGCTGCCGCAAGCATGTCTGTACATTAGTCCTATCAGTCTTCCATAGTAGAGCGACAAGCTCTACTTGGTGTTTGGGAGACGTCGTCTCCGCAAACTTGATCTAAGCATGCATACTACTTCATTTTTGTGCACAAATAAAGAAAAAGAGAGTCTTATCAGACAAAAATTTTGTTCATTTTTAACATTTTGTACATTTGCTTACTCTTGGGAAGCATTGTAAGCATTGACAAGGTTTAGGTTATCCTTTAATTGTATGCCTTGCATCCATCTAGCATCTTCAAAAGGATAATTCTTAAACTTAATAAGATTTTGCCGGATATTCTTACCACCTCTTAGTACCTTGTCTTCATGTCGGAGAATGGACTCAGGCTGCAGCACCTCTTCTTGGTCCTCGATCTCCGGTGGGTCTTCAATAGTTGGTTCTTGAGGTGGCTCTCCTTTGTAAGGCTTTAATAGGCTCACATGAAAAGCATTGCGTATGAGCCAATGATTGGGCAACTTGAGTTGATAGGCCATCTCATTGATTGGCCTAAGAATCTGAAAGGGACCATAGTACCTTTTTGCTAGTTTAGCATAGTACTTTTGGTGACCCGTAGGATTCTTGCCCGTTGTGTGCCTTAATCGAGCCTTGGGAAACTTTAACAAGACCCAATCGTTTTCTTTAAAGGCTTGGGCTCTTCTGTGCTTGTCAGCACCAGCCTTTTGCCTTTGCTATGAGATAGAGATAGCATCCTTAATCTTTTGGAAAGATTCTTGTAGGTCTCGGCTATACTCATCTGCAGCGAAGATCTTCCCATGTACCTTAAGTAGCAAGGGACTTTTTGATCTTCCCTCAATTACCTCAAAAGGTGCTTTTCCTATGGAAGTATGTACAGTGTTATTGTAAGCGTACTCTACTAAGGGTAAGTACTTCTCCCATTGGGATCTTTGATCTACTTCCGTTACATAGGCTTTTAGTAGATCGAGAATGATTAGGTTAGTTATTTCACTTTGGCCATCAGTTTGTGGATGATAGGCCAAAGAGAAGTTTAGCCTTGTTCCTAAATTCTCAAAGAGACCCTTCCAGAAATTAGTGGTTATTCTAGGATCTCTATCCGACACTATGGACATGGGCAAGCCATGGTACTTGAAAATTTGTGAAATAAAGAGGGTTGCCATTTGATGGGCTTTGATAGTATTTTTGACAGGTATAAAATGAGCTTGTTTACTAAACCTGTCTACTATCGTCCATATTCCCGTATTCCCATGGATAGACTTAGGCAATCCAAAGATAAAATCCATGGATATGCTCTCCCATGGTGAATTAGGGATTGGCAAGGGTTGAAGCAATCCAAGTTGCTTCCCTCTATCAAATTTTGTCTTTTGGCATACCACACATTTGGAAACATACTCTTGTATGTTCACTTTCATGGTAGGCCAATAGAAATATGTTTCAATTCCCTTTAAGGTAGACTGAATCCCTCTATGCCCCGCATAAGGTGGAGCATGAGATTCATACATTACTTTCTCACGTAGTGAGTTAGTAACGCATAGTCTATTGCCATAGAGAAGATAACCATCTTGTAAAGTAAATGGTTCTTCTTTCTTCCCTAATGCAAGGGATGAAATTACATCTCTAAAATCGGGATCAATAGCATACTCATCTATCATTGAAGATAGATCATTCTGAGTTGCTATGGAAACCGCATTCACTCTCGGCCATCTTGAGAGTGCATCAGCTACTTGATTATGCTTGCCAGCAATGTGAGCAATATGAAAATGAAATTACGAAAGGAAATTTGCCCACCTCATTTGTTTGTCGGAGAGCTTGGTCTGCGTCATGAAGTACTTAAGACTTTGGTGATCCGTTCGCAGAATGAAAGGAGTCCCCAATAAATAGTGCTTCCATGAGTCTAAGGCATGTAGAACTGCAAGGAGTTCCTTTTTGTATATGCCTAGAGCTTGCTCAACAGGGTCGAGCCTTCGACTCTCATAGCCTATGGCGTGCCCTTCTTGGAGCAAAACAGCTCCAAGGCAATCACCACAAGCATCGCATTGGACCTCAAATGGTTTTGAGAGATCCGGTAGTGTAAGCACAGGTTGAGAGATAAGCTTTTCTTTAAGCTTTTCGAAAGCATTTTTCTCCTTAGCAGACCATGTATACCTAACGCTTTTCTTTGTTAGGTCATGTAATGGTCCCGCAATTTGTGAGAACTTTTCTATGAAGCGTCTATAGTATGCACACATACCTATGAAGCTTTTTAGTTCATGAAGATTCCTTGGTTTAGGCCATCCTTTCATTACCTCTAACTTGGATGGATCCATTTGGATGCCATCTTGAGAGATAATGTGACCTAAATACTGAATCTCTTGCAAGAAAAATTCACTTTTCTTTCGATTAACATAAAGTTTATTCTCTCTTAAAACTTGAAATATTACTTGGAGGTGTTGCTTGTGTTCCTCCAATGAATTAGAGTAGATGATAATATCATCAAAGAACACTCCAGTGAAGGTTCGATGAGGCCTGAACAGCTTCTCCATCAAGCGGTTGAATGTGGCTGGTGCATTGGTCAAGCCAAAAGGCATGACAATGTATTCGTAAAGACCAAATGTAGTACGAAATGCGGTCTTTACAATGTCTTGATCAACTATCCTTATTTGATGATAGCCACTTTTTAGGTCAACCCTCCTGAAGTAGGTCGATCCTTGTAGCTTATCAAATAGGTCTTCTACCCGTGGAACGGGAAACCTATTCTTGATAGTGATCCTATTTAGTGCTCTATAGTCGACACACATACGATATGTGCCGTCTTTCTTTTGCACTAATAGCACAGGTGAGCAAAATGGAGATGAGCTTGGCCTAACCATACCCTTCTCAACTAACTCATGCACTTGCCGCATAATCTCCTCTTGTTGAGCTTGAGAAACTCTATAAGGAGGTTTATTAGGCGGTGAACTTCCTGGAAGAAGTTCAATTGCATGGTCATCATTACCTCGTTTAGGAGGTAGCTCACAAGGGATGTCGTCAATCAAAACATCTTGAAACCCCTTGAGAAAATTGGATAACTCTAATTCCTTTTGGTTGCTTTTATTTTCTTTTGCTAAAGCATTAGGTTCATTTTGAGAGTCTTTAACAAAAATCATGTACACGGAAATAGAGCTCTTTATTGACTTGCTGAAAGCTGGTGTATGTACAATGGGGATGGTGTTACCCATTTCCTTAGCATCTATATACATGTCTTTTTCCCTGTACTTAAAGGAGATTCTCCTTTCAGAAAATTTAACATCGGCAGCCAGGCGGTCAAACCATGGTGCCCCTAGGATTACATCCTCATGCTTGAGAGGAGAGATAAAGAAGTACTCTTTGTCCACATAGCCTTGGACATGAAGCCTCAATTTCCCGATTAAGGGAGTGTCTGAAGCTTCTTCCCCCTTGAAGGCACTGTCTGCGGGTAGGACATCTCCCATTTCGTAGGATTGTATTCCTAGCTTGGTGGCCAACTCTATAGATATAAAATTGTGAGTAGAACCAGGGTTAAAGAGAATAAAAGCATCATGTTCTCTTACCTTTCCCCAAGCATGGCATAGAGGAGATCCTTTGTGGTGAGTTTGGTGAGTCTCCTCCTCTTGGATTTCAACCAAGGAAGCTCTAGGAGGATCTTGGCGGTTGTTCTTTTGGGGACAAGCGCGGTACACATGCCCTTGTTCGCCGCACTTGAAACACCGGTTATCCTTACGATAACACTCAAGCTCTTCAGGAGAGAGTTTATTCTTACCTTTGTAAACTCCCTTCTCTTTAGCTTTGTTGGAGTTGCCCTTAGGAGACTTTTGGACATTGTCCTTCCCCTTAGGCTCATTGGAACCCTTGTTTTCCGGGGGCTTATTATTTCTTTTTGCCCCCGTTTGGAAATTGATTCGAGAGGCGACCATAGTGTGGTGTATTACCGCCGATATGGTACGTGGTCTTTGGGAGTTGACATACTCCGCCATTTCTTCAGTTAAGCCCGCACAAAATTGTTGCTTTTGCTCTCCAAAATCCAACTTTTTGAAGACAGTGGCTTTGATTTGTAGGTCCCAAAACTTGTCTACATATTTGTGGATAGATTCATTGGGAGAGAGCTTTAAGCTTCGCCATTCGGTGAGTACTTTGTCTTTGGCATCGGTGGCCAAAAACTGCTTCATCACACACACATAGAGAGAGAGAGAGAGAGAGAGAGAGAGAGAGAGAGAGAGAGAGAGAGAGAGAGAGAGAGAGAGAGAGAGAGAGAGAGAGAGAGAGAGAGAGAACACTCGCAATTGATGAAAACAACCTCGGGGGTGTGAGGGTAAATTATTTCTGCAATATTTACAAGGTGGCATGCCGTGGTTGTAGAGAGGTAGGGGAATGAGATGGTGCAACCTACTTGGTGCGTTCTCTAGGGAGACTCAATGACTGTGAATGATCATTGCCAAGAGCGTGCATACGTGTGTACATCGACCATTGGAGTCGAGAGATGGGTGTGGTTCCCTTCGCATGGTGCAATTTCCAAGGCAAACCCAACACACAAGACCCCCTCCCCGTGATGGTGATGGTGTCAATCCCTCCTACTACACTCTACCCAATGCTTGGTTCCACATAAGTTGCCCCCCCCCCCCCCCGATAGTGACCTCTCAGTGCCAATTTATAGGTGTTGGCTGCTTGGATTATGGTAATCCCAGTGTGGTTAGGGTAATCTTAATCGGGGAGACAAAGCAAGTGGTGGGCCCGGTGTGGTTGACCCTTGCTTTGTTTTGGGGAAGGTTATTAAAAGATGGGAATCTCTAGGTGGGCCTTTGTCACCATCACCTAGAGAGAGGATATTTACAAAAGGGAAATTTACAATGGCTTGGATGAAAACTGAAGATAATGGTAAAATAACCTAAAATTACTGGAATGGCATCGAGGTTGCGTGCTGCCGGCGAATGGCGAGCTGTCGGTGCGTTGGTGTCGAGCGTACTTCTTTTCAGAGTCGGCCGGGGCATGCCTTCGGCGCATTTTCTGTTTTTTTCGTTGGCGACACATGCTTTGGATCCTTCTTCTTTCGTTTGTCAATGTCGTAGGCGTTTATGCATGTGTGTATGTATGTATGTGAGTAAAGGAGCATAAATGTGTATTTGCGGGTGAGTGCGTATATGTATATGTATGTGCGCATGCGTGCATGGGAACACGGGAAGGGGGGGGAGTTATATAATGTATATATATATATAATATATATATATATATATATATTTTCTGTGGCGGACTGCTGCGCATGGTGGAAGGAGAGGAGGGGGTAGGATTGGGGTGTATGTGTGTGGGTGAGTGTGTGTGTGTGTGTTTTCTGCTGCCGCAAGGCGTGTGTGTGTGTGTGTGTGCTTGGGCTGCGGACTGTGCGTGAGGGTGTGGGTGTGTGTGTTTGTTGTGTATGCGGCGCCCGAGAGAGGGTGTGTGTGTGTGAGTGTGTGTGTTGCAGCGCATGGGAGAGAGAGGAGACTTGCGCGCTGGTGGCATCCGGATGGAGGGAGAGAGACTTGCGCGCTGGCGTGCCGTGAGAGGGATAGTGAGGGAGAGGGGGAGGGGAGAGGGGTGAGGAGATAAGAGGTAGAGAGAGTGTGTGAGGGAGAGTGAGGGGAAGAGGGGTATGGCGAGGCATGGGTTTGTGTGGGTGAGAGGGAGAGGGGGAGGGTGGTGTTGTCTTGCATGGGCTTAAGGACAAAGGAAAACTAAGTCAATGGGGGGGGGGGGGGGGGGATGAGCCGAAGGAGGGTGAGGCGAGCGGGTGGGGAATGGGTTAAGGGGTCGGGGGAGGGAATATTGGCGGGCCGAAGAGGGGGGGGGGGGGGGGGGGGGGGTAGGATAGGGTAGAGGGTAATGGGAGGGGGGGGGGAGGGGGGGGGGGGGGGGGGGGAGGGTGAGTGTAAGAGTGAGCGGGGGGGGGGGGGGGGTGGTCTCATGCGGCTCACACTGAGGGAGCACGAGAGAGGGGTTGTGGGGCGGGGGGGGGGGAATATTAGGGAAGGGGGTATGTAAGGAAAATGGGGGGGATAGGGTGCGAGGGTCTTATCTGATGCCTGTAGGGCGGGAGGGGAAAAATGAGTTACGGTGGGGGGGTACTGAGAGTGGGGGGGGGGGGGGGGGGGGGGGGGGGGGGGGAGGGGGGGGGGGGGGGGGATGAACGGTGGGTTGAGAAAATGAGTTTGTTTTTTCTTTTTCCTTTGATTTTCCGAAAGTCGGCTATCATTAGCCCTCTCTTTTGGCTAGAGGCATTCATGCTTCTAGCCCTTCTTCAGTTTCTTCAACTGTAGAGTTAGAGGGTTTTCCCTCTTCTGGAATGTCTAGCATGAATTCTGGGTCAAACCTAAGAAAGTACCTCTTCAGTCTCCATCCATTGACTCTAGTCTTGTGAATTCTCCCATCTGCCTCCATCAGATTATAGCTGCCGTTGTCGTAGCGTTTCTTGATGATGAATGGTCCTTCCTATCTGGGTTGAAATTTCTTATCTTTCCTGGTATCAAATCTGTTGTTGTATCGCAACACTAACATGCCTTTTTCTAGTCCTTTCTCTTTAAGCCCTTGATTGAAAGTGAGTTGGCATCGTTCTGCCTGTGCTGCATAGTGATTGATTGCTTCTTCCCTATCCAGTTGTAGTCTCTCTAGATCCAAGATGTGGTTTCTAAGGTTTACGATTGGACTGTGGGTCTAGCTGGCCAAGACTTGTAAGCTGGCTATTTGTACCTCAATGGGTAGAATTGCCTCCTTCCCATAAACTGGATGGAAAGGGGTGAAACCTGGTGATGTTCGGAACGTTGTTCTGTAGGCCCAAAGAGCTGCCATGAGATGTTTATCCCAATCTCCTGTATGGTTGTTCACCTGTTTTGTGATGATCTTGCAAATCATTCCATTTACCTTCTCTACTAGACCATTGCATTGTAGATAGTATGGTGTGGAATGCCGACGTGTGATGCCTAACTTCTTCATCAGTTCTCCTACCACATCACCTCTGAATCCTGGTCCTCTATCTGATATTATCTCAAGAGGAGTGCCAAAATGGCAAACAATATGCTCAAAAATGAACTTTGCCACCTCTTGGGCTGTAATGCAGGTGGTGGCCATTGCTTTTTCCCATCGCGTCATGTAGTCTACCCCCACTATGATGTACATCTTACTTGATTGGGCCCTTGGTAAGGGACCAATTGCATCTATTCCCCATTTCTCAAACGGACCATATGAAATGATAGGGGTTTGTGGCTCGTAGGTTAGCGTGCGATCACTGGCCACTTGACAAGCCTTACATGCTTTACACCAATGGTGTACATCTCTGTTCAAACTAGGCCAAAAGTATCCTGCTTGTAGAATCTTCCTACTGGTGATATCTAGAGCAAAATGACCACCGCAGACGCCGTCATGGCAGCTTGAGATTACCTCTGTGATTTCACTGGAGGTTGGCACCTGCCTGAGAATTTGATCTTTGCCCTTACAATACAAGTGGTCGTCTATAAGGCGGTACCTAGTGACAGGAGCCTCTAAAACACCGGGGACCGAATGGCGCGCCTCGAGCCTGTCATGGTAAAGCAAACAGGGGGCACCACCTAGCTTCACCGGCTAGGACGCAAACAACACACCACCATAACAAAGTTTTCATCCAAGAGAGATGGATGCTTGGGAGAAATGATGAAGAGGAAAGGGAATGAGATCAAGTGAGTGTGTGTGTGTGTGTGTGTGTGTGTGTGAGAGAGAGAGAGAGAGAGAGAGAGAGAGAGAGAGAGAGAGAGAGAGAGTGAGGGAGGGGGTATAGTGGCTTAGTACTTAGGCACCACAAAAGGATGGAGAATCCGCACACCCTTCACACATACACAAGCTCACTCCAAACACAAGACTAGGTGGCGATTCCACACACCTCACATGGGCAAAACATTGCAAGAAAACATACTCACAAAACCTCAAGCTTTATTTAGAGAATAAGGCGATGAAATGGGGAGCATAGGGTAGGGGAATGAGAAGGGAGAGCGTGGTAGAGCACATGGCGGATAGGTGGGAGTTGATGGCGAAGACTCGCACGAGGGTTCCGGCTATCATCCTTCATTTAGTTTCCCTTCATCTTCCATAGCCCAAGGGTGTAGAGGTCATGCTTAAGACGAGCATGATGATTGCGGTGATGGTGATGGTGTGGGTGTGTGTGTGTGTGCACTAGGCACACACAGTGCATAGTGTACTCTTTGGTGATGGTGTGTGTCCTTAGTGTGATGGTGACCCCTCTTTATATAGAGGAGGAGGGGGGAGAAATTCTAGAATTTAGAAATGAAGAAATCATTATCCACATAGGCCATGTGACTGTGGGCCCCACTTGTCTGGCTGTGTGTATATGTGCCAGAACAGCAGTCTCATGAGAGAGAGACTAAGAGAGAGAGATGGGTTGATGAAAAAAAGTGAGAGGTGACATGGAGAATAAAGTAATTACAAGAGGAGAGAGAGGGGAGTGTGTTCAGAGGTGAATCTGTGTGCAGATGTGTGTGAACAAAAGAAAAATCAGGTAACCACCGGGTGGGGATGGGTTTGTGGGCACCTTTTTCAGTGAAACTGAGTGTGTGTGAGTGTGGGGGAGGTTATTTAGCCACAAGACAAGAGACATGGCGCCCTTTAGAGAGAGAGGGGGGTATTTGGGTCATGGGATATGATAGGAGAGAGAAAGAGGGGGTGGGGTATACTATTTTGGAAGATAGGGTAAGTTGCATGTGAGTTAGGGTGCATTATTGGTGAGTTATAATGCATTATTGGTGAGAGGTGGGGTAGCTTGAGGGGAGAGAGAAAGAAGAAAGGACAAGGGGAAGAGAGAGGGGGTTGACCTTTTGAGTGGAGGAGAGGAAAAGGGACACCAGGCGGGGCAACAGTGAAGAAAAAGGAGGCAAGGTGGGGATGGGCTACCCCGCAGGCATGAGGTGGCCTATTTTACCTTTCTTATATATTTACATAATCATACTTATTTTTTTTCTTACTTTTTCCAATGCCTTTTATCACTCCCTCCCTAAGAGGGGGTTTTCATGGGGTGGGGACGAGAGAAGAGGGGTATGGGAGCTTGGCTTGTGAAAATCCCCCATCATTAGCCCTCCCGTTTTGGCTAGAGGCATTCATGTCTCTAGCTCATCTATTTGATCATTATCGTCGGAGGTGGCGGCTGATGGTGTGTCCTCATCTGGAATGTCAATTGGTGGAGCCTGGTCAAATCGAAGAAAATAAGGTTTAAGTTGCCAACCATTTACCCTGGTTTTATGAAGTTTTCCATTAGCCTCCATAAGCTGGTAGCTTCCATTGGCATACTTTTTCCTGATGATGAAAGGGCCTTCCCATCGGAGCAGGAGTTTCTTATCCTTGCGCATGTCGAAGCGATTGTCGTAGCGGAGCACCAACATTCCTTTCTTCAATTCTTTTTTTCGGAGATGCTCGTTAAAGCTAAGCCGTCTATGCTCTGCTTGTGCTGCATAATAATTTATTGCTTCTTCTCTGTCTAGTTGCAGTCTTTCCAAGTTGATGATGTGATCTCTCAAATGCATGTTGGGTTGTTGAAGTTGGCTTGCCATTACTCTGAGACTTTGTAGTTGCACTTCAATGGGAAAGATTGCTTCCTTACCAAATACTAGATGATACGGTGTGAATCCCAAGGATGTACGAAATGAAGTTTTGTAGGCCCATAAAGCTGGTAGTAGATACTTATCCCAGTCTCTGGGATGATTGTTTACCTGCTTGGTAATAATTTTAGAAACCATTCCATTTACCTTTTCAACTAGGCCATTACATTGAGGGTAATATGGTGAAGAGTGCCTCCTTGTAATGCCCAGTTTTTGCATTAATTCTCCTACCAAGTCTGCTCTGAAACCTGGCCCTCTATCAGAGATGATCTCCAAAGGTGTGCCAAACCTACAACATATGTGCTCGTAGATAAATTTAGCTACCTCTACCACTGTGATTCTAGTGGTGGCTGTAGCCTCTGCCCATCTAGTCATGTAGTCGACCCCCATGATAATGTAGAATTTTCCTGAGTTGGCCCTAGGTAATGGCCCAATGGCATCGATACCCCATTTTTCAAATGGGCCATATGAGAGAATAGGTGTCTTTGGTTCAGGCATAAGTGACCTAGTGCCGGCCTTTTGACACAACTTACGCGTTTTGCACCAATGGTGTACATCACGGTTGAGGCTACGCCATATGAAGCCTGCCTGCAAGATTTTCCTACTTGTTATGTCTAGGGCAAAGTGACCACCACGAACCCTGCCGTGACAGCTAGCAATTACTCCCGTGATTTCGTGAGAGAGAGGGACCTTCCTGAGTATTTGGTCCTTATCCTTACAGTACAAACCATCATTGATGAGTCGATACCTTGTGGCCTTCCGCGTCAGCCATTGCTTCTGTCCCTTTGTTAAATCTGATGGGCATTCCCCTGTTTCCAAAAAATGCATGATGTCAGGCAAGGCATCACTGCCTTGAAATAGAGGGAGCTTTAGTTTTATTGCTCCAACCACCACTTCCTGTAGTCTTTCACTTTCTAGGGCATCTGCTTCTTGGTTTTGAGCCCTTGGGATATGGTGTATTTGAACTTCTTCAAACTTACCCAACAAGGTTTTTACACCACTTAAGTGAGTCCTTAAACTAGGATTCTTGCATGTCCATGCTCCATTTACTTGCCTTACTAGAAGTAGAGCATCCCCAAATACATTAAGGCGTTGTACACCTTGCGAGACGCACCATTGTAGACCCTTGGTTAGTGCTGCATACTCAGCTTCATTGTTAGAATGTGAATCTAACAATTGGCCCAACGAAAATACCTTTGTCCCTTTGTCATCAAAGACCACTATGCCTGCAGCTGCTTTGTCGGACGCTCGCTTGTAGGCTCCATCAAAGTAGAGAGAGTATGCTCCTTCTACCATCGGTGGTACTGGAGGTAATCGGACTTCTCCTTCCTCAGATTGCTTCTCCTTCCTTTCAAAGACTTGGTAGGTCATGAGTCCCCCCAAACTTGCCCTTGTCGTGCTTTCTACCTGTACCGTGTAGTCAAACTCTTGCAGACGAACTAGCCATTTAGTAATTCTAGCAGACACATCCATGTGTTGTACAACATAGGAAAATATTTCATCCGTGGTTAGAATCACAAATTGCTTAGGCAGCAAATATGACCTAAACTTTGTAGTTGCAAATCTAAGAGCTAGGACTAAGTGTTCCACATGGGTGAAACCTTTCTCTCCTGCTGTCATCATTCGACTTGAGAAGTAGATTAGCCTCATGAAAGATGTCGTCGTATCCTTTTGGAGTAGCACATCCCCCAATGAGTCATCACCAACACTTGAGGTGACATAGAATTTTTCATCCCACTTAGGTGGTGAGATAGTTGGCAGAGTGGCTAAGACCTCCTTTACCTTGTTGTAGTGATGTTCGCTTTCCTCGTCCCAAGTGAGTGTTGATCTTTGAGTGAGTTGTTGCAGTGGTAGAACAAGTTGTGATAGTAGATGTATGAATCTACTTAAGTACCTCACCTTCTGTAGAAAAGAGACCAGTTGACGTGCGGTCGTTGGTGAAGGTAGGGCTATGAGTGCGGACACCTTACTTGGGTCGGCGTTGATACCTTTTGCCGAAATTTCATGGCCTAGTAGAATGACTTTACTCTCCCCAATGTGGCATTTATCCACATTTAATTGCCCACCTAGGCTCTGCAACCTGGCCAAACCTTCAGTTACCTTTTCTAAATGTGAAATACGGGAGCTATATATACAAAAATCATCAATGAACACTCTTATGGATGTTCCAAAGAACGGTTGAAAAACATATGTGACATATCTTTGGAATGTGGCAGGTGCATTTGTGAGACCAAATGGCATAACCTTGTATGCAAAACAACCCCATGGCGTGATAAAAGTGGTTTTTAGCTGATCTTCCAAGGCTATACGTATTTGAAAGTATCCAGAATAACCATCACAGACGGTATAGCATTCAAAACCCACTACTTCATTCAGAATTTCATCTAAGAAAGGGAGAGGAAAGTAGTCTCTCTTTGTAGCTGCATTTAGTGGTTTGTAGTCAACACAGACCCTCCACTTACCATTCTTTTTAGGCGTCACCACTACGGGTGACACCCATTCTGAGTTTTCTACAGGATAGATGAATCCCGCCTCCAACAGTTTCCTTACCTCGGCCAAGAGTGCTTTTTCTTGTATGACCCCCAGTTGTCGTAGCTTTTGCACAACTAGTTTTACCCCTTCCTTCAGCTTAATATGATGTTCCACCACTGTAATGCCTGTGATTCTTTCATAGTTGTCAATGAATAGGTTAGGAAATCCCATCAACATTTGCAAAAAACTATCTTTCTCCTCAAGTGTTGATTCCGTAGACAACATACCCTTCAACCTACTTCCTCCTAGGCCAGGTGATTTGCTCTCCTCTTCATTGGGTTGCCCTTTTGGTGATGGATCACCAGTTGTGCTTACCCTTTGTGGATCCTTCATAATGATACCCATCACATCAATGGAACTGTCACTTTTGTCGGTGGATGTGGTCTCCTCCTCAGAACTGGAAGATTCGCTAGTGGTTTCATCTGCCGATGTTTCCAGATTCATTTGCTTCTGCTTGCCAATCCTCATGTCGTAGTAGATTGTCTCCCCTTTCTGACCGGTCATGCGTAGAAGGCCAGTACCCCAGTCCTGTTTTGCCTTCATGGCCATCAACCATGGCCTTCCCAAAATTAGTGGATAGCCCTCCCCCTTAGTAGGCATTACAAAAACATCTACCTCTACCTCAGTGTTGAAAGCTTTGATTTTCACGGCACTTACAAAACCCACACACTTTACTTTTGCGTTGTTTGCCATCTTTGCCTTGCATGGAGAAGGCCTGTCAACCTCGAGCCCTAATCGAAGCATCATAGCTTCGCTCATTACACAGATTTGTGCACCTCCATCAATGTAGGTGTTTCCAACCCTCTTTCCTTTTATGTTTACGTCGACAATTGGAAGGATGTCATCCATGTTGCATCCCAAAATTGCTCCGGCTACCTTTGTTTTGGAGCGTCTTGTACTTACCATTTTAGACCATTGTCGCCTTACTTTAGGTACAAGATGTAGCAGCTGTGGCCATGTAATCTTCGGTCCTTGCTCTGCCACATCCAATGTTAGATCATAGGGCTTAGAACTTTCCCCTAGCTGGAAGTCGGTGATGCCCAATTTCCGTCGTGGCCTGGATGGCCTCTTGCTAGTTTCTGCTCTCATGCTTCTCTCATCATCTGATTGTGTAGCCTTCTCCCTCCTAGCTCTCTTCACAGTCATGGCCTCAAGTGGTTCTAAAAAGGTTACCTTCTCCTTACCCTTGTCCCTCTCCTTTGCTCTGGGTGGATCCACTACTACGGCTTTTCCTTTCTCTTCTAGCCTTATGATGTTGGGCGATCAGGTGGTGGGGCTGGTGGAAGAGGTGGAATGGATGCTTGTAGTGGTGTCTGGGGTGGACGTAGAATTTGTGTTGGTGGGGTTGGTGCTCGGGGTGGGGGTGTTCTTTCTCTAGGGGGTGACAATTGGTTCCTCCTACCTCCTCTATTATAGTTTTGTCGTGGTTTGGGACAATAGTACATACCGTGACCGTCTTCTCCGCAGTTGTAGCAATGATACTCCCTGTTTTGTCGTCGTGCTCTTCCAGGGTCTTGATCTCTTTCTTGACTCCTCCCTTGTTGTATTAAGTGGACAGACAAATTCTGCAGTTGGTCAGTAATATGGGCCAACATATCTTGTTGGTCATCTCTTACCCCAAGAGCTGGTGGTGGTGGTGGTGGAATGGTGCTTGTCCTAGTTGCTGGTCGACGTGATGTTGCTCTTTTTGTTGACTCGATTTCTTTGGATTTCATTCGCAGCTTCTTGTCCTTAAGGCGAGCAATCTCAACGGCTAACTCGTATGTAGCCGGGAATCTACCTTTCACCTTCTCCTTGAGAAGCGGCCATAAGCCATGCGTGAACCGATCTTTTTTTACGAAATCGGGTGCAGCTTCCCCCCTTGCCAGTGACTCAACCCACCGTTCCCACAAATCCACAAATTTGGACTCATAGGTAGCATATTCTAAAAGACCCTCCTGCTTCAAGTCTCTCAACTTGTCCCAGAACTTTTCTGAAGTGGTACCTCCCCCAAAGCGCCTCTTAAAAGCGGTTTTTAAGGGTTCCCAGTCATCCTTGGTTGCTTGTGGAAGTGCATTGTACCATGATCTAGATTCTAGCTTCATGAGATGCTTAAAGATTCTAACCCGGGATTCATCCGTATCTTTGTTGCTCACTACACATGCTACTTCAAAGTCATCTAGGAATTCTGTTACCGAATCCTCCCCCTTCTTTCCTTTAAATGTTGGAAATGCTACACTTGCCATGATTACTGAGAGAGAGCTAGAAAGACACACTGCTTAACTTGAAAAAGTTTTTTTCTTCTTTACAAGGAGGCGTGTATACCCTTTTATACTAGGACATAGATTAAAACTTCAAACGGTACATTGCCTTGTACCAAAGGTAGGACAAATGGTTGATCTGACTTTTGAGCAGAATCTTCAACCACCATATCCCTTTGTAATCGCTCCCCACCCAGCATGGTGTCAATGACGTGCTGGTAGTGAGCCTTCAAATCCAGTATTACCTTGATTGAGCGTACACGTGTTGGTATGTGTGATCTGTCTTGAGGTAGGTTGTACTGATTCATGTGAAGCTTAGAGGTGCTTAGTCACTGTCCAAGCTTGTGGGAGAGGGTGGTGTTCTTTCCTGAAACAAACTCAGTAGATCCCTAGTTTCTCTAGTGAGAGTGTGAGCCAATGATTCCGTTATCTGTGATGCAGCATCAGGTGCGACTTGAAAACTGACTGTGATAATTACCTCGCTGACTTGAGTTACCCGATTCTCAAAGTAGAATAGTGTTGATTCTCTATTGTGTAGAGCTCCTTCCATTTTGTTGTTGTGGGTTGGTTGTAGGTTGCGGACATGGTTTCGACCTTCTCCTTCTTCTTCTTGGCACTTGGCCTATGTATATCCCCTGGGTTTGGCGTGTTGGTTGACTCTCCCACTGCAAATCGATTACCGTTACGCCTGGCACTCGAGCTTCGATGGAGATGCGAAGTTCGTCTAGTTGTGCTTGGAGCTGTTCTTCTTCTGTCGTCCAATTAGCAAATCCTGCTAGCCATTCATCCATTCACAATAGTTTAGGGGTTTCAGTCTTGTAAACTGAAGGGTTTCATGAAAAGATCCTCTGTGGGGGCACCAAATGACGGGAGCAAAGCGAACCCCGAACCCGACGGCCTCTAAAACACCGGGGACCGAATGGCGCGCCTCGAGCCTATCATGGTAAAGCAAACAGGGGGCACCACCTAGCTTCAGCGGCTAGGACGCAAACAACACACCACCATAACAAAGTTTTCATCCAAGAGAGATGGATGCTTGGGAGCAATGATGAAGAGGAAAGGGAATGAGATCAAGTGAGAGAGAGAGAGAGAGAGAGAGAGAGAGAGAGAGAGAGAGAGAGAGAGAGAGTGAGGGAGGGGGTATAGCGGCTTAGTACTTAGGCACCACAAAAGGATGGCGAATCCGCACACCCTTCACACATACACAAGCTCACTCCAAACACAAGACTAGGTGGCGATTTCGCACACCTCACATGGTCAAAACATTGCAAGAAAACATACTCACAAAACCTCAAGCTTTATTTAGAGAATAAGGCGATGAAATGGGGAGCATAGGGTAGGGGAATGAGAAGGGAGAGTGTGGTAGAGCACATGGCGGATAGGTGGGAGTTGATGGCGAAGACTCGCACGAGGGTTACGGCCATCATCCTTCATTTAGTTTCCCTTCATCTTCCATAGCCCAAGGGTGTAGAGGTCATGCTTAAGACGAGCATGATGATTGCGGTGATGGTGATGGTGTGGGTGTGTGTGTGTGCACTAGGCACACACAGTGCATAGTGTACTCTTTGGTGATGGTGTGTGTCCTTAGTGTGATGGTGACCCCTCTTTATATAGGGGAGGAAGGGGGAGAAATTCTAGAATTTAGAAATGAAGAAATCATTATCTACATAGGCCATGTGACTGTGGGCCCCACTTGTCTGGCTGTGTGTATATGTGCCAAAACAGCAGTCTCATGAGAGAGAGACTAAGAGAGAGAGATGGGTTGATGAAAAAAAGTGAGAGGTGACATGGAGAATAAAGTAATTACAAGAGGGGAGAGAGGGGAGTGTGTTCAGAGGTGAATCTGTGTGCAGATGTGTGTGAACAAAAGAAAAATCAGGTAACCATCGGGTGGGGATGGGTCTGTGGGCACCTTTTTCAGTGAAACTGAGTGTGTGTGAGTGTGGGGGAGGTTATTTAGCTACAAGACAAGAGACATGGCGCCCTTTAGAGAGAGAGGGGGGTATTTGGGTCATGGGATATGATAGGAGAGAGAAAGAGGGGGTGGGGTATACTATCTTGGAAGATAGGGAAAGTTGCATGTGAATTAGGGTGCATTATTGGTGAGTTATAATGCATTATTGGTGAGAGGTGGGGTAGCTTGAGGGGAGAGAGAAAGGAGAAAGGACAAGGGGAAGAGACAGGGGGTTGACCTTTTGAGTGGAGGAGAGGAAAAGGGACACCCTGCGGGGCAACAGTGAAGAAAAAGGACGCAAGGTGGGGATGGGCTACCCCGCAGGCATGAGGTGGTCTATTTTACCTTTCTTATATATTTACATAATCATACTTTATTTTTTTTCTTACTTTTTCCAATGCCTTTTATCACTCCCTCCCTAAGAGGGGGTTTTCATGGGGTGGGGACGAGAGAAGAGGGGTATGGGAGCTTGGCTTGTGAAAAGCCCCCATCACTAGTAGCTTTTCTTACCAGCCATTTTTTTTGGCCTTTAGTGTGTCCTGTTGGACATTCTCCTGTATTCAAAAAGTTGATGATATCCGGCATAGCGTCACTGCCTTGGAAGAGGGGTAGCTTTAATTTGATTGCTCCTATGGAAACATCTTGTATTCTTTCTTTAGCTAGTGCATCTGCCTCTTGATTTTCTGTTCTGGGAATATGGAAGAGCCTTACTGCTTCAAACGTTTTTAGAAGGTCCTTAACTTGGCGAAGTTGACCAAGTAAAACCTGATTTTTGCACTCCCAGGTGCCATTTATCTGCCTTATCAAAAGCAAAGCGTCACCGAACACATTCAAGCGCTGAATTTTTTGTGAAATACATTGTCCCAATCCAAGGATTAGGGCTGCATATTCTGACTCATTGTTAGAGTGGGAGTGTGATAACTGCCCCATGGAGAATACTCTTTCCTGCTGCTCATTGAAAATGACCATGCCTGCTGCAGACTGATCCATTGTTCTCTTGTATGCTCCGTCAAAGAAAAGAGAGTGAGCTCTCTCTAGCTTCGGGCTCTCTTTATCTGGTGCTCCTTCCTTTGCTTCCGTGTTGACCTTCAGCTTCTTCTCGTAGTGGCGATGAGTGAGAATTCCTGCTAGACTAGCCCTGGTGGAGTTTTCTACTTGCATGTTGTAATCAAACTCTTGTAGTCTAAGTAACCACTTTGAGATCCTAGATGAGACATCCATGTGTCTCATTACATAAGGAAAAACCTCTTTCATTGTCAGGATTACAAATGGTCTAGGCAAGAGATAGGAGCGGAATTTCGTGGTAGCAAACATTAGTGCCAGAACCATGTGTTCTACTTCGGTGAATCCCTTCTCTGATGGGGTCATGACTCGACTAGAGAAGTAAATAGGGCGCATGAAAGAAGTTTTGGGATCCTTTTGCATTAGCACTGCTCCCAGAGTATCATTTCCCACACTAGGGTTCACATAGAATGGCTCGTCCCACTTAGGAGGTGAAATAGTGGGGAGCTTAGATAGGACTTGCTTTACCTCAGTAAACTGCTGCTCATTCTCTTCACTCCATGAGAAAATATCCCTTTGGGTGAGTTGTTGTAGGGGAAGAACCACTTGAGATAGCAGGTGAATGAACCTGCTTAAATATCTTACCTTCTGAAGGAAAGAAACCAACTGCTTGGCGGTGGTGGGAGATGATAATGATACTAGAGCTTGAATTTTGCTGGGGTCAGCCTCGATCCCTTTTGCTGAAATTACATGACCAAGGAGAGTGACCTTGCTCTCACCAATGTGACACTTGTCCACGTTGAGTTGGCCACCCAGGGTTTGTAGCCTGGTTAAACCATCATAGACTTTGCTTAGATGAAGGGATCGTGAGCTATAGATGCAAAAATCATCTATGAAAACCCGTATTGATGTTCTAAAGTAGGGTTGGAAAACAAAGGTCACATAGCGTTGAAATGTGGCTGGGGCGTTGGTGAGGCCAAATGGCATCACTCTGTAGGCAAAACATCCCCAAGGTGTGATGAAGGTTGTCTTTTTCTGATCCTCCTCCGCAATGCTAATCTGGAAGTATCCTGAGTAGCCATCGCATACTGTGTAGCGTTCGTGACCTGCCACTTCATTGAGTATTTCATCCTGGAATGGGAGGGGAAAATGGTCCCTCTTCGTGGCTGCATTGAGAGGCTTATAATCCACACAGACTCTCCATTTACCATTTTTTTTTGGTGTGACTACTACTGGGGAGACGCATTCTGACTCTTCGACAGGGTAGATGAAACCTGCTTGTAGCAAATTCCTTACTTCTTTAAGCAATGCCTCTTGTTGAATTACTCCAAGTCTTCTGAGCTTCTGTACTACGGGTTTATTGCCTTCCTTGAGCTTTATGTGGTGCTGCACTACTGTAATCCATGTGATCTTATCATAGCCATCAATGAACAAAGTAGTGAAGTTGCCTAACATGGAGACATACTCCTTCCTCTCTTCATTGGTTAACTCATTTGAGAGCATTTTTTGTAGCTTACTTGCATCCTCCAATGGCTGCTTACCTGATGATCCCTCTTCGTTTGCTGAGGTTGCTTCAGATTTTGTTAATCTGTTTGGGTCTTTAAGAATGACCCCCATTACTTTGATGCTACTGTCACTCCCATCGGTGGTGGTTGTGTCTTCTCTTGAGGTAGACGAGGATTCGCTGGTGGAATCATCTTCTGAAGCCTCCAAGATCATATTGCGCTGCTTTCCAGTCCTCATGTCGTAGAATATGGACTTCCCTTTAGCATCCTTTATCTGGATCATCCCGGTGCTCCAGTCTTGTTTTGCTTCCATGGCCATAAGCCAAGGCCTTCCAAGAATGATGGGGTAGCCCTCCCCTTTGTGTGGCATGACGAAGATGTCTACCTCCACTTTCGTATTGAATGCTTTTACTTTGACCGCATTTACAATGCCTACGCATTTTACTCTCACATTGTTTGCCATCTTAGCTCGGCAAGGTGCCGGCCTACTTACCTATAGACCTAGGTGGTGCATCATCTTCTCACTCATGACGCATATTTGCACGCCACCATCTATGTAGACGTTTGAAATCTGCTGCCCTTTGATGTGAGCGTCCATGGTTGGCAAGATGTCATCGAGATCCCTCCCAGAGATAGCCCCAACTATCCGTGGTTTTGATTTCCTTGTACTTACCATTTTTGTCCATTGCCTCCTCATTTTGGGTGAAAGGTGGAGTAATTGGGGCCAAGTTATCTTCGGGCCCTGCATTAACACATCCTGAACTAAGTCATAGGGTTGTGCTTCCTCACCTAGTGAGAAGTCCACTATGTCTATCTTCCGCCACGGTTTAGCTGCTTGCTTGCTAGACTCGGCTTTCCCTTTCATCTTCTCTTCCTTTTGAGATGCGTCCTCGTGCCTCGCATGTTTCACTCCCATAGCATCCACTTCTTCTACCTTCGCTTTTCCTTTGTGCTTCTCTCGAGCTGACTCTTCTACCTTCGCCTTCCCTTTAGCCTCTAAGCTAATGACACTCACCACTTGGTTCACCGCAGGTGGTGGGGGTAGTGGCGGAATGAGAGGTTGTGGTGGTGGTTGCTGTTGTATAGGTGGTTGCAGGATTTGGATTGCTGGGATTGGTCTTGGCTGCCTTGGTGGTGGTCTTACTCTTGGCGGAGAGATCTGATTCTGTCTCCCCCCTCTATTGAAATTCTGCCTTCTTGGGTGTGGGCAGTAGTACATTCCATGGCCGTCTTCCCCGCACTTGTAACAGTGGTATTCTGGGTTCTGCCTTCGTTGTCCTCTTCCTTGTTCTGGATTTCTGCCAGATGCATGCCCTTGTTGCACCAGATGCACATATAAACTCTCTAGTTGGGTGGTGATGCGACTCAGCAGGTCTTGTTGTTCCTCTGCTGTCTCCTGTGGTTGGACTCTATGATTGGTTGTTGCAGCCACTGGGGTTGGTCGGGCCGAGCTTGTTTCCTCTGACTCGTTTACTCTTGCTTGCATGCGCAGCTTCTTGTCTTTAAGGCGGGCTACTTCGACTGCCAACTCATATGTTGTAGGAAACCTTCCCTTCACCTTCTCTCTAAGCGGCGACCATAGACCAGCAATGAAACGGTCCTTCTTCAGGAAATTAGGCGCTCCTTTGCCTTCCTCCAGTGTGGCAACCCATCTCTCCCATAGGTCCACAAACTTTGACTCAAAGGTGGCGTACTCCAGCAGGCCTGCCTGCTTTAATTCTATCAATAGCTGCCATAGCTTCTCCGAGGTTGTGCCTCCACCAAACCTCTTTACAAAAGCAGCCCTTAACACATCCCATGCATTCTTGGTAGCCTGGGGCAATGCATTGTACCAGGACTTGGCCTCTACTTTCATCAGGAGAGGAAAAATTCTGAGTCGTGAAGCGTCGTCATCTTTGTTGGAGACGACACACGCAATGTCAAAATCATCCAAAAAATCAGTGGTGAGATCCTCACCCTTCTTTCCACAGAACGTGGGGAAAGAAACACTTGCCATGGTGGTGACTTGGGAAATTACAAACCCTTTTTATTCTTTTTTTTTTACATCAACAGCAACGGCTCATAGCGGTTTCTTACAGGGGTGAATGGATAGGTTAAAATAGGATAAAAATAGAGACATTAAAGGAATGATGGTAATCAAGTATGGGGAGAATGATAGGGTTCGGGGAATTGAGGATTTCTTCTAGTACTGCCGCACCAAATAGGTAGACGATCTTCTGCTGGTAGAAGACTTTCCTATCCACATAGATGTTCACATGCATATGCTGCAGGAATCTGAACGGGAATGCCGTCGGCCCATTTTCCATTATGCACAAAGGGTGAAATACTTACTTATACTCTTACCGTGCCAGTGTTGATGAGTCGGCACATCCATAAGAGGTCGTCACCTTTCATGGGTTCTACCCTTCCTTCGTTGCTTAGCACGTACGGGGTGATGGTGACGCATCTGACCACTCCCAGTCTCTTGGCTAACAGCAATTGTAGGTAATTTCCGTAATTGGCGTGTTGCATGAATTCTACTCCATTCAGCTGCAGCTCATCTCCAGTCCACTGGGTCTCTCCCGTGGTAGAGAGCTTCTTCAGGATAAGTTGTATAGGGAGGGGAGGAAGGTCCTCCACTCACTTCCCAAAACAGCGAGAGCAGTAGCCGAACCACTCTTCTCTAGGACATGGGAATCTTCTCACCACTTCTTCTTCTGGATTGTTGAAGTGGATTGGTAGCACTCGCATGCGTCGTGCAAATCGGTAGGTGACCTTCCGCCGCTTAGCTTCGGATGGCTTGTTCTTTGACCAAGTGGGTACAACCCGGCTCTCTAATCTTGAAGCACTTGCTTGGCCAGATGCTTCTCCCTTCGGGGTCATGTGTTTCCAGGCTAGCCTATCTTCTCCTTGCCCTTGGCTCGAGCAGCCCCTTTAGGCCACTTTGGGGTTTTATCTTTGACTGCAGTTTCTTTAGGGAAAAGAGGCCTCACCGTCTGCTTTCCTTCCTTGACGTGAATGACCTCCTTGCGATGAATGTCAATGTAGAAGACTTTAGCCCTTCCGCTGCCTCCGTTGTTGGCACTCATTGACCGTGTGCCTTGGTTGACAACAGTGATGGTACCTCACCAATCTGCCACCTGATGCTTTCGATTTATAGTTAGAACGACCGATACGAGATGGAGAATTTACCTCTTGAATGTTGATGACACTGCAGCCTGCTAGTAGCACCTCAATGAAGACGGCTAAGGCCTCCTTCGTCTCTTCTTCTTTCGTCCTCCAGTTAGAAAATTCCTTTAGCCACTCGTCCATGATTGATAGTGGGCGTCACTTTCAGCATTGTAAATTGAAGGGGTCTTAGAAAAGCCCTCCTCAGTGGGGACACCAAATGACGGACGCAAAGCGGACCCCGAACCCCGACGGCCTCTAAAATGCCGTGGACCGAATGGCTTGCCTCGAGCCTCCCACGGTAAAGCGAACAGGGGGCACCACCTAGCTTTGAGCGGGTAGGACGCAAAGCCCACGATGATATGAACACCGCAAGCCTACACACACACACACACACACACACACACACACACACACACAGAGAGAGAGAGAGAGAGAGAGAGAGAGAGAGAGAGAGAGAGAGAGAGAGAGAGAGAGAGAGAACACTCGCAATTGATGAAAACAACCTCGGGGGTGTGAGGGTGAATTATTTCTGCAATATTTACAAGGTGGCATGCTGTGGTGGTAGATAGGTAGGGGAAAGAGATGGTGCAACCTACTTGGTGCGTTCTCTAGGGCGACTCAATGACTGTGAATGATCATTGCCAAGAGCGTGCATACGTGTGTGCATCGACCATTGGAGTCGAGAGATGGGTGTGGTTCCCTTCGCATGGTGCAATTTCCAAGGCAAACCCAACACACAAGACCCCCTCCCCGTGATGGTGATGGTGTCAATCCCTCCTACTACACTCTACCTAATGCTTGGCTCCACATAAGTTGCCCCCCCCCCCCCGATAGTGACCTCTCAGTGCCAATTTATAGGTGTTGGCTCCTTGGATTATGGTAATCCCAGTGTGGTTAGGGTAATTTTAATCGAGGAGACAAAGCAAGTGGTGGGCCCGGTGGGGTTGACCCTTGCTTTGTTTTGGGGAAGGTTATTAAAAGATGGGAATCTCTAGGTGGGCCTTTGTCACCATAACCTAGAGAGAGGATATTTACAAAAGGGAAATTTACAATGGCTTGGATGAAAATTGAAGATAATGGTAAAATAACCTAAAATTACTGGGATGGCATCGAGGTTTCGTGTTGCCGGCGAATGGCGAGCTGCCGGTGCGTTGGTGTCGAGCGTACTTCTTTTCGGAGTCGGTCGGGGCATGCCTTCGGCGCATTTTCTGTTTTTGTCGTTGGCGGCGCGTGCTTTGGATCCTTCTTCTTTTGTTTCGATGTCGTAGGCGTTTATGCGTTGATAGCCGTTTTTCGGTTCTCTGTGATTGCCATAGTGAGTTATCCCCCCCTATCAAATCACTCAAACACTGTGGTTATCCTCACCCTTTCACTGTATATAGGTGCGTGTGAGTTAGGGGACTTTTCCCATATCTCCTTACTGAAATAAAAAACCCTCAAGTAGCTAGGCATTGGGTTAGTTGAGCCAAAAAAATGTAAAATATAAAAAATATAAGTATATTATGACCCATGCGTATGTAAATATTTCTTTTTATATAGGGCCTAAATAAAAGATTTTTTCATAATTATGTTGGTATTTATTTAAATATTTTTACCTAGGTGTGTGTTATTTATGCTCTGTACATTGCCTCACCATTACCACAATTTTTCTTACCATTTTTCATACTCTTTATTCCATATAGAAATATTTTCATGTAAGCTTCTCTTATATTTGGTGTAACTCCACCCCAACAAAAATCCAAAAAAACTAGTTTTATTTATGTGTATATTTTTTCACTATTGTGATTTTTCCCTTCCTACATCTATTTTGTTTTTTTTCTAAAAAATTAGAACACCAAAAATATTTATCTTTTTATGGTAGCCTCATAATGAGAGAGATTTCTTTTGACCCCTTTATATTTTTTCCACTTATATTATTTATATTTGACATGTACATATTTTTTAGACCCCTCAATATTTGATTTTCTTAGTTGTACTATTCACTTATATCATGATCTCAACAATATCTTCAATTATAGACCTACCAAATAAGGTCAAGGGTAGGTGGCATGCATACATGCACTATGGAGGGCTCACCCTTGGAGGTATTCAAAAGAATCATCCAAAGAAGGACCCACAAGGACCTTGTGCAGTGGAAAAAAACGGTCGGTTTTTCTGAATTTTTAAAGTTCACTTGCTCTCCGAATTTGAAAAGGTGATACAAACAAAAGTTGTAGCTCGTGGGCTGAACTTTTGCCTCAAATTTTTTCATATTTTTTTGAGCTACGAGCTGTGAGCTATGATTTTATTAGTGGACCCCAGTTTTCCTATGCTATGCAGCCACACTCTCTCTTCCACTTTATCATTTTCCTCTTTCACACACACTTCTCCACTCATCATCCCCACCTCTCTCACCACTCCTCTCTGCACCCTACTCACCTTCTCCTCAACCTTGAAGAATAAGAGAAACCATGGTGAACTCATACCTCCCACACACAATTCCATTCCAAAATTGACCACCTAGTCTCATTTTTCCTCCTCCAAATTACCCATATCTATAAAAAAAAACCACAAAATTCAGCCTCTTCTCTTAAAATACAGCATCATGGTGGTTGATTACTCAGCTTCAATTACCTTGTCTCTCAAGGAAGGTCAAGAGTGGAGAAAAAATGTACCGTCAAAGCTAGTGGACCTCAACAAGCGTCAAAATTGGCCCTACTCAAGACACTTGGAGCATCAACCTTGTAAGAAATCCACCTTTTCTTACCTCTTAAGAGTTTTTCTTCCTTATTTGTATCCTACATGGATACTCCCATTGTAAATATCCAATTCCATTTGTAAATTAATACTAACTCTACTAACACTAACCCACTATGAAAAGTCCTTTCACCTCCATTTCTCTCCTCTCTCTTTCCCCACCAACTTCTTGATAATTCCAAGCAAAAGAAATTAGATAAATTGCTGAAAATATAACCCAACCATGGTTAGAGGAGTAACCCTAGCCTTCAAAATTGCTATAAAAGGAGGGTGTAGCTAGCACAAAAAGGGGGGAGAAGAAAGAGCACTATGCTATAGCTTGAGAAGCCAAGCTCAACCTCTTGAGAAGGAGCTCTTGAGTGGAATCTCATTGGCATTAGGCATGTGTATGTGTTGTATTAGGGGTGATTAGCAAGGGAACTCTATGCCATTGTAAGAGAGAGTGATCATTCAATTGAGAGTAGGAAATCTATCATTTCTCCTACTAGTGTAAGCCCAACATCTGCTGAATCAAGGAAGGTGAATTTGGACTAAGCATGGATACCTTGTCTCCCTTCCAACGTGAAGTCATGGACAATAATGATGTGTAAGTGTCTTGGTGTTTTATTTAAGTTCTTGATAGCTTGTCTCCGGGTATTGTTATCAATTTAGCCATAAATCCCACATGCTGTAAGAGGGCGACAGGGTGGAGAGGACTCCCCTGGCCTTAAGACAGTGATTGGGGTGGCTTTTTTCTTGTGATGTGTTGTGGTGTAATTTACTTAGGCTATGTTGAACAAATACTAATCTCACTTTGATTGGTCATGACAGATTTGTAAGAAGGCATTAGTGCAACAAGCACCCCCTTCCCCCTTCTCTCTCTTTCTTACATATATATATTTATGTTTGCTTGATCATTAACGATACACTTCAAAGCAGCCCGAGCACCATCTCTCTCTCTCTCTCTCTCTCTCTCTCTCTCTCTCTCTCTCTCTCTCTCTCTCTCTCTCTCTCTCTCTCTCGTGTTTTAGTGTGTGAGAGTGTTCCATTGGTATTAGGGTTAGTATAAATTCCTTGCTTGTTTGTGGGTTGCTCTAACGATTCTCCTCTTTTGCGGCCTAGTTCGCTCTTAAACTAGGTGGTGCCCCTTGTGTAGTTGGGATTTGGCTGTGGGTTTGTTGTTTTGGTTTGTGTTGTGTTGTGCCCCGGCCCCATTGAGCAGCACGGGAGCCTTGAAGGGTGTCTAGAGGTTGCTCTTCTTGTTGCCCGCCCCGGACCGCTTCAACGTGTGTGTATTTATGTATGTGAGTGTGGGAGCATATATGTGTATTAGCGGGTGAGTGTGTATATGTATATGTATGTGCGCATGCGTGCGTGGGAACACGGGAAGGGGAGGGGAGTTATATACTATATATATATAATATGATTATATATATATATTCTATGGCGGACGGCGGACTGCTGCGCATGGCGGAAGGAGAGGAGGGGGTAGGATTGGGGTGTGTGTGTGTGGGTGAGTGTGTGTGTGTGTGTGTGTGTGTTTTCTGCTACCGCAAGGCGCGTGTGTGTGTGTGATTGGGCTGCGGACTGCGCGTGAGGGTGTGGGTGTGTGTGTTTGTTGCGTATGCAGCGCCCGAGAGAGGGTGTGTGTGTGTGTGAGTGTGTGTGCTGCAGCGCATGGGAGAGAGAGGAGACTTGCGCGCTGGCGGCATTGGGATGGAAGGAGAGAGACTTGCGCGCTGGCATGCCGTGAGAGGGAGAGTGAGGAAGAGGGGGAGGGGAGAGGGGTGAGGGGATAAGAGGTAGAGAGAGTGTGTGAGGGAGAGTGAGGGGAAGAGGGGGTATGGCGGGGCATGGGTTTGTGTGGGTGAGAGGGAGAGGGGGAGGGTGGTGTTGTCTTGCATGGGCTTAAGGACAAAGGAAAACTAAGTCAATGGGGGGGGGGGGGGGGGGATGAGCCGAAGGAGGGTGAGGCGAGCGGGTGGGGAATGCGTTAAGGGGTTGGGGGAGGGAATATTGGCGGGCCGAAGGGGGGGGGGGGGGGTCTCATGTAGCTCACACCGAGGGAGGACGAGAGAGGGGTTGGGGGGGGGGGGTGAAATGAGTTTTTTTTTTCTTTTTCCTTTGATTTTCCGAAAGTCGGCTATCAACAGCATCAATTGCCCAATCTCAGAAGAAGAAGAAAACATGAAGGAAGAGATCGCAAAAACAAAGTAAGACCCCAGTTCAAAGACCAACATAGGGATTGGTGACAACCCCGTATATATGAACGACGCTAAAGAGGATTTTGATTCAAGTGAATTCAAGGAGACTAAAACGACCATTAGAAAAGAAACAAACAATGTGAACATCTATCGTACATGTCAAAGCAAGGGACTTTCCGTACACTGTGTGCGAGCCACAAATGGCTGCAAGCACACAACCAGACTAATCTAGCAAGCTCAAGAGAGCAAGGGTGTGTCACTCACCGCCCTACGCTTGCCATCGTGGAGGATTACTCGCTGCGAAGAAGAGGGAGCTACCATCGTGTCGTGCTCAACCGCCTCTCCGCCACCGTGCCGTCGTAATGCTCTCTCTCTCTCTCTCTCTCTCTCTCTCTCTTGCATACACACACACACACACACACACACACACACACACACACACAAGGAGATGAAGAAGAAGATGGAGATGGAGCAAGAGCACTCTTCAATTGCACAAATGAGAGAATGAGTGATTTTTAGGTTTAGGTGACTTTTATATGAGCTCCCCATTCACACTTGGGCACCCATGGTTAGCCAACTAACCCTTGAATTTTCCAATTAGAGTGTGCCTCTCATCGGCGATCACTCTTACCCTTTTCCTATTGGACCAACAAGCCGATCCTTGACTCAAAACAATGTAATGTCTGTGGATGTTTACTGGGCCGACACATATTTGCCAAGGTCAGTACCAAGCGATAGGGGGTGTTTGGGCAGTCACCAAGCCTCCTATTTGCTCGGTGTTGACTTCTTTGTCACATGTAATGTCTTTGACACACAGGTTAGCACCAAGCGATAGGGAGTGTTGGGCAGTCCCCAAGCCTCTTATTCGCTTGGTGTTGACTTCATTGCATGAATTGTAATCACATCACAAATAGGGTCTCCATCGTCGGTTACACCAATGTCAACACCAAGCGATAGGGAGTGTTGGGCAGTCCCCAAGCCTCCTATTTGCCCAGTGTTGACTCAACTTCCTCTTGTAATGACTTTAACACCAAGGTCAACACCAAGCGATAGGGAGCGTTGGGTAGTCCCCAAGCCTCCTATTCGCCTGGGCGTCAGCACTGGGCGAATAGGAGGCTTGGGGACTACCCAACACTCCCTAACGCTTGGTGCTAACCTGTGTGTCAAAGACATTACATGTGACAAAGAAGTCAACACCAAGCAAATAGGAGGCTTGGTGACTGCCCAAACACCCCCTATCGCTTGGTACTGACCTTGGCAAATAGGTGTCGGCCCAGTAAACATCCACAGACATTACATTGTTTTGAGTCAAGGATTGGGGTAATCAAAGACTCCACCCCCTACTCCAGTGCTTGCCCAAGTATTTCATGTATGAGGGCTGTCTAGAGGCTATACCTAGAAGACCTTGTAGTTAAGCTATGATAAAAGAAATTGCTCATGAAATCATCGCCTGACTGATTTTCCTTTTCTTTGACCCCCCAAAGTCTTTTCACATTGATTCAATTTTGATGTGTGTGATTATTTTGTATGCCTTGGGTTTTTTGCTTTTCAAGGAGAACCGCCCACACTGGGAACTCTAGGGCTCTAGTACCATAGGTGATACGTGTGAGTGAAGTACCAAGCTAAGATTTCTCTTCCCGCTTAAAATTTTACATTTTGGCACCTTGATTTTATTTTATTTTGCTTGTTCATTTTCAACATTTTAATTTTGTAACTTTGGGGGGCCATATAACACTGTCACCCTCCCCAGGCTCATCAAATTAGTAAATCCCTTTATAATACTTAAGCTAGAGATCAATAGGGACTAAGCCCACTAGAAATCCCTAGTACATTGCACACAATGCTTCTTAGATCGGATTAAGAATCTAAGCAACCATTGATTATTAGGAAGGCATTCCTCATGGTATTAAGAGAAGATCTCTAACACCTAGCTTGGTCAAACTAGCTTAGTCAGGACTGTTTGATTTTTAAATCTAGACAAGTGATTACGATAAAAAAATTACATTGAATTCAATGTTTAATACTAAGCAAATGCATTGAATATTATGCTACCAATCACAATCAAAGCAGACAAACATGGATGCAAAAAAGATAAGGGGCAATGCTAATGGACAAGAAACACATGTTTGTGTTGATGATCGCGCTTGATTTGAAGAGGGAATGAGAGAAAGATTCCATGAAGGTCCAAATCCTAACAACAACAACACATTCCTGTACACACTATGAAACACAAGAATACCTCTAGGAGGCACATCAGTGGGAAGAGACACCAACCCTTATTGAACACACATAAACAACATACATGACCAAAAAGTTTTGAGCTACCACCCCATTGTCATAACCGACCGAAGTGTGCTAGATTCCAAAATCACAGCTTTTTTCTTGTTGACACCCTTGACTTGGATAATACTCTCAGATAGAGGTGGCTTTCCTAACTGACACCAAACTCCATAGGATAACAAATTATGTTGAGCTTCTATATCCAATAATGCGTTATATAGTACTCTCCCATATAGGCTATTTAGTTCAATTGGATATCGTAAAGGTGTCTCAGATTCCATCCAATCATCCTCTGTTTCAACGTGAAATGCATGTGTAACTCCAGGTTGGCCTCTCGTTGGCGTCTTATGCGTTTTCCTCACTCTTTAGCCTCAGCTTGAGCTTGTATCTTCTTCAATTCTGTTTGTGCCTTGGATGCCTTTTTTTGATGGATGGCACGTAGCTCCTCTTGGCTTAAAGGATCATAGTATCTTTTAAATTTTCTACCATTGAGGAATCCGATGGTTGCAACTCCATCAAGAGTCTCCACACAAATGGTTCCTTGTGGGGTGATTTCACATACTCTATATGGTCCTTTTCCCCGCATATTTCAACTTTTTCTTTTTTTTATGCACTCCATACATAAGGAGTTTATCACCAACATTGATATCCTTGTTCTTTAGATGACGATCAAACCATTTCTTCCTCCTATATTTCTCCAAAAGTGCGTTTTGCACAGACAATTTCCTTTCTTCATCTAACCTCTCAAGGATATATAAGCGCTCAACTAAAGGGTTACCATGTCAACCTTCTTGTGAAGCTACATGCAGACTAGGAATTACAAACTCCCATGGCATAACTGCTTCTTGTCCATATACCATTTTGAATGGTGTACAATTAATAGCCACTTTGTAGGAAGTACAAGCCCATAGAGCTGATGTAAGCTTTAAATCCCAATTTGTACGATGAGCCTCAACTGTCTTTGTCAAAATGGAGATGAGAGTTTTGTTGGTACTCTCAGCTTGGCCATTTTCTTGTGGATAATAAGGAGTGGCCTTATGGTGAGCTATTATGGAGTTGGTAGTGAGTTCTTTTATCACTACATTTATAAAATAAGTGCCATTGTCACTCACAATCTCAAAGGGACAACCAAATCTTGTAATAATGTTCTCAAAGAGAAACTTGGTAACTGACCTTGCATCAGCCTTATGTGTCGCTCTAGCTTCCGCCCACTTTGTTACATAGTCAGCGGCAATGATAATATATTGAGATTGAGTGCTACAAGCTCCCAGACTAATTGGGCCTACAAAGTCTAAACCCCATTTTTCAAATGGTTGAGTCACTTTAATAGGATGTAAGGGCATTTTATCCTTTTGTTGTGTGATCTTGTAACATTGACATTCATCACATCCTTTTGCAAAAAGTGATGCATCCTTGAATAAGGTAGGCCATCAATAGCCTGCTTGCAACACCTTTCTAGCTGTTAGTTACCCTGAGAAATGTCCTCTGGCTATACCCATGTGGGCTTTTTGCAGTATGTATAAATACTCATCCTCATGAGCACAATGTCTAAGAATGTCATCCTTCCCTGGCCTGTAGAGAGTATGGCACATGTTTTGAATATGGCAAGGGGTAATGGTCCCTCCTAGTGGAGGCATTGACCTTCTTGAGATCCACGTGCACTCTAAGTTTCCCATTCTTTTTTGGCACAATCACTATTGGAGACACCCATTTTGAGTGCTCAATAGAGTTTATGAATCCACATTTCACAAGCTTTTCAATATCTTCTTGAACAATCTTTACATATTTAAGATTCATTGGGTAGAGTCGTTGATGTACTGGTTTGGCCATGCTATTCATGGGGATTGTTTGTTGCACCACGGAAGGTGGAACACCTTTCATATCATGAAATTTCCAAACAAATATATCCTTGAATTCCTTGAGAAGTTCTTTAAGTACACACTCCTCAGTCTCTGTCCGATCTTGGGCAATGAAAATAGGTTTGGACTCTTCTCTTGGGTCTAGTAACTCTATTTCCTTAACTATCACTGGACCATCATAGACTCCATTGCTTCCATCGATAGGTTATTTTTGAGCCTTTGTATACACAACCTTAAATTCCTCGGTGGTGTAGGATTTGAAATGTTCAGATGCAGGGTGTAAGTCTATGGGATCCTGTTGTTCTGTGGACTGTGATTTCACTTTTGATTCCTTTTGTTGCTTAGCTAACTTTTGATTTTGTCGTCTCCTTACGATACGGCTCAATTTTTGCTTCTCTATAGCCTCTAGTTGTGCAATGTCAATGGGTTGTGGACTACACCACATAACACTTTGAATACCCCAGTTATCTACTAACTTCCGATGAGCATCACATGCCCCTATATAATTAAGCCATTTTGTTGTAGATTTATTTTCATTTATTCTAGCATGCCATTTACTTGTTATTGTCGCCTCTTATGTCTCTTACTCTTCTTGTCTATTTTTTTATTATGGCCGATCTCTAGTGAAGAGTCACTAGATGAATCGCTACTTGTGTCTTCTGCTCCCTTGGATAGATTGTCATTTAGGGTACCACTGGGCCCTGAGTGGTTTGTCCCCACATTTGCACTAAGAGTTAACTCAAATTCTTTGTCCTCAGAGTCAATTTCAATTGATGATTCTCACCCCAAATCATGTGGGCTATAGTCTTGTGAGACACTATTGGTTCCAATGACAGTCAAACCTTCATCTTGTAGGTCATCAGAAGCTATATCCATTGCTTCTAGCATATTTAAGGGTATGAGTGGTGGCATTTCATCCCCCTCATGTGTTACCCAGGTCGTCCCCCTGTTTCCCCAAGTGTCTATGGTTGCTGCTAAGTGGACCCAATCCACATTGTCCGACTCAGTCATCCCAGGTAGTACATCCATATAAGGAGAATCTTCCCCAACATCAATGTCCATTTTACATGTGTAACAATATTGCAATGAGGCTGAGTGAATTGTGGTGTCATGTCTATAATCAATTATAAACCTGTTTCCTAAAGGATGTGCTCGAACAATTACAAGATCCACTTGAATGACAGAATCTTGGAATTGCAAGTAGACATGGTTTTTAGATCAGTCATGCACCATTTTTGCTTCCTCATGAGAGGACGTCCTAAGATCATCTCAGATGCCATAGTGTGCTTGGAGAAATCCATAACAATGAAGACCTTTCTTATTTTATGTCCCAGACCTTGATCTTGAGATCTTCTAGCATCCCAATAGGTTTAACAGTAGACCCATTGGCCGTCTTTACTACTATGATTGTGGTCCCAAGGTGAGGTCTTCCCATAGTTTCCCAGTAATTTTTAGTCACAATGCTAACTCCAATGCCACCATCAAGGATTACCTTCATAGTTAATCCTTTGGTAGTGATTAGTATGGTTGCATTGGATTCATTGCCCTCAAAGTATTGTCCCAACTTGTTAACATGTATTTCTACAACAAGGTTCTCATCTAGGTTGGGTTGTGGATCTAAGTGTTCCTCCTCTATTGGCATCTCCCTAGGTCTATACATCTATGCAATAGCCCGACCTTTAGTTCTCCATTGAGAAAAACTCAAAGAGCTAAGAATAGCTCAGGTTCTCCATATAGTTTGGACATGATGGTGGTTCTGACTTCTGAAGCCATGAAATCCATCAATGTGGCAATATTTAACGGCTCCTTTTGGGCTTCAATCCCTTGACGTGGGGAAGATGGGATCTCCATTTCTTTGATAGGGTCAGTTAGTCCCTCTGTAAATATTCTTTCCATTAAGAAGTGAGTACGTCCACTTTCCCATGACTTTAAGTCGCTTTCTTCTTGGATGACACTAGGTATGGCTAGGGGTCTATGGACTTTGTGAGGTTGTTGTTGTGTAGGGAACACTGTGTCTGTAATCTGGATCTGTCTAGGTGTTGGTTCTAGATCCCTTTGGGTATCTTCTACCAAACTCATTAATTGCTTGACTCGCTCGATCTCCTCTATAGGGTTTGGATAAGTTCCTATCTTCTTCTTGGATCCTGGCCACTGTGGCTCATGACAATATTCCTTGTTGGTTTCATTCCTAGTGGTTGTTTTGGTCTCCATGGTTTCACCTGAATTAGAATCCTCTTCAACGTCATTCATATATATGGGGTCATCACTAGTCCCTATGTTGGTCTTTGAACTAGGGTCTGACTTTACTATTTTTTGTGATCTCTTTCTTTGTGTTTTCTTCTTCTTCTGAGATTGTGCAATTGATTGATGTCGTGTCTCTTTCTTCAAGAATATAATCTTGTTTTTGGAGCATCGATCCTGTGAGTACATATACTGGTACCACAAGTATACTTTGTGATGGCTCCTTGGTAACCTCAATCAAATTTAATGGCATGATCTAAAGGAGTACGAGCGAAAGTGTGACGCGAGAGAGAGTGCGAGAAGAAGAGCACGACGATATGGTGAACTCGCTCTACTGTAATGTGTAGAGCATAGTGAGTTCTTATTAGGTTTTTACAAAATAATATGTGTACATACCTGGCGGCCCGCCCACTTACCTGGGCGACCACATTGGGCTTTATACCCCAACAACCTCCCACTTAAAATCCAATGTGGTACTTTAAGTGTGAGAGAAGCTACTATACAAGCTAATATACAAGAGATGTAGAGAAGCGATGTACTACCCTACACCTAACTGCTTGTGAAAATCAGCAGATCAGCAGGATTTTCTGTGGTGTGAACTTTGACAAGCTGAAGTTGCTTGTCCTCGAGCATTTCCCTGATGAAATGATACTTCACATTCACATGCTTTGTCTTTGAGTGATAAACTGGATTGCGAGCCAATTGTATAGCACTTTGACTATCACAATATAACACAGGAATCTCTTCTTTGATTCCCAAATCTGTTACTAGTCGATTAAGCCAAATTGATTCTTTTCATGCCTCTGATGCTGCAACATATTCAGCCTCTGTAGTAGACTGAGTAACACAATCTTGTAATCTAGAACGCCATGATACTGCTCCACCAGCCAATGTAAAGACATACCCTGACGTAGACCTTCGGTTGTCTAAGTCACCTGCATAATCTGAGTTTGTAAAACCCTTTACACTTAGCTCCTGACTCCCATAGCATATACGCATACTCTTTGTAGCTTTCAGGTATCTCAATATTCCTTTCACTGCCTCCCAATGTTTCTTGCCTAGGTTTGACATGTATCGACTTACTACTCCCACTACAAATGCAATGTCTGGGCGAGTAGCAATCATTGCATACATTAAACTACCCACTACAGATGCATATGGAATCTTATCCATTTCAGCCTGTTCTTCCTCAGACACAGGACAATCTTGTTTGCTAAGTTTCACATATGGTGGCAATGGAACACTCAATGCCTTTCCCTTCTCCATATTGAAACGTTGCAAAACCTTGCCAATATACTCTGTTTGAGATAACCAAATCAACTTCTTTGATCTATCTCTCTCAATGCGCATACCAAGTATATGACTTGCCTAACCCATTTCTTTCATGTCAAATGATTTTGCCATCTTTGACTTCAAAGCTGAAATTTCTTCCAAGCGCTTGCCAGCAATCAACATGTCATCCACATACAAAACAAGGATCAACCAACTGTCATCCTTAGCCTTCTTTGTATATAGACAGTGATCGAACTCACTACGTTTGTAGCCTTGAGAAAGAATAAACTTGTGGAACTTATGGTGCCATGCCCTCGGTGATTGTTTTAAGCCATAAAGACTCTTTAACAACTGGCATACCAAATCTTCCTTGCCTTTCTCAACAAACCCTTCTGGCTGCTGCATGTAAATTTCCACATCTAAATCACCATGCAAGAACGCTGTCCGGACATCCATTTGGTGCAACACCAAATCTAATATGGCAACCAATGCAAGAAAGCATCGCAATGAAGTCATCTTGACCACCGGAGAGAAGACTTCATCAAATTCAATGCCTTGTTCTTGCTTAAAGCCCTTGGCAACAAGCCTTGCTTTGTACTTTGGCTGACTTTGCCCTGTGGTAATTTAACTAGCTTCCATGTCTGGTTTTTATGCAGAGCTGTCATCTCTGACTGCATGGCCAATTGCCAATTCCCGGAGTCCTTCATTTGCACTGCTTCCTTGTAACATGAAGGCTCATTGCAATCAGTCAACATGACATAGTTCATAGATGGAACAAACCTATCAGGAGGTCGCGTGATACGTCCAGATCTATGCACAATAGGTGGCTCAGGCTCAGCCACAACCTGTGGTTCCAATCTATCCTGTTCTTGCTCCTCTTGAGCCCTGACATTTTGTCTTGCACGTGCAGGTCCATCTTCTAGGAAGACAACTCTTCTAATCTCCTCAACGCTCTTTGGTTTAGAATGATATTTGGATTCATTAAGGTGAACATCATTGCTGCGGACAACCTTTCTGGATTCGGGATCCCAAAGTCTGTACCCCATCTCACCAGAATTACCATAGCCTAGAAAGATGCACTTTCTACTCTTTGGCTCAAGTTTGTTCCTAAATTCATTTGGAACGTGAGTACATGCCTCACAGCCAAAGACTCTGAGATGCTTGTATGAGGACATTTTGACTGACCATACCATCTCTGGCACTAAATCCTTCTGCAAAACCTTGCCAGGAGATCTATTTACAAGATGAACAGCTGTTGATACAGCTTCAGCCCAAAACCCATTTGGCAGTTGTGCATTAGACAACATACTTCTGACCTTCTCTTGTATGGTCCTATTCATCCTCTTAGCAACACCATTTTGAGGAGGATTGTAAGGAGCAATAAGTTCACGTTTTATACCTTTTGACTCACAAAAGTCCTGAAAGGCCTTTGAAACATACTCTCCACCATTGTCAGTGCGTAAGCATTTAAGCTTCTTGCCACTCTGATTCTCCACAAGTGTCACAAACGTTTTGAAAACACTAAACGCTGCATCCTTGTGCTTGAGAAAGTAAACCCATACTTTCCTCGAGTAATCATCTATAAATGTCATAAAGTAAGAAGCTCCCCCAAGAGATAGGTTAGGAATAGGTCCACACAAATCACTATGAACAAGTGCCAACTGTGTATCTCTTCTACTGCTTCTATGCTTATGTGGCTGCTGTGTTTTCTTACCATACAGACAATGTTCACAGAATTCAAAATCATTAAATGAAAAGACAGGCAAATAACCAGAACGAGACAAGATTTCCATTCCCTTCTTGGACATATGTCCTAACCGGCTATGCCACAAAGAAACGTTCGGCTGCTCGGTTACATTGATTACATTTTTAGAGACATTTGATACATAAATCATGTAAAGTCCTCCAGACTTTACTCCATGTGCTACTGTCATAGAACCCTTGGATATCTTCCACATGTTCTGTCCAAAAGTGGTGACGTAGCCAGCATCATCAAGTAAACCTGTGCTGATCAAGCTCTTTGTAATTGCGGGAACATGTCCAACATTCTTCAGTGTGAAAGAAGAGCCATTCTGAAACTTCAATTGAACATCTCCAACACCTAAGATCTCACATGTCTGCCCATTGCCTAGTTGAACATGATCTTTAGTGGTCACATAAGAGGTAAACCACTCCTTGTTTGGAGACACATGAAGTGATGCCTCTGAGTCTATAATCCAGTCACTCAGTGCATTTCCATCAGATGCTGTAAGAAGAGCTGAGTCCATTGTATTCTTCAAGAAGTAGATGTCTCCTTACACTAGACTGTCACCCTCTGCAACAGTGTTTGCCACATTTATTTCTTGAATCTTCACTGAGGACTTGTTCTTCTCACCATGGTCTTCAACTTTCTCTTTACCTTTTTCTGCTTTCCATTCTCTGCAGTCTCTTTTCATGTGACCCTTCTTTCCACAATGGTAGCATTCTATGTCACTCTTGCCTTTAGCACTGCGGGACTTGCTACGAGACTGATTCGTCTTTCCACCTTTGTTCTTTTCTTTGGTCCTTCCCCTGACAACTAAGGCTGTTTCTTTGACTTTGTCCATTGTCTTTCTGTTGGTTTCTTCAGTAAGCAGACTGCCTTCTACACCTGCTATGGTCAAACCATCTGGAGGTGCAGAATTACTCAAAGCTGTGCGAAAAGTGTCCCAACTTTTCGGCAATGTGATCAACAGGAACATAGCTCTAACAGGTTCATCAAACTTGACACCTTGAGCTGACAATTGACTGTAGATTGTGTTGAATTCATTTAGATGATTGGACATAGGTGTCCCTTCTTTCATCTTCAAGTCAACAAGATTCTTAAGCCATTATACCTGTGAAGCTGCACTCTGCTTCTCATAAAGATCACTCAGCTTTAACCATGCTTGATAAGCCGACATCTCGTCTGCTACATTGAAGTAAACGCTTTCTGCCAAAGTCAGCATAATGGTAGAAAGTGGCAATTCATCCATTTCGCTCCATTCATCTTCGTCCATATCTTCTGGTTTTATCCCCTTGAGCTTTAGAGGTTTTATCTGCTTCTTTTGTACCAACACGTGCCAAATCTGCTTCTTCCACAATGGGAAATTGGTTCCATCCAGCTTCTTGATATTGTAAAGAGCAGTGTCCCGTGATCCAGCCATAGCTACGCTTCACAGTAGTTTACTTTCCTGGGAAAACTTCAACAGAGTTTCCCCTGTAAACTGACCTCTGAACCAATATCAACCTGTCAAATGAACCAAGAAAGCTTCAGATTCTGCATAAATTTTGGCAGAGTCTCCTTTGTAAAATGGCTCTGGTGTACTAAAAAACAGACCAAAAAACACCTCAAAAAACCACTGTCTCTCTAACACTGTAAGCTATGGGTAAACCTGTCCTGCACCTGTACTGTCTCTCACTGTCCTATAAGCATAGACTCCGAGAATGCCTCAACGGCAGTAAAGCAAAGATGCAATCCCAACTGTCTAACTCACAGTCAATACATCGTAGCTGCCTATCTAAGGGTGCTCGAGGGATCGCTCCAAGACCTGTATCACCGAAAGGATCTCAACATTCGAGAATCCCCCAGCTCAATAAAACCTCACTCGACCCTCAACAAAGGCTGCAGTAAATCTGACAGTACATAGACTTCCCACAAAGTCATACATCCACAAATTTCCCACTATATGCTGTAACCGCTTCGGCGGTTGTTTGCTGCGTGACTCACAGCCAGCAAACCCTCAACATACATACATCATCTCTAACAATAAATCCCATGTGGAAGTACCTGCAATGTCAAGATGAAATCTGGAATATCAAGTAGCAAACACAAGCTACCTGATGAACTAGTGAATGTCGCCTACAGTCTGTGTGTAGATGCGCCCGTGTCGTATGTGACACGCCTCCAAGAACTGTGAGCCATCCTTCGATGTGTAGACAGCCACAAATCAACACTCTGGGAGTGCCAATATCCTTAGCACCTGCAGTCGTAGGCCGAAACCCCAAATTTGCAGAGTCGGATCTACACCCGCTGAGACCACGTAGTCGAAAATGGCCTGCGCAGGACTTTGTCGAAGCCGAACGGTGGCCGAGATGACCTCAGAATGAAATTCTGAGAACACCTAGCCCTTCGAGCTATCCCACAAGATTTGGGGCCGTGTCTTCACCTGTCGAGTCTCACTCCAATCTGAGTAGGTGACTCTGGCTACTTGCAAATGCTGCCCCGAGCCTCGATCTGAGCTCTGATACCAGTTGAAGGAGTACGAGCGGAAGTGTGATGCGAGAGAGAGTGCGAGAAGAAGAGCACGACGATATGGTGAACTCGCTCTACTGTAATGTGTAGAGCATAGTGAGTTCTTATTAGGTTTTTACAAAAGAATATGTGTACATACCTGGCGGCCCGCCCACTTACCTGGGCGACCACATTGGGCTTTATACCCCAACATGATCTTCGGTGCATTTGCATTATTAAGACATTGGGCAATCAAATGATGTATGCCACATTGATTACACATGAGTATTGGCATTGTAGACGTGCTCGCTTGATTGGTTTGCATTAGTGTGGCGTTCTTTTGTATCCTAATAGGACACTCGGCCACATGATGTGGACCTCCACACTCATAGCATGGAAGAGGTGGTCTCTTGGTAGTGTAGTTGATATTTTGGCCTCTTGCAGCAAGAGCAGCTACTTGATAGACATGTTTGACCCATCCCCAATAGTCCTCCTGCAGTATTGTGGACTTTCTTCAAGCGCATAAATCCCATAGGTAATATTAGGGTCTATATCTTCATCACAACCTTCCAAAAAAGCAATAGATGACTCACAATCCACTTGATTCACATACATGATTCTTGGATGTGGTGGGTGCGGTCCTAGCACTGAAGGTGGTAAGGGTGTTGCTTGAACAACATTTTGGTCCATAGGGACCATGTGTTATGACTTTTGTTCAAGAGGTGGGGCCGGCATCAACGCAGACACTTGAGATGTGTCTGTCCATGCTAAGGTTGGTCTATTGGCCATCGTGTGCTTAAATACTATGCAATCCTTAGCTTGATGACCATACCTCCCATAGGCATTGAAATTCCCATTGAATTTTACTCCAAAAGTAGGGAATTCATTGGTGCTATGCAGACCATATAATACTAAGCACCATTGTTGCTCCCTTCTTGGATACATATGATTGTTTTGCGGAGCACGATTGTCTCTAAGACTCTCTTCAATGGCTTGGGTGAAATCTGATAAAGTCATCTTAGATATCTTTGGCTCCTTAGCAATAGGCTTTAGGGTCATTCGCTGATGCCCCGATGCTTGCGAGCTAGTTGAGTTAGGCTCAGTAGACACTCTTTCTCCTTGAATCATTAAATTATCCTCCAATTGGATCGCATTGGTGGTGACTGCTTCCCAAGTGTTGATACCTCTAATGACTAGGCCATTGTAGATATCCTCATGTCGTAATCCCCTAATGAATCTATCAAGCAATTTATTATTATCGAAGCGCTCATTTGGATTACAACAAGAATTCAAATGCTTCAAGCCACTAATAAAGTCTTTGACTGACTCTCCTTCCTCTTGTTGGGCTTTTTGGAGCTGAGAGGCTACACCCCTAACCACTCCCTCTCGTATTTATTCTTTCAAGAGCAGTCTGCTAAGAGTAGGGTAAATCATTTTTTCTTCCACCCTTAGGGTTCTATACCAATCCTCAGCCTTCCCACTTAAGGTTAGGCTAAAAGCATTACTCTTATGCAGGTCATTGTGTTCTCCTAGAGAATCGCATAGTTGTTCAAACACTTTGGTATGCTTTCTCACATCCCCGTCTCCACTAAATTTTTATGTGAGCTTGGCTATTTGTACTGCCTTACTTCTAGGCTCTCTATCAGGTGTGTTGTGCATATTCTCAGCAATAGATCAATGAATAGCTTGAGAAAACGTTGCCAAGTCACCTAAGTGAACAATCACCATGGGTAAAGGCGCCCCAAAGAATACATGTGTAGGTATTGGCATTGGGATTGGTGCATAGGAAGCCCATGGGTTCCAAGTTTGGTACGGTGTTGTGCCATGTGGTGGCCCAAACTTCATATGTGTGGCCCTAGGCAGAGCAAACGTCGGATGTGACATGCTAATGCTAGCCGGTATGGTCCCCATTGAAATAAGATCTTGGGTGTTGTGGTTGTGGAGCATAGGTTGTTGAAACTATGGGAGGGGTAGGGGCTACATGAGTACAAGGACCCATAGGTGTATATGATTTGTACACACTTGTAGGTACTGTTGCAGGCATTGAGCTACCATGTAGTGGTGCTTTACTAACAAATGAGGTCCATGGCGTGTTTCTTGGCATGCCCATCATTTGGGTAGGCATGGTAGCCGTGGTTTAGAACTAGCTAACTAGCAGATCTACTTACTATACCTTACAGAGCTAACATTATAGATCTAAAACCTTAAAGCTAACACCTTATTAATAGAAAACACACTACGTTGCAACACCTTATTAACAAAAACAGTACATAGCAGCAAAACAAAGGTCACAAATCCTTCTCAACAAGCCACACATCTTCTTTCTCTACCTTTCCTACATTTCATTATGCACCACAAAGCATCATAGAGTGCTATTTGAGCTTAATGTAGGGCATTTCCCTGGCAACGATGCCAAAAATGTGCACACTTGTGGCACCTGTCAAAGCAAGGGACTTTCCATATACTGTGTGCGAGGCACAAATGGATGCAAGCACACAACTAGACTAATCTAGCAAGCTCAAGAGAACAAGGGTATGTCACTCACCGCCCTACGCTCGCCTTCATGGAGGATTCCTCGCCGCAAAGAAGAGGGAGCTACCGTCGTGCCATGCTCAACAGCCTCGCCACCGTCGTGCCGTCGCAATGCTCAATCTCTCTCTCTCTCTCTCTCTCTCTCTCTCTCTCTCTCTCTCTCTCTCTCTCTCTCTCTCTCTCTCTCTCTCTCTCTCTCTTTCACGCATACACACACACACAAAGAGATGAAGAAGAAGTGGAGATGGATCAAGAGCACTCTTCAATTGCACAAATGAGAGAATGAGTAATTTTTAGGTTTAGGTGACTTTATATGAGCTCGCCCATTCACACTTGGGTACCTATGCTTAGCCAACTAACCCATGAATGTTCCAGTAAGAGTGCGCCTCTCATCGGTGATCACTCTTACCCTCTCAAAACAATGTAATGTTCGTGGATGTTTACTGGGCCGATGCCTATTTGCCAAGGTCAGCACCAAGCGATAGGGGGCGTTTGGGCAGTCACCAAGACTCCTATTTGCTTGGTGTTGACTTCTTTGTCACATGTAATGTCTTTGACACATAGATCAGCACCAAGCGATAGGGAGCATTGGGCAGTCCCCAAGCCTCCTATTCGCTCGATGTTGACTTCACTGCATGAATTGTAATCACATCACAAAAAGGGTCTCCATCGTCGGTTACAACTTACACCAAGGTCAACACCAAGCGATAGGAAGCGTTGGGCAGTCCCCAAGCCTCCTATTTGCCTAGTATTGACTCAACTTTCTCTTTTAATGACTTTAACACCAAGATCAACACCAAGTGATAGGGAGTGTTGGGAAGTCCCCAAGCCTCCTATTTGCTCGGTGCTGACTCCACTGTCTGACTTGTCGGTTAACAAACAACAAATATTGTCATGAGCCACAATGGCTAGGACTGAAGAAGAAGATGGAAACTTACCAAGCTCTACAGAGGAGATCAAGCGAGTCAAGCAATTAATGGGTTTGGTAGAAGAGACCTAAAGGGATCTAGAGCTAGCACCTAGGCAGATCTACAATACCAACATAGTGCTCCCTACGCAATAGCAACCTCACAAAGTCCATAGACCACTAGCCATACCTAGTGTCATCCAAGAGGAAAGTGACTCTAAGTCATGGGAAAGCGGGCGTACTCCCTTCTTGTTGGAGAGAATGTTTACAAAGGGATTACCTGACCCTATCAAAGAAATGGAGATCCCATCTTCTCCACGTCAAGGGACTGAAGCTTAAAAGGTATCGTTAAATATTGCCAAATTGATGGATTTCATGGCTTCAGAAGTTAGAACCACTATCATGTCCAAACTATATGGAGACCCTGAGCAATTCTTAGCTCTATGAGCTTTCCTCAATTGAGAACTGAAGGTCGAGCTACCACAATTTGCACAGATGGATGGAGCTAGGGAGATGTCAATAGAGGAGGAACACTTAGATCTACAACCCAACCTAGATGAAAACCCTGTTGTAGAAATGCCTGCTAACAAGTTGGGACAATACTTTGAGGATGATGAATCCAATGCAACCATACCAATCATTACCAAGGGATTAACTATGAAGGTGATCCTTGATGGTGGCGTTGGGGTTAGCATTGTGACTAAAAATTGCTGGGAAACTATGGGAAGACCTCAGCTTGGGACCACAACCATAGTAGTAAAAATGGCCAATGGGTCTATTGTTAAACCTATTGGGATGCTAGAAGATCTCAAGATCAAGGTCTTTGGACACAAAATAAGAAATACCTTCATTGTTAAGAATTTCTCCAAGCACACTATCACATCTGAGATGATCTTAGGACGCTCTTTCATGAGGGAGGCAAAAATGGTGCATGACTAGTTTAAAAATCATGTTTACTTGCAGTTCCAAGATTTTTTCATTCGAGTGGATCTTATAACTGGTCGAGCACATCCTCTTTCTTAGATGACCTTTGTGTTTATTCTCTGTCATCTAGGGTACCATTGGGCCCCGAATGGTTTGCCCCTACATTTGCTTTGTTAGATGACCTTTGTGTTTATTCCTCTTGGAAAGAACATCTATCATGTTCATGGAAAGTGTTTGAGAAGTGCATATTGTATCGCATCTCCTTAAACCATTTCAAATGACAATTTTGATTAAACATGGAGTCATTTTAGGGCATATAGTGTCCAAAAATGGGATTTCCATAGATGAGAGAAAAATTAAAGCCATTGTTGAATTGCCACCACTTACAAACTATAAATGAGTTCAAATATTCATGAGCCATGATGGTTATTATCGGTGGTTTATTTTAAACTTTTCCGAGATAGCTCCTCCTTTGTACAAGCTTCTTATTGAGTTCCACTGGACCGCGGGGTGTGACCATGCTTATGAGTCATTTAAAAAGACCTTGATAAGTGCTCCCATTTTACCTGTGCCCGATTGGTATTTTCCATGTGAATATTGATGCATCAAACTTTGCTATTGGGTGTGTTCTAGCTCAACCAGGAGAACATAAATTGGACTACCCCATTAGCTTTGCAAGTCGTCAATTGAATGATGCCGAGAGAAACTACACCACTACAGAGCAAGAAGGTTTAGCTATGGTTTATGCAGTGAAGAAATTTTGCTACTACCTTCTTTCCAACAAGTTTGTTTTCTATGTGGATCATCAAGCCTTGTTGTATCTAATAAATAAACCTTGTTCTATCGGAAGAATTACATGATGGTTGTTAATTCTCCTTGAATTTGATTTTACCGTTGTGGTGAGACTTGGTAAAAGACATGACATGGTGGATCATTTGTCTCACATACCCAATGAGTTGATGATGAATTGCCCAATACTTCCTTATCTCTAGTAGAGACCATGCCTGAATGGAGTGAGAAGATTGTGAACTTTCTAGTTAATGGTTCTCCACCCAAAGAGCTTTGTAAGGACATAATTCAAAAAATGTTAAAAGAATGTGAACCTTATTCTCTCATTACAGGAACTCTCTACAGGATAGGGAAGGACGATATTCTTAGATGTTGGGCCCATGAGGATGAGTATTTATACATACTGCAAGAAGCCCACATGGGTATAGCCGGAGGATATTTCTCAGGGGAGCTAACTGCTAGAAAGGTGTTGCAATCAGGCTATTGGTGGCCTATCTTATTCAAGGATGCATCAATTTTTGCAAAAGGATGTGATGAACTCCAAATTTACAAGATCACAAAATGAAAGGATAGCCCTTACATCCTGTTATACAGTGACCCAACCATTTGAAAAATGGGGTTTAGACTTTGTAGGCCCAATTAGTTTGGCATCTCGTAACACTCAATCTCGATATATTATCGTTGCCACTGACTATGTAACAAAGTGGGTGGAAGCTACGATGAGACGTAAGGTTGATGCAAGGTCAACTGCCAAGTTTCTCTTTGAGAACATTATTACAAGATTTGGTTGTCCCTTTGAGATTGTGAGTGACAATGCCACTCATTTTATAAATGGAGTGATAAAAGAACTCACTACCAGCTTCATGATAGCTCACCATAAGTCCACACCTTATTATCCCCAAGCAAATGGCCAAGCTGAGAGTACCAACAAGACCTTAATTTCTATCTTGACCTAAACGATGGAAGCTCATTGCACAGATTTGGACTTGAAGCTGACTTCAGCCCTATGGGCTTATCGTACTTTTTACAAAGTGGCTTTTAATCGGACACCATTCAAAATGGTAAACGCATAGCTTCACAAGAAGGTTGGGATGGTAGCCCTTTAGTTGAGGGTTTATATATCCTTGAGAGGTTAAATGAAGAAAGACAATTGGCTGTGAAAAATGCACTTGTGGAGAAAGATAGGAGGAAGAAATGGTTTGACCGTCATCTAAAGGACAAAGATATCAATGTTGGTGATAAAGTCCTTATGTAATGGAGTGCGTAACGAGAAGAAAAAGTTGAAATATGCGAGAAAAAGACCATATAGAGTATGTGAAATCACCCCATGTAAGGTACCATTCGTGTGGAGACTCTCAATGGAGTTGAAACCATTGGATTCCTCGATGGGAGAAAATTTAAAAGATACTACGATCCTTTAAGCCAAGAGGAGCTATGTGCCATCCATTAAAAAAAGGCAGCCAAGGCACAAGCCAAGTTGAAGAAGATACAAGGTCAAGCTGAGGCTCAGGAGTGACAACAACGTATAAGACGCCAATGAGAGGCCAACGTGGGAGTTACACATGCATACCACGTTGAAACAGAGAATGATTGGTTGGACTCGACACACCTCTACGATACCCTATTGAGCTAAATAGCACCTATGGAAACGTGCTATGTAATGCCTTATTGGACATGGGTACTAAGTATAATCTGCTATCATATAGAGTGTGGTATCAGTTAGGGAATCCATCTCTATTTGAGAGTATTTTCCAATTCAAGGGTGGCAACAAGAAAAAAACCATGGTTTTTGGAATCTGGCACACTTCTATCAGTTATGACAACGGGGTTGTAGGTCAAGACTTTTTGGTCATGCCTGCTGGAACTATGGAGGGTAATATAAACCTAGGATACACGTGGATGATAGCCACCAAATGCACTATATATTGGGGGACTGGGGGTGTGACAACGCAGAAACCAACTCTTAGCCCTGGCACTCAATCCGTGGTCCCTGAGATATTGCCTCTTAAGTAAATAAAACCCAAAACATTGCATGCCCAAAAGGTTGAACCATATGTCCCCATAGCCCAACTCTCTAGAGGTTCAACTTATGTAGTTGAAATAAAGCTTGAGATACACATGACCCATCCTAATATACCAAAGAAAACATACAAGTGGGTCCCTAAAGCTTCTCTATCGACCATAGCTAGTGCTATAAAACAAGAGCCTGGTAAGAGACGTCCCACTCGCCCCAAGAAATGTAAAGAAACGTTGCATTGGATTCTTAAAAAACTATTGCAAGCCCAAGGCTACTATGAAGGAAATGATCAAATTTGGGTGCCAAAATGTAAATTTTGCTCTTTGCCTGTCACATGGCCCATGTGAGCCCAATGTTGTAGCTCCAAAACAAATTGAAGATCGCAAAAGGAAAAAATCACACAATGCTACACACCCACTTCAAAGCTAGTTTGGGTACCAAAGAAAGAACGATTTGTTCCACCTAGCCCCGGAACAAGGAAGTCAAATGAAGCTTCTTGCTCTTCATGTAGTTCATATATGTAAATACAAGCTTCGACACAACCTCCACCTACCATTGTGCATATCCATACAAACAAAAAATAATTTACACCTCCCGTTGTAAGTTAACCACTTACAACAACGTTGCAAATAAAATCATGGGAGAGTACCTTACCACCCTTGTAGCTAGATGATACGCATAGGGGGGTCGAAAAATATTGGTTAAAGCCTTCACCCATAACAACTTGGAACAATTGGTTTCAAAAGGTGACGACATCATTCCAAAAGGTATGATCTACCCAAGGAAGGGGGGGTGTTTGCTGACAGTCATCATTCACTAACTCCCCTCTTAACCTTCATCCCTGACCTCTCAATCACCAATCTTAGGGAATGTATATATAAAGCCTTATACTCACAAGACCAAAATAAAAAAGTAAAAGATCAAGAGACACCAAACAAAAATTTGGAAACCTACTAGTTCTATACATAACACAAAATCATAAAAACACATTATGTACAAGGACACGACCTTTTGACATGACCCTTATAATAAATTCACTCTAACGATCATCTATCTATGTGTACAGATATGGCTAGTACGATAGAGTCATCCACTCCTACCTTAAGTGAGAGGTACCCTCTTTACTTTGCACAAGTGTTTCACATAGTCTACTCGGTGTCTGCATGTGAATGACATTTGGAAGATACGCTAGCGTATGAGAGGAATTTTGAGGAGTTAGAATGGCTGATACGTCTCTTGATCACGAGTGATCCATACTTAGTAGAGGACGTCTCTCCGATTGCAGAAACTTACCCTCTTGACCAAGATGAGACATCTAGTGATGTTCTTAGTGAAAATTTGTACCTCTAATGATGAGGAAGAGTTACATGATTACACGGATGACACATATGGTCTCACGGATGATGACATTGTTTATCTTGATGATGACAAGGATAGGCCCTAGGGTTACCCCCCAATCTCTATAATATCCTATTCCCTTGACTTTCTAAGGGGAGTGCCAATAATTAGGTTAAAGTTCTTTATGTTGTTTGATTGTGTTCAATAAGGGTTGTGCCTCTTTCCACTGATGTGCCTCCTAGAGGTATTCTTTGTGCTTTCTAGTTTGTATAGGAACGTGTTACTGTCGTTAGGATTTGGACCTTCATGGAGTCTTTCTCTCGTTCACTCTTCAAATCAAGCGTGATCATCAATGTAAGGTCCTCCTCTTAACACTTACTCTTGATGACATATCTAAGCCATCTACTTTTCAAATACGATCGAATAAATTTGGGCTATAGTCAAGCACCCTAGCTACCCATGAGACACTTTCAATTTTCACCATGGGAAAGTGAATATAACCAATGCAAAGCTTCCTAAGTGTGAGGTCCCCACCTCGCCGTCTCAAACGACGGATCTGATGGTAAACCTGGTGGCCACTAGATCTATAGCGGAAGCAAACAAAGTGGTTCAGGGTTCATCTAGCGGGCGATCTCTCATCACAAAGTGAGTCGAGTTCGAGCCTACTAGCAACGAGATCTAGCTCCACCTCGCAGGGGAAGCGTGATTAACTTATCTAGCGATCCTAAGACCCACCTTCCAAGAGGAGAGAAATCCCGAGTGCCTTTTTCCCCATGTTTCAGAGGCACGTACACTTGAGACTTCGCCGCTCTAGGGGCAATGAGTATTACTAGTGTCGATTTATAACACTATGGGGACGGAGAGTTCCCGACCAATCGGGACCACCCTTCTCATAGGCATTGGCAACCTGAGCCAAGCCCCCACTTTTCACCCCCACACTCACACTTCTTCATGTGTCCTAATTACTACCACATTGGTTGTTCAACATATAAGTTCCTTGATTAGATTCGGATTCACAGGGTTCATAAAGACAGCCCTTCAACCAGTATTGCAAAGCGGCACCAAGACAGTAATTCTAGTAAAAATTCTACTCAAACTTATTCATTAAAATTCCAATGTTCTGGAGGTACAACATCCCCCCTCCAGCGAGAGTTTACTCCTCCCGTTGTCGCCTAGCTACCCATACAACTAGGTATGTCCACCGCATAGAATGCACAACATGGACATTCCCACTGCATAGAAAGCAAGACGTGGGTTCCCACCGCATAGAAAGCAAGTCGTGGATAGAGGCCCTAAGCTAGTAACTCTAGCTACTGCAAAATTATCGCGAGCCGCCCCCTGTGATCAGTAGGGGGATCAGGACTAGTTCAACATTGGAAATAGAATGAACATGCCGAGAAAAAATTTCCCTAGCAGACATTCTTTCCTATTTCAAACAGTATATCCATCAACCATTCTTTCCTACTTAGAATTTAATATACAATTGAATTCAAATGCCGAGGTTTTCGTCGGATTTCTTCAACATGTTTAGGGATATGTTCTTTCCTAACTTATCGTATGCAATGTTAAACTAAACAAACTTGAATAAAAATGTGACCTACCTCCTCCATTTCCTCGTCATTGACCCGTGAGATGGTCGGTACTTGGTCGTCCATGGGAGCTTTCTCTTTCCCGTTCACGTTGCTTGTTCCCGCCTCGCGGTCGTGGGCACCACCGAAGCGAGTTCTCTTTACCGGGGCCATTTTATACTCACTACTTAATTGACAAACTCAGAAAAAAATAACTAATGTCCGAGAGTATCATAACAATCAAGACGACATATTAAAATCACCGAACAATTCCTTTTATACGAGAGGGATAGATTTCCTTCAAGACATAGTGTTTTATGGATAGTACCTTACTTGTTCTATGGGAATTGGCTCTAAAGTTAATTACTTGGCCTAGGTAATTAGGAATTTCATATTTTTACTAATTAAATTACTAGAGGGTGAATTAGACATGCTCAATCACCTTCCTAATGTAAGTAGAGAGATGCAGAATTACCATATGCATAGGTGAGAGGATTTTCCCTTCCTAGTGGATTAATGACAGATTAATTTCCCTTAATTACATCCTAATCTATGAACAGATTGAATCTAACTTAGCTACTTAAACATTGTGTGGTAATAGGATAAAATTGACCAATTCCACATCATTACCGGCTTGACAATTATTTACTATGATGACTAACGGGAGATTTCTTCTTACTAATCATGCATTAATCTAGGATTAGAAGAGGTTAATGGCTTGCATAATTGACTATTGGATGATGATTATGTAATAGACTAATGATATGGAGAACTAGAGAGCAGCTATTGAGTAATTTAGCTATGATTAAGCATAATAGTTGCGAGATTAGGAGAATGATAGAGAGATTTGCAGCAAAGCATAAAATAAATTGATATTACCGTGATAAGGGACTGAAATCTACTCGAATTTCTGATCCAATGGAGTCCTCGAGATGAGAATCGGGCAGCACTTCCCTCCTTTGCTTCTTCTCCAAAACTATGTGTGCCGGAAACACCTCCCCAAGGTGTATGTGTAAGTGTGTGTGTGTGTACTGAGTGGGTATGTGAGCATATGTGTGTGTGTGTGTGTGAGCACACTCTTAAATAGGACCTCCCATGCTGAAAATCGACCTTGCTTACTATTTGCATCTGGGAGCTACTCAACTCATGCATGGCAAGTCCAGTTACATACCTACCAAGTGTCCAGTTAGCTAGTGTAACTGACTCTCACACTCTCTCTAGCATGGTAACTCTCCCACAAGTCCCTAGTGAAGAGAAGGCACCCTCTAGCTGCTAAAGCAAGCTCTGAGTGGCATGGGACCTGTTCCCACACAGCCTCGAGCCCCGGTACCTCCCCGCACAACCTTAGGAAATTTTGGTTTTAGGCTAAAACGGGCCATACGAGTCAGATTTCAATGCTGTAAATTGCTATACTAAGCTCTAACTAAGGTGTATCTGTCCGAGTACCTACCATATTTAGCAGCCCTCGGGGTCTGAAAATGCATTTTTTTCAAATTCGAGGTACGGGTGCAGTTTTGCGAGACGGTCAAAACTAGACGGGTCGGGTGACCAAAAACTTACTATTTTTGGAAATTTTTCACAAAAAATATTTTAATTCACTTTTTGAAGCTTTATAAGATTCTAACATCATGGCAGACAGAATTTGAAAAACTGCTAAAAATAGTAACTTTTTCCATTATGTTCATTCCATGGTACAATGGTGCTCTTTTTTTTGGTCGGGGTCACAGACATTACAACCTCCCCAACGTGAAGAATTTGAGATGTCCTCATCTCAAGAATGTGTTTGGGTAATCTTTTATGAGCGTTGGCTCGTCCTCCCAAGTTGCATCTTTCTCGGGGTAATCCTTCCACTTTACTAGATGCTTCGTGATTGTTCTATTGCGTAACTTTCTTTCCCTTGTTTTGAGTACATAGTCCGGTTGGAGCTCGAGAACTCCTTGTGCTGGCATGACTATCTAATCTGAGTCCAAGAATTGATCAGGATTAGGGATATAGGGTTTGAGTAAGCTGACATGGAATACATCATGAACCTTTAAGTTTGTAGGTAACTTTAGCTTGTAGGCCTGGTCACTCACAACTTTAGTGATCTTGAATGGTCCACAATACCTTGGGCTTATCTTCTTATATCTGCCTAGTGATAAGTTGCTTTTCTTTGGTCAGACTCGCAGAAAAACCTTATCTCCTTCTTTGAAAGTTCTTTCCGAACAGTTTTTATCTGCATTGTGCTTCTGTCTATCCTGAGTAGCCTGAATGTCTTGGCGAATAGCTCTAGTCTGAGCTTCCATATCTTCTAACATCTTCCTAGAGGCTTCTACCCTGATGGTTGGGTCTAAAAAGTTAAGCGGTGCTAAACAGTCCTGTCCATAAAGAGCTTTAAAGGGTGACATTCCAATGCTTCTGTGTTCGGAAGAATTATAAGCGTATTCTACCAAAGGAAGATATTGTAACAACTTCTTTGGCTCTTGCGAACAATAGGCCCTGAGAATGTCCTCAATGACTTGATTAACTCTTTCAGTTTTCCCATCGGTCTGCGGATGATACGTTGTACTGAAGGCTAACTGTGACCCAATAGATTGGAAAAGAGAAGTCCAAAATTTTGATGTAAACTTGGCATCTCTATCACTGACGATACGCTTGGGTAAACCATGTAACCTAAAAATTTCCTTGATGAATACCCGGCTAATATCCGAAGCAATAAAGGTTGTCTTTACAGGTATTAAATGAGCCACTTTTGTGAGCATATCAACAACCACGAAAACAGAGTCATAACCTCATGTAGAAGGTAATCCTGTAACAAAGTCCATACTGATGCATTCCCATTTCATCTGGGGTATGTCAAGAGGTTGAAGTTGCCTTGGTAACTTGATTCTTTCGGCTTTTATCCACTGACAAGAAAGACATTGCCTCACATAGCGAAGTATGTCTCCTTTCATTCCATACCAAAAATAACTCCTCCTGACAGCATGAAGAGTCTTAGCATAACCTGGATGTCCAGATGTAGGGCTATCGTGTGCTTCACACAGAATAGCCTTCTTTAAAGCTGGATCTCTGGGTACACAGAGTCTATGTCTGTAGTAAAGACATCCTCTCATAAGAGAGTAATCTTTAGCTTCAGGCATCTTATTATGCTGGACTAATGATACTATACGTTGGTATTTTGGATCTACCAAAGATGCTTCTTTGATTCTATCCCAAATAGGGTTATTTGGAATAGAGATAGCTCCGAGAAAAGATTTTTGGCTAAGTCCATCTGCAACTGCATTTTCCTTCCTTGGTCTATACTTTATGTCAAGGTCATATTCTTGTAAAAGCTCTATCCATCGTTGTTGTCGCATATTGAGAATAGGTTGAGTAAAAATCCATTTCAAGCTCTTGTGGTCTGTCACTAGCTAAAACTTGCGTCCGAGAAGATAATGTCTCCATAACTTCAGCGCATGTATAACCGCTAAAAGTTCCAAATCGTGAGTAGGATAATTCTTTTCATGATCCCTCAGCTTTCGCGAAGTATACGCCACCGGTCTTCCTTCTTGAGTAAGAACTCCGCTTAAAGAAAACTTGCTAGCATCAGTCACTACTTCAAATTCCTTACTAAAATCTGGAAGCTTTAAGATAGAAGCTGAGACAAAGAATTCTTTTAGCTTAGCAAAACTAGACTCATGCTCGGCCTTCCATTCGATCCTCATTCCTTTCTTCAGGAGTTCCGTCGTGCATAGTCCTTGACAAAAATCCTGTACCATCCTGTTATCCCAAGAAATCCTCTTACTTCACTGACGGTAGATGGTTGAGGCCAATCAACGATATCCTTGACTTTATCTGGGTCCACTGAAATCCCTTTGACCGATATGACAAATCCAAGATAGTTGACCTTTGGTGAGCTGAAGGTACACTTGCTCACTTTAGCTTAAAGTTGGTGTTCTAGAAGAAGATCGAGTACTTTGCGATCATGTTTTTCATGATCTGCCTCGTTCTTAGAATAGATCAGAATGCCATCAAAGAAAACCAAGACAAAATCATCCAGATAAGGTATGAAAATATCCTGCATAAGTCGATTGAAGCTTACAGGAGCATTTGTTAGACCAAAAGACATTATTGGGAATTTGTAGTGTCCATACCTAGTGTTGAAAGCTGTCTTTGCAATATCTGATTCCTTGATCCTGGTTTGGTAATATCCTGATCTTAGATCAATCTTTGTAAACATTTTGGCGCCATGGAGCCTGTCTAAGAGTTCGTCAATCCTTGGAATTAGATACTTATTTTTTACAGTTACCTGGTTCAGTCCACGGAATCTATGCATAGCCTTAAGGTCCCATCCTTCTTCTTCTGAAAAAGAACTGGTGCACCCCAAGGAGAAGTACTGGGTCGAATGAATCCTTGCTCCTTGAGTTCGATGGCCTCTAGAAGTGACATTTTATAAGGTCGCTTTGAGATAGGTTCACATCCAGGGATAGTCTCAATCTCATGATCTACCTCTCTATGTGGTGGAAGATTCTTAAGGTCTTCAGGGAATACATCATCATACTCCCTCAACCAGTTTGGTGTCTAATTGGTCCACCTTGTTGAGCTTTACCACATAAATTTGCTGCCCCTTTCTCAGTCCCTTCAAAAGTCTGCTGGCCTTAACTAGAGTAGCCCTAGGTCTCCCATTTTCCCCCTGGATTAAGACTTCATTACCCAAGTTATCTGTAAAAGTAAATTTCCCTTGTGCACAATGGATGTGGGCCTTATTTTGCTTTAGCCATTCCATCCCTAGTATCCCATCAAAGAATCCTAAGGGTAGGGTTCGAAATTGGGCGGAGATTGGGTGTCCCCCTAGATCGAAGTCGATTTTTCCTGCAGAGTGTTGAGATACTACTTCCTTGCCGTTTGCTAACTCTACAACTAGTTTGCTTGTTGGATACTTATCTAGCTTTAGCTTCCTCATGCATCTGGGTGAAAGAAATGAAAGAGTGCTACCACAATCTATAAGGAAGTTAACTTGTTCACCTTTGAGAGATCCTGGCGTATGAATGACTGCGTATTGTTCGCAACCATTGGGGTTGTCAATTGCAGCATGCAAGTTTGCTCTCTCCACTGCTTCATCCCCCATAGTTGGTTGTACCACTGCGGCATTCAGTCTGGCGGTAGCTCCACGTCCTCGCCCTCTGTTCATCCTTCCACGTCCTCCTCTTCCATTAGATTGGCCATGCCCATGGACATTCAAGGGTATGACATTGGCGCTGGTTGCCTGAGTCCTCTTGGGGCACTTGGATCTGTAATGCCCAAACTCGCCGCAACCGTAGCATCGAACATCTAGGAACTCCATGGTTGTAGTGGTAGCCACAATAGGGAGCTGGTCATATGCTTGGTTGGCTGGTCTGTCATTCCAAACATTTGTCCTTGTCCTTTTTGCCAAATGATTCCTCCTATTCTGATTAACTTTTTGTACTTCAAGAGCTAAAGGTTTGGCCCTCAACAAGGCATCCTGTAGTGTTGTCGGCTTGAGAGCTTCCAACTGAGTATTCAAAGGATCAATTAGCCCTTGGCAGAATCTTGCTACCTATTGTCCCAATGTCATCTTAGGAGCATATCTCCGAAGAGTGACGAACTTTGAATAATATTCTTGGACAGATGAAGTCAGCTGTGCCGACGTGAAAAGAACTCGTTCGTCTTCAAGGTTTTAGAGGCGGGTGGTAAGTAACGCCCCATCACTGCAGCCTTAATGTCTTCCCAGGATTGGGAAGATCCCTTAATATCCAAGTCCCTGCAATTCCTATATTCAAATGCATCATTCTCATCACTCATGATGCTTAAGGGAAAGTAATAAGATCAGCATGATCCATGCTAATCAAACCCTAATAAACTAATTCATGAATTAATTACTTGTAATTGAACCACTAAGTCATCACCCTACATAGTCATGAATTAAGTCTATCAATCTTGCCAATGAAAGAAGCAAGGATATCCGCACACCTAACCCCCATAGTTTAATAGAAAAATATCAAAAACTTTAAGAAGGCTAGTTAGTTGCTTAAGTCAAAATTAGAAATAACCAAAGTGGATGGCGAGATTCCATATAAGCTTCCATGTGAATTGGGTACTAATCGGGTGAGACTATGTGCCTAAACCTAATATAATCACTTTCCAAAAGTGAAGTGAATTATCATGTAAATATCTAAGCTCATACAAGGGTTGGAAATCCCTAAACTTGATGACATGGTTTTGTTTATTGACTTGATCCATGATGGATCGTTAGAAGGGAGGGATTGGAGATCCGGACCCTCATAGCTCGTGCAACTACCACTTTTAAGGAGTAAGTAAAAACAAAACTAAGTTCATAATGGGAATCTCAATTGGGATCTGAGACCCAATCAGTATGTAGCTCGTGGAGCTAGCTTGGGAAATCTTATTAAAATGAGTAAAAATATGAAAATGAACTATGCCATATGATGATGTCTCTATGTTGAGACGTTTGCTTAAGGAGTTCTCTATGTCGATGATGTTTGCTTAATGAGGTCTCTATGTTGATGATGTTTTCTTAATGAGGTCTCGCTGTCAAAACAAGTGCTTGATGTGGTATGGTTATCAATTGATAAAGTCTCTATGTTGAGACAATTGTTTGTGATGATGTCTCTAAGTTGAGACCGGGGTATGGTTCATAGTGTTGGCCTTTAATTCAAGGTCGTGCTCTCTTTTGAGTTGTTACGACGGCCTCTAAGTTGAGGCTTAGTCTATGGTTAATGAGGCAATCTCTAAGTTGAGGTCTCAATCATGGTTATCTTGCATAGTCTCTAAGTCAAGATCCCGTTCAAGTTGATGTGTTGATCCTACGTTGGGGATTCGGTTATGATTGTGCTATGTCTCTATGTTGAGGCATTTGTTTGATATTGTCTTTATGTTAAGACATTTGTATGACGTGATCTCTAAGTTGAGACACAAATTGGGGAATGTGGTTTGATTCTTAAGTGATTTGAATGAATGCATATGACCCTCCGGTAGTCACTTGATGTGGCTAAGGGATACTCTCCAGTAGTCACGTGGTTGTGGCTAAGAGAATGACTGGTGACCTACGTTGGCACCAAAGAGGCTCGATGCCTAAGCCTACCGAGTGGTGTTTAAATCCAATCCCCCGGTGGCACGGATTCCTTTTCAAGGCTCGGTCCTGTGGTAGGGAAATGGAGCGCTTGTGATCTCAATGACACAGTGTCGGGCTCGCATCTGAGGATCCAAGGGTATCCTTGTTTGTGGTGGAGTGGGCAAATGGGTGCTTCAGTCGATTCTTAAATGGTCCGAGGCTTCACTCGTGATTATGTGTTTGGTGGCTTGGTGTTGGGGTATAGGCGTCTGTGCCTTGCCTGGCCGCCCAGAGTCTGGGCGCCCACTGACTTGTATACCTTATACATAGCATAAGTGTATAGGGGTCTGCTCACTCTTTTGGAGTCTCCCCACCCATATCTGCGTGTCGTGTGTCTCCTTCTCTCTCTCACTCTCCGTCTGTGGTGCTCTCCGATCCCCTTCAATTGGTATCAGAGCAACAGGTGTGAGAGCGTAGATGGACGGCTTCGCGATGAACTCGTCGGATATGGCGGAGAGGTCACAGATCTGAGCAAAGAAATAGAGGAGGGTTGTGGACAACCATATAGAGGCTTGCAGGAGAGCTCTCAGGAGCTTCCTAGTGCTCACAGATCAGTCCACAGTTCCTCTACAGATCAGCCTACTGTGTACAACATTTTCCCTCTTCTTGGCAAGCTTTGCAACTGCTACATCGGCACAAGTTGGAGCTTGGAGCCTCCATAGACATGGAAGCATTGTGAGATTGATGCATTCAGCTCACGTATCCAGATTGAAAATCCATCCTAAAAGCAAAAGATTTAACATGTCAAAATAAAAAAAAATCAAGTTTCTATATATGGAGATCGATGACCCTCCATTCCTATGAATACACTTGCTAATATTATTGTGAACACTATATTGGCATCTTCTAGTTCATATTAATCTGAAGGACTTTAGAACATGTGCATATATCTCTAGATTTGAAAGTAGCATGCTCATTGTTTAGACGGATGTCAAGATCTTGTTTCTTGTGTGAACCTATATAGCATTGAGAGATCCATGCTATAACTTGGAAACAATAAAATAATCTATTTTGTACATGTCTACACTTTAGATTGGCCAGTTTTCCATTCTTTGTTTGCTCTAGATTGTATGCCTCTCTCACTCTCTTAAAAAAGACATATTAATCATGTTCTTTGATAGTCACATGTCTTGTCTAGATTGACCACATGTCCATTCTGGTTCATTTGATGGTATAATGTTCTTCCTTGTGCATATGTGTCATTTAGGTTAGCTATCACATGTCCATTGTAGATTAGTTTTCTCTAGACTATGTCTTTGATAATCATGTGCTACCTTGATTGGCCACCTGTCTAATCTAGGATAGGTGATTGAATGTGTTATGTTCATGTGCGCTCTATGGATTAGTCATTTGTCAAATCTAGGATAGGTTCCTTCAATTTGTTCTCTAGTCTCGGTACTTGTCTCTTCTATGATTCTCTCTAGATTGTGCACATAGGTTTATTTTGGATTGATACATTTGTCTAGGTTCCTTGTTGAGTCAAAAGTGTATAATAGACTGGCCATCTGTCCATGATTGCTATTTAGGTGAATGTCAAGACATTCTATCTTGTGGCATGTACACTTTAGAATTTTCCCATTGTTCTATTGTTGGTGAATTCTAGGCGAGGTTATCATGGTTGTCCTTTTGTGTGCTCGCCCCTAAACTAGTTGGTTATCTCTAGATTATTGATGTCTCTTTTTTAGGAAAGACACATGTAATTGTGTTCTTTCATATTCACATGAGCTATCTAGAATATCCACTTGTCCATTCTAATTTGGGTGGTGGTAGGATGTTCTCTTCCTTTTGCATATGTGCACTCTAGATTGGCCACCCGTCCATTCTCTGTTCAGAGGTGCATGTGCACTTTATATTAGCTAGTGCTTTTATCCTTTGGAACTTTGTCCCTCTAGATTGACCACTTATTCATTTCACTGTTTTGTTTAAATACACATCATTGATATGTTCTTACTTGGACACATGTACTCAAGATTGGCAACTTGTCCAATAGTTGTCAATGCATACCATGTGCACTTACTTGTTATAGGGATATATATATGCAAGCGTCTCCACTTGGACACTTGCACTTTATACATTGGACACCAAGTTGTTTGTCACATGTACAATATAGATTGGCCATGTCACCTTTTAACCATATGTAGGTATTAATAACTTCACTGTTGGACACTTGCCCTCTCTAGATTGGCCACTTGTCCATTCTAAGACAGGGGTGAAAGCGTGGTTTGGTGGTACAAAAAAAGGACCTATTTTACTTCTACCAATGAAAAAGTGGGAACTGGTAAATTTTTTGTAGTTTAGGTCAAAACTCTTTGGACCTTGTGTTTTTAGATTCTTCGTTTGAAGATCTATCCACTAATATATAGTATGATAGGTAGTTTTTCATGTGACATGTAGAAATTGTAACTCGAAGATTTGTCAAAGGTGCTACCAAGGACATTCCTTTTTGTACCACCAAAGCGTGCTTTTAGCAGTGGGTGCCACTACTTTATCTCTTTTATAGATGTGCACTCTAAATTGGCCACTTGGTCATTCTAATGGTATGCATAACTCCATTGTTGCTGGATACTTGCCCTCGTAGATCAATCACCTATCCATGCTAAGATATGTGTAGATCAATACTTTATCCTTTGTGTAGATGTGCACTCTAGAGTAGCCACCTCATCATTCTAATGGCATGAATAACTCCATTGTGTTTGGATACCTACTCTTGTAGATCATCCACCTATCCATTCTAAGATAGGTGGGTATCACTATTGTATCTCTTGCGCAGATGCGCACTTGAGAGTGACCACCTGGTTGTTCTAATAGTATAAATAGCTCCATTGCTATTGAATAGTTTCCCTTTGTAGATTGGCCACATGTGGGTGTCACTACTATATCTCTTATGCAAATAGGCATTCTAGACTGACCACCTAGTTGTTCTAATAGTATGATTAACTCCATTGTTTTTGGATATCTACCCTTTGTAGATTGGCCACAAGTCCATTCTAGGATAGTGGGTGTCTCTACAATCTCTCTTATGCAAGTAGGCAATGTAGAGTTGGAACCAGGTCATTCTAATGGTATGAAAAACTACATTGTTTCTAGGGGATACTTTACCTCTATAGATTGGCCACGTATCTTTTTTGGGATAGGTGGATGCCACTACATTCTCTCTAGTGAGAGAATAAGTCTAGATTGGTCACCTAGACATTCTAGTGGTATAAATAAGTGCATGTTGTACCTTTGGCTATTGTAGATTGGCCACATGTGTCCATTATAGGCAAGGTGGGTGTCACCATATTCTCTCTTGAGTAGAGGTGTTGTCTAGATTGGCCACCTGATAAATCTAATGTTATAAATAACGTGACTCTTTGCTGAAACTTTCTCCATCGTGCCCATGTCCATTCTACGATTCTAGTTATCATTAATAACTCCATTGTAATACATTCCCTCAAAATCCTCAGCCATGAAAATTAAAACCTAAACCCTAGATCCCAATTTGTAGATCTAGACAATACACACTAGATAGTAATTAGACTATAGATAGTAATCCAAGATAGGAGAATCCTAGAACTAGGCCCAATTCAATAACTCCAATTCAAGATTAGCCCCATTTCAATAACCCCAAACCATAGTTTCTTATCTTGAAGTCCAAAACTTAAAACCCATTCTCAAAATTCTATACCTCAAAAGACTTGCTGAAGGATTATGTTTGTTTTGCTTGTATGTTAGAAAGGGTTCTATCTCTCTCGTTTCATGTCAGTATGTTAGGAAGGGTTTTACATCCCTAGGTCCATGTCCCTAATATATGCTCTCGCATCTCGTAGCAGTGAAGCAAAAATTTTGAAATTCTTAAGTTTGTCACATATATCATCTAAATTTTCCATTGATACCCAAAAATATTTAACAATTTTTTTACAAACTCTAAATTGTTTGTATTTTTCCTTGGATGGTTGATTTATCACATTCTAGAACAACTTGCATCCCATTCTTAGAGGAGCTGTGCTGTTGGTTCAGGGCGTTACACTTGTGGTAGGTTTTATGCAATCTTTGGAGATGCATGAGACAACATCCTATGGAGAGGGTTTTGGGATAGCGCCCCGGGCGGGGTCAAGGGGCAGCGCCCCCGCAGGGCTAGAGGCAGTGCCCAAAGAATTTTTTTTAAAAGGGAGTTCCTAGTATAGAGTTACAAATGTTTTGCAATTTTTCAACCATAGTTTCTTTAATTTTGGCCAAGTGTGAATTGTCCAATGTTTAATACTATGTTTAGGTTTGAAACTCTCAAAAAAACAAAAGCGAGTAAAAACATGAACAGACAACACAAAGAGAAGGAGACATAAACACAGAGACGATTGTGAGAGAGCCGCGTCATTTGAGAGACCACGAGAACTGTAGGAGAGCTATTGCGCGTGGATTGAGGTGGCTTCATGCTACATACGGCAGATCTGTGAGCAAATCTGGCCGTGGTGACAAGTCAAGAAACGCCAGAACAACAACAGTAGATAGAATAGCAGCAACATCACTGGCAGGAAGAACAACAACACCAGCAAAGACAATAGCAACAACATCGGTTTAGGGTTAACAGTAGAACGACACCAACGACAAGAACAACAAAACAGGGACAACAGCAGCAATGACAACAACAACAGTAGCAATAGCAATCAACAACAGCAACAACGTCAACAACAACAACATCACACACATACAAAAATAGGTAAGTCTTTAGTTTCTTCTCTCGCTTTTCAAATTTTCAGGCTATAAAATTTAATTTAGAGTATGAATATGAGCCTGTATTTCAATCTAAAAAGGCAAAAATACTGCCTTTCATCTCTAATTCTTGTTTCTAGCTACTTAGGAATACATAGTTATTCAAATTAGTAATCTAATTAAAAAACATAATCATACATTGAGTATTTAAAAAACTATATTGGAATAAAAAGAGTTAGATATGCACTTGTATATGCTTGCACGTGCATTGTTTTACTGATGCTTTTGATTGTTTACCTCCACTAGCTACACCTTTGTTACGCACATGATAAGAGAGAGAGGAAAGTAGAAAGATAAAGAGTGAGAAAGAGTGAAAACGAGTGAGTGACAGAGGGAGAAAGAGAGGGGGAGAGAGGAAGGGAGAGTAACAATATGGGCTTCTTTGCGGGGAAGAGAGAAGTAGATAGGGGTTTCTTGGTTTAAATTCAAATTCAAGATTTGAATTTTGGGGGGAAGTTTGAATCTAAATAGTTGTAGTTGTAATGGCCTTCCAATAGGCTAGACATAGAGAAGTGAACAATCTGCACTTCACATGTCCAATAACATGTGCACACTAGATTGACCACTCGTCCATTCTAGGATATCTAGTGGGACACACACAGGGAGAGTGACAATATGGGCTTCTTTGTGGGGAAGAGAGAATGAGATAGGGGTTTATTGGTTTAAATTCAAATTGACCAATATTTGAATTTTGGAGGGAAATTTGAATTTAAATACGTGTAGGTTGAATGCTATCTTCTCTTGGGGTGCATTGTTTCTTGCAATAATGGCCTTCCAATAGGCTAGACATAGAGAAGTAAACAATCTACACTGCATATGTCCAATAATATGTGCACACTAGATTGACCACTCGTCCATTCTAGGATATCTAGAGGGAGAAGGAGAGGGAGACACACAGAGAGAGTGACAATATAGAAGGAAATAGGGTTTTCTTGGTTTAAATTCAAATTGGCCAATATTTGACTTTTGGAGAAAAATTTGAATTTCGGAGGGAAATTTGAATTTAAATACGTGTAGTTGAAATGCTATCTCTTTGGGTGCATTGTCCCTTGCAATAATGGCCTTCCAATAGGCTAGACATGGGGAAGTGAACAATCTATACTGCATATGTCCAATAACATGTGCCTAGATTGACCACTTGTCTATTCTATGATAGATGGCTTGTAATAGGGTCTTCTTGGCATACGTGCATTCTTAACATTGAAATTTGTTCCTTATAAATAGGTGATTTCAATATGTGTAGTTAAGTTATTTTATGATTGTCCATTCTAGGTCAAGTGATGGTCATATGTGAATGTGCTCTTTTCTAGGAAAGACATGAATAACCATGTTCTTCAAGAGGCACATGTGTTGTCTAGATTGACCACCTGTCCATTCTAGGCCAAAATGGTCGTATCATGTTACATGTGTAGATATACACATAGCTTGACCACATGTCCAATCTAGGTTCATTTTTTATCTTTATGGTCAGATGTGTTGTCTACATTGACCACCTGTTCATTCTAGGTCAAGTGATAGTCATATGTTGTTGTATATGTATTTCTCTACACACATTGACCATCTGTCGAATCCACACTCATTGTGCTTGTATGTTCTTTCATATTCATGTGTATTGAATATCTTAGTCATCTACCTATTCCATGCTAGGTTATGGTGGAATGTACTTTGTTAAGCATGTGTGCATCAGATTGGCCACCTGTCCATTCTAGCTCAAGTGATGGTCAATTGTGAATGTGCTCTTTTCTAGAAAAGACATGCATAACCATGTTCTTTAATACGCACATGTGTTTTCTAGATTGACCACCTGTCCATTCTAGGTCAAGTGATGGTTGTATGTTGTTACATGTGTATATCTACACATAGATTAACCACATGTCCAATCCAAGTTTAAATTTTATCTTTAATAGTCAAATGTGTTGTCTAGATTAACCACCTGTCCATTCTAGGTCAAGTCATGGTCATATGTTGTTGTATGTGTAGTTCTCTACGGATATTGTCCACCTATGCAATCCAGACTCATTTTTTATGTATCTTCTATCTTTCTTTCCCAAAGAAAGCATGCTTGTATGCTATTTCATACACATGTGTATGTTCTTACATAGGTATATTTTAACCTAGATTGACCACTTGTCCAATCTAAAGTCATTTTTTCTATATTTTCTATCTTTCTTTACCTAGAAAAGTGTGCTTGTATGTTCTTTCATATTCATGTGTATTGAATATCTTAGTATCCATTCTACGCTAGGTTATGGTGGAATGTACTTTGTTACGCATATGTGCACTTTAGATTGGCCATCTGTCCATTTTAGCTCAAGTGATGATCAATTGTGAATGTGATCTTTTCTAGGAAAGACATGCATAACCATGTTCTTAATAGGCACATGTGTTGTCTAGATTGACCACCTGTCCATTCTAGGTCAAGTGATGGTCGTACGATGTTACATGTGTAGATATACACATAGATTGACCACATATCCAATCTAGGTTCATATTTTATCTTTATAGTCAGATGTGTTGTCTACATTGACCACATCTCCATTCTAGGTCAAGTTATGGTTGTATGTGTATTTCTCTATAGATATTGACCACCTATCCAATCCAGACTCATTTTTTCTATATCTTCTATCTTTCTGCCCCAAGGAAATCATGATGGTATGTTATTTCATACACATGTGTATGTTCTTACATAGGTATATATGCACCTAGATTGACCACTTGTCCAATCTAGAATCATTTTTTCTATATTTTCTATCTTTATTTTCCTAGAAAAGTGTGCTTGTATGTTCTTTCATATTCATATGTATTGAATATCTTAGTCGTCTGTCCATTCCATGCTAGGTTATGGTGGAATATACTTTGTTAAGCATATGTGCACTTTAGATTGGAAATCTATCCATTCTAGCTTAAGTGATGGTCATATGTGAGTGTGCTCTTCTCTAGGAAAGACATGCATAACCATGTTCTTTAATAGGCACATGTGTTGTCTAGATTGACCACCTGTCCATTGTAGGTCAAGTGATGGTCGTATGATGCTACATGTGTAGATGTACACATAGATTGACCACATGTCCAATCTAGGTTCATTTTTTATCTTTATAGTCAGATGTGTTGTCTACATTGACCACCTGTCCATTCAAGGTCAAGTGATGGTTGTATGTTGTTGTATGTGTATATCTCCACTTAGATTGACCACCTGTCCAATCCAGACTCAATTTTTCTATATCTTCTATCTTTCTTTCCTAAGGAAAGCATGCTTGTATGTTATTTCTTACATAGGTATATATGCACCTAGATTGACCACTTGTTCAATCCACACTTATTTTTTCTATCTTTATTTTCCTAGAAAAGTGTGCTTATATGTTCTTTCATATTCATGTGTATGTTCTTTCATAGGTATATCTGCACCTAGATTGACCACTTGTCCAATCCAAACTCATTTTTTCTATATTTTCTATGTTTCTTTCCATAGAAAAGTGTGCTTCTATGTTCTTCATATTCATATGTATTGAATGTCTTAGTTATGTGTCCATTCCACGCTAGATTATGGTGGAATGTACTTTGTTAAGCACATGTGTACTTTAGATCGGCCATTTGTCCATTCTAGTGCAAGTGATGGTCATATGTGAATGTGCTCTTTTCTAGGAAAGACATGCATAACCATGTTCTTTAATAGGCACATGTGTTGTCTAAATTGACCACCTATCCATTCTAGGTCAAGTGATGGTTGTATGTTGTTACATGTGTATATATATATATATATATATATATATATGCATAGATTGGCCACATGTCCAATCTAGGTTCATTTTTTATCTTTATAGTCAGATATGTTGTTTAGATTGACCACATGTCCATTCTAAGTCAAGTGATGGTCCTATGTTGTTGTATGTGTATTTCTCTTCAGAGATTGACCACTTGTCCAATCCAGAATTATTTTTTCTATATCTTCTATCTTTCTTTCCCAAGAAAACCATGCTTGTATGTTATTTCATACACATGTGTATGTTCTTACATAGGTATATATGCACCTAGATTGACCACTTGTCCAATCTAGACTCATTTTTTCTATTTTTCTTTCTTTCTTTTCCTAGAAAAGTGTGCTTGTATGTTCTTTATATTCATGTGTATTGAATATCTTAGTCATCCGTCCATTCCATGCTAGGTTATGGTGGAATGTACTTTGTTAAGCATATATGAACTTTAGATTGGACATTCGTCCATTCTAGCTCAAGTGATGGTTATATGTGAATGTGTTCTTTTCTAAGAAAGACATGCATAACCATAGTCTTTAATAGGCACATGTGTTGTCCAAATTGATCACCTGTCCATTCTAGGTCAAGTGATGGTCGTATTATGCTACATGTGTTTATATAGATATAAATTGACCACATGTCCAATCTAGGTTCATTTTTTATCTTTATAGTCAGATGTGTTGTCTACATTGACCACCTATCCATCATAGGTCAAGTGATGGTTGTATGTTTTTGTATGTGCATATCTCCACAGAGATTGACCACTTGTCCAATCCAGACTCATTTTCTCTATATCTTCTATATTTCTTTCCCAAGAAAAGCATGCTTGTATGTTATTTCATACACATGTGTATGTTCTTACATAGGTATATCTGCACCTAGATTGACCACTTGTCCAATCCAAACTCATTTTTTCTATATTTTCTATCTTTCTTTCCCTAGAAAAGTGTGCTTGTATGTTCTTTCCTCAAATTAGATTAAGTACATAAATGACATGTTTTTCAGGGTAAAAATGTCTCAAGTGAGGACCTCAAATAAGAGAAAAGTAACTACCATTCCAATCAGCATTGACCTTGCTACCAATGAGCCTCGTCCATGGTACCTTGATATTTATGGACTACAAGGTGCTCAATATCATAAAGTACATTTATTGATTGCCTTAGAACAAGATAACAATGTATTTGAGGATCTAGGCCAAGTAGTTGCAGTAGCTGTATTAACCGTTGAAGGTCATCCTAGTAGTGAGTGCATTAACATTCAAGTTCTAGGGAATATAGAGTATTGCCTATCTCCAAAGGCATGTTTCGCTCAATGCATGGTAAAAGATAAAGAGGTGACTATGTTCTCTAGAGGTTGAAATGCAGACATAGATCCTACACAGGTGACTGCAGACACTCTTCATGACTCCATTGTCCAGAGTGTGAAGAATAAGAAGCCCTCCACCAAGAGTCCAAGGCCAAAATATTCTCATCCAAAAGCAAAGAGGGACAAGGCTCATACTTTTGCAGGGTCCAAAGCGGTGGATGAGTCAAATCTAGATGCTTCACAAGAGGGTACAAGCAACCAACCTCACTTAAGGTTTGTGGAGCCTGATCTTTTGGAGAAAGAGGTTCAAAAGGCAAAGAAAAGAGATATTGGAGGCATGGAGAAGTATTCAGCACATTTTCCATTCAAGTATACAGAGTATGAAATTCCAGTGACCAATTGTTTTCTTGCTCCTAATCATTATAATTCTCGCTAACTTGACGAGGAGCAGCTAAATACTTGCATGCTTCTCTTTGCTGCAAGTGCAATTAGGCCTTCATCATGTGCCTATTTGATGCCTGTCAAGAATTGTGGTCAAAGGACAGGAATCCCAATGACGCCATCAGAGATTGAAGAAGGCAAGATAAAAGACTATAGGTATTGGATTCTTGATGGACAACACTCTATATATGCAGCAAAAATGCTGAGAGTTCAAGAAATGACGAAGGGGGGTAGATCACAAGAGCTCGCGGCAGTGTATGCTCAACGAAAGGCCCGCATTGTTGTAGATCCACCTCCACATGTTGCTATCACTATATCTACTATTGCCAATGAACAAGAAAAGTCCTTGTATGTGAAGCAACCATACAGTGTCATACTGAAGCACTTACGTGATTAGTGGAGATTTAACAGATGTCCTGCAAGGCCACCACTTGGTGTTGTGGAGGGAACTTCATCTCGTAGCAAATGGGATGTAAGTGATAATTTTATAATCCCATATCATTTATCTTTTGCACTAGAAACATAGGACACCATGCATGTATGATAGCCAATTTTTTATTTCTCTAATTTCTTTGTGTAGGCATTTTTAAGAATGGCTAGAATATGTGTTGGAGCATCCTTTATTACAAAGCAAGCTCACATGGTGACTTATTTTGATGCCATCTTTAATGAATGGCTAGATATTATAATAGAACTAGAAAAAGAGAATAAGAAACCAAGTGCCATAGTATTTGAGTGTCTAGCTGGTTTGGATGAAGAAGAGGTTAAGAAGCTACAAGCAGAAATAAGAGATGGCACAATTGTGTTATCAAAGGGCATAAAGGACATAGACATCATGGACATGCTTGAAAGAATCAAACAACTCAAGCAAGATCGTATCATTCAAGATGCCTTGATTGAGGATTTTAACTCTCTCAATGAAGATGCAAAGTGCAATACTTCAGAGGATCTTGTCTTGATGTATAACATCAATGATGTTGTGTATATGAAGTTTCTTGAGCTTTGTGATATATGGATCAAGACACAATTACAGCGAGGAATCAAGAAGATTGACTTTTCAGAGAGTGCAAGAAAGTATGTTGAGTGGACAATCAATCTACACAAGGAGCAAGTAAAAGCAACAGATGTTCCTCGGAGGATTTATGTGGTAAACCTTCATATTGAAGGTTCTTCATACTTGGAGCGTCACCTTCGCAACCAAGTGCCCATCGGACTTTGTGTATTGGGCAGATCAAAGGCCTTTAAGAGCAACACACATTGGCATGAGGATCGATACAAAGATCTCTTGTGCATTATCTCCTTGCAGACAAATTCGTATTTTTCATTGATCATCAAGCCCTCTTATACCTTGTAAAAAAACCATGCAGTACCAAAATAATTGTACGATGGTTTATCATATTGATAGAGTTTGAGTGTATTGTTGTGTTTAGAAAACGAAAGATGCATCTACAAGCAGACCACCTTTCCAGACTACCAAATGGAGAAGCTCCAAGGACATCCGTGACACGTATCTTTTCAACGTTGAAACGATACCAAAATGGTCTTAGGAGATATTCAATTTATTATCTTGAGGAGGTGAGTTTGATAGAATGGGATAGGAATTTAAAACACAAACAGTTCGACAATCACGGTATTTTCAATTACTTGGCGGACATTTGTATTAGTTGGGTTGGGACAACATTTTGCGGTTATGCGTAAACCCTGAGGAATACGACAGTTATCTTTTGGAAGCACATGTTCAAGACGTATCATTTCATTGCTTGCAACTAAAAACGTACCAAAACTTGCAACATTTAGGAGTTTATTGGCCGAATATGCGCATTGATGTTCAAGAGTACATTACTAACTATGCAACCTACAGGTCTACACCACCGGTAGAGCATGCTACATTGTTTCAGGTGAAAATTGTTGACTATCTGAGTACATTGTTGACTATCTGACCACAAGAGCAATCCTGGAACATACCTCTAGGGCACTACAATGGGCCATAGAAATAGAGGTTCAAGATTTTGTACTAATTGAACATCAATTGTATAAGAGAGGAAAGGACAATCAACTTAGGATATGTGCTACCAAAAGCATGTATTTATCAATCCTAAAAATTGTCTTAACCACTGGAATATGGTGGCCTACATTACATATGGACACTAACAAATATGTTAAGAGATGCGATGTGTGTGTCAGTATACCAAAGTACTAATAAAGAGAGAGATTCCTTTAGGGCCAATGATGGGAGCAAGGGCTTTTGCTAAGTGGGGTATGGATTTTCTTGGACCAATTCCACCCCCAAATTACAGAACTCATGCCCAATATATCATTGTGGCTACAGCCTATTTCACAAAGTGCACTAAAGCTAAGGCCACACAGAAAGTTGATGCAAGGACCACTGCACCATTTCTATACAAAAATATCTTTGTTAGATATGGCTTACCCATAGAAATTGTCAGTGATCGTGGCACACAATTTCTTAATGAAGTTATCGAAAATCTTTTGAACAAATTCATTGTAGTTCATAGAAAGTCTACTCCATACCACCCACAGGCTAATCGACAGGTTGAAGCTACCAATAAGATTCTATGCACGGTTTTGACCTATTGGGAAAACACTATACAACATGGTGTTTGGCCTTAATGCAATCTTGCCACCAGAGTTCCTTTGTCCCCACTCTCAGAGTAGCTAAACAACTCGGATGGATAGACCATGAAATGTCTTCTAGAGTTGATGACCTTGAAAAACTAGATGAGCTTTGCCTAAAGGCCATAGCCTCTATCTACGCTCAAAAAAGGCAACAAAAGGAGTTTTTTTATAAGCATGTACACTTGAAAGAGTTTAAAACATGAGACTACGTCCTGGTTTACACATTGAAATAGCATGCTAAAAAAAACTTAAAAAGCGAGGGATGGGACCCTTGATGATCACCGATATATCACCAAGTAGAGTCATCAAGCTTGCTACATTGGAGGGTGAAGAAATGCCAAATTGCATTAGTGGTTGTCGCTTTAAAAATTATTCTCTACCACTAACCCAGGGCATGCTTCAACAAATCCATGCGGAAAATAAAAAATCTAAAGAAAAGCAACGGGTAGTCAAAGAAGCTAAAGAAGAAGCCGGGGAGCGCATGCCAAAACGGAAGCTTCTACGACAAAAGCAATAGCACGAACCACCACTATGGATCAAAGTGATCGATTTTGAAGAGGAACATATGATGGCTCCAACCATAAAAGTCAAGCTAGGATGTAATCACGTGGAGGCCAAGGCAATCCTAGATTCCAGAATTCAAGGAAATATCATTTCCTACAGCCTATATAGACAGCTAACACTTGAGCAAGATCTTCACCCGACACATCAGGGCATTTAAAGTTATTCAGAGCACTCAATCAAAGCAATGTGATGGGTAGCGATACATGTGCAGGTTAATCAATATATCTATCCGCATAAGTTTTATGTGGTAGAAGATAAGTCAACATTGCATCCATTGTTACTGGGCCAGTCATGACAACAAAAGTACAATGTACAAATTGATTAGAGCTCTGACACAATCAATATTCAGCATGCAACCAAACAACAAGTAGTTCCATTTGCAACAAAAAAAAAACGACAAACCATTGGTAACGAACCTACAAGCTAAGGGCAACCAACCCTTACGTACAACACATAATAAATGACTCACAAAGAGCAAAGCAAAGGACATTACTACTGCAGATCCGAACAATGAGAATAGTCCAAAGAATCTATTCGACAAAACCACCAAACAACATCCACCACGGCAGTCAACAATAGCACCGAAGCAAGTTTGGGTAAAAACGAAAGCGGTTGCACAAGTTAAGCCAAACCAACAACCCGCTACCTTGATGAAGACAAATGAAAAACTGCGACAACAAACCCAATGTACAATCAGGTATGGGTGCCAAAGAAATTGCTTGCTACACAAGGTAATCAGCAACAAATCTGGATTCCAAAGCAGCACAACAAGGAATTCCCTATCATATCATCACCTCAAATCATACCAAGACCAAAGTCATATGATCCACAACCAGAGGTGCAACAAATTTGAGTACCCAAGAAATTACGGCAAGCTCAAAAGAACCAAACAAAATTTTGGGTACTTAAACAAAGACCAACAAAAAAGCCACATGCGAATTATGGGGTCCCACAGCATGTCAACAACACCGTAGTACAAAAGCATCCATTGTCAATCAAGCAAAGAGAGGCACAATTAGGACACTTATTATTTCACCGCTCTCTTGTGGGTACTGTCATAACAGAAAACCTCACCATCAAATGCCATAAGCAATTTGCTTATACCCTCCTCTTGCACAACATTAAATTTTTCCATGCATTGATCGAGTATGCATGTAGGGTCGCAGTACATGGTCTGCATTAGCACCAGTTGGTAACCCATGCACGACACTTACCCTAGGGCGATACACCGTCGTCCAGGAGGACTCTAAATAGGAGGGGGGAGGCATTCTCAATGCGAACCCAAGAATAGTACTAAAAGGGCACTGTTTTCTATGATTTTGGGTTTTGATTGCGTTTGATAGCAAAAATATGAACCCAAATATATATGCCCTTCTCTAATGTGATTCTACAGAGACATGAGGACAAACGCCAGTAATGAGGGTCTAGGTGTGTGTGTGTGTGTGTGTGTGTGTGTGTGTAAAAATAGCAATTTTTATGCATAAAAATGAGAAAAACGGAAAAATACGGCCAAAAATATTAGGGATAATTGTACATAACGATTCATTGTGTTTTTTTCTATTTATTTTGATTTATTGGTATTTTTTGAGTTACTTTAGTTGTCTTCCTTTTAATTTTGATAATTTCTTAGAAAAAACAAAGAAAAATAGAAAAAACAGGTGAGATGGAGAGGGAACGACAAAAGAAAAATACAGGGAGGATCAATAAGCAAAGGACATCGTATGGTGAAGTCTGAGCACAATTATGAAAAAAAAGTTACGGAAGCCCAATCTGGTCAATTTTTAGACAAAAGGGCAAATTATCCAGAAATGGGTCAAACGGAGTCCAAATGGGAAAATTTGAGCCAAAATTGAAGTTCACAACGAGATAAGAGCACATGTCAAATTTCATGGCAAGTGGTTCGGAGACTCCAAATATAAGATATTTTGGCCTCACTTATTCTCTCATTTCTAATATTCACAAGTTAGAGAGAGCTAGAGGGAACTACAGCGTGCACAGACTTCTACGTCTTCATACGACACACACAGGACACCAATTGGCACCATATATGAGAGGTAGGATCCTCACCATGTGCCCTCCATGTTGTATTCTTACTTCATCGTGCAGAAACAACAATGAAGCATCGCGGGGAAGAAACCAAAACGCGGCCGCAACACAACAACCACTAACCCGATAACTCTGAGACTTGATAGGGGGTTAACCCTAAGCTAGAGGAACATGTCTATGACCTCATATGCTTGTTTAGACCAGTCAAAAAAACCCTAACTTCCCATAGCCTGCAGACGCCAACTCGAAGAAGAGTTGCCAGAATGCTACCAAACCACATGAGAAGGTGCTCTTAGAGGGTGTCTACAAGCCCATGTGATTCCCTCCATCATCAAATTACCAGAAGATGGCCAAAACACCAAGCTAGGCTTTGGACACGCAAAGCGTCATTTGGCTTTCACTGCCAAACGGTGAATCCGTTTTCCACCAGACTTTACGGGCATCATTGCATATCACCAATAGCTAACACCTATGGTCAGAGAGCAGGAAAAATCATCGTCAACCGTCTCCTCCCAAAAAGACACTTTTTGAGCAACAAATCACCAAAAAGGGTATCCATCAGCCCAAATGCTACACAAAGCCATGGAAAGGTGCTCTTCTACATCCACAAGCCTGGGAGATTGATACCAAGAGGAATCACCACAGAAAGTCATCTCCAAGTGAAAAAATCCCTTTTAGAGACTGAAATGACAATCAGGGAGTTTCTAAGCTCAACATCTGACTTTTCAAGTTGAAACTAGCAAGTAGGGCTTAGGGCACATGTAAGGTTTTCAGTTTCTGAAACCTTAGAAATTGTACAAAGCCTGGTCAAATTAACTTGGTTGTTAAGAAAACACTGTAGAATGATCCAACTATGGCATAGTATTGGTTACTATAGTTAGAAATTTTCAAAACAGAATTTTGATAAAATCTGGAAAAGTTACGGGATCTGAAAGGTTACACTGTGAATTTAGTTAGTTAAATAAAATTGAAAGGTTTCAGTAGTTATTACTGCTAAAGACTTTTTATCCTAAAGTTCTAGAAATTACAGATATTTCCAAGTTTAATCATTAAAAGTCATGAAAAATAGCAGAAATCGATTTTGGAAAGGGGGGCTGTGTGGGGCTGTGGTGGACCTACCCAAGCCAATTTTAGCAGTAGGTGGCGCTAGAGGGAAGCTGGGGGCTTGCTTGAGGTGCCAGGACCTGCCAGAAACAGCCTAGGGGCCCTGAAAAACTATAAATAGACTCGCCTTCTTCACAAAAAATTAGACTCGGAGTCCTGGCAAATTCTCTCTCATCTAGAGGGATCTCTACTCAAAAATCACTAGAGAAGCAAAGCTCTAGTCGGTTAATCAACGATAATTAGCACTAAAACTTATGCTAATCTATTTACATTTTGTTAATTAATTCAATTAATTAAGAAGATTAAACTTACTTATACTCTAAAATTCTCTCCTAATTCTTAATTTTTGTTTGATTATTGAGATTAAGCTTAGAGATACTAATCTAGTTAATTATTATATTATATTAGGATTGAAATTACTCATTTAAACCATAAATTAATGATAATTATACTAATTAAACTTAAATTAAGATAAGATAATCATCAAAGTTGTGCGAGACTATCAAGATGCTAGAAAAATTATCTTTGAATTTTTTGAATAATTTTTGTAATTATTTAAGCAGAACTACATTGTTTTTAAGAGAAAAGTAAGGGGGAAAATGAGCAAATTAATCTAAAAAGCTTTGTGATAATTATCAGAGGTAAAATACATTTTAAGAAACTCGTGATATTATCTTAACTATAGATAATTAGTTTAACTAATTATCTCAGCAAAAAAACACTGTTTTTAAGGAAAAATAAAAGGGAGGAAATAGCAAATTAATCCTAAAAGCTTTGAGATAATCATCAGAGGTTAAATACATCTTAAAACACCCATAATAATTATCTTAACTATAGATAATTAGTTTAATTAATTATCTCAGCAGAAAGACATTACTTTTAAGAGAAAATAAAAGGGGGAAATAGAAAATTAATCCAAAAAGCTTTGAGATAATTATGAGAGGTAAAACACATCTTAAAAATCCCCTGATAATTACCTTAGCTACAGGAAATTAGTTTAACTAGTTATCTCAGCAGAAAAACATTGTTTTTAAAGGAAAATAAAAGGGGGGAAATAGCAAATTAATCCAAAAAGCTTTGAGATAATCATTAGAGGTAAAATACATCTTAAAAAACTCATGATAATTATCTTAACTATAGACCATTAGTGTAACCAATTATCTCAACAGAAAAACACTGTTGTTAAGGGAAAATAAAAGGGGGGAAATAGCAAATTAATCCAAAGCTCTTTGAGATAATCATCAGAGGTAAAATACATCTTACAAAACTCATGATAACTATCTTTACCATAGATAATTAGTGTACCTAATTATCTCAATAAAAAAACACTATTTCTAAGGAAAAATTAAAAGGAGAAAATAGCAAATTAAACTAAAAATCTTTGAGATGATTATTAGAGGTAAACCACATCTTAAGGAACCCATTATAATTATCTTAACCATAAATAGTTAGTTTAGTTAATTATCCTAACTAATATTAATAAATTTTGTGTATAAATTGGGGAAAGGAAATTAGTAAGTGAATTTTTATAATTACCCGATAATTACCAGAGATTAGAAACAACTTTCGAAGGTTGGGGAAATTAGCTTAGCCCAAATAATTAGTATAAAAAATTACCGTCGCCCAATATTGTCTAGATTAGATCATAAATCTAGAAGGGAAATTTATAAAATAATTTTATGTGTTAGCCAGAAAATTATTGGAGATATAACATATCAAACTCCATCTAGGGTAAATATCCCATTAGCAGATAGGTAACTCATAATTTACTAAGGCCAAAATAGAGTATTTTGGAACATAAATTAAAAGAGAAATTTAGAAAAATAGCTCCAATAATTATGGGATAATTATGAGATAATACTAATAGTACCAAGAAGCTACAGGAGAAACATCTCATCCAATTATTTAACAAGGATACCTATTTGCTCCAAAAATCCTTATTTTTTGATAAAAAGAATAAAAGAGATTATTCATTTAATTCTCTAATTGATTAAGTCCTTTTATAAAGGCTGCTAATATGGCTCTAAAAAGAACCAAAGGAAATCCTCTTTCCGATGAAGAGGATACAATCAACAAAAGAAATAGAGCAACTCATGACCATGAGGCTGGGCTTAGTTATAGGCCTACGGAGGAAAGTTTGCAGGCGCCAGCGCAGCAGTAAATGGCTGACCAGTCATGTGGATTTCCATTTGTTCACTTGAGTCTTTAAATAGCTTAAAGTTCGTTGATAAATTAACATTGCATACGTAAGAACTAGGAAGGATTAACTGGTCGTAAACGGAAGGTGACTTCCAAGAAACCAACGAGCAATGATTGTAAATAGGAAAGAAATGATTGGGCTACGATTGATTGACCTAGGAAAGAATTGTTTGAGCATCCTTAAGACAGCTTGTCTCAAGACACCTCTGATTTCTTGGAATATTTTACTCCAGGTAATGAGTAATGATGGCGACTCCGCCATGGATGAGTCGGTTTCCTCAATGTGCATGGAGTCTTTACCCCGTGCTTGTTTGTGTTTGTGGATATTACTTAGGATATCGATTTTATCCTAGAGGAACCACCCGGTTGTATGGGCAACCGGTTGGCGTATGGGCGCCCGGACTTTCGGTGATGACTTTTTCCACCCCGGTTTTTATAAATAAGGAATGGGTGCCGTTTTTTCACCCCTGTATAGGTGGTCTGAGACAAGCCAGTACTGGTCAGAGTTACTCCAGAATGACAATACCTTGTCTTAGTCTAAAGATGTATGTTTGCTAAAAGGATGTTTTCAATATTGTTTTCAAGGGCTGTTTTAATGAAATTCAATTATGAAAGTTAAAAGAAATCATTATTTTAATTGTGACAAGAATGTGGTAGTAATTAAATAACAAAGTAACATGTGTGAGTACGGGGTGGTAAGTGGGGATTGACTAAGGTTGTCAATCATGGACGGGTGGACCTGATTAGTCAGGTAACTATCCATTCCCGCGCACTGAAAGCGTTTAGAAACTTCTCCACTTGGAAGAGGAGTCCACCAGTGGCTGTGCCCTCACATATGTTAGGGGGGGAAAGCGTTGGCTAAGGAAACCTTAATCCGAATGATGGAAGTTATAGGGCTGGAATAGTTTTTTTTATTCAACAAGTTGTCCCGTTTCCACTGCGAGACAAAACTATGTCTCCTTCTAGGACTATAAACCTAAACCATTATTAATGGTAAGGGTGAATTCCTCGAATTCTTCTTGTTTAGGGACTCAGATTTTATTAGGCCTAGAGACCTGTCAAGGATCCCATCTCGTTTTTTTTTGCGGCGGGTTTGGGGTCCTCAGAGCACAAGCGTAAAACACCCCAAGGCATCAAACTCATTTATTATCAAGATAGACATCATACGCGTATGATGTCTCACATTCATATTTTGCACAAAAATCACTCACTTGACTTCACAAACACATTGTGCATACCCTAGACATGAAGCACACAAACTTTCATAAGAGTTGGAGTTGATTAGGGTACTCAAGACCCAAAAAATGCAAAGTCTTGGCCTAATCCCATAATTTGGTTTTGGACCTACCAAAAGTGCTCCAAATCAAGTGAAATTCTACACAAAGCAAGCACTTAGCCTATACATCATGTCCCAATGCTGAAATATCTAGTTTGCAAGATAAGACATCATACACGTATGATGTCTAAACCTATCACAGAGGAGCTCTGTCAAATTCTGAACGTCCAAAATTGTTAAGCATGGTACATATAGCCTGTACACCAAGTTTGTGCACCTTTAGGCACGTTTTGATCACTACCCTCATCGTTTTCCCAATCAAAGTGTCATAAACCCCATCTATGGCCTTGGGCACATAAAGAACTAGTCCAAATTTATATTTTCCCACATCATGAGCTACTCCTGCACCAAGCTTGAGCCAAAAGTGCCAAGTATGATGTCTAAACCCTTTGAAATCACATGCTGCTATGATTTTGCAAACTCTAACACTTTATACACATCATGGTGAGCTCCCCATCAAATTTCCACCACATTTCGATATCAGTTGACCCATCATCACCCACAAAGTGGAAAAGAAGATGCACAAACCTCAAGTCCTTTGACACCCATTCACAAAATCAATTTCAAATCTGAGACTATGGACATCATGCACATGCTATACACAACTTACCCAGTGACTTTCAAGCATTTTTTCATCAACAGACATCATACACATTGTGAAGGATTGGGGGGCTGGCCTCTACAACACCTCAAACCAAAACCAAGAAAAGAGGATGAAGAGTATATCTCTCTCAAGATAACATGGGCTGATATTCTCTCACGAATTTTGATAGCCTCACTCGCACTCCGCCCCTACTAGCTTCGACTAGCTTCCCTCTACACCGCCACAACTCCCACTATACTTGGATGCACCAAAGGAAGCAAGGGAACCAAGAAAACCAAAGTAAAAAAGTAAATAAAAACAATGAAAATCTTTGCACTTTTCCTCATAAAACCAAGATCTTCACTTCTTTTCAAACGCCCTTTAATGTGCTAGTAGAGACTCCATAGGCGCTCCCATACATACACATAGCTTGACCAAAACCCATCCAAATCAAGCTCACTTTGAAAACCCACAAATTTCAGGCAAAAAAATCAAAAAAAGTGATGGAAAACTTGGGAAAAACCTTGCCCTTTTGCGTATAAACAAGCAAGGAATTGCAGCGAATAGTCTACCCTCGACTAGCTGCACCAAAGGGAACCACAAACAACATGGCTGCCATACCTCAAACCAAGATGAAGAGAGTTCAATATGCAGAGCTAAGCACCCACTTTCATCAGACCATTTAGGAGATACACACTCTCAACTCACCACACCAGGATCTCGCAAGGCAAGAGGGGCACCTCTACACCAAAACCCCCACCCTTCACCCCGCAGGCTGCAACAACACATAGTTTCTTCTTCACAACTGAATATCCCTCCTCACTCACGAACCCAAGCTGATAAAAGTTCAGATTTTATTCATATTTTTAAATCACTAACTCACACTTTGAAGTCTTGACACTTCTATGTACAAAAACAACAAAACTATGTACCCTGCACAACTGGCCCGCATGTGTAGAGACAGCCGGCACACACCGCATTTGTACGCTTTGTACAAGCATGCTTTATTTAAATATAAGGCCCCCAAAAGCATTAACAAACATATCTCAAAGACTTTGGGGTGGTCCGCACCATTTCGCCAAAACACGCCACAACGTATGATGTCTATTCTCTCATATAGATGCCAAACTTCACATCTTTCATCATGAGCGTGTCCACCGCATAGTATAAAGGCCATACATTCAATTTGGACAATTTTGAGCAAGGTTGTGACCACTTGGAGCCCAAAAATAGAAAACCTTGGAAAAAAAGACATCCTATGGCCCCAACCACATGAATCATCTCCAAATCAAAAATTGAGATGATCAAAGTGTTATCCATCACCTAGGGAGGCTACAGATCAAGTTTGGGCCAAAAAATCTCTACAGAGACATCACACGCGTATGATGTCTCCATAGGCCAAAATGACCGATCTGGGGGCATTTCTTCCAATACCTTTATCCCATTAATCTTAGCCCACAACCCAAATGAGATCAAGTTTTGATTCTTTATACCCATCTAAACCTAGGTTTCAAAATCCTAAGTTCTATACCTAATTCTTGGCTTCAAACCCATGAGAAGAAACCCAAATAAAATTCTAATATCATAGAAGGCTATGTCATTCTAAAACCTAGCTCTGATATAAGTTTAACCCCTTTTAGACAAACTAGCAATCATACATCCTAGTCTAAAGATGAACTTGGAAGCTAGATTGACCCCAGTTAAGCCTTTACCACATGATTATGAGAGCATCTACCAAGTTTCACCCATTTGAACCTCATTTAAGTCAAAATCCAACTTCAGATTCTGAAAGGAGTTCTAATGGTCACAGCTTGTCCATCCAAATTGAAATCCAAGCATATATTCATGATGTACATGCTATGAGCTATGCACATATGAGAAATCATTCAATTTTGAGCACTTAGAAACCATACGTATATGATGTCTCACAACATGAATCTATACCCAAAATGCAATTTTGACTACATGCATAGCACCCTTAAACCCTAATTAGCTTGTGTTTCAAACTTAAAGTCATCTAGATAGCTAGAGACTGAGAAAATGCCAGATTTTGAGAACATTGCTAACTTTTGCACTTGGAGTGCCAGCAAGATCAATGGAAGCCAGCAAATCACCATCAAAAAAGAAGAGGACATCCTTGAAAGACATCATCGTGACAGCACAACCCTACACTATCCCTGACGAGTCACTAAAACCGACCAAAGCTTGGATAGATGAAGTCACACTGGAAGCTGAAGGAATCAGACTTTACCAAGGTACATTCAGAGATCCGCAGGGCAATACAGTAGATGTGCCCATGATCCTTAGAGAGCTCATTGATTATGCCAGCAAGGAAGGCATCCTCAACCACCTAGAGAGGGCTGATCTGCATAACTTCTTTGCAGCAACACCAATAGGTGTGTATACACAGAGGTTCTACAAGCCAGCCAGCTCCATTCAAAAAGACATCAAAGGAGTGATTACTACTTTGGATGGCCAGAAGACTGAGGTGTTAATTACCCCTCAAATCATTACAGATGCTCTAGAACTCCACAAGAGCTCCACAATAAGGTCAGATCTGTTAGAGAACAAAGAGATGATGTGAAGGTATGCTCATAAGAATACAAATCCCACCTTCAAATACCTAGAGGATTCGAGAGCTGCAAAAATATGCAAGCTTTACAATCAATACTTTCATGTTTGCAGTAAACGATCACAAAAGTATACCACACCACCACATGCAGTCGCCACCATGATCACATGGGCACTGAGAAGAAGTGTGCCCAAAGAAGTGTGCCCAAAGATATAAACTTTGTCAAGTATTTGCATGAGCAAGTGTGGAATGGGAATAGATAAGCAAGGTATATTGGTGGGTCAAAAGTTCTCACAATGATTTCCTATGAAGCAAAAGGAGCAAGAGGACGATGGCTAGAACAACCCACACAGAATGAGTGGCTAATATTGAGGGAAGATGTTGAAGAAAAGACTCTAGCAGTAGTATCCCCACCTATCTCTACACGGCTCAGATAAAAGCTTGAGACTGTGCCAAAAGATAACAAAGAGGAGACACCAAAGAAGAAGGGGAAAGCAGCAATAATCAAAAGAAGAGCGAATGAAAGAGACTACTAGTTAGAAAGCCACTCGAATTGAACGCCCTATAAAAAAATTCAAGGCAGAGAGGGCATTAGAGGGAGAGTTTGAGGAATATTGGGTACCAGATCCTACGAAGGTGGGTGGTAGCTCCTCTCGACCCCTCGAAGATCAGTTCGATCATTACATCAGGACATACGAAGAGACAGAGCGAGTAATAGAGCAACAAAATGTGAGCCATTCATAGATTATGAGGTGCAGACTATATAAAGAAAGAATTACAAGAGCAACCTAAATTTCAAGAAGAAAAGAAAGAGACAAAACATGTCAAGATTGAAGAACAAAGTACAACCCCACCAGCATCTCCCCCTGCACACATCCGACCACCAAGCCCTATGCCACCGACATCTCAATAGAGGGACTTACCAAAGAAGAAATTAGAGGCTGACTTGATGCCATAAGAAAAATAAAGAGCACAGAGATGAACCTATGAAGACCTCCTCAAAGCTGGATACTCATTTGAGGATGCATATGTGGCTGTGACGGCAAAAACTACCAACATTGGAAGATGCAGATTGAAGACTATCTCTACCAGAAGGACCTCTATTTGCTACTAGGCGGTCTTGCGAAGAAGCCCGCAACAATGGAAGATGAAGCATGGATTGTCCTTGATCGAAAGGCACTGGGAACAATCCGGTTAAGCTTGGCGTCAACGATGGCCTTCAATGTTTCGGAGATGAAGACCACGGAGGACTTGACGAAGCCACTCGACGACTTCTACGAGAAACCATCGGCATCCAATAAGGTATTTCTTATGAAGCGCTTGTTCAATCTAAAGATGGCAGAGAATGGTTCAGTTGCAGAACACCTAAATGACTTTAACACAAACATAAGTCAACTTCGATCAGTGAAAATCAATTTCGATGACGAAGTGCGAGCTCTCCTTATACTATCATCTCTACCAGATAGTTGGGACAGCCTTGTGATGGCTGTAAGTAATTCTATCTCTGGCACAAATACTCTTAAGTTTGATGATGTTGTGGGTGTTCTCCTAAGCGAGGAAATGCGAAGGAGAAGCACAGGAGAATCATCAAGTGCTGCACTATCAGTGGAAACAAGATGAAGGCCTAAGGAGAGGTTCAAAAACCAAAAGGGTCGTGATCGCTTAAGGCGAAGCAAGTCACACACAAATTCAGTTCTTGAATGTTGGAACTGCGGCAAGAAGGGCCACGTCAAGAAGGATTGCTGGTCCAAGAAGAAGAAGGAGACAGAGTCTCAAGACAACAAGCCAACATTGGAGGCCAATGTGGCAGGTAAAGTAGAGCAAGATGCTCTAATTCTCTCATTAGACAATGTGTCTAATTCCTGGATAGTAGATTCCGGGGCTTCATTCCATGCGACACCACACAAGCAACATTTCCAAGACTACACCAAAGGTAATTTTGGGTATGTATACTTGGGAGATGACGAAGCTTGTGAGATTGTCGGCAAAGGTACAGTTTCTGTCAAAACTGCTAACGGAAATGAATGGAAGCTTAAAGATGTTAGGCATGTTCCTTCTCTTCGCAAAAATTTGATCTCTACAGGACAATTGGACGATGAAGGTCACAACATTGCATTCGGAAACAAACGGTGGAAGATCTCAAAGGGATCTTTGGTGGTTGCCAAGGGACAAAAAGTCGGTACACTTTACTTGTGTATTGTTGGCACGCAACCTTCAGCTTGTGCAGCAACTACAGAAGTTGACAGTGCGGTGTGGCACTACCGACTTGGGCATATGAGTGCCAAAGGAATACAAATCCTTCAAACAAAGAAGCTTCTACCAGGTTTGAAAGAAGTGGACTTAGAGTTCTGTGAAGATTGTGTTTATGGTAAACAAAAGAGGGTAAAATTTCAAAAATCACAAAATGAAAGAAAAAATAAAAAACTTGAGTTGGTTCATTCTGATGTTTGGGGTCCTGCAAGTACACCATCACTTGGTGTCTCATTGTACTATGTAACATTCATAGACGATGCGACTAGAAAAACATGGGTTTATGTCATGAAGAATAAATCCGATGTATTTTCCATATTCAAAGGTGGAAAGCCTTTCTGGAGAATGAAACAGGTACCAAGGTTAAATGCCTCAGATCCGACAATGGAGGCGAATATTGCAGCCAAGCTTTTGAAAGCTTTTGTGCTAGCAATGGCATTCGGAGGCAAAGGACAACCCCAAGGACACCTCAACAAAATGGGATTTCGGAAAGGATGAACAGGACAATCATGGAACGAGCACAAAGCATGTGGCTACATGCAGGCCTACCGCTTGAGCTTTGGGCGAAAGCTGTAAATACGTCTGTGTACTTAATCAATCGGTCACCCTCAACGGCATTGGATGGGGGAGTTCCAGAAGAGGCATGGACAGGTAAACCGGTGAATTATGCATTTCTCAAAGTGTTTGGGTGTGAGGCTTTCATGCACATAGATAGAAGCCTAAGATCAAAGCTAGATGCAAAGTCCAAAAAGTGTTTCTTCATTGGCTATGGAGAAGGAGACTTTGGGTATCGCCTATGGAATCCTGAAGATGGTAAAATCTTAAGGAGTAGGGATGTAATTTTTAACGAACAAAATATGTACAAAGATTACTTGGAAAGAAAACAAACAAAAGAAACAGGTGATGAGTACATGGAGCTTGAGGACGGTGAAGACTCAAGGACTACAAACGGTGACAATGTGCAACAACGTCAACCAAATGAGGAGCCTCAACCTATTCCCCGAAGATCTACAAGAGCAAGTAGACCTCCAGAAAGGTTTGTTCCTTCCTTCAACCATCTCTTATTCTCAGATTCTGGAGAGTCGGAATCATACGAAGAAGCTATGCAACATGAATCCAAAGAAGAATGGACGAAGAGCATGCAAGTGGAGATGGACTCACTACATCGCAACCAAACATGGGAGTTGGTTGAGTTTCCTAAAGGTAAGCGGGCACTTCAAAACAAATGGGTGTACAAGCTGAAGGAAGAAGAAGGTGGGAAGAAAAGGTACAAATCTAGGCTTGTGGTAAAAGGTTTTTCTCAAAAGAAAGGTATTGACTTCAATGAAATATTTTCTCCTGTTGTAAAAATGAACTCAATTAGGCTTGTCTTAAGCCTTGTGGCTGCTCATGATCTAAATCTCGAGCAAATGGATGTAAATACGGCATTCCCTCACGGCGACTTAGAGGAGGAAATCTACATGCTTCAACCAAAGGGGTATGAAGTAAAAGGTAAGGAGAAAATGGTTTGCAGATTAAAGAAGAGCTTGTATGGTTTAAAGCAAGAATCAAGACAATGGTACTTGAAGTTTGATCGATGGATGTTGGATCATGGATTCACAAGATGCAACTCGGATCACTGCGTCTACACGAAGAATTTGGGAGATGGGAAATTCATCATCCTAATGTTGTATGTTGATGACATGTTGATTGCAAGTGCTAACATGCAGGACATCAAAGACCTAAAAAAGGAGCTGTCCAAATATTTTTCAATGAAAGATTTAGGTGCTGCAAAGAGGATACTTGGTATGAAAATATCAAGGGACAGGACGAAGAAGACAATAAAGCTATCTCAAGAAGATTACATCAAGAAGGTACTAGAAAGGTTTGCAATGCAAAATGCAAAACCAGTTTCTACACCTTTGGCTGGTCATTTTAAACTAACGAAGGATATGTGTCCAAAGACACAAGAGGAGATAGCCTATATGTCTAAAGTTCCATATGCTGCAGCGGTAGGTTCTCTAATGTATGCTATGGTCTGGACAAGGCCAGACATTGCACATGCAGTGGGAGTTGTGAGTAGGTTCATGGACAGCCCAGGTAAAGAGCATTGGAAAGCTGTGAAGTGGATACTTAGGTATCTAAAAGGGACAACAACAAATGCTTTGTATTTTGGAGGAACTGATATTTTTCTAGAAGGGTATGCTGATGCAGATATGGCAGGTGACAAAGATACTCGAACGAGCACTATTGGCTATGTGTTCACGGTTGGAGGCACAGCAGTAAGCTGGGCTTCAAAACTGCAGAAAGTGGTTTCACTTTCTACCACGGAAGCAGAGTATGTAGCAATGACGGAGGCAAGCAAAGAAATTCTGTGGCTTCACAGATTCTTAGAAGAGCTTGGATTCAAACAAGACAATTGTGTCTTGTACAGTGATAGCCAAAGCGCTATCCATCTTGCGAAGAACTCAGCCTTTCATTCAAGGACAAAGCACATTGAGGTGAGATATCACTTCATACACACTCTTTTGGAAGAGGGACAGCTAAAGCTAGGAAAGGTGCATACAAGTGAAAATCCTGCAGACATGTTTACAAAGGTGGTCAACAAGGAGAAGTTGAGCTTTTTCTCATCTTCAATCGGCATTCAAGGATAAGAAGCCAGAATGGAAAGCAGTCACAGGTTTGGTTTGGAGATCAGTCTCCAAGTGGGAGATTGTTAAGTATGGAGCCTAATTTACCCTTGTAATTTTCTGTGGTAAAAGCGCACATTTGTAAGGCCCCCATTATTAGGAGAAGCCATCGTTCGTGAAGAAAAATCACTCACTGGAAACCAAAATTTTCACGGACAAGAATCAAGGGTCGGAATATTCCTTTTCGCCGGAATATTATGGCCGGCCGGTGGCCGGAAAGTGGTCGGAAAACAACCGGTCGGTTGGCCGGTGGTCAATGGTCGATGGCCGGTGGTCGGAAGTCAATGGCCGGTGGCCGAATTCAAAAGCGGACTTGTCTTCTCAAGGGCGGCCACACGTGGGCGGATTGGAGGGTCCGATTTGGACTTATTCGCACAAGGGCGGCTACACATGGCTGTCTCTCATAAGAGAGGGCAGCCCTTTTGGCCTATAAAAGGAGGCCATTTCTACACACATTTCATAGTGTGAAGTTAATGCAACAAGGTGAGTGTGAGGTGGTGAGAGTGAAGCAAGGCGGGAGCTCTATCAAGGGTTTAATCCCTTTGTAAACTACTTCTTCTTTTGAAGTGCTAAAGCCATTGAGTGGCTGCTTTCCCGTGGACGTAGCCCACATTGGGTGAACCACGTATGACGTGTGTACTCTCTCTCTCTCTCTCTACTCTATAATCTCTTGTGTGTGAAATCTATCTCTCTCCATTAAGTAATCTACTCAAAAATCTATTTAGCTACGTCTTATTTTCTAACAAGTTGGTGTACAGATTCCACCTGTACAGCACTGGAGACTAATGGAGTGCCCTTGGAGACCTCCTCTAGAAGGAGTATTGCTTAGCATGGGACACCAATTTCCATTTTTTGGCCCACTCCCTAGACCATCGGCAAGAAGCATACTAGCTACAAATGAAGAAGATATGAGAGACACCCATCAAAAACTTGATAGGATTAGGACGTGGTCTCTCACGCTTGCCGAAGAAAATAGCATGTTACGCACCAGAGAAGGCAGTATGCAGAAGGGTATGAGAGCATCACAAGTGCTCTCCAAATAGAAAGTCAAAGAGCTGAGATGGCAGAAAGAGATCTTGAAACTCCCATTAAAACGCTAAGGGATGCAGAGAGCAAAAGAGATAACTTACATTGCAAATGGCACAGATCTTGGATGAAGTCAAGAGTTTACAGGAAAGGAAAAGAAAAGGAAAGGAGAGAAGATGAGTTGGAAGCATCAAAAGATGAAGTAATAGAGCTAAAATCCAAATTAGAGATCCAAGATGTGACAATCCAAAGGCTTAGAGAAACCACAAGGGCTACATGAGCAAGTGCAGGAGCAGACAGCAAGGCTATACAAGCCTTGGAGGCCTAGGTTGAAGGTCTTCAGAGGGAATTCCGGCTAGAACAACATCAAAGATTGCACATGACAGAAGGTTCCCTAGCCGCTCAAGAGAGACTGATGGACCACCAACAAGGTCTACAAAAAGAAAATGAACAACTCAAACTCCGGCTAGAAAATCTGCAAGAGCTGTTAGTTGATCAAGCAGAGGAGGCGACAAGAAGAGATAGTCATGCACAACAACTGTTGGAGCTCCTACAAGCAATAGATGAGGCAAGAACACAAGAGATGGAGCAAGGGCCTAGAAACTTGGGCATGAACACACAAAATGATCCCATGGCGATCTCCAAAGGTGCAGAAGACCTGCAGGACCTAGAAGAACAATTACACTCACAAGGAGAAGGAGAACGAATAGTAACGGAAGAAGAGGAGGCACGCCTCCAAACTTTAATTGAACAATCCACTCTGGAGGATCAAAAGGCAGCCTTGGAGTGCTAAAAGAGAATGATTCACTCCATTGGAGTCCAAGTCCTAGCCACAGATGTACTTAGGGAAGAGTGGATGCAACCATCCCTCCCCTACCCTCTCCTAAAACACAAAGTTTTGGTAATAAAGAAGAGAGTGGAAGCAAAAGCAATAGAGCCAGTATACAAAGGGTACATCAAGGACCTTGAGACAACCAAGAAGATAGTGGATTCCCAACCAAAGTGGAAAAAGGGGTGGCTCCTCAAGCACCCAAGATTTTTGTAATACTTGGTGGAATCCCCAAAGAACATAAGGGATTTGTCATGTACATTGCGTACGAACTTGGGGAAATCATGATAGGCTACTGAAGAAACACCCTACCTGGCTCAACTACCCATCCATGCCACCACCTAAGGAGGAAGAGAGAATAGGTGTTTCTTATATGGTGAAAACCCTAAAGGGCACCATTAATACTTTCACTGGCTCTCCGGACTTAATGTGTGTGATGATTCAAAAGATATGCAAGACCTCCTAGCCTGCCTTGGAGTGTTCGCCCCATCAAAAGCAAAGGAATTCCACATTACTATCGATGGGCGACGTTGTAACTAGGATGACATATGACTTGTAGCCATCCCCGGAGGTTTTACGCTTGTTTTACCAAAGACTAATGTTCTTGCCAAGCTATCATATGCAAGCCTTTGAGGAAGCCTTCTACATCGGCTTCTTCACTTATGACAATAGGATCTTTGGCCCTATAGTCACCTTGGGAAACATAAGATATGAGTCATACTTAAAGTTGACGATGCCTCACGAGTTCCATTGACGCAAATGCGTAAAATACTGCTACAACAACAGGACACGACACCCAAAGAGACAAAGTCCCGTTAGAGACGACACAGACGTGGAGGGGGGGAGTGTTAACCACTGAAGATGAGAAAAGCCCAATTTTGTATTTTATTTTTTCAAACTAAATGTAATTATTTTTTGAGACTCGATTCAGTTTCCAGATTGTGAAATAATGAATATGCATATTAGCCACACCCATGGTAGAAAGTAGGAGATGATTCTGATAAGTTAGAAGCTCCAAGGCTGAGGTATAAAAGCCAATCTTTGTAACCCTAAGAACAACTTTTGAATTAATCAACTTTTGAGCTCAACTAAGTGTGTCGTGAGTTTTGTGTGAGAAAGTGAGTGATCTTCTTCTACTCTCTATGCGCGCTACAAATGTACATTGCAAAGGCGTCTTCACCATCGTGTTAGCAACAGCGAGAGCTACGCGTCGATGCTAAGCTTGCACGGTTTTAGTCTCTTCGTGCGAAGAGCTCTCCCACGAGCTTTGAGGTGAGTTTTCTCTCTAACCGTGCATCCAATCAAAGATTGCTATATGTCATAGCGTTCATGGCGAGTAGAAATACACATTAGGCTTAAACACACCTAGAACCGGTGGCCTATAATTTTTGGCATGTCTTCATATGCGATTTTTGCACCAAGTGTTTACAGGTAGTGAGTTGGGTTAGAGACTTTAGGAAGTGTCCTTTAGGTGTGTAGAGGTCATCCCTTGAGTTTCGTGACGATTTGACAACTCGGGTCTTGTTTTTGAGAGTGTAGCCATCGTAGATAAGATAGCTTTTGTGCATACATAGTGTGCTTTGAGTCGTTTTTCCTTGTTAGTGATTGTCAATAGAAGGTCAAGTAGATGATTGACACCCATCTATTTGTTTTCATGCGTCTATGGGTCAAGCTCCATCCTTGTTTGACATCTTGTTTGTTGGCCTAGTTCTCACTTTGCTAGCAACTGCGAGCAACGAATCTACCTTACAACACAAACTTAACTTTTAACAATCGAGTAGTTTAAGAAGTTATGGCTAGCTCTATCATCTATGAAAATATTGACCCTATAGACACCTATGGTACTGTACATGTGCAGCATGTCATGAGGACCTACACTAGGTTGCATTCAAAATTTATTAGCAAACTTTCTTATAGATTAAGCCACTCCAAAGCATAAGAAGTGGATAAATAACTAACAAAATACGTGAACAAAGGATTTTCTAGGCCTAGTTCTAGTCTATGGACATCACCTATTCTTTTGGTTAAGAATAAGTATGTATCTATGCAGATATGCGTAGATTATAGGGACTTTACTTGAGCAAAGGATTTATTAGGCCTAGTTCTAGTTTGTGGGCATTACCTATTCTTTTGGTAAAGAAGAAGGACAATATCTATGAAAATGTGCATAGATTATAGGGATTTTAATCAAATAACAATTAAGAACAGGTATAAGATGTTACATATGGATGAGTTGTTTGATCAACTCTTAAGGTCAAATTATTTTTCAAAGATAGATCTGAGATCTATTATCATCAGCAGGCTAGGATTGGACTAGAAGATGTAGGGAAGACAAAATTAATGACCCGTTTTGGGCATTTTGAGCTCTTGGTCATGCCATTTGGGCTAACCAATGCACCAACTATTGAGTTAGGGTGGATCAACAAGACTAGCTTCATAATGACATAGTAGACAATTACACTAATAGTTAGAGAGAGAGAGAGTGTGTAGACTCAAAATGACAACTTGATTAGAATAAATAAACTTTTTGGCTTGTACAAATGAGCTACTTAAGTAGTAGTATATCATGGCTAGGTGCACCTCTCAAGGGTAAAAAAGAACCTTTCTCAAGGGTTAAGGGGCAACTCTCCAAAGGTCAAGAATGGCTCCATACAATGTGGAAAGGCTATGCTGACTAGGACTCCTTTTGGACTCTTGTGCAACTCACCTGCCATATGTGCTAGGCCATGTGTCCTCACATGCTCACATGGTGACTAGACTATTGATTGTACAAGAGGTCATGCCCATAGAAGTTGAGAAGTGTGAGCTAAAGGCCATAATCCCAACAATCCTCCCTTTGGATGTTAGACTATACTAAAGAAAGTTAGATCGAGACTCAATGCCACACGTGCTAGTAGTCACACAGAATGGGTAGTCACATAGATTGGCATATTCACATAGACTAGAAGTATGTCTCATGGTGTCACAAAAGCTAAAGGATCCTCCCCTCAAACAAATAACGGGGAAGACCATCATTATCTACAATACATCAATATATTCACAAAGTGATTGGGGGCATCATAGACATATGACAATTGTCCTCCACTTAATCCGAATCTTTTTCTTTGTCCTTTGCAAGGTTGGCTTTGTATTTTTCTTTGTTGCTATTGCTACTACTACCATTACTTGGGCATTTGATGGTGGATGTCCTTTGATGCCGTAGTTGCTATAGAACTTGTTCTTGTAGCAATCTTTGGGGAAATGCTTTAATTTTTTGCATTTGTAACACTTTTTATTCTTGGTCTTAGTTGATGAAGATGCAATCTAGATGATGATGCAATGTAAACTCCTCCATTTGCATCATGGTACAGTCTTTGTTTACTTCTTTTCTTCTTCAATGATAATTTTGGACATGGTCTTGTCTTCATAGTTTCAGACTTTTCAGGCACTTCCTCAAAGGCAAGAGGCCTTCTATGCAAGATATTATATGTCTTAGCTCTATCTTGAGCCCTTTTAATACTATCTTTAAAAAGTTTTTAAGCAGTTTATTCATATCTTCTAGAAAGTCTTTAACTGCATAGACTTTCTCCTTTTGCAGTCCTACTACATAAGGAGCTCTATGCTGAAACCCATACATCAACATAAATGGACTATATCCAGTGGAAGAGTGCATGCAAATTCTACCATAGGTAAGTACTCTTCTTAGTTAGTTTTCCAGTTACTAATGTATGCTCGTAGCATATCTTTTATGATTTGATTAACCCTTTCAGTTTGACCATCTGTTTGAGGATGCTCAACTGTGCTCATGCTTAGTTTAGTATCCAACAATTAAAAAATAGCTCTTTAAAAATGGCTATTAAACTTCTTGTCTCTATCTCACACAATGTTTGGTGATAAACCATATACTCTACAAATAATCTAGCCAATTTAGGAGATTTAACATCATATTTGGTTTGGAATAAACCTAGCCATCTTGGTTAATCTATCCACTAATACCCAGACAGAGTCATCACCCCTATGTGTTCTAGGTAAACCAATCATAAATCCATGGAGATACTCCCCCATTTCCTTGAAGGAATGCCTAAGGCTCCCATCTTAAGCCTTTTAGCTTTATTGACCTGACATTTATTACATTTAACCATATATTCTAGGTCATCCTTATACATTCCATACCAATAAAATTGCCTCTTAACAAGACTACAAGTCTTGTTTACACTTGGGTGCCCCACACTTTTGACTATCATGACACTCATAGAGTACCCGGTGCCTAATCTCTTCATCTTTTGGGACACATATTGTACTTTTGTATAGCATATAACCATCATCTATGACAAAATTCTTCCAATTCAATCCTTCTAAATCACCCATTGATGCTTCATTCTCGTTGGAAATCTCTGTCTTGGATCCCCTTTCTGAATCACTTCCCATATCTTAGAATATGCAGGAAAAACCTAACATTTCCCTCTTAATGATTCAAGCATATCACTATTGAATCAAGTGAAACTAAATTCATTTATCATAGGCATCCTTCTAAGGGAATCTGGTACTACATTACATTTCCCTTTGCAATACATAAGTTCATAATCAAACTCTTGTAATAGTTCAGCCCATCTAGCCTTATAGCCTTTCAATTTCATTTGATTGGAAAGTCACTCAATGTTTTCCTAATCAACCACTATCATAACCTTATCACCATATAAATAATGCTTCTATTTCTTCAATGCATGTACAATAGCATACAAGTCCCTCTCATATACTGAGTAAGTTTGTTGTGTATAGTTTAACTTTTTACTTTCAAATGCTATGGGTTGACCCTCTTGAGTTAGAACTGGACCTATAGAAAAAATACTATCATCTATATCAACCACAAAAGGTTATTGGGATCCACTATGTACAAAATTGGAGTTGTAGCTATCACTACCTTTAATTTTTTTATTTTCCCCCCACTCAAAGGTTTTTTCCTTTCCTTTGAGTTGGTCAGTCATAGGGACTGCTATCTTGGCATAATCCTTAATGAATCTATGATAAAATCCAGACATTGCTAAGAAGATCTACAACTCATCTAGGTTCTTAGGTTTAGGCCATTGTAAAATATCTTGAACTTTCTTTGGATGCATCCTGATTCCATCCTTGGAAATGATATGACCAAGAAATTTCACCTCTTCAATAGAGAATTTATGTTTCGATTCCTTTGCATAAAGGGAATTTTCTTTGAGTAATTGGAACGCTTTTCTAAGGTGTTCTAAATTCTCCATTTGAGTATGACTATAGATGAGGATATCATCAAGAAAGACTACTATAAATTTTCCTAGATAGGGCCGTAAAACATTATTCATCAGCTTGATAAAGGTAGCTGGTGCATTGGTAAGCCCAAAAGGCATTATCAAAAAATCATAATGTCCATATCTAGTCCTAAAGGCTGTCTTTGCCACATCCTCAACCCTTATCCTAACTTGATGATAGCCGAACCATAAGTCAATTTTAGTAAAATACTTGGCTCCCTCTAACTAATCAAAAAGATCTTCCATCTAGACATGTTCTTCGTTGTAAGATTTTTAGTACTCTATAGTCGACACAAAGTCACATCGAATCATCTATTTTCTTCACCAATAAGATTGGTGAAGCCCATGGAGAATTACTAGGTTTAAGAAAACATTTATCTATATAATTTTGCAGTTGTTTTTCTACTTCTACGTGTTGTGATTGGCCTAGTCTATAAGCTGGTTTATAGACAAGCTTTGCATCTCTAACTAAATCAATAGAATAATCTACTTCACCTCTTTCTGGAGGTAAACCTTTTGGCAAATCTATAGGAAAGACATCTTTAAATTCCTCTAACAAGAATTTTAAATCACTTTCATAATCATCATGAGAAGACAAAGATGAGTATAAAACTTGATTTTTCATTCCTACATCAGATTTTTATTTACAATAGATCGACACCAAAGCATATATACATCACAAGACCTTTTATATACAAGATTTTGCAACTCAAGAGAACATATCAAATGACTATTCCGTACATCATGCTCACCTTGTATAAAAAAGTTTTTACCTTCTTTTTCAAATTCTAGTGAGTTTTGTTGGCAACTCCGTTTTCAAGAAGGTCCTAGTCCCTACAACCATTCCCTTCTCAAAACCAAGACCGCATATTCATATTTTGGAAGTCAAGTGTATATTTATATCCTGATATTGCAACTTTTCAAATTAGATACTAGAGTATCCCATATCTTCTTGCCTTTGCCATGCATCATGGAGATGACAGATTGGTGAGCACTTGGTTGTTGAGAAAGTTTTAGCTTCTTGACAAGAGCATAATTCATGAATTTATGTGTGGCAGAGTCATCTATCATGACCATAACCCTTTTCCCATTTACAAATCCATGCATTTTCACCAACTCATGTGGACTAAAACTTGCTTTTCACATGCTGATTGACAAACAGCAATGGTGCTCTTTGTCCTCATGCAACACTTCTATGAATTTATACTTTTGATTACCATTTATTGGAAGTGTTTGAACTACATGTATTTGCCTATCTTTATGACCCTTGTCAAGACCTTTATCTTTTTTATCATCTTTTTTCCTTTTATTCTCAGGAAAATTCCATTGAGAATGGTTAGGCAACAAACAAGTAAAGCACACGATTTCTTTTTTGGCTTTTCCAAAGTCCTCTTGGTTCAATCTAGGTCATGGTGCAACTCTCTTTTTAAACAATGGTTTACCCTCCTTATTTTCCTTTTTATTTTAGAAAGGGCTATGATACCCCCACTTCCGTGGATTTGGGCTCAATCTGAGTGGGATTAGAAGCTGTCAAGTGATTATTATCTTCATAAATTTGTGCAAATTTAATCGCTTCCTCCAAAGGTTTTGGTGCACTTCTTTTTACCTGTCGCTTGAAATGTCTATCTAGTCCTTGTATAAACCCTCTTGTTTTATGAAAGTCATCTATCCCCTAAAGTCGGAGGATTATTTCTTTGTACTTTGCAATGTAAGTAAGCGAATGCCTACCCGGTTGCATAGCCTTGTCCCAATCCTCCCAATTTCTCTCTAGTTCATTTTCAAGAAGAAACGCTTTCACAATAATGCTCTCAAATTGAGCCCAATTACTTGGAATATTGCTTGATGCCTTGAGGCTCATCCACCATTTGTACGCTTTTGGCCCCAATGACAGACTAGCCTCAAGTGGTTGGTACTTAGGTGGGGTATTTTTTAACCTATGATGGTCTTGCCACTTTTGTAGGAAGATGTATATAGAATCTTTATTTTTATGCTTTTCTTCACCATTAAATTGAGGAGGTTTCATATCTTTGAGAACAAGGTTTCTCTAGGTCTTGACTAAGTATCAAGAGAAGGTGTAGCAGCCTCTCTATGTACGGTTCCACTATCCCTAGACATAGAAGGCATATTTGGGTCAAGTGGCACAAAAGATTGTACCATCGGCTGCTTACCCTTTTGCATGTAATCAATCAATCTAGTCACTTAGTCTTTGAGGCCATCTAGAGCAGCCCAAAAGTTTGCAATTACAGTTCTATGTTTTCTACCATATGCACTATCATTTCATGCTGCTCATGGGATGACACATCACACTATTCCCCCATGTCCTCAATCCCATACATATTTTGGTCTTGATTGGTGTCAGTTTCAGATTTTTTTTATTGTGGTCTTTTTCCCTTTTTTTTTCTTTGTGTTTTAAAAGCAAAACTCACTTAAAATTTTAAAAAACAAAGGTATGCCAAGAGACTATGCATAATATATAAAACACCCCCTAAGAGATGCACCAATGATATTTGTAATGGAGAGTGCCGATGACGACCAAAATATCCAAACGAACCCCCTCGATACTTAAAATTGTCAATTGTCAATCTCATCCCAATGTAAGGAATGCTCCTTGATAACTCCTCCTCTTTGTTGCAAGCTCTTACCATATTTGATTATCTTTAATTCTTCTACCCCCCCTCCCCTTTTGTAGTCGGATGTGCTCCCCCTTCCTTCTATTTTGTGGTCCCACGTGGGTGGCCACAACCCCTTATGGGTAACAATAAAGAAAAAAAAGTTGACAGCATCTTCAATGGTAATTGGCTTAGTGACAGTTTCGAGTTTGGAGTGTGCAGATAGATACCAATACACTTGGAATACCAATTGTGAGTTGGCAAGATGGAAAGCGAGTCCTAGCCCGTGTGCACATAGAGTTGCAAAGTTGGGAGAGTATCGCTAATGAAACGTGTAGGCTAACGAGCAGCAAACACCCTAGTGCTATGACAAGCTGTGAACACTCTAGTGCTATGACAAGCTACAAACACACTCATGTTATGATGAGCTATGAACATAGTTCGGTCTAGTAGTATGAGGAGGAAAATTAGCTTAGCAACCTATAGCTAGTGAGGGAATAAACTAGCTATGATACCAGGGCAAAATGACGGTTTGTTGCAGCTCCTAGCAGCGTGAGAGAGAGACGAGCTATCACAGGCTCTAAGCTCTCGCTAGGAACACACCCACATCCACACATACCCAACTCTGCCACTCCCTTCACAAGATCCCTAAAGGCTGCTGCCTCACTGCAATGGTGACTTTTTTCACCTTTATGACACTTGTCCTCTTGGTCTTTATCCATGTTCTTAGAGGCGATTCCCACAGTCTTGATCCCTAGCCAAATATTGTGCACATGCCCTAGCTATATGATACTTCACATAAATGGAGCTAATTCCAGTGTCTATCCTCTTTATAGGTTCACTTGAAAAAATGTATCCCCTTAGGTGATGGATCACTGTATACACTTCAAGTGACCATGCTCAGATGCAAAAATTTAATCTTTCAATTTCAACAAGTTTAGGGATAATGTGAGAGAAAGATTCTTTGAAGGTCAAGAAAATTGGAGACCTTGTCAACGCTTTGAAGACTCTTTGAATGCTTTGAATGGCTCAATTATTTGATTGGAGAAGCCTGTGAAGGTTGAAATTGAAGCCTTTCTTACTTTCTTTGGAAACCCTTCAGGAGCTTTGATTGCTTTGAACTTGAAGTCCTTGAAAACATGAGCAAATGCTTCTCAAGAGCAACGTTTTTATGGAGCCCTTTAAATGATTGGCTTGTGTGACAAACCTTTACGGAAGAGGGTGTCAAATTTAATGTAAGGCTTATAGAAGGCAGCCCTTGCTTGGTAGTACATTGGTGTGCTAAGGTGCATGAGGGCGTGCAGGAAACAATGCTGCCAAAAGAGCACACAAATTGCTTATGGAGCCAATGGCAGCTCAAAACTACAATTGATAAAAGCTCGAGTCCGAGCTATGTGCAATGGGCAAAGCGGGTGTGCATACATCATCCTTTGCAGACCCGCCAGGTCTATAAGTCAAGTTTGAGAGTCATTTCACATCCACACGGCCTACCCAAAAATGGTGATGCTAATTAGAGCTCAAGACCACGTGGTCTCCCCCAAGATAAGGATCAACCCACTAGCCAACACACCTACTTGGCTTTGCTTGTCGCATCTTCCAAAATATGAGATAAAATGTGAGTTTGACAAAGCCTTCTCACTCAAAAGCACACACAAAGGAAATGACACACACCTCAATTTGGAGAAATAATTAGAGAGGGCAAGGGTGTCACACAGAGGAGATTAGGGGTTCGTTGGAGAGCTTTTTTCAAACACTTCATCCATGCACAAGTAACACACAACATGGTTTAGCGGGTGGAAATAATCGAAGGACTAAAATATGCAAGAAATCATCAAGGAATGATGATTAGTGATTAGAGGCTATGTAGAGCTACAATTGTGAGTATTATCATGAAACTAATCAATGTAATGCAAGAGAAAAAAAAACTGCCAAATAAATGCTTAAGAAAATAACTTAATCCCTCACATAATCAGCCTGGGTAGTGGAGCATGCTCGTTTCCATATGGTGATTAGGGAGAGTGGGATTATTGAGAATTCTACTCATACCATAAGCTCTGATACTGATAGCCATCTTTTAGCTCTTCGTAATTGCCATAGTGAGCTCCCTCACCCTATCAAAATCACTCGAACATTGTGGCTGGCGTATGTGAGTTAGGGGACTTTCACCATATCTTCTTAAAAACCCTTCCTTAGCTAGTCACACTGGGCTAGTTGAGCCAACAAAATATGTAACATTTAATGGTCTACAATCTTGTAAATAGCGGAAAATAACTTAACATAGTGAGCATTTCATTAAGAGAAAGTTCCTACTAATGAGCATAAAAGAGTGCTTGGTTGGAGATAGCAACATTAGCATAACACCTAATTAGTTTGGCATAACAATACTTGAAAGAGGGAGAGAAATAGAACAATTGACAACTATTGAGGACCAAATTTACATGGACCAGTCCCCCCTCCATTAGGCATTTGTATTATAGCTTCTCCCACTAAGAGAGACTTTGTACATGTTAACCCTCACGGCACACGGACACCTTATGATCTATAAATGTTGTATTGTTTAGAGTCAGGTACCGGGCTTGTCGGACCAATAGGAAAAGGGTAAGGGTGATCGCCGATGACAGGCGCACTCTAACTGGAATATTCAAGGAGTTAGTTGGCTAAGTATGGGCGCCCAAGTGTGAATGGGGTGAGCTCATATAAAAGCCACTAAACCTAATTTTTACTCATTCTCTCATTGTGCAATAGAAGCAGCTCTTGCTCCATCTCCACCTTCTCCTTCACCATCTCCTTGTGTGTGTGTGTACGTGCGAGAAAGAGTGTGAGAGTGTGTGTGTGTGTGTGATCGAGCGTTGCGGCGGCACGACGGCGGCGAGGCGGTTGAGCACGGCGTAGCGGCGTCTCCCTCTTCTTCGCGGCGCGAGAATCCTTCATTCGCAACTACGCAGGAAGGTGAGTGACACACCATTCTTCCTTGTGAGCTTGTCTGTTGTATGAGTGTGTGCTAGGAGCCTTTGTGGCTCGCACACGGCGCGTAGCAAGTCCCTAGCCGTGACATTTTTGGCGCCGTTGCCGGGGAGCTGCTGCGCGTGAAGCTCCAATGGCGACCTGTAAATTGTATTGAAGCTATTTTTTATGTAGGAAAGGCGCGGCTTAAGTTTGATTATTATTGTTATGCAAAAACAGTAGAGAAAGACACAATGTTGTTGACTGCATTCAAGTTTTCTGTGTTCTGTTAAGCTCTGTTTTGCTAGTTCTATTAAGCTCAGATTTGAGCTTACACACTTAGCATTTCTTGCGTTTCTGCGTTTTCTGCATTTTCTGGTTTGCACTGCACAGTTCTGTCAAGTTTCAATTTTCTGCATTTTCTATGTTTTCTGGTTTGTGCACAGTTAGGCGCATAGTTAGTTAATTAAGTAGGTTAGTAATTAGGCGAACCACTGATTAGCAGGTCAGTAGGTAGGTGAGACAGTAAATAGTTAGGTGAGGTCAACACGCACCAAATCCGCGCGCGGTCGTCGCCCATAAATTTAAATTTTTAAAAAAATTTAAAAAATTAATTTTTTTTTATTAAAAAAAACGAAAATATTTAAGCGCGAGTGACTGGGGGGATCACTAAAATTTTGATCGGGATCGTTTCCCCAAGCCCAAGCCCAAGCCCAAGCCCAGGCCCAGGCCTCAGTCCTATGATATATACTAGACTCACTCTTATATATATACCCTACCCCCTCAAGAGGGAATGAGAGCATGTGGGGCAAGTCCTCCACTCTCCTCCCTTCTCTTCCCACTTGCACCCTTAGACTTGCTATTGGAGCCTAGTTCCCCAGCTAGGAAAAGACTGTTTCGGGCTTTTCTGGAGCAAAATAGAACCAAACGGTGGGCTGTAAAGCACAGCGCATCCCTCCTAGCGATATGCTCGTTTCGAGTTATCACACGGCCCATTCCACGACACGCTCTAAAAAATCTAGCAAAAAAACAAACAAAAAACACGCAGAAAACTAGTCACAAGGCCTCCTAGAGCAGCTTTTTGACACCTTAGGATATCAAAAGCACATGCACTTATGCTCTGGGCGGGTGCTAGAACACGAGCATATTGAGGGTGCCTCTGTTCATACGGACACCCATTACCCATCCACGATAGGCTCTAGACCCTCAGCGGGGACACAAGGTAGCACCACCCAAGACCCTAAAATAGCCGCTAGTGATTCCTCCTCCGACTCAGAAATCATGGAAGCATACCCTACCCAAAACATTGAGAGAGAAGGCCATGCACCTCCCGAAGCTCCACAGCCTAGTACTAGTATGTTTAGCCGTTTCATGGAAACATTAGGTAGAGCTACTCGCTCGGAACCTGATGCAAATGAAGCACACGAAGGGGGTGGAGAAGTGGACTCTCCTTTCACATCGCACGTGGACCCCACACCCCCAAAGAGTGTCCATGTGGATATCCTGCCAACTTCTTACCAAGAAGGCCCTGTTGAGCTGCCTCCTTCAGAAGTTCCCTCTAGAGTACCGTTGGTGACAAGTAAAACCACGGGGAGCAACATTGCTTCTACCTCACAAGAAACCGTTAACAAGTCGACTCTAGAAGGATTGTCCATTAATGATCATTGGACATACGACCTCCACACTGAGGTGTTGACGAATCTACACTCTGGCCACGCCTACCATGTAGGATGGATAGAGATTGTACAATCCACCTCTAGTGCCACGAGCATCGAAGATCAACAGAAAATGATCTGTAATGTTATCCATGGCATTATTCAATCAGAAAGGCAAAACCGAGGGGTAAATATACTCTCAACTGGCCCCATGAGATTTCTGGATACGAGCAAGGCTCAACAGCCTACTCTATCACAAATGGAGACTCCTCTAATGAGTCCCATGGACCCATCTTACGTCATTTCACCTGGGGTCTCTATGCAATCTGAGCCTCCGAGCGACAACTTTAGCTTCCCTAACTTGGCTCAACCCTCTATTAAGGAAAACACAGTGCTCACTCCAGGGATAGGCCTGACAGAGAATGTACCGATGACATCTACGGTTAGCGCAGTGCCACTACCTAGTGTCGTAGTACCTAATATGGGGCCTCGACCGTATGTGCCTCTAGCCCCTTATGCACACATGGCCCCCACACCTCCAATTGTACCACTTGTTTATGCTCTCCTCGAGTGCCGCTCCCTAGCCCTTATCCGAGTGGACCTATGCCCAGTTATGTTCCATATCCTGCATCATCCACACATATGCCAAGACCGGTACCCGTCCCTCTCCCACATATGATTCCAAGAGTACCTCCACCGGCCCTGCCTCCTCACATAGGTGACTTGGCAGCGTTTGCTCAAACCATAGGTCGATCTATCGCGGAAAATATGCGTCATGCATCTGATAGAGAGCCTAGAAGTAAGGCAGTACAAATTTCCAAACTCACGCAAAAATTCAATGGGGACGAAGATGCTAGAAAACACATTGAAGTGTTTGAACAAGTATGTGATTCCTTAGGGGAACGCAATGAACTACATAAGTGCAATGCCTTAAGCTTGACATTAAGTGGGAAGGCTGGAGATTGGTATAGAACCCTAAGGGTGGACGAGAAAACAATCTACCCTACCCTTCGAAGGTTGTTTCTAAAGGAGTACATACGAGAAGGTGTGCTTTGGGGTGTAGCATCTCAGCTACAGAAGGCCGAACGTAACGAAGGAGAGTCAGTAAGGGACTTCATTAGTCGTCTAAAGCACTTAAACTCTCGCTGCCCTGTAAATGAGCGCTTCAACAATAACCAACTGCTTGATCGATTCATTCGAGGGTTGAGGAATGAAGGAATCTATAATGGACTAGTGATTAGAGGTATCACAACCTGGGAAGATGTCACTGCCAATGCAATCCAATTAGAGGACAACTTGATGATAGCAGGCATGAGGGTGTCTACTGACACGAGATCCACTAGCTCACAAGCCATTGAGTATGAACCCATGACTGCAAAGCCCATTGCCAATGAGCCAAAGGTATTTGAGACATTCTTGACAAACCTCACCAAGGAAATCCAAGAGTCTTTTAAGGATAATCGACCCCCTCAAAATAGTCACATGTATCCAAGAAGGGAGCAACAATGGTGTTCCATTTGCTTAGGTCCACATAGCACTAGTGAGTGCCCTACGTTTAGAGTAAAATTTAATGGAACTTGCAACGCATGTGGTAGGTATGGTCACCAAGCTAAGGATTGTTTAATGATCAAATGTATGATGGCAAATAGACCACCTGTAGCCTGGACGGATGCGCCTCGAGCTCCTGTATTGATGCCTGCTCCACCTGTTGAGCAACTACCGCAACACATGGTCCCTAGATCTCAAAATGTTGTACAAGCTACACCACTACCACCTCCTGTGCTAGGACCGCAGCCCCTGCATCCAAGAGTCGCCCCTATGAACCAAGTGGGTTGCGAGCCATCTAATGCTTATGCAGATGGCTGTGAGGAGGAAATAGACACTAGTATTGCCTACGGACTTGATACATTGGAAGAGTGTCCTATATACTACATGGAAGATTGTTGGGGGCAAGTCAAGCCGGTTTATCAAGCTGCTGCTCTCGCATCCAGAGGTCAAAATATCAACACCCAGGCTAGGAGGCCACCTCTTCAATGCTACGAGTGTGGTGGACCACATCGGGCAGCGGAGTGCCCTATTAGGCTACAAAAGAATGCTGCACAGATGCAAATGAATCAAGGGAGCACGTCTGCAATGCCAATACTCACATGTAATCGTTGTGTCATAGATCACTTGATTGCCCAATGCCCCTATAACCCAAATGCGCCTAAAATCACACCCCTAAATTTGGTCGAAATTGCTAGTGTGACATCGCCAATACCACCCGTCGCACCCGCTTATGCGATTACACGGTCCATGCTTCAAGGGCCAGGCCATATCCTCGAAGAGAGAGATACCGCGTCAGTTATCCAAGCAAAGAAAAAGAAGACACGAAGGAAGAGGTCGCAGAATACGGGAAATTCAAAACCAAGTTCCAAAACAAACATAGGAACAGGAGATGACCCCGTGTATATGAATGACCTCGAGGATGATTCAGATTCAATCGAGACAATGGAAACTAGAACCAATACCACAAAGGGAAAGACCGACAAAGAAAACCGTAACATGGAACCAAATGAAAACCGAATAAAAGAAAACCATAAAGAGCCTCTGAAAACACCACAAGTGTTTCCGAATCCAATCCAAGACCCCCAAGATAAACCGCAGGGGCAAAAAGGGAAGAATCGTAAAAAGAAGATTGGGACGTACCCAAACCCAGTAGACGAGATTGAGCAGGTGAAACATCTAAGAGGTTTAGTGGAGGAGACTCAAAGGAAACTAGAACCAGAACCCATGCATGTCAGAATTCATGACACAGTGTTTCCCACGCAAGTTCATCCACCCCACATGAACCATAGACCGTTAGCCATATCTAGTATCATCCAAGAAGGGAGTGAGGACGGGACATCAGAAAGTGAGCATACACGTTTCTTGTTGGAAAGGATGTTTAATGAAGGAATACCTGATCCCATTGAGGAATATGAGATTCCATCCTCACCAGTTCCTACTCAAGGACCTACACCCTGCAAAATGCCAATGAATGTTGCCAAACTAGTGGACTTCATGTCTTCTGAGGTCCAAACCACGATCATAGCAAAGCTGTATGGAGATCCTGAGTTATTCTTTGCACTTCGAGCATTCCTTAACGGAGAGCTACAAACGGGCTTACCGCAGTTTGCGCAACCAAATAGGCCTGACTCGATTATGGTTGATGAGGAAAATCATGTGCAATCACTTGACTTAGATGGACATGAGTCTGTGATCGAGGTACCCATTAACGAATTAGGGCAGTATTTTGAAGGCGACGAGTCTAATGCGACCCTACCCATCACTACCAAGGGATTAACTATAAAGGGAATTCTTGATGGTGGTGCGGGAGTTAGCATCGTTACAAAAGATTGTTGGGAATCCATGGGAAAACCCCGCCTCAGTGTTACTAACATTGTGGTAAAGATGGCAAATGGTACCATAGCCAAACCTAGGGGGATGCTCAAGGGTCTTAAGATCAAAGTTCTAGGACACAAGGTACGACATACGTTCATTGTAATGGATTTCTCTAAACACCTTATGTCATATGAAATGATTTTAGGACGACCATTCATGAGGGAAGCACAAATGGTTCATGATTGGTCTAAAAATCATGTCTATTTGCAATTCCAAGACTCTGTCCTTAGAGTGGATTTGGTGACTGGTAAGGTACACCCCTTAGGGAGTAAAACCATTATTGATCATTGCTCCGACACCACAGTTCACTCGGCCCCACTACCATATTGTTACACTTGTAAGAAGGATACAGACATTGGCCAAGATTCTCCTTACATGGATGTGTTACCGGGTATGACGGAATCAGACAACGTAGACTGGGTACACCTAGCTACAACCATAGATACTTGGGGAAATAGAGGAACCACTTGGGTCACACCAGAGGGGAAAGAGGTACCACAAATTGCACCTCTGAACATGATAAGTGCCATACATGCATCTTCTAAGGGCAAGGCAATTGTAGACCAATCTAACAGTGACACCAATAGCTCAATAGAAGACTTTGACCAACACGACTCAGACACGGACTCCCAGAGTGAAACGGATTCTGAATCTCATGAATTAGAGAGTGGAGCAAGTTCAGAGTCAAAACATTCGGAAGGACCGAGCACATCAACCGATGATAGCTCCTCCGAGATTGAAGAGGACACCAACGAGGACTCCTTTAGTGAGCCAGATCTAAATGCAAATCAAAAGCAGGTCTCAAATAAGAAAAAGAAAAACTTTAAGAGGCGTCGATATCGAGCCAATGTACGTGCTAGGATAAAAAAGAAGAGATCCTCAGCAGAATGGCTCAGTTATATAGGAGCATGTGATGCTCATCAAAAATTGATAGACGATTGGGGTGAATATCTCCAAAATGTTATGTGGTGTAGACCACGACCCCATGACATAGCCCAATTAGAGATCATAGACAAGCCAAAGTTGAGCCGCACTGCAAGGAGGCGTCAAAACCAAGAGTTAGCTCGACAACACAAGAAAGCAGATATAGAAGCACAGAACAAAGCACAACCAGAATCCACAGACTTGCATCCTGCACCAGAACATTTCAAACCTTACACCACAGGGGAAGCAAAGGTTGTGTACACAAAAGCCCAAAGAATACCTATCGATGGGAATAATGGAATCTATGATGGTCCGGCAATAGTTAAAGAAATAGAATTAGCCGACCCCGGTGAAGAATCAAAACCTGTTTTTATTGCCCAAGACCTCACAGAAGTTGAAGAGGCGGTCCTCAAAGAGCTTCTCAAGGAATTCAAGGACATATTCGCTTGGACATACCATGATATGAAAGGTGTTCCACCTTCTGTGGTCCAACATACGATCCCTATGATTAGCACTGCGAAGCCCGTACAACAAAGACCCTACCCGATGAATCCTAAGTACGCAAAGATCATTCAAGAAGAACTAGAAAAGCTTATCAAATGTGGGTTCATATATCCTATTGAACACTCTGAATGGGTGTCTCCAATAGTTATCGTGCCAAAAAAGAATGGGAAACTTAGGGTGTGTGTGAACCTCAAAAAAGTTAATGCAGCTACTAGAAGAGACCATTACCCCCTACCATATTCCGAACATGTACTCGAAAGAGTTGCAGGCAAGGAAGCTTATAGCTTTCTAGATGGGTAATCAGGCTACAACCAAATCACGATAGCGCTAGAGGACCAAGCTAAAACTGCCTTCATCACAGAATTTGGCGTGTTTGCATTTCGTGTGATGGCTTTTGGCTTAACAAATGCCCCTACTACATTCCAACGATTAATAAACACTGCTTTTAAAGAATATTTGAGAGAGTTTTGTGAAGCTTTCTTAGACGACCTTTGTGTTTACTCTTCTTGGAAAGAACATCTATCATGTTTGCGGAAGGTGTTTGAAAAGTGTAGGTTATATCGTATCTCATTGAACCCGTTCAAATGCCAATTTTGGGTCACGCATGGAGTTATTTTAGGGCATATAGTATCTAAGAATGGTATCTCAACCGATGAGAGAAAAATTAAAGTGATTCTAGAGTTACCACCACCAACCAATTACAAGGGAGTTCAAAGGTTCATGGGACACGTGGGTTATTATCGACGGTTTATTTGATTTTTCGCTGAGATAGCACGTCCTTTGTACAAGCTTCTCATCGAATGTAAATGGACTGAAGAGTGTGACCAGGCCTATGAACAATTGAAGAAAACACTAGCAAGTGCTCCGATTTTAAGGACACCTAACTGGGATGTCATTTTCCATGTGCATATTGATGCATCAAACTTTGCTATTGGGTGTGTTCTCACTCAACCAGGAGAACATAAATTGGACTGTCCCATTAGCTTTGCAAGCCGTCAATTGAACGATGCTGAAAGGAACTACACCACTGCAGAGCGAGAAGGTTTAGCAATGGTTTATGCAGTAAAGAAATTTCGCTACTACCTTCTGGCAAACAAGTTTGTATTTTATGTGGATCATCAAGCGTTGCTGTATCTGGTAAACAAGCCATGCTCCACAGGAAGAATCACACGGTGGTTGTTAATTCTTCTGGAGTTTGATTTCACGATTGTAGTGAGACCCGGTAAAAGGCACGTCATGGCTGATCATTTGTCTCGCATACCCAATGGTGAAGCCCCTACAGGAGTTGATGATGAATTACCCGATACTTCCCTATTCATAGTTGAGACTATGCATGAATGGAGTGAGAACATTGTTAACTTTTTAGTTAATGGTTTTCCACCCAAGGAACTTCGTAAGGATATCGCTCGAAGGCTAGTAAAAGAATGTGAACCCTATTGTTTGATTGCCGGAACTCTGTATAGACTAGGCAAGGATGATATTCTTAGGCGTTGTGCCCGCGAGGATGAATTTTTGTATATCTTGCAAGAAGCACATATGGGCATAGCAGGAGGACATTTTTCAGGAGACCTGACTTCTAGAAAGGTGCTGCAATCAGGCTATTGGTGGCCAACTTTATTTAAGGATGCATCACTTTTTACAAAAGGGTGTGATGAGTGCCAACGTTACAAGACCACACAACGCAAAGACAGAATGCCCTTACATCCTATTAAAGTAACCCAACCATTTGAAAAATGGGGCTTAGACTTTGTAGGTCCAATTAGTTCCGCAGCTCGCAACACTCAATCTCGATATATTCTAGTTGCTACGGACTATGTAACAAAGTGGGCTGACGCTAAGGCTTCACAAAAAGCTGACGCGATGACAACAACTAAGTTTCTTTTTGAGAACATTATCACAAGATTTGGTTGCCCTTTTGAAATTGTTAGTGCTAATGGTACCCATTTTATAAATGAGGTAATAAGAGAGCTTACCACGACCTTTATGATATCCCACCATAAGTCTACACCTTATTACCCGCAAGCTAATGGACAAGCCGAGAGCACCAACAAGACTCTAATCTCTATTTTAACCAAGACGGTAGAAGCTCATCGCACTGATTGGGATTTGAAGTTGACATCTGCTCTATGGGCTTATCGTACTGCTTATAAAGTGGCTATTAATTGTACGCCATTCAAAATGGTATACGGCCAAGAAGCGGTTATGCCTTGGGAGTTTGTCATTCCTAGTCTTAGGGTAGCTTCGCAAGAAGGATGGAATGGTAACCCCTTAACCGAGAGTTTGTATATCTTAGAAAAACTAGACGAAGAGAGACAGTTGACTGTGCAAAATTCTCTTGTGGAAAAGGATAGGAGAAAGAAGTGGTTTGATCGCCATGTGAAGGACAAGGACATCAAAGTTGGTGATAAAGTCCTTATGTATGGAGTACGTAAAGAGAAGAAAAAGTTGAAATATGCTGGTAAAGGACCATATAGAGTATGTGAAATTACCCCACAAGGTACCCTTCGTGTGGAAACTCTTGATGGAGTTGAAACCATTGGATTCCTCAATGGGAGTAAATTCAAAAGATATTATGATCCTTTAAGCCAAGAAGAACTACGGGCCATTCATCAAAAGAAGGCCGCCAAAGCACAAACTGAGTTAAAGAAGATACAAGCTCAAGCTGAGGCTAAGGAGCGACAACAACGTATAAGACAAAAACGAGAGGCTAACCTTGGAGTCACAAATGCATTCCACGTGGAAATCGAAGAGGATTGGTTGGACTCTGACACACCTCTACGATACCCTATTGAGTTAAATAGTGCCTATGGAAAAGTGCTATATAATGCCTTATTGGACACGGGTGCTAAATATAATATGCTATCCTATGGGGTGTGGTGTCAGTTAGGGAAGCCACCTCTATCTGAGAGTATTATCCAAGTCAAGGGTGTCAACAAGAAAAAAACTACGGTTTTTGGAATCTGGCACACTTCTGTCAGTTATGACAATGGAATTGTAGCTCAAGACTTTTTGGTCATGCCTACTGGAACTATGGAGGGTAATATAAACCTAGGACGCACGTGGATGATAGCCACCAAATGCACTATTGATTGGGGGACTGGGGGTGTCACAACGCAAAAACCAACTCTTATCCCTACCACTCAAGCCATAGTCCCTGAGATATTGCCTAAGGAAATAAAACCCAAGCCATTGCATGTCCAGGAGGTTGAACCATACGTCCCCATAGCCCAACTCTCTAGATCTTCAACTGATGTAGTTGAAAGAAAGCTTGAGACACACAAGAACCATCCTAATATAACAAAGGAAGCATACAAGTGGGTCCCTAAAGCTTCTTTAGTAACCATGGCTAATGCTAAAAAACGGAATCCTCGTAAGAAAGGTCCCACTCGCTCCAAGAAATGTAAGAAAACGTGGCGCTGGATTCCTAAACGACTATTAAAAGCCCAAGGATACTATAAAGGAAATGATCAAATCTGGGTGCCCAAACGTAAAGGAAAAAATCACAGTATGCGACACACCTGCTCCAGAGCTAGTTTGGGTACCAAAGAAAGAACGATTTGTTCCACCTAGCTCAGGAACAAGAAAAGCAAATGAAGCTTCTTGCTCTTCATGTAGTTCCTATACGGAAATAGAAGCTTCGACACAACCTCCACCTACCATTGTACATATCCATACAAGCAAGAAAGAGTTTGCACCTCCCGTTGTAGATTCACCACCTCCAACAATGTTGCAAATAAAATCATGGGAAAGTACCTTACCACCCTTGCAACTAGATGAAACACATAGGGTGATCGAAAACTATTGGTTAAAGCCTTTACCCATAACAACTTGGAACAATTGGTTTCAAAAGGTGACGACATCATTCCAAAAGGTATGATCTACCCAAGGAAGGGGGGAGTGTTTGCTGACATCCGTCATTCACTTGCTTCCCTCTCAACCTTCCTCCCTGACCTCTCAATCTCCAATCTTAGGGAATGTATATATAAAGCCTTATACTCACAAAAACAAGATAAAAAAGTAAAAGAGCAAGAGCCATAACACAAAATAATAAAAACAAATTATGCACAAGAATACGACCCTTGTAATATTTGCACTCTAACCATCATCTATTTGCGTGTACAGATATGGCTAGTACGCTAGAGTCATCCACTCCTGCCTGGGGTGAGAGGTACCCTCGTTACTTTTCACAAATATTTCACATGGTCTTTCCAGTGCTTGCATGTGAATGGGATTTGATAGGTACGCTAGCATGTGAGAGGAATTTTGAGGAGTTAGAATGGCTGATACGTCTCTTGACCACGTCTGATCCATACTTAGTAGAGAGCGTTTCTCCCATTGCACAAGCCTACCCTTTTGACCAAGATGACTATAGGCGTCTAGTGACCTTCTTAGTAGACATGGGCACCTATGATGAGAAGAAAATTTACATGACTACACGGATGGCACATATGGTCTCATGGATGATGACTTTGTTTATCTCGACGACGAGGATAGGGGTTTAGCCTTAGGGTTTCCCCCCAACCTCTACAATATCCTATTCCCTTGACTCTTTAGGGGGAGTGCAAATAATTAGGTTAGGGTTCCTTATGTTTTTTGTTGTGTTCAATAAGTGTTGGTACCTTTTCCCACTAATGTGCCTCCTGGAGGTATTCCTTTTGTTTCCTAGTGTGTACAGGAGCGTGTTGCTATTGATAGGATTTGGACCTTCATGGAACCTTTCTCTTGTTCACACTTCAAATCAAGCGCGACCATCAGCACAAACAGGTGTTTTATGTCCATTAGCATTGCCCTTATCTTTTTGCATCCATGTTTGTCTGTTTTGATTGTGATTGGTAGCATAATATTCAGCGCATTTGCTTAATATCAAACATTTAATTCAATGTAATGTTTTGTCATAATCACTTGTCTAGGTTTAAAAATCAAGCAGTCCGACTAAGCTAGTTTGACCAAGCTAGGTATTAGAAATCTTCTCTTAATACCCTGGGGAATGCCTTCCTAATAAGCAATGGTTACTTAGGTTCTTAATCCGATTTAGGCAGCATTGTGTGAAATGTACTAGGACTTTCTAGTGGGCTTAACCCTATTGACCTTTAGCTTAAGTATTGTAAAGGGAGTTTACTAATGTGATGAGCCTGGGGAGGGTAACAATGTTATATGACCCCCCAAAGTTACAAAATTAAAATGCTGAAAATGAACAAACAAAAAATCAAAGTGCCACAATGTAAAATTTTAAGCTGGAAGAGAAATCCCTGCTTAAATTGGTACTTCACTCACATAAATCGCCTATGGTACTAGAGCCCTAGAGGCTCCCAGTGTGGGCGCTTTTCCTTGAAAAGCAAAAAACCCAAGGCATACAAAATAAGCACACACATCAAAATTGAATCAATGTGAAAAGACTTTGGGGGGTCAAAGAAAAGGTAATCAGTCAGGCGATGATTTCATGAGAAATTCCTTTTATCGTAGCTTAACTACAAGGTCTTCTAGGTATAGCCTCTAGTCAGCCCTCGAACATCAAATACTTGGCTCTCGCGATTAAACAACTTAATTGACGAGAGAAAATTGAGAAGTTACCCATGATATTAATAGTCGAGCTCTAGTGCCTTTTGACCGTTAAATTAGCGACCCCAGACTTGTTTAATTTTTTACCTTTACATCTGTTTATGCATTTGATTATATTGCAATTTAATGTTTATTGCTGACAAATTGTCTAAAATTCTGTTACCAATCAATTTGTCTGTCTAAAATTGCATATGATTTTTAATTGTATATGAGAATGCAATTACTGTGGCAATGTTGTTTGATTTTGCAGTGATTGAAGAAGGCTACGCACATCCATGTCGACTGCTCTTCCATCTCGACAAACAAGCTTCAACTGGATAGCTTCCGAGGACGGAATCTACATCAGGAAGGGGGGCATGTTAACCCTCACGGCACACGGACACCCTATGATCTATAAACGTTGTATTGTTTAGAGTCAGGTACCGGGCTTGTCGGACCAATAGGAACAGGGTAAGGGTGATCGCCGATGACAGGCGCACTCTAACTGGAATATTCAAGGAGTTAGTTGGCTAAGTATGGGCGCCCAAGTGTGAATGGGGTGAGCTCATATAAAAGCCACTAAACCTAATTTTTACTCATTCTCTCATTGTGCAATAGAAGCCGCTCTTGCTCCATCTCCACCTTCTCCTTCACCATCTCCTTGTGTGTGTGTGTGTGTGTGTACGTGTGAGAGAGAGTGTGAGACTGTGTGTGTGATCGAGCGTTGCGGCGGCACGACGGCGGCGAGGCGGTTGAGCGCGGCGTAGCGGCGTCTCCCTCTTCTTCGCGGCGCGGGAATCCTTCATTCACAACTACGCAAGAAGGTGAGTGACACACCATTCTTCCTTGTGAGCTTGTCTGTTGTATGACTGTGTGCTAGGAGCCTTTGTGGCTCGCACACGGCGTGTAGCAAGTCCCTAGCCGTGACAGTACAATACAATTCTTTGTGTTCCTTGGTAAAAACTCGTTGGTGCTATGAAGATGGAAGCTTCATGCACCAAACTTACACGTGATAACACATAACATCAATTCCTCGTTGGTCTGAGACCCAAGACCTCACACACCTTCAAAAAAGGTGAGAGCTAGCAGGGTATGAGAGTAGATCTAGAGGAAGAAGGAGTATTCTTACAAGAAAGAAGTATTTCCTCACTTAATTACTCTTGTAGCTTAGCTTAGCTTAATAATTAGATAATAGAGGAGAGAAGCATGGCATTGAGGCTTGGCTCTTGGTTGGATTGCATTCCATATCCAGGAGTTGTTGGTGTAGGCCTCCATTCTCCAATCCTGGAGAAGAAGATGAGCTTTCCATTAAATCTTGGAGAAGGAGATGACTTTTTTGCTCTACACATGAGTTGTGTGAGTGTGTGTGGAATTATGCCTTTACAAATCAGCCCCCTCTCTCATCTTGGTTGACCTCTCTTGCAATTTACTCATGCTGGCTTGCTATTGGCCCTTGAAAAGCTTAGCCAATAGCATTTGAGCAAGTTTTTTTACTCATGTTGGCTTCCTATTGGCCCGTGAGAATATTAGCCAATAGCATTTGAGAGGCCCAGTCAAGAGCCTTGTGACAAGTGTCCACCCCTTTCCTCTTTTGTAAAAGTTCAGATAATTAATTTAATTATCTAAATTGTTATTGGACCTTTTAGTCTTCTGGGCAATAGAAATTAAGCAAATTTGTGGGCTGCTTAATTCTCATTGGACCTTTTGACTGTCCAATAGTCTTTTTGGGAGATTAAGTCTCGTTGGTTCTTTTATCAAGCCTTTCTACAATAAGAAATTGAATTTACACTAGCTCAATCCTCATTGGTCCACCTCTTTGTCCATCCAATAGGATTCAGGCCAGAATTGGGGGTTTCTTTGCATGTGTGACATGTGTCCTGTTTACTTTGTGGAAAGGGTAAGCTTAGGTGTACTCTGTGTGTGTGTGTGTGTGTGTGTGTGTGTCCAGTCACTTCACAAGCTTTGTCATCTTCCCAGCTCGCCCTTTAATCTGTGCTCTAGCTGTTTGGACTTTGTACACACACAAATCATCCAACTCCATTAACATTTGACCATTGGACTTACACTTTGAAATTTTGGAACTTAACCGTTTGGAAGTCTTAATGGGCCGAACCTTAAAGTCTTTAGAGCCCATTCATTGCACATTGCACATTGCTCTTCTACAGATGGTACCCCTTTGGATCCCCACTGTGGGACCCCTACTATGACTAGTCTGCTAGCCTTACTAATAATCTAGCTTTTCTCCCCTGGTACTTCCCCATATTAAATGATCAGTTTAACATGAGAAAATCATTTAGGAGAATTAGATATTAGTTAGTATGACATTACCTCTCTCTTGAAAGCATAGTCGTCCTCGACTATGAGGTAGAGATGATAAAGCATAGCCATTAGTCCTTTGCTTGGTTGGTATAGGATCCCTATTTTACCCTATGCCACCGTTCCACAATGGATGACTAACCCATTTGGCGCTTGAGAGCCGAAGCTGCTGCAAGCATGTCTGTGCATTAGTCCTATCAATTTTCCATAGTAGAGTGACAAGCTCTACTTGGTGTTTGGGAGACGTCTCTGCAAACTTGATCCTAAGCATGCATACTTCTTAACATTTGTGCACAATAAAGAAAAAAAGAGAGTCTTATAAGACAAAAGCATTGATCATTTAAAACATATTTACATTTGCTTACTCTAGGGAATCATTGTAAGCATTGACAAGGTTTAGGTTATCCTTTAATTGTATGCCTTGCATCAATCTAGCATCTTCAAAAGGATAATTCTTAAACTTAATAAGATACCGTCGGATAATCTTACCACCTCTCAATACCTTGTCTTCGTGTTGGAGAATGGACTCTGGCTACAGTACCTCTTCTTGGTCTTCAATTTCCGGTGGGTCTTCTATGGTTGCTTCTTGGGGTGGCTCTCCTTGGTAAACTTTAACAGGCTCACATGGAAAGCATTGTGTATGAGCCAATGGTTGGGCAACTTGAGCTAATAAGCCGTCTCATTGATTGGCTTAAGAATTTGAAAGTGGCCATGGTACCTTTTTTCTAGTTTAGCATAGTATTTTTGGTGTCCCATAGGATTCTTGCCCGTCGTGTGCCTTAATCGAGCCTTGGGAAATTTAAGCAAGACCCAATCATTTTCTTTAGAAATCAGGGCTCTTCTGTGCTTGTTAGCAGCAGCCTTTTTCCTTTACTATGAGATGGATATAGCATCCTTAATCTTTTGGAAAGATTCTTGTAGATCGCGGCTATATTCATCTGCAGCGAAGATCTTCCCATGTACCTTAAGTAGCAGGGGACTTTTTATCTTCCCTCAATTACCTCAAAAGGTGCTTTTCTCGTGGATGTATGTACTGTGTTATTGTAAGAATACTCCACTAAAGGTAAGTACTTCGCCCATTGGGATCTTTGATCTACTTCAGTGACATAAGCTTTTAGTAGATCAAGAATTGTTAGGTTAGCTATCTCACTTTGACCATCCGTTTGCGCGTGATAGGCCGAAGAGAAATTTAGCCTTGTACCTAAATTCTCAAAGATACCCTTCCAAAAATTGCTGGTCATTCTAGGATCTCTATCCGACACTATTGACATTGGCAAGCCATGGTACTTAAAGATTAGTGATATAAAGAAGGTTTTCATTTGATGGGCCTTAATAGTCTTTTTGACAGGTATGAAATGCACTTGTTTGCTGAACCTGTCTACTATTGTCCATATTCCCGTATTCCCATGGATAGACTTAGGCAATCCATGGATATGATATCCCAGGATGATTTAGGGATTGGCAAAGGTTGAAGCAAACCAGGTTGCTTCCCTCTATCAAACTTTGTCTTTTGGCAAACCACACGTTTTGAAACATACTCTTGTATGTTTGCTTTCATGGTAGGCCAGTAGAAGTACATTTCTATCCCTCTTATGGTAGCTTGAATCCCTCTATGCCCCGCATATGGAGGAGCATGAGATTCATACATTACTTTCTCATGTAGTGAATTAGTAATGCATAGCCTATTACCATAGATAACCATTTTGTAGGGTAAATGGTTCCTCTTTCTTCCCTAGTGCAAGGGCTGACATCACATCTTTAAAATTGGAATCGATAGCATACTCATCTATCATAGAAGATAGATCATTGTGAGTTGCTATGGAAACTGCATTCACTCTTGTTCGTCTTGAGAGTGCATCGGCTACTTGACTATGCTTGTCAGCAATGTGAGCAATATTAAAATGAAATTGCGAAAGGAAATTTGCCCACCTCATATGTTTGTCGGAGAGCTTGGTCTGCGTCATGAAGTACTTGAGGCTTTGATGATCCGTCTGCAGAATAAAAGGAGTCCCCAATAAGTAGTGCTTCCATGTGTCTAAGGCATGTAGAACTACGAGGAGTTCCTTTTCATATATGCCTAGAGCTTGTTGAAATGGGTCGAGCCTTCGACTTTCATATGCTATGGCGTGCCCTTCTTGAGCAGCACGGCTCCAAGGCAATCACCACAAGCGTCGCATTGGACCTCAAATGGCTTTGAGAGATCCGGTAGTGTAAGCATAGGTTGAGAGATAAGCTTCTCTTTAAGCGTTTCAAAAGCAGTGTTCTCCTTGGTTGTCCATGCATACTTAATGTTCGTTTTTGTTAGGTCATGCAATGGTCCTACTATGAGTGAGAATTTTTCTATGAAGCGTCTATAGTATGCACACATACCTATAAAGCTTCTTAATTCATGCAGATTCTTTGGGTTAGGCCATGCTTTTATTACTTCTAACTTTGATGGATCCATTTGGATGCCATCTTTAGAGATAATATGACCTAAATACTGAATCTCTTGTAAGAAAAATTAACTTTTCTTTTTATTTATGTAAAGCTTATTCTCTCGCAAAACTTGAAAAATTACCCAGAGGTGTTGTTTGTGTTCGTCCAAGGAATTGGAGTAGATGATTATATCATCAAAGAACACTCCAGTGTAACTACGGTGAGGCCTAAAGAGCTTCTCCATCATGCGGTTGAATGTAGCTGGTGCATTGGTCAAGCCAAAAGGCATGACAATGAATTCGTAGAGACCAAATGTAGTGCGAAATGTGGTCTTTACAATGTCTCGATCAACAAATTTTATTTGGTGATAGCCACTTTTTAGGTCAATCCTACTAAAATAGGTTGGTCCTTGTAGCTTATCAAATAGGTCTTCTACCTGCGGAACGGGAAACCTATTTTTGATAGTGATCATATTTAGTGCTCTATAGTCGACACGCATACGATATGTGCCATCTTTCTTTTGCACTAATAAAACTGGTGAACAAAATGGAGATGAGCTAGGCCTAACCATTCCTTTCTCAACCAACTCATGCACTTGCCACATAATTTCCTCTTGTTGAGCTTGAGAAACTCGATAAGGAGGCTTATTAGGCGGTGAGCTTCCTGGAAGAAGCTCAATTGCATGGTCATCATCCCCTCATTTTGGAGGCAATTCATTAGGGATGTCGTCAATAAAAACACCTTGGAATTCATTAAGGAAATTAGATAACCCTAATTCTTTTTTATTCCCTTTATTTTTATTTGACAGAACATTAGGTTCATTTTGAGAGTCTATTACAAATATCATGTACACGGAAATAGAGCTCTTTATTGACTTATCAAAAGCTTGCTTATGTACAAGAGGTATAGTGTTACCTGACTCGTTAGCATATATGTACATGTCTTTGTCCCTATACTTAAAGTAAATTTGCCTTTCATGAAACTAGATGTTGGTTGCCATGCGATCAAACCAGGGTGCCCCTAGGATTACATCCTCATGCTTAAGGGGAGAGATGAAGAAATCCTCTTTGTCCACATAACTTTGGACATGAAGCCTCAATTTCCCAATTAAGGGAGTAACTGGGACTTCTTCTCCCTTGAAAGCACCATCGGCTGGTAGGGTATTTCCCATCTCAAAGGTTTGGATGCCTAGCTTAGTGGCCAACTCCGTGGATATGAAATTGTGAGTAGAGCCATTGTCGACGAAGAGAATGAAAGCATCATGTTTTCTTTCCTTTCCCCAAGCATGCCATAGAGGAGATCCTTTGCGATGAGCATCTTCTTCTTGAACTTCAATTATGGAAGCTCTAGGAGGTTCATTGTGTGTGTTCTTTTGTGGGCAAGCACGATAAGCATGCCCTTGCTCCCCACATTTGAAACAATGGTTATCCTTGTGATAACACTCTAGCTCTTCACGAGAGAGTCTATTTTTTCCTTTGTAGACTCCCTTCTCCTTAGCTTTGTTGTTGCTCAAGTTTCCCTTGGGAAACTTTTGGACATGGTCCTTCCCCTTAGGCTCATTACCGTCTTTGCTTTCCATGGGCTTAAGATTTTTCTTAGCCCCTTGTTGGAAGTGGATTTGTGAAGCCACCATAGTATGGTGTATGACCGCTGAAATAGTGCAAGGCCTTTGGGAGTTGACATACTCTGCCATATCTATCTTTTTGTAGACAGTGGCTTTGAGATGTAAATCCCAACACTTGTCTACGTATTTGTGAATAGATTCATAGGGAGAGAGCCTCAAGCTTCGTCATTCGGTGAGCACTTTGTCTTTGGCATTGCTAGCCAAAAACTGCTTCATAATGGAAGCTCTTAAAGCTTTCCATGTTCATGGAGCTTCACCGTTTGCTCGTAGGCTAGACCACCATTGCCTGGCGGACTTTTGGAGATGCATGGCTACGTGATGTATCTTAGAGGACTCCGTGAAGCCCTCATCTCTGAATGCCACATCAAATTGTTGAATAAAGGCCAAGACTTTGTGCGTAGCACCAAAGGTGCCACGTAAGTAAGAAAAGAGATACTCTTTCCTCCCTCCTTGAACTGTTTGAGCTTCGATGACCTCTTCCAAGCGGCATAGGATTTCCTATGGCCTCTCCTTTTGAATTCTTTGGGAGCTGCACCATCACTTCCTTCAGAAGAGGAGGAGGATGGTGAAGATGGAGAAGAGGGTGACCTCTTTCTCGCCTTTTTCTTCTCATACTTCCTTTCTTCCTTCTTTGAATTACGGTGAGAAGGACTATCCGATGGTCTTCTCCGTTTAGGGGGTGTTGGAGAGCGTTTTGCCTGCCGTCTTCGTGGTGCCAGGAGATTCACTTCTTTCTCGTTCTTTTGGTGGGGGCTCTACCGTTGAGATTTGGGCTCTCCTTGGTGAGGGATTTGCCCCGTCAACTTGTAAGCTTCTGGGTCCTTCGTATGGGTCCTCCTCTTCTCTCATCGTAGAGATCCCTCTTTTAGAAATCTCACTAGGAGATTTTATAGGCACTCCCTCTTCTAGGTGAGGAGATTGGAGAATCCCATGGATGCGTAATTTCTATTGTACTTTACCTTGGAGGGATGGGTTGCCCATGGCTTGTTGAAGCCTAGTAATAGGATAGTTCACAAGCATAGGGGCATCATTAGTAGCTTGACCATTAGCAAAATCAAAGCCATCAACAGTAATTTCACTCTCTCTACTATTGTCAGCCATTCTAACTAAGTTTTAGGTGTAAATGTTTTACTTGTACTTTGGCACTTCAAGCCCTAGTTGCTACTCCTCTTTACTTTCAAAGATAAGCACTCAAGCATCTATACCCATGGCTTGGAATATCATTAATTGCAAGGAATAGAAGAGACGGTTTATCATAGACCAGTTGGCACCGGTCCCTGTCAAGCTTTTAATAGCTCAATAATGGTTAAGACGTAGGCAAACCCCTTGGGACTCCATTATTAAGACCATAGCTCTCAACGGTGATACCCCATTAACTACACGAAGTAGGCACACCTCAAGGATAATAAATCCCTATTCTACTTACCCTCATGCATTTAATAATACCAACCATTTGTAGCAAGCTTGACGACCTCTCTTCTTGAGCAAGGAAAGAGAAACCGATAAGAGAAATAGAACAATTGACAACTATTGATGACCGGATTTACATGGACCAATCTCCCCTCCATTAGGCATTTGTATATAGCTTCTCCCACTAAGAGAGACTTTGTACAATACAATTCTTTGTGTTCCTTGGTAAAAACTTGTTGGTGCTATGAAGATGGAAGCTTCATGCACCAAACTTACACGTACGTGATAACGCATAACATCAATTCCTCGTTGGTCTCAGACCCAAGACCTCACACACCTTTGAAGATGGTGAGAGCTAGCGGGGTATGAGAGTAGATCTAGAGGAAGAAGGAGTATTCTTACGAGAAAGAAGTATTTCCTCACTTACTTACTCTTGTAGCTTAGCTTAGCTTAGTAATTAGATAATAGAGGAGAGAAGCATGGCATTGAAGCTTGGCTCTTGGTTGGATTTGAATTCCATATCCAGGAGTTGTTGGTGTAGGCCTCCATTCTCCAACCTTGGAGAAGAAGATGAGCTTTCCATTAAAGCTTGGAGAAGGAGATGACTTTCTTGCTCTACGCATGAGTTGTGTGAGTGTGTGTGGAATTATGCCTTTACAAATCAGCCCCCTCTCTCATCTTGGTCGACCTCTCTTGCAATTTACTCATGCTGGCTTGCTATTGGCCCTTGAAAAGCTTAGCCAATAGCATTTGAGCAAGTTTTTTTACTCATGCTGGCTTCCTATTGGCCGGTGAAAAGATTAGCCAATAGCATTTGAGAGGCCCAGTCAAGAGCCTTGTGAAAAGTGTCCACCCCTTTCCTCTTTTGTAAAAGTTCAGATAATTAATTTAATTATCTAAATTGTTATTGGACCTTTTAGTCTTCTTGCCAATAGGAATTAAGAAAATTTGTGGGCTGCTTAATTCTCATTGGACCTTTTGACAGTCCAATAGTCTTTTTGGGAGATTAATTCTCGTTGGTTCTTTTAACAAGCATTTCTAAAATAAGAAATTGAATTTACACTAGCTCAATCCTCGTTGGTCCACCTCTTTGTCCATCCAATAGGATTCAAGCAAGAATTGGAGGTTTCTTTGCATGCCTGACATGTGTCCTGTTTACTTTGTGAAAAGGGTAAGCTTAGGTGTACTCTCTGTGTGTGTATGTGTGTGTGTGTGTGTGTGTGTGTGTGTGTGTGTGTGTGTGTGTGTGTGTGTGTGTGTGTGTGTGTGTGTGGGTGTGGGTGTGTGTGTCCAGTCACTTCACAAGCTTTGTCATCTTCCCATCTCGCCCTCTAATCTGTCCACTAGCTGTTTGGACTTTGTACACACACAAAGCATCCAATTCCATTAACATTTGACCATTGGACTTACACTTTGAAATTTTGGAACTTAACCTTTTGGAAGTCTTAATGAGCTAAACCCTAAGGTCTTTGGAGCCTATCCATTGCACATTGCACATTGCTCTTCTACAGATGGTACCCCTTCGGTTTCCTACTGTGGGCCCCCTACTGTGACCAGTCTGCTAGCCTTACTAATAATCTAGCTTTTTCTCCCGTGGTACTTCCCTATTTTAAATGATCAGTTTAACATGAGAAAATCATTTAGCAGAATTAGATCTTAGTTATTATGACAAAATAAATAAAAATAAAAGCCAAAGTATATTATGGTCCTTTTGTGTATACGTATTTCATTGTATATAGAACCTAAATATAAAGATTTTTATTATAATATTTATTTAAATATTTTTGCCTAGGTGTACGTTATTTATTTAAGTATGGTATGTAGATTTACTCACCATTAACATGATCTTTCTTACCTATGTATTCTATAAAAAGTCATTTCATGTAAGCTTCTCTTATTTTTGGTGTAAATCCACTCCAAGAAAAAACCTCAAAAAAATACCTTCCACCTGCATTTCACTAAATTCCTATTTTCTACAGGTATTCTTTCTTACCTCTTGTAAATAAATATACATCAATAAAAACAAATGAGGGCCCTCCTCATTTGATTCCCTATATTTTCATATATTTATTATTATATATATAGCCCACACTATTCTAGATTCCATGAATTATTTATATATACTAGCTTGCTTTTTTCCATCATATCCATATATTATATTTATGCATAATCCACAACCATTCATATTTTCAAACCCCTAAGAATCAATTAGGTCATGCTCTAATGCAAGGAGGGGCCTCACCTTTGGAGTTTTATATAAATTCAACAAGAAGGGGGCCACTGAAGACTTTTCTTGTGAAGAAAATTAGGTATTTTGGTGAGATTTTTTATATTCATCTCCACTCCGAATTTGAAGCGGTGACCTAAAGAAGAGAAGAAGAAGAAGAGGATCAATAGTCATTTTGAGAACCTACACAAGTAAGTCCTTCTTCAAGCTTCACCAGCACAAGGATTTTCTCACTTCATTCAACCATCTTACTTCAACTATCCACCTCATTCTACCCATTGTAAATATATAATTAACTTTCTAGTGATTACTAACACTAACCACTAACATACTAACACAAAATAGCCATTGACCTAACCATAAAAGACACCTCACCTCAAGACATTTTCATAGTAACTATCTCTCTCTCTCTCTCTCTCTCTCTCTCTCTCTCTCTCTCTCTGTGTGTGTCTCTGTCTCTCTCTCCTTCCTTAAAACTCTATTTTCACCTTATCTACCATCAATAATGCTCTCTTTTGAGCCCACATCCATGACTCAAGCAGACAAAGAAGGCCCGCAATGTTTTGATATTCAAAAAAAATCATAATCCTAATTTGCTAGCTTGTAAATTTGGATTTTCAATAATCTTAATGAGGGGTCTCCAACCTATAAATAGGCCCCTCTCCTTCTTGTAAAATGAACCCCAATATCTCACATAGCACCCCAACACTCTATGCGTGAGGAGAGACTTAGGCGTAGCAACCACTTTGTGAGCTTCACTTTTGGTGTGAGAGAAGCTTTCAAGCTACACATTGCAAGTGAGAGAGTGAGAGTTCAAAAATCTCAAAACCACTATTGTATATGTTTCTCCATCATCAATAAATTGAGGTTTGGTGCATCAAAGGCGTGATTCAACGTTCAAATCTTTGTCCTTCCACTTGTGCAATACAGTTTAGTGAATTCAAGGTGACTTGCGTATTTTAAGTTTCTATCATTTGATCTTGTTTGAGAAAGTGTGTTAGTGTGTTTTCATTGCCAATTTGATATCCATTGTAAGAGGGTATTGTGGTGAAGAGGTTTACTACACCCTAAGACAGTATGTGTGTGTTGGAAATGTTTAGCATTCACTAAGCACTGAGTTAGTTTTGTACAAGATCTACGATAGCATCATAACAAACCATCTCCATTTGCAAGTCACAAATAAGGTATTATGCAAGATCCATTCCTCTCTCTCTTCCCTTTTCTCTAGCTCTCTCTGCTCCATTTGGTGTGTGTCCTGGTGTGAGATTTCTTGTGTGTGTTTTGTGTTGCATCTTCTTGGTTGTGACAAAATCTCTCTTGCATCCTAGTTCACATACCATAACTAGGTAGTGCCCCTTTACTTGTTTGGTTGTGGATTTGTTGTTGTTGTTTCTTGCTTGTGGTTGCCTCAGCTCCAATTGAGCAGCACGGGAGCCTTGAGGGGTGTTTAGAGGTTTCCTCTCTTGTTGCCCGCCTTGGACCGCCGCAATTTTGGTGTCCCCACTAAGGAGAGCTTGTGTATGTTGTTTTGAATACTCAGCCTTTAGAGTAATCAAGTAGCTTGCATATGATCCGTTTGTTCCTATTGCAAGGCAAAAGGTGCATATCATTGTAAGCACAAAATTACAATTTCAACGAGGAATTCCTAGAATTTTGGGGCCAAGATAAACGCTTCTAAATAGAAGGGGAAAACCTCTATTCCTGGGCCATTATACATGGTCTATGTATGACCTAATGCTTTAAAAAAAACCAAAATATAGACGTTCAAAATAAGGTTGTACCTAATGAGAGGCAAAATAAAAGGATTTACTGAAGCGTTCCTAAAGAATGAGAGGTTCATAGCCGGTCTCTTTCCCACACTCAAGATAAAAGTTGAGACGGTGCTACCTTTGATGCAATTGAAACTAGGGCTATTGAGAAGTATAGGAAACTCGAGTGTCTAAGACGAGAAGTTCCAATAGAGGGTCCTAGACCAAAGGAGAAATTGCAAGCATCAACATCCAGAGAGATTCTTGAGGTAACAACTGAGGTAATTGAAAAGTTAAATGAATCCTTAAGCAACTTGTCAATCCACCTTGCACAAGATGTAGGTCCCAAGGGACAAACAAAGAAAGTAGAGGAGCGAGAGCCACAACCTATATGACTTTTGCAATGTTGGAATTGGGAGAGTCTGGACATGGGATGCATAATTGTCCTTAGCCCCACGGGGAGCCAAGGAGACCTAACTTGAATTACCCAGTGATGAATGTAGGTGAAGGAACTATTCAACAACCATGGCTTCTGCAAAGACCAAATGGGGCAAGACCACCTCCACAAGGGGGAGGGAGTTCCACCTTTGCCAGATCCAAATGTGCATGTGGTAGAGGTGACAAATTCCAATGAGGTGGACATGGAAGCAAATGACATTAAGTGTGGCCGTGGAAAAGGTAAGGAGAAAGAAGGAGTCATGTCACAAAGTGATCATGGATAATAAAAGAAGGCAAAGGAGACCAAGGAAACCAAGAGGACTCGACGTCATATCAACCTCCAAGACTCCCTCTTGGACATGGTATGGCTCCATACAACTTGTTGGAAGACATGAGAGGTAAGGATCTTGATATCTCATGGCCTCAATTTCTTGATATGAGAGATAAGGGTCTTGATATCTCATGGCCTCAATTTCTTGCATTATGTCCACAAGTTAGGAGGGATTTAACAAGGTCAGTTAGCACTAGGAGAAAGGTAAAAGAGAGTGTGCATGTTGTTAAAATTGCACAAGCTGAAATGAATGAGGATATTACACATGTGTTAGATTGTTACATGAAAGGAAGATTGGTTAGGAAAGGTCTAGTGGATGGGAGTGCACAAATTTGCAACATGACAGAGGGACTCATGCAAAGACTAGGCATGCACATCCATGAGACACCTGAAATCAAAGTCAAGATGGAAAACAATAGCAAGGCTAGGTGTCACAGGCATTTGTAAAAATGTTTTTGTGGAGGCCTTTGGCATTAAAAAGATAGTGGATTTTTATGTTATGTCAACCAAGGAAAGTGGCTATCCATCTATCCTAGGAAGACCATGGCTAATGAAAATGCGAGCTTTGCAGGATTGGAAAAGTGGAAAGTTGATCTACAGGAATGACAATCATAAGAAGGTTGTCTTTGACATGAAGGAGCAACATCGAGAGGAGCTCCATGAAAAATCATCGCAAAGTGAGACGGAGGAAGACTCGACTGATAGCACTTCAGAAGAAGAAGGTAGTGGTAGCAATATGGAAGAGGAGTCTTCCATTGAAGTCATGGGGGTAAGGTTTAAGCCAAGCAACCAAGAACCTCTTGCCCAGTCTTGGAGAAGGTAGGTCCTCAAGAGAACCAAAATGTGGAAGAGGAAGGAATGTTAGAAGATATGTTGTCTACCACACTTACAAAGGACGAAAGAGAGGAGTTCAAAGGTGTGCTAATAAATTTTCCTAAGCTTTTTGCTAAAGACTACACCGACGTGCGTGGAGTAGATGATGTTCAACACAAGATCAAGCTAAAGCCAGAGGCCACACCTAAGGCTCAAAAGCTACGAAGGCTAGGAGTCATCAAGGAGCAAGATTTACTCAAGGAGGTAAGAAAGCTTCTATCAGCAGGTTTCATTTATCTAGTGGAGAATTTAGAGTGGGTCTCTCCCGTTGTTGTCACCCCCAAGAAAAATGGCAAGTGGAGGGTGTGTGTGGATTACCGTCCACTAAATGAGGCAACAGAAAGAGATCACTTTCCCCTCCCATTTCAGGATGAGATACTAAATGAGGTAGCTGATCATGAGAAGTACACTGTGTGTGATGGCTACTCGGGTTACTTTCAAATAGGTATCACATTGGAGGATCAATTGAAAACAACCTTCATCACTCCTTGGGGTTGTTATGCTTTTAGAGTCATGCCATTTGGCCTGACAAATGCTCTTGCAACTTTCCAATTCTTGATGAACATGGTGTTTGAAGCATTCTTTGGAAAGTCCATTAGGTCTTTAGTGATGATTTTTGCATTTACAGTTCAAAATCATTGCATCTACAAAAGGTAGAAGAGGGTTTGAAAACACTCTACAACATGGGAGGTCAACTCAACCCCGACAAGTGCCACATAGGTGAGGATGAAGTGATCTTTCTTGGTCACAAAGTTTCTTATAAAGGCATCAAAGTGGATCCTTCAAAGGCAAAGGCTCTTATTGAGTTATCATCCCCCAAGAGTCTTAAGGAGGTCATCTCATTCATTCAAAAGGTGACGTATATGTCACGCTTCATTCACTTAGCCTCAGAGCTACTTCACCCCTTGAAAAAATTGACACAACAAGTCGAGTTTGTTTCATCTAATGAGCTTGAAGAATATTTTTGTAACATCAAAGTCATTCTGTCTCGCAGAACTACCAACACTTATGCCTCTTTGTTGGGAGTACACATTCTTTGTTAGCTCTAGTGTTGGGAAAGAAACAATCGGGGTTGTTTTGCTACAACAAGGTCCCCACAGTACCAAGATGTGACCCATCTACTTTGCTAGTAGGGTCATGAATGCTTTGGAGAGAGGCTACACGGAGGCATAACTCATGATTCTTTCTCTCATGTTTGCAGTGAGAAAGTTTAGATCCTACTTGCTACCAAAACCTTTTGTAATTCTCACTGCAGAATATTTGTTCCATTGGGTGTCATCTCAAAGTGGATTATGCAGTTGCAAGAGTTTCAATACTCTTTCAAGGTAGAAGATAGTGTGCGTGCATAATTGGCAAGGATTCTCACTTATAGGGTACATGAGAAGGAGATTAAGGTGCCTGAAGTAAAAACCCTACCATTTCCACCACCTAAAAGTATTCCTAATGCTTTTACCTTGTTCTTTGATGGAGCTTTTTTACAAGCCACAAGAAAAGCAGGGGGAGGGCTAGTGTTGCGCAACCTAACTGGAGAGGTGGTCATGAAAGAGGATGTCAATCTATCAGGTTCAACTAGCAACAATGAAGCAGAATACGACACACTACTTCATGGTTTAAAGATGTGCATTGGCCAAGGTATACAACGTCTCATGGTAAAGGGGGATGCACTTCTCATTGTGAAGCAGATTTTAGGCATTTGGGTATGCAAGAATGAAAGCTTAAGGACAAAAGTTCATGCCATTCATAGGTTGTTTAATCAGTTTGAAGAAGTGCAACTATATCATATTCCTAGGAAACAAAATGAAGATGTTGATTTACTTGCACAACAAGCAGTTACATGTGTTGAGAAAGAAGTGCAGGTCAACATGGTGGCAGCAGCTGTCAAGCAACTGAGATACCAGGGATTGGAGTCATTGGCTCCCAATATTGGCTACATTTTGGAGGGCGAGTTTCCACAAGACTTCACAAAAGCTCAAAAGAGGAGACTCATAAAGAGGACAAGTTTCTATCTCTTCCTAGAAGTCTCTCTCTATCAAAGAGGGAAGGATCAAGTGCAAAAGGGTACCAACTATTGAGGAAATTCCAGCCATTCTAAAAGGTTTGCATGAAGAGGCATGTGGTGGTCATTTTGCCCAAGAAATAACCGTGAAGAAGATTTTGCTTGCGGGATATGTTTGGCCAAGCTTGCATGTGGATGTCCAACATTGGTGTAAAAGCTGTCACAACTGTCATGTAAATGGAAATAGAAGGCGGGTGCATGGTCCGAGGCAAATAGTGCTTGCAAATGGACCCTTTGAAAAGGGACATTGATGCTATGGGTCCTCTGCATAGAACAAAGAATGGTAAACTCTACATTCTAGTGGCTGTAATCTACATGACTAGGTGGGTAGAGGCTCAAAGTGTGGCAAGGGTAAATGGAAGAACAGTGAGCAGGTTTGTCTACACTAATATTTGTTGTAGATTTGGTACAACTCCAGAGATTGTTTGGGATAATGGTCCGGGGTTCAAGAAGGGTTTACTCACAGAAGTTTGTGAAGAGCTTCACATTCTACATCGTCATAGCACACCCTACTACCCATTGTCAAATGGTTTGGTGGATAAGGCTAATGGTGTCATTGCAGGCATCATTAGAAAGATGGTGCAAAAGAAAACAAAGTTATGGGACGACTTCTTGGATGGTGCCTTGTGGGCATATCGAACCACATATAGGAAGGCAACAGAGTTCACACCATTTTACTTGGTGTATGGTCAAGAGGCTTTGCAGCCTATCGAGCTCAACATCCCAACAATACGGCTTCATGGCAGAGGTTCACAAGAGATGATCAAGAGGTATGGATGGATCGACTTCTTACATTAGTGTAGCTTGAGTGGAAAAGAGAAGCAGCTTACAAGTGCTATAAGAGGAAAGCCATACAAGCAAAGGAGAAGCTTGACAAGAAACTCAAGGACAAAGGCATCGAGAAAGGAGAGCTTGTGCTAAGGTATGAAAATTTACTTGACAATCGGTTTGATCCCAAGTTTGAAACTAGATGGCAGGGACCGTACATAGTCAATAAGGCTTTCAATTCAAGTTATTATCATCTTATGGACTTGAATGGTAAAGAGCACTCCAGGAAGATAAACGAGTATCGCATGAAGCCCTATTTGAGTCGCCTTCTACCAAAGGATCTGCCCAAGAACTATCAAAGAGCGAGTATCTCATGTAAGTTTTGCTGCATGAAGCATGAGTGTGACAAGAAGCCACACAATGAAAATCCTGTCAAGGGATATCATAGAGGACTTAGAACCACTCTATTTGGCAAATATGCCTTTTGATGGTACATGAATGTACCATCATCCTGGGGAGGACTAATGATAGTCGTTTTTTGGCTCTTCGTAATTGTCATAGTGAGCTCCCTCACCCAATCAAAATCACTCAAACATTGTGACTATCCTCACATTTCCATTGTACATAGGCGTGTATGAGTTAGGGGACTTTCCCCGTATCTTCTTAAAAACCCTCCCTTAGCTACAAGCTTCTCTTATTTTTAGTGTGAATCCACTCCAAAGAAAAACCTCAAAAAAATACCTTCCACCATCAATCATTGCCTTTCACTAAATTCCTTTCTTCTATAGGTATTATTTCTTACCTCTTGTAAATAAATATACATCAATAAAAACAAATGAGGGCCCTCCTTATTTGATTCCGTATATTTTCATATATTTATTTTTTATAGTATATAGCCCACACTATTCTAGATTCCATGGATTGTTGATATATACTAGCCTATTTTTTTCCATCATATCCATATATTATATTTATGCATAATCCACAACCATGCATATCTTCAAACCCCTAAGAATCAAATAAGTCATGCTCTAATGCAAGGAGGGGCTCACCTTTAGAGTCTTATACAAATTCAGCAAGAAGGGGGCCACTGAAGACTTTTCTTGTGAAGAAAAATAGACTTTTTGGTGGGATTTTTTGTATTCATCTCCACTCCGAATTTGAAGCGGTGGCATAAACAAGAGAAGAAGAAGAAGAAGAAGAAGAAGAGGATCGATAGTCATTTTGAGAGCCTACACAAGTAAGTCCTTTTTCAAGCTTCACCAGCACAAGGATTTCCTCACTTCATTCAACCATCTTACTTCAACCATCCACCTCATTCTACCCATTGTAAATATATCATTAACTTTCTAGTGATTATTAACACTAACTACTAGCATACTAACACAAAATAGTGATTGACCTAACCATAAAAGACACCTCACCTCAAGACATGTGCATAGTAACTCTCTCTCTCTCTCTCTCTCTCTCTCTCTCTCTCTCTCTCTCTCCTTAAAACTCTACTTTCACCTTATCTACCATCAACAATGCTCTCTTTTGAGCCCACGTCCATGACTCAAGCAGACAAAGAAGTCCCGCAATGTTTTGATATTCAAAAAAAAAAATCATAATCCTGATTTGCTAGCTTGTAAATTAGGATTTTCAATAATCTTAATGAGAGGTCTCCAACCTATAAATAGGCCCCTCTCCTTCTTGTAAATGACCCCAATATCTCACATAGCACCCCAACACTCTATGCGTGAGAAGAGACTTAGGCGTAGCAACCACTTTGTGAGATTCACTTTTGGTGTGAGAGAAGCTTTCAAGCTACATATTGCAAGTGAGAGAGAGAGAGTTCAAAAATCTCAAAACCACTATTGTATATGTTCCTCCATCATCAGTAAATTGGGTTTGGTGCATCAAAGGCATGATTGGACGTTCAAATCTTCGTCCTTACACTTGTGCAATTCAGTTTAGTGAATTCAAGGTGACTTGTGTATTTTAAGTTTCTATCGTTTGCTCTTGTTTGAGAAAGTGTGTTAGTGTGTTTCCATTGCCAATTTTGTATCCATTGTAAGAGGGTATTGTGGTGAGAGGTCTCCCACACCCTAAGACAGTGTGTGTGTGTGTGTTGGCGATGTTTAGCATTCACTAAGCATTGAGTTAGTTTTACACAAGATCTACGATAGCATCATAACGAACCATCTCCATTTGCAAGTCACAAATAAGGTATTACGCAAGATCCATTCCTCTCTCTCTTCCCTTTGCTCTAGCTCTCTCTGCTCCATTTGGTGTGTGTCTTGGTGTGAGATTGCTTTTGTGTGTTTTGTGTCGCATCTTCTTGGTTGTGACAAAATCTCTCTTGCGTCATAGTTCGCATACCATAACTAGGTGGTGCCCCTTTTTACTTGTTTGGTTGTGGGTTTGTTGTTGTTGTTTCTTGCTTGTGGTTGCCCCAGCCCCAATTGAACAGCACGGGAGCCTTGAGGCGTGTTTAGAGGTCGCCTCTCTTGCTGCCCGCCCCGGACCGCCTCAATACCAATTGTTGATTTAGGGTGGATCAACAAGACTAGCATTGATAATGACATAGTAGCTAATTACACTAATGATCAGAGAGAGAGAGAGAGAGAGAGAGAGAGAGAGAGAGAGAGAGAGAGAGAGTGTAGGCTCAACCTGAAAACTTGATTAGAAAATGAACTAACTTTTTGGTGTGTACAAATGAGCTACTTAAGGAGTAGCAGATCATGGCTAGGTGCACCTCTCAAGGTTCATAAGGAACCTTTCCCAAGGGTCAAGGGGGAAACTCTTCAAAGGTCAAGAGTGGCTCCATAGAATGTGGAAAGGCTAAGCTTACTGGGATGGCTTTTGGACTCTTATGCAACTCATCTGCCATGTGTACTAGGCCATATTCCCTTAAATGCTCACAGGGTTACTAGACTGCTGACTCTCCCATAGAAGTTGAGAGGTCTAGGCAAAGGCCATCATCCCGACACCAATGATATTTATGACGCTTAGGAACATCATTTTACATTCATACTTAGAAAAATTTATGGTAGTTTTCATGGATGATATATTACTCTATAGTAAATCTACAAAGAACACTTAGAACATTTACGTTAGTGTTTGAGTTATTGAGAAAACGTAAGTTACTTGAAAAAGAAAGAAAAATGTGATTTCTTTGAGATCGAGATTCATCATTTGGATCACATTATATTTTCATAGAGAACGTGTATGAAGCCTGAGAAAGTAGAATCTATTCTCAGGTGGCCAGCACCAAAAATCTTGAAGAACTGCAAATTTTTCTTGGTATGTCCGGGTTCTACCGACAATATGTGAAGGAATATACAAAGATTGTAGCTGTGCTGACAGACTAGTTGAGGTCTAAAATTAAGAGTATAAGTTGGAGGAAAAGCCCAATAGAAAAACTTTGCAAAGCTTAAAGTGTCTATAGCAGCTACACTTATTTTGACCATAGGGATCCAAATGAGCCGTTGTCTTGGAGACAGATGCAAGTAATGAGGCCATTGGAGCCACGCTTATGCAAAGGGGATGCTTAATTGCATTTGAAAGCAAATAATGAGATCATGCTCAGTGTATTTACTTAGCCTATGAGTGAGAGTTACTAGCTATAATACATGCACTTAAAAAGTGAAGACACTATATATATGGTGACACTTTTGAGGTGCAAATGGACCATGAATGTCTAAAATGGCTTTCAAGTCAGAATAAATCGAAGGAAAGAAAATCTCGGTGGGCAGAGATCCTAAAGAAGTTTGACCTTCAAATATGTTATCAAACAAGTAAATGCTATGTAGTGGAAGATGCACTCAGTTGCATGCGGCACCATCAAACACACCATCACGCTACATGCACATACATGTACTTGACCCTCCCTCCCATCCATGTACTGGAATAACCTCCATGCAAGAGATCTCCTCTAAAGGGCATTGCGGTTGATACACGTACTCCCTCACAGCTGCCTTTGCTAGCACAACCATAGTAACAAACCATTGCTCACCCATAGGTAACTCCACTTGTGGAGGGGCAAACCCTCACAACACCTCTATCTTGACCAAAGCTTTCCCGACAAGCACATGTGTCTCATCATCCATATTGACCATAGGATCATCAAATCCTCAGTCGACTTCATCTTCAATGCATACCTGATCAAAAGAACCTATATCCACTATATCACCACCACAATCCATAGGCAGCTATAACTGCACGTCATGAGCACAAGGAGGTTTCTCAACTCCCTTGGTCTTCACTTCATCACCATCCTCTTGTCGACTTTGTAGGCCAGCCTGGCTATCCATAGAATCTGCCTCCCCCTCCTTTGCAAAGCTTTGAACCAATTGCACTCCCATAGCACTTTCCATTGGATAATTCTTATTTCTAAAGAGGATCAATGTTTGGTGGATACAGGCGCATATAGGCGTATGCACATCAAACCCTGTGGACACTCTATTTTTTCAAAAAAAAAAACCATGTAATTCAGCCTAAGATGAGTTGTAATCATGATGAGATTAGACCATACCCTTTTTATTTCTCTCAGTCTACACCCTTGTAAGAGGCTGGATGGCCATGGGAAAGCCCCCAAACTTTTAAAGTCAAAACCCTTAGTTTTGAAGGAAGAAGTATCATTAGCTGAAGAAAGTAAGAAACGTGCACTGTGGAGGCTTCTTGTGACTACAACTTGTAATCTTCTTTTCTCTTGAGATGGTAATCATAATTCTATTCCGAATAGCACATTGCGTTCCTTGTCTCTTGCTCTACAATCTAAGTGTAATCATTTCCAGTTCTGTTGTGGTTTGCGACGTATTGTTTATGACCTAAATGCATTGATTTGGGGGTTAAAATGGTTGTTTTTTTATGTTTCGACCATGGATAAGTGTTTCTATGCTTAAGGAAGATCTTTCCAAGTACTTCTGTTTCAATTTTTTGCACATTTTTTGTGATGGATCGTGATTTATGTACCTTCCCAGATGGTGACAGAACTTGGTAAGATTGAGCCCATAAGTGTTGTGATACCTCTCCTTAAGTTTCGTGGCATTCCGGATTCGTTTGGATACCGAAAAGGCGTGATGACGTTAAGTGGTGAGATTGGATGCATACTGTTTGTCTGACTAGGAAGTGGTTGATTTGCTTTTGTCGTAGAACGAGTAGCCCTTGAGTTCACTTTGGTGAGATTGACACTCTCATGAAGTCTCCGTGCCCCATCCCAAGTCGCTTCCTTGCATATTGACATTATGTTAGTACAAAAGAGCTATACTGCAGACGTCCGTCGTGGCGACCCGCTAACATTGACGCCGTTGCCGGGGAAACCGATCCTTAGGTGGTGAGTGACTCAGTGTTTTTTTTTTTTTTTAAATCTCCCTTCAAGCTTTTGATACCCATTCCGCTTACCCATAGACAGTGAAGCAGCTAGACGTAGGTTTAGTGCTTGATAGAGACTGGAGCCCGAGACTAGCCAGTGCTATTCCTTAAGAGTAAAGAAAGCTGTGAGCGAAGTACAAGATAGTATTTCATTCTTTGATTTTTCACATGCTTGGAAAGGGTTGTTCCACCACACACATTGCTGTTATTTCCGTATTGTTAAGTTCAGTTATGTTTGCATATTCATTTCAGTTATAGGAGTAGGTTAGGAAACAAATTACACCATCATTTGTGGCCAAAAGGATTGAAGACCATAACTCGGAAAAATTGAAGAAGTGATGGTCAGAGCTTCTAAATTGGACCAAACCCAGTAAAACTTTCAAGAAGGGGATAAAAACACTTGTTGGAAAAGACTGTGCAAAAAACTACCAATTTGATTGCCAAACATGGATCGCGATCCATGTACCTTTTTGGCAAAATGTGCTAAAATTATTTCCTTTGCTTAAAACAAGCTCTCAGGCATCAGAACCTTGAGTTTGGTGAGAAAGAGAGGGCTAGAAGATCATAAAAATCAAAAGATTGGGGTGAGCAGAACCTTGGAAAAAAGGGAAAACATGAAAAAACTGAACTTTTATTTGCCCAAATCCAAAAAGGGATGAGAATTGGGACCAACTAGAAGCAAGGAATCGACAGAACAAATTTCATGCCCAGGTGCTTCCCAACATGGATCGTGATCCATGTTCCATGTAGACATCTGACATTAAGATTTGACCAGTGTACTCCTGATTACTAGTTGAACAACTTTTCCAAAAGGAGCCATAGACAAAAAGTGAAAAAGCTAGTCAAACTACCAAAAAAGGAGTGGTTTGCAAAAACCGCAAAACAGACACAAAATCCTGTTTCTCACTTGGCAAAAACTGACCAAATCCAAAAAGACTTGGGGAATAGCATCATCATACCTTGTGTGATCAGCTCACAAACTTTCAGTCCAAAATCTTGCCAAACATGGATCGCAATCCATGTACCTTTTTGGAAGTTTGAGCTGATAAAAGACAAGCAGGGAAGTGATAACAATTGGAGCACTTTATCCTAAAGGACCCTTATCAAAAAAATTCAAAAAAAGGGCAAAAGGTGGCAAAAATCAGATCAAGGGAGAAACCACTAACATAAACCCTAAAGCTGACTTTTGTCTGTCCAAAAAAGCTTTAAGGCGTTCAAAAATCGTATAGTCAGCATCACTAGGCCAAGGACTAGCTGTAGGACAAAATACATTGTATTTTGACACAAAGGAACATGGATCGCGATCCATGTTCCCCTGACACAAATTGATACCAAACTAGTACCATAGCTAGAGGGCATCACAGCGAGTCTAGTGGTCCTTCCAGAGTTGAAATTGGATGCAAGAAACCATTCCAACAGCTCAGAACTGACAGAAGCTCAGGCAAAGTGACAAAATCAACTTAGCCTCCAATCCAAAGATTCATTCCAAAAACATTTGGTACTGGAAGACCTCTTAATCAGGTTAAAACCGATGATAGCAACAAAAGTTCAATTGGCTTCTCAACATGGATCACGATCCATGTACCTCTGAGTCAGAATAGAGAAAGAAACTTACCATACAAGGAGCTAGTCCATAGCAACCTGGTGCTTCTTTCAAAATTGAAATTGGATCAAAATTGTTGAGGTTGTGTAGGGAATTGTGTGCTAAGTTTTGTCAAACAAAAGCAAGAACTAACAAGAACAGTTGTAAGCTTACAACTATCAAGCAAATTCTTGACAGGTTGCAGGTACTAGAAGATACGACCCGACAAGCAAGATCAAACGGGAGATTTAAACTATTTAATGAGGTAACTTGGTTTCGATTTTTCTTGTTATCAATACTTCATGAATCTGCGATCAGGAAGATTGTAACAGAATAGCAACCACAACATCTTTGATCAAGGGAGTAATCACTCAACTGAAGAAAGTGTGAATCAGAGACCATTGCCGCCTTTGGAACCCATTTTTAGAGGAGAGTTTCTCCGACACTTCGTCTGAGAGATCATACGGCCTCATGATTGAAGATTCTAACAAGTCAAACCCTAAGGAAAGAGCTTCGATGGGTGCAAGTCCTTCGCAGCCTACATCTCATGTGAAATTGTTGTATTTAAAGTTTCAATTTGAAAATGTGCTTAAAGCCAAAATCTATAAGGATGGAATGGACTGCTATTGTGTTAAGCTAGAAAATAAGCCGAGAGAGTTCAAAGACCTTGTAGATGTTGATTATGACGGGGATAGATATTTTGATCGAGAGGGAATGATGTACCTAGTGGTTCATAACCCTTTTATTGTGGATAAATGGGGAATGATCGGCACCAAGGACAAAGTAAATAATGAGCCGGTCGATGCACCACCCAAAATGGAGAAACAAAACATGGTACTCAGACGCACCAATGACACAGAGCGCCTTAACATAGACAACACATATGTGGGGCTTTATAAGTTCAATAATGGAGAACAAACACTCTATTACAGATGTGACGAGCCCCCGCATCAAAGAATTAACAGACCAGAAAAACTTGTATGTTTACATGTACACGAAGGGCAGAAGTATTCAGGTGGTCATAATGGACAAGTATGGCCGAAAGTACTCTCCAACGGATCGGAAGGAGTTAGAGAGATATACATATTTTGGAGGACCACTCCACCAATACTATGTAAATCCAAAAGAGGTAAAAACCACGACTACTCACATCAGACCTGAGACCGTACTTGAGAGCCCCTTCAGAACCAGAGTGGAGGATTCTTATGGACATGAACGAGTTCCGAAAACAGAATCTTTAGGATTGACGGAGAATAGGGCTTCCATGAACACACATAGGGGCAGTATTGTTCTTGAATTCACTTACACCACTGGAATCCCTCCGACTATTACACAAGATCGACTTGATGAACGTATAGCAGATAGGATACCACTGTTAGTACCAAGAGGAGATTATGAACCAAGAGAAGCCACCCCAGGGGGACTAGGAGTTGTTAGAATGGTTGCAGAGGCCAGGCGTATGCGTCCATCTCACGTGGAAAAATGCTTACCCAAAAAGTCTAATGGATCTGGAGATCCGTATGCCCATGTTTCAATCTTCAAACAAGTATTGAAAGCGGAACATGTAACTGATTTTCACACTGAATATGAAGGATTTGGGTTGACATTGGAAGGTACTACCCTGACTTGGTTCCAACCATTAAATAGCTTGGAATTCCCAAGTATTGAGCAACTTCTCCAAGAATTCACCGAGGAATTCTCAAAAATAGGGATAAAGCATAACACTGTCTCCCAGATCTATGCATTTAGGCAAAAGGAAAAAGAGAAAGTGAAGGAAGCATCGCTTCATTTCAAGCAGTACATAGAAAGATGCCCTGCTCGAGAACTACCTCAGGATGAAAGACTATTAGTCCTCTTCATAGAGGGATTGTGAAATGACACGCTCAAAAAGGACTTGCACCTGAAAGCATGTGTAATCTTTGAGCAAGTCATGAAAGAGGTGTTGTATCTTGTAGATAACTGCAAAGCATATGGGTAGGTGACTGAAGACACAGATCAGGGGACTAGTAGCACCTCTTCAACCACGAGTGAGTCCACGACAAAATTGGGAGGGCAAAACCAACTGTGCCGGATGTTGATCGAATGATTGAGAAAGTGATCAGGAGGATAAACCAAGGAAACAAGACAAACCCAAACACACAACAACCGCCCACCCGAAAATGCGATACTTGTGGGGGTGACCATCCAACCTAGTGGTGCAACCTCCAACAAAGGTCAGGAGTGAACGCACAGTGAATATTGAAATGGTGTGCTACAGAACAAAAATGGACAAACCACGAAACTCATGAATGTTTCTATAATCGTAACTATGTTAGAGAGAGACAATATGGACCACATGGGGGACAACAACTTCCGCCCCCTCCAAGGTACCAAGTGGGGCCAAATAACGCAATCTTGGGGCAGGAAAAAGCTCAACCTGTGTTGGGACATCAACCTCTTTACCCCAGGAAAATAGGGCTATGGTAAGGATTTCTCAACCCATAGAACCACCTTCTGATCAGAGTATGATCCAGGTAGTCTCATACTGAGAAGATTCAGACAATACTTATAAAAGGAAAATTGATAGGAATGCATATGCTCCAGAGGGACATAATCCATGGATAATTTCGGAAGAAATGCCCGAGCCCTCATACATAGCACAACCAACCAAAAATCATTACTTGGTCGATGAGAATATGCTCATGTTTATGGCAAATAAGGGCTACAAACCTAGAGGCTACCCTCCTAGAACAGGACAACCGGTGGGATCTTCACAAGCTTCTCCACCACCTGTAGGACCATGCTATGAATGTGGCAGAGATCACTGGGCTAGAGTTTGTCCAAACAAAGGAGAGCGGGTGAAATTTTTTGGATTCTGTGACGGATGCACGATCGACCATCTTATTCCACACTGCCCAAATAACCCCGAAAACAAAGGAAAAGCAACCATGAACAAAATAGGGATTGTGCCAAGCTCAAGTGGATCAGAAACACAATCGAACATTCCGATAAACGCGGTCACTAGAAACTCAAGCACATGAGGTAGCAAGGTATGTCCCAGCCAACCAAATAGAGATAGAGAACTTGTCTGTCCGAACCCCTACAAAATCCTGGAAGGCGAAACAAAACAAGATGAAAGCCAAAAGAGAAAAGGAAAAACGGCATTGGAAACCAAATTGCGAAAAATTGAGGAACAACTTCAAAGGGAAAGAGACCTTAAGGGCAAGAACAAGATAAAGAAACAATCGGAACTGCCATCAGGTGGGTCAGTCTTAGTAGACAAGGTGTTCGAACCATTGGATGCAATTCTAAAAGCTTACAAGGCAAGGCTAAAGCCTAACCAAACCCAAGAGGATAGATGGTTAACGTACCATCATCCAGGCTATGAGAAAGAGAGGCTAAAGATGTGCAAAAAGCTCATTCAAGCCGCTCGAGCGCTTATGAAACCATCAGTTCCTATGACTCCAAAAACCGAGGTACTCATACGAGAAAAGATTCAAGAGTTAGAGGAGAGGGGAATTAAAGAGAATAACCTACCCAATCTTGTAGACGAAACACCATTGGATACGAGGGTGGTAGCCAATACAACAGATGGAATGCATTCTCAAGTACCAGTGCCAATTCCGGAGGTAGAAGAACAATGGCCTCAAGAGCTATGGGAACAGATTAGGAACCGAGAAGATGGAAGTGTCACACGTGTGTCAGCTCCTATCCCAGAAATCCACATGGAGCATGAGCTCTACCCAAAGGACATCCGATCATTGTATGGCGATGCAGGCACATCGATATTGGAAGACAATAAACCACAGTCGTTGAAGACTTTATCTTCATTTATTGATAACCCTGAAACTCGATCTGAGGTAAGGAAAGTTCCATCTCAATGGAAAGCCAATCCTAAGATGATGGATACTAAAACTCTTCACGAGCTGATGTCATCCCCTATCCGTTGTACACTAACTTTGTCAGAGTTACTGAATATTAAACCGCATCTTTGGGACGAGGTCGCAAAAAAATTAGAAAAAATAGGGCTAGTAATTCCTTCACCCGAGGCTTCTCGAAACACACTAAAGACACAACTCTCAAAGCAAACTAAACATGAGCCAGTGCCAGTAAACAAGGTAGGGGACTATTGTGAAGGTGAAGAAGGAAATACCACCCTACCGGTAGAGTACAAGGATGTAAAATCGGTAGCGATATTGGATAGTCGAGCTGGAATTGCCATAGCCACCAAAGCAATGTGGAAAAAATGGGAAAAACCTGCTCTAAGGAAAACTAGAATGAAACTTCAACTAGCGGATGGGTACTTGGAGAGACCTATTGGCATCTTGGAGCATATTGTAGTAACCTCTTGTGGAATTGCATATAAACACACCTTTGCTATTATGAATTTTGAAGAGAGTAGCAATTTTGACACCATACTGGGCAGACCATTCATGTGTCAGCTCAAAATGGTGCAAGATTGGGGCTACAACTATATCTATCTCAGGAATAAGGATGTCACTACGAAAATTAGTGTCGCATATCATAGCTACAGAGACGCAGTGATGGGAGCAAAGCGAACCCCGAACCCCGACGGCCTCTAAAACACCGGGGACCGAATGGCGCGCCTCGAGCCTGTCATGGTAAAGCAAACAGGGGGCACCACCTAGCTTCAACGGCTACGACGCAAACAACACACCACCATAACAAAGTTTTCGTCCAAGAGAGATGGATGCTTGGGAGTAATGATGAAGAGGAAAGGGAATGAGATCAAGTGAGAGAGAGAGAGAGAGAGAGAGAGAGAGAGAGAGAGAGAGTGAGGGAGGGGGTATAGCGGCTTAGTACTTAGGCACCACAAAAGGATGGCGAATCCGCACACCCTTCACACATACACAAGCTCACTCCAAACACAAGACTAGGTGGCGATTCTGCACACCTCACATGGGCAAAACATTGCAAGAAAACATACTCACAAAACCTCAAGCTTTATTTAGAGAATAAGGCGATGAAATGGGGAGCATAGGGTAGGGGAATGAGAAGGGAGAGAGTGGTAGAGCACATGGCGGATAGGTGGGAGTTGATGGCGAAGACTCGCACGAGGGTTATGGCCATCATCCTTCATTTAGTTGCCCTTCATCTTCCATAGCCCAAGGGTGTAGAGGTCATGCTCAAGACGAGCATGGTGATTGCGGTGATGGTGATGGTGTGGGTGTGTGTGTGTGCACTAGGCACACACAGTGCATAGTGTACTCTTTGGTGATGTTGTGTGTGTGTTTAGTGTGATGGTGACCCCTCTTTATATAGGGAAGGAGGGGGGAGAAATTCTAGACTTTAGAAATGAAGAAATCATTATCTACATAGGTCATGTGACTGTGGGCCCCACTTGTCTGGCTGTGTGTATATGTGCCAGAACAGCAGTCTCATGAGAGAGAGACTAAGAGAGAGAGATGGGTTGATGAAAAAAAGTGAGAGGTGACATGGAGAATAAAGTAATTACAAGAGGGGAGAGATGGGAGTGTGTTCAGAGGTGAATCTATGTGCAGATGTGTGTGAACACAAGAAAAATCAGGTAACCACCGGGTGGGGATGGGTCTGTGGGCACCTTTTTTTGTGAAACTGAGTGTGTGTGAGTGTGGGGGAGGTTATTTAGCTACAAGACAAGAGACATGGCGCCCTTTAGAAAGAGAGGGGGGTATTTGGGTCATGGGATATGATAGGAGAGAGAAAAGGGGGGTGGGGTATACTGTTTTGGAAGATAGGAGAGGTGGCTTGTGAGTTAAGGTGCATTATTGGTAAGGACAAGGGGTGGGGTAGCTTGAGGGGAGAGAAAAAGGAGAAAGGACAAGGGGAAGAGAGAGGGGGTTGACCTTTTGAGTGGAGGAGAGGAAAAGGGACACACGGTGGGGCGACAATGAAGAAAAAGGAGGCAGGGTGGGGATGGGCTGCCCCGCAGGCCCAAGGTGGCCCATTTTACCTTTCTCATATACTTACATAATCATACTTTATTTTTTTCTTACTTTTCCAATGTCTTTTATCACTCCCTCCCTAAGAGGAGGTTTTCATGGGGTGGGGACGAGAGAAGAGGGGTATGGGAGCTTGGCTTGTGAAAAGCCCCCATCAGCAGAAAGAGCCCCCGGAGAAGACTTGCATTCCACAAATGACCAGGAAGGAGGAATACCAGCTTGGCTCCAGAACAAAGCTCACCAATGGACAGGAGAAGCTTCGAATCGTGGAGGTCTAAAAAAGGAAGACTGCATTCTTGTTAGGACTGCACAAGACGAAGCATACATACCAGAGCCTTTTGCAGAAGAGATGTTCAAACCGTTTGGATGGCAACAAATACTAGCTACTCTTGATGTTTGTGTAAACGAGGTGACCCTCGCCAAATTCTTTGATGAGGAAGGGTATGATATCATTCCATTCCAGATGATGAATGTCCGCGTAACTCCGAAGACAGAGGAAGACATACCTGACAAGGAAGGGGTGGCCGAGTGCCGACACATAGTGGACGAAATCTCTATAAGAGACCTTGTCCAAACGAATGAAGAAGAAGATTTTCAAGACTCGACTGATAAGACGCTAGAGGATAACGCGGACGATGAGCTGTCTAGTAGCTCGAGTCAGAGCATCAAATGGAAGGATCAACGAGTGATCTACTATGATTTACCAAACCTAAACCCTCAAAGACAACACAGGTATCGAGATAATCGTAGAAACAACCACAACAAGCACAACGAGGACTCAGTACCTCTGTTAACTGACAAAACGTGGTACTTGAGATTAGTCGAAGTGACTGACTGCCTCAAAGACAGGATATCAATGAAACCCGACTCAACCAAAACGTCATCAAAACAAAAACCAAAAAAAGAGAACAATATCGAAAAATCGTTTAAGTTGTCCAAGATGGAGTGCAAAGTCAAATACAATGATTTGAAACGAGCTTTGAAGGCAGTTTGGACAACAGAAATGGAAACTGACAAGGAATCAAATGATGATAAATTCGATGCACCCTCCCACTATAAGAAGTACCATTTAGGATAGGAAGATAGTGGTGCAAAAACCCAAACGAGATCCCAAAAGAACCAAGAATTTCATATGATGGGCCTGAAAACACGAAAAGCATCAACTTAGCAGAACCAGGTGAGGAGCCTAAACCAGCATATATTGCCATGGACCTTACTGAAGAGGAAGAGAAACTTCTAGTCGATACGCTCAGGCAATATAAAGATGTCTTTGCATGGTCATACAAAGATCTAAATTGGATAGATCCTGAGATTCGTCAGCACATGATTCCCCTTAAGAGTGATGTCAGACCATGCTGACAACATCCTTACACGTACAATGAAACTTTTGCAAATAAAATCAAGGAGGAAATAGACAAACTGAAGGACGTTGAGTTTATCTACAAGATTGAGCACACCGAGTGGGTGTCCCCGATTGTGGTGGTACCCAAAAAGAATGGCAAACTGCATGTCTGTGTAAACCTCAAACAAGTAAATGTAGCCACCATCAGGGATAACTACCAACTGCCAATAACCGATCATGTTATTGAGAGGGTAGCAGGGAAAGAGGCCTATAGTTTCTTGGATGGGTTCTCAGGCTACAATTAGTTGACGATTACAGCGGAAGATCAGCATAAGACAGCTTTTGCGACAGAGTGGGGTATATTTGTATACAGGGTAATGCCTTTTGGCTTGACCAATGCCCCGGCTACATTTCAAAGACTAATGACCCACACATTCAAAGAATATCTCAAACAATTTTTGGAGATCTACATGGATGATCTTTGTGTTCATTCCCATCAACGAAGTGACCACATCACTCATCTGGAAAAATTCTTTGAAAAATGCAGAACGTATCGTATTTGCTTAAACCCGAAAAAATACGTCTTCATGGTAAGACAGGGTAGAATTTTGGGTCACATTGTGTCCAAAAACGGCATTTCAACTGATCAAGAAAAGGTGCAGACAATTGTTGCACTACCGAGACCAACAAAGATTAAAAAAAGTGCAAGCATTTATGGGGCATTGCGGATACTACAGGCGTTTCATATATACGTATGCTGTAATAGCTAATCCATTGTACGCTCTCATAACTAAGTTCGAATGGACGGAGGAATGTGAGCAGGCTTTCCAAAAATTGAAGCAACATTTAATTTCAGCTCCAATTTTGCAAGCCCCTGACTGGAGCAAAATCTTTCATGTCCATGTGGATGCATCAGCCTATGCCATCGGGTGCATATTACCCCAGCCAGGAGATAAGAAAATGGATTTTCCCAATTGCTACTCTAGTCGGCAACTAAACAACGCAAAGAGAAATTATACCACAAGGTCTGGGAATGATCTATGCTATCAAGAAATTTAGACACTATCTTCTAGCAAACAAGTTTGTCTTCTTCGTGGATCATCAAACACTACTATATCTAGTAAACAAACCTTGCAACACTTGAAGAATTGTTCGCTGGTTTATACTGTTTCTTGAGTTTGACTTCACGGTGGTCGTAAAAAAGGGGACCACACACCAAAGAGCAGATCATCATTCACGACTATTTCATGGGGAAGCACCTGAGAGTGTTGATGATGACCTTCCTGATTCATATCTGTTTAACATAGAAATGGTGCCGAGATGGAGCGAAGAGGTGATTCCTCTACTCACAATCGGCTCATTGCAGATAGAAAGACAACCATCAATTATCCATCACACGAAATCTCCAACTTTTAGCAGGACGGCTGTACAAACACGGTAAGGATGGGATACTGAGACTATGTGTACAGCCTGAAGATACCACCTACTACCTCAAACAAGCTCATATACAAAATACGGGATTTCACACTGGTGAAACACAGACAGGCCAACGGTTACAAAGACTGGGTGTCTACTGGCCAAACATGGAATACAGTGTCCATAAATATGTAAAATCCTGTGTTAGTTGTATATTGTAGTCCCCAGTGGAACATGCCACAATGTTTCGTGTAGTACAAGCACCTAAATGGAGTGCTCACATAGTTGAGTACTTAAAAAACAAAACCTTTCCAGCGGAATGGGGCAAAGCAAGAATGAAAACTGTCGAAGAAGAGGCCAAACACTATTTGCTCATGCCAACCAACTGTATAGGCGGGGAAAGGATAAACAATTACGGCTGTGTGCTACAGAAAGCAAATATTACGTCATCCTAGATCAAGCACACTCAGGACAACCCGGGGGAAACTTCTCTGCTGATAAAACGGCAAAGCTAGTGCTACACTTAGGCATATGGTGGCCAACCTTGTTCATGGATGCAACGACATATGTCAAACGATGTGATTAATGTCAACGCACAAAACCACCCCAAAGGAGAGATGGAATGCCACTGAGGCCAATGAAGGGTGTACGTGCTTTTTCCAAATGGGACATTGACTTCATTGGTCCCATCATACCTCCAAGATATAGGACTTGCGCACAATACATCATCGTAGAAACAGACTACATGATGAAATGGCCAGAAGCAAAAGCAACCCAAAAAAAATGATGCAAGGACTACAGCTCGGTTCCTTTTCGAAAATGTCTTTACACGGTATGGACTACCAATTGAAATAGTGAGTGATAGAGGAACACACTTTGTGAATGACGTCATTGAGAGCCTCCTTGACGAATTCATGGTGGTCCATCACAAGTCAGCACCCTATCATCCGCAAGCCAACAGACAGGCAGAGTGTACCAACAAAATCCTATGCACAGTGCTCACCAAGATAGTCAGTGACTCAAGGAATGATTGGGATCAAAAGCTACACACCGCCTTATAGGCTTACCGCGTAGCTTTTAAAACTTCCATTGGAACGACTCCCTTTAACCTGGTATCCGGGATTAATGCAATACTACGATTGGAATTCCTAATCAAATTCCTCAGAGTGGCAACAAAATTAGGATGGACGGGCCATGAGCTATCGGAGAGACTAGACACCCTAGAACAATTAGATGAAACTAAACTTAAAGCGATAGCTGGGATATATGCTCAGAAAAAGCAAATGAAAGCTTTCCATGATCAACACGTGATTGGGAAGGAGTTCCAAAAAGGGGATTACATTCTCATGTATACCCTAAAACAACACACCAGAAAACTCAAAAAGCGAGGAATGGGGCCATTTGTGATCCATGATATATCGCAAAGTGACGCCATCAAACTTGCAACATTTTCAGGAAAGGAGATGTCTAATTGGATGAGTGGTTGCAGGTTAAAGGAATATCTTCTTTCGTTGAAACCAGAAGAACTCGCAACACTCCATGCAGCAGCTCAGCGCAGACGTCAAGCACAGGACATTCAGGAACAAGCACAGCAGGAAGCCAAAATCAGAATATTAAAATGCAGGGAACAAGCAAACTTCCAGAGAAAAGAACAACAGGACGTGGCTATTAAGAATGCCCCGATAGAATCCATACAAACAGCGGCTACATGGTTAGGAGGAATGGATCTATGCATTCAGTTACAACTTGCCGACGGCACCATCGAAAGAGCGCTAGTGGACACAGGGGCCAGAGCTAATATGGTTAACTACTCCACTTTTAGAAAAATCACACAGGAACCTCTAATGCCCAACACTATGGGGTTCATGGTCGCAAACAAAGGTACTATGGACAGTCTAGGCCACATAAATTTGCCAATCACCATTGATGGGACAATTTATCCACATCAATTTCATGTGGTCGAAGATCAACATCTTAACAAAGCAGTTATTCTGGGAGTGCCGTGGATGCGCACTTATCAAGCCACACCAAACTGGCAGGACAACACTTTACTCATCGAACACAAGGGCCAATCTTTAGCCATGCCATTCGTAAAACCGGACCATGAATGGAAACCTCTACCATCACCACACGCAGCAGCTCAACGATCATCCACCACCATGGTCACAAAAATATGGGTTAAGAAATCAATCTTGGAAACCAAGCCTAGGCAATTGTGGATACCTAAACGGCAAACCAATACACGTAAACCTATATTGCCTACACAGAAATTAAACCACCACAATTTGCCCACCATTGTTTTCAAACGGCCTAACCCAATGGACCACTCTCTTCGATATCCAACCACACTCAAATGGGTATGGCAACCAAAACAACCTCGGCTTTACGATGCCTCTTCTAGTGGATCCATACCTAAGCAATTTCGATGGCAACACAAAAATGCCAAAAACCAACCCCACCGGTAGCATCAAAACTTTTGCAGGTCACAGTCAAACACAGAGCGCGTCTTCTACAATTACTATTGTTTGGACCACGCAGCTTCTAAGGAACCTCGCCACCAACAACCACTGAACATATTGTTCAGCACCTATCTCTTGCACAACATTTTGTTTTCCCATGCATATCCTCCATTAGCATCATAGAGCCACACTATATGGCTATGCATAGACACGCGCTTTATTCCCACGCACTCTGACACATGTTCGTCGCGGACAACTCACTCTAGAAAGGGGGGAAATGCGGCTGAATATCATTTGTATATGCCATTATTATCATCTTACTTCTTTTCTTTTCGTTTCGTTTCCTTTCCTTTCCTTTTCTTTAAAAAACACAAGTTTTTCAAAGCCTGACAGACTCTTAGTTGGCATAATCATGAGCCATATCGTCACCATCTAATACCAGAATAAGAGTATGTATATAAGGGAGGCAAAATTTTGGCTAATTTTTGGCCGACTAATAATCATTGTAAATAATTTTCTTTTACAAAAAAGCAAAAAATGACAGGTAATCAACAAACATTGATAAGTCGAGCCAGGAAAGTCAGAATCGACTTTTGAAAGCAAACGCCGAAATTTCAAAGCAAGGACTTCAAACATGGCAAATATGGAAAAATTCAACACAAGATGAATTTTGAGCCAACTTCTGAAGGATCAAAACTGCAGATCGAATGCCATTTGTAAACCGAGAGTCAAAATGACGAACGGTTCGAACCGCGGGTGATATGAACAACAATATACGAGCAATGAAGGTAAGTATAAATGGGGCATTCCGGGTAGACTGGGATCATATAGTCAAAAGGGGGCAACAGAAGCTCATTTGCATTGAGAGAGAGAGAGAGAGAGAGAGAGAGAGAGAGAGAGAGAGAGAGAGAGAGAGAGAGAGAGAGAGAGAGAGAGAGAGAGAGCCACAGGAGCATAGAGTTTTCGAGTTGCTTCTGCCCGCTGTGACCACCTCGGTGGATCTCACTACACCAGATTTGACAGGTATGATCATTAACCTTGCAAGAGCATGTGTGTGTAACCCATACTGCATCAACAGTACCAAAACAACAAATCGAAGCAGTACAAGGTCACAAAATCGGCAAACTAACAGGGCCAATGAGGAAGTCCAAAACCCATCAAAAACAAGAAAAAGTTCATCAGTAGACCCCAACTAACTGACAGAATCAGCCAAGCTAAAAACAACAGAAAAAGGTGCTGGAACATGGATCACGATCCATGTTCCCAAAACCCTAAAATCATGGAAACTTCAACAGGAGCAACAATAGAGGGTCAGGAACAAACCCCTATGACTGGTTTTGCAAAATCAGGATAAAAGTGGCTCACAAGCTGGACAATGTACAAATAGTACTGGTGCTGCAAAATGATCACAAAAAGTGCTATAAAGATCATCAAACCTACCTGGATTGCTACTTCAGTTTGTAAATGGTCTTTTGGTCAAAATTACTGCTAAAGTAATTTGGGAAACTTCACACTCTCCTCGAAGCCTATCAACAAGAAAATGTAACCTAATAATGGTGATGGGATCAAAACCAAGCAAAAGCTTACTTGCAAAATGGTGAAACTTGCAGGATTCAGTTTTCCTTCTCAAAAGAATTCAATGTCTGGGGGAAATTGCCAAGGAACCAAGCAAAGCTATGAACTACAGACCTAAATCATCACAAATCAAAGCAAGGAGAGATCTCAGGCAAAACATGAGTCCAAAAGTGGTTGCCAAAAACAGATTTGGTCAAAACGGAAAAATATGCCATAAACTAAAAAATGGGGCAAACTATGGAAAAACATGTCCAAAGTTTAAAAAAATTCACCTGTGTACTAGGAAAACCAAATGTGCACAAGAATTGTATCAAAATTCTTCCCAACATGGATCGCGATCCATGTACCTTTTTGGCCAATATAAGTAAAACCCATGCTATCTGATTCAGTATGTTCAAGAAAGCCAAGTTTTGGAGTTTCAACCCATTTGAATCCCAAAATCCACTTCAAAAAGCCAAAATCTCTAAATTTGTACATGATTTCCAAAATTCAGCCCAAGTGTCAAACCATTGATCCAAATCCCAAAAAATTTGGACCAAGTCATAATCAAGATGAACCCTACCAGATGGTATCATCAGATCTCCAAAATATTGCCCAACATGGATCGCGATCCATGTACCTTCAACCCTAAATCCAGAGAAAATTGCTCAGTAGCATCTCCTTATGTCCAGGAGCAACTTCCCAAAGTTAGAATTTTCAAATGCTTCCCAACATGGATCGCGATCCATGTTCCTTTTTGCCAAAATCCATCTGTTACATTATAGTCTTGTGCCTATAGTAATCCTAGGTGCACTGGTGAAATTTGGTTAAATTCAGAGTAGTTTTGACAAAGTTAAGCTCACTTTTTCATTTTATGGTCAAGTTTACACTTTTTGACAATTTTGATAAATGGCTAAAACCTAATTTCACTTGCAAAAATTGGCAACAGGATGCCTCGAAGGAAAGCACAGAGGGAGTGGAATGTGGCACTATAAGATAACCGATATCTCATCGAATGAGAAAGCTCACTTCACCGAACAAGTACTTGAAGCAATTTCGGCAAACATCTTCATCAGAAGGTTTTAAGCAGCAGATGGGGAAATTGTAAGGACCACGTGGACTTTGCATCAAAAACCAAAAGTGCAAGCAGGGGTCAGGTGTCTACAGCTCGACAACTTCTTACGACTACCTCCTTGGGGAACAGATTTCAGACAAGCTCATAAGCTCAATTCAATACAATGGGGAAGCAACTCTAACAGACAAAGATGGGACAGTCGTTAAGGTAAAAATTACAGCGGAAATTATCAATGAAGTCCTCCACCTGTCGGTAGGGGAGGCACAATCTATTGCAGAAAACAAAGGCAATAGACAATGACAAAGCCTTTTTGAAGCAACGAGGCCACAAGCTGACATATCAAGACCTGATCTACTCAAAAACAGAACTGCCATTGCGTCTTATATCACAACATTTCAAGGTGCAAAAGCCGCCTAGATATACTGAACCTTTGTTGCATATGGCAGTGGTAATTGCGATGGGCATGGCTGAAGGCTGAAGGCAGGGTGGTCAGTTGCAACTTTGGCAACTATCTTCTTGACACGATTGTGGAAGCAAACCTGAAGGGCGGTCAAAGAAGTAAAGCTTACATGAACGGGGGACCAATGATCACATGGATAGCCTATCAAGCACTGGGCATGATCGACGATCTACCACCTGCCGAAGCGCAGATAGATCTAATCCACAGGTCCAAAAGAGTTGTAAGACCAGTGGCAGGACCTTCTACAAGGCCTAACCCAGGAGTCAAACAGACAAGGCAAAGTGCACCTCTAAGGGATTCTGACAAAGAGAAAACCGAGTCAGATGCTCGGAGTAGCCAGGAAGAGGGGTCCCACCCAAGAGATACTCCTTCTGAGTACCAATCTTTGGAGGAGGAGCAAGATAGCCCATACACACTGGGATATACCCGGTGAAGAAAAAGGTTGCACATTTGGCAGAAGCTATCCCCATTACTCATGCCAAGAGGACAATGGAAGAGGCTCAGGCATTGAGGAAAAAGCTCTGCCAACAAAAGAAGGATCAGCATCAAACCCAAGAAATAGAATCGGATGATGAGAAAGAAGACGATGAAGTCAAGAATGCTCCACTGATACGCAGGCAAACAGAGGCTTTGGAAAGGATCAAGCTGTCAGGACACCGGTAAGGCCGAACTAGATAAGGCAGGGCCGGGCTAGGCGGTGTGGAACGGGGAGTCCAACTAGGGCAAAGGGCCAAGGGCATGCCTATATAAAGGGTGGTTGGGTGGTGGACTCTCAGGCTCTGGTCACCCCTGGCTTACACTGCTATCAGAGCTAGGGGAGAAGGAGCCATGGAGGAGGGGGGAAGGTTGCATGAAGCATGCATGGTTTCTCTTTTTCTTCCCAACTCTCTCTCTCTCTCTCTCTCTTTTCTCTCTCTCTTGACGGGCTTGGAGCTCGTGGAGGCCGTGAGAGGATACAGGCCGTGGGCATGGCCCCCTGAAGACACAAGCCGACAGGGATGAAGGTCGACCAGAGAAGGGGTCTGTGGGAAGCAGGGCTTCTCCATAAACCGGGAGGAGGAAGCCGAGAAGCCGAAATCTCGTGTGAAGTAGGGCTTGGTAAGCGGCATCTTGCGCAGGACGATATCACTGATTGGAGCGCAGCCGAGTTCTGCGTGTTCGCCTTGGGCCAAGGATGCAAGCTCGACACAAGCCCGGAGGGTATTACCCACCCCACTGCGAGCGAGGATCCCTCGTCATCGGCTCTGCACGGCGCATGAAGCCGCCATTGATTGATACAGTCACAAGGACTTTAGGGTTTTTATTTTTTAGTTTTTATCCCACGGTGCAGACCCATAAACAAGGCGGGGTGCCCAAGATCGGCCCCCCATCCTCTTCTTCCGTGCTTCGACTCGACCGGCAAGGCACGCTCTTGCAGAATTTCTGCAACATCGATAAATATATATATATATATATATATATATATATATATATATGAATATGCCGAGCTCCATACTAAGAATCTCTACTCCGGCTCATGATGGAAACTTCGCCGAGTCAGTTATAAGGCATGCCAGATGTTTCTCAAGGGTATCAACAATATGAAGATATGCTTGAGAAACACGTGCACAAACGCCATGATCATTAGGTTTGCCATTTCCGAATTCCAAAGGTTTTTCTTAATCGATATGTGAAGATTTTTTGCATCATTCTACGGATAGGTTTTCGAAAGTTTCTTTTTATTGCAACGGCGAGGCCTGCTGTTAGTTTGGTTAATGGGTCTGAAGTTGTGGTTACCATATGGGCTCCACGATGGCGAATTTTACCAATTGCGTTCGACACGGTTTCGGGCAAGGGTGCGAGGCAACAATGATGTCGATACTCTGTTCGAGGTTCATTAACATTCGAGCCAAGCAATCCAGATGGCACATTGATACACGTACATTATGAGGTACGAAATAACTTTCAATTGTGTTTGCCAACTTTTTAAATTACATGCTCTCGTCATACAAGCAAGGTTTGTGATTATTCCTCGCATCAACGGGCCAAAAGATTAGTACAAGCAAGCTTCAAGACCCTGAATTATGGCGGAAAGGGATTTTGTTTCAAGGGATGTTTGTCAAGGATAAATGGCATGTAAGGCAAACATTATTAGGCAAGTCGATGTGAGTACTTTAGCAGGTATGTATGCTGCCTGAAATTTTCTTTTCCATGCTTGTACAAATTCAACCCTGACGGAACCGGCAAGGCTCATGAGCATTCCCAAAAGCATGCTATTTTTGTTTTTCTGAAAACACAATGAGCAACATCAACTCACACTCAAGCACGGCTTGAGTGAGCAATGTTCTCATTCATGCATGGCAAAGGTCAATGCATGGTCGTGCTTGAGAATCTCATGGAGATCAGCACGGCATGTTGCTAATCTTGATGAAGGAGGCAGCAGGTGCTCGACAGGACCAACCATTCATGACCATTTCAAGAAGCTATCAAGCAAATTGTTAGGGCTTGTCTCCGTAATCAAGCCAAGCAGGTACAAGGTACATATTTTGCAAGAAATTTTTATTTTTTGTTTTTCAATACATTGTACAATTCGACAAGGTCGATTGTTTGTGACTACTCGACAAGATTGACTTTCTTTTAATAGGACATTTGTCTATGAGCAAGAGTATCTGTAGCTCTGAGGCATGGTAGCATCCAAATTGGGTCTACTGAAAAGTATCATGCAAAGACAAGACTTCCATGTTTGGCCTCTGCTATGAGCATACAAACTTGGGACGGACTTGACAATATGCCCGCAAGTTATTTCATTAGAAACAGAGCGTATCTGATACAAGGGACATATATGTACATACAACAGACCCCACTCACGCAACACGCATGGCTATGCGCCATTTTCTAAGCGAGTTTTCTTTCATGGAATATCGGGCCAACTGGTTACAGCAACAACCAGTGCTTTGGCAATTTTATAGGAAGCAGGGCTTCGAGTAACTGGCAAAATAGGGAATATCAGCTCACAGGATCCCTACCAGTCTAAATTGTGCAAGGCACTTATGGTTTTGGTTCTCACGGTTGAGGCCATCACTCTCTGCAAGGGCTTACAGTTCTGCATGCAAGGCATGCTAGTGAGGTCGATTCACTTCTACCGCTTCATGCATTATGCTTCCGCTATCACTCGCAACTCTGTTAAGGACAGACTAAGTGGATTAATATAATTGTTGGTTGTTATCAACACACAACAACACTAAAAGGAACCTAAATCTAGGACTTATTTTACGGGCAAAGTAATAGGCTAAGTAGTCCTCATACAATCACGACCCGTGCATGGTAGGTGGGTCGGAATGAGTTTTCTCTTTTTCTGTTACCTCTCTCAATGAGAGCGTCATAGCGACAAACTGTGGAATGCTTATACGATAAGCTGCAATTTAGGCATAAGATGCGTAAGGGAAGATAGCTTGGGTACACACTCTAAAACCTTAAGGAAAGTTCCTCAACCCAGCATGCTCTTGTTCTCTCTTCTCTCTCTCTCTCTCTCTCTCTCTCTCTCTATCTATCTCTACGGGAATAATGAAAATCTTCTAAGAAGCTTTTGATACATGTTTTGCTCGTGAGTCAGCCTGAGCCAAGGTGCTCTACCTCTCAGCTAACACGTGACTAAGATGCTACTCAAATTAGTATTCATCAGTTTGTCCATTGAACACTAATTTGCATCATGGCTATGAGCTACATTGGCTAAGAGCCATTGTCACGCCAAGGGTAAGACCTAACTACTGGCATTCTTTGGGTGATTATTTTCAAGATCGAACTGCTCTACCCAGGGAAGTACACAGCGATATTATTGGACAAGTAAGAGTCTTGTCAGTACGGATGTCTAGGGTGTCATTTTCGCACTATATGTTTCTAGTGCAACGCTCAAGTTGAGTTCTCGATACTCTTGCACTTACATCAGCTGATCTATACCGTGGGGTTTAGAGTCAGCAAACAGGTGAGACAGCATGGCTGTCGATACGAGCTAGGCATCTCACTTGTGTGGATTTCTTGCTCTCTCTATAGCACTACGAGTGTCTATGGCATCCCAGTTTTGGGGTTCAATTCCGTGGGTGCTTACTAAATCATCCCATGGTCATGGAGGATCACAGTTTGATCTTTGCCATTATACTTTCAAGGAGAGAATTCTGCAATCTACCACGCGGTAGCGGAAAAATTTAACTTTTTAAGTTGATTCTCATCATTCTGTACACGGTTAACTAGGTTGATTACCATTACCTGCTAGTTGTGCAGTTCTACAAAGGGTCTTACCAAGGCGTTTGACTACGTAGCTTCTACCCAACGGGTTTGGATTGCGAAGGCAACACCCAAGGTTTCTAGTACAATGTTGCTTGTTTTTCACACGTGGACGACGTGTTCCTCTGTATTTAAATACGGATAAGTAAACATTCAGTTCAATCTCCAGGGCCATGCCAAGGGCATGTCAAAACAAGTATTTTGGGCCATAGTGTCCAATGTACATTATGTTGTTATGAATCCACTTGTAGGATTCGATTTGGCACATGTTGTCACATGGGATACAACATGGTCTAGGGACTCAAGGAGTTCGGTTTAGCCAGTATGGACCAATGAATGAGGGTCCCTCTCACTCTTGTCGCAAAGTGTTTAGAGTTACCTCCACACACAAGTACATCTTGTACTCGAAGGATGTTCTATTTTACACATCCTTACATGAGACATATTCCACATGTGGAGAATATGAGTCTCTGGACTGACACTGGCGCCATTGTTTCAAATATGTGTCACGACAAAGTCCCTAGGAGCTGGTCAAATCTGTTTTCTAGACCATTTTTAGCACGACGTATCAGGAGCAATTTTGGTGGCCAAAAATTGTCGGATACTTAGAATGACTTGTTCAGGTACAAGTACTCCTAGACAACAATACAGATGGTTGTATATACATATAGCAAGGCTTTGAGTGGTTAATGTTTCATCTTCTATTATGGTTCAACCATTTCAGCAAGACTTGAAAATGATTACCACTGCAAGTATTTAGTTTCTTTTCGGAACTATTTACATTCCTCTTTACTGTGTGCTACGCACATCACATTCGCCATAAGTACTGGCACGGAGGATCATGGATATACAAGTTCGGATCTATTTTTTGCTAAATGCATGCACACTAGGTGTTATGGGTCCTAGTGTTTAGCAAAGGCTGATTTGGAATGGCATGCATATTCCTCAAGTTATTGCTTATGAAGCATTTTGCACTCCATGTGCAGTATCTCTATGAGATTACTTTTGGGGTCTACTAATCACCAATAGAGGTCATGGCTCGGTTTGGGTGTTTGTGGATTTTTCAACTTCACCGTGATGGTTATTTTGGCCATTGTTGATTCCTCGACAATGTTATACGATATTGTAAATCCCCGTTTACCAGTCGTCTGGGAAGACTGTCTGTAAACCGTGGGGGAAACATACCTCAGTACTGTCAGTATCCAAGGGGATAGGAAGATTACAAAGTGTAATCTTGGGCTAAAGGATATGCAAAGTGCGTACATTAGCACCAAGAAATCCACTTAATAAGCACTTATCGCTCTTCTTGGAGTTTACTTATTACTATCAGTTAACGCATGTTGCGACTAGGTAGTCTCTTCATGTCTAAGTCAGGTTCTCAACCTTGACACTCGTTAGGGTGGGATTGTTTACTGGTGAAATTTGAGAACAAGTCAAGGACTTACACTTGGCTGATGAGTTAGATCAGTAAGTTAATTTCACAGGAAGTGAAAAGCGATACTCTTTCAGGTACATCTTTGTCGTGATAACTCGTTTAGCATGCTCATGTGCGTTCTAAATGGAGTCTACACACTAGATGGTTGCAAATGGACAACAATGTGGAAAATCAAGATGTTACTCTTGGTTTCATTGAACCTCCTGTGGAACCGTGTTCTGGGCAACCAAACAGCTGGATCCATGAGGGGTGCCACTTGGGAAAACATTAGTGTTCTTAAGAAGAAGTTCCCCACTTTTGTTTTCGAGGACAAAAACTCTTCTTTAAGGGGGGAGTAATGTAAGGACACCGGCAAGACCAAGCTAGATAAGGCAGGGCCGGGCTAGGCGGTGTGGAACGGGGAGTCCAACTAGGGCAAAGGGCCAAGGGCATGCCTATATAAAGGGTGGTTGGGTGGTGGACTCTCAGGCTATGGTCACCCCTGGCTTACACAAGCAAAAGAAGAGGAAGGAAGTTGAAGAAAAATGGGAAATTGCCAGTGGCATGCAGCAACGCATTCACAATGAGCTCAAGCGAAAGATGGATCAGAGGCAACAAGAAGAATCAAAGAAGCCACATGTCGATGATCTAGAATCATTTGACGAATCTGGTAAGGGTAAAAAAGAGGGAAGTCACTCGCAAGGAGAGGAACAACACGACACACAAGACCAACAAGGTCAAGACCTTGGTTCTCCCAAGGATGCTGAGACACTTTCAGAGATGTCAAAAAAAGAGAAAGGAGAAAGTGCAGGACGGTTGGAGCAAGGGGTCGAAGAAAAGCAGACAGAACAGCAAACGGATCAAAAAACAGAGTCACAAACAAAGCCTTCCACAAGCTCTGATGCCTTAAAAGATTTGAAACAAAAGGAAAAGCAAGCTGAGGTGGTTGAGCAATCGGATCAAAGCCGAAAGGACCAGCATGGGCCAGGATCGCCATGCACACAAGCAGCCATAAAAGAAGGAGCAAAGATAATTAAGCCATTTGACGTTGACAATCATTTAGAGCAGATCAAACTGTAGTTCCAATGTCAAAGAGCTATTTACAACCTAAAGGAGTTGGAGTTAGAAGACAAGCAAAAAGAGGCATCTAGAGCAGTAGCAAAATCCTTGCAGTTAAAGCAACAAATCAAAGCACTAAAGAACGCACAAGTCCAGGCGCAATTGGAGTTGCAGAGAGAACGAGAGAATGTAACATACTATTACAAAGAAGTGCAACAATTCAACGAGGCGAACTCCGCATTGCAGATCGAACAGCAACGCCTCGAGGAGGAGCTAACCAGAGAAAAGGAACAAAATGAGAAGCTACAAGGCTCGTATGCAGTGGTTAGCAGGTCTCTAACTCAGCTCCTGGCCATACATGAGACACCCTCCTCTTCAACGATGACTGCAGGATCTACTCCCTTGAGCCAGGAAATCAAAGAGTTGAAAGAGGACCTAAAACAAGAGGAATATGACAGACAGATCATGACGGCAGGTCATAGGGCCCTACAACAGGCCAAGGATGAGGAAATCGATGACTTAAAGAGGCAACTGGCTGAGGCAAGAGGGGAAGTAGAAGCTCTGAAAGCCAATCAAACAAAGTATCAGCAGGACCCAGGGGAATTTGAGCAGGGAGAAGGATTCGAACAATCAGCGTTCGAAATTCATTAAACAGAGATTCCCACTACGAGCACTGGAAAAGGCACGCAGGAATCTGCAGATCCAGTCACGACATCCACCTCGGAGTCGGCAAAAGATGAAATTCAGCGCGGGATCTCATAAGTAAAGGACCCTTCACACAAGGCGTATATGCAATATGAACTAAAAGTGCTGGAATCAGCTGCCCTCCTCATGATCACTCCAGATGAGTAGCAAAAAATCATGGGCACGAGATGATCTCACTACCATTGATGCGGCAAGAAGTTCAATTATGGCAACAAAAGATGCTCCCCGAACTTGAATCAAACAGTAGAGGGGACTACAGAGAGGTTCCGATTACGGCCCTTCAGATTAAAGCCATTCTCGACAATCAACCACTCTGGAGGAAAAAATGGTTCAATCAGCGACCAACTGACGAAACATATTACAGGAACGCTCCCCAGCATCTCAGGATTGACCCACTTACTGTCCCATCAATAGACGGTGATCCTGGGATAGTTTTTATAGTTGGCAAAGCAAAAGACCGATAGTGCTGAACTACCCAGTAATCACAAAACCGCTTAATAACAACCCCCCATCCGAGCATTACATGGTGCAAACTCTAAAAGAAGTAATCAATATGATGAAAGAGATCCCAAATCTCGCTTGTTAGATGCTTGTAAAGATTGCCAAAATGCTCATCACGTACATTATAGCTTTCAGAGACATTGAAGCAGCAGAGCATCCATGGCAAGTTTTTGTCGAGGATACACGGGGTATTTGCTGGAATATGGAGACATAAATCCCCAGTAGAAATGTTATCATGGCATTATATGAAAGAGTTATGTTTTTGCCCTCTCATTACGTGTAGACTTTTGAGGAAGCTTTCATGACAGGTTTCTTCGAAGTGGACTCTTCCATATTCAATCCAATGACGAAAGATCTGCCAACCCGCCACATCGCCTACCAAAGTACCATCAGCAATAATCCCTTCAGAGAGCTGGCAACCAAAGTCAAGATTGAAGCAAGAGCTCATAAATTCAGAAATCTCACTGCAACGCTCGAAAGAAGACAGTAAAGTAAACTCACTCAGAGACAGCTTGCACGAGGACGTGCAATGAATAGGAAGGGGGGAATGTTTGGTGGATATAGGCGCGTATAGGCGTATGCACACCAAACCTCGTGGACACTCTATTTTTTCCGAAAAAAACCATGTAATTCAGCCTAAGATGAGTTGTATTCATGATGATATTAGACCATACCCTTTTTATTTCTATGACTCTACACCCTTGTACGAGGCCGGATGGCCATGGGAAAGCCCTCTAACTTTTAAAGTCAAAACCCTTAGTTTTGAAGGAAGAAGTATCATTAGCTAAAGAAAGTAAGAAACGTGCACTGTGGAGGCTTCTTGTGACTACAACTTGTAATCTTCTTTTCTCCTGAGCTGGTAATCAGAATGCTATTCCGAATAGCACATTGCGTGCCTTGTCTCTTGCTCTACAATCTAAGTGTAATCATTTCCAATTCTGCTGTGGTTAGCGACGTATTGTTTGTGAGCTAAATGCATTGATTTGGAGGTTAGAATGGTTGTTTTTTGATGTTTTGACCATGGATAAGTGTTTCTATGCTTAAGGAAGATCTTTCCAAGTACTTCTGTTTCAATTTTTTGCACATTTTTTGTGATGGATCGTGATTTATGTACCTTCCCAGATGGTGACAGAACTTGGTAGGATTGAGCCCATAAGTGTTGTGATACCTCTCCTTAAGTTTCGTGGCATTCCGGATTCGTTTGGATACCGAAAAGGCATGATGACGTTAAGTGGTGAGATTGGACGCATACTGATTGTCTGACTAGGAAGTGGTTGATTTGCTTTTGTCGTAGAACGAGTAGCCCTTGAGTTCACTTTGGTGAGATTGACACTCTCATTAAGTCTCCGTGCCCCATCCCGAGTCGCTTCCTTGCATATTGACATTATGTTAGTACAAAAGAGCTATGCTGTAGACGTCCGTCTCGCGACGACCCGCTAACAATCAACGTACTCAAGATGATCATTTGTGAGGCCCCTCTTGAAGCCCCACAAAGTTTGGAATGCATCAATCCCTTTTAACTGAGTACTATCTCTCTATAGTCCAAGATGTACTGAGTTAGAGACTTGTTTTCCATCGAACACTTTTTTCATAACTACGAGTTTGTCCTTTTGAAACATGGTTTCAAACTCTATCCGAGTGGTCAGATAAGTATTCAAACTCATCCACCACTTGTACACCTTGCTAGTCGATAAGAAGCTAGTCTCTACGGGCTACACACGGCTAGGCTGCTCTCACAATGCATGAATGTCTTATTACTTTGCTAGGAACATATTCATAGAATATTTGTTCTGCTCTCTTTTCCTCGCCTCAAAACTAGGCAATTTAAAATCCTTGAGTGGAGATGAAGCTATCTCTATAGACGCTCCGTAGGTGCATCGACTTAGACTCCCGTAACTACGGGCGAGGCTATGCTCACTCTATTGCAGGTGTCCTCCTACTCTAAGGAAGAGGATAGTCAACTGAAGTGATTTCCAAATAATCTAGGCATGTGGAGATGCTCTATAGCATCGTGACTACATTACCTTGGACATTTTCTAAGGTGGTCACTTTTATGTTTAAATATTTGAATATCCTCCTACAGAGCTTCATCTTTGTCAAGCATCGGCAGGGTCAGCCAGGTCCTAGTCCTTGTCATTTTTGTCTAAGTATTCTTCATCATACCCCTCGATTGCTGATGTTCATCTCCATAAAACTTGGCCCATCATCTAGAACTAGGTCATCAGGATCAACGGCCTCTACGGACGCATCGGGCTCAATGACAAGGTCTATGGTAATGGGAAGAGTGTTCTATAATCACCAATGGTGTAGCATTAAGCTATGGAGTATGGAACCTTAGCTTGACCATGGTGTTAGGGTTAGGGTTAGAGAGATGAAGATTAGGTTTAGGCTATGCCAAGTGCAAAAGCATTAGGGTATAGTATCAAAGTGCAATTGATTCATTAGAGAATAGCCTCTTAAATAGGCATAGTGCTTTACAATCATTTGCTAGAGAGGTTGTAAACTCTTACTATTGAACCATCTCATCATTTATCATTTTCTAGGTGGCTAGAGGGCTTTCCCATATGAGCCACGAGTTGGGTGTACACCAACAATTTCCCCCTTAAGCCAAACTTTGGGTTTTACAAAAACTTCATGTGTTCATGTCATGGTGTACTCCTAGGCTAACATTATTCATCTACTTGATGCATCATGGCGGTTCAATTTGATTCAACGCCAATATGGTGTCAATGTCCCGTGTTTAAAAAAGGGGTGAAGACTTGGAGGGACATTCATCACCAGGGTAGACTACTCACTCCTATTGAAACTTGTAATAAATTTCAGTTGTCTTCTAGCTGTCTTGCAGAATTAACTAGTAGGCTGCCCCATCTTTAGGAGCTCAAAGTCTTTAGTATGCCTTTTGTCTGCAAGGATAACACACTCCTACATGTTACATATTTAAAAGACAAGCTCAACCAGAAATGGAAAGTCTCATGGAGTAGCGCCCTCGTTCTATTCCAATAGCTAGTTAAAATACTAATTGAATCCCCCAGTAGAAGTTGTCTCCATGAGACTGGAGTAGAAAGAATTGCCCTAAGGGGTGATAAAATAGCTACCGATTGCGGGCAGGTCATAAACAGGTGAAATATACTCCCTACACCTCTTTACATCTAGAACAGGTGCCTGCCGAGATACTTGCTTTCAAACTTTTTCCCTTGTCCAGATTGTTTTATGAAGAAATAGCCATAGTAGAACGGATTTTTTTGGTTGGATATCCTTGTCCCAGATCTTCATGAATTTGAAATACCACTGTCTTCGGTCCAAGCTAATGTTCCATCTTCTGTTAAGAGTGATGTGGAGAGGTGGACTAATATCTTTAACCACAATCTGCGGATGTTGTAGTTTGAATCCCCCTTTCCACCCGAATGTGCTTAACTGAACCATGCCGATGTGAGATAGTTTCCAACACTCCTCAACAGGAAATAAAGCCATCCTATTAAGAATCAGAGTGATTTCCCAAGGTTGGAGAGGAAACTGAACTAGCAATTCCTCCCCAATTTTCCATCTGCACTGATTGTTGTTCCACAAATCCCCCCATGTGGAAACCCTTTTCCGGTGGCAACGTAGAGTTGATCTTATCTGTCTCTCGGTGACTGATGCTCTAGGGGGCAAAGGCCACCATATTGGGTCAGAATGCCAGGCCAAGATTTATGTGTTAGAGTTATAGAAAATAGTCAGGTTTTCCCTAGAGCGGTTCCAAGCTCCCTAAAGAGAAATCAAAAGATCTGACCCCTTGGGCTTCATTATATGATGTCCAAAGAAAATAGTATTCCAGCCATCCTTTGCATTTGTCTAGTGAAAACTTGTATATTTATTGTTTTCTCAAAAAAAAAAGTTATTATTTTAACCAAAAAAAGAGAAGACAACTCTAAGCCTTTGCCCTTTGGGCCCTTTGGGCAGGCCAAAAAAACATGATCGGTTAGATTATTGATAACTTATAAATATGCCTAGCGTGACCGTTCCCTAAGCTAACCTAGCAAGATATTCATTGCTTAGTAGTTGACTTTGAACCAATTATGAAGTTGACAACTATGGGCTGATCCGATACATCCTACATGTATGAATCAGTCAGTGTGTGTAATTGGACAATTTGACAGTCTCCCTGTCAAGCAACTTCACCGTGTGAATTGGCACTTTGACGTGGCCGAACGAAGAGCCAGCCTGGCAGCCCTACAGGCCTCCTAATCATTCGCTATATTGTTTTACTGCTCAGGTTCAGGACGAGCCTGGCCAAAATACCCTCATTATGTTGGGAAAGGTGGGGTCGACTTCCGAGAGGCTTCAATATTTAATGGAGTTATTAAGAAGGGGGAGGACTACTCAAATGGATTCTGACGTGGGCCCCCCTGATTGGCATTTAAGGTGGCACAGCCGCCACGGTCCTTGCGCTCAGGCCAACGTGGAGGGTAAAAGGGCAGTGCGACGTGAGGCTGGAGTGCCATGTCGGATGACATCCGTGTAACGCTTTCGGAACACAAGAAGGAAGGGAATGTCTGCTATTTTGAAAGCTTGGGAGGCCAAAATAACCGTCCCAGTTTTTGCACTGGCTTTGAGCTCCTTCCCACACACAGAAGTATTGCTTGAGCTCTCTCACGGTCGCACCACGGCCCCTCTTCTCTCTCTCTCTCTCTCTCTCTCTCTCTCTCTCTCTCTACCTTCAGCTTCCCAAATCCCGGCCTTGCCCTCAGCTTGCCTTGTTCATGTCTAGCGCCCGCCGGCTCTTCTTCTACTGCCCCCTTCCTCCCTGCAGTAGTCATCGGAGAGGCGCATGTTGATGATGAGCTTATTAGCCGGGCGGCCTTTCTTAAATCCCTTGCTGCAGTGGTCTGATCGCGCTGTGCATCTGCAATATGCTGCAGCTGAGCTGCTGCCGACCGTCGCTTCTCATTCGCTGGCTTCTTTTGCTCCTGCTGCCGTGTGTTGGCTTTGCGTGGGCAATAGGTGAGAGACGAAGGCTCCCGAGAGACCGTCTCTTTCTGTCCTACTTCCTCGTTCTCTGCCCGCCCCTCTCTCTCTAAATGACTAGACTAAGCCAGCTTTTGCTTTTCCGCGTTGTGCAGGTTTCTCGGCTGTTAACGCTATTCAAGCTAATTCCCTTGCCAAGCAGAGCTCTCTGCGGCAGCGATCGCTGTTTGTGTCTCTAGGTGGTCAGTCTGTGAACTGCAGCGGCTCGTCCCAGCCCACCCTCTCTGAACAGCTCTCCGTGGTTCATATGATACAGGCCAAGCTCAGAGGTGAAGCAGCAAATTTACCAGCTGTATAAGAGAACATTTCAGTACACTCTGCTCAGCTCTGTTTGCATTGCGTTCTCTCTGCAGGTTGGAGATATCTCAGTAGGAGTGATCAACAATCAGCTCAGCAATCTCTGCAGCTGCGAAAGCTCAGGGGACACGCTTGCCAGTCATCGACACTCAGTCGGATACCTCCCTCTTACACCAGTACATTTTCTGTGCCTCTCGCCGCCCACGCCCCTCACCAATCACCGCGTAGACGACTAAGTAAGCGCCCTCTATCAACCCTCCATTAACATTTAATTATTTCTTGCTGCTGCTTGGTTACAGTTGGGAATTGATTTGTGGACTTTCGGCCAAGTCTTTGCACATGGTTTGCTTCCTGTCACATACGTATGGTGCATGGCTCTAATGTCTTAAAGAGAGGTCAGGGGATGATGCTGGGACAGTTATCTGATGCTTCCTGTCATCTATTATTGGAAATTGTATGTAGGGGTGTAGAAATGAATGCCGTACGTCGCAAACGAGGCCTATGTAAATGTATGCGTGTGTGTGCGTGCCATACATGATCGTAAGTATGTTTGTATGACTAAATGAATCCGCAAACACACGTTTAATTTTTTTGGAGAGAGAGAGAGAGAGAGGGAGAGAGGCATGATCAGCCGAGTGAGTCTGCGTTAGTGCGCCAGTGATAACTCTTTGGTGGGTGATTCTGGTGGGAACATTTGCAGATGGGTGCACCGCAAGTGATATAAGCATATCTCAGGGGCTGGATGGAACACAGGGGATTCCACAATTTGTAGTACAGATAGTGAACACTTGCTTAGCAGGCTGTGCGCCTTCGCAGATTCACCTCTCATGTGGTTGGTTTGCGTCCGCTCCATTAGTGAATCCTGCCCTCTTTAGGCGAATTGCATTTGATGATTGCCTTGTTAACAATGGAAGACCCCTCAAATATGGGGACATCATCCGTTTCCAGTATGCTAACTCCTTCATGTACCCTTTAAAGCTCAAATCTGCAAAGCTTTGTTAAATTGATTAACATTGATTACCTGTCCTCACCCTGTTTATTCGACGCCTTAATTAATCGATTCCTTGTCTACTCAATCTCTTTTTTGTTAAGGAGCACCCCTACCACAAGCTTGCTGTTTGCAGGTATGGTATAATCAATGAGGACCCTTTAGTTACATCATTATCAGAGGATGCTTATGGTACCTCTCACAGGACAAAGGGTGTTTGATTATATGCATACTATTCTATGATGCTCATTGCCACACCTCTAACATAGCCACCTGTATTTAGGCCACACTTTGCCCTCGCCCTTGCCATCATACCTCTGTAGCAGGCGGCTTTGCTTGAACCTCTTTGTATATTCCATACCTGAGAGAGATTTTTGTGAAATGTTACAAAGCTTGAAATTGTCATGTATATCGATCATAATGGGCCCCAACCCTCATCTAAATCGAGGGCTGTTAACCTTTTGGGGTGGCCTTTCGCTCTTAATCATGTTTTATCAATTGTGATCTCACCAGTAAAATGGCTCTTTACCTGTCTTTCTGGTTATTTTTGGATTAGTCTCTTTTTTGAATCCGAAAAATTTGATAATTATCAGCTGGATTTTTTTTCTGGTTTCTATGTGCCAGCTTCTGATTTTGTAGCTCTGATTCCTTTGTGATGCATGAGTAACTGTGAGTGAAATGGTTGTCATTGCCAATAATTGGTTTTGCTTTTGCTGGTAGAGACTAATTGTGGAGTGGATAAAAGAAAGAGTGGTGTTCTGATCTCTTTGGCTAAACTTAGTTCTAGCTGGACCATCTGCGTATTGTAGCTATACAAAAGTCTAGTTTCGACCCATATTCTCGAAATCTTGCCATCTGGACTGATGTCGGCCGATTGTTGGAACATGATGAAAGCAACTAGGATAAAGAATGGTAAATAGAAAGCTAGGGAAAGGAGGGAGGATTGAGGGAAGAGTCTACTGTAAGCTAATGCAACTGCATGTTGGGGTTGGCGTTGATGGTGCAGATGGGTGCACGGACAGAGACATAAGCATTTCACAAAGCCGGGATATGCTGGCAGGGGGAGTTCCACAATACGTAGTGCAGATCTACAACACATGTATGGTGGGGGGATGTGCTCCATCTGCGGTTCATGTTAAATGTGGATGGTTTGCATCCAAGGTGGTCGTAAACCCGGGCATCTTTCGCCGCCTTGCGTATGATGACTGCCTTGTCAATGCTGGACGCCCCATCCTCCGAGGCCAGATTCTCCGTTTCACCTACCAAAACTCCTTCATGTATCCCCTCTCTTTCAAGTCTGCACAATTTTGCTAGAGGAGCTTCTCCAAGCAAAGGCCTAGTAAGAGTCACAGTGTGAGCCCAGATTTTTGTTAAGAGCAATGTATATTAAATCAGCATTGCTCTAGCTTCTGACAAAGATGGTACAAGAAGCCATGCCTTGTCCCCTCTACTTATATCTAATAAACGCCGCTGGAGCCGGAATGGTCCTTCATTGAGAGAGTAGGTTACCGAATCTCCTTGTCGGATTGCCATTGCCTCCATGCATCATATTCAACTGATCATACTAGCATAATTTATTGTAAGGCTTTCCTGAGCAACTTTGTTGGTGCAAATGTCTCATGATGTGTCATGTCTTGTTTTGATAAACATAACTTCAAGTTTGACTGTATCCGAATATGTGTGCTTGTGCTTGGGCATGTAGCAGCATGCAACTGCTTCTTGTGCCGACATTGATTGCTTTCTTGCGGCAAGTGTTACATGAGTTATATATGAGTGCCTATGTTTAGCATGATGTTGGTCACTCTGCACATGTACTAAAAAGCATGGAGATTTAAATGTATCAGCTTCATAGATCACGAGTAAATCTGTAGGTTCTGATTATTAGCGTGTCTTATTTTGATTTAGTTCAGTGTCTTTTGTGTGATAATGGAGAACCAGACAAAATGCCGCAGATCAAGGATTGCCTTTTATGAGAGCAAAAAATTGGACTGAGAGGCTGACAGTTTTTTGGCTCCTGAAATGTTAGAGATAGTTGAGGGGAGAAGTTCGTTGGCAAGTGCCCAATGCGTCAAGAAGTTTGTGTGGGGGAGCCGATCGATTGACCGGCCGAATGGAAAAGCCATCACTACAACCATTGTCCAATGGCAATCCATTGCTCGTTGTAGTCTGTCATGTGCCAAGCAGCATGCCCGATCACCTTGTCTATGCGAGATGTGTAAAAGCCAGCCATGGTGGTATTTCATGCTCGTGCAGTGAGTGGGTGGAGACACTTCAACCAGAAGCTAGAGCCTACCAGTTGTAGAAAACTGAATGTGCAGAGAGGAACTAATGCCATCCCATAAAGATTTGGATTCATGCAGTGCAGTGAGGTTTGTCAGTTGGGGTCTTTAGAGTAGAGGGATCACAACTTTTCACAAGGCCATGGACAAGTTAGAAGTCTCCAAGTGACACCTCCTCTTCTTTAAGTGACATGGGCAATGGGCATGGTGAGAGAGGTTCAAGGGTGGGCGTCATTTTGGGTAGATCCTTGACGCTTATTTTCATCCATAGAAGTTTAAACCTCCCTGAAGGAATTACCCCTCTCTCTCTCTCTCTCTCTCTCCCTCCCTCCGTCTCCGTACTTTGCACACCCCCCCACGCCGCGACAGACCACGCTTCCTCTGCAGGGAAACTTGTCCTCTTTAGAAGTCGAGTTGAAAGGGTCCTGAGTCCAGAGAACACGACTAAGGATCCCCCTTTTATCTCGCAGGGACTAATTTGGGGGGTGAGAGTCGAGGGGTATATGACAGTCTCGACTCTCAGTGCATTCCTTTTTGACGAGTCCAAGGTTTCTTTTGCGCGTCGAGGCAGCGTCCTCTCCAGATTCTTCCTGTGACCCACGCTCTTTTACCATCTTGCCAACCCCCCGCCCCTCTCTCTCTCTCGGCAGTTCACAGAGCCCACAGGATTGTTGTAAATCTACCCCTCCAGTAAGTGTGCCTCCTGTACCTTCTTTGAGATTTTGGACATCTTAGCCCCTCCCGTTGTGTGTGTGCACGAGTGAGCACATGTCCAATCAAGGGTCACTTCTTTCTCTTGAACAAATCACCGCTGCTCATGTGGGGTAGTAGCAGTGTTCGGGAAAAATCATTCTTCCAAGCATACAAATTTCCTTTCCTTAAGTTTGCCAAGAGGAAATTTTAGAAAATTTAAGGGTATTTTCGGGTTTTTAACTATTTTTCTCTATTTTGGGACGGAACTAAAACTCTCTCTCTCTCTCTCTCTCTCTCTCTCTCTCACACACACACACACACACACACACACAATAGCAAACTCAATTTTTAATCAAGCAAGGCCGTGAGCCCTAGAGTTTAGGTTAAAGGTGGAAATAAGAATTCGAATGATAATATTAATGCTCATGAAAAACAATTTTTATAGGCCAATGGAAAAACCTTAATTGTTTAGGCCATTTTGGATTTTTAAAAAAGAGCTAGTCTCAAAACACAAAGGAAAAATACTCATCATTAACTTTACTTATCATGGGTTGAGGAATTCATTAGTTGATAAGAACTTTTCCAATGCGCTTATTTCAATATCTATCAAGCTAACTATGGCAGTCACATTTACAAATTCACTTTGAAACACTATTCCAAGTCGTTCTAAGAGCAAATTGGTCATCGAGTCAAAATTGGCCAATTTATCAAAGAGAGTTACATTATCAACCGCACACCCTACAATTTCTTCAAATGAATCACACTTTTTTCACAACTATTTGTCTACTTAGTGAACATATTGTGTAAATGCGACTAAGATACAAAATAGTACTATCAAAGTCAACTTGCAAACTCTCTAAAACTTTTATCCTGGATGCACTCCTTGAGAAAAGTGAACCAATTGAATCCATGAAAGCATCAATATCTTGAGCAATTGAAAATTCTTTGATTATATTTGCTAAGTATAAACTACACCAATGGGCAATGCAATGGGTATTTGTCATGTAATGGTTCTCTCTCTTTAATCTAGTAGACACCCCAATCCAACAACTTATCATAGAAGATGCACTGTTAGACCCTAAGCAAATCAACTTTGATATATCCAACTCGTTCTTGGATAAAAAATCATTAAATGAGGTGTCATTATCTACTTCTATCAATCCCAAAAACATAGTAATGGGCTCATTATCATGGAGATATAAAACATAAAGAATCATATTTTGTTTACTTTGAATGTCCACAGATTCTGTTGGAATTAGGGTTATACGGTTGTACACAACTTAGAGAAGTTGAAGAAGCTCAAGGCACACAATAGAGAGTGTATTGATTAATGTGCAAATAGAAAGACAAGTTAGTCCTAGAGTGATGGACATATATATAATCCACGGGATTAGAACTCTCTTGGTGAGAGAAAAAGTCCCTCGGTAGTCCTAAGTATGTTAAGACACATCACTACCATAACAAATCCCCCCTAGAAGTGATGCGGTTAACAAGACCTGGCACATAGTGTATAGGGAAGTGCCATGCCCTAAGGACACAATCCATTCACAAAGAGAAACAAGCCCAAAGCTCTACAGAAAGCTTCAAACTTCTCATGAGCAATGCATTTGTGACTAGATCTGCGGGTTGTCCAATGTTGGCAAATAAGCCAAGCTGATCTCTTGTACTGATCGTCTCTCTCTGACATAGTGATAATGCACCTCAATGTGCTTTGTACGAGCATGAAAAATTGGGTTTCTTGCAACTGCCAATTTGCTTTGACTGTCAATGTAGATGATGTTGGCAATGTCCTATCCAACACCCAAATCATCCATTAGGCATTTGAGCCATACACACCCAATCATAGTTGTAAATATTTTTCTATACTCATGTTTAAAACTGGAAGTCTCCATAGTAGGTTGTTTTTGCTCAACCATGATATGCACGAACTGTCGAGCATGAAACAAAAACCACTTCTAGACACTAGTGTGTCATAAGTTATAACAACTAACCCAATCTAAATTTGAAAAAGCATGCAAATTTGGCGGCAATGATTCTCCCTTGGGATGAAACAACCCAATATATAAAATACTACTCAAGTAGAGAAAGGTCCTTTTAACGCCCTACCAATGCTTAGATCCTAAGCTATGCATAAATTTGCTCACCTATGCGGTTGCAATCTTAATATCGGGCATCATATTGCAAATATAAATAAGACATCCCGTAACAGTCTGATAAAGGGTGACATCAGCAAGATCTCCAGCATCATGAAGACTCACTTACAAACCTGTCTCCATTGGATTAGCAATATGTTTACAATCCTCAAGTCCAAATTTACATAGTAATTTCTTTATGTATCTTGCTGGACACAAAGAAATACCTCCATGGCATTGCTTAAATCGTATGTCCAAGTAATGATGCAAGAGCCTCAAGTCTTTCATCTTAAAATTAGCATTCAAATTAGCCTTAAATTCAACAATGTGTATCTCATTCGAACCAATACTCAATTATGGGAGATCAAGAGAAGGTTTGTTAGAATTATTCAAAATTTTCTCTCTCTCTCTCTCTCTCACACACACACACACACACACACACACACACACGCCTATCAAATCTGTCAACATCTCTCTCTCTCTCTCTCTCTCTCTCTCTCTCTCTCTCTCTCTCTCAAGCAAGTACAAACACAAGTAGACAAGGAAACATCACGTGGCGCGTGCGCGCGCACACACACACATCTTTACATGTTTGATTATATATATAGAGCAAAAAAACATGTATTTTTTCATATACAGATCCCTTGTGGAAATATTTTTTTAAAAAAGGATTTAGTTGATGTGGTTTAAAAAACATAAAATATGGGGGGTAACCCTCCTCCTCCCATACACCACATGGGAACCCACCCCTTGGGGGATTTTTTGAGGTAGTTGCTTTCATTACTTTAAACCTCACACTCAGTGGCTCTCTCTGTCTCACTTAACTACAATGCAATGCGTATGATATCCCCTACACGGGGTCTCTCTCTCCCTCTCAACTCCCTGTATGTAAGCAGGAGTGGCCATAGAGGTGGCTTGGGAGGCAATACCTACTGAGTACTTGATCGTGGGTGTCTTCACCTAGAACATGCCAGGAGGCGCTATATAAAGTGAGGGTGCTCTGGCCCCTCACTTAGTCTATGGGTTTATTTTCCTTTGCGTGTGTTTTTCAAGGAGAGGTGTGAGGGCTTTTTGATACTAAGCAGCTATGGAAGTTGTTGAGCTACCATCTCAGGTGGGTACTCACCTTGATACCTTGATACCTTGATGAGATACATTAATGGCTTTTTATGCTAAAACGTGCAGTTACCAACTAACGGTACCTGGTTTCCTTTTTTTTCCCTTTGATTTTTTTTCTGCGACTGCATAACTAGGCAATTGAAGATGGCTTGTAGTACATGATTGTTTGATGATCATAATGATTATTGTTACGTTTTTTTTTTTGGCTATTTTAGGGTAATTAGTTTCTATCTTTTTTTAAGCTTGTACAACGCCTGTAAATCATTTTTTGATAAAGGTATTTTGATAACCCATACAAGTAGTGCTTGATTTGGCAATATTCAAATAGAAAAATGGGAGATCTTATACGTGATACCGTCGTTTGTCTGGCTTAGTGTTGGGGCTGTTTTTCACCATGTCAGATACATGGAAATTTCTGCATACTACTTCGTAGTGTAAAGGGGCTTATTTTCTTGTGAACTTTCCAAAAGGTTGGTTTTTTTCAGCTTGTACAACGCTTGTAACTCATTTTGGATGTTTTGGTAATCAATGCACAACTAGTATAGTGGTGCTTAAATGTGGCAATACTTGGACAATGAAAAATGGGGGACTTTATACTTGATACTGTCATTTTTCTGGCCTAGGGTCGGGGCTGTTGGGAATCTGTATAAGACGCATGGAAATTTTTGCATACTACTACGTAATGTAAAGGGGTTTTGTCCTCCCTCATGCAACTTTTGGGATTGTTACATTTTGAAAGGATCCCGTGCAGTAGGTTATATCGCATGACGTTGACAGAACTGGTAACATATATGGGTTTTTTCTCTTTACTAATCTTCTTAACTTGGGCTCTTTTAGTGTGTTTTCTTTCATTAAACTTACAAAACATCATAGGTTGATATTCGTAAATGAATATGAGATTGTTGATTTGGCTTGACAAAAGCCGATAGTTGTTTTTCAAAAAAATGGAAGGTATCTATAGTTGGTATTGAGGACACTTTATGGCGTCATGGTACTTAGAAAAGCTAGTGAAATTGGAGCCTGACAAAATTGGCAAAGTTGTTCTGGTATTGGTACATATCTCAAGCTGATAATTAGGTTACTTTATGCTTTATGGTACTTAGGAATTTGGGCTTGACAAATTGGCAAAACAATATCTAAAAAACTAACCTATGGGTTAAAATAGGACACTTGGATCAAAAGGGGTAATGGCCTTTTGATCAAAATGATATATAAGTTAAACATCTATTTAAAGGTCTTTCAAAACATTGGGCTAAAAGAAACCATACAATTACTAACATTAAATGAGATAAATAAATTGTTTTTTACTAAAAATAACTAAAGACATGAACATTTTGGACAATGGTTTTTAAGTTAAAAAGAGTTGTAAGTTGGACATGGATAATAACTGGTATAGTCCATTGACATCTGTAATACACATCCAAGGCTAACGAATCTGTTGTCTTGTTTGGATGAATACAGGTGAGGACTCTATCCTTTCTTGGAAATTTTTTGGGCTTAAAGCTATTGTCTATCAGATAGTATAGCTGCTCTTACCACTTGGGAAGTAATTCTTTATTGGATCACTATCATTGTATATTAGAATGAAGCTTCATTCTCATATTCCATGTCCCTTCCACGTACAAAGATAATTTTAAGACTGAGTTGTTTTTGTACTATTTTTTTGCCTTTTCTCTAAAGCCAGCTGTATTTTGAATGTAAAAGTTCATTTATGTCTTATTATATAAGTTAAAACATCCACACACACACACACACACACACACACACACACACACACACACACACACAAGGATAACTCTAGGTGGTAGGATGTAAGAACGAAAGTTATTGACACAAATACTACACACAACATATCATAAGAGAAGAAGAGGAATTTTACAAGAGAATGGCCTAAAGTGGTAGCCCCAAACTCCATAGTACCTGTTGCGGAGTTGGTTTTTTCATTTCTTTGTTGACTGAGTTGGTGCCAAATATTAGAGGCACATCTTTACACTTGAGATCATGGGTGGTGCCTATCACCTATTGCAAGACCCTTCATAGGGTAGATTTTCACTAACTTTGTACAACGGAGCCATATAAGCTTATTGAAAAAATCACTACAACTCTATGTAAAAATAAATGGCCGAGAAGTATTATAGGGTTTATTGCCAATGTTTTCACATCAGTTCCAAAGTTTCAATCTACAAAATATCACTCACTATCATCGAAAAATAAAGATAGCATAAGAACTAACCATTACACGTCGGCTATTCTAATTGTAATGCTAACCACATACAACAAGAGAGTGTTCAATATTATAACATCCCTCTCACCAGAAATAGCAACTATCCTTAGTTACTAATAGAGAATCAATTGGACCGTGAGTGATGAAAAGTGTAAAGAAGATTTGAAAAGTTTTGATTTTTTATTTAAAGCATTTATTTGGCATCTTCTCTAAGTTGGCCTTTAAAAGTCAAAAGATAGCAATTATAAACCATGCCAATGTGTGTAGTGGTGGTTTCATGATCAACTATTTGTGCAGCTATAAGTTGTTCTTTTTGGTTTGATTTTTAGTTCAAAAAATAACATAATCACCTTTCTTAAACTCATGTGCCATGTGATGTTTATTATCATGCTTAGTGTAGAGTTCTTGTTGATGTTTGATAGCAAAATAAACAACTGTATAATGAATGTCATGAGAATTTGTAGTAACACTATTAGTAGTAGGCACAACATTAGAAAGAAGTGACACAAGAGTAAAAAGAGAATGACCATACACGATTTCAAATACAGATTTACATGTAACACAATGAGTGGTATTGCTATAGGCAAACTATAAAATATGTTGATAATCATCTCATTTCTTTTATTGAGAAGATACATAAGGTTATAATAAATCAATTATAGAATGCAGAAGTAAACTCAATCATAGTACGAAGATTTAAAAAAATTGTAGTCCATAGACACTACAAAATTTGAAATCTTGAACAGATAATATTACCTTTGGAAAATCGTGATGCAAAAAGGCAACTGTACGAAAAAGAAGTACATGTTGATGTGGTATGAGAGATTTCTTGCAAGGAATGAAGCATGATTGTTAAGGAAAAGATGAATGATGGTCCATATCATATCATGGTTGTGAATAGTGAGTAACAAAAATCCATAGAAATGTGTTCCCAAAGGATTTTAAGAATGGGAAGCGGGTGTAAAAGATCAAACTTCTTACCTATGGTCAATTTAATCTTTTGGTAGTTCAAACACGATGAAACATATTGCTTAACATCACTCTTCATAGTAGGTCAATAAAAATCATGATATAAGTTTTGGAATGTAGCAACAAACCTCTATGTCCGGCATAGAGTAATTTGTGCAACTCTTCAATGAGTAAAGGACGAAAAGCTTTTGTGACACACAATTTGTATTTAATATAAGGAAAATGTTCTTACATAGTATATTCCAATTATGTGTGCACAATATTGTCAAGCATATGCAGCCATGTGGTTTTGAAATCATCATCTTGTGCATAAGTATTAGGAATAGACTCAAATGAGGTACCCATAATGGTTGATACATTATTAAGAAAGGGTCTTTGACTCAAAGTATAAACTACAACATTTTATTTATTGGATTGATATTTAATGTTGGACTGAAAACTTTGAATGAAGTCAATCCACTTAATATGTCTGTCATCTATTAAGGGTTGAGATAATAGTAAATACTTGATACTTTGTTGATCAGTTTTGATTATCAAATCAACACCCGTTAAGTTATGCTTTCAAATATTTAAAGCATGCACTATGATAGTTGATTATATGTCATATTTATTGAATTTTGATTCAGAAGGTTTAAATTTACAGCTCTCAAATGCAAGTGGCCGGATGGTTATATTGCATAAGAACTACACCAATATATTTTCCACTAGCATCACAATAATAAGAAATACTCTATTAAAATTAGGTAATTGTAAAACAATGCATTAGTTAAAGTATTCTTGAGTGCATTGAATCAACTTTTTTGCAATGCAATCCATGTATAAGGAGTGTTTTTCTTCAACAAGATAGTCAAATAATAAGATTTATAAACAGTTACGAACAAACTTCTTGTAATAGCTACAAAGACTAATGAAAGAATGTTGCCCATACAGAATTCTAGATATAGGCCACGATTGGATAGTTTCAATTTTCTTTGGATCAATTGATTTCTCTTTTCTAAAATAATGTGTCCCAAATATTCAATTTTGGATTGAAATATATATATATATATATATATATATATATATATATATATATATATATATATATATATATATATATATATATATATATATTGGCTTCAAATACAAGTGGTTGTAGTAAGCAAATCAAATACACATGTTAAATATTCTCTATGCTCTTTTTTTGGACTTACTAAACACTAGAATATCATAAGAAAAGCAATGACAAAATCTTGATGGCATTCATTGTATGTGTCAAAGCAGTAGGTACATTTGCTAGACCAAATGACATGACAAGAAACTCATAATTCTCGGTTTGTGCCTTAAATATAGCTTTGTAAACATCTTCTTCAAAATTTTTGATTTGATGTTATCCAAATTTAAGGTCAATTTTAGTGAAAATATTTACCTCTTTTAGCTTATCTAGCAGATCATAGACTCTGGGAAAATGAAACCTATTCTTAATGGCAATTTTATTGGAAATTTTTTAGTTTATAAATATACAAAAGGTTCCCTTTTTCTTCTTGACAAGAAGTACTGGAGCTCTGTATGGTGACCACTAGGTCTTATGTTACAAGCACTAGCTAGGTTTTTTCTCGCTTTTCACTGGCTCGTTTGGCTTGTGTGTGATAAAAAAGCGGAAGTTTTGGATGCTCAAGCGATACTTGGATAGAAAAAGTTTTGTTGACATGTGTGACAATGAATGTGCGTTTTTTGTAGTTAATTGGGGTTTAAGCAAAAAAGGCACTCCCAGAATCATATCAATACCATGCAATGGTGTTGCGAAAAATGTGCAATGGTGTCTATAAAAATTTACCAACGCAAACTTCTATGGTACTTAAATTTTATAATTGAAACATTGATTATTAAAAATAATCTTGACTTTGTGGGGTACAAAAAAATTAGAAAGTGAGAGTTGCTCTGCCAATTGTGCAAAAATGAAATTGTGACTATTGCCATCATCTAAAGCTTCATCTTTATCTGTGTCCTTCAATTTCAGCAAGGTATATAAAGATATAGAAATACTTGAAAAAGAGTTATCATTGGCATTATATTTGGAATCATAGTCCTCACCGTAGTTGGCTTCAACTTTATTGTCATTAGGAAAATCATCTTCGATGAGGTTAACTGTTGCACCATTTGGGTGGTTGTTGATGAAGGGTCTCTGGCAAGGATTATGTGTTATACCATTAGGTTGATCATTGGAACAACCATTTTTCTTAACAGGATTGTTTGGGCACTTATCTACATAGTGACCAAATTGAAAACATTCACCTTTTTATTACGTTAGAAAGTTGAACATGATGTTGCAGTGCTAGCATCTTTATAGTGGCATCATAAATTTTTAATGAAATCCTTCTTGCTAAGTTTATTTTCATTTGGAGTAGTTGCAATTTTGTAATGGAATTGGCCTATTTAACTTGAGAGTAGCGGAAATTAATGAGAGTACTTTTGAGAAATTACTTTGTGAGCATAGCGGGTGAACATAATTGAAGATAGCAACATAATCATAGCAATTAGTTAACTTGGCATGAACAATACTTTTGCAAGAGAGATAATTTAGAGAACATGACAACAATTGAGGACCGGATTTATGTGGAGCCGGTCCACCCCTCCAATAGGCATTTGTATTATGATTTCTCCCATTAAAAGAGACTTGTTACAATACAATATTTGTGTTCCTTGTGGCCTAGGTGATGCAATGAAGATGGAAAGCTTCATGCATCACAAGCATAACATAAACTTTGACAAAAGTTTTAACTATCCTAAGCCTCAGTCCCAAGACCTCAAACACCTTTGAAGGTGGAGAGAGCTAGCAAGGAATGAAGCTAACCCTAAGGTCTTATGCTCCATTGGTTAGCTTTGCTATTTGATAGACCATCTCTCATTTGGGTCCCTTTACCATTGGCCCCGTGTTGAGATAGATCTATAAGCACATGTCTATATCTTAACCCCTGTTCTCGTTTATTCTCCCACATTAAGTGATTAGTTTAATATGAGAAAATCATTTGGGTTGGTTAGATATTAGATTTTATGACATTACCTCTCTCTTGAAATCAGATTCATCCTCGGCTAGATAAAGCCTTAGTCATTAGTCAATCTTACTTAGCGGGTAGAGGATCCCTTTTTACCCTACGACATATTTCCAAGATGGATGACTAATCCATTTGGTGCTTGGGAGATATAACTGCCGCAAGCATGTTTGCTCTTTAGTCCATTTCATTCTCCCAAAGTAGAGTGACAAATTCTACTTGGTTTTTGAGAGACGTCGTCATCACAAACATGATTCTAAGCATGCATACTATTTAAATTTGTGCACAATAAAAAAAAAGAACTAGTCTTATAAGACAAAAACATGGGTCATTTAAAAGAAATTTGTACATTTGCTTACTCTAATGTAGCATCATAAGCATTGACAAGGTTCATACTATCCTTAAGCTGTATTCCTTGCATCCATCTAGCATCTTCAAAAGGATAATTTTTAAATTTAATAAGATACTGTCGGATAATCTTACCATGTCATAGTACCCTGTCTTCATGCCAAAGGATAGATTCGGGTTGTAGCACCTCTTCTTGGTCTTCAACTTTGGGAGGGTCTTCAATAATTGGTTCACTTGGTGGCTCTCCTTTCTAGGGCTTAAGTAGGCTCACATGAAAAGCATTGTGCATGAGCCAATGGTTGGGCAACTTGAGTTGGTAGGACGTCTCATTGATAGGCTTCAAAATTTGGAAAGGACCATAGTATCTTTTTGCTAACTTAGCATAATACTTTTGATGGCCCATAGGATTTTTGCCCATCGTTTGCCTTAATTGAGCCTTAGGAAACTTAAGTAAGACCCAATCATTTTCTTTGAACACTAAGGCCCTTCTGTGATTGTCAATAACAGCTTTTGCCCTTTGTTGAGAGATGGATATAGCCTCCTTAATCTTTTGAAAAGATTCTTGTAGGTCATGGCTATACTCATCGGCATCGAAGATCTTCCCATGTACTTTGAGTAGCAAGAGACTTTTAGGTCTTCCCTCAATGATCTCAAAAGGTGCTTTTCCCGTAGAAGTATGTACAGTATTATTGTAGGCATACTCTACAAGAGGAAAGTACTTTTCCCGTTTAGAGCGTTGTTCTACTTCAGTAACATAAGTCTTGATTAGATCGAGTATCGTAAGATTGGCTATCTCACTTTGGCCATCCATTTGTGGGTGATATGCCGAAAAGAAATTCAATCTTGCTCCTAGATTTTCAAAAGAGGCCTTTCCAAAAATTACTGGTCATTCTAGGATCTCTATCTGACACGATGGATCTTGGTAATCCATGGTGTTTGAAAATCTGAGATATAAAGAGAGTTGCCATTTGGTGTGCCTTAATAGTATTTTTGATAGGAATAAGGTGTGCTTGCTTGCTAAACCTGTCAACTATTGTCCATAATCCCGTATTCCCATGGATAGACTTGGGTAATCCAAAGATGAAATCCCTGGATATACTCTCCCATGGTGAATTTGGACTAGGCAATGGTTGGAGTAATCCAGGTTGCTTCCCTCTATCATATTTGGTCTTTTGGCATACTACACATTTTGAAACATACTCTTGTATGTCCACTTTCATGGTAGGCCAATAGAAGTACGTCTCTACTCCTCGGAGAGTAGGTTGAATACCTCTATGCACCGCATAGGGAGGAGCATGGGATTCATACATAACTTTCTCACGAAGAGAATGGGTAACATATAGCCTATTTCCGTGGAGAAGATAACCATCCTGCAAGGTGAATGGTTCCTCTCTCTTCCCAAAGCAAGGGCTGACATTATGTCTCTAAAATCAGGGTCAGTAGCATACTCATCTATCATAGAGGATAGATAATTGTGAGTAGCTATAGACACCGCATTAACTTTTGTTCGTCTCGTGAAAGTGCATTGGCCACTTGATTGTGCTTACCAGCAATGTGAGCAGTATGGAAATTAAATTGCGAAAGAAAATTTTCCCACCGCATTTGTTCGGAGACCTTGGTTTGCGTCATGAAATACTTGAGACTTTGGTGATCGGTTCGTAAAATGAATGGAGTCCCCAATAAGTAGTGCCTCCATATGTCTAGGGCATGTAGAATAGCCAAAAGGTCTTTCTCATAAATGCCCAAGACTCTCATATGCTATGGCATGCCCTTCTTGAAGCAAAAATGCTCCAAGGCAATCACCACAAGCATCACATTGGACCTCAAATGGTTTTGAGAGATCGGGAAGCATGAGGACTGGTTGAGAGGTAAGCTTCTCCTTGAGCTTATCAAAAGTTTTTTGCTCCTTAGCAGTCCATACATACTTAACGTTCTTCTTAGTTAAGTGGTGTATTGGTCCTACTACTTGAGAGAATTTTTCTATGAAGCATCTATAGTATGCGCACATATCAATAAAGCTTCTTAGCTCATGTAGATTCCTTGGATTAGGCCATGCTTTTATTACCTCTAGCTTTGATGTATCCATACGGATACCATCTTGTGAGATAATATGACCTAGGTATTGAATCTCTTGAAGGAAAAATTCTCTTTTCTTTTGGTTGAGGAAAAGCTTGTTCTCCTTCAATGCTTGAAAACTCACTTGGAGATTTTGCTTATGTTCCTCCAAAGACTTGGAGTAGATGATGATATCATCCAGTGAATTTGCAATAAGGTCTAAAAATTTTCTCCATTAAACAATTGAATGTAGCTGGTGCATTAGTCAAGCCAAAAGGCATGACTAGATATTCATAAAGACCAAACGTTGTGCGAAACAAGGTCTTTAGGATATCTTCATCCACTATCCTTATTTGATGATAGCCAGTCTAAGGTCAATCCTACCGAAGTAGATAGGCCTTGTAGCTTATCAAACAGACCTTCTACCCAAGGCACGGGAAATCTGTTTTTGATAGTGATATGGTTTAGTGCTCGATAGTCTACACACATATGGTATGTACCATCTTTCTTTTGCACTAAAAGGATTGGAGAACAAAAGGGAGAGGACCTAGGTGTCACCATCCCTTTGTTTACCAATTCTTGTACTTGCCTCATGATCTCTTCTTGTTGAGCTTGTGAGACCGATAAGGAGTCTTGTTAGGCGGCGAGCTTTGTGGAATGAGCTCAATGTGATGGTCATCATCCCCTCATTTTGGAGGTAAGTCAATAGGGGTATCATCGATGAACACATCTTGGAATCCTTTTATAAAATTAGACAAGTCTAACTCTTCTTGATTCCTACCATTGACATTTGATGAACATTAGGATCTTTTAGAGACTCTTCGAAAAAAATCATGTACGCAGACATTGAGCTCTTCATTGATTTATCAAAAGCAAGAGAATTTACAAGTGGATTGGTGCAACCAAGCATCTATATACATGTTCTTTCCCATGTAGGTGAAATAGATTCTCCTTTCAGGGAACTTCATATTGGCAGCCATGCGATCAAACCATGGCGCCCCTAGATAGCATCCTCATGTTGGAGAGGAGAGATGAAAAAGTCTTCTTTGTCGACATAGCTTTGACATTAAGCCTCAACTTCCCAATCAAGGGAATAACGGAGGCTTGCTGCCCCTTGAAAGCTGTGTTAGCCATTACCATATCTCCCATCTTGAAAGCTTGAATGCCCAACTTGGTGGGCAACTCCTTTGATATAAAGTTGTGAGTAGAGCTAGGGTCAAACAAGATGAAGGCATCATGCTCTCTTACGTTTTCCCAAGCATAGGAAAGTGATGATCCTTTGCAATGAGCATCCTCTTTTGGAACTTCAATGGTGGAAGCCCTAGGAGTCTCACTGCGAGCATTCTTTTCGGGGCAAGAACGATAGCCATGTCATTGCTCCCCACACTTGAAACACTTATGGTCCTTGCGAAAAGCTTCAAGCTCTTCAGGAGAGAGTTTTTTTTTGCTTAGTAAAATCCCTTCTCCTTGGACCGATTGTTGCTGTTGTTGTTGGAAGTGCCTTGGGAAGAATTTTGAGGATTGGTTTTCCCCTTTGCATCATTTTTGTCTTTGTTTTCCATGGGCTTGAAATTTCGTCTAGCCCCTTGATGGAAATTGATGCGTGAAGCAACCATGGTGTGATGGATTACTTCGTTGATAGAACCAGACTGTTGAGAGTTGATGTATTCGGCCATCTCTTCAAGTAATCCCGCACAAAATTGCTACCTTTGCTCGACAAAGTCTATCTTTTGAAAGACAATAGCCTTGAGATGTAAATCCCAAAACTTGTCTACATACTTGTGGAGACACTCATGAGAGTTAAGCTTCAAGTTGCACCATTCGGTAAGCACTTTTTCCTTTGCATCGCTTGCAAGGAATTGCTTCATGATGGAAACTCATAGAGTTTTCCATGTCTTTGGCGATTCGTTGTTGCCATGTAGGCTAGCCCACTATTGACGAGCTGATTTTTGGAAGTGCATAGCTACATGGCATAGCTTGGAGGACTCCATGAAGCCCTCGTCTCCAAAGGCGGCATCAAATTGCTGGATGAAGGCCAACACTTTGTCGGTAGCACCAAAGGTGCTGACGGGAGCAAAGCGAACCCCGAACCCCCGACGGCCCCAAAAAATCGGGGACCGAATGGAGCGTCTCGAGCCTGTCATGGTAAAGCAAACAGGGGCACCACCTAACTTCAGCGGCTAGGACGCAAACAACACACCACCATAACAAAGTTTTCATCCAAGAGAGATGGATGCTTGGGAGCAATGATGAAGAGGAAAGGGAATGAGAGAGAGAGAGAGAGAGAGAGAGAGAGAGAGAGAGAGAGAGAGAGTGAGGGAGGGGGTATAGCGGCTTAGTACTTAGGCGCCACAAAAGGATGGCGAATCCGCACACCCTTCACACATACACAAGCTCACTCCAAACACAAGACTAGGTGGCGATTCCGCACACCTCACATGGGCAAAACATTGCAAGAAAACATACTCACAAAACTTCAAGCTTTATTTAGAGAATAAGGCGATGAAATGGGGAGCATCGGGTAGGGGAATGAGAAGGGAGAGCGTGGTAGAGCCCATGGCGGATAGGTGGGAGTTGATGGTGAAGCCTCGCACCAGGGTTAAGGCCATCATCCTTCATTTAGTTTCCCTTCATCTTCCATAGCCCAAGGGTGTAGAGGTCATGCTCAAGACAAGCATGGTGATTGCGGTGACGGTGATGGTGTGGGTGTGTGTGTGTGCACTAGGCACACAATGCATAGTGTACTCTTTGGTGATGTTGTGTGTGTATTTAGTGTGATGGTGACCCCTCTTTATATAGGGGAGGAGGGGGGAGAAATTCTAGAATTCAGAAATGAAGAAATCATTATCTACATAGGCCATGTGACTGTGGGCCCCACTTGTCTGGCTGTGTGTATATGTGCCAGAACAGTAGTCTCATGAGAGAGAGACCAAGAGAGAGAGATGGGTTGATGAAAAAAAGTGAGAGGTGACATGGAGAATAAAGTAATTACAAGAGGGGAGAGAGGGGAGTGTGTTCAGAGCTGAATCTGTGTGCAGATGTGTGTGAACACAAGAAAAATCAGGTAACCCCTGGGTGGGGATGGGTCTGTGGGCACCTTTTTCAGTGAAACTGAGTGTGCGTGAGTGTGGGGAAGGTTATTTAGCTACAAGACAAGAGACATGGCACCCTTTAGAGAGAGAGGGGGGTATTTGGGTCATGGGATATGATAGGAGAGAGAAAGGGGGGGTGGGCTATACTATTTTGGAAGATAGCATAAGTTGCATGTGAGTTAGGGTGCATTATTGGTGAGTTAGAATGCATTATTGGTGAGAGGTGGGGTAGTGATGGCACTTCACCGACCTCCCACCTGATGCTCTCAATTTATAGTTAGAACGAGCGACACGAGATGGAGAATTTACCTCTTGAATGCTGACGACACTGCAGCCTGGCAGTAGCACCTCAATGAAGGCGGCTAGTGCCTCCTTCGTCTCTTCTTCTTCCATCCTCCAGTTAAAAAATTCCTTCAGCCATTTGTCCATGATTGATAGTGGGCGTCACTTTCAGCAATGTAAACTGAAGGGTCTTAAAAAGCCCTCCTCTGTGGGGGCACCAAATGACGGGAGCAAAGCGAACCCCGAACCCCCGACGGCCTCTAAAACACCGGGGACCAAATGGAGCGCCTCGAGCTTGTCATGGTAAAGCAAACAGGGGCACCACATAGCTTCAGCGGCTAGGACGCAAACAACACACCACCATAACAAAGTTTTCATCCAAAGAGAGATGGATGCTTGGGAGCAATGATGAAGAGGAAAGGGAATGAGATCAAGTGTGTGTGTGTGTGTGTGTGTGTGTGTGTGAGAGAGAGAGAGAGAGAGAGAGAGAGAGAGAGAGAGAGAGAGAGAGAGAGTGAGGGAGGGGGTATAGCGGCTTAGTACTTAGGCGCCACAAAAGGATGGCGAATCCGCACACCCTTCACACATACACAAGCTCACTCCAAACACAAGACTAGGTGGCGATTCCGCACACCTCACATGCGCAAAACATTGCAAGAAAACATACTCACAAAACCTCAAGCTTTATTATTGGTGAGTTAGAATGCATTATTGGTGAGAGGTGGGGTAGCTTGAGGGGAGAGAGAAAGGAGAAAGGACAAGGGGAAGAGAGAGGGGGTTGACCTTTTGAGTGGAGGAGAGGAAAAGAGACACACGGTGGGGCAACAATGAAGAAAAAGGAGGCAAGGTGGGGATGGGTTGCCCCGCAGGCATGAGGTGGCCTATTTTACCTTTCTCATATATTTACATAATCATACTTTATTTTTTCTTACTTTTTCCAATGCCTTTTATCACTCCCTCCCTAAGAGGGGGTTTTCATGGGGTGGGGACGAGAGAAGAGGGGTATGGGAGCTTGGCTTGTGAAAAGCCCCCATCAGTGCCATCATAGGTGAGAAAAGAGACACTCTTTCCTCCCTCCTTGAAATTCTTTAGCTTTTGTGACCTTCGCCATGTAGGGTATGGTTTGTGATGTCCTCCCCTCCTATATTCTCTAGGAGAATAGCCATAGCTTTCTTCGGAAGAGGAGGAAGGTGAAGAAGAAGGAGAAATGGGTGATCTCTTTCTTGACCTTTTCTTCCTTTGTTTCCTCTCTTCCCTTTCAGAGGGACGAGGAGAAGGATTGTGTGTTGATATTTTACTCTTGGGAGGAGTGGGAAATCGTCTAGACAACCGTCTTCGTGGAGCCACATCTTCAAAGGAACTTAAACTTTCATTGCTTCCTTGCTCTTTGGATTCCTCCTCTCGTATGGGAGAGAGTTTTCTTTTGGGCCTCCTAAGCTCTCTCTCTCTGGGAGAGGAAGTGAAATCCCATAAGAGCAAAGTTGTTGAGTAAGTTCAGCTTGAAAGCAGGGTTGCCCATAGCTTGCTGCAACCTAGTTACGAGATAATGCACAAACATGGGGGCATCATCATTAGCACCTTCATGTGCAAAATCAAAGCTATCAATGTTCATTCTACTCTCTTGGTTATTGTCAGCCATGTTAACAAATTTTTATGTATGTACTTAATGTATGCTTTGGAAATTCAAAACCTTAGTTGCCACTCTCTTGACCTTTGAAAATTGTCTCTTCAGTATCTACATCCACGGCTCGAAGTGGTTAATTATAGAGAGTAGTGGAGTAAGTATAACATAGCAGAGGGCTAGCTCCTTTTGGACTTCTTATGGCTCAATAATGGTAAAGCCGTAGGCAAGTCTAAAAAGACTCCATTATTAAGCCCAAAGCTCCCGAGGTGTGCACCATATCCCACATAGTGTGCTCAAAAAAACTGATAATAGATCCCAGTTCCACTTACCCTATTATAATTAACAACATCAACAATTTATAGGCTACTTAAGGACCTCTCTTCTTAAGCAAGAAAAGAGAAACCAAATGCTCTGATACCAATGTAATGGAATTGGCCTATTTAACTTGAGAGTAGTGGAAATTAATGAGAGTCCTTTTGAGAAATTACTTTGTGAGCAAAGTGGGTGAACATAATTGAAGATAGCAACATAATCATAGCAATTAGTTAATGTGGCATGAATAATACTTTTGCAAGAGAGAGAATTTAGGGAACATGACAACAGTTGAGGACCGGATTTATGTGGAGCGGATCCCCCCTCCAATAGGCATTTGTATTATGATTTCTCCCATTAAGAGAGACTTGTTAAAATACAATCTTTGTGTTCCTTGTGACCTAGGTGATGCAATGAAGATGGAAAACTTCATGCATGACAAGCATAACATAAACTTTGAAGGAATCTTTAACTATCCCAAGCCTCAGTCCCAAGACCTCAAACATCTTTGAAGGTGGAGAGAGCTAGCAGGGAATGAGGGTAGGGAAGAGAAAGAAGAAATATTTCATAGGAGAAATAATTAGCTCCTTACTTATCATAACTCTTCTTGCTAGCATACATAATAGCATAGTAATGATGATGGAGAAGATGGAAAGATTAAACATTGAAGCATGGCTCTTGGTTGGATTTGCACTCCATAGCCAAGAGTGTTGGTGTAGGCTCTCAACCTCTACTTGCTTCGAGAAGGAGAGGGAGCTCTTGCAATTTGCACGATACATAAATGGAGTGTGTGTGGGAGAGTATACCCCTCAAGAAACCCCCTAGCTTGCTTTGGTCAACCCCCACCCTTGTAGCTTATGCTTGAAGCTCATTGGACCCCTCCAGGCCTAGCCAATCACAAACAGGGGGTATTGCAAGCAACAAGGGTAGCCTTGGGACAAGTGTCCCTCTTTCCCCTTTAAGGGAGAGGACTTGATAAATTCAAATACAATTAATTAAATATCCTAAATTATCATTGGACCCCTTGGGTGGCCAACCAATAGACTTCAGACACACCATGAGGGCAACAGAGGAGGAACTTGACAAGTGTCCCTTATGATTTCTTTGTACCAAGTATGGGTGGGTATTCTCTCTCACCCCCCCTCATGTAGGGCTTTCCCCCTCCTTGCAGGGATTGGATCTTTGACTTTTGACACCTCAAGCCCCTCAAGCTTAGGCCCAGTTCCCACTACAAGCTTGGCCCTTAATCACTTTAAGCCTGGGCTCGGTTCTCACCTCAAGTACAACCCTAGTATCTCAAACATGTCAAGCACATCAAACATCTCAATCATCAAGAACCTCAAGCTTCTCAATCACCTTAGTCATCAAGCACCTCAAGCACCTTAAGCTTGGGCCGGGTTACCCTCAAACATCTCAAGCTTGGGCCGGGTTCCCAGCTCAGCCCTAGCTTACCTAAGGTCAAAGGACTTTTACACACATTATTGGAGGTCTTCAATGAAGAAAATAGTAGAATACACACACACACACTTTTGTAGACATAATGTTAAAGAATAGTTAATAGTGATTCTCAAAATATTTTGTAGTTCTTTTCTTATGTAGTATACCCATGGGGCAAGTCTTACACTATGTAACTTGGTAGAAATTCATTATGATTTTGCCTTGGCATTTTCTACAAAATGATTCAAAGAAGACATCGTGATGTCTGGTTGTGATACCAAACTAGTGTAACCAAGGACAAACACAAATAGACAAGAAAACACCATACACACATACACATACACACAATAGATAAGGAAACATCATACACACATACACATAGACATAGACATACACATACACGTACACGTACACGTACACGTACACATACACGTACACGTACACACAAGAATAACTCCGATGGTGGTAGCCTGTAAGAGGGAAAGATGTTGACACATTTACTACGCACATCATAGCATAACAGAAGAGAGGAGAATCTTACAAGAGAACGAGCTAAAGTGGGTTTTTGCAGGTCATAATCATAGTCATGTTAACAATTAACATGATCACGTGATTTTCTTGTGTAAACAATATAGTTATTAACGTAATCACATGGTCGTGATTACGTCAATGAAATCCCTGTAGAGGAGAGAAGAGAGGAGACAAAAGAGAGAGGAGTTGAGGAGATGGGGGCATAGGTAGAGGGATCTAGAAGATGTCAAAGGGCGAGGCTCCCATAATGTGCCACGTGGCGGGTGCAAGAGCCTACATGCGAGGGCACTGGATCCAAAAAAGACATTGTGATGTCCGGTTGTGGTACCAAACTAGTGTAACCAAGGACAAACAAAAATAGACAAGGAAACACCATACACATATACATATACACATAAGTAGACATTGAAACACCCTATACACATACACATACACAAACACACAAGAATAACTCCGATCGTGCTAGCCTATAAGAGAGAAAGATGTTGACACCATTACACGCATCATAGCATAAGAGAAGAGAGGGGAATCATACAAGAGAATGACCTAAAGTGGTAGTCCCCAAACTCCCAACATCTCTTGTGGAGTTGTGTTTTTATTTCTTTATTGACTAAGTCGGTGCCAAATATTAGAGGCCCTTCTTTACACTTGAGTTCATGGGGGTCACCTATCACTTATTGTATGACCCTTCATAGAGAAGGTTCTCACTAACTTTGTACAATGGAGCTATATAGGCTTATTGAAAATATAACTACAACACTATGAAAAATTAAATGGCCAAGAAGTATTATTGATCTTATTGCCGATGTCTCCTTCTCAGTTCTCACAATTCCAATCTACATAACATCACCTCACTATTAGGAAAAACTAAAAACAACATTGTAATTTACCATTACATTCCAGCTATCCCAATTGTAATGGTAATTGTAATTGTTACCATATACATGTGGAAGTGATGTGTGTGAACACACTTAGGACCATCGATGCATTTTTTCCCTCACTAGGAGGTTTTTTCTCTCATGCATTATATTTACGCCCATCACTCTAGGGCTAACTTATCTTTCCATTACACACTAAGAATACTACTCTCTGTTGGGTTTCCAAGCCCAAGTGGTGTTAGTCCATGGGTGCACACTCTATAGCATGCAGGGGAAGGATAGTTTAAGTAGAGTTTCTTGCATGGAAAGTTGTACTCATATGTAATGGTTTCAAAGTAATCAAATCAAGAGTGTTTTTTTATTTTTGCTTTTGAGTGTCGACTTCTGCTCTCTCTCTCTCTCTCTCTCTCTCTCTCTCTCTCTCTCTCTCTCTCTCTCTCTCTCTCTCGTTCATCTCTGCACCTCACCATGGCTACATCTAGCCTACACCTGCCATACCCGGCTCCTACAACTAGTATCAGAGCTTTGCTTGGCATCAAGGCCTCGGCTCGACTCAACCTCGCGAGAGTAGCTGCTTGTAGAGGAGGAAATAAGGTCGTTGACTTGTAGTGATCCGAGCATAACCGCCATAAATATGATCGCCTAGGCCTTTGTTGGAATTAGGGTTGCAGAGAAACGCACACAGCTTGGAGAAGACGAAGGAAGCTCAAGGCACACAATAGAGAGTGTGTTACTTAGTGTGCAATGGAAAGATAGATAGCCCTAGAGTGATGGGCGTATATACAATGCACGGGGGGAAAAAACCTCCTAAAGAGGGAAAAAATCCCTCGACGGTCCTAGTGTGTTCACACACATCACTACCACATGTATATGGTAACAAATCCCCCCTGGAGTGATGCGGTGAAAAAGAGCTGGCACATGAGTAAAGGTAAGTGCCATGCCCTGAGGACATGATCATTCCACAAAGGGGAGTAAGCCCAAAGCTTTGTGGAAAGCTTCAAGCTTCTCACGAGACAATGCCTTTGTGAAAATATCTGCAAGGTTGTCCCGTGTTGGCACATAAGCCAAGCTGATCTCTCCTGCTGAGAGCCTCTCCCTGACATAGTGGTAATGCACCTCAATGTGCTTTGTGCGAGCATGAAAAACTGGGTTCCTCGCAACTGCCAATGCGCTCTGACTGTTAGTGTAGATAGTGTTGGCAGTGTCCTGTCCAACACCCAAATCAGCCATAAGGCATCTGAGCCAACACTCAACCGTAGATGTGAAGACTGCCTTGTACTTAGCCTCACAACTCGAAGTGGCCATAGTAGGTTGCTTCTTGCTCAACCATGATATACATGAACTCCCAAGCATGAAACAAAAACCACTTGTGGACACTCGCGTGTCAAAACAACCAGCCCAATCTGAGTCTGAAAAATCATGTAAGTCTAGCGGCAATGATCCCCCCTTGGGATAAAGCAATCCAAGGTGTAAAGTGCCACTAAGGTGGCGGAAAATCCTCTTGACAGCTTGCCAATGCTTAGACCCTGGGCTATGCACAAATCTACTGACCTATGAGACTGCAAACTGAATATCTGGCCTCGTGTTGCATACATAAATGAGGCAGCCAACAACAGTTTGGTAAAGAGTGACATCAGCAGGATCGCCAGCATCATGTAGACTCAACTTCAAACCTGTTTCCATGGGAGTGGCAATAGGTTTGCAATCCTCAAGTCCAAACTTACATAGCAATGTCTCTATGTAACTTTTCTGACATAAGGCAATACCACCATCACACTGCTTAAACTGTATACCCAACTAATGATGCAACAGCCCCAAATCTTTCATCTTGAAAGTAGCATTCAAATCAGCCTTAAATTCAGCAATATGTCTCTCATTTGGTCCAGTGATCAGCAAATCATCAACATAAAGAACCACAATGAGAAGTACATCACCCTCACGCTTTACATACAATGTGCTTTTTGTTGGACTGTTACGAAAGCCTCGTTTAACCAAATGAGTGTCAGCTTTCTCATACCAAGCACAAGGAGATTGCTTCAACCCATACTTTTATGAAAAAACCGCAAGGCTGTGTTACATAAACTTCCTCAAATATGTCACCATTCAAGAAAGCAGTAACAATGTCTGATTGATGTACATCCCAACCAAAATGAGCTGCCAATGGACATAGAAAACGTACAGTAGTCATACAACAAGTGGGAGAAAAAGTCGCTTCATAATCTATGCCTTTTTGTTGTGCATAACCTTTTGCAACAAGTCGAGCCTTATGGCGATCGATCTCACCATCCGGCTTGCGTTTCAACTTGTAAACCCACTTCGTACCAATGGCCTTTTTGCCAGGAGGCAAATCACATAAAGTCCATGTGTCGTTTTCTATAAGTGCATCATATTCTGATCATGGCAGCCATCCAATTTTCTGAATTCTGTGCTTCATTAAAAGACAGAGGCTCCTCAACATCATGTAAGCTAGACACAGCCAAAGCATAACAATCTGATGCATAAGATGCATGGCAAGAGCCTGAACGAGTACGACTAGACAAAGGTGCATCCAATTTACTGTCACGCAAAGTGTGCACCAGCCATTTTGGCATACCTCTAGCCTGCTCATTTTCAGCCCTTTCCTCATCAAGTATATCATGTACATCTGCATCAGTAATAGGCTGATCTAAAACATTTTCAGAAACCCCCATAGGCTGTACATTTTTCTCATTGGAACTTACATTCGTATTTCCACCACTGAAAAGAGGCAACAAAGTGTCATAAATGTCCTGTGAGCTTACATTGTTGTCTCTAGTACATGACAGCAAAGATTGAACAGAATCTTCCGCAAACACTACATCCCGAGAAACCAGAATACGTTTTGTTTGCGGATGATACAACCTGTAACCTTTTCTTTCAGCACTATAACCAACAAAAATACTTTTGACAGCCTTATCCTCCAATTTTCTGCGCTGCACTTGTGGCACCAAAGCATATGCTAAACAACCAAAAACACGCATGTGCTCAATAGAAGGCTTTCTATCATGCCATGCTTCATATGGAGTAATAAACTGCAAAGCTTTTGTAGGACACCTGTTAAGTACATAAGTGGCACACATGATGGCCTCAAGCCAAAAAGAATGCGGCAAAGCTTGACTTTTGACCATACATCGTGCCATTTCCGTCAGTGACCTGTTTTTCCTCTCAGCAACACCATTTTGCTGAGGTGTATAAGGCACTGTACATTGATGTTTTATCCCACGACTAGCCAGAAATGCATTAAATTCATGAGACATATACTCCCCCCTTCGATTGGAAGGAAGGGTGCCCATAGTACATTTTGAGACATTTTCAGCCATAGCCAGAAATTGTTTGAAGCACATAAATACTTCGGACATTGCTTTAAGCAGAAATACCCATGCATGCTTGGAGTAATCATCAATGAAAGTCACGAAGTACAGGTAATTTCCCAAGGACGGAGTTTGCATGGGCCCACACACATCACTATGCACAAGCTGCAACCTACATGTGGCCTGAACTGAACCATCCTTTGGAAACTTAAAACGCTACATCTTACCCAAAATACAGCCTTCACAAACATGTTTGACAGGTGCTTCAAGAGGCGGCAAAGAAGCAACCATATCAAATTTCTGCAAACACAGCAAACTGGCAAAATTCAGATGACCAAAACGTGCATGCCAAAGTTTTGCATCTGAAATAGCCCTTGAATCTGCAACAACATTTGCAAAATTTTGTCCACACTTGTCATACAAAGTGAGCTAATACAGCCCATGTCACAAAAGCTCAGATGCAACAATTTCATCACCAAAACTGAGATCATGAATTGTACATCTCTCATCCATAAATTTGACTACAAGTCCAAGTCTAGCAAGTGCGGATACAAACAAGAGATTCTTCTTGATCCCAGGTACATAAAGTGCATCAACAAGTGTGAAGGAATTGCCATTAGTAGCAGTGAGCACAATATTTCCAACTCCCTGAGCTGGATAAGAGGTGTTGTTGGCACAAGTGACTGAATTCCCATGAGGGACAGACTCGAGAGAGGTAAACAATTCACGATGTGAGTTAATGTGCTTTGTAGCACCACTATCAAAATACCACACATGTGAATCTGTAGCAACTGACAAGCATGCATCATGGACAGTAGGATTGTAAGTGCACTCTACGCTAAAAGCCCATTCTACATCAACATCAGCATTATAGTCTCCTTTCACAGAAGACTCAACAATGGCTGCATTTGTAGTGGAACCAGCATTTGCAGTGGAACCACCCTCTTTCTTCTTAGCCTCTTTGGCCTTCAACTTAGGACACGACTTGATCAAGTGATCATTGGATTTACAATAATGGCAATGCATCTTCTTTTTGCCCTTATCACCAGAATTTCCAAACGAATTGATGCCGGCAGAAGCATTAGGAATAGAATTTTCGCCACTCGCAGCAGAACCATAAGGCATTGCTGTTACCACCCTTTCTTTGAGAAGCAATAAAAGCCTGTTCAACTGCACGCTGTCTAGTCCTGGTTTTTCTGGAAAGTGACTCTTGCAACAGCAATGTGCATAATGCATCAAACTTGACAACTTTTGGATTTCCTTGGGTCATAAGTCTCCAAGTACTAGCAAAATTTTGGTAAGAATCTGGTAAGGCATCAAGAATAGTCTGCACAAGGGAACTGTCTGAAATGACTTCACCTGCAGAAATGCGTTGCTCATTGATATCCTTGACACCAGCAAGAAAAGTGTCCATATCATCTTCCTCATGCATAATCTTCGACTTCAGCTCTTTACGCAGCAAAGCAATTTTAGCCTCATTTTGGCTTGCATAAAGACCTGCTAGAATATCGCAAGCCTGTTTTGCAGATTTTGTTGAACGAATGTGAGGAACAATGGTGCGCTTCACAGACAACGCAATCGATGCATGAGCCATTGCATCCTTTACATCCCAACGAGCTTGTTCTGTCGTAGGCAAAAAAACTCTAACAACAGCAATCCTTGCAGCAAGACCTGCAACATCCTCAACATCGCCTACATCTTCAAAACCAGGACGTACATCAATGCCCTGCAAAATGTTCTAGACACCCTTGGACACAAGAAGATGTTGCATTATATAAGCCCACATAGGGTAGTTGTCCCCATCCAACCTATCCTCAACAGCAAACATCTTGAACACATCTGTGTTGTTGTTGTCAGCCATGGTAAATGCTGCACCTGATGTGAAAACTGCCCGAAAATAGGAGAAACAGAGCGGGAACAACTTGTGCTGTACTGGAAACGGAGGCCGAAATGAGCCCAAATCGAAAATCTAATCAGACTGTCGACCTGCGAACGCTCGCCAAAGCTCACTGGAATCGGAGAAAGTGAGTAGGCGTGTAGTGGAGCAGCTGGTGACTAAGCCCGCGAGGACGCAACCTGCTCTGATACCAATTGTTGGAATTAGGGTTGCAGAGAAACGCACACAGCTTGGAGAAGACGAAGGAAGCTCAAGGCACACAATAGAGAGTGTGTTACTTAGTGTGCAATGGAAAGATAGATAGCCCTAGAGTGATGGGTGTATATACAATGCACGGGGGAAAAAACCTCCTAAAGAGGGAAAAAATGCCCCAGCGGTCCTAGTGTGTTCACACACATCACTACCACATGTATATGGTAATAGCCTTCTGGTGAAATTCCGACACTTGAGCGCCTCCTAATTTGGCCTCCTTAGCCCATTTCAAGAAAAATCTCCAATCCACGCCACTGCCCCTCCATCTACTCCAAAAACTTTGCCAGTGTTTTTCCCTTTTCACACTTTTTCAAAGTGGCCATTATTTTTTAGCCTTGCTTACATGGTCTTCACACCCTCGGTTTGGTGCTCAGTACTCGGTAATACCAGATTGACAAGGATTACAAAAACTATAAATTTCAAATTTACAACATATCGTCAATCGTTTTCTCAGAGTTCAAAAGCTACAATATGAATGGCAACAAATCAGAAGGTATCTTAAAAACGACTTGCATTTATGCTAACGGTGGCGTGGAAAACTGAATCGTATTCGACAGTGGTCTTCAACATCAAGCTCTTTTGTTGGTTCACTATGGGATTAGAAATTGACAAATGTAATGGATCCGACTTTCTTACCTGGTAAATTAAAGTGAAAGGCTTTCTGATGCGAAAGAATCTTTGGAGTGTTGTCAAGCCCCTATCAATCGATGAAGTTGGCACACCTGTTATAATTATGAGAGTGTTACTTGCCGAGCAAAAACACAAGGATGAGCAAGCATTAGGTATTATTTTGACACTCTCAAAGATGTTTTTATTCATTATTTGGATGATGTGTAATCTTCAAACGCTGCTTGGATGGAATTGGAGAAAGTTTTTGGTCCCAAAGCCAAATACTCCAAAATGAGCCTTAAAATGGAATAATTTCTCTTTCCATGGGCTATGACAAGAATATTATAGCTTTAGCTAACAGATTGAAAAGTATTTGCACTCAGTTAGTTTATGTTGAAGCCCCTGTGCCAGATAAAAATCTTATAGCTATTTTCCTTAATAGACTACCTACAAAAGTTTGTCAAATTGAACTATTTCAAAGGAGAAGGATCTGTTGCCTTCTTTGGACGATATCATTAATTCATTGCAGAAAGAAGAGAAATGAGTACCACATCTTAGTTCTTCCATACCTACTGCATATGTAGCGTGTGGTTGCACTTCAAATGTAGCTTCAACCTACTACCAGTGCTAGACCTTGTGCAATCTGTGGCCGTAGGAATCATCAAACCAAGGATTGTTTCAGCAAAACTCCTTGCAATCACTATGGAAAGAACAATGATCCTTCGACAAATAATTGTTTTAAGAAGAACAAACAAAAATAAACATGGTTGATGGTGAAGCATCGATGCTTCTCGTAGATAGTGATGTCTTGTAGGTTTCAGCTTGTTTTATGTTGCTTTTTATGTCACTTGTTTGTCAATAAATTGTACAGGTCATAGACATTGTCACACATAAATGGTAAGACCACCCATTTACGTTTGGTTCCGAGTTTTGGTTGTCTCACTCTGATAGTTGTTGAGGGAAGTGCACATGCACACCTATGTTGTTTTCAAGGGGGGGGGGGTGTTGTTCAAGACCAAGTGGTGTCAGTACGTGGATACACACTCTATAGCATGCAAGGAAGGATAGTTTAAGTAGAGTTTCGTGCATGGAAAATTCTATCTATATGTAATGGTTTCATTTTAATCAAAGCAAGCGTGTTCTTTTTTTCTTATGGGTGTCGACTGCTGCTCTCTCTCTCTCTCTCTACACCTCACCATGGCCACATCTCGCCTACACCCTCCATAGCTGGCTCCTACACTCTCTGTTGCATGCCTTGTGATTCTTCATCTTCTCCAAGATGTGTGTGTTTCTATGCAACCCTATTTCCAACAATTGGTATCAGAGCAGGTTGCGTCCTCTCGAGCATAGTTGCTAGCATCACCAACTCACACTTGCTCATTTTCTCCAATTTGGGTGAGCTTTGGAGAGTGTTAGAAGGTTAGAAAATACTTTGGGTAAGCTTGTAGAGCTTGATCTGCTTAAAATTTTCATTTGGGCTCATTTCGGTAGAATATTTTATGCAAATTTTTTTCAGTGCTATTTTCTACATAACAAGTTCCTTACAGTCCTCTTTTGTTGGTCTCACTTAGTTTCTCCTCTTTTTGGACATTTTTCACACCAAGTGCAGGCACTTGCTTACAACAACACAGATGTGTTCAAGATGTTTTCTCTACCGATGATAAATTGGATAGGGACAATTACCCAATGTAGGATTACATGATGCAACATACTCTTGTGTCAAAGGGCATTTGGAATGTTGTGCAAGGGATTGATGATGTCTTGATTCTACATAAATACAAGTGATGTGAGGATGTTGCACGTTTTAGTGGTAGGATTGCTATTGCATGAGCTGTTTTACCTAGAATTGAACATGCTCATTGGGATGTTAGAGATGCACATGCTCATGAATTGATTGCATTATCTGTGAAGTGCACTATTACTTCTCACGGTCATTCAACTAGATGTGCAAAATAGGCTTGGGATATTCTGGCTAGTCTTTATGCAAGTCACAATGAGGCTAATATTGCATGCTACATAAAGAGCTGGAATCAAGGATTATGCTGGAGGAAGATGACATGGACAATTCCTTGCTGGTGTCAAGGATATTAATGAGAAACTCATTTTCGCAGGCGAAGTCATTGCTAGAATTCTATCAAAATTTTGTTAGTACTTGGAGACTTATGACCAATGAAATCCTGATGTTATCAAGTTTGATTCATTATGCACATTGCTTTTGCAAGAGCCACTTTCAAGAAAAACAAGGATAAATAGCATGTAGTTGAACATTCTTTTATTGTTGCTCAAAGAAAAGGTGGTAACAACAATGTAGCCACTTTTCATGGTTCTTCAGCGAGTGGAAAATCACTCGTTCCTAATGCTTTTGCTGGGAACACCTCGTATGGGAATTTAAGTGAAAAGGGAAAAACAAGATGCATTGCCATTATCGCAAAGCTAATGATCACTTTATCAAGCAGTGTCCAAAATTGAAGACAAAAGATGCCAAGAAGAAAGAGGCTAGTTTCACTACAAGTGCAAGTATTGTAGAGTCTTCTGTGAAAGGAGATTGTGATGCTGATGTAGATACAAAATGGTCTTGTAATGTAGAGTGCACTTATGATCCTTTTGTCCATGATGGATGTATGTCAATTGCTGCAGACTCACATGTGTGGTACTTTGATAGTGGAGCACATTATCTCTCATCGTGACTTGTTTACCTCTCTTGACGTTGTCCCTCATGTGAATATAGTCAGTTGTGCCAACAATGCCTCTTATACAGTCTAGAGAGTTGGGAAGATTGTGCGCACTATTGCGAATGATAGTTCTTTCACACTTGTTGAAGCACTTTATGTGCTTGGGATCAAGAAGAATATTTTGTCTGTATATCTGCACTTGCTAGACTTATTCTTGTTGTCAAATTTATGGATTACAGATGTACAATTCAGGATCACAGTTTTGGAGATGAAATTGTTTCATTTGATATTTCTCATCATGGATTGTTTACCTCTCTCAAGGCTGTCCCTCTTGTGAATATAGTCACTTGTGCCAACAATGCCTCTTATACAGTCCAGAGAGTTGGGAAGATTGTGCTCACTATTGCAAATGACAATTCTTTCACACTTGTTGTTGCACTTTATGTGCTTGGGATCAAGAAAAATATTTTGTATGTATATCTGCACTTGCTAGACTTAGTCTTGTTGTCAAATTTATGGATTACAGATGTACAATTCATGATCACAGTTTTGGAGATAAAATTGTTTCAGCAAGTGTTTTGTGCCATGGGCTATATAAGCTCACTTCATATGACAAGTGTGGAAATTTTTTTGCAAATGCAATTTTGGATTCAAAGGCTGTTTCAGATGCAAAACTTTGGAATGCATGTTTTGGGCATGTGAATTTTGCCAGTTTGTTGCGTTTGTCAGTCTGTTATGGTTGCTTCTTTGCTGCCGCTTGAAGCACCTGTGAAGCATGTTTGTGAAGGTTGTATTTTGGTTAAGGCATCGTTCAAAGTCTACAAGGTATGGTTCAATTAGGGCTACATGCACATTGAGCCTTCTACATAGTGATATTTGTGGACCCATGCAAACTCCGTCCTTGGCAATTACCTTTACTTCGTGACTTTCATTGATGATTACTCCAGGCATGCATGGTACCTGTTAAAGCTAAGTCCAAAGTGTTTATGTGCTTCAAACAATTTTTGGCTATGGCTAAAAATGTCTCTAAATGTACTATGGGCACCCTTCGTGCAGATCGAGGGGGGGAGTATATGTCTCATGAGATTAATGCATTTCTAGCTAGTTGTGGGATGAAAAACCAATATACAATGCCATACACACCTCAACAAAATGGTGTTGCTGAAAGAAAAAACAAGTAGCTTACAAAATTGACACGATGTATGGTCAAGAGTCAACCTTTGCCACATTTGTTTTGGCTTGAGGCCATCATGTGTGCTACTTATGTACTTAACAAGTGTCCTACAAAAGATTTGCAGTCTATGAATCCTTAAGAAGCATGGAATAATAAGAAGCCTTCTATTGATTACATGAGCGCTTTTGGTTGTTTGGATTATGCTTTGGTGCCACAAACGCAACATAAAAAAATTGGATGATACGGCTATCAAATGCATTTTTTTATATTTACAATACTGAAAGCAAAGGTTACAAGTTGTACCATCTGCAAACAAAGTGTATCTTGGTTTCATAAGATATTGTGTTTGTGCAAGAATCTGTTTAGCCCTCGTTGTCATGTACTAGAGACAATATTGTAAGCTCACAAGACATTTATGACAACTTATTGCCTCTTTTCAGTGGAAATTTGAATGTAAATTTGAATGAGGCAAATGTATAGCCTATAGGGGTTTCAAAAAATGCTACGGATAAGCCTATTACTAATGTAGATGTACATGATGTGGAAAGGGTTGAGAATGAGCACGCTAGAGGTATGCCAAATTGGCTGATGCATACTTTGCATGATAGTAAATTGGATGCACCTTTGTCTAGCCGTACTCGTTTAGGTTCTTGTCATGCATCTTATGCATCGGATTGATATGCTTTGGCTATGTCTAGTTTATGTGATGTTGAGAAAACCTTTCTCTTTTGACGAAGCACAGAATTATGAAAATTGGATGGTTTCCATGCAATCAAAATATGACTTTCTTATAGAAAATGGCACATGGACTT